>NC_139540.1:31020754-32289324 GCF_965153285.1 Podarcis tiliguerta | reverse complement strand
CTCGCTAACAATTAGCCATCATCTGTCATAATTTAAACTTTTTGGCCGCTCACTTCTGATGTAGATTAAAGTTCGCAGCTTAAACTCTTGCTGATAGTTTGATGATATGTGATCCCACAGCATTCATCCATTATTGTGTCTATTTACCCAAGGGAAAATTAAGTGCTGTGCCTTAGAAAAATAAGGTTTGCAATACATCGATGCCATCACTGATCTTGGACAGATGTTTGCCTTTGAGGGAGGAAAAAGAAAAGAAAAGAAAAACTACAGCATTTGCTTGGGAAGTTGGTTTTCTACACTGGCTGTTTCTGCAGGTGCACACTTAAGTGTCATAAAAAACCCCCACACAATGATGAGAACCTTTCTGTGCCATTTTATTTTAGGCGTTTAAAAAGAAAATTATTCTGATTGCTGGTGACTGCTCAAAAATATCCCTCAGTGTCGAAAGCACATGCTGCAAAGATGATAATATTCTCCTGTCTGTTTTATTTTCAATTGTATAACTGTTCTTAATGTAGCAAAGCACCATTTTGTTTAACTTCAAACTGATTTGTTTGTATTGAATTCCACTCCAAAGCTACTTTCTACCAGCTTCTGTATGTCTGTAAGTGAGAGAGAGAGAATAAGATGAATGTAATTTAAAAACTTAATTTTTACATTACATCACCCCACCTCCATCCAAGGAGCAATGACTCACGTCTTACATACCAAAAGTAGATTTAAAAACAGAACACTTATTTTTCAAACATTTCCATCCCACTTTATCACCGAGTGTGCCAAAAGTTGCTAATTGTGAACAAATTCTAGCTACTCAAAAACATGCCAAGGGATGGTCTACTCTTCTTTATATAAATGATCCCCCCGCAGAAATAGTTCATTGTCTCATTAAGAACTGGAGAGCAAATGACATTAGTCAGAACGGACTGATACCGGTAAACAGAGCTTAGTGACTGAGTTGAAGGAAACAACACCTAAGTCTTATGTCCAGAAGTGGCCTGCCTTTACTTAACAAATAGCCAGCTGCCACCCCCTTTCCCAGCCAGGCCCACACCTCAAGTGACAGTCCTTTCTGCTGCCTCAATGCCCCTCTTGTACTATTGCTGTGGTGCCCCACCTCACCTTATAGGAAGTAAATCACTTCCTCTTTCCCGTCACTTTTCTGTACATGGCGTGCTTTATTAGTCATCTCAACATTATGAGGGAAGGGAGAAACGAATGGTTTGTTCAAGGCCACCCAGATTGCTTCATGGCTGAGCAGAAACTTGAATCCCAAGATCCTCATGTCCAGCTGACACACATTCTGTCTTCTGAACCATGCTGGATCACTGACAGTATGTTCAAATTTTTCCTCAGACTAGCACAGAAACATAGCCAAATGCCCCAAATCAATTGGCCATTACATCTTTGTAGAAGTAATGTGGAAACACATGCAGTACATAGAAAATCTCTGTGCTGGAACATTCGGAGCTTGCATGTGGAGCCTTCGGGGTGCTTTAAAAGGTGGTAGCAGCAAACTCAGTGCTCTGATTATAAAATACAGACCATGTTCCTCTTCCCCTCTTATTTTTCGTGTTATCCCTAGCTGAACCTAAACTGTATAAAGAGAGCAAAACTCCCTTGCCATAAAATCAGGAAGGTAGCTTTCTGTTCCTGCTTTATTAATCAAAATGATTGCAGAGCATACAAAACAATTAGGGAGCGATACAAAATAAGATTTTACTCCTTTTAAACAGTAGGCTGCAGAACCACTGATTTGAAGGGAATTGGATTTTACAGAGCATGTTACACTGCTGTAGTGGCAAGGAAGGGGGGGGGAGCCATTTATTGCACAGAGACGATATGCATTCCCATTCCTGAGAAAGAAAACAGTTGTCGTTTCTTAGGTTTGAGCCGCTTTATCTTGCTCTTTTCAAATATGCAAGAATGATTGATTTAAGACATGATGTAAAACTTCCTTTTCTCACTGTGGGTACTGTTACTGATGAAACATGTGTGCCTTGTTTTAAGCAATCTCCATGAAAGAAGGATACAAAAGACTCATTTGGGTTAAAATTATTTCACATGGATTATGGAATTTACTGTGTCTTACTTATAAAAAGAGGCTACCATCCCAGATGTGGCGTGCTCAAATGGACAGAACCGATCGATTCCTCCATAGATAAATACATTTCACACATGATCGGAATTAACATTTGAATTATAGGATTGTGTAAAGAGCTGATCCATTCTCATTGCAATCAGATCTCCATAAAAACAGTGCAGCAAAAATATAAGCCTCAGACATACATCGCAAGATATTTATCATATGCTATAAGATTTTTAAAATATATAAATACTATTGCATATCAGCTATGAGATATGGTATTATAGAAAGTTTCAAAGTCAGATCTTTGAATTCCTCCGTAAAAGTGGTGTAACAAAAATGTAAGAGAAAGACTTGGATAAACGTTGCAAGTTATTTGTCAAATACTAAAATAATTTTTTTCAAAAAATTATTATGATATATGCTGTTCCAATGAATTTCAAACTGTTGCTTTCAGAAGTCAGTCTGAGATTCCTCAGTGAGCTCTAAGGCGAGAATGCTGCAACATGATTGCTGGCAGGAATCAGCATACGATACCTGTGCTCAGAGATCTGCACTGGTTACCAGTTGATTGCTGGGCCATGTTCAAGATGTTACTATTAGTATATAAAGCTCTTAACAACTTGGGACCACTTTACCTATGAGATCACCTTACCCCACATATGCCCACTCAACCTCTTCAATTGGCAGCTTTGGCACTGCTACAGGTGCCACATAACACCTGTTCCGCATTTGTAAGAAATGGATCATTTACTGTGGCAGCACCTGCACTTGGGAACTCCCTGCCTATTGAGATCAAGCACTGTACTTCACTGTACTCTTTTTGGCACCTGCTAAAACATCCTTGTTTAGACAAGCCTTCTGTGATGCCTGTATGTTGGCTGTTTGGCCGTAATAATAAACATTCATACCCTGATGCTTAGAAAGTTGAGATAATTTTAATCTGTTTCAGTATTTTAACTTCTGTATGTTTTAAACTATGGTTGTGGGTTTTTTCCTTAATTTTACTGCTTTCATCTTTTGAAAACTGCTTTGAGGTGTTTTTTTACAATCAAGTGGTGTATAAATTTTATTTAATAATAATAATGAGGAGGAGTTTGGATTTGATATCCCGCTTTATCACTACCCGTAGGAGTCTCAAAGCAGCTAACATTCTCCTTTCCCTTCCTCCCCCACAACAAGCACTCTGTGAGGTGAGTGGGGCTGAGAGACTTCAGAGAAGTGTGACTAGCCCAAGGTCACCCAGCAGCTGCATGTGGAGGAGCGGAGACGCGAAGCTTGCCCACTGCTACTGAATGGTTTTCCTCTGCAATGAGTAGTCACCAGAAAAAGGTTTGGTGTATTCAAGGCCACACCAAGGGGAGATGAGGATGGCTGCTGGAACTGTATGTTAACTTTAGAACATACCATGTGCAGGAGTTTCTTGGCAGACAAGTGGACAGTGTTTCGTGACAGTGATTTTGAGAATTACCCCTATTTAGCTAGAGTTTTCAGAGTCATCAGCACAAAGCATTTTACATTCGTGTAAAATGATGCTGCAGCACCGTGAAAGGGAGATTCCCCTGTGGAACTGTGAGAGTGAGGGCACCAAATGATGTCCCATAGGTGCTGCCTTTGTACAGCAAAATGTCCATCTTAATCCTCGGGTTGAAAGCTCTGTGATCCTTGCTACCATCCACGTCTAAGCGGATTCATTTCGACAGGGCTCCAGTTCATTGTTTTAAAAATGTGTGTCTTGTGATCTTGCAGCTGTTCCTCTTTAGCCTTCCAACCAGATAACTGCTATAAAATGCAGCAGCACAAAGCAGCCACTGAGTTTCTGCAGGTTTGCTTAATTTTAGCAAATAATAATGTAAAAAAAGATATTCTGTTTGCCTGACATTTCTTTTACTTTTTAGCTTGTTTGACCTATATTCATAGAAGCTGTAAAGAACCCTGATCAATAATAAGCTCTTTTCCTACTGGTTTCTCCGATTTATTTGGGAAAGTTTAACTGGTTTTGTTGTTGTTAAAGAATAAAAGGAGAATTCCATGGATGCCTAGATCCAGCTTTGGTGAGAGAGCCCCAGCAGAGATTTAGAATAACAAGACATGCAGCAAAGTATTGTGTGGAAATAAAGGCTGTTAGACCTTTAATATATGCCCTTGTAAATTGTTTCCAAAGCTCCCCACTTCCCCTTAGCATAGAAAGAGACCACACATTTTGTAAGTAAAAAATTGTTTACTTATAAACTTTCCAAAGGTCAGGTTCATGTGCTTTTCCATACAGCAGCAGGAAAAGACAGGCAGTACAACTTAAGTTTCAAAACATGGTAAATGTTTCTATGTTATTTGCATAGAAACACAAAGATGCCTGGCTAAAGCTACACAGTCTGACCTTGGAGGGACAAGCCCAGACATCCTTCCACCCCCACATGGTAGGGAAAAGAAAAGAACAAAGGGTTTGATAACCCTTTTTCTCAAGGTGAAAGGGTATGACCTAGAAACGCCTGGCAGGACAGCTTTATCTATGGTCTTAAGCCCTTCATGCATTAATTAGTGTTCAACATGTTGCCAATATGAGGCTGGATATATCCCATAAATTTAGCTAACTGTAATGGAAAAATACTAGTATTCTCTGACGCTTTTGCCAGAGTGAAACCTATTGTTTAAGGTAACTTTCTCTTTACAGCATTTCAATTACAATGCATTCAAAGACACATTTAATGTAGATTAAACTTATAACTTTAGCAAGGTGGAATGGGGAGTTCTGTGATGGGGGAATGATGTCACTGGAGCTGTTCTGGTCTGGGTTTAGGGGGACCTCCACCACATCCAACCCCTACCCCCCACCCGGGGCTGTGGATCAGGGGTTTGACTTGCACCCTAAATCTTTAAAACAACTATCTAAAATACAGGCAAATGTAAAATCAGTCATTTACATTAAAAATACATCAGAGCAGCAATAATAAATACCTATGGGACTCTCCACCCCCCATCTATAAACTAATCATGAACCAAACATAATCACAGTTCAAATCACTCATACTTTTTGCAACCATTTAGACAATTCAGATATTTAGCTCCAGTTGACTTCAATAGTATTTAAATAGCCAGACTTCACCACCCACTTGACTCCTCTGCCAATATTACAGGCTAGAACCATTTAATTAGATGGCTGGACTCTGTTTCTGAAGTTCTGGTGGTTCTGTGTCAATATGGTGTAAGATGAGTAACCTAAATATAGAAACCTTTGTGAAACTTAGATTGCATTAATTATGTATGAATTGTATTAATGAAAATGTTAATGGTTGAAATCTTATAAGATTGCTGTTAGAACGCAGGTGCAAAAAGGGACATTCTACCCTCCTCAGGGAGCCAACTTGTACATACTGTGAAATATCAATTAAAGTTTATAGTAGCCTGTGCTGGCTAAATGTTCTCTTCATGGGAAATTTTCACCCTGTCTTATGAAGCAATAATTTTGGTTTAAAAATGTGCATTGAATTATGTGGGCATTTGGTGTTATTAGGGAATAGATTTGTTTTACAAGCAAAATAGGCATTCTTAGGCTGTTTTTATGAGGTCATCTACATGACTTTTAAACGGGGCTCACAGCCAAACCTGATTCTCACATCAGTTCATTAATTCACACAGCTGTCTTTAAAATCTACTGAAGAAAAAAAAAAATCAACCCCAAAATATACTGCAGCCAGGAAGAAAGAGGTGGATTTCAAACTGTATTTCAATCAAGGGAACTTGCTGACATCATAAACCATGAGAGGATAGCTTATCTTATTTTCCAAAATGTTGATTGAAATACAACCTGTTCAACTGAATCTTTGTAGACTGTATTGTGAAAGCGCTGCACACTATTTCCTTATTTATTGTATATTGATTTTTATTCCACTCTCCCTCCCCAAGGAGCCTAGGGTGGCAAACGGAAACACAATTTAAAAGCAAAAATAAAGCATTTAAAAGTTAAAGTATTCTAAAAACAATTACAATTAAAATCATCTAAAAGCAGATACATTTTTTAACCTTCTTCCACATAATGATCTCAGGGTTGCCAGAAACAGTATTGTTTAGGCCCCAAAAGGTCTGGTAAACAGGAATGTTACATGTACAGATGGCAACTGGATGGGCAGTTGAATCTTGGTTCAACACATAACAGGACAACATCTTCCACAAGACAATAGGCTAGCTTAGGGGTGCAGGGCAGGCTGTGTGGCGCACATAACTCTGTCTTCCAATGCAATCCTGCAGCTTCCTATCCTCAGCATCTGCTACCTGAGGCAGATGCTTCACTCTCTCTAATGGTAGGGCAGGCCCTGTTTAAAGAGAGAGGTGAGTTGTATGTAGGAGAGGAACCTACGATGGAGACTGGGTTTTGTCAGTGCTGAGGTAGAATCAACTCAATGGCTATGATCAGAAAGGCACCAAGATATTATAAGAGCCAGGATGGAAAAATCTAACAAGGAAATGTCAACTAGTATGTCTGCTTGAGAGGCTGGCCTATGAACAATGGGGATTGGCCATTGGTCAAACATCTGGTATCTGAGAAAGAGCAGAACAAATATGCTCATTCATGTAATTCATGGTTCAGTTTAATGCAAGGTAAGCGGATGCCAAGGTGGATGAGGCACAAAGGGAAATGAGGCTGCTAGTTTATGTTGCCTGAGGAGTGCAGAAAGCAATGGTGGCCTATGCTTATACTTGCATCTGCTATATACTTAGTGGTTTATGAAGTGTTCTAAATGTAGTGTTTGTAGAATAGTATTTAAGCTGAATACTTTGGGGCCATCAATTTGATATACGAGAGTTGCTTATTTACTCTGCTGGCTGCAAAGCCTGATGCAGTTATTTAATTTCTGATTTGATTTTTTTCCTCTTCACTATTATTTTGCCTCCTGGTATGCTCAGTTAGTCCTCAAGCAAAGGCTAGCTAGCTATGCTTTGGTTTTCCTTTGGGTTAATTTCAGCCAGACCTATGTTATTCTACCTTTGTTATAGGTAAATAACTCAATCATATTATCTTTTCTGCTATCTCTAATAAAGCTGTGAATGATAAGTCTGGTAGTTAATCCTCCAGCTGCTACTTAATAGCCCTCTTGACTGTCTTCACTAATTTATTTCGAAAGTAGGTAAGGCTGGTTTGGAAAATACATTCCTGGCCATCGGCTTCGCTTGCAAATCCAGGAGAGTATCTGAATCTAAGAATTATTATTTCAGGGGAACTGTGACCTCATTCAAGAAGGGCAATTCCACAACTTCTCCAGGACCAGGACCACCTAAACTAAGGAAATCCCTCTCATCTATATATGAAGTTTCATTTTCTTCAGCCCATTATGAACCTCTGGCAAGGATTCAAGGTTAATATAACCACCGCACTTGTGTCAGATGGAAAGGTGCATCAGAGTTGGATAACATCAGCATATTGATAGCAACCCATTTATTGCCATGATGCAATGGCCACTAACTTGGATGACTTTAAAAGCAGTTTAGACAATTACACAGAGAATAAGACTATGTACTGCATCCACTATCGGGGCAGTATGCCTCTGAATGCCAGTTTCTTGGGCTCACAAGTGTGGAGAGCACTGCTGCACTCAGTTCTTGTGGGCTTCCCATACGCCTCTGGTTGGCCTCCGTAAGAACAGGCCAGTGGACTAGGTGGGCCTTTGGTCTGACCCAGCAGGGCTTTTCTTATGACCTCCCAGAAATCTAATGTAGATTAAAATGATGAGAGGACAAAAATAAACCCCAGTAGAATCCGCAGGAGAGTTTTACCAAGATCAGTAACAATTCTCCAGCACCACCTTCTGGAACCTAAAAGCAAGATAAGACCTAACATTAGACCCAATAGAAGATGGTACCTCTTACTCTTAAGCTACTTCCCTCACTCCAGGCTAAAAGCAGTTTGGTAAGCAATATGGAAGGTGCAAATTAGCAGGGGGGCAGAGAAAGGTTTAAATGCCTCTCACCTGTTCAAGGAAGCAACCTGAGCATCTGCTTTAGATAAAGGAAGAATACATGGGGGAAAGCTAGCCCCTCTTTAAAATAATGTAGCTGGGGAGTCAGTGTCATAATAACTTTCTCTGAGACTTTCTCAGAATAATATTGTTAGAAGTTAACGACTACTTTCACGCCAAAGAAAAATGGCCACAATGTGCAATGTGCAAACGACATGAATTCTGAAGCAAAGTCAATTGTTTTTACAGGCTGGGCTCCCATGTAATCAGCAGTCAGATTCTCTCTGTCTCTGCAGCAGAGTCAGAAGAAGGCGGCAGTTAGTTTGGTGCTTGATTATCATTGTTGATGATGAATATTATTAACATTTACCCACCCTTCATCTTAAGGTCCCATGGGGGTGCAACAATTAAAACACAATGTTAAAAACAGTTTAAAGCAACTTACAATCACAGATATACAATTGTTGTGTCAAAAGCCAGGGTAAAGATGCATGTTGAAAGCTGTGTAATGAAGATGCCAGATGCACGTCTATGGCGATACCATGGTCAATTGTGTTAATAGCCACTGAGAAGTCAAGGAAAATCAGCAAGGCTGCACTCCCCACAAAGGTCATCAACCAGGCCATTATGATGCCATATCTGAACCCAAAGTCAGATTCTAATGGGTTCAGCTAATAGACAGTGATGGCAACCTGCTTCAAGAAATACATACTTTGCATCTTAATCACTAGAAGGGCTTGTGAAAGGCAATGGGATGCTTCAAACACCTGCTTTTAATTAATTCTTTGGAGACTTAGATGTACTTGCAAGCGTTGAAAGGGATGCCTGAAAGCTGAGTGTTATTATGGATGCTGACACTCTTTGGAATGTTTGTGTTGTAAATATTAGGCAGGTCCAACATTTGGATCGTTCAAGGATCTTTCATCGTTCTTGAATGTGCAATGGAATGACTGCAGCTTTGAGAAGATCAGCATAACTCACCTGCTGCCCTCCAGCTGTTGTTGGACTCCAAATCCCATGAGCCACAGCCAGTATGACCAATGGTCAAAGAAGGTGGGGATTAGAATTCAGCAACAGCTGAAGGGCCAGAGGTTCGCAAATTTGTTCCCTGGCAAATTAATTTGGACTGAATTTCAAGAGGGCAAACAAGAAGAATAGTGAAATGAGTTCCCTTTGGCTCATGGAATTCAATAAATGTAAGGAGGGAAATGCTTTGGTGTTTATCTTAAGACCTGAAAAAATTATTTAAAGCTAGTAATATAATCAACGGGGGAAAAGATTAAACCGTATTTTTAAAGGAAAAACAAACATAAATGCTGACAGACTTAGCAGCAATACTATAGAAACCAATATGGTAAAATAAGGGCACTTTAGCGAGAATTGTTTTACCAATACAGAGTTTAACTGCACTATGTTACAAGCAACACCTGAAAATCCAGCTGGTGGAAGAAACAGTGGCCAAATATCTGGCATACACAGGAATATCTGGCACTTACTGTTTCTTCCTCTCACTCCCACTGCTGTCTGGGCCAGTGGCGTAGCGTGGGTTGTCAGCACCCGGGGCAAGGCAAGTAATTTGCACCCCCCCCCTGCACTGTCCCTCCCCCAGATAGTCCCTCGCTCTCTCTCCGCACCGCACGCCTGGCACCCTCCCCTCCACAGTGGGCGGCGACCCGGCGGCTCGGATCGGATTCGCACAGCCAGCACTGCAGTGAGAGAGAGTGAGTAAGCCAGGTAGGGGCAGAGAGCTGCGAGTGCGAGCGCCCCCCCCAAGATGTTGCGCCCGGTGCGGCCGGCCCCCCCTGCACCCCCCACGCTACGCCACTGGTCTGGGCCAAAGGAAGAGGCAGGAGAACAAGCAGGTTGCAATGGCAAGCATGTCCAGGGGAGTCATAGCAGTGATTTTGGCAGATGCCCATCTATGTCGACCCTTGACGCCAGTCCTGTGCATCTCTGTAGGTGGGAGGAAATCAGGGTCATCCTTTGTTGTGCATATACTTTAGCACTTTAGCCTTGTGAAAACAGAAGCATAGCTTGAAATATTACCTTCTTTCTCAAGAAGTGAGAGATGAGCCTTCCATCTGCGCATCTTCCCTCCACTTTGTCAAACATGTGACATGTCTGTCCTGCTGTCATTCTCAAACTAAGGTGCTGTTCTGCACTGTTGCTTGATCTTGCCCTCCAACCTACCTTTCCAAACAGCAGGCTGGTATTCAGATACAACCCATCTCCAAAACGAGCTAGGATACTTCAGGAAAAGAAAAGAAGCATGGAATACTTCAGGAAAAGAAGCATGGAGAATGAGGCCATCAACTGACGATAGATAGTTTATAATTTACAGGAGAGGAGGAGACCAGCTTTACACATTTTCACTGCAGGGAAACTGCCCTTCCTGACTGCTTCATGCCTAGCAAAAAGGATGATCACTACCTTGGGACTCAACTAAGCCTTTTCTTTTTATAAGAAATGGTGGAGGCGAATATGTTTATTGCATAAATAAAATCTGTCGGTTGGATCCATCTTTAATTGTACTTAGTGTAAACCCATTAGAATCAATGAGACCAAAGTCCTATTGCTTTCAGTGGGTTTACACTATGTATGTCTAATGCTGACCCCTTAGCATGTTGGTCATAACTTGCTTAACCAGTTTTGAGTTTGATAGAATTCACCAGTATAGTCTGGTTAATCTCAGAAAAGATTTGACAGCTGTTATTGCTAGTGGCATGTTTTAAGCTAACAGAGGGAGTATTTTCTTGTATTAACAAAAAGAAAAGAAGTGAGACTAAAATCCAAAATGCAATAACCTGGTAAAAAAAGAAGCAGCAAACCAAATAATCAGACAATTTTTATTTTTCTATTTGCTAACTCCTGTCTGCCCTGTTCACCCAGGACAGCTACACTAAGGACCAATTTATGAACTCACAGCTAATATTGTGGCTGCAGTTTCAGAACCAACATGAATTAAATTGGTCTTGAATGAGGTAGCATAAAAAGTTACCTTCTCCAGCTCATTGAGCCCTTCAAGACTCTCAATAAATCTTACAAAAAGGTAGCATTCCACTGCGGTATGCACTCCAAAACTTACTTTCTTTACAGAAGGGCCTTGAAAAGGAAACCAGTGAGGTTTCTTTGAAGTCATATTTCATACGACAGAAAAATAATCAGCCGAAGTGGTTTTCCTTTATTATTAAAGTGTATTGGGGTGGAGTGGGGGAGATATGTTAATGGGATTTTTCCCCTTCCTTCACAGAAATACCAGCTGCTGTTGCTATCATATTTAAGTATGAAAGTATATGAGAAGCTAATCAATGAAATTTCCCTTAAGAAGTGAAACTCAGTATTGGTGTTAATTAATATATGTTGCTTAATTCCCAGATCCTAACCATGTTTACCTAAAAATAACCCCAACTAATTCAATAAAACAAAATGTTCTTCCAAATAAAAACTCGAACATATGTATATAATTTTAGTGATTTGGAAGAGTACTATAGTTTGAGCAAATGAAATATGTTTCCCACTGGATTGAGATCCAGAGATACCTGGAAGCTGCAATGATAATTTGTAAGTGAATTGGGGGGGGGGGGGACAAAAACGGTGGGATAGAAACAAAACTTAAGGAGAACCAGCTGGATCAGGCCAATGGCCCATGTAGTTCAGCAAGCTGTTCTCATGGTGGCCAACTGGATGCCTGTCGAAAACCCTCAAGTAGGACCCAAGAGCAAGAGCACTCTCCCTTCCTGTAGTGTTTAGCAACTGGAACCCAAAAGAATTACTGCCTCTGGCCATGGAGGCAGAGCATAGCTATTGTGGCTAGTAGCCATTGATAGACTCCTCCTCCATGATTTTGTCCAATCCTCTTTTAAATCTTGTCTCCAGCACATGGTTCAAAAACTGTTCTGGGCCCACATATTACATGGGGGTTTCACATTAGGTTTGCTATATAAAAGCGGAGTGTGACTTGCCGCTTACACTTTAGCAGAGGTATGTTTCTCCCAACTTATTCAGACAGGAATGTCCTCATGGGAGTCACAGGAAGACTCCCTTTTTTTGTTTTATGCACATAGCTGTCAACGTTTCCCTTTTTTTAAAGGGAAATTCCCTTATTCCGAATAGGATTCCTCGCAAGAAAAGGGAAGAGTTGACAGCTATGTTTATGCATCCTTAAGTATTAGAAGGATTTTTGATTTTATTTTATTTTTTGCAGAAAAGCTCAAGTGAGTGAAAATGATTTGCTTAGGATGGATGTAACCACTAGTGCATTATTTCACATAATTTAAACAGAACTTCAGGCCACAGTTCATCTATCACCCCTTGAAAGAAAGAGAGACTGAGCTAATGCTTTCTGACAAATATTATGTTTCTCAGGCAGTCCTGTGCTGTCTTCCACATTTCCTGGCCTACTTTGATTAGATACATAAACAACCCTGCTAAAACATAGCTTGAGTTTTGCTGTTGAAAATACAAGATAAGGGTTCCATAAAGATTCATCAACACTTTGGTGCTGTCTAGACCCAGAAAACGTTAGGAGATCAGAGTCTTCTTCAGTGATCCAGGATGAATCAGTAGGCTAATAACAATGATTTATATGAGCCTTTTAATAGATCTGTCTGAGTAAGCCTGGGGGGAGGATGTCCTGCTTCACTTGGGTTGACGGCCTCCTGTGTGTACGAGTGGAGTTGTAGGAGGAAGGCGAATGAGTTGGACACAGCAGCAAAGCACCCATGAACTATATCTGAGATTGCTCAAGGTGCTGGCAGACTTGCAGCTGCTAACAAGCATCACTCAGTGTGCTGCTGATGAAGATGCAAAGGGGATGGCAGATGAAAGGGTGGGAGGGACCCCACAAAGGAATTAATGAAAGGATTCACAGATAATTCCATGGTTCCCTACATTTAAGGCTAAAGTTTAAGTCACAGGTTAAAAGTAAGAGGCTCAAAGTCCCAGACTGCCCAAACTGTCCCAAGAAGGGCCTATCAACGAATCATTCAGAATAGTCTTCCCAAATGAACAATTAAAAAGAGCATTGGAGAGAGCAGGAAGCACTTTTCTTAACTTATTTTCAAAGGACCAGGTTCAAACAAATCCCAAACAATAACAAGACCAAAAATGCAAACCCTCAAATATGAAAGCCTCTAATATCCATCAAACTGGAATTTGCTTGTGGGTCAGCTCCACATTCTTCTTCTTCTTCTTTAAAAATTAACTTTAAGTGTTGTTAAGTTTTCCCCATCAAGTTTAAGGTACCTAAAAAGAAAACACATACAGAACAGTATTAATAACAAACAAAACAAACAAGCATGGGACAATAAAATTTTAAATAAATGACAAATAGGTTCCCTATTGATGTCAAATATAGCCCATAATGTTCCATGAGTAGTGGTGTGTGTGTGTGAATAATGCCCTCAGACTTTGTTATATGCTCAATAAATCTATACCACATGGCATAAAATTTATCAGCATCTGGACCATTTCTTCAAGTCTTTACTTTAAAGGTAAGAAATTCCACCAGAGCCATTTGTCACATTCCCTTGACTAGCTTCCTGAGATAGAGGAATATGTTGTGTGATCAGAATGGTCGACAAAAATGGGCTGCCATTTTATCCTTGGGCCATTGGGCCATCTAGCCTAATACTGTTGACTCAGGCTGGCAGCAGTGCTCCAAGGTTTTAGGCAGAGGACGTTCCTACTATGTCTTCCTGAGATTATTTTCATTGTAAATGTTCATATAATAACTGACCTTGGCACCTTTTGTGCATGAAGCAGAGCCTTGAAAATATATGTACAGTATGGTTACAGAATCGAGACACTGAAATCGGAACCAAACCCACTTAAATGGCAGGTCCCGGAAATATTATTACTCTTTCAGTATGTATGCTTATGCATAGAACTTATATACCACCCTGTATCACTTTCCTTATCCCTGAGTGTGTTACAAAAATAAATAAAATGCATATATAAGCCATACTGCAAATATCACCAAAAATAGTAAAACAAAAGATTCACAGCAGACAACTCAGCATAAGATCCACCCCAGCAACGCTGGAGCAAACAGTCTTCAATTTATAGCACATCAAACCCTAGTAAAAGCCTGGGAGAATGAAATTTGTTTTTAATTGAGAATGGAAGATACTCAATTACAACAGTGATTGAATCTCAGGTGGGAAAGAGTTCCACAGACATGGCACCACCACAGAAAAGGCCCTCTTCTGGGTCTACCACACATGTGCTTCACTTATAGGTGGGACCATGAAAGAACTTCTCTGCCAATCCTACTATATGGGCAGGTTATTACAGGGGTAAGTACTCCAATCTATCTGGAGTAATTCTAAAGTGTCTGATGTAATTCACTGCAAGTATGTAGCCTTATGCCAGGGACGTGGGTGGCACTGTGGGTTAAACCACAAAGCCTAGGACTTGCCGATCAGAAGGGCAGCGGTTCGAATCCACGCGACGGAGTGAGCTCCCGTTGCTCGGTCCCTGCTCCTGCCAACCTAGCAGTTTGAAAGCACATCAAAGTGCAAGTAGATAAATAGGTACCGCTTCATAGGGAAGGTAAACAGCATTTCCTTGTGCTGCTCTGGTTTGCCAGAAGCAGCTTAGTCATGCTGGACATGACCCGGAAGCTGTACGCCGGCTCCCTCAGCCAATAAAGCGAGATGAGCGCCACAACCCCAGAGTCGGCCACTACTGGACCTAATGGCCAGGGGTCCCTTTACTTTTACCTATGTAGCCTTATGTATATTGAAACGTGTAACTTAACACAATTCACAACACCTTGAGGTGTTTTGCTTGTCTGCTGCTATCTACAGTTGAAGTTGTGCCTAACTTTTCTGGAAATCCTATTCCTAAATAGGCTTAACTTGCAGGATAATGCTCTAAATGGATTGCATCGTTCATAGTTATGGCTCCAGTCCAGAGAATAGTGTGACCAGCTCTAGATTCAAAGCAGAACTTCCAACTTGTGTTGATCAAACAGCAGATCCCTGAATCTACATCACAAACAGCTATTGGAACTCAGGGGAATATTGAAAGTGGTTTGTGATATTCCATAGCAATCTGTTTCTCTGAGGTGGGGAATCCATTGGATCCAAGCAAGCTCTTGTATGTACCTAAAGTAGCTCTCTGGATTATAGCCTATACATCCATTAGCTATGAACCCATTTCCAGTTGTTTGAAATCCATTAATAGTTCTAAGCTTCAGTTTCTGAAACCAAGAAAAAATATTGGGGAGGCTCTTGGATTTGAGTACTTCCAAAGGCTTGCTCACACTTAATCTGGCACAGTTTCTACATGGTATTATTGCAAATTTAGCTAATCCTTACATAGAAAATGTATTCTGATGCTGTCATAAGAGGTTACGTATTTCCTAATATACATGTTTTTGCAAGCAACGTCTACTAATAAAATGCATTTTTGTGAGTTATTTTCACTAATATACTGTATGCATCACCGCTTTCCTCTAAGATAAACACACTTTTGTACAGAGTTTTGGGTTGGAGAACTGCATAACAAAATTTGGTGAAGTGCACATTTCAAAGCATAGCTGTGTTTTGTTCCCCGTATTGTTTTGGGGAGCACAGATTAAGGAAGTTTCTGTTAAAGTGTCAGATGAACCAACTTTATCTCCCATCCCCACCTCTGAAAAGTGGACTTCTTACTGGTTTGAGTCCCCTGCTAAAAGAGTGTGCTGGGCAGCTTCTTCGAAGTGCCAATGTGAAACATTAGACCAAATAAGGGCAGCCACAAATATCTGTGACTCTGAAGACTTTCAGAAAGGATTTATGAAGGACCACACACACTCCATTCATTTTACCACCTGTTGTCCATTTCTTGCCTGTTACTACTCTGCTACATTAAACGTTTGTGAATATCCTACTTGCCTTTGGGCTACCTGATAATTTAATTGCAGTACATTTTATGAAATCATCACCTACCATATACTTTAATGTATAGAGGAAACATTACGAATGCTGACACACTTGCAGTAACTTTATATGCACAAATGAGTACCATCAGTCACCACAGGGTGAGTCACTTCAGGCCATTTTATTCCCTCACAACTTGAACTGTTGCGGCCATTATTATGAGGTGGAAATGTTGCCATAGAGCAGGTGTGCGGAACTACTACAACTCCCATTGTCATTGGTTGTTAACAATATTTGTTGGGGCTAGTGGAAGTTATAGTTCAGCAACAGCTGGAGGGCCAAAGGTTCTCCACACCTGATCTATAGTGACATTTTCCTTAGTTTTGACCTGGTAAAGTGGTCCTGGTTGTGGAACAAAGGTATGAATACACACACACACACACACACACACACACATATCCAGAATACAGTACCCTTGAATTAACTTTATTGTGTTATTGTCTGCAGGTTTTTTTAGCTATTCTGGACTTCTTCAGATGACCAAACAGCTATTGATTTCTGAGCATAAGTTTACAGTGGGACTTATTTTCAAGTAAATGTGCTTAAAATCAGGTATGCCCATCCATCCATATAGATTCAAGCTACAGTGAATTAGTCTGGGTTTGTTTTTTTAGTTTTTTAAAAAGTACTGATGTTCATTGCGGCAACTGTAACGGTCACAATAGCTAGGAAAAAAACAGAAAAGACAAAGCCAATGTCCACATATAGTGACATTTTAAAAATTGATTTCATTTGAGATCTTCCCTGCTTTATGAGCATCTCAGGACTCATTAGGTTTTGTTGAGCTTATTCATATAGCTGGATGTCGATTTTACAGCTCAGCTAGAGTGGAGTTGTGACTCATGGTTCGTGTTCTTGTTTTATTGACCCCACTCTGAACTCTCTCAGCATGTGCCTCTCTCTTTTCTTACTTTGCTGAGAGGTATTAGCAACATCTTTGCTCATCTTCTTTTCTGAAAATCAAAATAATAACCAGCCTTGTTGCTTGTCTCCAGCTCAGGCACCAACAGATTATTCACCTGCACCTCATCATCCCCTCTGCCTTTGCTTCCCGCTTCCCTTTCCAAAGGCTGACTTCATTATCTATGGCCCAGATTCAGGAAAGCACTTAAGACTATGAAACTCACAAGTACGTGCTTCTATGAATCATAGTTTCTATAAGGGATGGGAACAGAATTCTCCTTTTTCAGCAACCCCTAGTTTCTGGCCAAGGGCAAGTTCTCCTAAGGCAGAAGGCACCCATGTTCTGGCTCATATCTTGCATATTGGTACAAAGGCAAGATAACATGGGAGATCTGTGATCAGGTCTCCCAACCCAGGAATACATTAGTTGCTGACCACTGGGCCATTTGTTCTCTGATTACTGTGTTTATTACGTGGAGAGACAGAGAGAGCGAGAGAGCGCGCACTGAATTTGGATTCGGGCGTGGGACTGAATCATTTCCCCTGTGCCAGTACACCAAACCTCCCCTGCTGCTATTAGCCATGGAAGGAAAAAAACTAAACAAGATAGGGGCTCGTATCTATTTTTTGTTCCCCTCTGCAGCTACTTGCAGCTTCAGAGGGGGCGAGACTGAAGTCAAAGAACAGCCCAGAATGGGATAACTTGCCGTGTTCCCAGCAACGCAACCCCCAATACATTTTGCTGCCTGGAGTGAACCCCGACTCCACTGAAGCTGGCCACACTGGCAGTTCAGTCTTCCTTTGGCACTAAGCCAGGACAGTGTCCTCCATTGCACCTGAAGGCAGAGAAATTTGACTCAGTTCACATTTAACAGCAAACTTACTTAGTTCAGATTTTCTGGAACTATATTCAGACGGAAACAAGAGCCATCCTTCAAAATTTGCACTCCTCCAAATTTTCTTCAGTCAAGCAATGTGTGCAAAAATGTATATACTAGAGTGAAGTGTGCATAAAAAGGCACAGATAAAATGGCAAATGTGTTGCATGTGGGGAAATTGCTTTGCAGAAATGTGTACATTAAGCAAAGCTCCATACAAACACCTCCCCTATTAGGATAGATTCATACCAAAATGCTGGTGGAGTTTTCATTTCATTCACAAATAAATAAATCTCAAACTGAAATGGAAATGTGGAGAACTGATGTGAAGACTTGGAAAAACTGCAAGGAACCCCAATTGACAGATAGGCCCACCCCTACCTGAGGCCAGCAGGCTAGAGCATGGGGTGCTGGGTAGATTATGTGGCATGTGGTGCTCTGTCCTTCAACACCTTGCTGTTAGTTCCTCAGCACCGCACCTGACCCTTGCTACAGTGAGGGGGGAAAGTATTTGATTCCCTGTTAAATTTGCCCTCTGACAAAGAAATGACCAGTCCATAATTTTAATGGTAGGCTTATTGTAGCTGTGAGAAACAGAATAACAACAGGCAAACCCCCAGAAACCCAGAAGACAAAAGTCAGAGATTGGTGTGCATTATAATGAGCGAAATAAGTATTTGATCCCCTATCAACCAGCCAGATGTCAGGCTACCTGGTATCTTCACTGTATGTAATGAGCTGAGATAAGAAGCACCTGCTGTAAGAGAGAGGTCTTACCTGTAATCCTAGCTCGTTACAGTACCTGTACAAAAGACACCTGTCGACAGAAGCAATCAATCCAGCAGATTCCAAAGTAGCCACTATGACCAAGACCAAAGAGCTGTCCAAGGATGTCAGGGACAAGATTGTAGACCTGCACAAGGCTGGACTGGGCTACAAGAATCAACCTCAGCTTTTGTAGCTGAAGTCAGTCAGGGGCCTGCCCTCCCAAGCCAAGTGGGAAGAGGCCTTCAAGCAAGAAGCAGGTCTTCCAGGACTCACAGACAAGATCTTACAGTTGCAGTCCTCACTCCAACTTCTTCTTCTTCTCCATGAGAAAGCAAACATATTTGGAGCTCTCTCTTGCTGAGATGCAAGAGCAATCATGGCTCAGTGCCATTCCACCTTAGCTAGATAGAACTACAATCTTTCCTATCAACATGCATTGTTTATAATAAACATTAGATTTCATATTTTACTAAACCCAGAGTTGTTGTATGCAGTGTGGTTGTATGCAGGGATGCTCCTCCAGCTGGGATTCTGCATTCAGCTCAATTTTACTGAGCATTCGTCTCTAAATGCTGATGATAACCACTCAGCAAGGGCTTGCAAGGCACAAACATTGTCTCCTCTGAGGAAGCTACTCAGGAGGAAGGAAATGGCTGGAGCTCAGGAGAAGTGGGAGGGATTGCCTGAAGCTGCCACCTCATTCTTCCTAATAGTAGAACCAACCTTGTTCACAGAGTGCATATAATCGCTCACTTAGCAGGTCATCTATATTTCCCTTCAATTGATGATAAACCACTCTCCTGCTTTCCTGTAATTCTGATTAGCCAGGTAGAATTTGCATCACAACTTGACAGGACAATATGGATGACCAGTTTACGGATGACCAGCTTACCAAGTGGTTACAGGCGTATGGTGGTGAGTTTGCAGGACCCACCTTGTATATAGATGTAAATGACCATCTATATACAAACCCTTTCTTTCACTTCATTTTTTGCTTCACTCCTGTACCAAAAACCATTGAAATATGTATCTCCGTATTGTATTATTTCAATGAATTAGGTGATATTGTGGTAGAGATGTTTGCCTTCCTAATCTTTTGCAAATCAGGCAGTCCTTTTCCATTCCTGACTTGGCCCCAAGCATGCGTATCTTAACAAATCTCATGGTTTCATCTGGAGATATTGATGCACCTTTTGGGGGAGACCTGTAGCCTTTGCTTCTTTCCTTGGCTATCTTTATTCATGAGGCTGCAGTTTTATGGTTATTTTGTATGACCATGGGTCATGCAAATGTTTTTCTAAGCTGTCTGCTTTGGGAATATAGGTTGGGTTTAGTTTTCACTTCTGTTAATTGGTGCATTCCCCACCCACCCAGCCCGCCAATATTGTAAGAATATTGTAGGTTCCTTTTCCTTCTGTGGGCTCTGTAATAGTTTGTATGACATTTCAAGGTCACAAATATGCATTTGCTAATTCGTTGCATGCTGCAAACATTTTATTTTACTCTTCTGAATTTAGAATAATAGCATTCCTTCATATTGGTTCACACAGTGTTGGATTTCTATTCAGAATATGTTGTATAACACTATTTCTAATTTTATCTGTAGTTCAATGCTAGAAATGGCTGGTCTCCAACATTGTTTTCATGTAAAATATATTTCTAATCCTTTAAAAAGTTTATAATCCTCTGTATGCCTATAGCCTAGGGGTGGCAACTTGATGCCTTCCAGACGTTTTGGACAATAAATCCTATCAGCCCCAGCCAGCATTGCCAGGGGTCAGGGGTCACGGGAGTATGATCACATCCACACCACTCTTGTACCACTTTAACATTCATGCCTTCTCCCAAATAATCATGGGAACTGTAGTTCATTAAGGGTGCTGTTAGGAGTTCCCTAACAAACCTACAACCCCCGGCACTCATAATAAAAAACAGTTTATCCAAGGGTTGTGTTACAGTTATTTGTCCTAGCATTGGAAGCCTGCTCAAAATGTAATTTTGCACCTTGAAAAATTGACTTCAGTAAGTCTAATTGTGAGCCTCATAAAGTAGGTCAAACAGTGGGCCTGGCCATATCTAACTTGACTCAAAAGAAAATCCTCAGTGGAACTTATTTTGACCCATTCATTAGAGGGCAATCCAGTCCCGAGATCTGCAGAGATCATAGAATCATAGAATCATAGAGTTGGAAGAGACCACAAGGGTCATCGAGTCCAACCCCCTGCCAAGCAGGAAACACCATCAGAGCACTCCTGACATATGGCTGTCAAGCCTCTGCTTAAAGACCTCCAAAGAAGGAGACTCCACCACACTCCTTGGCAGCAAATTCCACTGTCGAACAGCTCTTACTGTCAGGAAGTTCTTCCTAATGTTTAGGTGGAATCTTCTTTCTTGTAGTTTGGATCCATTGCTCCGTGTCTGCTTCTCTGGAGCAGCAGAAAACAACCTTTCTCTTGTCTACTCTGAGCTCTTGTCTACTCTGCCTATGCACCTGCCCCAGGGTAGATTGCTCAGGAGGCAGAGAGGTAGAGGACACAACCCAGGTCTGCCTCGTCCAGCCCCTACACAGTTTTAAGGTGTTTCTGAATGCTGTGATGCAACTGGCGCAGTGACTTCACCTCATTTTTGTAATATTATGCATGGCTTGCCAGTGGGAAGAGTTGCACTGCCCGTATGTTACAGTTCCATAATAATTATAATAGCAACGTTTACTATTATTACATTTATTATCCACAATTCACCAGCAGGTCACAAGGTGGGATACGACAGTTTAAAATTCAGTATTTAAAACAGTTAAAACAGTGTACAGTTGCAGGAATAGGACCTGAAAACACACATCTCAGGCACTGGCAAAATGACATTTGGAGGCCCCTGAAGCTTGAACAGTTATGGGGACCCCTTCACAACCAGCAATGAGGTCTGGGTAAGCACTGTTATCTTCTTCAATGGGGGTCATTCCATGACAGGTCACCACTTTTTAATTTTTTTATTAACTACTACATGTCAGATTTTGATTAAAATTGCTGTACTGGATTATCTCACATATCAAAGTCACTGGTCTGGACAAAAAAAATCCTATGCCTTTTAGTTTTCGAGTTATGGAGAGAGTGAAAATTAGGGAAATGTTATATACATGCCTGAGGCACTTTATTAAGCAAACTTTTTATAGCAATGTAGGCTAGAGTTGCTTCAGGGGCCCCACTGGGATTAGGGGCCCTGAAGCTTAAGCTTCAGAGTAGAGCCGCCCCTGATCTCAGGAGTCAAAAAGCTGCATATTGAAGAAACCAAACACATCTTTGTGGGGAAGGAATTCCATGACTGCCACAGAGAATGCCCTCTCCCAGGACACTTCTCCTTCACTACCAAGACATCTGCTGGTCTTAACCCTCAGGAGGCTTTGCAGGGAATAACACAATCTGACTATTTTTAAAGAAATATTGGCATGTTGAATGCTAATCTGTTTTGTTATATATGTGTATCACGTAATATTTGGAAATTAATATTTATAGTACCTTTAAAATACAGGCGCAAGTAGATTTTGAAAATGATTTTCAAATAATATGAAATTATTTTGTGTTTCCTTGTTCCCTCAGCAACACTAGTGTGCCGGAGCCAGACAACACTGAGGCCTGCAGTTGTGCTGAGGGTTTCCAAGCTGTGTGGTTACCTTGAACTGTGGAAAAATAGTTGCTGTACATATTCCTGAGCTGTGAAACTTCTGTGTCTAGGTCTCAGTAAATAAAACAGAACCACTTGGAGCTTTAGGAAGCTGCTAACACCACCAAATGAAACGGTCTTCTCTGTCAGCCAAATCCAAGCAGTGGCTCTGAGGTTAACTTTAGATATGCATCTGGGGGTGGCGAGGGCTACAGAGTGTTATGCATGTTCTCAGCCTCCATGACAGCTGCTTCATGAGTGAGACAAAAGCAGAACAAAAACAAACCGTTCCAAATCACTTGCTTAAAGAAAAAAGAAAACATATGTACCAGCAAATAGTTGGGACATGGTAAAAGGGCTCACTCCTACACACTTTCCCTAGAAGTGTCAAATGTCACTGCGTTTTGTGCCTTGGAATATCGGCTAGTAAAACTGTAGCTTATTCCACTACTAAGGTTAAGGCACTCGGTCCTTTCTTCATCCAAACAAATGTTATAATGGACAGATAATATCCCATAAAAAAAATACTAGCACTCACTGCCCTCTAGTGTTGTTATGATGGACTGTCAACACTGCAAATAACCATTTCCACTTTCACAAACTCACTTCACCAGACGCAGCTGTGCTAGCGCAACAGAGCTGTAGATACCTGGTGCATGAGCACATCCTGTCTGTAGCTACTTGGATACCTTGAATTGCAAAGGCTTTGCAAATGAACATTAGGGATGTTGTCCCCGTGCTAGCAAGGCCAGGAGAGCACATAGATGATAAAGATCCTTCAGCTTCTTAGCCCAGTTCACTTAATGCAAGAGTTCACACTGGAGGAGCAGGAATTTAGTAATCCTCTGAATAGCAGCTGAGGAGCATCACAAGTACAGGGGATGCTCTTGCCCCCAGTTTCTGCTTGCTGGCTTCCCATAGGCATCTGGTTAGTCACTGTGAGAACAGGATGCTGGACTAGTTGGGCCATTGGCCTGATCCAAAAGGGCTCGTCTTATGTTCTTACTTTAGATCTAGTAGAATTGGGCAAATGAGAGGCGAGAATGTCACATTGTCAAACTCTTCCTGTTCATGAAAAGGCAGCATACCAGGAAGACCACTAGGATAGAATCCTTCTTTGCATAGCATTGCATAGCATTGCAAAGGCAGGCATAGCATTGCATAGGCAGGCAGAGTTTGACCTCTGGTCACTTCGAAAGATCCACCCTCCATGTGAATTTCTGAAAGTCGAACAGAAATTTCCTTACACTTTTAAAAAGAGCAGAGCTGTGCTATTTAAGATAGCCATCTATATCTATCTGGCAATCATTTCCACAAAGAGAAGAAATAATGCAATCTATAAATGCTATAACAAATCACATATGTAATCACAAAAGGGAATGAATGAATGACAGTTGTTAGGTGTAGGCAAAGACAGTTTTATTGAGATCTTTATGGAAAAGGAAGAATGCTACACAGTTTCAACAATGGTTAATAGCAACACAGACTGACATATTATTTTAGCCCATGCTTAATAGGTTACTTCATGTAATTGTGATACAGCAGAGCCTGTGCTTAAGATAAAACAAGTGAGATTTAAGCAAGCTGCATTAGATTGTTAATCAAGCGAATACATGCCCCAATTTAATTCCATATTCCTTTGTACTTCAGTGTTCTGTTTCTATGTTATTGTGTCCCACAGATAAATATGCATTTAGTCATTTTAACTAGGGGTGCAATTCCCCCCAAAAACAAATGAAAAAACAAATGAATGAGCCCCATTAGTTTCCAAGTATCATGAGAAATGACTGAAAAATAGAAACAGATGGGACAAATGAATGAAAATCCTTTTGATTAGTTTCTCCCATTCATTAATATTACTGTGCTTTCAATCAGTTCTCACAAGACACAGTTCTGAAACATCCCGTTGTTTAGAAAACTGAAACATTGAGAGAACTGTGTGCAGGGAAGGGAGAAGGTATTGTGCACTAAGTACACGAAAACTGTCCAATCTGAAGAATAAAGTCTTCCATGCTGAAGACAACAACCCTTTTTAATTGCTTGTGAAATGGGGGGGGGGGGCATTTATCCAATCTGTCCGAATCATGGCAGGGCTGACGGCCTTACTACACCT
Organism: Podarcis tiliguerta; assembly: GCF_965153285.1. NCBI lineage: Eukaryota > Metazoa > Chordata > Lepidosauria > Squamata > Lacertidae > Podarcis > Podarcis tiliguerta. Next base: position 32,265,046 of record NC_139540.1, on the reverse strand, counting down.
GAATATTTCATAGCATTTGGAATGGAAAACACTAAACGCTTTGGGAGACAAGCTAGGAATCCACCGTGATTAACTTAGTAAGGAAAATTGAATGAGGCTATAATGAATAGAAAATGAAATGACTGGGGCTGCCAGAAATGACAGAGAACAAAAATGTGCCTTCCTAAAGTAGCATTTACTATTTCAGAAGTTTATACTTTGCCACACCCTCCCATTTCAGTGGGGCTTACTTATGCGTAAGTGTTCACAGGATTCCACCCTTAAAGTCCAATGGATTGAGAGCTAAGCAGAGGGTTTGACTATCCCATGGACAGCAGTGAGAGTGAAAAGCAGCAACTGGATCATACACAAATTTAAATCAATATACAATAAATCCAAGTGTATGCATTGGAATGGGCATTAGATCTGGATGAATTCTGAGCTATATACTGAGGAGGCTGCTTTGTACAGATTTGGGGCTTGTTTGAGCTGAAGCAGGATCTCTCTAAACCACTTCTGAAACTATATAAGGAAATTAAGAGGTTCTGATAGTCTAAAAATAAAACCACCTGCAGACGTTGTGTCTGCAAAAATTGAAGCATTCCATCTCCTGCTTGGAAAAAACAGATGATGCCGGCATAGGAAGGCAGGTTGGAGATCTATTTTGTGACTGGCTGGAATCATCAGTTCTCAACCTGTGGGTCCCCAGATGTTGTTGGACTACAACTCCCATCATCCGTGAGCTCTGGCCTTGCTAGCTAGGGGTGATGGGAATTGTAGTTCAACAACATTTGGGGACCCACAGGTTGAGAAAGGCTGTTTGGAGCTCTTCAATCACAGTGCTTTGAGGAAGGGATACTGAAGGAATGTACTACCTTGTTCTGTGCTCTGTTACGTGTGTAACAAACTCTCTGTCTTGCTTAACTGACTCTGGAGACATTTGCGAGATTTCATTTCACTTTTAATTTGTAAGCTGCCTTTCTGGTCACGACTGGACCTAATGGTCAGGGGTCCCTTTACCTTTATACACAAGGCAGTTTACAATATCTTGCGAGACCTTCCCAGATCATACACAAGAGCTTCCCAGAGCCATTAAATAAGCTCTCCACTGCAGGAAAACCTGGTGTGGAAAGATTTTTTTTAGCTCTCCGCCTTGCATGCATTATATCTGTGCGATTACGGCAGGCCACCAAATATGTAAAGCTGCAATTGCACAAGTTGCAAGTCAACTGTACTTCCTATTCATATACTTCTTACACGTATACTTTGAGATGCTCCAGTGATTTAACTGGGACTTGTGCTGACTGAGTATTCTATGAACCAGCTATTTGCTACATTAAATCATTGCTTATCCTCTTTGTTTGTGTTCATGCTACACGTGATAAGATAAAGAGTTAAGAGGTATTTAACACACTCTCTGGCCGAGAACATCTCTCTTTACATTATGCAAACTCCATTAGTATTATTATAACCATGCAACTGGAAAAGAAGAGGCCCTCTCTTTAGCAATAGCTGAGGCAGAAATATATAGACATGAAGTATAACAACATTCAAACAGAGTTTTCGCTACAGCCAGAGGTAGCTAGTGAAGTGGTTTTCTGGCAGGAACCAGCAGCCTCTGATAAGTAGGAAGGATAGCCAGTTTTCAAACATAGCCATCAGAAGGCAGCCAGGAGGGAAGGAGTATTTTAGACAACGAAGTGCAAGCAAGTATGCTTGAATAGTGCTAAGCTCACTCTTAGCAAAAGCCATCACAGAGAAACCGTGAGGTAGGGATAGCATCCTACAGGCAAGTAGTTGCTGACTAGTTAGGATGATTAAAACAGAGAAGACTACGGGGTCTGCTAGTCAGCAACTATACATTTGCATAGCGCTGCCCAGGATACCCTCACTGCTACACCTGGATGGTTTGGATAAAGGGCAAACTTTCATCTCCTCTCTTCCTTGCCTCACATGTGGTGAATGATTCCTGCCTGAAGCCACCTCCCTCAGCTGCTGCTCAGGGCAGCCCTAGATCTCGGGAGGTTTGCATTTCACTGCCTTTAATACTGTATCCCATTTACTGTTTTTATGCTCCAATTGCTTCTTCCTAAATTTGTGCTGGAATAGATCATTTGTGTCTTCATCCTCAGCCTCAGATATGATTTCCATTTTTTGAACAACCAGTTTAAGGAGGTCATGCTGTTTCTCCATAAGTGCTGCAATATCTTTAAGCCTAAAACACAAAAAGACATATATTAGGATGCAGAACTCTTCATAACATTAAATACAAAAAAAACTTTAAATATACTTCATTCATCTCTTGAAAAGGAAAAAAAAATACTTAAAGTGTACTTATACTACTTTAAGCTATGCTATTTCTATATTTTAGGCTATTTTAATTTAATTCTGATCCAGAGAACTGCATCAATCCACAGTGAAAAAACAGAAAGGGAAATATCTGCAGGCAAATGGATTAACTATTTAGTAGTATGAACAATGCATTGCAATGCTGATGATCTTTCTCAAGGGCATTTTGCTATTCCTTTCATAGGATGCAGAATATCTTTTTTCATTTTTAACCAGGACAGTGGTTGTTTTAATCCTGTGCTTCCAAAGCTGTATTAAAGCATGCACTATGGAAGGCATGGAAAATTCCTTGTTTTTCGCCCCTCTCCTTAGTCATTTTTAGATGTCCTGTAGGCCAAAAAGTGGAAATGGTGCAACCTGTATCTTCTTCAGCCAAGAATGTGGGTTGGTGGTGGGGGGAGTAACAGAACAGCAATACTAATACTAATACTAATACTACTACTAATAATAATAAACAACTTTTAATGTGGCCTGCCAATCTTTGCTTTTTCTTTGGGGCATGATTCTGAGAAAGATGTTTAAAAAACTCTGCAGTAGCTTGCTATCTTCATCCTGGTAAATAAGGCTTACAATGAGATGTAGATTCTGACAAGTAATTCTATAATGGCTGCAAGTAAGCCATAACACCATAACACTGGCATTAACTAAAACCTGACTACTTTTTTTTCTTTGTACAAACATTTAGAAAGCAGAAGAAATACCCAATAAAAAATACCTGTACTTCTGTTTCAATACTTCTAGTTCCAAAGATGTGTCAGCATTCTGTGTATTTGCTGCTATATCATTGCAGCCAAAGCAATATTGAAACACACTCTGCAAAAACAAAAAACAAAAATTCATAGAATTTGTTCACATTATGAAGATTTGCAGTTTCGGAGTGAGAAAATATGAATTTTGGTGGCATCACCAAGAATTAGGAGTTTTCCCAGAGAGACTGAGTTCAGTTTTCTGTATTAATTTGAGTAGGAGAAGACATATTAAATTAAGTAATCAACTTTCACCCCCCTTCTCTTGTGTGTATATGTTTGGATGAATGCATAGGACACATAGTACAATTTAGAAGGAATTATTCATCCATCTTACCATAAATCCACAATATCTCGGCCTATTAGGATACACAGTGATTGAATCCTGGTCAACTCTGCTGAGAAACCAGTATGGCAGTTTCTTCTCCAAATTTGTGTGAAGACTGACCTAAACAAAATGACCACATTTAACATGAATTAGCTCAGAATAAATCAAGGTATTTCTCAATTCTAATTCAATGTTATCCCAAAGGAAAGTTTCACCCATTGCAATGAACATAATAGCCAGAATGTCTGTCACAAACCTGCATTGCTATTCTTTTCAGTGCTGCAAATTTCTGTACCTCTGCAATGTCACCAACAGCCAAGCCAATCTATAAAACACAAAGCAGAGTTAACAAGGCCATTTTGATTCCCATGCTTTTCCTGAATATCCATTCTGTTCCACATTAACATTATTTCTGAAAGGAAATAAATTATTCCCAAATATATAAGGAATTAGGTTTTCAAAATTAAAAATAACCTTACAGTATACCACTTCATGTAATTATGTTGCAGTGAAACAAAGCATTTGCTCGCATCCAGATTTAGGAAGCATTTTCGCATAATACCACAGCTTTATCTGGTGGCATTCACAGTTTTATTTACCATATTTTTCGTTCTATAACACGTACCAGACCATAACACGCACATAGTTTTTAGAGGAGGAAAACAAGAAAAAAATATTCTAAACGAGACAGTGGATGTATGATTTTTGTGGTTCATGCTGTGGCCACAGACATGTGATCTGACAGTGAGTTTGGAGTAGCCCAGTGCAAAAATCCTGAGGATCCATGTGGATCCATGCTTTGTAACCATGTTTCTGCACCACCGCGACCCCAGGCAACAGTGGGTGCATGATTTTTTTGGTGCAAGATGTAGCCATGGACATGCTATGTGATCTGATGGTGAATTTGGGGTGACCCAGTGCAAAAATCCTGAGGATCCATGTGGATCCGTGCTTTGTAACCACGTTTTAAGTGGGGAGGGAAGGAAAAGCACTCAAGGGACAAGGAGCACGCATGGGGTTTGTGGAGAAGGATGCTGCAAATAATGCTATTTAGCGAGCAGAGTGGCGAGGAAAGAGGGACAGAGAGCCTGCTTGCTTTAAAGGAGCCAACCGGACAGGAGCCGCCTACACTCGTGTAAGCGGCTCCTCTCCTCTCCCGCTTTGCTCCTTTAAAGCAAGCAGGCTCTCTGTCCCTCTCTCCTCCCCACTCAGCGACTCTTCTCCCGCTTTGCTGTTTCAAAGCGAGCCACGGAGGAGGGAAGGAAGGGGAACCATGGATCCTCTGCTCACAACTGCAGCAGATCCCCCCCGCCACCCGTAGGCATTCACTCCATAACACGCACAGACATTTCCCCTTACTTTCTAGGAGGAAAAAAGTGAGTGTTATGGTGCAAAAAATACGGTATTTTATTTTGTAAAATTTCTACACTGTATGATTGTAAAAACAGAAAAATTGCTCAAAGCAGTTTTCAGAAAAGATAAAACAAAACCAGTAAGAAGAATTAACAACAATAATTTAAGAATTTAAAAAGTTTAAATGGGAGGGATGTTTTCAATGTATTTTCAATGTATTTTCTCTCTCTTTGTTCTAATGTATACAGGGGGTTTTTTGGTGTGTTTTTTAAACCCTTTGGTTATTTACTTCCATATTACATCATATGGCAAATAAAACAAAGTCTTCACCATGGCAACCCCATCCCTACACATATTTATCACTTACATCCTCAATCAAACATCGTATTCTTTTGTCCCTCCCGCTTCCCTCTACCCCCTCTCGATTTCCTCTACATTTTGAAATTACATTTATCTTTGCATTCGACATACTTCTTGATTCATCTATATATTCTTATTGTCCTTCCTTATTAACTTGCATTAATTTAAATACTTTGCATTTTTAATCTAGGCATATTAGCATATCTTTTTTTGAGCAATATTTTTCCATATATTCATCGAAGCATTTCTTATCATAGCTGTTAACTTTGCCAAAGCTAAGTATTCATTTAACTTACAAATCCATTCCTCCCTTAAAGGTAGAGTTTGTGATTTCCATTTAGCCACAATCACTACTCTAGCTGCTGTACTTGTGTATAAGAAGATCCCCCCCCCCGTGGTATCTCTTCCCCTATCAATCCAAGAAGATATATCTCTGGTTTTTAAATTATTGATATTTTCAACATCTTCTTTAATTCTTCATGTATTACTGTCCAGAATTTCTTAATTTCCTCACACCTCCACCACATATCTATTGTTGTTCCTATTTCTTTGCCACATCTCCAACAGAGATTGGATTTCAATTTATATATCTCTGCCAACTTAACTGGTGTTAAATACCACCTATGGAACATCTTGATAAAATTTTCTTTAATTGTATATGAGGCGGTAAATTGAATATCTTCTCGTCAGAGTTTCTCCCATTGCTCTAGATAAATAGTATGTCCGACATCTTGGGCTCATTTGATCATTGTTTCTTTCACTTCTTCATCCATCAATTCCCAGTCCGGTAAGAGATTATATGTTTTAGATAGCAATTTCTTATTGTTTTGAATTGTTATAATATTAAATTTTGAATTCTCTCTTGTTAGCCTTTCTTTTGATCAGAATTAATGTATACAGGGTTTTGGGTTTGTTTGTGCTTTGGGTGTGATTCGCTTTGAATTGCCTTTCGCAAAAATAAAGTGACCAATACAATAAATAAAATAGCAATAAACTAAAAACAGATGGAAACTAGCATCAACTTTCTAAATATCTGTGTAGACTTTTCTAAAGAAAAGTGTTTCTAGCAGGTGCTGAAAAGATTACAGTGACAATTAGCCTGACCTTGTACAAGTCAGCCTCCTCTGAAGCAGTAAATGCAAGACTGTGGATTTGTCTGCCTACATCAAGCCAAAACGCAAAAATTGTCAATGCTGCCATCTACTCCATCTGTAATATTTTCTGAAAGAAAATTTATCCCTGTCTCTCACATACAAGTTAGAGAGATAGACAGACAGACAGATATGCAAGCAGTTTGGCCATAACACCAGCTTCCATATTTAACACATTTAATTCTTACCACCTCATAAAGTGATTACTAAAGTGCCAAATTTTGCACTTTAGTAATCAGGAAGCGTAAATCTCCTCTGTTGAATGACACACTGCGAAGTTCCCTTGTGTAATCTTTTTTTCCCCCCCTCTCTCTTTTCTGATGTCATTGTTGATTTCCCTTTGTCTGATCTTATGGTGTTTAGTGTTACTGGCTTTTGCCGCAATAAAACTTGAAACTTGAATTCTTACCAACAAGTTCATAAGAAGGATTGGAATAAGGAGAGAGAAGATAACAAGCATTGCAAAACTCAGGAATGGATATGGCAGATGATCGGAAAGCATTGGTTCAAGGAAAGCTTCACGATAATTGATATCTCCTAGCATCATGGCAAATGTCTGCATTACAGAAAGATATGGAGTGCCATATGTTTCCTACAAAGAAATTTTCAAAAGGAGAAAAAGGAGACATAAAATACATATGGCATCATGTGAAATAGCTTTAAGATCAAACTTTTTTTTTCAAAGAGAGGAAATCCATAAAGCAACTAAACAACAATCACTTTTAACAGAAGAGTGCAAAAAATCATTTCCAGTGTTTGGAATACAAGTTCCTTCCAGCAGTATATCTCATTTATTATGTTTCATTGTGTTTTTAATATTTATTTGAGAGCTGCCCCAGAGTGGCAACCCAGTCAGATGGGTATAAATTGTTGTTGTTGTTCAAGTGCCTGAAATAATAAAGGCATCAACCTTATGGCCATTAGTCCCAGAATTTATGACTGTCCAGTGCAAAACACACAGAAGAGTTTTCATAATATTATGCATTGTTGCTAAAAAATTTTTTGTAAATAAATGTAATTTCTATTTCTAATAAACAAAGTATTACACAATGGTGACATTTCTAACCTGTGAACCGAGAAGAACATGGAAGCTGAGCCCAAAGGCTAACATCAAGAAGAAGAAGACAATGATGATCCGGATCAACGTCCTCAAAATTTCCCAAAACATCACAACATATATTCCATAATTCTCAAATCTAGGTATATATAGAAAAAAAACCATAATTAACAATCTTCTTATATATATACATATATATAAACCAGCTATATGTATAGCACCAACATATTATGCTTCTGTGAAGGAAGCTGACAAACTGTCACTGATAACTGGCCCAATCTAGTAATTAAGATCTAGGCCTCCATATACGGTTTCCATAGTGGTTGAGTCCTTCGGTAGAAATAGCATTTTTTAACCTAGGTGACTCTATCTCTCCATCAGGGTTAAGGGCCCCTACGACCCTCCAGCTGATGTCAGACTTCAGTTCCCAACATCTTGACTCATTGGCCTTGCTGACTGATACCATGTGAGATGAGGTAGCTCCCTCATCCCTGGTTCACAGTCAACTCTAGCCATATACATTGTCGTAGAGTGAGCACTATAGTTTACCTTTGCAGATATAGCAAGAAATTCATCCAAGACAAGAATATAGCAATTGCACCACACTCCCACTGCAAACGAACTGGAAGTTGAATAAATAAAGATGATACAAAAATGATGTTTGTAGTATATATTGTCCAGTCGAGGAGATTCGAATAATCCAAGAGATACTTAAGTTTCTAGAGTATAAAAGACAAAAATAGGTGTTAACACTGTCAAAAATGAATTAAAACAGATGACACCTCATGTTCTCTCTGTGTCGTGAAGGAGGATAAAAGGCAGAACTTTGTTTTAACTGCACATTAAAAAACATTTCAAGAAATGTGAAAGGAAGGCCCCCAGGACCCACCCCCAGAAATAACTTCACTCAGACACATATTTTAGTTTTAAGTTTTGGGGCAAATTTTGGCCACAACATTATTGAATTACAATCACGTGAGCAGTATTGGCTTAGGCACTGACTCCCGACTATAACTGACTCCACCTCTCTGGGTGGCAGTCCAATGGGGTAAACCAAATGAGGGAGCAACGTCGATGCGGACCAACCGAAGCTCACCCCAGGGTTCCTGTGGTCCTGGCATGGCCCTAGCCCCTCAAGCGGGCTTCGGACGAGATCCAGGACACCCAGCTTCCTTTAATGGAATACCCAGTTCCTGCAGGGGCAGGTGATAATCACACCTCCCCTCCCCACAATCCAACTGCACCAATGCCTAACCGCTACCTAACTGCACCAATGCCTAACCGTTGTGTCGATTGCTAAGGGGTAGGCAAAAACCAAGTGGCTAGAGCTAATTTGCCAAACGGAAAAAATTCCTACCCAGCCCCTGTTCCAAAACAGGCGACCCAAATCAAAGCAAGGCCAGACGAAACTACCTAATTCTAGGGAGGGAGGGCAGGTGTTTGGCAGCACAACACAAGTGCCCCTACTTGCGTCACACTGCCGCCTTTTAAAGCCCCTGGGATCACGCCAACATCTGGCGATTGGCTAAAGCAGCCTGGCGTGATCCAGGGGCTATGGCCAGGGCTCTAGCTACTCCCCCCACCAATTAACCCCTATGGGTGAAGTCCCAGGGCCCCCGCACAACCAGGACCCTCTAATAGGAGGATCCCATATATACATACCTGTTGGAAGAGTTGTATTATTTCTTTGCAGATCCCAAATAAGCTCATGATAAAAACTAAACACATGCACACTTTTGTGAAGTATGATCTCTGAAATGGAAAAAAGAAATATTGTAAATGGTGAGACATCTGTTTTCTTTAATATTATTTTAGTCGCAAGGGGCGCTGTCCACCACCCCCACACAGAGTTTTCAAAAGTTTGCAGTCACTCCCAGCCTTACTGCCATGGCGAAAGATACAGCCACTGTCCCAATGCAACAAATTAAAATGATACCTTATTCTCAAAAGGCCCTGCTTTAACAGTTCTGTTGGAAGACCCCTCTGGTTCTATGTGGATGATCAGGAGCGTTAGAGGCATTAAGCCAAGACAATACACAGCTAGATTCATGAGATGTGCTCGAAACCCATAGGCCATCCTGTAAAGCAAAATTTAATTTGGTATTATAGACGGTGACCATTTCACACAGGAGTTCCTTTCCCTGCACCCCCCCCCCCACATTTTTGGAGTGTGTATAATCCAAATGGACCCACGCATCAGTGACTGCGCATCAGTTGGATGCGCCTAAAATGGTCACAATGCGTATTTTCGTAGTATTATCAAAGGTCAATATTTTGTATGCCACTGGGGGAAAGCATAAATAGGATTCCGCCCCCCTTCCCCCACCCAGGTAAAACTCAACACCAAGGATTAGACGTCTCTGCCAGCTTGAAAGCAGCTTTCATTTTCCCTTAAATTAATGGAATATGCATAAATACAATTTATGTACATGATGTTTGCGGGAAGCTTGATATACTGGTTATATAGCTCCTACAAATCCTATGTCCGTGCACTGGAAATCTCAGTGGAGATTTCTCTCTGCCAATGAACCTTAGTAAGAACAAAATTAGTGGAACAGTGGAATCCTAGTAATACAAATACCTACCATTTCATGAGTAAATATTCTGTACAGACAGGATGGCTGAGCAGTTCAACACGATTATGACGGACCATGGCCTGGGGTGGGGGGAGATATAGATTGTCCATTTATGCAATTAAATATTTTCAAGCTAATATTGTAACTGAAAGGTATCTCTTAACTGCTTCATAGGTTCAGGGAAAACATATATGTGTGTACACTAACACACACACATCTTTAAACATCACAGTGTGGTATCTTTATTTTAAAAATGTGAAAAATATTTAAGTGTTGAAAATTACCAGTTTATACTCCAGGAAGAGAAAATACTGATGGAAGCCTCACATTCTCCCAAGAGTTAAAACATCATTCAAATCATGTTTATCCTGATGCAGACAGTCAGGATAAATATCAAACCGAATGTCTTAAATGATATGTTATTAATTAAGAAAATGTTGCTTCAAACAAATTGAGATAGAACCAAGAGTGGCTTTGCTCTAGAGGAAAGAGCTTCCACATGTGCTAAGTGGAACCACCAATTTTTGCTAATGCACCCATTGAAGACCTCCATGTCCCCCCAAAAGGTCTCCTGAGGGTTGTGGGACCCTCTTGAATTGTCTGGGATATAGCACGGAGGGTTGCAGTAGGCTGGAGGGAGTCATAAAAAGTGGGTGTTGGTTGGGTGACTGGCAACAACTCAGCCACTTAAGAAATTGGAAAAAACAGTTAATAAAAATAGTTTAAAATAAATATAATATAAAGTAAACAAAACAAAATGAAGTAGTAGGTTTGAAATCACATTAGCATAGCTTACATTAAGAGTGATAAGTGGCTCATACACAATATCATCATCTTCTTTTAATTTCTTGGTAAGCTTCAGTGGGCACTGAAGATATCTGAAGTTATATTCAACCTATACAAGTATGAAGAAGGATCATCTCAGCTTAACTTTCAACAACAAAGAACGGTATATTCCTATATGCCTTTGAAGCAAGCCATGAAAAGGTGTAAGCACTGTCTACTAAAATTTGAATATTCTCTAAAATATACACTCAAATTTGAGTTCATATGAGCCAATATGGTTATATCTTTGTTTAGCATATGAAAACAATGCATTACTAGACACAAATAAACTCATGATAAAAACTAAACACATACACACTTTTGTACTTTCAGGAAGTATGAATCCTGAAATGGAAAAAGAAATAAAAAAAGAAATATTGTAAGCGGTGAGGCATCTATTTTCTTTAATATTACTTTAGTTGCAAGGGGCGCTGTCCAACATCCCAACACAAAGTAGCTACTCTGTTTTCAAGAGCTTGCAGTTGCTCCCAGCATTACTGCCATATCGAAAGATGTACATCCACTGTGCAATGCAACAAATTAAAATTATACTTTATTCTCAAAAGGCCCTGCTTTAACAGTTCTGTTGGAAGACCCCTCTGCCTCTATGAAGACAACCAGGAGCATTAGAGAATACTAGCCAAGACAATACACACCTAGATTCATAAGATGATAATCCCGTATTACAATACAAAGCCAGGAATCATGACTTGTCTCTCAATGCATCAAATGCTTTAGCAACTCTAAAATGTCTCCATTTTTTTTTAACTTACACAGAAGTCTTTGGATGCCTTGTCATCTGATGATTCAGTGATGCAATTGTCTAAAACTAACTTATAGAGACCAAGAGGAGAAGAAAAAGAAGCATTTCAGTGCTTTGTGACAACACTTGAACATATTTAATAATAAAAGTGTTATGCACCCATAAAGCAGATTTTCCAAGCTCGGATAGAAATATTTTTTTTCTTCAAAAGTTTAGGACAGCAATTCCAAATGACACAATGAGTCACTCAGATGCTACAATATGGACAAGAACTGAAATAGCTCACAAAAAATAAAAGTGCAATTAATATTTCCAGTTCAAAATCCCCAAATTCAAATGCACATCCAAGCTAAAGTTTCAGGCTCTATGAAAAAGAATCATGTAGTAAACTATTCCAAAACCTCCCTTTTCAGGCACAGCACTTCACACAATTGGGAGGTTTGCCGGCTTATGCAGACTCTTCATTATTAATTTATATGCATTTATTACATTCAACTGAGAAATGTGCAATATATTGTGGTTTTCATGTATTGTTGTGACTTTTTATTACCTTCTCATGCTGGTTTTATTCATTGACTGCTACCCACATTGCATGCATTTTGGATTTAATTATTATTTCAGTTCATCACTACAGACATTCTGATTCCCACTGATATGTTAAAGGTTTAGTTTTACTTTACTCACACAAGGCTCTAAGACAAGGTATAAAACAGATTCTTTTACACGTGACCCAAACCTATGTTTTTTTAATCCCAAGTTAAATTGTTCAGTATACAATCTTACTTTCAAACATTCAGGAAGATATTCAACCATCTCTATTAGAGGACATTTATTTGTACTTGAATGGTGAGAAAACGTTACAACTGTCTCTTCCCATCTGAAAAAAACCAAGTTGAGTGGGCTTAGAATATTATTTGTCATAGAATATTATAAATAAAATCAAATTAAATGAAAAAGTTATAGATAATTTGAAGGAAATTAGGAAAGCATTTGTTAAATATTTCACGGATTTATACAGGAAAGAAAAGGGGGGGGGGATTATAGAAATAGGTAAGTATTTGAAAGAGAGTAACCTACCAAAAAAGAGGAGAAATTAATAGATCTGAATACATCAATAACATCTCAGGAGGTGGCAGAGGCAGTTAAACAGGCAAAAGCAGGGAAATCCCTGGGTGAACAATGGGAGCTCACCCAGTTGCGGGGATTCAAACCGCCAACCTTCTGATCGGCAAGCCCTAGGCTCTGTGGTTTAGACCACAGCGCCATCCGCGTCCCCTAGAATTTGCTATAGGAACAGATAAATTATTAAAGGAGGAGCTCCCTCCTCCTTTTGTCTGGCCTCACAGACAAAAAAAATGTTCCCCGTCCTGTCTCACAGAGAGAAGTGTGGAGAAAGATATTCAAAATTCCTCTCTAACCAGCTACTTTTCCCAAGGATAACGTTTAAGAGAAAGAGCAGTACAAATTCATGGGGGAAAGCAAATGTGAATGGTACAGAAATCAAACTGTTAAAATGGTATGGTAGACACACAGTGTGAAAAATAATAGATCCCTATGCTAGATATTATATATTGTTGGGTATCAGGTGCTTCTTACCTTTTATGTAAGATGACAGTGTTTACGACATCTTTCCGCCCATTGTGTATGGCTTCGTGAAGAAAAGAAGCCTCGTTTTTGTTCAAGAGTACTTTGGCACTGTCATCAAGAAGCAGTCTAACGGCTTTGGCGTGGCCTTCTCTGGCAGCAAGATGGAGGGCCGTGTTCTTTTCCACAAGGATAACATATCAAATAGAATGTCATTAGAATATGAACTAACTGAAACAGTCACATATTTATTTCCCATTTACGATGCCCCCATGCCCCAGGGTGAGGGTTGCTTACCCTTTCCCCAACCCACCTAATTAGTAAATAATGTGCATATTGTGCAGGTTAGTCAGCCAAGATTTGGGGAACTGGAATATGGCAGCCCTTCTGCAGACTTATATGCCGAGTAGTACAATGGGGCTACTCCATAATACTTTTATTATATATTGCTGAAGATTGTGCAAGACTTACCCCTTCTTCATCCACTTTATCTGTGCACTTCACATTAGTATTCAAAATTATCTGCATTGTGCGAGTATACCCTCCAAACGCAGCATGGTGCAAAGCTGTCCAGCCTTTATAATCACTTTCGAAAAACAGATTGAAATAAATCAGAACAAGGTATTGTCATATTATTACATACTGTAATATTCTAATATTCTATTACATACTATAATTCCCTGACCACATTTCTTTTTTTCTTTTCTTTTTTTGGTCTATGTTCAGGCTGTTACATGGATCTGGAAAAAGCAAAATCTTAACTACACAGATATATAAGTGGTTTGTGTAAAAATACATGGCGCTGTGATTTCCCACTGCAATATTAATATTTTGTATAGTGTACAGTGGTACCTCAGGTTACATACGCTTCAGGTTACATACACTTCAGGTTACAGACTCCGCTAACCCAGAAACAGTACCTTGGGTTAAGAACTTTGCTTCAGGATGAGAACAGAAATCGCGCCGTAGCGCCGCAGCAGCAGCAGCAACGGGAGTCTCCATTAGCTAAAATGGTGCTTCAGGTTAAGAACAGTTTCAGGTTAAGAATGGACCTCCGGAATGAATTAAGTACTTAACTTGAGGTACCACTGTATTTCAAACTGAAGAATAACTGGTATTATGAACATGAATACAGCCCTGATCAATCAAGGTGGCACTCTGGCCATTTATGTGAGGACAGAGGTGACAAATTCAGGTCCCTCTTTCACACCACCAAAAAGGTGACTAGAACTGACAGCACCGGCTTTATGGACTGGCAATTATAGCATGCCAAGCTAGATTTAACAGCTGCTGGAAATATGTGAAATTTCATCTCATCTCTGTTTCATCAAAATCCCTGGAGAGCCGCTGTCAATCAGTGTAAACAACACTGAGTTAAGTAAATCAATGGTATAGGGAAATCAATGGTATAGGAGACAGTTTCCCATATTCCTATGCATGCCTCCATTAGCTACCCAGAGACACTGCTCAGTTATTGATCACACAATTATCTTTGCATCTTTGTCAATGAATTAAACACAAAATATATCACTTTTCTTGAACAGGGTTCTTTTCTTGATAACTCAGATTAATCTAAGGCTATGCATATCTAATGTATGCAAGTTGCTTTACATTTCTATTGTTAACTTGAAGGGGGGGGGAGAAAACAAAAAACTTACCAGAGAAAGAGGGCACCTTTCTTCAAGAGAAACTGCACTACCTTCTCATGACCATTCTGAGCAGCCAAGTGCAGAGGAGTCATCCCTTTCTTATCTCCTTCGTTCAAGAGCCTGGTATCTACCATATCACGGAGGAGTCGTTGACAGGTGTTGATACGCCCATAGCTACATATAAAAACAAAAAAAAAACCCAAACTTTTGCTGCATATACTCATGATGACATCAGGAATGTGAAACAGCCAATTAGGGAGGACATAGGCTTACCTAGCTGCAAAATGCAAAGGAGATTTCTTATCTCGGCTTTTACAACAGATGGAAACGTTCAGTTCGAGGAGGCTGTTCACTGAAAGGGGAACCCCCTGCCTGCATGCATAATGTAGAGGAGTGCACCCTTCGTTATCTTCATCCGTTATGAGATCTTTAATATGCTTCATCTGTTACATACGAAGAGTACAGCACATTAACAGCACCTTATGGAATCTGTCTTTTTGCAAAACCCATTTTTGTATTTAAGTCCTTACTGAATTTTCGCTAAAGAAACATGATAAGACAAATCAGGCAACAGAATCAGAATTTTAAAAATAAAATACTTGCTTCTATCAAATTGCAATTATTATTACTTTAATGAGAGAATGTTATGCTTTGGGGGAGATATCTGGGAACCTTTATTGAAGAGACAGAATGGCAGAAAGTCTATGAGCCAAAAAATGTTTCTCACTTGGAAGAGACTCAATCCAAGATTCAGTTCAGATGGTATTTATGGCTCCTCAAAGAATCAAGTGAATGTGATTAGCGGCTAGAAATGTAGTAGAATGTATTATAACACATTTTCATTGAACATTTTGGAGGGTTTTAGACTGAAATATTCACAGTGTGCAGGGCTCTTACCCATAGGCGCTAGGGGTGCGGGGCACCCAGGCGCTGGGCTCTCAGGGGCACCAGGCCAAGAGTCTGGGGACCGAGAGTTGAGTCTGGGGAGGAGCCCGCCCGTTGGCTGGAGCACCCCAGTGGGCTGTTCTGCTGTGGGCAGCTCTACGCCGCGAGTTCAGGGGTGACCGAGCCAGCGAGATGCTGAGGCGGCTGGCTGGCTCCGCCCGCCTGCGTGCCTGGGACTGGGCAAGCTGGGGGGAGGGAGCCGGACGGATCTTTGCACCCCGGCGCCGCATATGCTTAAGACAACCCTGACAGTGTACATCTTAGAAGGCAATGAATTGGGTCAATAGGGAGTTAAGGCAGTTGATACTCCATAAACACAATAGCTTTCCATAAAGTATCCTTATATTGTTTGCTACTGTAGACAAGGGCTGCATTCACATGGAAGTTTATTCCATTTCCCAACATTAACTATTAATTTCCACAATGTATTTGAGCTTTTATAAAATGTAAAAGCTTCTTCTGAAAATATAACAGAATACAGCACAAGTTTAGCACTCATTTCTGTGTTCCAGAAAAAATCTCTTTGCAAATAAGATGAAAATGAGTGCTGTGTGAATGTAGCCACAAAGTGCACTTCCACTTTGAACTTAAATCTGTTTCCTAGTATATGTATGCTGAATATTTTAATGCCCCAGTCGAGGTGTTGGTGAAAGGTATGCAATTATAAATGTGTCAATTACAGAAAAAATAAAAAGTTCTATTTTACCTCTAATCCTCTGTATTTCTTTCTCTTTCTAAAATGTGAATGCATTTGTGCAATGTTTTGTGGTATAAGATGTATGCAATATTTCATAGAACGAAATATTTAAACAGCTATGTTGTATACTATGAGCAAAATGCAAATGTAAACAATTTTTATAAGCATATTCTGAAGAAAATGAGAGTAATATTTCTCAAACACTATGAATTAGTGCATGAATCTAACATACATAAGCAGATGCTTCTTGTACCTTTAAAAACTGTTCATTCAGATGTTTTAATCCTCCAGGATGTAGTACTGTTAGATGCAAAAAATTACGACCAAGATGATCTTTTAATTCTACATTTGCTCCTAAATAAGCATAAAGAAAATTAGCAGAGATTTCAAAGCCGATGACCTCGAATAGGCATGTTGTCATTTAATAACATAATGCATTTCTTTTCATAATGCATTTTTTTCCTTATCTTGTACCTTTTGATAGTAATAAATTCACAATTTTCCATGATGCACAATAAGTAGCAAGTAGTAGTGGAGTTCGACCTTCAACGTCAACACTATCGATCTTTGCTCCCTGCAATTAAAATTCCATTAAACTGTATCAATGGTTGTATGTAATTAAATTGGAAGCATACTGTAGATGCGTTTTTGCTTTGAAAAGCTGTAGCCTATTTTCCTCTTAAATCAAGCGGGCTTCTAAAATGCATATTAAGCGAATACTTAACTAAAACATCACAAAATAGCACACAAACATTCAAGTCTTCCAGAACTCTTATTCAAGCTAGATAGTAAACAAGTGAGGGAGGGGGAAAATAAAAAACTTGGCTGGTTGTAACACCCTAAGTATGCATATGATCAGAGCCTTTAGGCAGAATGTGGGTGGAGGTGGCAGACATTCAGATGAGAATTTTTTAGGTATATGCAGGTATCAGATTGCACAAAGGTCTGCTAGGAAAGAGAAACATAAGCAACAGCTGATTCTCCATCTCTGGATTTACAAAAAACAGCTGTTATTCAGGTCTGTCTCCATCTCATGACTGACAGCTGCAGCTTCCAACCAAAGAAGGGATTTACTAGGGCTGTCCAATCAAAAATGCTTTGAGAATGGATATTCAAGTAAAATCAGAACTTGTTGTCCAATACTCTTTTGCAGATTGACTCTTCCAGGACCAGCAAAATTAACAGATCTGTGAACGTGGTTGTGTTTTGCTTATATGACCTTCTTATTCTAATCTGGACCAGCCTTTTCTAAAATCTAATTCCCTTGGACCCCTTTTCTTTTTTATTTTGTTTGTTTGTATCTGTATTTCATGATTAGCTATTTCCTTTTCATCCCATCACACCATTTGATTTAAGTTTGGTGTTAAATATGTGTAGGTCTGTATATCTCTGAGTAACAGTATAGTATCTGTTTGACTCTGTACTTTGTTTTGCGTTATGCACAGAAATACACACAAGCTCCACATCAAACTTCAGTAATATTGACAAGGATGAAACAAAAACACGGTAAAGTTCATGTCACCAAAGGCAGTTTTTGGAAGGAAAGGCAAAAGCAAAGGCAGTTTGAAACGGTGACTAGAAAACAAAGAAACAAAACCCAGACCTATTTATCTGATAGGATGCTAGGCTTACAATTTTCATCCAATACAGTGCTACCTTGGTTTGTATACGTTTTGGATTACAAACACGACAAACCTGGAAGTGCTTCTCCCGGTTTGCAACCTTTTTTTTTGGATTACAACCCATTTGGGGGGGGGGGGATTATGAACAAAAAAAAATTGGAGGACCCATTGGTGAAAGCACCCTCCATATCCATTTGTACTTGCTAAACAGGAAATTAATTTTTTAAGTATGTATTTCATGCATGTTACTATGCAACCTGATAGTAAAGTTAGCACAGACCTTTATTACCATTATAAACTCAATTAAAATTAAATATTTACCATTGATATCAGATATTCTGCCAAGTCATAGTGATCAAACAATGCAGCCCTATAGGAATAATGAAAAGCAAACCAAGTTGTTAAAATAAAAACACAATGGTATTAAGTATAAAGCATTATGATTTTCTTTGACAGTCTGAAATAGCTGTCTGTTGCGGACTTCGCCATTATTAGAGATTTCCCATGTGCACCTGTTGTGGTATTTCCCTGTTCTTGTTCATGGCAGCGACAAGGAAATCCCCTTATTGGAGATCTCCCTTCAAAAATTGAAAGCATCCTGCATACAAAATGCTTTGGATCATGCTCATTGATTGAAATGCATCAAGTGTTTATTGCTGTTAGCTACCCAACTCTCAGTGACAGTGCAGAATCTTAAATATACCCAGTGGACAAATCAGTAGGGATGACAGATGAGGGAGCACATTCCAGCCTGTTCCCCCCACATTAAATATGACCTCTTCAAATATACTCAGAAATAAAGTAGAATTAGGCAAAGGCCTCACCTGTGAAGCAATGTTTCTTTATTTCCATCTAATGCGTCAACAATAGGTTCATCGCCTGCATAAGATGACATCATCAGTTTAAGAATTTCAGTAGCTCCTTGGGTGGCAGCAAAATGAAGAGCTGTGCATTTGTCACTCTAAAAGTGGGAACACAAAGCACAAGAAAGCCTTAGTTATTCCCATTCCTATGCAAATGTTTAAAAGTTTTCCATAATAGTCCAAAACTCTCCATTTATAGATTTGAAATTTAGAACAAGGGTCTTGGTCAAATTCCAACTATCATTTTGCACATTGGCCAATTTATAGCACAGGCACTTCCTATTATAGCCATATATACATACGTACAAATTATCAGGGCTGGCCCATCCTTGAGGTGGGCTGGGCTGCTGCCTCGGACGACAGAGGACCAAGATGCTGCACCCTTGTGATCACCCCTCCTGCCCCCACCAGAAAAGTGGTGCTGGCTTCCAGAGAGCTGTTGCTGCCATCTTTGTGGCTGCAGCCATACAACCCAGGTAAGGGAGCCCACAGTGGCATGGCAAACACGCTCCCATTTCTCCTCAGGCAGCAAAACGGGATGTGATGCCCCTGCAGGTTATTATTTTGAAGTATGGAAACAAAAACTAGCCTCATACCACATAATGAGCTAATGTAGTGAGTTTGCTGTGAACACTATGTTGTCTACATCTTCAGTCAGAAATCTGGGTGGAACTAGACTGTGCTCCTACTGGGGAAAAGCACTCCCAGAACACAGTTCCTGTCAGGGGATGTTCCTGCACATAGCAGGGGCGATTTTTGCCAATTCTCTTCTCCCACTGGAACCCCAACCCCACCTCCCATACTGTTCCAGAGGGCTGGGGGCCCTCCACATTGGTGTGAGGCATGGCACTGGCTACTGCAGGGAGAGCAAGGAATTTGCAGAACCCCCCCCCCCTGCACTGGCAGGATTCCTTCCATCATACTCAAAGTACCTGGTGAACAAAGGGAGCCTTTCCATTCTTTAACTTTCTTGCACAGTATATTTAAATAAACGTGTGTTTTCTTAGCTCTTACCTGCTTCAAATCAATTTGGGCTCCATATTCAATGCACATTTTAATCATTTCCAAGTCTCCACTTTGAACTGCCAGATGAAGAGGACTACACTTTCCATTATTAGTAAAATTGATGTGATTTTTAGGGGAATAGCCTAATTCTTCACCTTAACGATTAAAAAATAGATGGTTACAAATAACAGGATATCATATATGACAAGAGGTAGAAACAAAAACTTCCTCCCCATTTTGAAGCATATTCATTTTGCCAAAGCATCTTCTGATGTTGCGACATATTTATGCAACTATATTTAGTTATGACTATAAAGTAATAAGTATAATCAATTAAATAGCAACCTAATTCATGCACCTGATTAGATTTTGTTAAGCTTACAAGGAGAAAAACAGATGCATAAGTTTTTGTGAGGCTATGGGCCAATGAGAGATTTAGATCAGGGCTTAATCCCCAAAATATTACCTCACTATATTGAATATACATTTAAATAATCAGTTCAAATAATATTTAATAAAATACTATCTTATCAAATCCTTGCTTGATTTGCCTTACATAGGAATATTACAAGGATATCTTCATATAACTGATAATTGCAACGATGAAGTAAGAAATGTGTGATCTGAATTCAGGCTACAGTTTTAAGAAACAGGGCTTGGTGAGTTATGCTTTGAATGAAATAAATATTGATGGAATATTGTAAAATGTATTTACCCTTCTTTATGATAATCTCCATGCATGTTTTTGCACCAGAAAATGCAGCTGCATGGACTGGCATACATCCTAAACTGTTTGCTTTACATATTTTAGCACCATTTTTTATCTGCAAGAGAATTATCCGATATTAAGATGACAATTTCTTAAACAGTTCACAGATTGAATACTTAGAACATATTAAGCACTTACTTATTGATTTCAAAAGGATGATAGACACATGTAACTTTATTTGGATCAGAACTGGCACCTGTGAAAGGCTAAGGCCAATGGGTCAGTAGCTGGGAAACTAGCAATGACTGGAGCTGCTGACACGTGGGGCCTATCAGCGCCTCTCTCATTAAGAGATGGAAGATTACCCCAAAGGCCTCTTCAATGATAAAGGGGCAGGGAGAGTCATAGTCCATAGGCTGATGGCCATGGCAGCAGATTCTAGAAGAGTGTGACTCTCACTTTTTTTGCCCTTCTAGGTCTTTACTTTTGGGAATAAGAAAGTCTGGTGGACTTCAAGTTAATAAAACCTCAGAATTCATATGAAACTTGCAGGTGAAAGCTTGCTGACAAGCAGGGACTAGCAAGGAAGTAAAAGTCCACCTGCTGTTCCCTTCACCTAATGTTTTATCACACAAATTTGTTAGGGTAAACTTTTGATCCTTCTTTTCAAAAAACAAGAGCTTCTAATTTTCTGATAGGTTCCACAGTAGATGCCTGTGACCAGCTCCTTGATGCCACATCTAATGATTACATGTGCAATGCTTATACACATAACTTGCTACAGTATATAGAAATATGAAAAGGCAAGAGAACCACACTGATTCACAGAGAAAGGCAAACAAAAAAGTAAATAATTTTCTGTACATACCAGAAGTTTCAGTGCTTCAGTATTATCTTTATAACATGCAAGTAATATGGGTGTGTTCCCACTCTCTCCTTCCAGGTTCACATCTGTAGCACTGTGTTCGACGAAAATCTAAACATTAAAATTAAATTTAAAAGTCTGGCTCTTCTGTCACATCATTGCTGTGCTTATCTCAGGAGTAATAAGTAGAACACACCTCTGACCCACTCTCTTTCCCCATAGGTAACTCCAGAGCAACTGTCTCAGGCACAGGCCATCTGACATGTGTTCTAGTAACGGGCCTGGACCTTTAATTCTGCGTGCAGCTAACGTACAGCTGATGGAAACTTGCCTAGGTATGTTTTCTCCACGCCATTCACAAGATTTCCCACTTCTGAAGCAACCTGGAGCCTCACATGTATCATTTGATCCTAGAGGTTACATATAACTGCATGAATGATGGCTGTGAAGTGTTGAAAAGAATCAGCCTTTTGACTCCTGCCTACCCAACACAGGTTTCATTTCCATACATGTGGCCCTTGACAGATTGCTTCTGAAGGATTGTAGCCCTTGACAAAAAAAAAAAGTTTTTCCCCACCCTGGCTCTGTGGTGTGCTTTCAACAGTTTATCTCCATATTTCAAAAAACTTCAGTACCACAGGTGGATTTAGGGTGCGCCGAGCCTAGGGGACGCCACAGGGCATCACAACTGTGACATAGTGAATTGAGCAGAACGGAACGCGAGAGGTGGGGTGTGTGTGTGTGCTGAATTTTGGTCTTGCACACGGCACCACTGAAATTTGAAAGACCAAAGTCTGCTTCTGCCTGCAGCTCTAGCTGCTCTTAAAATATGAAGAATAAGTCCGGAAATCTACTGAGCTACTGATTCTCTGCTTCTTCTTGCAGCCAGTGAGATGAGGCATTTATCTTCCATGAGATAGTACAGCATGCTGTAAAATCCAGATTTTAAATCACTAATATGTCAGCACAAAATTTTCATAAATGTTAATTTACAGTTCAGATCATAAGACTACCTTATTATTTGGGTGTGGGGCTCTTCAGAATTAATTGAGACTTCCACAACAAAGAAAAACAAGCAGAGAAGCAATAAAAGCTTGGAGCATATTTACCTACATTTGAGTAGACAACAGAAAATCTTCTACAAATGTACAATCCATAACACACGAACAAATAAACACTAAGTGAAGCAATCTGGCAACTATCAAAGAAGTAATCAACCAGCCAAGCATAAAGGGAAGGTTGTGTGTGAATTAAGTCAGGACTTAGTTATACAGCTGCACATAAAATGTTTTAAATGTGCTGTAAAGCGCAAAATACAAATGTGACACTAGATGGTGGCAGTAAGCTATGCCAAATTCAATGTAGTTTTCAAAACTTTTTTTTTTTAAATGCATTTTCACAACATTTTTTATATGTGTGTGGATTCCACCTCACTCAGCCCATAATATTTATTACTCCACTTTGACTTGGGCACAGTGGCGTAGCGTGGGGGGTGCAGGGGGGGCCGGCTGCACCGGGCGCAACATCTGGGGGTTAGGTTTAGGGGGCGCAAATCCACGGGTTAGGGGGCACAAATTACTTGCCTTGCCCCGGGTGGTGACAACCCACGCTACGCCACTGCTTGGGCATGACTGCATATATGTGCGGCACAAGGAAATAAATAGATTCAAACCCGGAAATGGAGGGAGAGAGCTGGAAAGTCCTCATGGCTCACGAGGAGACCCTCTCTGGAGCCTGAAGAGGATGTCAATAAGGGTGCAGGAAGCCCTGAAGAGACCAGAGGCACAGCAGGGATTTGTTAAGGCTGCTCAGCCTCCCAAACTAAAAGCTGTTGTGTGGGGTACCAGAGCTGCATCAGCCTCTTTCCCGCATGCCCTCCAGTGACTTGCCGGCCAAAGATCTGAATGTGGAGATTTTTGGATAAAGTATTTTGTATGGATTGAAGAGAGAGTGGCAGAGAAGGCATTTAAAGGGCATTTAGAGGGTGTTGCCCACTTTACACGATTTCACTTCTGTGTGCACGGGCCCAAAACGTAACCACTGCATAAGTGGGAGGGATGGGGAACGGCTGTATATATTTTGGAAAGCGATTTATCCATCTGCCCTCCATAGGTTCATCCACCTCTCAAGACATCATCACTGTACTCAGTGTGATGGTTCCTGAGGTGGTGAAAATGGGGTTCGTCACCATTTAGATGCTGGGAGCCATTTTGAATCAAGATGGCAGACCCAAACACAACTTTGGTATGGCTTTGTTGGCATAGGCTTGGCTGCCTCTTGAGATATCATAGCCAAACTCAGCAGGATGGTTCCTGCAGCGGGAGCGGTGGTCTTCATTGATGCTCGGATGACATGTGCCGTTTTGAATCAAGATGGTGGACCAAAACATGACTTTGCCCAATTTTTAGTGTGATGGGCTCAAACTCACAAACTGCACTATCCATTTTAATATCAAAATATTTTCAGAGCCGGCCACTCTCCCCTAGTCACTCTTAGAAAACTGCATGAGCTGATGGAGGAAGCCATTCATACATATTTAATAAAACAAAACCATTTCACATAGAGACCGCTTTACTATTCTCTTTTCATTGGCAAGCGTATGAACTTGGAATTAAACTTTACCTTAACTAATTCATTGTGAAGGCACTGCACAGCCAAGTGAAGTGGAGCCATCATACTGGAATTAAGAATGTTTGGGTTAGCTCCTTTGCTGAGAAGTAATTTAACACTTCCAATCTGGGATTTTTTCGTGGCCCAATGCAGTGGTGTGTTTCCAGAGCAGTCAGTCACATTTAGCACTAGGCCAAAGGGTAAGAAAACAGAGCGGATGTTATATCACACTTGTATGATGCACACAATGACTGATATTAATAATCATAATGTTTTAACAAAAATAGTAACTGTAGATGCAGATGTTAGAATAATTAGCAAGTGCCAACCTTTATTCAGCAGATTTTGTCCCGTATCATTTGCATACTTTAAATTTAAATAATAAAATCTAAATGAAAGTGTGTGATACACTCTTAAAAGAGCAGTTAATGCCTTTTCTACTTATCTGTACTTGTAAATGCATTCTAATTGTCTGCTTTTTTGAGGCCAGCCTGTTATTGATCTGCTGCTTCCAGGGTATGACACAAAGATGTGCTTTCTACAATAGGATATAGCCATCTGAAAATAAATCCAGTAAGTAGAAGAGTATAATTCCAAATGCAGAATTGACACACAGGTGCTTTTACATGGGCTATGTTCCTATTCAAGTCATTTCCTAAATGTTTTTCCTCACAAAACAGACACAGTACCTAAAAGCCTAGACACCTAAGAGTTATGGTGGTACAAGCTGTACTATGTCACCAGAGAAGGGGAGAAAACAGGAGGAAGGAGAATTGGGAAGATGGTGCTGGTGCAATTACCAAGTCACATGACACTGAAATGTGCTGAATAGTTGCGGTCATGTAGGCTGTGTTCGACTGCATGGTAAAGTGATCATGCATCACAGACCCAGTTTTTCAAGGGGCATGGGTATTTTACAGAACTACCAGAACGTTTTTAGGTGTAGATCGGTAATAGCAATATAATATACCTGCAGACTCTTAAATTTAAAAATCACTAAGATTACCTGGTTGATCAGAAGAAAGTAAGAAAAGTCTTGCTGGATCAGACCAAAGGTCACTGTAGTCCAGCATCCTGTTTTCACAGTGGTCAAACACTGTGGGAAGTTCACAAATAGGATATTCACCTGTTTTGTGTTCCCCATCAACAGGTATTTGGAGGCATACTGTCTTTGGAAGCAGAACAGCTGGTAGACAGCGACAGCTTTACCCAACATGAATTTATATAAACTCCTTTTAAAGCTGTCCCAATTTGGTGGCCATCACTATCTTGTGGTGGTGAAATTCATAGTTTAACTATGTGCTGTGTGAAGACACACTTCCTTTTACCTGTCCTGAGTCTTCCAACATTCAACTTCATTGGATTCTCCTGCATTCTGGTACAGTGAGAGAGGAAGAAAACTTTCTCTCTACCCACTTTATCTACACCATACATATCCACAGTTAAGTCACACTCAAGAGTAGACCTACAGAAACAAATGAACAAGTAAATGAAGCCCACTGATTTCAGTGGGTCTGCTCTGAGTATGGCTAGTTGGATGCCAGTCTCTGTTTGCTATTTGATGGCCAGAAAATTACCAGGCACTTCCAACTTCCCCAGAGAAGTTCCAGAGATGGCACAAACAAAATTTAGTATTATATGGAGGACTGGATACACATGTCATTTTTGTTACCACTATTTACAGCATAAAAGTATCTCACAGAAGTGAAGCAGAATGGTCTGGGGATCTAAAGAGCTACTTTAGATATGGCCAAGAAGTTGAGCATATCCATCTCTACTTTTCAGTTTTTTTCTCTGAACTGCAGAAAACATTTAACTGCTTTTAAAAGGCCCCTCAGTTTTAAAAGCGGTTAATCATGTGCTATAGGGAGCTGCTCCTCAAGAAACACATAAGTTTGGACATGCAGATCTAGGGCAGCATCCAATTAAATAGTTATACTAGTGCAACAACTTTTAGCTGTGCAATTTAACTTTTCTGCCTCTCCTCTCCAGTGTAAACCACAGTGCCTCCTAAATTTGTTCTGGTGCTTCCCTCAACCCTCCAGAAGAGATTTAGGGGGCACAAGGCATGCATGTTGTTCTTTGCGCGTGCACACAAACACACACAGCAACCTGAAACTACAGACCATGGAGGTGCACATTCAAAATTCTATGTGCGCCCTTGTGATGTCACTGTAAATGAGGAGCTCAATCTGCTAGCAAAGTGGTAAAGTAATGAGTTCTCAGTCTGTGGAAACAGACTCAGGTCTGCATGTGCAAGCATTGCTGCAGCTGCCCTGAAGGTAGAATGCCCTGAACAGAAGACTGTTATGGCAGCTTTGGATGAGGACTATTGTTCCACAGTGGAAGAAGGCTGCTTTGCACTCATGAAACCAGACAAAGACACAGAAATTTGTCCACAGATGACTAACCCTGAGAATGGAATTGCACACAAATATTACATGGGTGCTCACAACTACAACTGCTTTTTGAAGTGGGCAACATTCCAATAAGCTATAAGCGCATCTCCTTTGCATCACATGCTCCTTTCACCAGTCACCAGAAGACCTACCATTGTCACCTGAGTGCCACATGGGTACATAAGCAGAGAGAAATGTCCTCTGCGAGGCTGGTGCCTCAAGGCAACGCAGCAAGAGACAGTGAAAACATTTAGTAGACCTACATATGGTAATGTGGGGATTTGTTGTGAAAAGGCACACACAAAGGTAATGTGGTCTCATTAGTTAATGAAGTAGCTGCTATACTGTGTGGTTATCAAGTTATGTGGATTGTGGAATCTACAAATTTCAGGCTGGGGGTGTTCTGCTCTGATATGTTGCCCCCTAATCTCTGCATTCAGAACTGTTTCAAAAGCACCTGTGTGTCAAGCCAGTGTGGTGTAGTGGTTAAGAGCGGTAGTCTCGTAATCTGGCGAACCGGGTTCGCGTCTCCGCTCCTCCACATGCAGCTGCTGGGTGACCTTGGGCCAGTCACACTTCTTTGAAGTCTCTCAGCCTCACTCACCTCACAGAGTGTTTGTTGTGGGGGAGGAAGGAAAAGGAGATTGTTAGCCGCTTTCAGACTCCTTAAAGGGCGGGATATCAAATCCAAACTCTTCTTCTTCTTCTTTCC
Organism: Podarcis tiliguerta; assembly: GCF_965153285.1. Taxonomy (NCBI): domain Eukaryota; kingdom Metazoa; phylum Chordata; class Lepidosauria; order Squamata; family Lacertidae; genus Podarcis; species Podarcis tiliguerta. Next base: position 32,237,899 of record NC_139540.1, on the reverse strand, counting down.
CCATTGTTGATTTGTTAGCAAGGGTTCTAGCCTTTTCTCATCATCTATATAATTTATTTTGCATCAGTCAGATTCCATTATGCATTAATCCTTCTACAGCTGATCATCTGCACTTGTGCTCAAACTATTAATAAAGTCAAAACATGATACTATGGAATGAATAGGAGTTTAGTTGACTGACTAGATACACATTCCAACATGCTGAGACTAGAACACAAGACTTCTCCCATGAAATTTTCTATGTGCTGATCAATAGATACATGCTTTAAAGTAATAATAATGATTTTTGTCACCTTCAGTTGAAGAACCATCTATAATCATTTGCATTAGCTCAAGTTGACCTCCTCCTGCAGCATGATGCAATGGAGTGGCATTTAGCTCATCCAGTTTCTTAAGACCATCCCGATTCTTCTTAATGAAACTTCGTAGTCTGCAGGTACTTCCATCTGAGATCACCTAATTTTGGATTATTATTTTTTAAAAATGCAATAATGTTTATTTTCAAAGAGAATGTAGTACTGAAATGCCACATTCCATAGACATACTGGCTTGGCATACTGGTTGGCTGTTTGTTTTCGGGATACCTTGGCACCTGCATGCTAATTGCTTTTAATCTAGTAGAGCCAGAAGCTAAAAGTTAACAAAATTGGATTACATTTGTATGAATCACCTTTTAATCTATTAAAGGAGAGTGCAGAAGAGGGTGGCCAAGATGATAAAAGGTGTAGAAACCAAGACTTATGAGGAACGGTTGAGGGAGTTGGATATGTTTTGCCTAATATATCTAAAGGGCTGTCACATGGAAGATGCAGAAAGCTTGTTTTCTGCTGCTCCAGAGGGGAAGACCCAAACAATGAATTCAAATTACAAGAAAGGAGATTCTGACTAAACATTAGGAAGAACTTTCTGACAGCAAGAACTGTTGTACAGTAGAACCGACTACCTTGGAGGATGTTGGGCTCTTCTTCACTGGAAGTTTTTAAACAGAGGTTGGATGGTCATCTGTCAGGGATTTTTTAGCTGTGATTCCTTCATTGCAGGGGGTGGACTAGATGACCCCTTCCAACTCTACAAGTCTGTGATTCTATCCCACTTATCTTTATTCAACTTTTCCTCCAGGCTCACAGGACAGCAAATGCAGGGTTCTAGTTTTGGCTCATTTGATTGAGCTGTATTAGCTCTGAAAATATCATAGTGTGGTGCTTACCCACTCTACAACATAATTTTTAAAACAAGAGATCGCATCAAAGAATATGGCTATTTTCTCTCCAGCAATGCTACTTGCATTCATTACATGGAAATAGTACATTATGGCATATGAACCAGAGTGTGGATATGATGAATATATTGGGGGGGGGGGTCTGTTGCATGCTTTGTTTTTTGTTTTTTCCCACATGCAGAGAGGTCCTAAGACCTATATTAACCTTTGGATCAAGGCCAACGAAAAGATTAAAACTTTTTACAGTATCAGCATATCTGATGCTTGTGAGTCATAGGAAATTACCAGATTAATTTCAGCTAGTTGTGATATTGCTGTTAAAGGCAACACAAAACAGAGTAGCAACAAGTAACCCTTAAAACGTGTGCTTTTTAAACTACATAAACTGAACTCAAAACATCCTACAAATTCATTCCATTCTCATCCATTCTTCTCCATTCTACATAAATAGGTTTGTTTTTTTTAGAAGAACCATAGAATTGTAAAAGGTAACCTAGTCCAACATTCTGTCCCAAAAGAGGTTTTAGAGAAGTTTTAGATCCCAGAAACAAGTACAGTCCTAATACATGCATCATTTTTAAGAGCTGAGTTTTCAGCATCCTGGACTTCTTGGCCAGGGTACCGAAACTGCCTTTGGACCATCACTTTGTGCACTTAACATGTTTACCAGGAAGAGATTCAACAGGTACAGAGTCTGCCAGTATGGAGGTGAGCCAAAAGGAAAACTTTGGCCTGTTGAATTTTCGACGGATCTTCCTCCACGGTTAATCCTGGCAGGAAAAGAGGCTCACAAACCAAGGACCCAGACACTCCAGAACAGGATTTCTCCAGAAGCACAGATCTGAATACACTCCATACCTGCTCCTGGTAGCCCCGCGATTGCTTCAGGCTGCAATCTTTTATACCCCCCCCCCCTTAACCTGGACTTTAAGTCCCGCCGAACTCGCGCGGCGCCAGGCGCTTTACCTTAAATACATCCTGCGAGGCGACCGAGGCGGCGTCCGCTTCGCACACGACCCCTTCGTAGCAGGTGTCCTGCTTGCTCTGCCCGGACTGGAACAGCTTCAGGAAGGCGCGCTTCATGGTCTCGCTGCCAGTCCGTCTCCCGCGGCGACCTGTGGGAGACACCAGAAGGAGCCATGTGTGCAGGGGAAAGCCCAGCCCGAGAGAGCGGGAGGAGGAGGGACGGGCGAGGTGCGCCCACCCACAAAAGAGGAGGCGCGAATGGGGCGTCGTCAGGCGGAGCCGGCTGCACGAGGAAGAGGCGCGAGGAGCGGCGGGCTCGTGGAAGAGATTCCCGCCTCCAGAGTTGAGGGAGAGCGGCCAGAGCAGGGGCGGCGGCGACCTGAGGGGTCTCGCCGTAGGAACAGCGCGGCACCAGTGCGCTCGCCTCGCGAGGCTGAAGCGGCCTCCGCTAGAACAAAGCTCGACCGCTGAGGGAGGAAATTGGCGCCTCAGCCGAGGAGTGGGGCCCCTCTCGGCTGTCCGCCGTGGGGAGCGCAGTGGGGTCGATGCGGTGACGTCCCCACTCAGACAGACGTTTTGGTGCTGCTGCTTCCCCTCAGGAACGAGCAAGACCATTTAGGCCGGTACCCAGACGTTTGCGGGTTGGACGCCCCAAGGGCACGCTCGCAAGGCCAAAAGAACCGAAACACCGGCAGCCTAGTATGTTTCCCATTTATTATATAAAGCACTGAATAGCTGTCAACAACCTATTTACTTTTTAAGTGCCAATTTTATATGTCCTGAAGAAGATACAGCCTAAGGCTGAGCGGTTAACAAACCCCTCACGGGGACCAAAACAACCCAGAATGTAAACTGTAAAAGCTACATAATTATAAATAACGCAAGCAGCTGTTTAAAAAGTAAACTTTTTAATTTTTAAAAAAATAAAACTGGCAAGGGAATTATTTGGTACGTCACTCTAGAAACACCAGAAGAATATTATCATTGTAATTAAGCAACAAAAAGTATAATGTTAATCTACAGCTTTAGTAAAAAGAAATTTTTAAAAAAGAAAACCTCCTAATGCTTGCCCATTTTATGAGGGAAGGTTGAAGGAAATAACGGTATGGTTTTCCTAGCAAAGAGAAGACTTGAGGGCAGTGGGATAGTAAAGAATGAGCTGGGTTGCAATAGCTACAACTAAGTGATAGGGCTCGACATGAAATGGGGTAGGTCTTTTCCCCACCCACCCGCTCCCTTGGCTGGATGCCACGTGATCCTAGGTAGAAGAGCAGCAGTGAGAAAGTTGTGTGAGGTGCTGGAGTCAAGAGGCAGAGAAAAGTCTGCTCAGTTCTGTGCTTTGGGGCTTCCCTGGAAACATAACAGAAGGAAACATATATATATATATATATACAGTGGTGCCTCGCAAGACGAAATTAATTCGTTCTGCGAGTTATTTTCGTCTTGTGAATTTTTTTCGTCTTGCGAAGCACCACTGTGCATTGACGGTTTCCCATAGGAATGCATTGGCGGTTTTTAAAAAAAGGCGCAATACGTTTTCGTCTTGCGAAGCAAGCCCATAGGGAAATCCGTCTTGCGAAGCAACTCAGAAAATGAAAAACTCTTTCGTCTTGCGAGGCATTCGTCTTGCAAGGTACCACTGTATATATAAAATTTATACACTGCTTGATTTTTTAAAAATAAACCCTCAAAGATCTTGTTAATGCTCTCAGCTCCTCCATCCTACACTCAGGTTCTATATATGTGTAAATGAAACCTCACATCCCAAAGACACAAAAGTCTGTACTGTGTTGACCATCATTCCAAGGAAGTCAAACTCTGGAAAATGCTTGGAAACCCTGGAGCCTCTTCCCACTCAGAGATTGGGCTGGCACATAACATGTAGAATTTATTATTGAAGCTGGGAAAACAAATCTCTTCTGTCCAGCAGCAGCAGACACTATAAATACGTCACCACAAACACAGAACTATGGTTCCTTCAGAATTCTGCCCTCGATGACTTTATTATGTCCAGGGCTTTTTTTCCCCAGCTGGAACTGAGTTCCAGCAGCTCTCAGGTGGGTGCCATTGCCATTATAAGAGAACAAGAGAGGTGTTCGTGGTGAGTTCCAGCACCCCTTTTTTTCTATATCCACATATGTGCTTATATTTTTATTTCCACTGCAGGGACTCATGGCATGTTCAAGAGCGTGCTATTTATCTGGGAAACAGTGCTAAAGAGCAGGGGTCAGCAACCTTTTTCATAGAATCATAGAGTTGGAAGAGACCACAAGGGCCATCGAGTCCAACCCCCTGTGGGCCAGTCCACCGTCCCTCAGACCATGTGGTGGGCTGGACTATTTTTTGGGGGGGGGAGGGGAATGAACAAATTTCATGTGACCCACAAATAACCCAGAGATGCATTTTAAATAAAAGCACACATTCTGCTCATGTAAAAACACCAGGCAGGCCCCACATATAACCCAGAGATGCATTTTAAATAAAAGGACACATTCTACTCATGTAAAAACATGCTGATTCCCGGACCGTCTGTGGGCCGGATTGAGAAGGCAATTGGGCCACATCCGGCCCACGGGCCTTAGGTTGCCTACCCCTGCTAAAGAGGAACCATTTCTTCTCTACTCCCAATCAAAAACAGGCACGTACACCACACAAACATTTTTTAAACCCAAACTTCTCCTACAACTATGTTTTGACCTTTAAAGGTTATGCAAGACTTTGCTGCTGCTTCAGTCTTCTTCCCGTGTAAAGGTGACTACATACACAGTATAAATTTGCAGAGTGCACCCAGCCAATAGTCAGTGGTAACAGCTCTGACCAACTCTGCCTCACTGATTAATGATGTGCTAAACGCACTGAAGAAGGCATAACGAATGTCCATGGTTTTGATTACAGGGGGCTAAAACCATCCAGTCCCTGTCCCAGTTTGTGGAAGTTTCACAGACATAATCTTATAAGTAATGTTCAAGTTACATGTTAAGCAGAGCTCTCTGATCCTTCTGGCATTTTTCGGCCTGGGGAAAGCAGGGAAATGTTATTTTGGGGTTAAAATCACCCTCTATAAGGTGCCTTTTTACCCACAAGAGGAGAGGAGATAGAGACCTCCATGGGTGAAAAAGAAGCTGAAAAAATGGCTAGAGATGAAGGGGTTAAGCCGTCTTTCTTCATGCACTCTTCTTCCATGCTGCCCTGAGGTATTTGGCTTCCAAAATAAAAAACACAGAAGAAAAATGACTGAACTCTGTACAGCCCTTGAGACCTTCAGCATTCAAAGCATGTGCTCTATCACCAAGCATTGGTCTCTTCCCAGGTGGCCTGAGATGCCCTGAGAAAAGGAGACATTTGTATATATCTTCCTATAAATAGGGATGTATTTCTACATTACTCAGCTGGAATGTGGTACAAAGACACCCTGATTACGAGAAAAATCTAAAAAGATATTTTCACATCATTAACTCCAATGTTCGGGCCATGAAATTTATCACCTAACAGAAAAGAACATCCCAAGACAAAACAAACAAAATTAAATATAGGACAACTACATGAAACTATGGTGGGAGATAATCTGGGTCTACGAGGTTTGGTGTCATCACTATGCTGCCAACACTCAGCTCTATTTTACTAGTAGCATAATATATGCCAGCATGTTTCCCAATATTTTGATGCACGCCTCCCCAATCTCCGAGCGGTGTAAGATTCCAGGGTCCAGGTGGTTACCCAAGGTTCGTGTTTTCTTTGGAAATGAGGCACAGCGGAGACTCTGGTGTCTTTATGATATATGGTTTATTTACACATATATACAACCTGAGCCTGTGGTGGAGGGACTCGCAGCGCTACCCTCCAAGGGGTTCTTGCTTTCCCATGGCCTCTGTCTTAGATTTCAGCAGAAATTAGCCATGCCACTCTCTGTTGCTCTGTTCCAGCTTGCTGCATTTCATAGACCGCCACCTTTTCCTCCCAAGCTCACATCCTAGCCAACCACAATCCTAAAAGAAACTACTCTTCTTCAAACTCTGGCCTTTGGCCTTCAAAATAACTCACAGCTGGAGAGCTGTCTGTCACAGAACCCCAGCTTTCTTAATGTTACAATAATGGTTCATGACCTTGCCATTGTTAACAACTCATACTTAGCGGCCATCATCAGGCTGGCCTGGCTACTCTGGCCATTAAATTCCTGCTGGATTCAGGGGGCTTGAACCTAACACCTATTAGGAACTAGGGGAATCTGGCACCTCCAACTCACAAGGATGTCTTGAAAGATTTCCAGTGCTCAAAACTAAGCTCCATTGAGTTCAAAGTAGCTTACTTCCAGATGTCTGTAGGATTGCAGCCTCAGTGAAATGTTATAAGATTTATAATTTAAATCCCGGACACTGAGGTCCAGCACCGAGGGCCTTCTGGCGGTTCCCTCACTGCGAGAAGCCAAGTTACAGGGAACCAGGCAGAGGGCCTTCTCGGTAGTGGCGCCCTCCCTGTGGAACGCCCTCCCACCAGATGTCAAAGAGAACAACAACTACCAGACTTTTAGAAGACATCTGAAGGCAGCCCTGTTTAGGGAAGCTTTTAATGTTTGATGTATCACAGTATTTTAATATTCTTTTGGAAGCCGCCCAGAGCGGCTGGGGAAACCCGGCCAGATGGGCGGGGTATAAATAATAAATTATTATTATTATTATTATTATTGTTGTTACCTATCCTATCCCAAGGCTTTAAATTAGAACGGACAATTAAAAATAATCATGTACATTCTACAAACAAATTTGTTTTGCATTGAACAGCCTGTATGCTGTTGAAATAGCTGCACAGCACTACTACTGTTACAGATCTTAGTTTCAACCTTTTATGCATTGCTAATATTTTAGTTCAACTGATCTAACGAGAAGCCAAGTTCCCCAAAGAATAAACAATACAGCAGGATTTTATGGTATTGGTTCGTTTTTTGAGGCTGATTGCATTTTCATCTTTTTAAAGCAGTGTGAGTTTGGAAGCATAAAATAATATTAAGGGGAAATTCTGAGAATGTGGGAAAAAAGATAGTGAAGAATTAGTTCCTAAGGGGAATGAAATAGAATTGTAATATTACTGACCATAGTTTCCTGTTTCCCCATAATGATTCACATAAGTAACCAATTCAAATAAGCAGGCAAAAAGTAGGCAGTATTGTTTTCCCCAGAGTGGACTGAAAACACTTTTATACACATTCTTGCCAATATGAGCTTGCTAATGGTAAAACAATGGACCCATTAAGATATGCAAGATTCACTAAAGGTAACCACAGAGCAAACCTTCAATGAAAATATGATTGTTTAATAAATGAACTGTATTCACAGTAAGAACACAATCCTGCTAAACATAAGAAGCTGGCAGATCCTATGCATGTCGACTTAGAAGTAAGCTTCACTGAGTTCCATGGGACACCTTGGTGAGTAAAAGGATGCAGCTATAATCAAGATATGCTTACTTAGGCTAAAGCAATGGCAGATAGACAATTAATTTCAGAATGTATTACGTAATGGGAATAATAACTGTGGAATTTTGCATACAGTAATGCTTAGATACTTGAATGTTGCCATTTATTTTTACTGTATTCTGTGACAAAATAGATTTTCACACGAAGGTCCTCTTTCTGCCTGAGTTGGGAATGATGGGCAGAAATAATACTGCAATCAGGAGAGAACTGAGCGGTAGGGACAGAGGCCCCTCTGGTGAATGTGGTCCACCTGAAAGATTGCAAGGGGTGCCTACTCCCAAGGATACAGCCAGTTCCTTCCCAGCCTGCCCATCCCTATGTATCTCTTTTTGCTGTAGCTTGTAAGATACATTGAAGTAATCTCAGGATTGCTGTGAACCCAGTGTTAGCTGCTGGTTGACAGGGCTAGGAAGGAAATTTACATATGGCTGGAACTAGCAGAATCAGTTTCAAAATCCTATGATATTTGTATTGTTGATTCCCTGGGAGGGATGGTTTATTGTTGCTGTTTACCACAGCTTTGTTGTGTCACAATTATCAAAGGGCACTAAGGCATTCAGCAGGATTAATAAATGCAAGGTAGCTGGGGATGAGACATTGGGGCACAGGCGTGGGATATCCCATTGCAGGGGTGATGGCAGCATTGTGCCCTAGATTCTCTTTGTGTGAAAGCCACTCAAATGGCATTAAAGCCATTGATGGCCATCACTGATACCCCATAATACAATTCAGCTCCGCAGCCTGGGCTGAGTTAAGCAATATGGCAATGTCAAGCATAGAACCTCAGCCTTATGCCATGCTGTTTGCCTTTGTGAAGCTGTATCCAATGATGTGGCTAGTATACTTCCAGCTTGGGTGTCCAGTATCTCTGCTCACTCACAACACCCACTGTGCTCTATGAGGCATGATAATTTTCTGAAGGAGATTCCTCAAAGGCATTAAGCCTCCCTCTCTCCTTATATTCCATTGGCCAAATTGGGATTCTTCTCCAGAAATATGATAGAACATTCTCACACAGTCACCTTTCCCCACAGTCAGTTTTTGCATTGTTTTGGTCTAGGTACAGGGCATTGCTTAGTAATTCAGCAGATTAAAATGCACCTTAAAAAAACAACTGGTTTAATAAGATAGGAATATTTTAATCTCCTCTATGTAACCTAAGGGGACGCGGGTGGCACTGTGGGTTAAACCACAGAGCCTAGGACTTGCCGATCAGAAGGTCAGCGTTTGAATCCCCGCGACAGGGTGAGCTCCCATTGCTCGGTCCCTGCTCCTGCCAACCTAGCAGTTCGAAAGCACGTCAAAGTGCAAGTAGATAAATAGGTAGTACCGCTCCGGCGGGAAGGTAAACGGCATTTCCGTGCGCTACTCTGGTTCGCCAGAAGCGGCTTAGTCATGCTGGCCACATGACCCGGAAGCTGTACGCTGGCTCTCTCGACCAATAAAGCGAGATGAGCGCCGCAACCCCAGGTCGGTCACTACTGGACCTAATGGTCAGGGGTCCCTTTACCTTTACCTATGTAACCTAAGAACTTTATAAGTAGAAAATACTACTTTTCCTTCAGTCTGGCCAATGCTAAAATGAAGTCACTAACTGCATTAACAGAAAACTGTAATACAAAAATAGCAAGCTAAATTAGAATATAAATGTTGCAGAATATTCTTACTTTAGTTTGAGAAGGTAGATTAGCATTACTTTCACAATTAAAACCCCTTAATTGGTTAAACCTAATATTAACTGAACTCCAATACTGCGTTAACAAGCAATATAGTTCCTAACCCCAAAGGATTACAGTCTCTATAACATGACCAGAAGAATGGGAATAGAAAGTGTTAAAAGTTTGGTCAGAGATGGGATGAAGGGGTGGAGAGGGATATGATGGGAAAAACAAATGAATAGAAGGAAGTTAATTACCAAAGAGCACTGAGTGAATTGGTGATCCAAAAGTCTCTTTGCAAAATAAAGGTGTATTTACAGAGTGTATTTACAAAGGTGTATTTACAGAGGTGTAAATGAAAAGGGGTTTTGGCTTAATATGTAGAGGTAGCAAAGCCTTTCCTTAGCACAAAAAGCGTCGTGGAACAAGGCGCAAAGAGCAGAATGCAAGAAGTGAACTAAGTGACTTGATATTATGAGCACACGTGGAGTGATAACAAAAAGGGAGATGATAGAAAATGAGGACAGAGACACAAGCAACAGCAAAATCGTAGCAAAGAAATCTGAATTCATTGAAATATTTTCAGAGCTTGATGATGTGATCATAATGGGATGTGGACCGTGTCTTCTAAAGAAAAGAATAGCATCAAATGCTATGAGATTTCTTCATTTGTTGATGTTGAAGAAAGATATTTTAAAAAATACAAAATACAATGCATGATCATCTTATTGGATTAGCAAAAGCAATATTTTAGTTACCTTTCAAAGAAGTTTTCAGGGGTAGAGGTCTCAGTTCTGCACAAATAACTCCCAAGACACAGCTATCTGACTCTTCATCTGCTGTTTCTTACGTATAATTCAGTAGGGGAGTGCTGCTCGAAGCTGTGTTATGCTTGATGTTGATGCGAAAGTTATTTATGTAAGAGATGTCTGGCCAATGAACAATGTGGGAGGAGCGTGCATTTTCAGAATGTCCTCCAGGACCCTATTTTGTTTCAATATTCCATTTTCAAGACTGGCAGCGTTATATCAAGAGAGTTTCTAATGCTTCAACTTGGTTAGGTGGTCACAGGAGGGCATGTGTTGACCTTCTCAGTGAACTAATTGCTTTTAATGGATAGTCTAAACAGCAGTGTACAGGAATACAGTCTGCATAGTTAGAATCGCTGTCCTGATAAGTGAATTTTTAAAACTCATGAAAAGGAATGTGATCAGTATCTAATGCATTATGGCATAGTGGAAAGGTTGCACATACTTCCCCCCTCCCCCCGAAAGTAAATTGTCCCTGTTTGCTTTTTTTTTGCATTGAAATGGGGGGGAGAGAATGTTTCCTTCATTAAGTTCATTCTCTAATGTACTTTAAGTTTATATCCAGCAAAAGTATCAATGTGTGTGTCCTTTCAGCATTTTGTTGACATGTTGGCTTTATGAGAACATTTTGCGTGACAGAAAATCTCTTTAAAGAACAGCTGTTGTGGCTACTTGATTAGTCACTTCCCAAACTACACAACTGACTGTTTCTTACTTAGTAAATGATTCCTCTGGTTCTTTAAAGAATCACCTATGTGGTTTGAAGAAACTAAAATACTTTCTTTATATATGTTTACAAACAGATTCAAAACACAAATAGGAAATCTGGAGTACTTTTAAAAATCAGTTGATTTTGCCCCTCTTATTCTATCCCCCCCCCCCAAAAAAATACAGCAGATTTCCCATTTGTGTTTTACGTTTCTTTGTGAATATATACAAAGTATTTTAGTATCTTTAAACTCCGCGAGTGATAACTTTGCTCTTGGCAAAATCTTTATTTATGCAATAATACTTACACACAGTGCTTTTCTTCTAGACAAAAAGGTGCTGGCACTCACCATGAAGTTGTTATATTAAGTGCCACATTTTTAACCAGTGCTTTTCTTCTAGAAAAAAAGGTGATGGTATGCATACCCTTGAGCACCCCTATGGGGAGGGGGGGAGCGAGCCTGCTTACATAGAAGACATTCTCATTGTTTGTGGCCAAAGTTGGTCTGGTAAATATGGATAATCTGAAATTCCTGCCTAAAATATTATTATACCTGTCTTGATTATCCTGAACAGGCCTATTGCTTTGGCATATTCTGATTAACCTTGATGCGTGACAAAGGCTTAATGGAAGGTCTAGCTGACTAGCTTATCACTGTATGCTTCTTACAGATAAGTTCTCATAACCCAGTAGCTAAGTAAGCCTTCAAGTTGCTTGTGTTAAGTAGAATGTGAGAGATTAAAGAATGTACATCTGTATTTTATATGGCTATAAAATATTTTATCAAATTACTTGCAAGTTCTTTATGAAAACTTAGCTTATTTTATAAAATGATTTATTATTTATTTATTTATACAATAGTGCTAAATGTAACATGCAAGAACACATTTCAGAAGTTTTCTAAATGTTCTTAAGGAGCTAGTATTTCTTTAAAAAGTCTTTCCCAAATGATCTCGCTGAGCTTCTCCTAAAGGAGAAAAGAAGAAACCAAATATATGTAAGGGTAGTATCAGAAGCCTTCTGGATTTTTCTTTCAACTGGATCTAATATTTATACTCATATAGGTAAGCAATAATCCCTAATTTTTTAAAGATGTAAATCTTAATATAAGAATGATGTGTCAGGTTAGGCAAAATAGTCACAAAGTGTCACAGCTGCAATGACCTGGCTAAAACTAAGAGGGTGACCTAGATGCTGTTACTTTTTTATAATATAAGACTTGTTAGTCACTTACTATCCAAAGGTCTTCAAACAATTTACCTTTAAAATCATAAACATAAATACATTGTACCATAACCCCCTGCCGAAACCCCTACAGAACTTTAAACAGAATGCACAGAAAGGACAGGAAAAAAGAAAGAAATTATGTATCAATCAACACAGCTCACATACTAAACTATTTGCTATTAAGATGTCCATGATGTATCAAGACAAAATTGGAAAATGCTATTGCAAATATATAAAGCAACATAAAGACGTGGCATATGTTTTTAGAGCCTTCATACCAAGTGTCAATATAGACAGATAGAAATCTTTGACTTTTATATATAGCTGTAAAAAGTTCAACATATTTGTTTTTGGAAAGTCAGTGTTGTTGTAGAAACTAACCACAAGTGCCCAGTATCTGTTACCAATAAAGAATTAGCAGGCACCTTTTCTGGGATCCAGAGACTCTTTCCCAATTTCAGCTGTATGACTTAACTATTGACTTCTGTCCAGAAAAAAAATCTAGTTATAGAGGATCAGTTATTCAGAGCATATGACAGAAAAGATGAAAAACAATAAAGAAAATATGTCCGTTTTCAGGGACGGCTGTATGTAATTCAGAGGTATCAGAGGTCCCACTACAGGCTGAGCAGGTCACTGTTTCTGCATACCTGCTCCATATTTTCATTTAAGGCAGAATGAACTGTAATCGAAGAGGTATTGTTCAGAAGCCATAGGTGGAGAGTGCCCAGTGATTGCAAAAGGAAATGCTTCAGAGAAAACATGAGGGGCATCTGGGCACTGAAAAATATAAAACAGAAACCAGAGAGGTATTACACTGTACGTATATGAATCTGCATATGTAGTTGTTGTTTTTACCTGCCTATGTAGTGAATTGGAGCGGGTTGATAAATGCGATAGATACTAAAAATGTCGGACTAGGCAACAAAAGAGCCTTTTTAGAGATTTTATGTAAATATTAACGCTGTTCAGTTTGTTCTTTTGTATTCTAATTGTATCAATCTCTACATTAGCTGATATTGTAGTTTGTTGCACTGACTGAGCTATAAATGCTTAGTACTTCTTTCTTGACACCTTTCTAAAAATAGGATAATCAAGCATGATCATTTCATATGAATATTGGATTTTCTTCATGGTAATTTGTGTCTCCTGTCTTCAGCACACACAAATATATTTGTGCGCTTTATCATTAGCAGCTGCAATGTGGGTGTGGCTATATCTTAAAGAGTTCTATCCAATCTTCCATTGTTGCCAGTTCCAGGTCAGGTTAGAAGCATAAAATATAATTGCTTCTGAGTTTGTGGGTTCCAGACTTCTAATCCTTGAATCTAGCAACTGTTGAAATTTAATCAAGGCTTGGTGTGTTAAACTGAGTGCCAGACCTCTCAAATCATTGGATCCAGCAAGTGTTAAGGGGCAAAGGTAGGTGCATAACTCAGAATAACTGACAATGGTCGTACACCAAAAGAAATAAATGCTTTCATTTGTGGACCAATTTCTTCATTTGATATAGTGTAGAGTTCACATTATTGTCCAAGAACAATCCTTTTAAGTAAAATGGGCACTCAGAACTTCAGTGTTTTAAAATCAGATGCACCTCATGTATCACACAGGTCAGGAAAGCTCTCTTTCATTTAAAACTGAGGCTCGCAGTTGCATAGCTACAAAATGAATGTAATAAATATTCTAGCAGCACAGTTTGCCTTGGAATGGGCAGAGTAGTGTCTGCATTTCCATTATAAATCCATTATAAAGGGAGCAATTTTTCATACTGAAATCTGTCCATAAATATAGCTGTGACTGCAATCGAGTACGTACCTGATACAAAATTCAAACGTTTGCTTGATGGAACTTGAAGACAAAGAACTATTTAGGCAGATACAACATTACTTCAACTTATTAAGCCATAGAATTAGAGTGATTGCTGTTTAATGTTTTTATAATATTTCAATTTTATTTTTATTGTGTGTGTGTGTGTGTGTGTATATATATATATAATTTATTTTTCATTTAATAATATACATTCACACCATTATTATCCACTTTACCTCCCTGCCTCTTTAGAGCCTATCGACTTCCAGTCGTAATATTAGAATTTTTAGCAAGTTAATAGGACTTCCCTTGTTCCTTTTTCTCTACGTTCATAGGAAGTTGGGTTCATACATAACACTAAGCCACACTATGGCTTGGAGTGAATGAGTACGCAAGCTGGTGCTTAGTGAGAAATTTGTGACTGCCTTTCTCCTCTCCCCCCTTTGTGATTGCCAGGTGCTAAGCCATTGTTTGGCTTAGCGCTATGCCCAAACCTGGGCTTGTGGTTTATGTCATTTCAAACAAACTGTGGGCTGCAATGTTCATGTTTAATCGGAAGACACAAACTATAAAATATACATATGAAGATCTAACCAGCCAAACTATAAGGAGAATTATGGGACCCAGGGAGAAAAATGGGCACATGGAGTGAGGTTGCAGTTGATGATATAAAGAAAGCAGGCAAAACAGTACAAAGGATCTAACTTTGTATGGCTTCAGATTTATTATATAATTATACCCTGCCTTTGTTCCTGACAGGACTCAGGGCGGCTTATGCATAAAAACAAGAACCACTAAAAATATAGAAAAATCCATCATTAAAATACAAAATAGAATTAAAGCTATGTATCACATCTGTTTAAAACATACCAATAATTACAATAAGGCACTAGCCTTTTAATCAAAAGCAGTCAGTTCATAGAAGCCTGTTGGAACAAGGTCTTCACTTGCTGATAGGACATCAAGGAGGAACCCAATTAACTTCTCTACTGTGTCCCCACCAAGTGTGCCTGTGAGGATGGTGGGACCAGTGCTTTTTTTCCTATAAAAAGATGTGCTGGAACTGAGTTCCGATGAGTTCCGGCTGAGAAAAGCACTGGGTGGGACCAAGAGAAGGACCATCCTTGAAGATCCCAGAGCATGGGCAGGCTTGTATGAGGGAATTCGGTCTTTCAGATAGCTAGGACCTAAGCTCATCATCATGAAGCTGTATTGAATGAGGCCATTTAGCTCAGTTCCTAAATGAGAAACTAAATACAGAAAATGGAATATACACTATTATCTGTTGCTGTTAAAATGCCAACCATAAGCTCCATCAGATTTTCTATTTCTAGTGACTGGAAGCAGTTACATCTCTCAGGTGTAATTTCATTACATTGTTCATAAAAACACTATTAAGTAACACCCAATCAACCTTATGCATAGCACTTATACAGAAGATTCCCCTGGTAGTTAGTGGGATTGCTGTGATGCTCAGTATGCTCAACAGTTTCTGTTAAAATCAATTTGCTATCTTAACTGCCACAGTATGGCATTCATTGGAGAAGTAGGATATACATACGTGAAAGGATACAAACAGGAGGAGGTGTGGTAGTTGGTGGATATTAAAATGAGGGCAGGAGGGACAGGAGTCTTGGGTAGGAGATAAAGAGGATAGGAGAAGAGTGCCTCTTCTACAGTGCATTTTGCATGCTTCCATTTAGCTCAACACAGCTTATAGAGTTTCAGGAAAGTGCCTGAAAGCAAAAGGCTGGGGCCTTCTGAGGCAGTGGATAGGGACCCACAACCACAGCTGGCCCTGGGCCTGTAGGCCCCCATTAACTTTTTTGCGGCTCAGCACAGGCTCAGGACTGTCATCGTAATTTCCCCACAATGCAGTGCTGTTGCATAATTCACAGGCACTGCATTGTGGATAAATCAAAGTAAGTGAGATTGCACTGAAATGGGCCCAGCATGGCCGTCAGCACTGATACTGCATTATGGTGAAATTCAAATGGTGGCCATGCCAGTGAGACCAGCCATGTGAGCTCCCATTCACCACTGGACCATCTCCACCAGCTATACCCTTAAAGTGAGGGACCAACTACAGTTGAGGGATTCACTCCTGAAACCTGATGCCAACCCTGTACATTTTGGAAAACATAGGCCAGGAGTCACCAACCATTTTTGATCAGTGACCATGATTGGAATTTTGAGGAAGTGCTGTGGGTGCTAGTCACAAAACGCTGCTGTGGCATAACACAAAATGGTTGCTACATCTAAACAAATAAGACTACCACAAAATGGTGTGGGCATGCCCACCCCTATCTACAGCAGCCATTGTCATGTTCTCCCACAGAGAGAAGCTCTTTGAACCAATCCTGTTCAGAATAGAAGGAAGGCTGGGTTTCCAAGTGTAAAAGGGACATGCTCAGTGTAGAAGAGGCTAAGCCAGTGCAAACAGGAACTCAGCAGGAAGAAGAAATAAGTCTCCCTTCATTGTGGATTTTAAAGAAGATTTATACTGAGGCTCCACATAAAGTACTGGTAGCTGCAGGCATTATGCTGGTGATACTACTGCATGCCATTTAAGCACAAGGATCAATATTGTCTTATTTGTTATTCTGGGATAGGTCAGTCAGTAGAGCATGAGATACTTATTCACAGCATTGTGGGCTCAAGCCCCACATTGGACAAAAATATTCCTGCATTGCAGAGGGTTGGGCCTAGATGACGCTAGTGGTCCCTTCCAACTCTAAATTTCTATGATTCCTCTTCAGGGAAATAGCAAAAGCAAAGAAAGAAAATGGTAAGTTACTCCAACTGAGGTCCTGGTCTGGAAGTGAACCGACAGATACTGTGAGCATGTTAAATACTCTTCATATGGGCTGTGAAAGTCTCACACAGCTGGCTGAATTTGTATATAAAATAATTTAATAAAATGGCTCTTACTAAGTTTTTTCTAGATAACGAAGCATTGTTTTAAAAAATAATAATCCATAAACACAGTTCCTGAGACTTAGTTGTTTATTTTGTCATTGTGGTGCATGGAATGCATACACAATTCATGATAAGACATATTTACTACCATTTTATATACCTAAGTAGAAAGTAAGTGTGTCGTGCTCCCAGTAAAACAGAACTATATTTCTTAGTTTGAGGAGGCTAGCTTCCCATTCTGAAAAAGAATCATGCCCCATATTGGAGTCTGTTTGCCTTTGTATGTTGGAGTTAGCACTCAGATGTGTACTTAACTGACAGATCTTGGCTGATTCCTATTCTGTGTACACATTACCTCTTGTATATAATGTTTTAAAAATCTCTGTTTAATTTACATGAAGATGAACATGTTTATACAAGCACCAGGTGTGGTGTACTAATGGACTGTGGTAAAGGGTGGGGGGAAATGCACTAAGTGTCATAGCATAGTTCATCTCGTTTGCAGAAATGGATAAGATGCTTATTTTAGGCATCTGTGTTAAAAGCATTAGCTGGGTGAAAGAAGAAAACCTAGGAAATGGAAACATTTTGAAAGGCTGCTTTCGCATTTCCAGTGTCTGGCTTTTCAACTGGATCTTAAAATGTTGGCCAGGGGTGAAATCGACAGATTTGCCCATCCCTACTCACGTCACTGCCTCTCCTTTCTCTCTTCATTTTATGTTAAAAAATTAATTTCTTAACAAGGAGTTGGCATGACTGCACTTTTCACTGTAGACACCCAGAGGCATACCTAGGGGTTTCTGAAACCTCCCCCAACTGGTGCACAGGTCCAGTGGAGAGCACAAAAATTACCTATCAGATGATGGAATGTATGTGTGTGGCAATGCGCCGCACACTGTTGCCACAAGATCAAACACAGGAGAAGCTTCTATGGCACAAAGACATGAGATTTTATTCACCCTTTCTCTTCACCTTGCCTTCACTCCAGATGTATTTGGGTCACATAAAATGTAGTAATTTCTAATTTAGGGAGGGGGGGAGTTGCCGAAACAGTTCTTTGAAAAGGTGCAAGGGACCAAAGGATGCCTCTGTAGACACCTTGTTTGTAGAATCTGCTAATTTATTTTGTTATGAAGCGAAACCTGTCTACCTCTTGATAATAGAATCTGACTTTCATAATTTCTTGTGCATGGCTTGATATCAAGATGCGTATATGTGCATACATGTAAGTGTAAAAAAAAAAATCAGCAAGAGGAAAATTGCATCTGTTCTTGAAACATGTTAAGAATAGTACATGGGACATGAGGGACCTCTGATGATCCTAGAAAGTACAATATGTGGGTTTGTTGAGGTTGCATTTCTGTACTCATTTACCTGAATTCAAAACCCCATTGTACTCAAAGGGACTGATTTATGAGTAGGCGTGTAGAGGACTGCACGGCATGTGATCTTAGAACAGATTCCACATGTTTGCCAGCTGACAGAGAACGCTCATTTCTTCAGGGTAATTGGGCTGAAAAGTTCTGGGAATTGGGGAAGAGTTCGTCCTCCCTCCCTCCCTTCGTCATCTTCTTATTGGCCTTCAATGTCCACAAAAAAACTAATGTAGGAATATGTGGCTGGCAGACTATGAAAACATTGTGTGTTCTAATAAATCTTGCAGACTTTTTGCTGGTATTGCAAGGCTGACTTCAAGCACTTACCTAGATGGGTAACTATCAAATCTATCTCAAGTTGTCCAGATCAAATAGCCAGAGATAAGGCAGCATTTCTCGCTTCTTGCTATATAGCAATTTGGAAGAGAGAGGAAATCCACCAAAGTTTGAAGCAAAGTTCATGCTAATATACCACATTGTAACCCCTTGCCCTGCACTTTGCTCTTTTGGTTTGGCCATCAGGCAGCTTGCTGGGTAATGATATAGTCTGAGTTCCGCTGCTCCCTTTCCCAATAACGACAATCATTTCCTAATGTAGTTTTCAATTGCTTTGGGAGTCGGGGGAGTCAAGGGAGCCCTTGTAATTGTGGCTGAACAATCTGAACAGTGCCATTTTCAAACTTTTTCCTCTGAGGGCAGCAGGATGGAGATCAGTTCCTTTTAGCTTTTAGCATTACTGTGTTCAGATTTTAAAGCTTTTACGCCAGTGTTGAAGCCTTTGCTTCACTTTTTTGGGAAAAAATCAAATGGGAACTGGCAGAGAATTGTGAAGTAGCAGATTTAGCAAGCAACGTTAATGAGCACTTAAAGTTTGGTTGTTACCACAAAAGACTGATAAACAATATTCACTGGGGGGTAGAATGAAGATAGTGAATAGAGAAAAAGTAGTTTTGAAATCCTAGAATGGAGCAAGGAAGATAACTGGCCTGGGATTCTGGATGGATCAGCAAAAGGAAGTACAGGCAGCAACCATTTTATGTGCATCTGATATGTGCACCTCCTAGATGCCTTGCATACACCAAAAGCTGTTTTCAGATTTTCCCACATGCACCTCTGATAATGTTCAGAAGTATGTTGCTATTAAAGCACTATGCCAAAACCAACATATATATTTTTTAAATTCATTGCTGCCAATTGGATACTTAGCTGGTGATGGAATACTTCATTATCCATAAGTACGGATGGGATTGAGATAAGAATTTGCTATTAATGACTGTTTCGCAACTGCTTCGTTGTGGCTGAAGAACATTTGGCTCACTTGTAAAACCGTGATAGTACTCTCTGCCTTTGTTTGTAAATACCTATGTCAGCAGAGCTGTGGGCTAATAATTTAAATGAATGTTGTTGTTGTAAGTTGTACTCCAACATATCCGGAGGGCATTAGGTTGGCAAAATACTAGACAGATCTACCTTTCTTTCTTTCTTTCTTTCTTTCTTTCTTTCTTTCTTTCTTTCTTTCTTGAATTCTAGGAAGGCTTTTATACTCATTGGTGCACTCAAACCTTGCAGAAAGCAGGACTGAACTCCTTGCACATCAGGTTGGCCACTGTCTTTCCTTACCACCCTCTCAGGCCCACTTTGACAGGTGGGTATGAAATCTCTTAAAGGAACACAAGAAGCTTCCTTATACTGAGTCAGACCATTGGTCCATCTATACCTGGAGTATACCACATTGGCCACCCCCAGACCATGGAGTATAGCAGGATGGCATAGCAAATGGGTTTGGGCAAATTAGTCAATTTTAGTTCCACTTCATTTCTAATATAACATAATATACACCTTTTTTGCAAGCAATATCCCTAAATATGAGTTTTATTTACACCTTACCCTACTATACGCATTCTTATACATGTATTTTGGCTAGAGAACTGTGTCACAAAATTTAGAGAAGGGTGAATTTTGAAAGATAGCGACAGTTTTGGTTCAGATCTTATTTTGGCTAAGTTCACATTAATATGTGGATCAAATTGATTTTGTATACTTAATAGCAGAATACCAAGAATTTGAATATGTAATATGCCATTGACACCAGACGTTTAAGCAAGTCTGGTAAATACTAGCTGCAAATTTAAAAACCAAACTAATTAACCAATAATCTGAAGTTATATAACTTGCAAATACTGAAGCTATCTCTAAATTATATTTTTATGCTGTTCCCAAATGCTAGACTCACAATAAAATTAAATAAAAAGGAAATACGCATTTCATGCTCATAATTTGAGCCAAGTTTTAAATCCAGATGGTTAAATAGACTGTGGAACAGCTGACTCATGAGATGATCAGCTGTATTTAAAAGAGGAAAGCCAGAGCAGGGATCATCAGATTATCTCTCAAGAAAAATCACCATCTGCCTCCAAGAATATATGCAGGATGATAAAACTATCCTAACATGGAAATAAGATGCAGGTTTTGTGGAAATGGAATTCAACACCAGTGTTTACAGTATACATGTCTGCCTTTTAAACTTTTTAGTGAGAAACTACTTTTTTTTAAGATTGAGAAATTGATGAAACAGAAAATAATCCTTTCCTTTTCCTTTTCCTACTAATAATAGAGAATTTGATGTTAAATGCTCCCATTTTCCCGAAGGACTGTATTGATGGTTTGCTTGTGTTAGCACTAATGAATGCTATTACTCGGGAGATTGTAATCTTAATTACTCCTGTTTGACATAAATAATTACAGTTTGATACCCAGTTGTTAGAAATAGGCAAACCTCCACAAAGCTACATTGCCTTCATGGCTTGCATTTGGCTTGCCATTGCAACGTTCTTCTGAAATAATAAAGTATGACCTTTTTTGAAATCAGCTGAGATTTTGTTGTGCAGTTGTCTAAGCTGTCTTTAAGTGTTCTAAACAGCAAATTCTGCATTTGCAGGTTGCCTTTCTCTACACAGCTACCTTTTCACTGTTACTTTACAGAAACAATGCAAGTCAATATAAAACTGAATCAATCAGAAATGTTTAATTTAAGGGGGAGACTTCTGGGGAAAAACACTGAGGATGTTGTAAGATAAATTCAAGATTTGACGGAGGGGTGGGTGGAACTAGCATCATGTAGCTAAAGAATGGTAGACACACCAGACCCAAACAGAACTCCATCCAGTCAGAAATGTACCCATTTTCACTTATGCTGCTTAAACTCTGTCCTGTCTAAACTGATGTAATGCAGCATATGAATAAAAGATGGAGATGTGCTCAGCTTAGAGGTTTATGCTTTTCTACATAATGAGCTGCATGAAAGGCTAAAAGTAAAAAAGTGTATAAAGATAATAGAAAAGTACACATTATAGTCAAATGCATCTAACTGTAGCTCACTGCCCCCTTCTCAATATATATATATATATATATATAAATTCAGGAAAAGGTGGGTGAGAGCTGAGAAAAGGGATGTTGGTGACCTTTGCCCTGCCTGCCATTCCCTTTCTCAAAATCCCCTCCTGAACAAGTCACTCCCCCTGTAGGTTTTCAAATACATGTTTTGATTCCTTAAGCATAGGCACTTCAGAATAAGCTAACTCCCCCTGAAACAAACTTCAGAATACGCAAACGGTTCTTTTTCAACAGTTAAGCTACTTCTTCTCGTGCACAATGTTTCATTCCTTGGGATGTAGCAAAATGTCTATTAAAGAAACCTGCAAACATCCAACTATACAGTTTTGTGGTTCTGATTCCATGATCCAAACATAGGCCAGTCATGATGCTTTACAGGGTTTAGCTGGTAATGTCCAAGATGCATGCCAGTGGCTTGCTGAGGGGGGGGATGGGACAAAGGCAGGGGCCACTCAGTGAGGAAAATTCATTCACTCCATCCATTTCTCTCTGAGTCAAAGCATCATGGTTTAATTGTGAGAGGGAACCATGGCCAAACCAACCCCATTTGTGGTAAAGATGGAAACTCTCAGCTCAAGCACAAAGTTCTCACAATTAGAAGAGTTCCTGGGACAGTGGACCCTAGTCTCTCACTCTAAACTTGCTTTTTATGGGCAGGCCTACCTAAGGTGGATGGTACTTCTTCAGGTTGCCCACAGCTGTGTCCTATTCAGCCTCACTCTCCATACCCAGTTCCAGGTACAGCAGGTTCATTGAGTTACCCATGCGGTCCAAAAGATTGGAAATGGGCTGCTCTCCACTCATCTCTTTATTCACTCTCTGTCTTCTTCTTCTGCTCCAGCTGTTTGGTGCTCCCATGCTTGTGCTCTATGGAGCATGGTGTACAGCATTACTAAATTGGGCACATATGCACAGAAAACATATGCTGGGGTTTATTACCCATGTCATTTCTCCAGAGGTGAGGCCAAAATCAGGATTCTGATTACTGTAATTATCCTAGGTGGTGAGGATGTTGCTGAATAAATATAAAAAAGCACAGATCCTGCTTTGTTAAGGAATTGTCCCAAAACTTTTCCTGCATGTCTGCAAACAGCCTTAGTGACAATACAGCACCAGCAAATAGCAACTTATAAATGGCAACTTAAAGGACATAGCCCTGCAATCACAATACAAGCATAACAAATAATTTATTTTATTTATTTCCTAAAATTTATATACCATTTGATTATAACAATAACAACAACAACACCTCAAAGCGGTTTACAAAACATGCCTTCATAACTAGCCAGGCAAATACATAAATTCAATGTATTTTATAAAATGTGATAAGAGCACAGAAGTATTATTCAGTTCCTTCACTAGAAGAAGCCAACTTCCTCTCTCGACTTTTAGGCCTTCCCATAGCGACTCCTGCCCCTACAGTTCATTGGGTACATCCAGTGCATGCATATCCACACGTTCACTTCAAAAACTTTGTAATATTCAGAATGGGTCACAAGCAGCAATGCCAGCAATAAAATCAGTACAACTTACAAAATATATAAAATGGTAATAACTGTGTTTCCTAATATATATTTAAGCACATCTCAATTTCTTGGCACTTCTACATTATTGAAAGGCACTGTAAATACTCCCACTGTAGCCTTTCTATTTGTCTGGGCTTTTGGTTATCCAAGGAAATCCAGTAAGGTAGCTGGACAAGTGGTGTTTTGCCATCTATAGAGAAAAAAGATTGCAGAGGGGATGCAAAAAAGCCAATCAGTATCATCAAGCCACTCCAACAGTCTGCAAACATCTGGTCTGTGATGCTCTTGTCTCACATGTACTAATTATACTCATCTCACTTTATGAACCCAAACTCCCAAATAAAGCCTCCATATGTGATTTCATTTCCTTTTATTAAAAACGATTGGCAGATATCTAGTAATGGATTTGGCTTTCAAAGTGATTTTGTGCCTTTGATGAAATGCTATTATAAACCACTTGATGGCAGCAAAGCAGTTCAAATAAAAACTGTACTATCAAAAGCTTTACAGAGGATCAAAATAACATTTGACATCTAAACTCAGAAGGCAATTCTAAGCTATGGGGAGCCATAAAACAAATTACAGTAATGCTGATCAATTGTCATTGGGCTGATCTCTTAGTACAAAGTGGTGTTTGTTTGTTTTTTAAAGAGATATCAAAAGCTATAGGGATCAGAAATATTGGCCATAAGACTCTGCCCTAGAAAACAAAAATAAGGTAAACCAATCAGTACTGTTTTTGGTGCTAATTCAATATATGTTTGTATTTAATACTATTTAATATATAATACTGTATTTCTTTGCTGCAAAGCTGGAAATATATATGAAACATTCTTTCCAATAGAAACTAAAGTGTAGAAGGGAAAGAAAAATACATGTCCCTACAGGAATCATGGCAGTAACATCTACTGTTAGGAAATTCCCTTCACCTTCCGCTCCACATGCGCGCACACATCCCGCCTTGAAATACATCCATTTATTTTTTCAAAAGTTTTCTAATGAATACTTGGCAGGAGGTGGGCAGGATCACTCAGGGGTTTATAGGCTTGAAAAACACTAGTCCTCCCCTACCAGATCCTGCCACCCCTCCCCTCAAAAAAATCCTTACTTTTGAGAAGGGAGATGAGGCAACAGGGAAGACTTGCTAACAACAGAAGTGGCTTTATTTCTGTCTCCTTAACCAGCAGTGATTCTCCTATGCATGACACCTGGGGAGCATTTGGAAGCCCCTCCCCGCCCCCAAATCTAAATTTACCTCCATCCCTAGTAGCGTCTCTGAATTGGCTTTCTGTGGCCTTGGATGAATAATTCTGGGTTCTAACTTTCATCCTTTAAGCCTTTAATGGCCTGGGCCCCACATAAGTAAACCACTTTTCTCCCTTCCCAGTCACAATCTCTAAAACAATTTATGGTCATGTAAATGTGGAATGTGGCCTGGGAAATCAGATATGGGTTAGATGAAGCTAAGAAGATACACTAAAATTACATTGTATGAAGAAATAATTATAGCAGCACTATAAAGCAGCTGAAAGCGGCTACATATTTGCTCCTTCAACTACTTAATGGAATCGGAGCATGTTCCATAGCCCAGAAAACTTAGGGTTTTCTTTGTTTCAGTTATACTAATATCACAAGCTTGATAGCTGAAAAGTTATCTGAGAAACATTTGGATGTCTGAAAAACATTAGGAACTGCACATAAAGCAAATTATGCTGGAAATTGTCCATTTGTAGGGACTGATGCCATTATTTTATTGTTGCCACATCACAGAAGGTTTCAAGATATTTTGTATTTTGAAGTATGTATCTTGCCCTTAGTTAAGTAATTAACTCAAGGTCGTAAGATTATCATACGTTATTATTTAACAAGAGGGATGAAATGAATGTTAACCAAGGGCTTGTCAGTTTCTCATATTGTCAGTTTTTACACTCAGGACCAAAAATTACAATGTCTGCAGCAGATGAACAGTCTGCATGAGAAGCCTTTCCTCAGTGACTAGGGAAATATATTATTGTAAAAATCTTGAATGTGGTCTCACTGCTAGAAATTGCTGTTCATACAGCTGAGAAGTAAGTGCAGAAATGCCCGAAGAATATTTGATTTGCTCATCATTTATTTGTTCCAGATAAAAGGGAGATAAGTGCTGTTAGAAATGAAATCATCCAAAGTATAGTCAGTTATATTGAGTCTGCTAAAAGGCTGCTAGCTAAAATCACTGAATTATACCATTATATATGGTGAATTGAGTGCTATAACAATATGTCCTGACTATCCTCTTCTAGATTTTCATCTGCAATGCAGAGGTAAAGCATCAATAGATGAGAAATTCCCCCCAAATGAAACAAACCAAATTATTCAAGGCGCCAATAAAAAGCTGATGATTACAGCCA
This sequence comes from Podarcis tiliguerta, assembly GCF_965153285.1. Classification (NCBI taxonomy): domain Eukaryota; kingdom Metazoa; phylum Chordata; class Lepidosauria; order Squamata; family Lacertidae; genus Podarcis; species Podarcis tiliguerta. The sequence continues at coordinate 32,212,425 of NC_139540.1, read as the reverse complement.
ATCTTGCAAGGGTCAAAGCCTCCAGTATGTGGTTTTGAAAGATTTTTTAGCCTTTATAAGTCGTTGGTGAGGAAAAGTAAAGAAGCAAAATATCTTATCTTTATAAACATGGATCTTCCAGAAAAGAATAATAATGATGGAGTCATAGAACTGTAGAGTTCTTGCCTAAACAAATCCTTGCCTAAACAAAAAATTAGGAGGTTATGCTTCCAGTAAACCAAAAGAGCTGGAATGCTTTAAAAGATGCCCCCCACCCCCTGGAGTAAATAAATAATGTGAAGAAAAGGTCCAACATAAAAATCAATTGTTTTACATTTAGTTTTAATATTCAGTACAGACAGACCAAAGAAAGTATTATATATTTTATACAAACACCGGTGCCCTTTTAAAACTTATGGTGGTGAATGAAAAATAACAGCCAAACTCTGCCACCCTTAAAAGTCATAAGTACGTACTTTTAAGTGGTGCACTTAAGGTCTGTAATTGCAACACCTGGCGGCTTGGCAGCATTATAACTCTAACTTGGATTTAATCTGCGCAAAAAAAACCCACACCATTTCCCTCCTTGACTGTATTTCTTCTGCCCCCCCCCCCCCCCGGTCTGGTGGCAGCAGAAACAAGGAGGTCTATCAGAAGGCCTTTCTTTCTCCCTCCTAGGGATCATGATCATTGCCATAGCAGCAACATAGACAACAGAGATCCTGGCAAATGTATTTTGCCCTGGGACATTTAAGATCTATGTTGCATGATCTCCATACAAAGGACTTGGGTGCCCTGGGCAAATTACATTTCCTTTGGCGCCATGTCTAAAGGTAAAGGGACCCCTGACTGTTAGGTCCAGTTGTGAACGACTCTGGGGTTGTGGCGCTCATCTCACTTTACTGGCCGAGGGAGCCGGCGTACAGCTTCTGGGTCATGTGGCCAGCATGACTAAGCCACTTCTGTTAAACCAGAGCAGCGCACAGAAACGCTGTTTACCTTCCCGCTGGAGCGATACCTATTTATCTACTTGTACTTTGATGTGCTTTGAAACTGCTAGGTTGGCAGGAGCAGGAACTGAGCAACGGGAGCTCACCCCGTCACGGTGATTCGAACCACCAACCTTTTGATCGGCAAGCCCTAGGCTCTGTGGTTTAGACAACAGCGCCACCCTGGCACCATTCCTACACTTGCAGTATTCCAGCAGGTTCAAGGGATGGAGGATTATGCAAGCTCTCCCTCCTGCAATAGCGAGGCCAGGGAAGTGAGAAGGAGAAGTAGGTATGACTAGAGAGCCTTGGGAAGGTGTTTAGATTCTGCTGCATTCAGAGTAGTATCTTGAGGAGTGCAATGATATACAGATTGCACTCAGAGTTAACCGAGCTATTTATAATTTTGAAAAAGCTAATTTAAATATATAATTTTACCGGACCCAATTCCAAATCATGATGGGGGATATTCACCTATAACTTGATGATAACCCTTGTCTCATTGTTGATTGCTTTCTTTGTGGTCAGATTAAAAAAGTCTGAAAAGCCATATTCTAAAATCCAGCAACATCATCTGGAGTGCAGATTTATATACCAAAAAAGAAGGTATTCTCAGTAGCTACTCCACAACTAGAACTCCCTTATCCTGAAAACTTGCCAAAGTGTTTTTGTATGTCCTATAGTTTCTTCTGATTTTATGTTAAAAGGGTCCCATGAGATCCAGCTGGCACTCAGGAACTGGAAAAATGCTGTGCAATGTAGCTTCTGCTAGGCTTAAAATAATGTTATGAGGCCCTCAATGGGATTAAAATGGGGCTCAGAATAAACCATGCTGAAGTTCTTTACAGTGTACTGTTGAAAATCTTCACCACTTTTTCTTTGTAAGTTTGTGTAGTCTGATTCTTCCAGCAAGGTTGAATTTTTAAAAATCTGGTTAAGATGCATTTTCCCACTATCTACCAAGAAGGCGCTAAGATTTAATACTCCACCAGGAGGCAAACTCATCCGGGATTTTTAAATTGCATGCTGCTAATGCCTTCAAAGAGCAATATCTGAAACATATTTTAGGGAGAAATCTAACCATTAGTCTACAATTTTATCCACTAAGTGTGCTAGATAAATATGCAGCTGTAAACTGCACATTTTCTATCTGCAGTAAGTTATGAGTGGAGAAAATTCTTAAGAGCTAATGCTGTGCCTTGACAGGAAGAGTCAGAGTTATAGGTTTGTTTTATGCTTTTATTAATTAAGGTTTTACATAATTTTATTCAGATTTGCATAAATGCATTTTATTTCATCTAATTTTAGTTTAATTTTAATTTTTTATCTTAATATTTGTTATAGGAGGAATAATCTTTTCTTTTCTTTTAAAAGGGCATTCTGTGATATGCCAGGGAAATTAACATTTTTAGTTCCTTTATAAAGGAACTAATTGGGAATCTAAATCTAATGCCTCTCATAGTACGGATAGTGTGGATCCCTTCCTGCGACCCCATGCTCTCACACCCTTCCATGATTATTATCTCCACACATCCTTCTAAAATGCTGGCCCAGGCTTTTAATTTTCTATTGATTCCACCCACCCACAATACACACATCAGTCTTCCTATGCTAATGTTTAACAAACTACAATAAATTAAGATTCCTTGTTCTGCTAAGATTCCTTGTTCTGGATGTGCTCAGTTGGTCATATTCACTATCTAATGTTCAGTCACTACTGGTGCTTATCACTGGTCATAATGTATATCAGGATCGTCAGAATAGCTGTTAGGTTTTACATGCACTCACTTTTGCACCTCTGGTTTAATAGGTATGTGACGCATTACCTTAAAGAAGAGGAGTGGGAACCCATTTGCTACGGTAGCAGTGCATAAGGAGGGAGCATGGCAGCACTGGTGTTGGTAACACTATCAGTCACTAGGACGGGGATAGGGTGTGGTGAGGTGACAACCTACAGGTTCATACTCTGCACCACCTGTCCCTCACAGCTGCTGTTGAGTTGCTGCTATTTATTTGCTTACTTTGGGAGCCAAGTCCCACCAGAGCCATCCCACTGGAAAGCCAGGTGAGGAGCATTAGGAAGCAGTGTAAGTGCTACTTCAGTAAAGGAGAAGGAGTGCCATTGATGGGTTGTCATGTATGCTGACAGTTGCCTTCTAGTACTCCAGTGGAATGGTTCACTGGCATTGATGTCCCACTGGTGGTGTTTTGCTAGCAATGCAGAGTGTGCCAGAGGTAGGCATCAATACATCAAATCTAAAGTCCCCTCAGTCCTCCAGTGTGCCCCCAAATGAATAATTCTGCAATGAAAGTTTTTATTATCTATCATATTATTGCTTTCTAATTTTGTTTTACAATATATTTTACCCTAATTTGTTACTATATACTCTTGTTCACAACTTAGATATTTTATATTAAGCAGTTTATACCACCTAAATGGACACGGGTGGCGCTGTGGGTTAAACCACAGAGCCTAGGACTTGCCGATCAGAAGGTCGGCGGTTCGAATCCCTGCGACGGGGTGAGTTCCCGTTGCTCGGTCCCTGCTCCTGCCAACCTAGCAGTTCGAAAGCACGTCAAGTGCAAGTAGATAAATAGATACCGCTCCAGTGGGAAGGTAAATGGTATTTCCGTGCGCTGCTCTGGTTTAACAGAAGCGGCTTAGTCATGCTGGCCACATGACCCAGAAGCTGTACGCCGGCTCCCTCGGCCACTCCCTCGAGATGAGTGCCGCAACCCCAGGGTTGGCCATGACTGGACCTAATGGTCAGGGGTCCCTTTACCTTTACCACCTAAATAGACCTGATGCTTTGCAAGCTCTCATGCTGGCATAGTTATTTCCCTTCCATTGGAATCAAGGGAAGGGAAGAAATAACCCCCACCTCCTGCCCTGACCACTGTGAACTGGCAGGCAATGGACATGATGGCCGCTCCATCAACTGATCTCCCCATCCCAGCATCAAAAGTACTGAAGGATTGCTCTATCCTTTATCTATCTTGCTTCCTACCTTTCAGCCTGTACCAGGCACAAAAAATTGAACTACCACCCCACTACTGGTTAGGAAGAACAATATTTAAGCAAAGACTGTAGAGAATAATTCAGAGCATTCATCCCTGACAATAGTGGCTGATGAGTTGGAGTCCATAAACATCTAGAGAGCCACAGGTTCCTCACCCTCAATTTAGACAATAATCCCATGAAAGCTTAATTTTAGTAGTTCCCCTTATACCTGTGGAACTACAATAAGTAGCTGGAGGGTGTTGGCTTAAGACTCCCAGTAGGCGAAACAAACTAAAAATATCAGAGGAATGTGACAGTGATTATTCTTAACATAATAAGGCATGTATGACTGGCAGGTGCTGAATTACAGATGATCTAGGTAGATCCCCATTTATTCTGTAAATGCAATAGCAGGAAGACAGGATACTCTTTAGATACAATAACAACAGCATTAGATAATCTGTACTTAATTTTAACAGTTGGGCCTGCCATTCACAAAAACAGCCTGTTCCTGGAATCACTTCAGAGCAGATCTGTGCTACTGATGTTTGACATAGTTCATGGGGCTGTACTGATCCTTCTGATGTTTATGTTGGCATCCAGGATGCCTCTGTCCAAATGTCAGTGCATTTCCTGGTTACTCAACCTGGAGGCTACAATGAAAAGGCACTGTCACCACTAAAAACATTTTTTATAACCAGCTACATTGTGGGAGAGAGAAAACACACCAAGGTTCATTCAGGGACATTCCAGCTTCAATAAGGCCTTGGTGTGACCTCTCTTTGCTGAAGAGTCCTCTCCATCCTTCTGCAGCTCACCATAACAACAGTTATTGTAATTCTCCGCAAATACTGGAACCTACAATGTCACCCTAATATTCTTTTAAAATATGAAGGTTTGGGATAAAGGCACATGAGGGTTTTGGAAGAGGGCTCAAAAAAGAAATAAATGTAGCAACTGAATGAGAATGAGGACCCTTTGTCTTATATATCAGAAATTTGATAGATGCATCTAAGATGCCTGAAAACAATCACTTTCATACCAATAGGATCAAGAGCACATAAGTAACATACAATAATATATGTATCATAATTAACTCAACTAATACTTGACTGTTTCCCACCCTTAATGGAATCCACCACAAGGTAGGCCACATTTCCCTGGCTTGGGTCAGCTCTGCTCTTAAGTATAGACTTATTTGTGCATAACGGCCTAAACTTATTGTATATGGCACTTGTAAAAAGCAGAAGCTTTCCAGTAAGAGGTTTTAATTTCTGTCACATCTTTTCATCCATTTACTGAGACTATAAGGAGTTGTATCATACCAAATCAGAACAAAGCCATCTTAACATTAACACCAACATTGCATTCATTTGTGTTTCTGATGTTGTGCTGTTGGCTCTGCTGCTGAGAATGCACAAGACTGTTGACTAGGTTACTCTGGTGATATACCTGGCATAGCAGCCGTCTAGCTTTCCTGGGGCCATAGAATCAGCCTGCATATCTCTGTTATGTACTTCAAATATTCCAGCCATGTAAGCATGCTTACATCCTCCTCTGTAGCAAATCCTCTCCTGATTTTCATTGTTGTTGTATTTTTGATTCCACTGTTTTCATGCCAGTGAAGGATATAAGACAGGATGGAAAAACAGGTATATTGTCAGTCTTTTGTCAAGCAGTGTTCAAGGCAAAATAGTTGGGTGCCTAATACTTTCAATTTTCTCATTATACCCAATGCCAGAGTAAATCTTCATCCTTGCTGTCCAAACCCCTTTCAGACATTATAGAAATGTGTGAAGGGAAAAGATTCACATGGATTCAATACCCATGCGGTCATAAGAATATCTCAATGGAATCCCTAGCCATATAAATGCATTGTGCTGGATTTTCTCTGTGTGATCAGAATCCCTGAAAAAAGAGAAGTGCCCAACCATGCAAAGAAATCCTGTGCATAATTAACATTTTAATGACTGCTTTGTTTACACTCTTGTTTTCAGCTCCCCGTTTATAGTATTTTAGGCTGCAATCCTAAGTCCACTTAGCTAGGAGTAAGCCCCACTGAATTCAACAGGTCTAGCTTTCAGGTGGTAATCTTACCCACATTTACCTGGGAGCACACCCCTTTGAACTCCATGGGACCTCTGAGTAGAGAAGTCTAGGATTAGGCTGTTTTTGTTGTTCTAACTTCTGCTGGGGTAACTGCTTTATTGTTTTACTTGAGGTTGTATCGATTACAAATTGTTTAGTTTTATTGTGTGATTAGTTGCTTTGGAAGGTTGAAAGGTGGCACACAAATGTTCAAATAAATAACTAAACAAACTTGTATACAATTGCGTGTATGAGGACTTTTTAAAAAGCTTATCATGATCATGGACACAGCAATGGAGGAAATACTCAGTTTCATTTGCAATTTAATGAGAAATCAAATTTGCACTTGTCGAACCAGTACATGGACCAAAACACAGGTATTCTTTAAAATTCAACCTCCTTTGAATTTTGTGATATGATTCTCCAACCAAACAGTGTGTACAAATATGTATATATTATGGGAAAGTGTGAAGAAAATGGATATGTATGTGAAAAGAACACATAGAAATGTATATTAGGGGAAATTGCTTGGGAAAATGCATATCTTAGCATGTACAGTGGTGCCTCGCAAGACGAAAAGAATCCGTTCTGTGAGTCTCTTCGTCTAGCGGTTTTTTCGTCTTGCGAAGAAGCCCATTAGCGGATTAGCGCTATTAGCGGTTTAGCGGCTATTAGCGGCTATTAAAGGCTTAAGGGATTAGCGGATTAGCTGCTAAAAGGCTATTAGCAGCTTAGTGCCTTAGAAAAAGGGGGTGGGGAGCGAAAAAAACCCCCAGGAATCGCAAGGCATTTTCGTCTTGCGAAGCAAGCCCATAGCAAATTCGTCCTGCGAAGCACCTCCAAAACGGAAAACCCTTTCGTCTAGCGGGTTTTCCGTCTTGCGAGGCATTCGTCTTGTGGGGCACCACTGTATTTCTTAGATGAAATTTGCACTAAAATGCTGGTGAATTTTCATGGGGATTTTGAAAAATAATAATACTCACAAATTGCTACAGGAATGTGGAGAACTGAATTTAAGAATGCACAAATGAAGGATTCATCCATCCCTGGCTGGACATTCATGACTTCATTACCTCCCACCATGTATCCATTATTGTTCAAATAGGGTTATTGCCTTTTATAAATGTGGATGCATTTTCTTTGCTCTTTGCCTAAGATTGCCTCATATTGTAACCGAAAATGTTAAATTATTAATTCCTTCATTTCCCAATATCTCTATGCCCTTTTAGAAATTTGTATCTCTCATCTCACAGAGCTGCATACTGAACCTAATGCCAAAATATGGCAAGGTAAATTGGTCAGAAATAACTAGAAGACAGCCCTGAGGGTGTTTTGACACTGTTCAGTACAAAGAGCTGGGTGCATAGTGGAATATTTGCATCACAAAATGCCAACATAATTACAGTACAGATGAAAAGCATTCTTTCAAATAATATTTGCTTCTAAAATCAGGGGGCAGAGGAACTAAAGCATAATCCCTTTGCAACATTCTGTTTCCAACATTTCCCCCAAGAGTGAGTGAATGCCATTTGCTCTCTGTTATCAGGGGGCAACAGGGCATATGGCGTGCTTGTATTTTTAAAGTAACAGATGAGATTCATTTGTATAATTGAAGAAATTGCTTTATTTTCTTTAGTTTACTGAGTTTGTAATCTTCAGCATTTTATTTTATTTCACTGCTTTGGTAACTTTTGGTCAGTGGGTGGCACCCACATTGTGCACCTTTGTGTCCTAATTTACTGGCTGCCACTTACCAGGAGAGGGTGGGGTTAGGAACAGGGAGCTCAGCATGGTGTGGGAACGGCAGCATTGGATTGGCTCTGCCACTATGCCTGTACCACACTGAAGTCCCCATGCCTCACCCCTCTATCCCTGTTGTTGATGTTGTTATCTGCTGTTGCTGTGGGAAGTGGCTTATACAGTGGTACCTCGGGTTACAGACGCTTCAGATTACAGACTCCACTAACCCAGAAATAGTACCTTGGGTTAAGAACTTTGCTTCAGGATGAGAATAGAAATCGTGTGGCGGCAGCACTGCGGCAGTGGGAGGTCCCATTAGCTAAAGTGGTACCTCAGGTTAAGAACAGTTTCAGCTTAAGAACGGACCTCCAGAATGAATTAAGTTCTTAACCCGAGGTACCACTGTAACTACAAATAATCAAATAAAATAAAGTACCTTTGTTTGCAATGCTTTAATTGGACAGAGTGGTTTGTGCTGCTTATGTCATTCACCTTCTTAGCAGCTTTGTGAGGTTGATCATGAGTTGATCATGAGCTGAAGATAAGAGGTGGTAACTTACCCAAGACCACCTGCCTAGATTGGTCATCCTTTCTCATAAAGAGCTATTTTGGATGGTGAGGTTTTTGCCTCAATGGCTTAGGTTGCCATCATTTGCACACTTAGCTGGCTTTATGCTGCTTTGAACTTAGAAGGACTTATTACATATAGGATTGGGTTTTTAGATTGACCTCCCATGCACTCTTTATTTGTGAATAATTCCTATTGAACTCTGAGGAATTCACTTGCAGGAAAACATACATGAATCATGTTGTCTCTACTGTAGAACTCATCCAACTTTAGGTATGTAGGAAGCAGGACAGGTGGCGAACCTGTGGTTCTCTGGAAATTGTTGGTGTATAGTTCCTATTGTCCACCTAAACAGTTAGCCATGCTGACCAGTATTGATAAGAGTAGGAGTCCAACTGTATTTAGAGGGTCATATCTGGACTAGACAATCTTTACCTGACAGTCATAAGTATAGTACTGGAAAACCTGTTGCATATCTGCTTCCTTGTTGGTCCATTATTCTGCTTTGGGCTGACCTTTAATCCTGCATCTGAGAACTAATCCAGATCCCTTGGGCTGCTGACCCATTCCAATGCTTACATTAGTATAGACCCTGAACAAGCTGAGGCCATTCAAAATGCTTTCTGGGATTCAGTCCAGGTTCAAAATCATCTCCTGTAAAGGATTTGGATTGATAAATTGTAGTATATGGCTTTCCTGTAATTAAAGGAGTCTTGTCCATAATCTGTCCCTGAATCTGTCTTCAATTCTCAGCCTTAACTGGACATACAATTAGACCTTCAATAAATACTTGGATTTGGGCTGTGTGGTTTTTCATATTGTCTTTTGGAATCAGGTTTGCTGGCCTATTGACCTGGGCATCTCTTCTTGCACCTTTGAATCATTGATTAGTTCATAGATGAAATATGTTTGTCTCATAAAATCTCTCTTTCAGTGTGAAAGTGGAGCAGTAGACTTATTGGGTTTTATTCTGCTTTTACTTTTTTCAAGGCACAAATGAACATGTGTGTATGTATGTATGTATGTGGATATGTGCCAGTGTGGAGTTCGGAGGCATTCTGGGGAAAGCGAGGGAAGATAGTGGAGCAGCTGAAGACTTGCATTTCTCTTTCCAACCCGCTGTGGCATTGAAATACTGCAAAGAAGTCAAATCAGCTTTTTATGCAGCTGGTCTGTATGCACAAGATTCCCTGCTGGCTGTTGAGTCATTATGGTGCATCTTATGTAGGAGTCATCTTATGAAGAGCACCGTTGTCTCTCTAAAAGAGCTAGAAATAGTAATTTACTGGATGCACTTATCTCTCTGGGAGTAGCGAAATAATGGACAAGGCATGACGTCTCCATAACAGGAATAAGATGGCCTAGTACCAAGGTTCTAGAACCATTAATATAAAGGTGGTTTGTCCATCTGATGCTTCTGGAGTCATGAGCACATCCAAGCTGATCTTCTCCTTCACTAGGTCTGTAAGACCCCAGCAACTGCGCCAGTGCTGATATTTTTATACTTTGCAACCCACTTTTCTTGATGACACTATTGTATCTTTCATGGATGTGTAGATGATTTAATTAATCTGAACCTTGTTATGTTCCCAGGTACTGAGAAGCAGTTACACCAGTTTATTGAGTCCTAGAGGGAAAATATCATGTCAGTTATCATCCTGGGTTTAACAGCTCTATTTTTACTCAGCATTTCAGGGTAGGGGGCAGAGTAGCATAGCTTAGGCAACAGTGAATGTGTAATGATTTGACACATTTTAGCTGAAAATGAGGAAATGCTATTAAGCATGTGGAACTGTTTGTAAATATGTAGCATACGCAGTGTTTACTGGAAGAAATTTAGAGTGTGATCCTCACACAGACAGTGAGTTTTGCTCTAACACTTTAACACAAAACACACAAAATCTGTGAAATGAACACAAAGTTTCTGATTTGTGGGTACCACATGTTCTATCTGTGTTAAGTAGGGGTTTCAGACTTTTACATTTATTAGTTCCTGCTTCTGTGTTTTTAACAGCAAGCATTAGCAGGTAATAATGTTATTTTCATGTAGTGAAAAGTATCCAGCTCAAACTCCTATTAAAATGCACAGGTGCAGACTAACTTGGTTTTTCTTATCAGTTGGCAACCCTCTGAATTCTGCATTAATTCTAGTTTATCCAGAAGGATACCCTTGTTTCAAGGAGGATGCTGGAATACCTGTTTAATCTGTTCCTGATACAAATAGCACTATGGATTCAAACAGCTAGTTGTTCCCAACCTTTTGGATCACATGGTCACATTTGGAAGTGACCTGGTCACTATTTAAAAATAGCTATCATGGGGTGTGGCCAGTCACAAAATGACTTCTGTGGAGCATGGCCAATCAGATCTAGTAAATATAATAATAAATCAGCATGATTTTTTCCACAGCATCACTAACAACAAAGCTTACATTGGTGTCTACATTCTGCTGTAAAGATTACATATCTGGTACATTTTAGAAATGCCATAGGACAAAAGCTGTGATCCAAAGCTCCAATTCTCATGGAATTTTGTGATCCATTGGATGCCAACAAAACTACCAGCAGAGCAAAAAACACTTCTGTGGACATAGAGGTTGTTGACAGTCAGTTAAATAATGCAGAGGGAGTCCAGAGGAAGGGGGGGAATTATCTGGTGATACTTTACAGGGTAAACTGAAGAAACCAGTACATAATATGAGGAGAAATAAGCAGAGTTTTTCCTTATTTACAGGACTTGTTCAGAGGAGGATTACATATTTCAACAACTACTCAGAGGGGAGGCTGTATCAAAACTATACAGCCAATCAAAACTCAAGTTACCTCAGCAAGGCTCTTGTCATTCTGACAAGTTGCTGGGCAGCACCATATTAATAATAATAATCATCATCATCATCATCATCATCATCATCCACCCTTCACTCTAAGTCTCAGGGCAGGTTACAACACTGAAGCACAATATTAAAAATAGTGTAAAACAACTTACAATCACAAAAAATAAGATTGGTCCTAAAAATATATACCTCAAATGTTAAAAGCCAGGCCTGAGTCATTTAGGGCTTTGAGCCTTAACATGAGCACCTTGCATTGGACCCAGAAACAAACTGGCAACCAGTGCAGCTTTTTTAAAATATGTATTACATGAGATATAAATGGAACCCCAGCCAGTAATCTGGCTGCTGCATTTTGGACCAGCTGAAGTTTCCTAGTTGTCTTAAAGTCAGTGCCATGTAGAACGCATTACAATGATCCGATATGGAATTATTCCATACTGCTAGAGCATGGAGTACAGTAACCAAGTGATCTTTGTCCAAAAGGGTTTGTAGCTGGCAAACTAGCTGGAGCTGAAAAAGGCACTTCTAGCACCAAGGCTCCCTGAGCCTCTAGTGACATTGTTGAATCCAGGAGCACCCCAAAACTGCAAACCTGCTGCTTCTAGGGGAGTGCAACCCCATCCAGGGCAGGCTGCCTCCTCACCTTGCTCAGTCTAATTTTGCCTGAAGCATGCACTGTATATCAGGATGATCTCTGCAAACACTTGGAGATTTTATTTACAGAAATACATTTTGTTGTTGTTTTAAAATCAGAAACAGGGTTGCTACTTTTTCTTTTTCTCTTACTGACAGCTGCCCACCACAACCAGATACCCAGAAATTAAGCAAATAAAGCTTTCCCTGTCTTGCTTAAAAAGAAGTCAGAAGTAAAAAGCTTTTTCTTATCCAGAAAGTAATTTGTGTTCAGGGTTATATAGAATTCAGTGGTCAGTAATTGGTCAATTTCAAATCTCATTTTCTGAGGAATTCTCTGAGATAGCATTGAATTGAAATAAACAGATGGATGGGCAGGAAGAAATGAACAGAAGCTGTTAGCTGCTAGATCGGTTTCTTTGGATGTCACCAGGTGTTCACCAGTGTGCCAAGATAGCAGTAGTCAGGTGCCATTCCTAGGGGAGACAGAAATTTGGAAATAGAGATGGTAGTAAATCAAAACAAAATGTTATTCAACAGTCTCCAACCCATTAAAGGAGTTGGCAGCAACCTGCCCACCTAACAATCCATGTGGAGCAATAACTATGCTAAAAGCACATGTACACATGAGGCCTGTCACAAGATTTGAGGTTTGGCAGAGGTGAAATGGTTAATTTCTGTAGGACCCTTCTTGTCATCTAGGGAAGTTTCAGAACATCAGCCAATTTATTAGTGTTCCCAAAACCTTGCCTTGCCTTCAGAAAGGTTTATGTGAGTCCCTGGCTCCTAGTAAAAGAGGCCTGGGGCTCTTCTCATCCCTGAACTCACCCTTCCCTCCTCCATCAATGCCTGTTCATGAAAGACAGGGGGAGCCAATGTGGTACCCTCCAGAAATTGTTGGACTACAATTCCCATAATCCTTGACTATGAGTCATGATGGCTGGAGTTAATGGGAATTGTAGTCCAACATCTGATAGATAACATTTGCTGCCTCTGCTGTAAGGTGTTTGTCAATGGGCTGTTGTAATTCAGAACTCATTCCCTGTTGGTTCCTGCTATGTCTTCCATATGAAGACAATGCTTCACTTTCTCTTTCCTTTCAATAGATGCTGCTCCTGTGCCTGATCTCTCCCCTACTTCTCTCTGTCTTTGTGTGTGTGTGTGTGTGTGTGTGTGTGTGTGTGTGGAGAAGGAAGAGCACATCCCACACAGCTGTGAGGCTCCGTGGAGATAAAGTTCAGTTGCGTCAAACCTCTGACAGATCCCAGCTGGAGCCAGCTTCTAACAATTTCCAATTCCTATCCACAGTTACCTGGTAATAAGTCCAGATAGAAGCGATATGGCTTGATTTTAAGTCAAAATATGCAATGCTGCATTGTGAGCAATATATGTAGGATTTGGCTTTGAGTGTGCTGCACTGTGTTGCAATCAGGTGGCAGGATTGTAACACACCCAGGCATCACCTTTGACAAAGTGGACTTGTATTGACCAGATGGCATGCATTTATAACCAGCGGGCAATGTGTCTTGGTTGCTAGATGTATATTGGGGCCTATGGAATTGGTTGCAAGTGTAAGTCGGTTTGGTAGCCAACTGACAGGCCAGCTCATGTGGTGGGAAAAAGGCACTAGGTTGGATCCTTAGTCTAACCTGGAGTGAGTGGGTGAGAGGGAGCCTCTCCCCGCAAACATGTCAAAATCACAGGGCTGAATGACTCAGGATACATACCCAACACCTATGCTAAAGCCTACTGTCATCTATATAGTTGTGGCCAACTTAATACCAAGGTCTTGTTATGTTGTTTTGTTTCTCCTAAGTTACTATGTCTTCCCAGTAGTAGCATTGTGATTTGCGGTTATTTTTATTGATTATAGTTATTCCATATGTAGAAGTTGAGTGGAGTGGTAGTTAAATCCTACTCCTATACTGGTAATGGGACAACACCCTCTGTCTTCGTGTGTGGTACCAAGTGTCAGGCATATGGCAGACTATGCAGTATACACAACTCTGTCCTTCAACACCCAAGGCAGCTTTCTCATTCTACCTAATAGTAAGGCTGGCCCTGCCTACAATGTTTTTCTGGGGAGACAGAGGTCATAGGAGAGCTTCAAAAACCTTTTTAAACATCTCTTTAAAATGTTAGTTTGGGTCATCAACAACACAGCAACAAAATATCTTTACAGAGTTATGAGAAACAGCTTTGTCAGAAAAATGGAATCCTTTTGTAAATTAACAATGTCATAAAACAAGGTTCAGTTTGGCCAAAAGAATATTTTCCTTCAAATATGTATTGTGTAAAGTGAAAAGTGGATAGTTACTTCTTATCAACAGGATCTTAAGAGGTTCTCGGCACAGCCTGATCCCAACAGCTGCTGGGCACAGTCAGTGAAAATGTTCCAAGCCTGTTCTTGTTGCCCCTTTATGCAGTAAACAGCTAGATTTGCATGCCATACAAAGAGCAGAAGATAACGGTTGCTGTATTGCTCATATGGAAAAATGTGTGCCATTGCTGTGAAGTGTTCAACTGCTTTACACAAACATTTTTATCTGCCAGTCCTTCCAAGCTAACGGCTGGCAAGCACCTGTGGCAAACAAGCAGACAGATAGTCTGTTAGAGTTGCTGCAAGCAGAATCCCTGATCTGGACCTTGTGTATGCATTCAAACATAGCATTCTATGCATATTAAATATATCCCTTAGTGATGATGAGCTGCCTAGACTAAGGAAAAAACCTTTAGAGCTGGCAACGGCATGGATTGACTGTCTGGTATCCCCTGATTCCCAGAACCAGGATATTCTAGGTTGTGGTGAGAGTGAACTCAAGATCCCTTTCCAGCCAAGACTCTTGGTGGTACAGGATATTCAGAATTCAAGAATTTAAGTTACTCAACTCCCTGGTACAGGGTTGTTGTTGATGAACACCTGGTCTTTGGTAGCTGCCAGTATATTTCTGAGCCCAATTCAAGTTGCTCACATTGATGCTTAAAACCACAAATGCTTCCTTTTCTATAGACCTTCTTGGATAATATGATTGGCAGAGGAGACCTACTTGGCAATTCTGACACCCTCAGAAGTTTGAGGGGTGGTGGGCCAGGAGAGGGCTTTCTCTGTGCCAGCTTCTGTCATATGCTGGAGAGGCACTTCATTACCCCTAGCCATTTACAATTGAAAAGTATTTTTATGATCTACTAGAAAATAATTAATGGATGATTGCAGCTGTATTTGTGGCTGGTTTTTAATTGTGCTCCTATGGTAACCCTTAAGGTGAATGGTGAGTATTAAATCTAAATAACAGTAATATATTGATGAGCATGTGAAGGCCCCTGCTCTCCCTTCATACAGTTCTTTATCTTGGGCCAGACAATCCTTGGACTAGAGTATTCCCTGAAATACAGGACTGTCTTCTGTAAAATGGGACATGTGACCACCCTTGTTGTTGTTTAGTCGTTTAGTCGTGTCCGACTCTTCGTGACCCCATGGACCAGAGCACGCCAGGCACTTCTGTCTTCCACTGCCTCCCGCAGTTTGGTCAACTCATGCTGGTAGCTTCGAGAACACTATCCAACCATCTCGTCCTCTGTCGTCCCCTTCTCCTTGTGCCCTCCATCTTTCCCAACATCAGGGTCTTTTCCAGGGAGTCTTCTCTTCTCATGAGGTGGCTCACCCTACTGACCTGCAAAGCTCCCAGTTGGAGATCACTGGTGCTGGGTCATTGTGTGAGACCACAACACAGAGAACAGCTATGCTGCACTTAGTGCTTTCTTACAACCTAAGATGGAAAAATTTCATAATAAATTATTGCATCATTCAGAGAGTTTCCATTTTAAACTTTTCCTAGCCTTCACTAAAGGCTTAGAAACCATTATGTGCTTTTGCAAATGGAATCCCTTTTATCATGCATCTTGGGAGATATATATATACTGTATATGAAGTCTGGTTTATCAGTATTCTCTGTGAGGTTAGGGCAACATGAGTTTATAGACTAAGGCAGCAACCCTATACCCATGTACCTGGACGTAAGCCCCATTGAACTTATTGGAATTTCTGGTTAGAAGCACCTCCACCTAAGTAACACAAGGAAAAGGCAAACCTTTCATACTAAGATGCATTTAAGAAGTATTTAAAGCAACTGTGGTCAAAGCAAGATAGAAATACTGTTCTTTAGAAAAGCTCTAGCGCTCTTGTAATGGTTGTCAAGCATTTAGAAGTTCATTTTGACTTTAAAATACAAGAATACTTTATTTCTACATACAAATGAAAATATGTGTATATTCTCCAAGGATACAGTTACCTTATTCTGCAAGACAAGTGCCAGTTGTTTTTATCAAAGCATTCCCAGAACTTAACAATGCTGCTCGTAAAGTATATCAGTTTCCAAAAGGACAAAAAAGTATCTTACAACTCAATCCTATTCATGCCTACTGAGATGTGTGTCCCACTGATATCAATAGGGTCTTATTCCCTAGTATGGCTACTGTCCTATAGACAAGGTTCTTAAGGCTCCATTACACGTTCTAAACATAATCTTCAGAAATGGACAATCAGTTGTACTCAGCCATCCACCTGTAATGGGGTACTTCATCAGAAATATTAATTGATGGGTTAAAAAGTATGTATGCATATATATCTGACTTTAATGCATTGCCAATGTATATAAAGAAATTGTATTGCACATGGCAAAAGGCCTTTGCAAAAATGTACCTCAGTTTGATAATACAAATATTCTGTCAATGAATGAACTTAATATATGTTTACAATATTTGTAAAAAATTGTCATTAAAATCCATGTCTGCAATACATCAGTATATCAAGATACCATTCATTTAAATCATTTAAAGCTTTCCTTTAAAAACTTGCATGTAATTTCCTAGTTGCTGTAGCAAATAGTAACATAGTTTAGGTTGTTATTAATTCTATTGGAATGTTTTATATAACTATGGTGAAAGAATGCCTTAAAAAAATATGCCTGTGGTTCACCATACAATGTCCTCAGCATGCTTCTATCCAAAACCACTTTATTTACTCTTTTCATTCATTTAATATATTTATATTGTGCCTTTCTCTCAAGTTGGGATTCAAGGCGGCTTATAACATTAATAAACATAATATTACGGTGTACTACATTCTAACACTAACCAAAAATAGAAAATCTAGGTTAAACATATATGCAAAAATCCCTGGAAAGCTATTCGCATGAGCTGCATAATGCATGTACCTGAAGTTGGGGGGAAAGGCTCACACTTTTTTCATTTGCATATTTTAAGGTACACACCTTTTAAAATTAATACTCGAAATGTGTGAGAGCAAGCTGTGTGAAATGACACTTATTTCCTGCTAGTAGGAGCGTGAGAGAAAATGTCTGAGCTTACACGATGTCCATGATACCTTTGCATATTATCTTTGCCACCACATAAATCACATTTTGTAATGGGAAACCTAGAGTGACTTGCAATGGGTACTAAACCAGGGGACTATTGTTTTGGGAAGCATTACATGAACAGCCTGGCTTCTCATCCCTATTTAGGAATCGCTGGAAAGCACTGAATGTGCTAAGACTGGATATCCACCAACTTCACATACATTTGTTCCCTGATAAATGAAAGCAATGGGATGGGGTGAGATATTTGTAGAGCTGGAGACCAATATTAGTCTGGTTTTTTACCCATAGAAACTAACTTGTTTGGATACCAAGTTGTGCCTCTATTTATGAACCACAGACCATTCCTGAGTTTGTGAGCAACTAACTGCTGCTTTTTCCTTAATGTTGCATAATGACACTTATAATTCAGAAACTGTGTAGCTTGGCTATTACTGTACTAAATATTCAGTTAAGAAGCTTCTTGCTGACTGTTCTTTTTATTATCCATTTCAATTTAAATACATTGTAGCACCAAACTTTTTAAAGATTTACCTCTAAATTCCAAAGCAGGAATCAAATTGGGGTGCTTTTATATCTTTTACCGATTCATAACAGAAGCCCCAGATACATTTCACACCTGCACTTCTGATCATTACATTGGCAATGTATTCAATCACTTGGGAGGAGTGTGCCATTTGCTTCCATAGTACAAAATACACATTGACATTCCAACAGGGACTGACAATGCAATGCCTGGAAATTTTGCCCAATTGCTGAACACTCCAGTACTGAGGTCCCTAATGGATATAATCATTTCATAATTAACTCAGTCTTTTTAAGGATTAAATAATTAATATTTGCACCACATTCTGAAGATAAAGGCGGAGGTGTGAGCCTTCCATATTAGTGCTATTGGTAATTTATTCATGAGTAAAAATTCCAGCTTGACACATTGTTGGAAATGATAAATTATGACATTAATAATCTGTTATCCGTAAGTATGGATAACAGATCGGAAACAAAAGCAGGGGTGGCTGAGTTGAAGGAAAATGTAGATGCAAAACTGAAGTTAAATGGAAATCTGAAGGCTAAATTGTTATTGCAGTTTTGTTTAATTTATTACAGACCTTGTGCCCGGTGATAGTGTCATTTCAACATGGTGATGGTGCCAGAAAGTGCATCCTTCTGTGGTATTCATACCTAAAAATAGAGTTGAATCCTTGTTAAAGTTGCCCTTTAAATTCTTTTTCATCAACTCCCCCACCAGCCACCCAACTTTGCTCTAAGCATTTAGCCAAGTGTCTGGGATAACCATAAATCAGATTACAAACTTCTGTGAACTGCAAAGCTCTCTTAAGGCTGAAGTGCATTAAGCACAAATGGGGAAACATGGATTATTATTATGACAGATTCCGTACCTTGGCTCTTCTCTGAGCTGGAAGAAAGAAGAGACTACATTTGGAACTTTGTCAGCTCTTGGCTTACAACATGGCAAAACATACTGTCAATTTTCCCCCAACTTTATCATCACAGATATCACGCCAGTTACAGCAGAGATTTAAATGGATTGTCAGATCCAATTGCACTCTTTCTTACCCCAGTTGTTAGCATGTAATGTTATTAGTGTAAAGGGTGGGGTGAAGGAAAGTGTTAATTAGCCAACATGAACACAGTTTATATTGCTAGACCAGTAAAACTATTTTATTAAAATAGTTTGCAATGATATCACCAGCATTTGCAGCTGCTGAGTGTTTCAGATATCTCTACTTGCCAAAGTGGAGAAGGGGGTAAGCTCTGGGATGTTTTTGACTCTTGTTGTCTTGAAAGAATTGTATGAAGATGACGTTCTACTAGCCTAATGTTT
The DNA here is from genome assembly GCF_965153285.1 of Podarcis tiliguerta. Lineage (NCBI taxonomy): Eukaryota > Metazoa > Chordata > Lepidosauria > Squamata > Lacertidae > Podarcis > Podarcis tiliguerta. The sequence continues at coordinate 32,193,373 of NC_139540.1, read as the reverse complement.
GCATCCTTTTCATTGGGAAGGAGCACGACTGCTCGACTTTCTCCTCTTCAAACAAAGCAATTAACCAATCATATTTGGAAGAAAGGGATCTTCATCTTTTTGGATAGGCTTGCAAATAGAGAACTTCTGGAAATTCTTGGAAATCACTTCCCGTTGTCATAATGACCTGAGGTCCATTCCATTAATTGGAACCATTTTGCTATCACATACTGTTCCTAGATAGTATATCATTATTTCAGGCAATTAGTTGCAGTACCACTTAACAGCTGCCCTATATCTGAGGGGAAATTATTTTCTTTCTTAAAATGCTGCCAGAATGAGATTGCTATCTCATTCTGAAAACCGCTGAAACCACAGCTTCTGTAAGTATACTGACAACATAGTCATGAAAATTGCAGTAAGACTCTACCTGATTTAGGTTACAGTATGCAAACACACATTATGGCCCACTATATGCAGAAACATCATAATTAGTATGTTCCAACTCTTTGCAGGCTGAGGCCCAGTTTTCTTTCTCTGGAATTATGAGCCTTAGAGGAACAGTTCCTACCACTTTTCTTTAAAGGAGAAAATGTATGATGAGGCTAATAATGGCTCAGTTCAATTCTCACAGTATAGGAGACAATATTTTATGGAATGTGAGCAATCAGTAATGGCAACAGAGTATCAGCTACAGCAAAAAACAACAACACCCCACTACTGTTTGTTTTTTGATCTGTTATTTGCAGACAGAAGACCAGCACAACCAGAAAGCAAAGTCTTCTTGAGTGTAATTCTCAATTACAAAACACCTTTGTTTTATCCCAGCACAGGAAATTGTTTATAATCAGATCTTGTATCTTGCTTATTTGGGACAAATAACTTGTTATGCATCTGATATCTACTTTTCCATATTCAGGGAATAAATCCTTCTGAAACACAAATGACTTGGCGATACCTCTTCTTTCTGCAGTTCCAGCTGTATTATGCCAGACGGCTTAAATCTCCAGGTGGACAAGAGTGCTTTTAATATATATGTGACTGTGCATGCAGTTTGCAAGTTTTAGCCTGGGGGAGCTGCTTGCAAATTATAGCACAGACATCCTGGAGCGGGGGGGGGGGGCTCTCCTCCTCCTCTCCCCTCTCCCAATTAACCTCTATGCGCAAGGCCTACCCAAATGACATCCCCAGGGCCACTCATAGGTTTCAGATTTGGGCCCTGAAATCTCAGGGTCTGGAATGCTCCTGACCTGGTATCCCTTCCCCTTCAGCATTGCTGAAACAGAACATACAATTTTTACATAAATTCACTAATGGTTTTTAGGTGTGCTTAATTTTTTTAAAATAGTTTTTTCCTTCCTTAGCAAATGTCACCTGAAAGCATGTATTCTCTTTGGGGAAACTGACCTTTTCAAATGACTTATTTATTAATTTAGAACATTCACTGATTTGCCTGCACCTAATTTGTGGGATCAATGGTAAAAAGCTGACATTTGAATGCCATCATTTATTGTGTCCCTTCGTTCAGCATTTGCTCTGGCATTCAAAGATAGCTATAGAGCCAACACTATGCTATAAAGGAAAACAGGAGCTGTCTTATTTGAGAATATATGTGCATTTTAAAAAGTTGTTTGGGTGAAACAAGCAACTAGGCTTCCTAGGCTTTTTAACCCTGCAGTCCTTTTAAACATAGAAATGGAATTCACAGTGTGACATTTCTGAGTATTTGCAGTCCAATCTCAATGATTCTTCTATTCTCAGGAAAGGTGCTGGGTTCTTGGATCATTGCTATGAGTATTTGGCAAACATGTGGCAAAGACAGACTGATGCTGGCTTGGTGAAGCTTCCTTGGCCAACATCCAGAATTAAGTTAGCATGACAAAAACAAAGAATTGGCCACCATCTGTTTCTGTTTTTATCCGGCTAACTAGTAGACAAAGAAGACTAAGCTAATTGGCCTTCTTCCAACAACTCGTATATTCTGCTTTGCCTGTTCCTTGTGACATGTTCCTCTCTGGCACCTCACCACCTGAAACTCCTCAGGCTCCACCAGCAGTATACATTTAAAACATTAGCATATCATTTTAAACAATCATGGCTTTCCCCAAAGAATCTTGAGAACTGTAGTTTGTTAAAGGTGCTGAGAATTGCTAGGAAACAGCTTATCCCATCACAGAGCTACAGTTCTCAGAGTTGAGGTTTAATAGTCAACCCTTTTTTCCCAGAGAACACTTGAAAGCGATGGGAACAAAAGTTTCAGGTCCAGGAAGGAACAATATCTCATTCCCCTCATGAGCAAGCAATCCATGATACTCCTTTATCTCCAGCTGTTGTGGTTAGGAAGCAAGAGCCTCCCTCTTGAACCTTCCAGTTGCTGGAAGCAACATAGGATTCTGGCTCTTTGCCTGTTCTTCCAGTTCCCTTGCTGAACTCCCTGTGATACTGATCTTGGACTGTTTCCTGACCTTGTTGATCTTGGCTTTTTGAGAATGTGCTCCACCTGGAACCCTTCTCTCCTGAGTGTTTCGGTTAAAGGCTTCATCCTCCCAGAGCTGAGACCCCATCCCCCTGAGGGTGCCCCTTGAAGTATGACAGTAGGCATGATACTGAGCCAGGCACAAGGAAAACCTAGTTTCCACAGCTTTCTGGATACCTGACCTGTCAGCATAATAGCCATGCCAGACACCAGGGCAAGGGGATGGGCCTCCCTTCATTCTACTGTGGCTGGAATTGCAACCTCGAAAAGAGAATGGGTGGGGAGGAATGCATTTGGAAGTAAGTTGCCCAATAAGAGAATGGGAGGTGTCTGGAAGCTTTGAAAGCTATGTTGGGAGGGGGATCAAAACTCATTGTGATGCATATGGAATAAACCAAGCTCTTGTATGAGTTTGGCATGGGGGAATAGCTCAGTTTTTGAGCCTAGTGCTGGGCCTGACTAGGGGAGTTCCCTTCCTCCTTCGTTGTTTAGGCTACAACTGTTACTCCTTCACCCACTTATATCATTAAGGCGGCTCCTGTGATCCCTCCTTCCACCTCCACAAGGTCAAATAAATCTAATAAACACTGTAATAATAATCATGGGTGAGTTGCTGTGCTTCTTAGGGCATTGGCACCACAGGGTAAGCTTACTTGTTCTCAGTTTGTTCTTTGCTATTCCATTTGCTTGGTTGCCAAGCAACATACATTGCTAGGCATTTACATTATGCATTGGTGCACAACATGGTTTGTGTTTTAAAAACAACCATGGACTCAAATATGGCTATTATGACCAGGAATCTGAAGACTCAATTGGTTATGTCAGTCTTTCAGCAATAAAGTCATTTACTAACCAATGAAACAAAATCCTTGATTATGTGTAATTGGTGTTCTTGCCTGTTTTACTGACATTACAGCTAATCGTGCTCAGCAACCCTCTCCGTTCAAAGGCATGTCTTTAAAAACTACTCAAAATGGAGCCTGCAGGCTATGAGTAGCTGCATGACTTGTTCCCAAACCCTTTTCCACAATAACTAACATTGTCAGTTTGGGAGCATTTAATGTATATGCATCTGTAGTTATATTCATGTTGAAGCTGATGTACACATACAGTTTTTCAGTGTCTAAATTGCACTGGATTGAAAGGGGCCATTTTCCACTTCAACTTGCATCACCTAGAACAATGTATTTGGACAAAATAACACACACACACCCCATGTATATTTCATCTGCCCTCATTGGCAAACCTAACTACATCCTTGCTATTTTTCCTCTGGTTCCCTCTACTTTATAGTATTGCTCAGTCCCTTTCACTGTGCTTCCTCTTCTAATGGCATTGCATTAATGCACAATAGTAGAGTGATGAGACATTGGGAAAGCCAATAATAATGGCTGGTATATAAGTAGAATCATGAGCAATAGTTGATCATGCCACCAACTGTTCTTGTGTAGCGGCTTAAGGAGAACCTAAGACGGAGTTATGGTAGCAAGAAAATGCAACAGAAATGCTTTAATCAATGGGATTGAGAACTATACATGCTGAAGTGGAGGCAGAGGGATACATTCAAACACAGGCACACATCTGAGATTATATTGAGACTGCTTTCTCAACAAAAGTCTTTTTGCATGCAAAAAATTTGTGATATTTGCCTTTTGAATAGACAGGAACATCACAATTTTGGCAGTATCATTTAATCAACCAAGTAGGGATATAGTACTAAATATTCTTTATTGGGCAAAGGTTGAAGCTTATATAAAGGGAGGTGTCTTACATGGGAATGGAAGTTAATTTTGGTTCCATCAGTTTCTCATTCTTCCTATCTTAAATTTTATTCTCCACATTTCTGCAACAATTTGCATTTTTAAAAAATGCCATTAATTTTTTCTAATACACAATTTTGTATGCAGTTGCCTAACACAAACATTTTTAAAGTAATTTTTCTTAATATAATACATTTTTCTATGTTATTTTCACTGATAATAATAATTTTTAGGCATACCTACCCCTAATATATGCATCTTTGTAAACACCATTGTGTTGGAGAAATGCATTGCAATATTTGGATATTGAAGAATGGCTATGTTCCAGTTCTCATATTGTTTCAGAAAGGGTGAACTTGATAGATTCAGCTTTAAATAAGAACTGAATCAGATTTCTCTCTTAACCCTAATCTTGGAGTACACAGTGCCTGAGGCCTGGTCTTGACATGCACTAGAAAGGTGGCAGAGCCCTGAGGTGCTAAAATGGGCTCTGACACTTAATGCTTTATGTGTTTAATCACATTTTTATTTATTTGTTATTAAGTTTATAACCTGCCCTTCCTCCTGAAGGAGCTCAGTGTAGCAAACAACTAGTGACAAAACAATAAAAACATCTTTAAAATAATCCCAGTACAGATTCAGACTGGGAAAGTTTTTAACCCAAATGGCTTGTTGTTTTTCATTAAACATTAAAACATTAAAAAACATTAAAAAATTACAAACTTAAAACCAGCACAGCTGGCAAAGAGTTGCCTGCTGAGCTAGTTTTCTTCCTGCTGAGCTAGTTTTCTGTTCAAAGGGGTGTGGTTTGTTTGTTTCTTTGTTTGTTTTAATGTGAAGGAGCATTCAAAATTGAAGTCCAGCAGCTCCAGTTTAAACTGAAATAGTCTATTCTGCCATCACATTTCCACCTTATTATCTACAGTGTGTATAAAGACCTGAATCCTTCAAGGTGTCTTGTTTTCTGAGTGTCTTGCTTTAAGAAAGATGAAATCTTCAGCTGATACATACAGGATGATCATGATGATGATAATATTTACTAGTTTGAGGTTTTTCTTACAAACTGACCTTTCCAGCATGGAAAGATTGGAACACCCTTATTTGTAATTCACTTTCATACTTGATGTTTGCTATGGCTTCTTTTCTAATTGGTTTTACAATACCGCTGAATGTGATTAAGAGGCATACTGTGTGCAACCTTTCTTATAGTAGAAATGGAATATTCAGAAGTTATCTCCCATTGTCTTGAAAGGGGAAATGCCCTGACACTTGATATAAATACAATTTCATGAGCAAGATAAACATTGTAATGTACCTTATACTGAATTTTTAATTAAATTACTAATAAGATTGTAATGTGGCTATGCCAATAAGGTTATGGTTTCACTAGCAATTCAACAGTGCATAATACACAATATTTACAAAAATACATATTCAGTCCAAACCTAATCAAGTGCACTAGGATTTACAATTTATTATGAACTGTTTCAGTTGAAGGCATGTAAAAGTTAAGAACGCTTTCGTCTTCCTATTTCAGTGCCCTGTATACTGTGCCTACTAGCACAGAAATTATAGAGATTATTTCTAAACATTGAGTGCAGGGGTAGCCAATGGGATGCCCTCCAGATGCTATTGGACTACAACTCCCATCAGCCCCAGCCAACATGGCCAGTGGCCAGGGATGGTGAGAGCTGTAGTCTAACAACATCTAGAGGACATCATTTTAGCTATGCCTAATCAAGTGGATGTTCCTCACCCTTCACAAAAAAGGAAGCTCTTGTTTCCAGACAGGATTGAGGTGGGGCAGGGTTCACTGGACACAGGATGTAATTGAGTATGTGCTGGCTTTAGGATTGCAACGGAATAGCCTGATTCTATGGACTGGTTTAATTTAGCATCTTGTAGACAGCTTGCACGAACACTGGGTCACGTTCCAGTGCATGGAAGCATGTTCCAGTAGCTCAGCAGCTCATAAGGTTAGACTGCCTTGGAATGTTTTCCCGATGGCTACTCCCTTCTCCCAGCAGAATAATATTTTTGCATTTCCTAACTGGGAAAAGAGGAGCTGATGCAGCTTCTTCATAAAGGTAAGTGTGTCTTTCTTAAACTTAAGAAAAGCAGCTTGTTCACTCCTTTAGTAAGCCACCGAAATAAACCAAGGCTGGCTGGAACACAACTCCCTATGCAAGTCTTGTTAACAGTTTGTTACAGTCTCATTGATATAAGATGTTGCTTCCATCACAGGCTTTGGTGGAGATGAAACTATTCTCACAATTTCCTTTTAGATTTCGCAGCCCCCCCAAATGCACTTTCCACATACTTCCGTCTCTATCGAAGCATGTGTGTGTTATAATAGGAAAACTATTTCCAGTGATGACAAGCATGAAAAGCAAGAGCAGGTGTAAATAAGAGTCTTGCAGGAAAACCAAGCTAGCTTGAGCAACAATTGAAGACAGGCATTTATTATTAAGCAACCTTGCAAAAACAGTGGAAAATGTACAGAAGGCAAAAGGCATCTTTCTCAATAAAAGTTGTCCCCAAGTGTTACACACCCTTACAACTTGGTGTACAATTTGCAGGGGTAAGAAATATTTCAAAGACTTCTTAAAGTCCAGTGACATTTAAGGTCTGCAATTTCATTCATAGTCCTTTGTGTAACTGCTGCTGGAAAATCTTAAGTGCTTAATTCAGTTCAGATATTTGTTAAAAGAATGGCCAAGGAACTTCAGGTTCTTGATTGACCCACTTCTCCCCATGGAATTTCAATGTTAGCTCTCCTTAGAACATGAAGTGTCCCAGGGTACTCTTTGTACTTTAGCACACTACTGAGAATGTGAAACCAGATGTAGATGCTATGACACATGAAATGTTCTTCCAAAATGTGTGTGTCTGTTTAACCCTTTGTATTTCTGGCATGCCGTCTTCCGCACCTTCTAGCAAAAAAAGAAAACTTGCAAGAAATCTATGCAACTATTATGATATAGTTCTTTGAAGTCAAGCCAGTGTGTGTTGTACACCTTGAAATAAATCCCATTTATAAGTGCAGATTTAAATATTTTTAAATGGATAAATAATGCATAGGCTGGTGTGTGGAGAGGGACTGAAACAGGAAGCAGCCCTTTTTGCTATTTGGGCATAAAGCTGATGCACCCATTAAAGGTAAAGGTACCCCTGCCCGTACGGGCCAGTCTTGCCAGACTCTAGGGTTGTGCGTTCATCTCACTCTATAGGCCAGGAGCCAGCGCTGTCCGGAGACACTTCCGGGTCACGTGGCCAGCGTGACAAGCTGCATCTGGCGAGCCAGCGCAGCACACGGAACACCGTTTACCTTCCCGCTGGTAAGCGGTCCCTATTTATCTACTTGCACCCGGAGGTGCTTTCGAACTGCTAGGTTGGCAGGCGCTGGGACCGAACGACAGGAGCGCACCCCACCGCGGGGATTCGAACCGCCAACCATGCGATCGGCAAGTCCTAGGCACTGAGGCTTTTACCCACAGCGCCACCCGCGTCCCACAGTGATGCACCCATTACTGTGGCTTAATATATCAAGGCACCCTTCAACTTTTCTTGCAGTGTGCAAGAACATTTACCGGTAATGTGCTGTTCTTGCTATCTGCTTTAATACTGCTGATATCATAAATATGGCCAATAATTCTTCATCAAATAAACTCAAGAACCTTTGCTTTACTCAGCCCTCTTGGCTGCTGTTTTCCCTACTTCCTACCTGGTAAATTTAAAAAAAGAGGAAGGAGAGAAACTGGAAGAGAAGGCTTATAACTATCCTAGACTGGTAACATTGGGGAAAGCCATAGAAAATGCCAGAACTTTTCTAGTGAGTTCTCAATAAAGGTTCAGAAATGTAGCCTGTTCTGAACTGGGCAGGTTTTTTCTCCATCATCAGTTGAATGCTGTGTCATATGCAAAAATTTAAGATTGTCCTGTCTGCTGTGGGCGTTTTTATTATGAAGATGTTTTAATCTAATATATTGGCTATGCAAAAATGGCCAATTAAGAAAACACAGCAAGACAGAGCAAACTTCCTGTGTATTTCATTATGTTGCAATAAATTATTTGCAAACCGTTTACATAATCCAGCCTGCTTCCATAAAATGCCCATAACGTGTACTGCTTGCTAAGTTAGCCTGAAGTGGCATTGCATGAAAACATGACCCTGGGAGTGCTGGACACCAGCATAGGCCCAGTGAAGGAGAAAGCAGCTAGTGGTTCAGCTCTAAGAAAATATATACTGTATGGCTCTCATCTTCTGAGCTGAAGAGTAGAACAGGTTTAATGTCAAGCAATTTCAGAGGAGAGATTAATGTGACCAGGGTGTCTTATGTGGAGTTTCTCCTGTTGCATGAACCTCATGCAAAAGTCAAAACTTTGTTTGGACCACAGGGATTCCCAGGCAGGATTGACAGCAACAGCAATATTTGCCAGTCTTCCAGAAAATGCCCCTGGGAGTCAAGGAGGCCAGCTGGCACCAGGCAGGATGAACTCAGCCCCATATGTGCATTCTTTAAAACAACGTGACACGCTCCCTGTTTCCCCAAGCACTGAAAAGGGCCAGCAACAGCATTACAGGATTTAGTGCCCTTTGGATGAGAGAGCACACTGGGAGACATAAAGGTGTCTTTGTGATATTTGCTCTATTTACTAATATACAAGCAGAGCCTTTTGGAAGCAAGAGACTCTTAAAAACAGGCAGAAGATAAGCAGGGAGCAAATTATGTATGTGTACACACAAAGAGAGTTCCTATAGGCTCCAGTGACTTCCAGCCAGAAGCTCTCGGTGTCTCTGAGTTCACATTCATATAGCCCTATTTTGAAGCTGCTTGCAAACTGACAGATCTCACTTCTGGGGGTGGGTGGCATACACCTTGGGAATTTCAGAATGCAAACTCTAAGTCAAAAGTCTTCAAAGTCAAGCTCAAAATTAGTATCAGGATTTGCTTCCTGCCACCACAGCTCCCAACCAGGTGGCTTCCTGAAGACTGAAGGCGATAAAAATCTCCTGAACATCTCTCCCATTAAAAATATATATAAATTGAGTTCCTAATCATGGACTTTGATTAGCCAGGGTCTCTCTTCATATGTAGGAGTTAAAAGGAAAACAATGATAACATAATAAACAATGAAAAGGGGGGGCTGCAGGCCAAGATAGGAAAAGAAGTGGTAAAGGGAACACTTAGCTACTTTAAATGAATTCAAATATCCAGGGCCAGATGAGTGGTACCCAAGGGTACCAAAGGAACTTGTGGGTGCAATCTCAGAACATTTGCCTATAATACTTGAGAATTATTGAGAACAGGGGAAGTTCCTGTGGTCTGGAGGCAGGCAAATGTTGTCATCCTCAAAAAGGGGGTGGAAAAGAAGACCCAGGTAACTACCAACCAGTCATTTTGATGTTGGTAGTAGTAAAGTTTCTAGAGCTGATAATTAAACACTTAGCACTTAGAAAAGGATGCTGTGGTTACTAAGACCCAGCATGAGACCCAGAAGGATCTTTTTTCCTTTTCTTTTTTTGATAGAGTTACAAGTTTGGTGGGTCAGGGAAATGCTGTGGATGTAGTGTATCATGATTTCAGAAAGGCTTCTGACAAATTTCCCCATAATATTATTGCAGAGAAGCTGCTAAAATGTGGGCAGGATTAAGTAACAGGTGGATTAGTAACTGGTTAAGTGACCAAACCCAAAGAGTACTAATTAATGGTTCCAGATGCAGAAATATAAGATGGGGGACATATGGCTTACTAGCAGTATATGTGAAAATAATCTAGGGGTCTTGGTGGACCACAAGTTTAACGTGAGTCAGCAGAGTGATCCAGCAGCAAAAACTAATGCTATTCTAGGCTGCATCAACAGGAGTATAGTGTCCAGATCAAGGGAAGTAATAATACAACTCTATTCTGCTTTGGTCAAACTACACCTGGAATACTGTGTCCAATTCTGGACGCCACAATTTAAGAAGGATGTTGACAAGCTGGAACCTATGCAGAGGAAGGTGACCAAGATGATCAAGAGTCAGGAAACCAAGCCTTATGAGGAACAGTTGAAGGAGCAGGGTATGTTTAGCCTGGAAAAGAGGAGATTGAGGAGAGATATGATAGCCATCTTCAAATATCTCAAGGGCTATTACATGGAAGAGGGAACACGCTTGTTTTCTCCTGTTATGGATGGTAGGACTCAAACCAATGGCTTCAAGTTACAAGAAAGGAGATTTTGACTAAACATCAGAAAAAACTTCCTGACATTAAGAGCTATTTGTCAGTGGAATGGCCTTGGGAGGCTCTGGGCTCTTCTTCCTTGGAGGTTTTTATGCAGAGTTTGGATGGCCATCTGTCATGGATGCTTTAGCTAAGATCCCTGCATTTCAGGGTGTTAAGACTAGTCAACCCTTGGGTCCCTTCCAATTCTATGATTTTATGATTCCCCCAAAAGCTGCTCCTGAAGGTTGGAGAACCCTCTAGAACAGCATGGGCTATGCCATGGCATAGATGGCTGCAGTTGGTAGGAGGAATTGGTGAAAATGGGGTGCCTTGCCTTACACAGAAAAAAGCACTTATACTGTCCTAAAGCCACTATTGGGTGTAGCGTATTAAATATTTAAATATCTTGTCCCCTCATCAATATTGTATCAGAAAAAAATCAGTCTTCCTCTACCGCCACTTAAATAGTGTTATCTCTGAAATGAATTTGACTTTTTGTTTCTATGGCATATGAAGAGATGTTGTCATCACTGTATAGTATCTGCATTCTAAATGGTTCTGCTAAGAATGAATTGTTGACAGTGCCTTGAATTTACTACAAATTGCCCCTACAGGTTATCATCCTAATATTCCCTATTCTGTATTTTTGCATTATTTAAATATTATTATTACCTGTTTATGTTGACACTCCAATATAATGAATGGCTGCTCTCCATGTTGTGCCATGCTTCACAAAACAATAAACCGTTTGGCAGCTGGATACAATTTTTCATACTCATAATAATTCATTTTTTATTGCATGGGAATAGACTATTCCTAATCATTATTTCTCACCCTGATGGGAACAAATCAAAATCTGAATTCTAACTAGGAGCAGCTAATACATATGCAGAGGAGGAGATGCAGCTGCAGACTTTTTCTAAAAGTTAAAACGAAATAATAATCAGATATTAAAAGCCTTTCATTTTATGCATTTCCATTCCAACAAATTACACAGATTATTAACTTTATTTCTTTTGAAGTAGAGGCTAGGCTTAAAGGGATCTGGCAGTCATGAGGATATATATTTGGAATGTTGCTTTTTCTAATCTCAGCCTGGGAAGAGTGGTGGGGCAAAGGGAGAAGATGGGGCAGGTCTGTTGTGCAAGTGGAAGTCCTTGTTCTGATGGGACAAAATCATTGGAAATGCACTCTATTATTTGGAGTATAAGAACTACTCTTTCTTGGAGTGGGGTATGTGAAATTTCATCTTTCCCCAAACCAATATTCAAATATCATTTCTTACCGAATATACATTTTCTTGCATTAACTGTTTTACGTGGTCCTGTTTTACAATCCACTTCTAGTTGTATTCTGAAAAAGCATTCTTAAACTTGGTGAGTTATGCTAGAATCTGGATGAGGAAAATTGTTTTTCAAACAGAGCATTTAACTGTTATTATTCTTGTTATTAGTATTGTTGGCACTATCATTATAAATGCACCATCCACATGAGTGGAAGATGTTGCTCTTCAAAGTAGCTGAGAAATCATTTGTTGGATTAAAAAATGTTTTTATTTTAATTTCCTATTGAGCTGTTGCATAGTGATGTGAAGGATGATGATAAACGTGATTAATTACTAGACTTAAATATGCTGGCTCTGTTTGCCTAACAGTATTAACATTAATATTGAGACATGCAATATGATGATATGATGGTTTTCCCAGGCAATTTAGAGACAACATTAGGAGTCAGCATAATCAATCTGATTGTTTTGCTTTTGTGTTAATAAGATGCATTCAACAAATTATATTCCTTCTTTGAATCTGGTTTTCCTTGCTGGAGAACGTCTATCAATTTTTTTTGCTGTTGTATCTAAGGTTTAGAGACAGGCACCAAGAAACCTTGCACTGCTTTCTTAGCACAGAGTTGCATTAAAGTATATTGTTTTAACTACAGTACTTTGCCAAATTTTGCCATTCAGCTTTTCTATATAAATTGCGTATATTAGTGAAAATAACAAGCCAAAATACATTATATTACAGAAGATTGTTTACAAAAAATGTGTATATTAGACCAAGCTCTGTGTGTGTTATATATAGAGACGCGGGTGGTGCTGTGGTCTAAGCCACTGAGCCTTGGGCCTGCCAATCAAAAGGTCAGTGGTTTGAATCCCCGCAATGAGGTGCTCGGTCCCAGCTCCTGCCAACCTAGCAGTTCGAAAGCACCCCAAAAAGTGCAAGGAGATTAATAGGTACTTCTCCGGTGGGAAGGTAAATGGCGTTTCCATGCTCTACTCTGGTTTCGGTGTTCCATTAGTCAGAAGCAGCTTAGTCATGCTGGCCACATGACCTGGAAAAACTGTCTGCAGACAAACACCGGCTCCCTTGGCCTGTAAAGTGAAATAAGCGCCACAACCCCAGAGTCGTTCATGACTGGACTTAACTGTCAGTAGTCCCTTTTGTGGCTTTTCAAGAATCCTTTTTTTAAAAAAGCTGGGACCAATATACCTGGCTGCCCCCCACCTCCCAAATGGGCCTGCCTGGGAGGATGGGGCCCTGACTGACTCCAGCTACAAAAGCTGGAGACTCTTGGGCTGGGGTATTGTTTAGGGGGGGTGATTGTTGCTGTTATTGATGTTACATTTCTGTATCTTTGTTTTGGTTCTTACAATTTATGTGGAAATAGTTCAATTCGGTTGTGTACTTTTGATGTTTTATTTACTGTTTATGACTACTTTTGTTATGCTTGTAATTATGTAATTTATTCTTGTTGTAAGCCGCCTTGAGCATGGTTTTGGCTATGGAAAGGCAGCATACAAATAAAATGATGCATATATGTATGTGTCCAGGCCACCTTATCCCTGAAAATCTAAAAGGTAGCGGCAAAGAGAAGAGTTCCTGATCTTTCTAAATCATTTTTTATTTAGTGAGAAGCATGTGAGGCAGTTGATTGAGATCAGTGTTGCAATCCCAGATAGGTGCATCTGTTGGATTTGTTGTGTAATGGAGGAAGTTGGATTTGCTCTGCATGATGGCGGGGGGGGGGGGTGTGTGAAGGAATTGCTGCTTAAAGTAACATCATCTCTGCACACCCTCACTCATTCATCCTCAGGGCACTCACAATGCCTCTAATTTTCAGCTGTTCCTCTGTCCCTTGTTACCCTTATGCAAAGTCCTCACATTGTCCCCATGTGTACCTATTATTCTTCTGGATTTGTTTCCTGCTATATTTAAACACTATTAGAAACTGCTACAATTGTCTATCCATCTGACATTGTAGCCCTTATTCAACTGCTGTGCTGTTCCATATAGATCCATTAGAGGGAGCAGCATATAGACCAGATTCAAGAAAAAGCTGCAAGAAGGTTTCAGTAGCCTGGAGCAAGAGAAACTTTTGTTTTCTAGTTCTGGACCTTTATTAGGACTCTTCCAGACATACTATTTCTCCACACAGACATTCCAGATAACCACAAGCAAAGTATCAACTGGCCCATGTGACCAAATGTACTGAACGTTTGGCTGCTTTTCCAAATTAGAGAATCTACACATGTACAGCATATAAGACATACTTGAACATGATATGATTCATGACAACCAGTCTTTTCTGATACCAGTATTTCATACGCCAGCAATTTAAACAACCACACACAAGACCTTTCAGTCATTCTAAGTACATACAATGAATGCATGAGGGACTGGCAGTATGGTGGCAGACCCTCGCCCCAACTTATGTGCATTCCCTAGAACACACGTAGAGAGTCCCTGCATGTACATGTTTCTGAACATACATAGAGAACCCATGCCACATTGTGGTGTGGTAAAGGTTGTGGGCCTTATGAAGTGGTAAGATTTCCTGACATTTACCACTTGGCATATTTATTGTCACAGGTAGGGAAGGCATGACTAGAGTTGTATTTTAAAGAAATTCTAGTCTCCCCTGGTTTTCTCTATGCTTTTCAGTTCTTAAATTTAATATTTCTATACCAAGTGTTGTTTATCTTATGTTGCAAAATGGAAATATCTTCTGTTATCATGAAGCTGCTATCATCATCATCATTCACATCAGTTCTAGCCTGTGTTAATAATAATAATAATAATAATAATAATAATAATAATAATAATTTATTTAATAATAAAAAGAGTTCTTTAAAGAGTTCTTTCTCAGGTAAAAGCCATAGTTGTATCTCTTATGGTTCTGTATGTCGTAACGTGGGGTATGGGTGGTTTGTGATACTGATTTCCATGTGTAAACGTATGACTTTTTAGGACATTTTCCCATCCTTGACTGTTTATGTTGTAATTATGATGTGCATATATGCATAGACTTCATACTCAGACCTAGTTTCCTTATGGAAATGTATGAAGTGTGCTATGTCTGGACATCATAGTATAATTTTAAAATAATTGACAATGCATGTTCAAAATGTAGAACGTCTTCACAGGCTTAAAAGCAATGCACCAGAGGATGTGACAGACTTAAAAGTGAGAAACTTTTTAAAAGCCAGACACACTTGTATTTTTTAAAGAGAAAGAGATATTCTCCAAAGAGAAGGAATATATTTTATTTGAAACATGATCAGCATGAATAAAATTTTAAGACTGTGAGAGCATATCAACCATCCACTTCTGACCAGGTCGGGGTAACAAAACACTGCAGCAATGCATGGTGGGAGATATCTTCACTCCATAGCAACATAACAATTCAGTAACTAGGGGTGGAGCAACAAAGCCAGCCACAGTAGTTGATATTGCTACACATGCTTAAGAAGTGGGTGACTTTCCCCACATGGTAATTTTTTAATGGATTCATAAAAAATGACTGCATTTTATTTGTTTTAATTGTCTTGATGGTTTTAACTTTGCATGAGGCTTTGTGTATCCATAGACAGAAAAGTGAGATAGCGATAATAAATCAAATGCATCATTTCAACTTGACCATCTGTATTCACCCAGAATATCCTATTAGTGATTTCTGCCTCCTTTCTGTTTGTATAGGAACCTTATGTGAGCACTTCCCTTGCATAAGGCTGTTCAGGTGTTCTTTTAGAGTATGGGGGAACAACATATGGAAAGGGTGTGGGGCCATGCTCCTCTCAAACTAGCACCCTTTTACCATTGATCAAGAATGTCTGAAGCAGGATTCTTCATGCAGTCAGCTTAATCCACAAACATTTCCCTTTCAGATCTTCCCATTAAACTCACAAAGGTTAGGGTGGAAGTGGTGGGGACATTGGAGTGGATTCAGCACACCAGCCCCACTTCCCAGCTGCGCATTATTCCCCCACTTTCGAAGGTGGAAATGCCCATGATGAGCCATGCTTTCTCAACCTCCTGGCTGGAATGCTAAAATATGTATCCTTGAAGATGACCAGCAAGCTGCAATTAGCCAGAATTCTAAATGCAGCAGCCAAGTGGAATTGCAAAAAAGATATTCTGGTTGCCCATTTGCATCCAATCCTAATTGGAGGTGCTGGTGCTTATCTGTAGAGTCCTAAATATATGGGGTCTCAAATTGATGGAATTATTTACCTATATTATTCTTCCCATGCCTTAAGATTGTCAGTTGAGGCTCTATTACAAAGTAACTTTGCAAAGGGAGGAAATTATGTGGCAGCAAAGAAGAGAGCCTTCCCTGCGATGGTGTCCTGGTTGTAGAATACCCTCCCCATAGAGGTGTAGAATAATACTGGCACTGCCATTTGACATTTTAATCATTGGCTGTGCTTTTAGTCTGCTCTGTTTCTTTAATTGCTTCCAAAATATCTTTTATTGCTTTCTTTCTTCTTACTGCATTTTTTATGGTAGGTTAGTTTAGCCATGCCAACCTGCTATCTGTAAGGATGAATATTTTAAAGAAAATATTTTAAACAATTTAAAAAAAAACAAATAAAGCTATATAGCTTAGCTCTTGGTTTAGCCAGGCTAAGTAAAGGATTTACTGTGAGCCATAAGCCCCCACCATGCATTTTACCTGATCATGTTCAAGCTCCCAGGAACTATGTATGGAGGCTTCCCCCCGCACACATCCATGCCTAACACAATATGTTAGTGAGATGTCATCAGGGATAGGTCTAAGGGATAAATGAGATGTCATCAGGGATAGGTCTAGCCTTGTCAGTCTTTATTTTATACATTTATTAGTGTATATCCCATTGTTGCTGTTTTCCTTCAGTCATTTTTATATAAATTTAAGTGTTTTAGGCAGACACAGAAAATATGCCTTAAAAGTACTTGTCAGAAATATGCATTCTAATATATGTGAAATAATACAAGTCAGATCATGATGATTCTCAAATGGAAGATGAAGAGCCTCCTTTAGACCTACTCTATTTGCATAAATGCAAAATGCCGCCCTATCAACCCAGAACTATTTTCAACCTATTAATGCAAATGATTACACAAACTGACGGGGCAATGAGAAAGCAATTCCAACAAATGTGTTTATTTGTTTAGTCAAAAGTACAACTGGTGTGATGTGCAATGCGACTAGGACATGCATACATTATCAGTGTAGTATTTATTTAGATTTCTCATCCCACCCAATCCGGAAACAATAACTACAGTGGTACTTTGGGTCACAGACTCTTCAGGTTACAGACACTTCAGGTTACAGACTCCACTAACCCAGAAATAGTACCTCGGGTTAAGAACTTTGCTTCAGGATGAGAACAGAAATTGCGTGGCGGCAGGAGGCCCCATTAGCTAAAGTGGTACCTCAGGTTAAGAACTGTTTCAGGTTAAGAACGGACCTCCAGACCAAATTAAGTTCTTAACCTGAGATGCCACTGTACATCCCATAGATTTGAATATTAAACAGTCTGCTGCCTTATGTCCGTTATGCCAACTGACTTCTCTTCCTATGTTTTTGGAGTGACCTGACTCTGAAACACCCATGAGTAGTAAAACCGACTAAACCCTTCATTTTTACTACTCCAGTGGTAGTTTGAAACAGGGGTGAGTTGGGCATAACACAGCAGAAGTCTCTATGATGCTTTCTAGGAACGTCCAAGCATTCCAGGCCATTTTTCAAACATCTTTTTTTCTTTCCCATGCATGAGCTGTGTCTGAATAGTCATTGATGTGTACATAAAGAGTCTTTGATAGAACCCACAAGAGCTACCAAGTTCTTAATAGCACAATCAAATGTATGTCTACTCACTCAGAAGTCCCCTTGACTTCAAGTGGGTGTAGGATTGCAACCTAAAGCTGCAATGAGGCTTAGAAATATAGCTTAGATATGCCTTGTGCTGTTAGAGACACTAATATTAGAGACATAAATTGCACGCTTACCTGCGAATAATCCCCACTGTATCAATGGAGCTACTCCAGAACTGACATGTATAGGATGGAGTTACTTCTTAATACACATATACAGGTTTGCAGTGCTTACTCCTACCTGGAATTAAGTTCCATTGATCACTTTAGGACTTCTGAAGAAAAGAACATAAGTTTGTACTGCATATCATTCAATTGTAGGAGAGACTTCTCCAGTGTCTCTGAATTGAAATATGGAATGTATCCATGAACTTTCATTCATGAAAATGCTTTACGTCCTTATGAATGAAGGACTGCCTTTGAAAATGTAAGGCAGGTCTGTCTGTTGCGCTAGCTCTATGAAATATAAAAGAAAAAAAATCACTAATTCATAATGTGATACATTTTTTTATCAATGTTATGATTGTGGAAAGATTAACTCAACAAAATAATTCACATGATAATTTGTGTTCATTTTTCTGACTTCTAAAAAGCAACAATGGATTGTATCCATTGTTAGGCCTACTCAGAGTAGACAACATGGAAATAAACATGACTAACTTGGGTCCAGTAATGGGTCTATGCTGAGTAGGACTGGGTTGGATAAAACCCTATGGCTCTTAATTTTGAATTCTCTGGGTTATTTGTGATGCATAGCTTTGCTTTTTATTTATTGAATGTCGTTGCTGTATTTTTATTGTTTTTACTTAGTTTTTTATTATATGAGGCAGTATCAAAAAATTATAAAATAAATAAATGTCCACATGAATAGATTCTGGCCACAGAAACACCTGGAGCCTTGGGGAGATACTTTCCTTGTAAACTGGCCCAAAGTATTTACATACTTGAAGCTGAGAATTCCGGAATAAGAACATCCTGATCTAAATACACAAATGAATTGATATTTATCGCATTCATGCAAATGTTAGAAATTATATTTATGTAACTGAATATAGCTGATTAGTTAGGGCTCTTCAGATAGGGATGAGAATATAAGCACATGAAATAGATTTTTATCTCCTTTTTACATTTAATACAGTGCCATCTTCTTTGCAGTATATTATCGTCTTGTATGGCACGCCATATCTGACATAACTGCGGAAAGATCCATGGTTATGATTATGTAATATTACCAAAGGGAGCTTACGTTGACTTTTAACAACATCCGGAAGAATCTACTGAGCCCATGAGAGCCACTGATTCAAGAAGCAAAGCAGAGAAACAGTGTCTAGGAATAAGCAGTTAATTGGATGCAATTATACAAGAAGGGGTATGCCAGCAGAGCTTGTAGCCTGCACTATGAGAGAGGAAATAGAGGCAAGTAAACCAGCCAATATGACCCCACTTTCTTCACTGCTGTCACCAAGTGGATGTCTGATTTTCCTCTATCTGCCTTCACTAAAAAGCCCTTTAATATTTTGGACTTTAGTACTGGGAGTAGGTTGGGCCAGTTAAACAGAGTAGGCCTCGAAACAAGTTTCCCAAAACCATGGTGTTTTTTTACTTAAGAATGGGTTATTGTAGTTTTTCTTGGTAGTCAGCATTGCCTATAAATACCACATGACTTCCTGTGTTCCAGTAACACTTAGCATGTATGTATCCCTTTGAGACGATATTTACTGGAACCTCTCATGGGCACCAAAGGAAATACTGGTGTCTCTGGGTGCTGCTCTGACTCCCTCTCCAGCTTGCTGTTTTATTTCTAGATCACATCACTGCAACTCAATTCTGGCTTTTCCTTCTAACTAACTATGAGTTCCCACCTATTTGCCACCTCGCACAGAGCCGCTTTCTTTTGTTTCCCTTAATGGACCATCGCCCAAGCAATCACCTCATCAGGAAGCTAGCCTTACTTATATTTTAAGACTTGCTGGATCCAGGGGTTAGGAGGGCCTCTGCATACAGCCCCCTTCCCCCTACCCAAAACTCATAACACCATGATCAACATTCTGCAGTTTAGTTTCAGTTACATTTTTCTTTCAAGCAAAATTGCTATAAGCAGGAGCATATTATGCAAACTCTCATACATGATGGGAGTCTCCTAAAGGATTTTTTCTTCTTGTCAGCTAGAATTATATTATATACTCAGCTATCGGTTGTATATAACTAAAGCTGCAGTTATAAAACCATGTATCTGGGAGTAAGCCCCATTGAATTTAGTAAAACCTTACTTCTGAGAAGACATGGTTAGGATTGCACAGGAAGTCATCCTCAGGCCAGACCCACTGAAATCAATGGACCTCCTAACTTCACAGATTTCAATACATCTGTTCTGTGTCTCACTCCATTGGATACTACCCAAAGTCTAGATCTGAACAAAGTCAGCTTGAGAAAGTGAGATGCTTTTTGTCATTTTATCAATGTTTTCTTATACAGTTCAAAGGTGTTTTTTTTTTTTTCTATTTGTGATCTCTAATTTATGCAGATGATTTCTGCCCTCCCAGCACTTTCTACATGTTTGTCCAGTTTTGTCCCTGGCTAAAAATCTAAAAACTTCAGAGGCTGCCGCTGGAGCAGAACAAAGGAACAGGAATCAATTTCATTTTCTAAAAACAGCCCAAATCCTGAAGGTTGTGGTTCATTTGAAAACAGCATCTTGCCCATGACTTGTCCTTCCTGGATGTGTACTTTGCTTTCACTGAACTGCTTCTCTCCTTCTTGATAATCTTGTCTGGTAAACTTCCATTAATAGAAGTGGGAACAGAAAGAAAAAGAACCAACAGAAAACCACAGGGCTTGTTTGAAATAATTTATCAAGCCACTGGCACAGTGACTTTACAAAATAATGGAAAGCAGCTGTGTGATTAGAGTATGTAGATGGGCAGGCTGTAGCTAGAAGACCCATCTGAAGCAGAACATGAAGAAGGCCAAAACAACTTATTTCCCCCTTCTCCATGCTCCTCTGCAAACATTGTCATAGTTGGAGTTGGCTGTTGGCTCCTGATCGTATTCATGCTGCCGAGCCTGGCAGCACAACTACTGGAAACACCAGTGGTGAGAAAAGGCATGTGCTCCTGTTCTTTCTGTCTTCTTTTCTAGCTGGGAAAAGGTTGGCTGAGCCTGGAAGTCTCTCTTTGGTTTTAGAAGGCTCCTTTTAGTTGTAATGTTGTGTTGTAATGTTGCAACCCACCCTGAGACCTTAGTGAATGGCAGGTGTTGATAATAATAAATAACAGATTTGACTGCAGGGGATTCCCAATGCTCTAGATTCAGCACATAGGCTATCAACTGCCAGTCAGGAATGGGTGTAGTTGCTGTCTTCTCCCACTTCTGCGCCTGCCTGAAAAGTCATCCTAAATGCCTTCCCAACTGCAAAGAGCCTTGCAGAAGCATGAGTGGACATGATTTTGCAAAAATAAAGGGAGTACATAAATTCCTTGGTCCTCTTGTGTCTTTCCAGCGCTCTGCTGCCAAAATCATCCACTTCTCTTCTCGTTCTGATTACCTGACACCCCTATTTTAAATCCTTACACTGACAGCTTTTTTGCTCCAAGATCAATCACAAGTTTATTGGCTTATTTTCAAAGCCCCCATGGTCTTTATCTCTCCACTCTTACATCCCTGCCAACATTATCCACTCCTCCACCACTCTGGATTCCCTATTCTCTTTGTTCATTGCTGCCTTATATGCTTGGATCTGCCTCCCAGAACACCTGTTCAATACCACCTCTCTTACTTAGTTCAAATCCCTCCTCAAAACCCACATTTTCAGTTAAGTCCCTATCACCCATGCCCTACTGCAGGGGTAGCCATTGTGATACATCAATGATGATGATGGCCGTTATCCTCTTGTATGATGATTATAATAGGAATTTTATTCCCAGGACTTACAAACCAAATTCTTGCAATGTGCTTGCCTGGGAATGCCCTTGAAAACAACTGAGAAACTTCAGTTGGTCCAAAATGCAGTGTGGCCAGATTACTGGCAGGCGTTGCTTTTAGAATTTGTATAATCCTTGTTTGAAAACAGCTGCATTGGCTGCAAGTTTCTTTCCAGGCCTGATTCCAAGTGCTCACATTAGTTTTGAAAGCCCTAAATGACTTTGGCCCAGAATATCTGAAAGATCGCCTCCTTCCCTTCCCTTCTTGAGTAAGGCTGGCCTACCCATGAGGCAAGGTGAGGTGACCATCTCAGGCAGCAGGGTCCACTTGATATTTCCCCTTGTTCCTTATGTAGATCTGCCCTCACCACTTCTTCCCTGGCGGGAAGAGGGGCCCCATTTGGGGGTCAACCTCAGATGCCAAAATGTCTTGGGCCAGCCCTGCTTTTGGGTGTTAAGATCAACAGAGGGGCCCTAGGTAGTTCCGCCACTATCAGAAGGTGACCTGGGGGAGGGCATTTTCTGTGGCATGGAACTCTATCTCCACAGAGGTGTGTCTGGCAACTTCGGTAAATAGTTTTTATCAAATGCTGAAGACATACCTCTTTATCCTTTATACTGTGGCACTTGAAGTGTATACATATATTTAATACACACCCTATGTGTGTTATTTTAACTTGTTTCAAATTGTTTTTAATGTTGTATTTGAAGTTATTGTGACCCACACTGGGATGTTAAGGTAAAAGGTAAGGTAAATACAAAAGCATTATCATTATCATCTGTCCAGTGGCAGTGTTCCCTGCCTGCTCCCGGGGTGCGCATGTGCACCCCTTTTGGAGTTTTTAGGTGTTCCTAGCCTTCATTAAATGATGAGAAGACACTGATGGATGCTTGTGGGAAGCCCTGTGACTTTAGTGCAACAGCACTTTACACTCCTTCAGTTTCCAGCAAGTAGAATTCAGAAACATACTGCCTCCAACAGTGGAAGCAGAATACAGCCATCAGGGTTAGCCATCATGATTCTATAGTTCTGAGTACTTCACAAGTAATTAAGGAAGAGTGATCTAACAATTATCTCCCAAGGAAGCACATCACAGGAATATCCTGGCCTATCAACTTTCACCAGGTTTTGCCTCAGGGCAACTGACTGAATAGTCCTGTTTACAGAAATCTGATGGAAAACCATAGCAAAATAATAAATAAAAGTGAAATGACAAGGCTAGGCGATGTCTCACATCCCTCGGTCTACCTCTCAATCGCTCCACTGAGCTCTGTGTATGGTTTATGTATGAGTGCACAAATTCTGCTATGATCTTTTGGAACCTTATTAAGTAATCATAGAAACAGCAAGATGGGAAGGATAAGGTCATTGCCTTTTATTTTAAGGGACAAATGGCAAATAATACACGTTCACCCTTCACAAATGATGCAGCACACATGTTCTACTGCTATTTTTAATGGTGTTTCTAATGTTACTGTTGTTGTTTTAATCTGGAATTTTGGCTCCCTGTTATTTGTTTTTGTCTATGTTCTGAGCTGCTTTGTGAGGATAAATAACAACAACAACCTATTAAATACATAAGTATGTTTTATACTTCAGTATTTGTCAGACAATTTGCTGCATGAGAAGGGTTCCCCAAAAGCACTTTTTAGGCTCTCCCACAGTTTGCACCATGCGCTGACATTTTATAGAATGTCACATAGTGGAATCAAATATTATAGAGTAGCCAATGGAAAGTTTATATTTGTGTTGCAACTTAAGCAGAAACTTCACATAATTCTCCACCAAACTGACCTTAACTAGTTTTTTGAATATAGGACACCTTTAAAATTGCACACCAGCTTCATTTGACTAAAAAAAAAAAAAAAGCAAAAGAATACAAAAATGAGGCTAGAGAGAGGCGGTATTCAGATGGCAGTTCCCCGCCCCCCAGTTCCACAACTTCCTCTGTTACATTCTGAATTACCGTATATTTGAGCTTTCATATGACGTAAAAGTCACCTATGGAAGTTTGGTGGAATATAGTGCAAGTTTAGTGTTCAATTCCATGTTATTTGTTTCCAGAAAAATCCATTTGCAAATAATATGACAGCCCTACCCACTATTAAACATGGTGTATGTGTGTGTGGCATGGTGGGGCGGTTAACAATCTGGTTGAATATCTAGATCCAGTTCCCCATTCCTGATATAGGACATTATAACTCCTACAGGTAAAATGCAACACAAGCCTTCGTGTTAAATAAGCTATTTATATAATTTGTCATATAGTATATATATGCTAACAGCAAACTATGGCAAGTTCTTAAAGAAATGGGAGTGCCTGATCTCCTCAACTGTCTCTTGAGAAATCTCTATGTGGGACAAGAAGCTACAATTAGAACGGGATATGGAACAACTGATTGGTTCAAAATTGGGAAAGGAGTACGACAAGGCTGTATATTGTCTCCCTGGTTATTTAACTTATATGCAGAACTCATCATGGGAAAGGCTGGGCTGGATGAATCCCTAGCCGGAATTAAGATTGCCAGAAGAAATATCAACAACCTCAGATATGCAGATGACACAACCTTGATGGCAGAAAGTGAGGAGGAATTAAAGAACCTTTTATTGAGGGTGAAAGAGGAGAGCGCAAAATATGGCCTGAAGCTCAACATCAAAAAAACCAAGATCATGGCCACTGGGCCCATCACCTCCTGGCAAATAGAAGGGCAAGAAATGGAGGCAGTGAGAGATTTTACTTTCTTGGGCTTCATGATCACTGCAGATGGTGACAGCAGTCACGAAATTAAAACGCCTGCTTCTTGGGAGAAAAGCAATGACAAACCTAGACAGCATCTTAAAAAGCAGAGACATCACCTTGCCAACAAAGGTTCGCATAGTTAAAGCTATGGTTTTCCCAGTAGTGATGTATGGAAGTGGGAGCTGGACCATAAAGAAGGCTGGTCGCCAAAGAATTGATGCTTTTGAATTATGGTGCTGGAGGAGACTCTTGAGAGTCCCATGGACTGCAAGAAGATCAAACCTCTCCATTCTTAAGGAAATCAGTCCCAAGTGCTCACTGGAAGGACAGATCCTGAAGCTGAGGCTCCAATATTTGGCCACCTCATGAGAAGAGAAGACTCCCTGGAAAAGACCCTGATGTTGGGAAAGATGGAGGGCACAAGGAGAAGGGGACGACAGAGGACGAGATGGTTGGACAGTGTTCTCGAAGCTACCAGCATGAGTTTGACCAAGCTGCGGGAGCCTGGCATGTTCTGGTCCATCGGTTCACGAACATTCGGACACGACTAAACAACAACAAATATGTTGATGAAGGGGGGGAATACAGATTTAAGGAATCTGGTTTCCTGGGATCAGTAATGGTTTCATTATGGTCTAACAAACAGACTCAATGCAGACAAAATGAGGCTGGTATTGGCCAATAGGAAAGCTGTTGGTAATGCTACTCCATCCAAAATCAGGTTGCATTTGGGTGCTCTTCTTGGATTTAGGGTTGTTCTGACATGGGTAGGCAATGGCTGTGGCCAGGATCACCTTTGCATGCTTCAGCTGATGTACCAGTTATTCCCCTTTCTGGAAATGGGAGAGCTGGTAAAATAAATATGGACAAATGGGTTTCTTGTGCATCATTCCATTCAGTAGTTTGGAATAGTGAGGAGGGAAAACCAGCTATTAAAGGCAGAAAAAACCAGGGGAAAAGCTGAATTCATGCAACCAAAATACATAAGAACTGTTGCCCAAAATATGAAGGATAATAAAGAACATGATTCTTTTAATAAACATGATTTTTAAAAAAATCCATTGAAGAAAAATG
This sequence comes from Podarcis tiliguerta, assembly GCF_965153285.1. NCBI lineage: Eukaryota > Metazoa > Chordata > Lepidosauria > Squamata > Lacertidae > Podarcis > Podarcis tiliguerta. The sequence goes on along the minus strand of NC_139540.1, from coordinate 32,168,078 downwards.
GCTTAAGGAAAGTGAGAATTTAAACAGGAGCTAGTACTATTCATAATAAACTGTTATGATATCAAATATTGATTGAAAAGGCAGGGGACTAAAATAAGCCTTAAACTATTTACAGCAAGTTGACAGGCACGCATTGTCTTGCACCTATCTCTGATATGCACACCTTTCCCACTTAGCAACAGATGATTATGTTGTCATGCCAATACAATCTATCATCTTAACGTGCTCTCATCTGCACCTCTCCGCTTATCTTGGATAATCGCAAATAGTCAGTGCAAACCTGTGATTTATTTCATGGGGGAAAGCAGTCCATCATTGGGTTCCCATATGCGAAGGTAGGGGGAAACAGAATGAAAAGTGTTGGAGTTCTCGGGAGTTGTTAAGACAAGGGAGAAGACAGTTGCATGTCGGTTGGATATGAGCTCTGTGACTTAACAGTAGCAAATCTAGAGGTTTCTAATGCAAATTGCATTCCATATCATGCATACAATGACATGTGTAACGTACATGCTTCTAGTGAGATGTTCTGGAAGCATGCTAAGATTCAACACATTACTAAAAAAGTGCTCATAGGAAAATCAATTGGACCTACACCAAAGAAGATTTATGGTATGTTAAGTACTGAGCTGCAAGTGGTGACCATCAGTGAGGTATGTTTATATGTGGGAGGAATTTCAGAAAATGGTAAAAGCAACTAAGAGACTAACAAATTTATTATGCAAAAGATTTTGTTGGGCTACAGCCCACTTCACTGGATGCATAAAAGGGCAATCTTCATTTGCAGGTATATAGACACTAGGGGCAGCTGGGATGATGGCCTGTGGAATTCAAACTGTGACGTCAAAGGGAAATGAAATGCAAAACTTACAATGGCAATGCAACTGCAGCCAAAATGCATGCAAAATATATACAGTACAGTAACCCTTTAAAACAGCATATATAGGTGATAAAGCAATCAATTTGGCTGAGTTAACACTGTGCCTATTTTGCAGGTGGCAATGTTGCCTTACCTGTGAGGGGAAACACGCATCAAGGTACAGTCATAATTCGTTACTACTTTGATAGCCTCAGGCTGTGAAGATGTTTATAAATTTGTAAAATAAATTAATAAGAGTCCCTTGCATTTCAGAGGGATTGTAACTCTATGTGCTTTTAGTATGCAAGCCCAGAATTAGGATATTTTAAAGTCCAGGCCTATAAGTGTTTACGCAGAAGTTACTCTTGTTAAAATCAAGAGAGTTTATTCCCAGGAAATGTGCTGAGCGTTAGAAGCAATAGGAGGGAGGCTATGTGCATCTTTGAACGGTGTCTGTGTGAAGAGCATTACTCACAAAACCACTGCATAATTGCTAAAATGAAGAGGGGTGGGATTTAGACCTGTCTGAAAAATCAGGCTCTCTTAATTTTGGAGCCTGCTCTCTCCCAGTGTTGTCCATTGAACCTTTGATACAGCCCTGTGGTGTACTGGTGAAGAGTGTTGGACAAAGACAGAGTCCTAGTCCCCAGTCATCCAGGAAGCTCACTGGGCCAATTGCTGCCTCTCAGTTTAAACTACCTCACAGGATTGAGGTACATGGGAAGAGGGAGAACAGCAGCATTCGTACCATTTCACATGAAAGAAAAGGAAAAAAGTTATGGGGTTAAACTCTGATGGTACCTGCAGGATTGCCACAGTGATCTTAGTAAACCTAGATTAATTGCATGTTCTCCTGTTACGTATGTTATTTATTATTACATTTAAATAATGCCTTTTCTCCAAGGAGCCAAAGCGGACACACATGGGTTCCCAGCCTGGCTTTTAGCCTTGGAACAACCCTGTGAGGCAGGTTGAACTGTGAGGCAGTGACTCACCCAAGGTCATTCTGTGAGTTTCATGGCTGAGCAAGGACTTGAAGCTGATCTCCCAGTTCACAGTCCAACAGCCAGGAATTGCCAGCCTTTTGCAAACTGAGGAAACTGCTGTGGGCACCACACACACACACCACAACCAAGCACATACCACAACACTTTCTTCTTTCAAACTTAATTTCAGCAGGGGAGAAAGGGACTTTGTTGGCTAATGGATGGGCATCTGATTGGGTAGCCCTGCTCTAACCACTAAGAGAGACTGCCTCTTTCCGTGAGGATTGATAAACACACACACACACACAATATATTTATTGAAAAGTTTGCACACAGGGGAAAACAAAACATTTCCAGCCGCACATTGTGAGAAATACTGACAGCAACTCAGCTGCAAAATGTAAACAAAGCGGCCCCAACCGGAAAACAACAGAGAAGCGAAACCCGATGTGCTGGGTAGAGGCCTCTTCTTGACGACTGAAAGAAAGGTGAGGGCAAGACACGTGTCCACGTGCTTCAAAGCCCTTTCTCTTTCTGAGTACGTTACGCGTTTCAGGGCTGGCATGGGGTCGGGGGAGGCATCCTGGGGCTGAGCTCTGTTCATCAGAGATGGGGTAGCCACCAGCCTCGGAACAATTCAAGGGGGCGGGGACTGGGTACCGTTAGGTAACCTGGAGAAAACTAGGTACCTCCACCCCACAGCTCCCCTCTGCCCCTGTCCAAAGCTAGTGAAATCAAGCTGGTGTCTGTCTTTGGGTGATTGGACCCCTTGTGTTTGACGGGCGGCCGGGACGAGAGAGCCTTTCCCCCTTGGGGATGTGAATGTTGCACCCCAGAAGAGCAGATCGCGCTAACGTGTGCATGCACAGAGGGTGTGTGTATGAGAGAGAAAGAGCGAAAAAAGAGAGCGTGTCGGTTTCCCCACGCTGTGCTGAAACGCCTGCCGCTCGCTTTGCACGGCGCATCCACTCGCAGATACACACACACACACACACACACAACGCCCAGGAGCGGCGGCGGCCACCAGCCGCCCCATCACATGCGAGCGAAGGGGAGATTACGGTGGGGCTGGAGGAGCAATTCCTTGGCTCCCTCCTCCTGCAATCCTCCAGCGCTCGCAGCACGGACGGACAGCGAGTGAACGAGCGAGGATGGCTTCCCCCTTGCTTTGCCTTCTCCAGCCTCCTCCTCCACCAGCACCAGCTCCTTTCCCTCCTCCTCCTTCTCCATCCCAGAGGAGATGGTGATTCGGAGTAAGGAATACAGAGCAAGGGGGGGAAATCATCAGCGAGGGGCAAGAGAGAGAGGGGGGAGAGAAACACACACACACACCCCTCCCGAACCAAAACAAACCCATCTCTCCCTCTCCCTCTCTCGCCTCTGCCACCGCGGATTGTCAACAGATCATTTGCAAAGGAAACCTGAGAGCAACCCCCTCTGGAAAGGCAGCAGGGGATTCCGGAGCCTTTGTGCTTTCCCTCGCCAGTGTTTATGCTGAGCGTGGTCTGTCTCAGGAAGGTAAGCGGGAAAGGCGAGGAGGGGGGTTCTTTTCTGCCTCATTGTGGAGTCTGGAAAGAAAAGAAAGCGAAGAAAAGACTCGCTCGTGAATCATCCTCGCTCCCGGTAGTGGCAGAGGAGGTTGGAGACTGACATATGGCTCCAAGTGGACTCAGAGGGCAGGGGAGATGCTTAAAAAAAATATTTGTAAGGAAGGGGGTGGGGTAGGGGGGCTCTCTCTCGGTTAATGAGCAGAAAAAGTGGTGGTTGTGGGGGGTTTTGGAGGCGGGGAAGAGGGAGGCTGTTTCCATGTACAGAAACGGGGTTTGTTTTTTTATGAATAACCCACATGCCTCCTGAATGACTGCTTGTGGATGGATGGATTGAAGCGATTTTGTAACGTAATGTGCACACTTGGACAAACTGTGGAGTGCATGTTCATTATGCTTCTTGAGCTGTCAAAACGAGAGCAGCCCCTCGTAGAGGATCATACTGAAACACACATTGCACCCCCCCCCCCCATGGCTTGACTGGAGTAACCTGATGATAGCCTGAAAAGCTTGAATTTTAAAAAGACAGTTTGGCTGCTTCCTCCCTCCCCCTTTAAACTAAGGTGCTTTTGATAAAGTCATAAAGGTGTTAGGTATATTCAAACACATAGTTATACAGTTGTGTAGTGGAGGTTTTGTGAGTTGGGGCTTTTTTTTTTTTTTAGAGAAGATGTACACACTCACCTGTGCAGTGGGGCATCTTTTATATAAACAATATCAAAGCTGTCAAGCAGCTTGATATATTTAAACACTGGGTACAAGTAAGTCTGTTCATACAGCTTATGTACGTACTGTCCATATTTATAGTACCTCCTGGACTTCATTCAAATTAAGTTACATAATGATTAAGATAAAAATAAACAATGCATTTACAGTTTCTTGAATATTTTAACTTGCCACCCAACCTCCAGCTGCCACATCAGTGCTGAAATGAATGAATTTTGGCGGTTGCTTGTTTTCCCACCACCTCTGAAGGCAGCCTTTAACATTGCCAAGAGGCAGTCGGGTCACTTTGCAAACAAACAGCCATCAAGCCCTTACCACTAAGAGAAACAGATTTCAGTCAATAATCCTATCCTGTAATGCTGAAAAGCCGCCAGGGTCGGTTTAAAAGGAGGAGAATAGCAGCAGAGCTGGGCAGGCGCCTTAAGGGTGAGACCTGCTGGATACTCAAGAGAGCTTTGCTGCTAAAACAGGCAGACTTTGCTCAAGTTTGTCAGGCTCCTCTGACTTCCAGCTCAGCATCACGCAAGCAAGGGGGAAGGTCTGCCCTGAACTCCTGCTCAAAACATGGCCCAATCTCTTGACCCTAGTTTGTTGATTGCTGACTTCAGAGGCAGCAAAATCAAACCACACAATTAGCTAATGATGATTGTAAGGTTGGTGTGATTCTAACTCCATGACTTTTTTAAAAACTGACGAATACGGAAAAGATTTTTATCAGAACAGTGAGGTGTGCAGCCTGAGCATAGCTGGGGGGAGGGCACAGAGGGGCAGCTGCCCCCCAATCAATAAAAATAAATCTTAATACATAGCAACCCAAGGTTCTGCACCCCTAACAAAAGGCCTGCCCCCCCAACAAAAATCCTGGCTACACCCATGGCATACAGCCTAAACATTATTATACCAAACGAATCCAATTTCTCCTTAAGCTGTTCTCTGCCTTCCTCATTCTGTCACTTGTTTTCAGCAGCCTTATTCAATGCACTAAGGGCACCAGTCTTCCTCTATTTGATGGGGGTTGTTCTCGTGTACAGTACAACCTGAACTTTCTTCTGCCTTATTCTCCAAAAAGAAAGTTAAGTGTCTCACCATCAACATGGGGGGGGGGGTGATGATGCTGTACAAGAGGGATGTACCTCTAAGCATCTCTCCATTAGCTTAAGCATTTTAAACATCTTTTAGCTTGATGGTGCGTTGCGTTCATGATGCCTGTGCATGCATTTATTTATGTTTGCACTGTTTTTAAAAGTTTAATTAACATCTTGCACTTGGAATTCAAAAGCAAGGAGGGAGAAGCAGATTTAAAGGCATCTCTCCTTTGTTTCCAACTATGATTAAATAGCTTGTGCTTCCTGGTGTGTTACTTAATTTTCATACTGAGTTTCTTAGAGTGCGTCCATCCCTGGGGTAATAATATCTTACAAACTTTTTTAGCCAGGAACTATTCAACACTCTACTTTATGTTTTCTTCATTAGGAAAGAATACTTTAAAAATGTCTGTTGCGCTCGCCATTACATGAACCCATTGCCTCAGACATCTTTTGGATGTTAAGCTACAGATACCTTGAGAGATTTCTTAATAATGCATTCCTTATACCTAATAACATAGAAGATGCTTTGGATTAGGGACTCTACTATTTTAACTTTTTAAAACAACACCATGCTCAGCAGACATGGCAATGTCTCTAATGCATGTGCATGCATTAAAGCGTTGCGGTTTATGTATTGGTTATTTCTTCCAAATATGATGCTTGTGTTTGTGGTGTTTTGGCTTGGAATCTACATCACATGGCATCAACCCACATCTTTCAGGTCATGACACTTTGCCCTTGTCTTTAAAAGTCACAGAATTGAAAATAACCAGTTGATTCAGAAAGCCATATAGAGGCATTACTGGCTTGACTGAGTAGAACATCTGCAGCTTCAATGCTTTCAAGTTTGAGTAGGAAAGATCCACCATAATACTTCAAAATTTGACTGTTATCAATCTCTTGTTCTCCCATGTGGGTTTGGCATTATAGCAGAATAAATATTAATTCTTCATGGCCAATAACATTTATCCTTCTAGTATGTGCTTGGCATAGTGAGATAACACCGTTAAAACTTGTTGCATTTGTAGTGCAAATTATAGAAAACATCTTAGCTTGTTGCAGTACTCTGAATGGAAACAGTATTCACTTTTGTTCTTGTTGCTGGTATCTACATCTGCTTTATTGTATGTACTGTCTATACAGGGCCTAAGAATACTGTAAAATAGTTTCTTATGAAAAAAAATAATATTGGATCGGTGTTAAGGGTTCTTAAAAATAATATAGAGAAATATACATCACTATATGTATGTGAATAGATATATAAAGACCTAAAACCTAGAATGATCAGTAAGTGTTTGTAGAGCTTTTGTTTTTTTCCGTATTCTGCTGTAAAAAACAAATACCTATGTGTGTGTGCATATAATGATACACATTATATAAGAAAAGCAAATTTATTTAGCCACATGAATCCTTTTGTAGTCATAACAAAGAGGGTATAAGCATACTTGCTGGAATCCCAAGATTTTCAGAAGTGTAAACATCTTTGGAAGTAGACACCTAAGAAAGGGACTGAAAACAGTCCACTGAGGGTTAAGCATGCTCCGTGGGTATTAAATGCTGACTAACTATAGGGGGGAAATAGATAACTAGGCTGTGTGTGTAATGGTGTATCCTGGAAAAAGACATAGATGGTTGGCCGGAAACGTAAATCCAAGCATTCCGCACTGAAACATTATCTTGCAGATTCCACTTATGGATACTCATAATAAACAAATCAGCTCATCCGCCCTTAATATATATTGGGCCAATTTAACATTGATTTACTATTACTAATAATAATGATTGCACAATAATATTTTTTCTGATATTTAGAAGACTGCAGTTGAAATGAAAAGTCCCTTGTGGGTATAGATATGATATGGTTTGCTGATGATAACTGGGCCGTTTTAAGCTTCTGGAACTTAATCACATTCCACATTTAAGAGCCAAGGGACTTAAAGGTCACTCTTAGACTAAACCGTCTTTCTCTGCTCTTGCTATTAAACCTGACAGGTACTTTCAAACTGCTGTAGCTGTGCTTGCCCATACACAGTTATGGAGTTGAGTAGTTAACTGGATGGCTGCAGAAAAGACGATGGATTCTGTGGGGTTCACGATCTTCTAAACTAATGAGAAATGGTACAATGGGACAGTCCGCTTACACAGAGACCCCTCCTTTTTTTAGCACACATACTTTTTGTCAGGCTTCCTTAGACCCCTTATGACAAATCACTTCAAGTTTCCATTGGAAGAAAATAACATGTTTTATCACTTGTACACTTGTGTTTGAGTAGTGGGTTCAGGAAAATGTGCTCTGCTGCGTCATGAAGAGTGAAGCTTAGAGCAGGGATGGAGAACCTATGGCTGTCCTAGGTGTTCTTCGACTACAACTTTGCTAGCTAGGGCTGATAGGATTGGGGTCCAACAGCATCTAAGGGCCAAATCCTCCAGCCTTGTTCTTGGGTCTTTATAATAACTTTATTGGAAAAGGATTTGAAGTGCAGCTGGTGTAAGTATAAAGTGAAGCAACACTTTTCAGTGCAAAGAAGAAAATGCATTAATAGTAGCATTTAAACTGGAAAATAGTCATGAGGAAGAGGAAAATGACCCAGGCAATAGCCTCAATGTGATGTATCCATTGTGGACCACACACCTTCTGACTGTGCTGGGAGACTGACAAGCCAACCCTGTGTATACTTATTTAGAAGTAAGTGCCAGTATGTTTAGTGGAGCTTAGTTGTAAGTAAGAGTGCAAAGAATATTAATACTCTGAGGAGAAAGCTTGCACAGAAGACTTGTCACTGATGTATTGGTTTTGAATGAGCAGGTTGCTTTAAAAACTACAGAACATTTAATTTTACCCCCTACTCCATGCCTTGCAGGCTGTGCATTAGTTGTGGCTGTGTTCTGTCTCTAAAGTTTTGACATAAATTATATACGTTTTTGACAAATCAATTTGTGCTCACCAACCAGCACAAAGTAATTGGGGAACTCTGGTAAAATCCTTCCCTCTGATTAGCACCAATACCAGTCAGTCACCAAAGAGTTCTCCCTACCCTTCCCTTCACTCTGCCACTTTCCTTATATAGGAAGCTTGGAGGGAAATGTTCCCGTTTTTGTAACATTATCACCAGTGTTGTTTTTTTGAATTTCCAACTCCCCAAAGTACTTCAGAGGTCCTTGCTTTGGTTCAAGGTACTTCAGAAGGATCCTGATTCATTCTGGACAAGCCCAAAATCTGTTCAAAGTTGGCTGCTTCAGTTCTGGATTCATCCAAAGTCAGTGCACACCCCTAATATATAACATAAGTCACCATCTACAGTATGTACATGGTGCTGTTAGAATGAGCAAGAATGAAAGGCCTGTGCCCCAAGGAGCTTACAATACAGTAACTTTGCCCTTAGTAATATTTAACACATTTGGCTCCAAAAAGTCAGATCTTCTATAATGTTTTATGTCAGCTGAGGGAGAAATAAGTAATGCTGAAGAGGGGTGTACTAGAAGCGATTTTTGGGAAGGTAGCCCACAGTTGTCAGATGAAAAGGCAAGTATTAGTAATGAGCTGTGACAAGGAACCAGTTAGCCAAGCAGCAAAAGATCATTCTACAGCTTTACAAAGCATGACTCATTGTTATGACAGCATCTGAAACTAGATTACAGTACATCAAATAAACTAAAAGTAGAAAGATGCCATAGGAGCCTTTACCGACAGAATGAGAAAATAATTTAAAATCTATAAACTCAAGGAAACATATTTTCAAATTACACACAAGGGCAATCATAAATGAGAGAGTGATTGGAGCAAGGATGAACATTCTTGCTGTTTTTGAGTCCTGTGACATTTATTTTCTCAAGTGATGTTGTCAAGGGTCAGGAATGAATGAGTGAAGATCAATATTATAGAATTATGTTCTCTGTATACTTAGGTGCTTTGGTTTGACAGATTTTCTGTTTGCCATAAAAGGTTGTCACAAATGAGTTTCATAGTGTAATGCAGAATACTAAAGGTGGCCTCAAGATTCAACTTGTATCTTTAATTTTGGGAGACAGACTGATCAGAGGTGCTCTGTGTCTTACTAATTTGACCCATTACTGGGGGCTCAATTATATCTGTTAAAAACCAAGTCCCCTCCCCTGTTCACTAGAAACACACACACACACTCATGTGTGTGCTTTTCACACAAGTGGTTAAAATTTGCAGGGAGAGCAAATCTCTAGAATCTCTATAACCCCTGCCAAATTGTGGGCAAATACATTCATTGACCTTGATGCGGGACAACACATTTTCTGCCAGAATTGGATGCAATTAGGAGGCTTGGTCACCTTTTCTTTGGGGATGAAAGCTACCAAATTTCAGAATGATAAATGAATTGATCTCCTACAAGGGTAGATTTTACTGCTTTGGGTGGGTGCAATAGGGATCATAGAGGTGGGAGTGCCAAAAAGAGCACAGGTCTATGGTTCTCCAGGAAATATTGGGGTATGGGAACTATCACCAGCACCAGAGGTTTTGGGGGAAACAGTCTCTACTTCTGGGGACTTACAATGACTTGCATTGGGGCTGAGGAGGTGGGGTGAAACCATAATAGATCCCAAAGAAAGACTGTTGTCAAAAAATGGCACCACCACCCCAAAAGCACCCTGTTACCCCAAGCTTTGTTCATGGGAGGTGGACTTCTGCCAGCCAACATGGAATTTTGGAGATACAGCTTCTCCCTAGAAGGAAACCTCTCAATTTTCTTGCCCAGGGGAAGGCATAGATCTGCATAAAAAACAAACTCAATTTTAATCCCGAACCCAAATTCCACACCCAAATCACCGTGACAGGAGTGCCCTGGGAAAATAATTCAATGTGATTAAAACTAGATCTGTCCATCAAAATAGTACATACACCACACATACCTCTCTCCCACATTCTCTTGAGTGCTATCCAGTGTGGTTTCATTTCTGTGTGGTAGAGTGGGGTGGGAGGGTTGGGAAGAGTCATCTGGTTTTTTGGACAGCTGAGGCCACAGAGTAACTCATGTTCTGACTCAATATATCCTATTAATGGCACGGTCCAACATGGGAACCTTCCCTGTTTTACCTTGCAATTCAGGGTAGATGCAGAGCTGATGGATAAATTCTTTTTAAAAAATGAAAAGCCAGAACCTTTGTGACTTATGACTTTGCAATTATTGCAGGTGATGATAAAGCTGCTAATGATATTTGTATTTGATGGCTCACTGCAAAGAAGATAAGTGAGTTTTGCAATATCGCTTTTTCCATCTGTTCTCACAAGTGCAAATAAATTATCCATTCTTCTGAAAAGAAATATAAGATAAATGTGATTTAAAGCAATTTCCTTGTCATTATTGATTAAGGGCAATCCGTGTTAGTCTTCAGAGGAATGGAATTTATTTCTTCACATAATGAAACAGAAAAGGCTTGTCATAGTAAAAGAAACATAATTATTACCTAATTTGTGTGTTTGAAAACAACTTGGCACTCTTTTGTGTGGACAAGTAAAATAATTTTGCCCAATGTTCTTTCAGTTAACTGATATTAGCCAAACATTTGTAATAGGTGTGTATTTCAAAGACAAAAAACAAGGAATATCTGTGAGTTTATTCCTCAAATTTTATGCCTTCTGAAAAAGATATCTTCCAAATTAGTCATTTATACCACAAGAAGTACACATTTTATGGGGACACGTGTGTGAGAGTGCACGCACGCAACACAAGAATGGGTCTTTTTTGCAGTGCCTCCCCATTTGTGGAATGCTGCCCCCAGGGAGGCATGCCTGGTGCCATCACTAAATATGCCGGGCAAAAACAGTGCAAGGGGCTTTGTCAGTGCTATGCTCAGCAAAGCACCAAGCATAGAATTTGCAGAGATGTTTTCTGCAGGGATTGGCTGCATGATCAGGTTCCCTGTAGGGACCTTTGTGCAGCCAGTCCAGCAGGATTGAATTTGCTGCCCCCATCTGACGGTGGTGAGTTCAACCCTGCTTTCTACAGGGAATGGTAGTGCTATCAAGTTCCCCATGGGGAACTCAGTTGTGCAGCCAATGCATGTGTGCATACACACCCCCACCCCCACCCAGAACTTCCACAGAACCTTTGCAAACAAACAATTCACCAAAGGACTGTGTGGGAAGCTTTTGACTTTAGAAATACTGGTTGCAGTGGGTAGTGGGAAGTTGCAGAATTTGACCAGTGCTGCTGATTATTTTCCCAACTAAATATGGTACAGTAGAGCTTAAATATCAATCCAGTAATGCAGACCTTGTAGTGGAAGGAACACACCCACAGAACCTCATTCCTCATTAGTATTGGATTAATGAACCATGAAATTGAGAACTTCCAGCTTGCCATTCATGATGTGTTCTCAGCTGGGGCTACTATAACATTCTGCAGCAACTGTAAAATTTATGTAGCATCCATAAGCACATAAGCATGCTACCAAGAGTGGAACCTCCTGTGAAACCTTCTGCCTTCATTGCAGCATTGTAAATTGCTACAATATTTTACATTATCCTAAGCCATGGCTTTATTTTTCTTTCAGCTTCAGAAATGGAGGACCCTATCTGAAGAGGACCCAACCTGACCCAACCTGACTTGTGCTTCTCCCCTAAAGACTCTGGCGTTGCTGCTGCTTCCTTGTCAGGATGGCCGAAAGGGCTCCTCCAGGGATAAACAAAAAATCTTCAAGGTCTACCCAGTCCCTTCCACCAGAACCAGTGGAAATAATCCGGAGCAAAGCATGTTCAAGGAGAGTCAAAATCAATGTAGGGGGGCTCAACCATGAAGTTCTATGGAGGACTTTAGATAGACTTCCACGAACACGCTTAGGGAAGCTTAGAGACTGCAATACAAACGAATGCTTACTAGAAGTATGTGATGACTATAATCTCAGTGAGAATGAATATTTCTTTGATAGACACCCGGGTGCTTTCACCTCCATTTTGAATTTCTACAGGACGGGGAAGCTACACATGATGGAGGAAATGTGTGCCCTCTCTTTTGGCCAAGAGCTAGACTACTGGGGGATTGATGAGATATACTTAGAATCTTGTTGCCAGGCAAGATACCATCAGAAGAAAGAGCAAATGAATGAAGAGCTAAGGAGAGAGGCAGAGACACTGAGAGAAAGAGAAGGGGAAGAGTTTGACAATGCCTGCTGCCCAGAGAAAAGGAAAAAACTATGGGACTTGCTGGAGAAACCCAACTCATCAGTTGCTGCAAAGGTAAGATAATGGATGGTGGTTAAAGAGTCACCAAAATGTTTAGAATATTTGCTTAGGTTACATGTTATGTCTTGATAACATTCACAGAAAAATTTATGGAAACAATTTTAGGTGGGTTTTGTTTTTTTAAAATAACAACCCTACAGCCTAATATAGGCTTAGCTTGTGAGTTTTCCTGTTTTTTCATCTGTGGGAGAAATCTAAAGGACTGTGTGGTGAGTCCCATGTGCTCTGGTGTACTTTTGAGACTCTCTGTTCCAACTGATTTTCTCCATAATTTATGCCATGCTACCTCCTAAAGTTGGAGGACCTCAGGAAGTTTTCTTCCATGCAGTATAAGCAATTGTGATCTATTAAAGAAAAATAGGGGGATCTTGCCTTGTATGGATCTATGGGGAACAGGATCCTGGTAGTATTCATTGGTCAAACTAATGCTCAGTGCTTGTGTGTGTGTGTTTTAGAAATACTGCAATCTTATGCTCACTTATGCACACTGCGAGTAAATCCCACTTAACATATTAGGGCTTACTTCCACATAAATGTACATAACTTTGCTTTGTTCTTTCTCATTTTTTTCCTTGGGTGCTGGGTGGAATGTAGGGTGCAGTTTATATAATTATGCATCACCAAGCTATTTCTGAGATATTAACAAAACAATCCTGTAGATGCCTATGCAGAAGTAAGTTCTTCTGATGTCTGTGGGGCTTACTCCCGAATAAGTAGGTATAGGATTGCAGACTAATTGGCAAAGTGCTTTTGAAGAAATGGCAATTTTTGAAAATGAAGACTAAGCATTTATTGTCAGAATGTAACTTTTGATTCCCACTACTCTTGACTACACATTCCATAGAAGAATCGGGAATTTCTTTCTTTTCTTTTTTTCGTATTTGTCTCTTGGCTGCTAAGTTTGTCCCAGCTGCTAATTTTAAATTTCATTCGCCTACGCATGAACTAGCACCTATTTCCACCTAGGCTGCTTTTTGGAATGTCTTCTGCCAAACTGGCTTTAGTTAGTGGGTGCACTGCTTATATAATCTATGTGTGAAAGACATAAATAAATATATAATCTATGTGTGAAAGACATAAATATATTATGGTTGATTTGTGTGTGGAAATAAAGAAAAACTGGATATTTTCATTTATGGGGAAGGTTTGAACATTAAATCTGAGTGTTAGGATGGGGGACAATTTTTATCACTGTCTCCCATGGCTGCCAAAAATCCCAGGAGAGCAAGGGAGGGAGTGTAGTGGCAATGGTGAAATGAGCAAGAGCTGCCTGTCCCACCTCACTCCTCCCAGCAGGAGCTTCCACTGGATCAAATGCCCTTTGATGAACAGAAGGGTAACTCAGGATCCAAGCCAATTCCTGAATCCACTCAAAGATTATTCATGTATTTGATGAAATTTTACTACAAAAAATGTTAGGGAATATGCCTAACAAAAGCTGCACTGTGCTGAAATTGCCATACATTCTGATAGGAGTTCAAAATATTAAAGTAGACCTACAGGCTTTAATGGAGTCACCCTGCACTATATGAGTTCAGGCTTTTGTGTTTCAAATGGATAACCCGCCGTTCTGGCCCAAAAATATTTCCAAATCCTATTTCATGACTTCATTTAATTTATACATACATAAGAAAGCACTCCTCACATTAGAATATATTATGGCTCTTCTTTAAAGCTCTTATGAATTGGACCCTCAAGCTCACATTCTGCCCCTTTGGTCCAGTAGTACAGTATCTCCATGCATCTGATTCCTAGTCTATTATCTGGAAGCTACAGGTGCCCGGGTTGTTTTTGTAGTGCGTGATCTGCCTGTGTTTGCTCTGTCTGTTCAAACAGAATTGCAACCGCCGCCTGCGCTGAGGCAGAATCCCAACAGCAGTGTGTCACTAACTAGCTGTGTGCTCAAGATCCCAGAGACCCGTCTGGAGGAGATGGGGCATGTCATTGAGCTGCCACATTGCATCCTTAGAGAGCATGGGATAGATCAGAAGCTTTCTGTGGCTCACTGATCCTCAACCTACTGGTGTCAGGTTTGCAGAATACAGCTGGCCTGCCTTCTGTCTCGGGAATTACTTTGGATTAAATAATCATTGTACAGAAAAGTACATGCTTTTATTTTTATACAACTTCATTGATGAAATCCAGTAGTGTCCATCTGCCAGTGCAATGGACCCTGTTGGTGGAATAGATTGTCTCTTCCCTTGGAGGACCTCATGGAGCAAATTTGCTGGATTCAGGGAGGTGGAAGGGGGAGAGAAGGAGAAGTCCCATTCTACTCATGTGTCATTGGACGTCACCCAGTATCACCATGCTTACTCTCATTTTGGGAAATTGTATGCAACAAAATTTTACTCAGAGTAAACCCATTGGAATTAATTGACCTGGGTTAGTTCATTAACTTCAATAGGTCTCCTCTGAGTAGCATTGGGTTCAATCCATGAACTGCAATCTACAGAGCAAAGTGGTTTTGACATTTGCAATATGTCTGCACCACAAATCACACAATTGTAGAATTGACAGGGGCCCCATGCTCATGTAGTGTAGCCCCCTGCTATGTACAAATCACAGCTAAAGAATTCCTGACAGATGGCCATCCAACCTCTGTTTACAAGCCTTCGATGGAGAGTCCACCACCTTCTGAGGGAGTCCGTTCCATTGTCATAACAGCTCTTAAAGTAAAGAACTCTGGGAACTGTAGTGAAGGATGCTAAGAGTATGCTGTTGAAATTTGATCCATCCACACAGAACCACAGTTCTCAGGATTCCCTGTGAAGATGGAATGTCACTGAAACCTGTTTAAGTCTAGAATGTAAACACAATCTTACAACTGTTTGAAAAAGTAGAAAGATGTTGGCTGGGAAGGTGTATCGGACTCCTCCTTACTGTCTAACTGGCTTACAGTGAAGGAAAACTGCACTGTGTTGTGCATACAATTTATGAGAGCTTGCACATATTCCCACATGTGCTGCTCAGTGTACTCTGAAAAGTGAGATTAGGACTGATCTCTGGGACGTCACCAAAATTTTTGATCTGCTCCAATAATTCACCACTCAAAAAGATGGAGAAGTGGTGTGGTGGCTTGCAAATCTAAAACAAACCTTTGCTACTGGAATGTTTATTTGATATTTATACACAAATTTATAAACACCCCACTTCAAGCAGCTTACAAAATAAAAATGAACCATAAACACAACAGTAATCCATCGTTAAAACACAGCTACCAGGCTAAAGAGCAAGATCACAAACAGCCAAATTGAACGCTCAACAAACTAAATGAAACAACAAAAAAATGGAAGCATGTTAAAGAGAAATATACTTCAGTAGCAGAGTATTGCCTTTGCTTGCAGAAGGTCTCAGGTTCAGCCTCTGGCGTCTCCAGGTAGGGTTTTGAGAGAGTTCTGGAAAACTGCTGTCAGACGGTGTACACAATACTAAGTAAGATGGACCAATAGTTTGATGCAGTATAAAGCAGTTTCCCATGCTACTCAGTAAAATATAACATCCTCATGGGGCGAGGAGTTCCACATATGGGGTTGGCACCTGCACATAGAAGGTCCTCTTGTATGTTGCCACCAACCATGCCTCAGAAGGCACATGCAAGAGAGATAATTCTGAAACATTATCTTCTAAAGCACCATTAGGTTAGTCACATAGCTTTTCTAAAGCTCTTAATATCTTCAAGAATCACACTTGCCCCCCCCCCCTGCCCATATTTGGGCTTTGGCTGTGGTGAGGAGCAGAAGGAGCTGCCAATTTCAATTATTTCAGTTTCTCACTTATCCACTCTTAAATTTGGTTGATCACATTTTACAGCAATTTGTGATTTTAAAAAAATCATGAAAATTCATAACTTCAATTCTGCAGAATTAGCAGGTCTAACAAGTAGAATAAGAGCAAGAAGAACAGGTATTTAAAGAGGGGTGGAAATTTTTTGTCGAGTACATTAAAAATAATTGTGCAAAGTTAAAGATACTAGTAGTATTAAAGTAATTCAACAGTATAACATATTTTGAAATGATGTAAGATAGGGAAAGTAAATTAGATGGATATATTAAAATATGCAGGAATGGTGGAAAAGTTAAATGAACCTTGGAAAGGGGAGGGAGGGAAGTCAATGAATGCAAGGTATAATAAAAGATGTTTAATTTAAAATGTAATATTTGAAAATTTAATAAATTTAATAAAAATTATTATTATTAAAAAAGAAAATAAACTAAAACAAAAAGAAAATTCATCAGTGCAAATTCATTCTAGTGCAAATATCTCCTAATAAACACATTTTTCTATGTAGCTTTGACCATGTTTGCCAGCACTTTCCCCCAATATAATGCATTTTGTATGTTCTGGAGCAAAGCTGCACTCTTAATTGAGGTTTTAGGATTGAGTTTTCATTTCACCATGATGGAATGTGATGCCTCTCAGCATAGGCATGGGAGTCCTTAACACCAGATTCTATAAACTCCTTTTTCAAAAAAAAAAAAATAATGCATTTACAGGATGATTTAGAGATCTGCACACCATAGTACAAATGGCAGCATTTGACTGAATTGAAAATTCTTGACAGTTAGATTGCTCGCAGAATATTTCCCCACAAATGACTCAGTTGCAAATCTCCTCCCCCACCCCATTGGCCCAGTTGAGTGCATGTATTGTGCTTAAATCAGAGTGAAAAATGGTGTACAACTTTTGGACCTGTATATTTTGAAATTACTGTTAAGTTTCCACCCCTTGATTACAATGCATATGTGTGGATCAATGAGAGTAGCTGTGTGATGAGAGATTAAAGTATATACTTCTCCCTTTAAAGTACTTTTAAACTGGAAGAGTTTGAAGGTATTGCTTCAATATGTCCTTCTCATTTGGAACATCTGTTTTATAAAACTCCACTTACTGGCTGCAAATTAAGGATTTCTCCCCTGGGAATAGCATCCTAATTTATTAGCTGCTAATCAATTAAAGAAAGTGTAATTACCCTTCACCCTTATTAAGACGCAGAAAGACTTCATGGTGTGTGTTGTTCATTTGCATAACCTGGTATTCACTGTATTTTTATAGACATTGGTATGTGTAAAGGTTAAGGCCTCCAAAAGATTTGATTCATCAACAACAAAGCGGTCGCAGATTTAGGGCTGTGGGAGCAGTGTGCACACAATGGGCACTGAGCCAAGGGGCACCATCTCAGAGCCCTGTAGATTAGGTGCTGGGCTTTGGGAAGGAGGCATGAAGCTTTGGCAGGGTCCTAAAGCCCTCCCTTCTTCTTCCCAAAGCCTAGTTAGTGCTTTCCCAGCTTTGGGAAGGAGATGCAAGGGCTCTAGGACCCTGCCTAGGCAGCTCCTTACCTTTGAGAAGGCAGTGTGAGGGCTGGAGCTGGGATGTGTGTGCCAAATTTTGGCCTCACACAGGGTGCCATAGGCCCCAAGTCCCCAACTGATGCAGTACACGAGACAGCAGAGGGCCCATAGATCTAAGAATGGAATCATTGCCACTTGGGTGTGCAATATGCAGAGTATGCAAGGAAAGCAGACGCAGCTTATAAGGATTCTCTGTGTGCATGTTCTTCTTCTTCCAGGTCAGGGTAGCATTGAATGGTGCCATGCCCAAGGGCCTTCAGAGTCCTGGTGCCAGCACAGTAGCGTACAGGGCTACCTTGGCAGCTCCCTTGAATTTAAATCCAACTGCTAAATTTATCCTCGGTCATTAAAATGTAATAATAAAAGTATCCTTTACTATCAGAAAGCAAAAAATTTATGTGAGTTCACTGCTTTGCTCCACCGAAAGTATATTAAGAAATGCAATAGAATGTCAGTTCCTAATTGATTTTGTTTTTAAAAGCTTGTGCATGTGGACGAGTGAGTCAATTATTAAAATATTATTTACCTTCAGTGCTTTCTGAGGAAGGTATCGAGTAGCTAATGATTCAGCATTATATTTAGCTGGCACAATTATAGCTACAAAGAAGAAGAAGAGAGAAACCCAGTCTTTGGACTATCCTACCTCAGTGGCATTTCAGTGCCTTGGTGAATTATACATAAGGCTTCTTTCTGGCTCACATCTAGAGTGATAGGCTACCTCCTTTTCAATGGTATTCCTGAATATTCTGGAGACTGAATAAAACAAGGAAAGGACACACTAAAAGGAACCTGTTAGTTGTTGACAGTTTTTCATAACTCAGATACTTTGTGAAGGTAACACCAGGGACAGGGAGCCAAACTCAGACAATCTATCAATGGTTTCTAACAGCTGTAGAAGTGAGGATCGCCAGTCATCAAAAGCACAGAGGAAAGGGATATTTCCTGTCATGCACTAGGAAGAGAAGACTGTTGGTTTGATCATGCTTTATGAATAGAGCTACAGGGAAGCTGTATTTTTGCTGTACTGGAAAAGATGGGCATGATTGTACATACTCCTAGGACAAGCCTGAACAGCCTGGATTGCTGTCTAAAACACAGCTGACCAGCCATGTCTTCTGTGGTCTGCCAAGTGCTTGTCAGTCCAGCTCTTTCCCCTGTTTTTGCTAACCCAGCCCTGCAGTGGAAACTCAATGTCTATTAAGCTCCTGAATAATATGATATGTGGCTGTTGCAACAAGATGCTACCACAATCTATTATCTTAAAACGGAGAATAGACTGATTCATGGGGGATAAGTCTGTCAATGCCAGTTGGTCATGATGGCTCTGTAGAACCTCCATGTTCAGAAGCAATATGCTCTTGAATACCAGCTGCTGGGGCAACAGAAGGCTATTGCCCTCATATGTTCCCTGGGGTTTTTCCAGAGGCTGAGCACTGTGAGGAAATAGTATGCTAGACTAGACAGGCCATTGGTTTGATGCAACAGGGCTCTTCATCCTGACTTCTGTTATCCTTTGGTGGCTTTGGTTACACGGGTCTCTCATCTTTACAACCAGTTCTTTTCCATCATAAGCCAGGACGGGATCCCAAATTGTGCTTGCTGAAGCCTGGCTGATATGGAGTATCCTCGAAAGAACTTCCTGGACTGCGGCAATTTTTTTTTATATATTCAAGCATTCTGGAAAATTGTGTGGACACATAATTTGTACAGTGGTACCTTGGGTTAAGAACTTAATTCGTTCAGGAGGTAAGTTCTTAACCTGAAACTGTTCTTAACCTGAGCTACCACTGTATTTTCAAACTGTTAGTTAACTAAACTACCTATGCTTTTCTGGGCATTGCTGCAATTAGATTATTTTAGCCTCTTAACTCAATGATCTAACCAGGAAGACCTTATTGAGATAGTAATGTGTATGACTCCACTTACTTCAAAATGAGGGAAGCACTGTTTGGGGGTCCTTCTACAGTGGTACCTCAGGTTACATACACTTCAGGTCACAGACACTTCAGGTTACAGACTCCTCTAACCCAGAAATAGTACCTCAGGTTAAGAACTTTGCTTCAGGATGAGAACAGAAATCACGCGGCGGTGCAGTGGCAGCGGCAGGTCCCATTAGCTAAAGTGGTACCTCAGGTTAAGAACAGTTTCAGGTTAAAAACGGACCTCCAGAACGAATTAAGTTCTTAACCCGAGGTACCACTGTACTCATTTTACTGACCAGGATCACTAGTTTCCTGCCCTGATAGCACTACTTTTGACAGAGTGTAAGAGACTGAAATGGGAGGTGACCTAGGAAGATCACTGTGTACACCATGAATGGGCTTTTCATTTCCAATATGTTGCCTAAATAAACAAGCATGCCTTTTTCTTCTGCCTTTTATGGGGCAAGTTGTAATATTTCATTGCACATCATTCCAAGCAGCTAGTTATTCTCATGAGATTATTGTGAAACAGCTAAGAAATAAGATGCTCAAGGTGCTGAATAAAAATGAAGGTGGCATGTATATTGACCATGCTGCACTTGTCACAAACATAGATCTAGACATTGTCCCTATGATTGTAATCTACTTCCTAGGAACATAGTAAATCCATATGATGTCCCTGTGTGCTGGGTTTGGCATGCTGATCTCTGGCTTATCTGCATGATGATGTAATAGCACACTTAGGCAGACAAATCCCTAAAGGCTATGTGGCTGGATAGGTTTCTGTCTCTCTCTCTGTGCGTTGTTTATACCAGCTAGTGCATGACATTTATGAAATGAAGCTCCTATTCCATATGAGTATTTTGATAGGCAAACCATACTATTCCACATACCTCACCACTGTGGCATATTAAAGCCTGGGCATGTGAGACTTGCACAGCTGTGGGAGAAAACAGCATCTTATCGGAAAGATCTGTTTGATTGGATAATGCCATCTGTTCCTTAGGCAGAGTGCTGCTCTCACGCAAGCCCAATTGAAGTGAATGGAGGTTGTGCAGGGCCAATGCTTTAGTGAACCGCATCCAGAAAGATGATAATTATGTCACTGTGGGCTGCACATTATTGATTTTTAAAGGCCAGATAACACCTTCTAGAAGCTAAAGGAGCTTATTTAGTTTACTTTAGCTAGGAATCTGGCCATTGATTTATAAATGGGCCCCTTAACTGAAAATATTTGGTTGGAGAATAATCTGCATTTCCTATTGGATGTGATTTATGCATGCGTCCATTTTGCCTGTAATAGAAAATTTTTGCTTAAGGCATGAAGTTAGCTGTTAAGAATTGGCTTTAAAAGTAGATAACAGTACCAGGATGAAATATATATAGTGAAGAAAAGCCACGGGTTGTTTTGATCTGTTTGTTTCATTGGGCCAAGGATGGCCAACCTGTTCTGTGTAGAGATTGAACCCTTCCCATCCTAGAAAGTCAGGGGACAGAACCCACCACAATGACCTATCACAACCCTCATATTCTCTATCACCACCAGTAGCAGCTGGGTGATATAACAGGCATGTGGCTATAGAGTGAGTTCTAGTTGTTTCCTGAAAGTTGGTCAGTTTCAACCAGGGGTGCCAACTTGAATAAAATACTGGGCGGGAACAGGTAAGCCCTACCCCACATAATCAGTCACATGATGGTGTGCATTCACACCATTTGAATGGCAATGCCCATCAACCTTTGGGGTGGGGTGGGCTGGGCCCCTCAAACATTTTATGGTTCCTAGGTGTTGGCTCCTATGGTTTCGACTATCTGGGATATAATGCCTGATGTAAGGCAGTATCTTAGACAGGAACATCTTCAAAAATGGAAAAAGTTTGCCCAATCTGAGCTTGAATTGAAATGTTCTGGTTCTAACAAATCTCCAATGACTGTCAAGAGTGAAATGCTGATTCCACGGAAGTTAATAAAAATTGTGTTGCTGACCCTGTTCAAACAAGGAATTGTATGCAGGGTGTGTTTACTTAGTAGTGTTTGACAAAAATGGCATTGCCTTCACTAAGATAATACCTAAACTCTTTGACGCCATTTGCCTAAAACCTGTGTGGATTATCTAAGCTTTTCTGTTCTTTCCTGTGTGAAGAAAACTAAAGAACAGTCTAAGCATAGCAAAATTCTGCACAAAATGTTTCTTAGAAGCAATTTTCCCTCCATCCTGAGTTGTATTGAATTTCACTGCAAGGCACTGGGGAGGACACTGCCACTCAGAATTCCATGTTTTAGTTTCTTTCATTGCAACCCAATTGATGCAACCACAAAGGTTTGATGATGCTTAAAATAGCAGAAGTAAAGGACACACCAGACCTAGCCCAAGGTCAGCCAAGTAACAATAACACAGTTCCGGATGTCAACAATCAAATCCTGGATACTCTTTTGGTAGAGAGCTGACATTCTTTGCATTATTACCATGCTCACTTTAACTCATCATTGGTTCATGTAATATTATGCAAGGCAGTATTTTCAGTGAACTGAAATGACAAATGTAAGATTATGGGTAGAAATGGTGAGAAGGGGAGGTCTGCTCTGACCCTTTGGACTTTAAAGTCAAGCAAAGAAGACTGGGCTTGCACCATTACAAATAAAGTTGATCTATAGGAGCAGGCTGTTTGAGGTGAAATTCTAGACAGATTTGTTGCACAGCATTATAATCTCATCATTAAGTTTGCTTAATTAAATTTATTAGGTTGATCAATCAGCCTTGCTTTAGTGACATGTCTGGTTCTCCTGGAGAAAATGATTCTAACTCACTTAAAATGATGGCTCAATGTTACAATGAAAAAGTCGATAAACTACAAACAATGACTGCACACAGAAGACATCTGTATTATATTAGAACATAGCCCCTGACCTTTCCCTAAAATTGAGTTAGCCATTTCAGTGTCTCCGATCTAGAGAACTGGTTCAGTGGGACTTGGGACTGCATTTTCTAAATTGCATATGGTAGACACACATGCAGTCAGCAAATTGCTTCAAGATAAAGCAGTTTATGACATGAAATAGGTACTTGCTGTGCCAAAGTGGAAAGTCTAAAGTTCCACTGGGCATGCATAAGTCTTTGGGTATTTCTAAAGTAATTATCTAAATCTGTGAACTTTGTTCTTGTTGCTCTTGCTGTTATTTTGTTTTATTTTAGTAGAATTGTTATTTGCTTGTTATTTGAAGGTCTCTAGGTGACTTACCACACAGTTAAAAACACAAAGAACAATGTTATAAATGTACAGCTCGTTCCCTGAGTTGGTGAGGCTCATTTGACAACAAGAATACACCAAGCCTTTAGGGTCATTGGCCCTGTCCTGTGGAATACAGTGGTACCTCAAGTTACATATGCTTCAGGTTACATACGCTTCAGGTTACAGACTCCGCTAACCCAGAAATATTACTTCGGGTTAAGAACTTTGCTTCAGGATGAGAACTCAAAACCCAAAGCAAGTTATCGTTTGTGCTGGTGTCACCAAGGACTATGCATCTGCGCACAAGAGCTTTTAACACAAGGGAGCAAAGCATTCATCATTCAGATAATAAAACAAATTTGTATTATCTCCTCTAACATCCTGCAAAAATGCCTTTTGAATTTGCAGACAGAGAGAAGGAAAAACTAGGCAATGGGTTTGGTAAATGCTGACATGAACCAGAATTTATGAATTTCCTTTGCAAAAGACTTCAGACTTTGGAACTAGTAACGGAAGCTGCTCGTAGATCCCTGTTATTTATAGCACGCCTTTTCAAAGGACTTAGCAGAGACATATGAAGCAGAGATTTTGCTAGTCATGTTTTGTTTACTAAACCTGCTAGATGCCCAGTAGCAAATGTAGCTACCAAGATGTAGCACAAAATTGGTTCCATTTGCATTTTAATGTAAAACTCTCTAATTCACACTTCCCAGAATGAATGTACAAACTGAAACACACCTATCCTATGAAATTCAAACATCACCAATTTTGTGATCCAGTTCTCCAACCAAAACATGTGTACAAAAATTCTTAGGAAGAATTGTGATTTAAGATGCATGTATTATTGAAAATGGCATACATAAATGCATTACAGTAAGGACAATGTCTTGCAAAAACGTGTACCGTATATAGGGTGAACCTGCTTACGGAAACATGTATGTTAGGAGATTTGTGCACTAAAATGTGTGGGTATTTGTGAGGACTTGTTTTGGGTTTTTTTAAAAGATAAACTGCTGTGGAAATGTGAGTTGAAAAATGAGAAACCAACATTTACAGATTCATTACTCTCTAGTTGTAAAGAAAAGGACACACGTATCAAAACAAGAGGAAAACTTTTAAAAAATCCAACAATAACAATATAAAAGCAGCAATCAAAAAAATTAAAATGGAGCTGAAGCTCTAATGAGCAGTTAACTAATTAGATTGCATGTTATAATAGGTTTTTACTAGCAACACCAATGGCACAAAGTATTTTTGTGACCACATTAGTGCATGTAGAAAACAGGCACACTTTCTTTCAAGTGAGGAAAATGTCATTACCCCAGACATTCAAAATAATTGTTATATTATGATGGCTTGTATGTGTGTGTTCTTGTGTTTCAAAAATAGGTGATGGGGAATTTTCTCATTGAGCCTCACCTGAGCCAGGCTCTGCCTCTCCTTTTGTTCCTTGCAAGCAACATTCTTTATCAGGGAATTTGCTTTCCCCCCATCACTATGGAATTCTGATTTGTCCTTAGAATTTCCATAAGTATTCCAAAATCGCTTCTGGGGAAGAAGAGCCATCCTCATCAGCTTCGGCAACATCACCCAAAGAGCAGCACTTTTCATCTTCTTGACATTTTTTCCCCCATTCTCCCCTTTTCTGTCCATTCCTTGAGTTCTTCATAGTGTGCTTCTACTATCACTAACACATATAATTCCCACCTAACATGGGTACTTTCTGTGCTGGTGTCGCCGTCTCCCCCGTCCCACCAAGTGTTCCTGATTCTAGCATGGAAAACCGCCACATCATATTTGAGCACAGGCCTACTGAGTGATATGCTGGTTTAAGTACATCTGTTGCTGCAGTAATGGCATGACAGACCAGAGTGTTTCATTAAGTTAAAAAAACTTGCAGGCTTTAGATTAGAGGCAAGATCTTTGCTGTGTTCTGTGTGGGCTCTCATGTCAGCCTGCTCTGTATGAGCTTCATAGGGAGGACAGGTGAGACTGAGTTCCTGCACTTTCTGTTTCCTTTCTAGATCCTGAGTCTTTCCACTTAGTTCTATTATTGATGGTACTCAGAGATCCCTATTCAGCTCTAGCTGAAGAGAACCAAAGCTGAAGTCTTGAAATATTTTGGGGGGGGGAGCAGGGCCATACATGCAAGTCCCACCTTCAAAATCTCAGTGCGTTTTACCTCACCTGCTCAGTCTCTACTCATGTTTCCTTGAAATACATTTTATAACTGGGGACCCTGTTTTAACAGGATCCCTAATTGCACGGACATTTTTGCTTGTGCTGAAGAGAATGTGAGTAGAAGCCTGTTGCAGACCCACCCTGCTCAGTGTGGGGAAGGTCAGAGACTGAGCAGGCTGGGCAATATACCATGGGACATTGGTGGTGGGGTTTGTGTGTGCAACCTAGCAAATACCCCCAGATTTGGCTTCTTGCATTCAGATGAATGCCAGAACATGCCTTCTCTATCAACCACATCTTTCTCTTCTATTGGAATTTCATTAGGCTCGGCCTACATTCATAGTCCATTAAGTGTGAATGTACTTGGCATAGACCAAGTGGAGGCACTTTGTAGTATTTCACTTATAAATATGCTTCACAGTCAACAATCTGAGGAACACTGCAAACAATTAGTTTTTAACACTGAAATAGCTTTCATCTATCTTAATTGGTATGTAGATATAAGGATAAGAGAAGCATGCCAAAAAAATTGTTCACATAATACCGGTGTTTTGCTGCATAAAAGGAATACCAGTAGTCACCATAAATACAGCAATGAGGCCATGACACACTAATTCCTATTATAATATTTGTTGCTGGTATTAATGGCAACTGTAGAGAGGATAAGCTTCCTGAAATATCCTTCTCCATTCTCTGGCTGCATACAAATCCAGCTCTCATATAGAGGTTAGAGAATTATATTTGGATGGATTGACACTTTCCCTCCATTTTCAGTGCTTCTACCTGTAGTTCAGCATCAATATTTTGTCTGATGGGCTATGAAATTGAAAACAGAAAATTGGCCTTGGGAAATCCCATTGGTAGAATGTACTCCCCATCATATAACAAATACTTGCCTTCTAGGAATATTAGGTTATCTACTGTGTGATCCTAAGCACTTTAAAGTAAACTGTAACCCGGGCATCAAAACAATGTTTAATTCCAATATACAGTGGTACCTCGGGTTAAGAACTTAATTCGTTCCGGAGGTCCGTACTTAACCTGAAACTGTTCTTAACCTGAAGCACCACTTTAGCTAATGGGGCCGCACCTCCGGAGCACGATTTCTGTTCTCAACCTGAAGCAAAGTTCTTAACCTGAAGCACTATTTCTGGGTTAGCAGAGTCTGTAACCCAAAGCTTATGTAACCTGAAGCATATGTAACCTGAGGTACCACTGTACTAGCTCTCTGCAGCCACAGAAAGAGTTAATAGTAAACAGACTCTAGGACAGCAGGGTTTTAGCAACAAGCCTTTTCAGGGAAACATCCTCCTTCAGGACTTTTTTTTAATGGAAAGAAGTAAAGTGCACTGTTCCGGTGCTTCAGTCTTCAGAGTTAAATCAGGCTGAGAGGTAAAATGCAGGTTGAAGGAGATCCAACACTGCAGACAGAGTAATCACGCCTTGTACCACCTCTTTCCATTCACATCCGTCATTTTATTTCTGGAAAAGATAGGAATTACAAGAAAATCCCCAAGCTAGCTCACTTTATACATGTACCAATTATATTTAAAATGATGTCATCTGAGAGATGGGGAGGGAATCCTTTTGGCTATATAGAATTTGAGTCTGTGTGCATACATAGCTCCCCAGGAATCCCTGTGCCAATTCAAATGCAGCAATTTACATATTAATGAATTCTTCAGAGGTACCAACTGATTACAGGAAAGAAAGGAAGAGGATGAGAGAAGAGAAGGCACTTTCTATTGAAATGCAAATATCATACACAAACACATCACAAGGAGCTTGATGAGACGGCAAAAGTACAATGGCAGGTTTCCTTTTCATGTTATTCATAGGTTAGGGGGCTTTCTCTGCATAATATATTGGAAAATGTCAGATGGAAAGAAGCAGTTCTAGACTTTGTGCTTTCTAGTAAAATGTGATGGTAGTGATGATTTGGTTCAAGGCCGTTCCTCTGATCATTTAAATGCAATGAGCCATTGAAGAGGTATGGCACGATTTCTCTTGCATTGTGGTAGATTTTAGCATCCATGAAGAAGGAGAAAATGACACAAATTTTCACTAGATGAAAAATCTTGTAACTATGCACAATATCAAATATTTTGGCATTCATTGGTAGTTGTCACAGATATGGTAGATTTCATGGGCCTAGGGATGCTGATTCTGAATGCAGTTGCTGTGCTAGAGGAGATTTACTATACTCTGAAAACTGGAACTGAGTTGTTTTTTAAAAAACAATATATCAGAGTATGGAAGCATAGTAGAGAAAGGCAATCATACTTTGCTTGCAGTTCATCTTTGCCCTGATGCCTTGTGACTCCTTAGCAAAACAGAACTGTCATATGAACACAAAGTTGATTCAGTTTGCTGAAATCCAGCCAGATGGGTGGGGTATAAATAATAAATTATTATTATTATTATTATTATTTATTTGCACTACCCGTCCCTCCAAAATAACAAGGGCCGTAGCTCAGAGCACCTGCCTTGCATGCAGAAGTTCCTGGTCTAATGCCCAGCTTCTCTAGGTAGGGCTGCGAAAGACTCCCAGTCCTAAACCTCAGGAAGCATCATACTCAGCTAGAGGGAATAATGGTATGACTCAGAATAAGGCAGCTTTCTATGTTCCAGTGAGGAACTCATGTGAGGTCCCTTGTCTCCTTTATGTTGACCAGTTTGATTGATTTTCCAGAGAAGGAAGTTAATCTATGCTGTGTTTTTCTATGGCACCTACATACTTTAATTGCAGATATTTACCAGTTAATAATGTGTGATCTGCATACATATATACACCTCACAGCAGAGCAAAGCACGGTTCCACAAGACTAATTCATACTGGGTTGCTTTCTAGCCAGGTGAGCAGTTGAATGGATCACGTTTTCCAGAAGACCATACAGCCCATCAGAGCTACTGCTTCTATGGCAGGAAACAACAGACCGTGAAAGTTGCAATTGCCTATTGCACTTGGAGTACTAGCAGTTGTTGGTTTCTCTTACATTGTGCCAGGGAAGCAAAATGTCTAACACTCACTGATCCTGCACTTAGCTGTTGGGAAGAGAGGCCCATATGCTTTGCTTCCGATTGCGACATCCTAATCACATTTCTGCCTGTGTCGTTATGTGATTCTGATTTCTAAGCCTGTGTAATTTCAGATCGGAATCTCAACACGTTCTGTTCAGAATCATACAGGCCTCAAAATGTGCAGCCATTTGGTCTGCAAAAGCATTTCAGCTTGCCAGATGAAACAACCCCCCCTTTCCCCCCCCATGTAGTGTGTTCTGGGGGTTCTCCTGATGTTCCTCAAGCCAATTTTGGTGTGTGTGTACACAGGGTAAGGAAGGTGGCGGGAGCCTAATTACACAAGCAGAAATTTTGCAATGGCTTCTGCCAATGGGGCTCTTTAGGCGAATCCCATTTTATGGAATTCTTTTCTGTGATTCAACCTCCCACCAGTAGATTCAAAATGCAGACTGCAGAAAGGGGGGGGGGGACAATAAATCTATAATTCCCAGATCTGTAAATGATCTAGATAAGCAAGGATGATGCCAATCCAACCTGTTTCTTCAAGGTGAAACAAAGTTTTATGTGCAAGGTGAAAACATGGTTCAGACCACCGTAGCTAACATTTGGGTAGGGGAAATATAAAACATTCAGGGCTACACAGTGCTATAATCACATTGATGCAGCATAGTCAGGTGAAGATTGCTTGAAGTAGAAGATGCACTTCAGAAGCATGGCACAGATGCAAGCTCACATCTGTTTTTTGTTTTTTCCTAAACCACAAAATTTTCTTCTGAGTATATCACATAATGCATTAGGCACAGCTAAATGTGTGCTCATAAAACGATTCTCCTCACAGGCTAAATGTACATTGGCATTAGCTGTGCTATAAATGCAGCCTGGCATCAGGCGACTGGTGCTTTTGAGGGAAACAAAACAGCTCATTTTTAATCTGTGCAACAAATGACTCATGTGAAGGCTCTTAAAATACGATAATGATTATCTTGTACCAAATCATAAGGAGATTTTTTAGTTCACTTGCAAAGAGATCTGGGTGCAAAAAAGCGGGGAAGAGGGAAGTGGCAGCTGGCTGGGGTCTGCTGTGACAAGAAACATTTTATATGCCAACATTTTATTTGTATCCAATAGCTGCAGCAGAATATTAACTTTTTTTAAATGCTAATGAGAAATTTCCCAAGCACATTCCGCTTGTGAATGAGAATACTCCTTCTGTGAGTTGTAAACATGTTGTCGCATCCCACTGCCAAAATTGCTAGAGACTACTGCCCTTTTGAATAAATTTCTGCTTCCATCTAATTTCTGTATTCTCATAATAGTTTCTTAAATCATTTTGTACGATTAGATGGGCACATGAGCAAGCATGTCCATATAAAAATACAGACAGGTTGAAAGGAGGCTTGTTGGGAGTTTGTTTACTCTGCCATGCTAACTCAAATAAATTATGAGGTGGCAGGTAAGCCCAGCCCTGCATAATCAATCACAAGACACGGCACAGGCACACCATTTGAATGACAATGCCCATCAGCTTTGGGCCCCACCCCCCTCAGATATCTTATGGGGGGCCCAAAGGGACCTTGGCTGCTAGAAATTGGCTCCTAGGCTATCATGTGACCTAAGATTCAAATAACACACACAATGTTGGTCTGTGTTGAAGAACTGTTCTCATTCCAGCTTATTTCTAGAAACCACCTAATTTACCAAATAATTCCCCTTATTGTAAGGTGTGGGTGGGAAGAGGGAATCTCAGACCCAGGGGCCAAATGTAGCTCTCCATGCTTCTTTATCTGGCCCTTGGGACCCTTCCTCCAAGCCTTATCTAAGCCACTGCCCCAACTGGCTCTTCTGATATACCCTTGAACTGTGATGAAGCTTCTTGCTTCCCTGGAAGGAGGTAGAGGTGTGTGTAGGCGTTTGTAGGCGTGTGTGTGTGTACCTCTAACTTTTGCACAGATGAAATGTATCCTTTTGTACAAAGGTGGGCGTCACATCCACTTCTCCACCCCCTTCTGCCTCTGGACCTGCTCATCACAGGTATGCAGCCCTCAGAGATTTCCCTGAGAGACAGTGTGGTCTTCTGGCTGAAAAACGTTCCCTGCCTCTTCTATAAGAGAATAATAACAATGGAGATGATGGTACAATGTGGAATCAGCAGTGTCCTGGGTGGCAGGGGAAGATTGGGATCCCTTTTTCTCCCAGGTATAGCTCTCAGAACACACTTGATGTCTTGTGGGATCAATTTCAGCTTATGCAGTCAGCTACAAGGGGCTGGCACCTATATACCCCTGTCTATCATGGCTTATTATCTCTAGCAGAAGGAGTCTGACTGGTTGGTTCCAGAGTGTGGTTAATGCTTCATTGTGTGAAGGGGTGGTCCCTACTGCATTTAAAGAGGTGCATTGAAAGAGTTGGGGGAAAGGTGGTAGAGAGTATAGTAGCACAATGACTGCAAACAGTCTTAGATATCATGGATTGTTTAGAGCCATTTCAGGTTAGGTCCAGGCTTGGCCATGGGATTGACAGATGAGCTTTCCAACAAATGGGACAAGGGGAGTGCGACCTTGCTTCTGCTTCTTGATGTCTCTGTGACTTTTGATGCCATTGACCATGGCATTCTCCTTGTTTGACTCTGTGAAATGGGAATTGAGGGCAGTGTGCTACAGTTACTCCTGTCCTACCTTTGGGACCAAGACCAAAGAGTAGCCCTGGGAAAATGCTTTTCAGCTCCCTGGCAATGGCACTTTGCACAGTATTTTATCCCCCATGCTAAACATTAGAAGCTGCTTTTTAGTGAGTTAGACCTTTGGCTATCTAGCTCAGCACTGTCTCTGCTGACTGGCAGGTGTTTATTTAATTGTCTAAGCCTGGCAGCGGAGCAAAGTTTTCAGCAAATGATTAAAAATTAATACAAAAGTTGCCTGCTGAATTTCTGTTGGAAGAACATTCCACAGTATTGGACTGATAACCATGGAAAGCTTGGTTTTGGTTTAATTCATTTGACTTTTATTACATTTGTATCCCACCTTTCCTTCACAGAAGGTAGCCAAGTCTCATTTGGTTCAGTACCTGCATCCATACGTTTTTGTCATGTTACATAGCAACTGGGTTTAGGTTGTGCAATTTCCTCTAGAATTGCCTAAAGCTTTTTTCTGTAGCTTCCATTTTATATAGTTGATTCCAGGATTTTATAATTATGATTTGTCTAGATCATACTCATTAAGTGCATGGTTAGCTGCTAGCCCTCTGAAGGGATTACAGTGTTTGAAAAACAGCTACAATAATGTAGACGGCAGATAAATGTCTGTCTTGCATGCAGCTGCACTAGAATTTTGTTTTAATGAGATTTTCCTCAGATCTACTTTTCCCCCTTCTGCTTCCCCCACTCCCCCCCCCCGCTCGTTCTGTGAGTTCTCTTCAAGCAGCATCTCAAAATCCTTGCAGTCCAAGTATTAGAGACAGTATATTAATAAGTGCCAGGATCTCCCTCACATTCAGAAGCTCTGTTCATGCTTCTAGTACCCTACCAAGCATGTCCAGGTGGTAGCAAGGGAGTGAGGGCTGCCCCCCACCACAAAACACTCACACAGGCACCTGCCACACTCTTTGGGTATCACATATTGGGTGCTGGCCTGAAGAGAGGCATATTTTTGCCCATAGGAACCCTTGGTTGATTTTTATTCATTAGTGTGTTTTCATTGTTCCTGATCAATTTTGAGTTGCCTGAGAGTGCCTCAGATTAAGGCACAAAGATGGGATATGAATGGTTTTTACAGTAAATGATAAAATTAATTTATTGATGCACTAAGTGGAATATCAGCGTTATCAGACAGAATCATCTGTTGTAAAGATTCAAAGCGCCAGCCCTGCTGCGTGTTTGACATTCAGGTTTTTTTGCGCTGAGCACAGTCTGTTCTGTGTCATGTAATAAAGCCTGATGTAGAAGGTCTATGTGTGTTGCAAGGAAGATGTTTACTAATCGGTAGAGAATTAACATGTGCTAGGGACGATGAAGTCATTTCTTTATGCACAAGGAGTGATAAGTTCTGTGTAATGTTAGGTCAAGATGATGGGTGGTGAAATAATGAAAACAATTTGGCTGAGCGATGCAGCTATGGCAACCCTTAGAAAGACCTACTATTTAGCCTCCTTCCAGATGGCTGTCAAAAGCTGGAGAACAACACTCTTGAGGGAAACCCAAAACACAGGCATGTTTAGTTTGAACATTTATGTGTTTTAATCAAGAATGTTTAAAAAGCTCCTTATACACAGCAGTGGGCAGTGTACATGTTTGCCATATGCTTGGATCTGCACATGTGAACCCACCAATCAGAAGGTGCTCTAATCTGGGTGAGGGGTGTTGCTGATACAGACTAATATAGCTGTACATCTGGACAATTTTTTTAATGTAACATATTTTTCAAAAAAATGTTGGCTAGCCATCACCCCAGTCATTTTTAATTTGGCTCATGGAGCATCAGATGCTATATACGAAGCAACAAATGGATTTTCTATACATTATATTATCTTTGGAGGGGAGAATCAACAGTGGAGGATAAACACAGAGTGCAGCTTATATAGGAACCTCCCACTTTATTTTAGGAGAGGAGCTCATTTCCTCATGTGCAAGAGTATTTTCCCTTGCATGCACAAATGTCTTCCTATGAAATAAGGAAAGGAGGTGCTCTTTTGAGAATGAAACTACTCTGTCTCTGAGCCAAATAGTTCTTCCCCTCCTCCACTATGGTCTTTCTGGAATCAAGATCACTTTCCTTAGCTATGTACTTAATTCGTCTCCAGGTGTAAGCCCAGCACCTGTGTGCTAAGCAAAACTCTATACTAAAACCAGCAGGGGATCCTATGAGAATCAGAGACTTAAAGAGCCTATTATGCCTCCTGGCTAGTGTAAGACTTTTCTAGAATATTTTCTACCATTGTTCCAGGATTGAAACAGCCCCTTTGTACTCTTTTTTCACATACAAATGCACTGCAAGCTGCAAGTTTATTTTCTGTCTTGACTGTATAATTTCATGCACCGTTAAACTCACCCCTCTGTCAAATGCTTAGTTTTTAAGCATTGCAATGAGTAGCTCTGCAAAGTGTTAATTCACTGGTGCTATCAGCTGATTAATTTATTTAATCCCATTTTAATTCGCGCTGCCTTCCATGGAAGGATGTCCATTGCTGGAGGAGATGCACATAGAACATGTCAAGAATCTATGTGGATCTCGTGACTCAGGTAACATTTTAAAGGCAATCATCCAAACAATCACCTGGAAAATACCACTTGTCTCACAATACAAACAAGAAAAAAATCCACCCCTAACACTATAATAGGATAATTGATCAACTAATTTCTTTAAAGGAAGACATTGCTGAGCAAAAACATTTCATTTGAGAGTCCAATTAAAAGCCTATTCACCTTGACAGCATCCCACGTTAGCAAGCACTATAGATTAACTGTAGGTTTGTTCTTTGTTTTTACGTATATTTCCTAGTCAGGTCGTTGAATTGCCTCTTGCTATTTTGGTTACTATTACCAAAATATATATATATATCTCCCTGAAAGGTCTTTCAGAGGTTGTATTTGTTATACCATCTGCTGTTCCTTTTCCAATTTATGAATTCTAAGTGCTGTTCCATCTTGGGCAGCTTTTCAGCGAGAGCCAGTATAAAACTCAGCTTCCTTCCAAGAAAGCTTCCTCCAGCCATCATGACATCAGCCTTATTTATCCAGTTGATTTGAAGTTTGCACCATCAGTCTCAACAGCCAATCAACCTAAATGTATCCCCACACATGTTCGTCACCATTTACACATCAGAAGCAGATGCAACTAGCCCCGGACAGCCAGGAGATGAAGCTAATTAGGAGAAGTGGAGTTGTAAGGAGACACTCGAGGGAAATGTCAAGAAGTCTTCAGTGGCTTGCAAAATCAGTGTAGCTCAGCTTGTTACCTGGGCCAGTGATGGAGCGCAGCTGGGCCAGTTCCTAACAATGCTGCCAAAAGCACTCTGCTTTGCTTTGTGACAGCTGGTGACTGTCAGAGCCCCCACATGGGCTTTGCACATTTTTTTCTTGTTTTACAATAGCAGCAGCAGCAACAACAACATATAGCTGTGTTCTTCTCGTCCTTTGTTTCTGTGAATTCAAGGAAGAAAGGCATACCAGACACTTTTAGGGTCATAAAATGTTTCTGAATGCAGGCAAAGGGTAGGAAGTCGAGCACTGAGCCTTTCTTTTAATCATCCATGTTTGATGGGCACTTTTGCAAGTAAGGCTCCTTTAAAAAAGAATTGAAACAAATTTTGCAAACAGGTCAGCAACAGTAGGCTAAAACGTTGCAGAAACTACTTCAAAAAATAAGTGACCCAGGAAGAGTTCACAGTGAAGCTTCTTCCTAGTCACAAGGTGAAAGGGTTTGTGTATTGCTGGATAGCTGCCATTCTATTGGAGATTAAGCAGAAAACCAAATTCATTTGAAAAGCAATGACCCTTTATTTTCACCTCTCATGTGTCCCTGACAAGATATAGGGCTGGATTGAGACTGACAAACATAGAGAACGAGTTCGAGACCAAAGAGTGTATTACACATCATTTAAAAAAGAAAATGTAGTGTGTGAGAATCATATAATCAGGGAATGGTAGAGTTGAAAGAAACCATGAGGGTCATGTAGTCCAACCCCTGCAATGTAGGAATCTTAACTAAACCATCCATGACAGATGGCCTCAGTGTCATAAAAAGGCTAATATGTTATTTAATACCCACAATTCTTAGCCTGATCAATCAGTGTTAGGGGGAAGGTGGAGAATCTTTAAGGACAACCTTAAAATATTAAAAACATGAGATAATATAGATTTTTCATTTCGAACTTTAACGTAGGATGGATATAAGGTCCTTAGGATTTAAAATAACTATTACGTGTTAGCAACTTTTTCAGATAAAAAGGGGAAATCAAAAGATTTTTCCCAAGTGCAAGCAGGTCATGTGATGATGAGTAATCCCATGCACCAATCATTTTACATAATCATCTAATGCACTGATGCTCCGAGATGTTGTATAAATCCTAATGGGAGAAAAACACAAAGAGGTTTGCTCTGTAATTCCCCAGTACAGCTAAGAGTGGGAAGATATTAAAGATTTTCTTCAATTTAACGAGATGTGCCTGAGCAGTCAAGTTTCGAATCAAAATCTCAGTTTTCCTAAAGCTGGATGTTCTCCTTTTGCAGGAAGTGGTGGCATGACTACAGACTTAATTTAGCAGATTTATATGAATCAAAAAATCTTCATTGACATCAATTGATTGTCCTTTGTTATGGCCACTGTGGTATGGATATTGCTACACATTTTTAACATTATTGTTGCCCTAGATTCAGAACCCAGGATCCCATGTACCACCTCAAATTCAGAAATGTGCACTGGTGGTCAGTGGCATAGCGTGGGGGGTGCAGGGGGGGCCGGCCGTACCGGGCGCAACATCTGGGGGTTAGGGTTAGGGGGCGCAAATCCACGGGTTAGGGGGCGCAAATTACTTGCCTTGCCCCGGGTGCTGACAACCCACGCTACGCCACTGCTGGTGGTTGCTTCTGTTGTCCTGATAATGAACACATTTCCGGGGGGGGGGGACCACTTTTTTACAGAAAAGGTTAACATATTCTTTAAGCATAATAAAATGATAATTGTAACCATGCATATACCTGGCCAACCCACCCACCCCACCCCCCGACTAAAAGAGGTTGAAAGAAAGAGAGAGAGAGAGATAGAGAGAGAGAGAGAGAGAGAGAGAGAGAGAGAGAGAGAGAAAGAAAGAAAGAAAGAAAGAAAGAAAGAAAGATGCAGCAACTGGAGGGCCCATGCACGAGCCATTCCAGCCTTAGTGAAGCATGTTTGCTACTGCTTCCTTCACCTGCTGCTTGCTGGGTTTTCGTCTTCTGTGGACGGCCTGGGCTGTAGGACCATGGATGTAGATACTGTTATGCTTCATGGGAATCCAGCAGGACTTCTGCATTCGCCCCCATGGAAGGTGAGAACACAAATGAGAAATGTGGCTCCCAGCCTGGTAAGCCGAAATACTGTAAAGTTATCTGTAGAAAGTGATCTTGAAAGCCCTTAAGTATTATGTAGGAATTTTCATTGAAGCAGAGTTGGCTTTTAAAAAAAAAAGGACTTAAACAGTAAATCTACATCATTTGGCACTTTTAGCTCTGGAGATTTAACTTCTCAGGGAATCAACATGTGGTGCACAGTTGTAGAAATAATTGTAATGTATTTCTAAAACTACTACAAAGCCTGTCTTGTACTGGTAAAACGTAAGGGTTTAAGGGTTTCTGCTATTATACTTCAAAATAACAATAGATGGAAGGACAAAATGGTGTTTTCTGTGCCTAAAGATTGAGGTTAGCAATAATTAGCTGCTTTCATTCTGTAGATAATTATATAATCTTGATCAGCATCTTATGGAACAGCACACAGTGTGCTCATTCTTCATAACAAGTACTCCATCATCAAGCCTACACATTCATAGGGATTCCTTGAAAATGTGGTTTCTTTGACAACTAGTTACTTACTTTCAGTCCATTGATAGATTCCAGTCTATCAAGGTGTTAGGCACACTTTAGGCATTATAGGAGACCATGGGCTTCCACTACTTGAGCCACAGTGATCATTAGGCTTGCACACCCCTTTTACCTTTCCTCCTCTTTTGTATACCAGATGAGAAGACTGGAAGAATCTTTTTCCAGTTTTAAATAATACACAGTTCCTCTGGCATCCAAATTCAGGGAACCATTTATGAAGCTATGGTTTCAGTATAAGCTAGGATCTGAAAGCAAGGTTTGATCTTGGCATTTTCTCACTAAGCATAGTTTAAACAAACCACAGTACCTTCAATCTGGGTGTCATGGGAACTGTAGCCTGTTTAAAATTGAAAGCAAAACTTCCCACTCTCTGTAAGTGCAAAAAAACTGAAGTGAAGGAGGAATTTCACCATCACACTTCATTCACATAATGTCTGAAATGGGCCAGTGGAACATCACTGGTTGTTGGTAGGTGTGTGCCATCATTATCTTTGCTGTATACGCCAGAAAGCATATGGAGATGAGGGAAGCACATCATCTGCTTTGTTATTTTTTTCAGTAGAAGGGGAGTTTCCAACAGTTATATCCCCTAAGTGATCAAATCAATACATAATAAAATTAATAAATATTTTAATAAAGCATAATAACATAATCAAACATCACAGTTTCCTAAACCAAGGCCAGCACAGAACAGTCAGAGTCTGATTGTAGGCAGTATGCGAGGCCAAAAGGCCAAAATATCTGCCAAGCCAATATGAGGCCCAGGTGCTGGAAATGCAGAAGTCCCCAAGCAGTGAGGCTTCAGCTGTCTGTGCCTTAATTCCCCAAAGACTTCAACCCCATATCTGCCAGCCATTTTAGC
Organism: Podarcis tiliguerta; assembly: GCF_965153285.1. Lineage (NCBI taxonomy): Eukaryota > Metazoa > Chordata > Lepidosauria > Squamata > Lacertidae > Podarcis > Podarcis tiliguerta. The sequence continues at coordinate 32,130,529 of NC_139540.1, read as the reverse complement.
AAGGGACCAGAGCAAACGTAGCACTGTTGCCTAGCAACCCCTGGACACGTTCTCTGGTATTGTCATTAGGATGGATCCTACTATGACTCAACTCAAAAGGAGAGAGTGAGTTGGATATTACTTGAAAGCAGACACATCTGCAGTCCAGTTTTAGTGTGTGAGAGAGGGAGTTTAGTTGTCTTTTTCTATCATGTGCCAGCTTGGCTGCACAATCTAATAGCTCCCCAGACAGAGTCAAAAGGAGCAAACATATAGCATTTGAACACCCCTGATTCTGCAGCAGTTTTCATTTTCAACTGATCAGATGAATTTATGACGAATCAAAATGTCTTACAACCACTGAGAGAAACATGAAGCTCTTCTTCAGGTTTTGCTGTGAAGGCTCAGCTGCCCACAGGGCTTAAAAACATGGGAGTGGCTGGGATTTGACAGATTCATAAAACAATAGCTATGGATTTGGTGTGTTTCTAGTCATGGTTGCCTTATGGTCAAAATGTGCAGCCTGTCGCTAACAGATTCAACCAGTAGCCTGAAATCTAGCTGTGGAAAAGTTTCCAGCTAGACCCATATGGCAGTGCTGTGAAGCTTTCAGCAGTTTTAAGAAAATCAGAAAATCCATAAAAAGTCATTACATGTGGCAACACTTTGTTATCTATTAAGTATTTGACCATCTGTGAAGTGAATCTGGCAAGTGTTTCATCATCCCTTCACCAGCGTACATTGTAAACTCATGTTGTGGCTTTGGACTTTGTTTTAGGCAATGCTCTTAAGTCTCTGTGTTAAGATTATTGCAAGAGCCTTTCTAAATAATCGATGCATGTGTAGTTGTTAGTTGCCCTCCAGCTAGTATTGCTGCAGTCAGGGCTAGCGGAAGACATTTTGGTGGTGGACTGACAGTTGAATCTTAACTTTCAACAGTGTACCTGCAGACTTATTTAGGGGACATGGGTGGAGATGTTCTGTGTGACACACACACACATTTCTGTCCTCCAACTTTTTGCTGCTGCCTCCTGACCTCAGTATCTGCTGTATGACTTTCCTTGGTAGTAGAGCTGGTCCTGGCTTTTGTAGGAAAATAGCATTTTCCAGCACTCAACCTGCAATGTGTGATACCACCACTGGAAAAACATAGTGTACATCTCTGCACCTGATCATGTTGCATAGCTTTTGAGTTTGGAAGGCTATGAGAGAAGGCTATGAGATCTGGATTTGCATGATTGTCAGGGGCAACTATTGGCAAGTGTCTGTGACATCATTGGTGTTTCCTACAGGCTAATATCCATGAAATATCCATTCTCACTACCCAGTGGACATTTCAGCTGTTGTGTTTGTTTTTAAATGAGGGACAGGAAAAGGAAATCCCCTCAGCACTCCAAGTAGGCTGTCATTCCTATCTATGCACAATAATCCCCTGACATCTTTTTTTTAGCAGTTGTATTCCCAAACATGCACTCTTTATTTATTTTTTAAAATCCAATTGAGTCCCCTGCCCAGCAATGCTGTGGTTCCCTTTTCCAATGAACACATGGTTATTATCCCCTACCCAGCCTGTGTGAGGATAATATATTTCTGTGCTCATGTAGGACTGGGGATATTACTAGCTATAGTGTTGTCTGGAAAAGCCCAAGACTGGTGAGCAGTTAAACATCAGACAGACGTAATTATATATTCGGTATACATGTGGTGTGCTGGTTGCTAGGTTCCCCCCCCCCCTTGCTTGTAGGTTCCTTCCTCCCCTTCTCTCCCCCCCCCCCTTTAGTTTATCACAAAAATAAGCTCAATGTTGAGAAGAGAATTTATGCAGCTGTTGCATTTATTCAGTGCAGTCCTCATCCATTCCCTGTCTGCGCAGAGATTATGGGTTTATACTCCCACACCGTTCCTGGGATAATGACATAAACTCTAAGTGTAAATGTGGACTATCTAATTTTAGTCAAGCAGCAGTAATTTTTCCCTGCAGAAAATGCAGCATGTCATCTTTCTGCAAGGAGAAAACAAAGCAGCAGGGCATGTTCATCTCAGACAAACCTCTCTCCCTGTCTTTTTCTTTTTGCCAACCCAGGGGACCCATGATGGCAAATGGTGCATAAAGGAGCTCACATTTTCTTTAGCTACAGCCTCTACTCTCCCTGGATTAATTGCCGGATACAGATTATTTCTCCATGGCACAGCTGTGCCCAAGTTAAATTCTGAGAAACAGCTTGGACTACTAATAGATGACATGTTTAATATTGAATATGTATTTTTTATTTATTTGAAATATTTCTTGATGGGGTGGGGAACAGTGATACAATGTCAGCATTTTAGTTAATTTCCTTTTGTTATGGGGGGGGACCCCTCTTTCTTAATTAGCAGGTTTTGACATGCTGTGAAATACCTAGCAGACAAGATACAATGTTAGATATTATGGGCCAAATTTAATTCATGGTCAGTGAGGAAACTGTTCTCTCTCTCTCTCTCTCTCTCTCTCTCTTGTGTGTGTGTGTTTTAGCCTTGAATTTAGCCTCCATGTTTGGCATCCATTGTCCTAAAATTCCTATGTGGTGAGTCAAATTAATCACCTAGCATAGCCTGCCAAACTTGGCCCTCCATCTGTTTTGGGACTACAACTCCCATCATCCCTAGCTAACAGGACCAGTGGTCAGGGATGATGGGAATTGTAGTCCCAAAACAGATGGAGGGCCAAGTTTGCCCATGCCTGGCCTAAGATAACATTTAACAACTTAACCGAACATAAAACATAGCATCACCAAGTTTCCTTTTAACTATCAGATAGCTTATGGTCATCCTTAGTAATCATCATCATGAATACTGCTGCACTGCCTAACAGTGCCCAATAAAATCTAATTGCTTATTTTAAAAGCAAGGTAGCCCTTGATGCATGTACAGAGGGCTGTACATGCTCAGAGGGCTGAGATTGACAGAAGGATCAAAACACATTTTTGGAGGGAAAAGGAGCGGCAGGGAAAGGTGAATATCTGGCAGATAAGGTGCTTTTCCTTGCTGAATTAAGCTGAGCAGAGAGGACTCAGAAGACATGAACACTATAAGTGGCTGTAATCTGCTTTGATGGGTTTAGAAAGTCAACAGCCAAAAATAATACAAGAGATCGTTAAACATCAATGTGCAAGAGTTGGTGTCATCAAGATGTCTGTTGCCATGTGCGGGATGTCCTGAAGTAGTCACTGTCCCCAGGTCATAAAACCTGAGGCTGGATATTGATGAAGGAGCAAAGCTTGTACGATTTGTCTGGAGAAGCTTAGGCACACTATGAGATTATGTTTGTCACTTGAAAGAGCAATGTCAAAGAAGCTCGCACAGGGCAAAGATACCGTTTTGAACCGCTGCAATTCTTTCGCTGGGTCTTTTGGGATCAAACGCATGACTTCTTTTTTGCTCTCAAAACAAATATTTTCCTGATTAAAAATAGAGGCTCCACACAATCCTAGGTATATTTACTCAGATGTAAGCTCCACAAGACTTACATCCTGGAAAACAAGCATAGAATTGCACCCTCGGGCTGCAGTCGTGCCTAGCTATACGTTTCAGGAAGACCAGCAGCACTTCCTTCTGAACAAATGTACGCATATCTGAGTTCTTGAAAAGCTACCCAAGATTTCTTTCTCCATGTATGTGTGTTTTATCTTGGAAACAGTTTTAAGTGTGAGATGTTTAATGCCAGCAAGAAAAATGTGTGTGTATAGCTTACGGTTGCCATTTTTTGCTTTTTTTGGCCAAAAATCAACACTTCTGACATGGGTTTCCCCGGACATTTCTGACAGGTGAATCCCATATATGTCCGGGAAATTCCAGACATATGGCAGCCCTAGTACAGCTGCAAAAGCTAGGTAATCTTGGGCTGCTTCACAAACTACTCCTAAACCATGATTTGCAATTATCACACCTGTAATACGAATTTAAAACCTGTTTATTTCGGCTGGAACACTCATTGAATTTAAAACAGCAAGCCTCTGCTTTCTTTCCACTATTAATGAAGTTCACAAGTGATACATGCCAGACAAAAAGGTGTTCTTGCTTCCTGTAACATGTTTCATCTTGGCATTTCAGTCTTTCCAGGTCCCTTGTCTTATCTCTTCCTCTCCTTCATTTCTGGTTGTTTTTTTTTTATTATTCTGGGAGTAACAGCACAATCCTTTACATTTCTACTCTGAAGGGACTCACACTGTGTGAGTCTTACTCCCTGTGTGACTTACCCTCAGGTGAGAGTGTATATAGGATCAAGCCCCAATTCCATTTAATTTAGAGGAACATTCTTGTGAATAGATATATAAGGGATTGTGCAGTTAGAGTGTGAGTCTATAGGGCAGATTCAATCCATGTTAATTCTTTTCTGTACAGCACAGAGTGTAGGTGCTATATAATGGCTACATGTTACAATTAATTATTATGGTGATCCTGATTAATAATAAACAAACAAAAAAACAAGCCTTCCGCAACCTGATGCCCTGCAGAGATTACAACTCCCATCAGCCCCGGTGAGTGATATGTTCATATAACCCTGTTTTATCTTTTTCTTTATAAAACTGAAATCACAAAATAAATTGAAACACTTCAGACATTCAAAAATAGCAGCACTAAGGGTGGTGCTGTGGTCTAAACCACAGAACCTAGGGCTTGCCGATCAGAAGGTCGGCGGTTCGAATCCCCGCAATGGGGTGAGCTCCCATTGCTCAGTCCTTGCTCCTGCCAACTTAGCAGTTCGAAAGCATGTCAAAGTGCAAGTAGATAAATAGGTACCACTCCGGCGGGAAGGTAAACGGCATTTCCGTGCACTGCTCAGGTTTGCCAGAAGCAGCTCAGTCATGCTGGCCACATGACCTCGAAGCAGTACGCTGGCTCCCTTGGCCAATAAAGTGAGATGAGCACCGCAACCCCAGAGTCTGTGACTGGACCTAACGGTCAGGGGTCCCTTTACCTTTACCTTTTAAAGGGCTCATCCACACGTCCACTTTCCCCACCGCTTTCCCCTGGGAAAACCCACTGCTTACTGCTGAATCCAAGCAAACATCAATCAGGTTTTCTCCAGATTAATGTTTGCTCTGATGTAGTACTAAAGAGCAGGTTTTCTGGGGGGAAATGGTGCTGCAAAGGCAAAGCTGCTTGGACCCGTGCCTAGAAATCATAGGAGAAGCAGAAAAACACTCAGACCTGTGCTTTCTAGGCACAGGACAAGTGGAAGCCCCCCCCCCCCCAAGTGTTATAAAAAATGCATTCTCCAGCACAAGGGATATAACTATGCTAAGCCAGTGTGGTGTAGTGGTTAAGAGCAATAGACTCATTATCTGCAGAACTGGGTTCGCGTCTCCGCTCCTCCACATGCAGCTGCTGGGTGACCTTGGGCTAGTCACACTTCTCTGAAGTCTCTCAGCCTCACTCACCTCAAAGAGTGTTTGTTGTGGGGGAGGAAGGGAAAGGAGAATGTTAGCCGCTTTGAGACTCCTTCAGGTAGTGATAAAGCGGGATATCAAATCCAAACTCCTCTTCTTCTTCCTCTTCTTTCAAATCCTTATAGAATTTGTTATAAGTTCCCGAACTTTGAAATCATTGGGACTTGAAAGTGTTTCAGTTTGCCTGGATTGTGTCCTTTGATCTTAGAATTATGATCTAATTTTTGTAGATTTTTCAAATGATACTTAATTAGAATTTACCAAGAGGTGATTTTCTGATGACTCCATTTTTAAAAATGAAAAAAAAAATGTTCATTTTAATAAGACTAGTTGCAGCAGATGAGATATTCCCCCCCTGCCTTTGTAGCCAGAAAGGAGATGCACAATCAGCAAATTAGAGAACTGTCAATTTACATTCACGCTGAACAACACTATGTGTGTACATAAGAGACCACTTTCCCTAAAATCTGACCAGCACATTCATTTCTAATCTAGTTTATGTACTAAGCCACCCTGCGCAATTGATGGAGGGTGCATTGCCATTTGTTCACCAGCTGCAAATGGCAGATTAGCATTTATCTGTCGCAGCTTTATCTGTTTTATGATGTCAAACCAAACAAGACATGATTACTCTGTCTGTCAAAAAAAAAACCCACCCTCAATACTGTATATATTGATTTCCCATCATTTTCTAAATCCTAAAGAAGTGGAGGAGCAGAACGTTTCAAAGTATGGTCTGGACTCACATTCCTTTGAAATCTTTCCTTCACAACAAATTATGTTGAGCAATACTTTGAAAGCAATTACTTTCACAGAGAAGTCACTGATGGTGCTGTAATTAGTAGATTTATGTTGCTGTTAGGGATGGAATTTTCTGAAAATTTTGATGTTTTAAAATTTCCATCTTGCTTTTTGATCTTGACAAGAAGAAAGGGTTTGTTTTTCTTCTTATCAATTCCACTAAAAAATATGAATAATTCTCATATACTGTATGCATGTATGTATGTATACACACTTCCAGTTTCCTAAAGTAACTACGGTAACACAGAAACAGATACATGCAGCAATGCATACAACAGTATAAAAATACTTAAGTGTTAATACTTAGGAAATTATGTTGCAGAAATATGGTATTGCAAATGTGTTACAGTGGTACCTCGGGTTACATACGCTTCAGGTTACATACACTTCAGGTTACAGACTCCGCTAACCCATAAATATTACCTCCAGTTAAGAACTTTGCTTCAAGATGAGATCAGAAATTGTGCTCCAGTGGCACGGCAGCAGCAGGAGGCTCCATTAACTAAAGTAGTGCTTCAGGTTAAGAACAGTTTCAGGTTAAGAACGGATCCCGGGACCATTTAAGTACTTAACCCGAGGTACCACTGTATATGTATAATATATGCAATTTTTGCATATAATTTTGCATACAATTAGTCTTCAAAACCCAAATTACAGAATTAGACCTAAGTGGGTGCTTGATACAAGAGGCAGTATGATGGAAACAAACCTCTATCAGGTGGAAACCACGTTTCCTGTATAAATCCCCTTAAGTTAAGATGCATTTGTACAGAATTCTAACATATGCACATGTTTCACTCTTAAAGTGTTTTGTTTAATTTTGTTCTTTTCTTTCCTCCTCTCTTACCTGGGCTTCTTCCTGTTCCCTTGCAGGGAAAAACCATAGGCTTAGGGAAAGGCTGATGCCCTGTGCAAGTCTTCAATTAACAGTGGGGAAAAGATTGGCTCCCCGCCACCATGTGGTTGCTGAGCCCCACTGAGTTTTTGCAGGCTTTGTGTTTCCCACCCACCTTGTTTGCTCAGAGCATATCTTTCAGAGCAGGGATAGGGAACCTGTGGCCCTTCTGATTTTGATTACTTTTGGCAATGCTGGTTGGGGCTGATGGGAGCTGGAAGGTGGACGACGTATTGAGGGCCACCCCTTCTGCATTCCTGCTTTAGGGGACAAAGTTTTGGAATGGGCCCCAATAGTTCAGGGCAGGATTCAGAAGTGATGGAACAGAAATATTTGCTTTGAAGTTTTTACAGGAGGATTGATTTTTTATGAAAACATTACCCTGAAACAAGGCCAGTGTGTGCTACTTTTGTGTCTGGCTTTTTTATACTAAATTTCATCCCTCGTAGTGCAGAATCCAGACCTTAACAGAACAGAACCAAATGGAATATGAGATTGTGCTGAATCAGGTTCACACACACCCTCAAATAGTTATGAAATTGGTCTGTTTCTGCCTTCTTTGTGTGATCAGTGTGAGCCTCCTCTGTCAGAAGAAGATGTGGTTAGGAAAGGCAGGGAAGTTCTTGCCCTCTTGAAGATGTGTCAATGGCTTTAGTGAAGCTATTGCCTTATCCTTTATCTTTCTGTGATTGGATCAGGTTTATTGTAATAAAAATATCCTTTTCTTAAAAGATCAGAAGTAGACAGACTACACAGTAAGATGCCAGTGCTTTACTTCTTTGGTGCTTATAATATAAGACTACTCTTGATCATGAACTCTTTCCTCTAAATATAATGATCCTGTAAAGATTCTGAAGCCAGCCCTTTTGCAGTCCATCTGCATCACAGAAGCTGTAGTGGGATGAGGGGACCAGGAAGGAAAAAAATTATGGTGCTTTAAAATCCTCTCTGCAAATGCCACCACTGGCTCCTGTCAATCAGAATGTCCCAATGCAAGGTGAAAAGGCAGTGTCCCTGCAAACTGCTTCCTTCTCAGGAAAGCTATGTTAGACTGTGAAAGGTGGATGATTCTGTTTGGGTCACTGTGAACTCTTGAGAAACACCTGTTTGTCATAAGTCCCCCATTTCCTAAGGGATCAGATTGGTGGGGAGAGGATTTTGGAAGCCTCATTACTGTCTGATTTGAAAACTCTCAATTCCTGGCAAACCGGAAACTAGTTTGGCTCATTTCTGTGAGTGAGATTTCCAGATTTCCAGCCTAGCTTAATCACAGAAAACCCAGCTGTCTTAGCTGATTTGCAAAAAGGTTTTCTCTCCCTTCCCTTCCTCTCTCTGTCTCTATTTAGAAATGCTTTAATCTGTTTAAGGCACATGTCATAATGAAGATTATGTAGATATGTGCTTTGAACATGACAACCAGGGATCTCAGTTGTGACCTGTGAATGATTTGAGGAATGGGCTGTCCTTCCTTGAGAAGGACCATCATTGTGTCCAAGGCATCCTGGTTCTTATGGGTCCTTGGGTCATGGCACAACGTGTGTGAAGTAAGTCTGTAAGCACTGTAATCAAAGGCACAAGGAAAAACAGTATCCTTGCTGTTGGGGTGGGACACTACTTAACAGCTTGGGAAAACCACAGCAGCATGACATATTCACAACTTCATCTGTTTGTTATTGTGCTGTGCACAAACCTGATATTTGCAGTTTTCTGTCTCTTCCTCTTAGCAGTTGCAATGGGTGTGGGGTTGAGCATATCTATTTGAGCTGGCCATGGGTGTTATGTGTGGTTTTCTTTCTTTCTTTCTTTCTTTCTTTCTTTCTTTCTTTCTTTCTTTCTTTCTTTCTTTTTTTCTTTCTAAATTTCACCAACATACTAAAGGTAAAGTAAAGGTACCCCTGCCCGTATGGGCTAGTCGTGTCCGACTCTAGGGTTGTGCGCCCATCTCACTTAAGAGGCCGGGGGCCAGCGCTGTCCGCAGATACTTCCAGGTCATGTGGCCAGCATGACAAGCTGCATCTGGTGAGCCAGCACAGCACACGGAAACGCCATTTACGTTCCCGCTAGTAAGCGGTCCCTATTTATCTACTTGCACCCGGGGTGCTTTCGAACTGCTAGGTTGGCAGGCGCTGGGACCGAGCAACAGGAGCGCACCCCGCCGCGGGGATTCAAACCGCCGACCTGATGATCGGCAAGTCCTAGGCGTGAGGTTTTACCCACAGCGCCACCCACGTCCCTCACCAACATACTACAGCTCTCTCAACTGCCTATGATTACTCATTTGAGAAAGGTCCATGAGAGAAGTTACTTCATGGTGTCTTCTCCTGAAGCATTGGAAGCCAGGGAGCCTAAGATTTTGTTTTTAAGGAAGGTCCAGACCACTAAAGAGATGATTTATAAAATGTAAAACAGGACACTCACAAGGACTCAGTGACCACTTTTACAGCAAGATAAGCCCAAACAAAGCCCTGTGAGAACTTCTCCAAAACGCCCTCACCCCTTTCATAATTTTCAGATGCAGTTTCTTTTCTCATTAATAGCCAAAGAATGATTAGGAGGGGAGAATTTTTTTAGCCCAAAGCTAAAAGCTAGTATGTTACCTTTGGGGCCAAGTACGTTTTGTATCTGTTCCAGTATAGTATGTAATTATGATATGATATGTACCTTAATCTATTGTTCGTACAGTAAAGGTCATGGTACACAGATACTTCTCAGTAAATGTGGTTAAACTTAGGGTAATTCCCACTGGTTTCAAAGGAGTTTTCTCCAAATATGTTTACGACTGAAACCTTAATGGTTGGGATGCAAGATATATTTAACTCCTCAGATTAAGAACATAACCAATAAAGACCTTATCCATCATTTATTAACTGCAGCTAGATTTGTGATTGCAAAAAGTTCGAAAACTTTAAATGCAAATATTTCTGAAGCCTGGATCACACACGTGTGGGACTTCATGCTTATGGACAAATTAACCATTTCACAAATAGAATATTGTTTCCTGGGGCAGGAGGCAGAACTCATAACTTCTATATGGCATGGTGTCCTTTTATTAACTTTGTTAAGACAACTACTAAGCTCTGTTTTCCTTGTATGGGTATGTTTTGTTACTTGAAATTAAAAATTATTTTTTTAAAAATGTGACTATCATAACGCAACAACAGTGCAGTATCTAAACTTCCTAATAACATTCACCACATTGTCAAATGTTACAATTTATGTTATAGAGCATCTGGGTCTTTGTAAGAGTTGAACTATCACTATGAACATTTAAAAACCCAAGATACCGTTATGCCAGACTATTATTCAAGTTGTCAGACATTGCAATATTCATCGAATAAAGGCATGTTAAAGTTTTTTGAGCCATAGAATCTGCAAGATGAAAATTCCCCATGTTGCATATATAGGTCCTGAAATAGGGATGAGGCACCTCTGACCCTGTTGGACTCCAATTCCCATTCGCATCATCCCTGACCATTGGCTCTGGAGGCTGGGGTTGATGGAAGTTGGAGCTCAACAACAATGGGAGAGTCACAGGTTCACCAACCTCATTCTAGAGATTTCTGCTTTCATAACTGGGGATGTATTGTTCTGTTGTTAATATGCTACTGAAAGAAGAAAGTGAAAGATTAGATCATAGCACAGATTAAATATCACTGTAAAATGCTTAGTCATTGTAAGAACACAGTTGAAGACTCACAGTGGGTAACAATGAAGGCAGCCCTGTATCAGGAAGTTTTTAATATTTGACATTTTATTATGTTTTTATGTGCTCGAAGCCACCCAGAGTATGTGGGATGTTGTTGTTGTTAATGTACCATATGAACATAGGAAACTGCCTTACATCAACTGCTTCCATTGGTCTGTCTAGCCCAGTAAATTCTATTCCAGGGATAGCCAACTTGGCATTCTCTAGATGCTGTTGGGCTCCAAAGTCACATCAGCCACAGCCAGTTTCGTCAGTGGGAGTTCAGCATCACCTGGAGGGAATCACATTGACTCTTCCTACTCTACTCCGTCTGACTGCAGATTTCTAGATACTTTGGCAGAGACATTTCCCGTCACCTGCTACCTGGCCACTGGAGATGTTAGAAATTAAACCTGCTCTGCATTAACAAAGAATCATGGAGGAATTTTTTTGTTCCGTCCCATTTTAAAGTGAACTCACCCAGTTTGTCAATTCCAGACTAGTATGTGGATTGGAACACAGTAATCTATTAGATTACACACTTCTCTGAAATTTGCAATGCAGTTTCAGCCCAAGGAAAGTGTTCACAAAAATGTCTATAGAAGTACACATTTTAGGAGAGAATCCATTAAAATGCATACAAAAATGCTTGTTTTAGAGGAAGGGTGCATTTGTAGGTTTGAGTACTGCAGATATGCTGTGGTGGGGGGATTCCAGCAGAAAGAATTATTTTCCTGAAGCTTCTTTTTTAAAAAAAACATTTTGTTGCACTTACACACACACATTGAGAGAGAGAGATTCATAATCTTGTTATTTTTCATTGTCACTGCAAGTGCTTTTAATGTATCATTTGGGGCTATTTAGTTATAAATACATCTACTGGCAAAAGTGTTCTCTGTGTGCTAGCTTAGACTGCTTACACACACACGCACACACATTTTCTTTGAATCTCCTTAACACCCCAGCCACTCCCTCCTCCTTCTTTTTAACACCCACACATTTCTGTGCAGATGGAAAGATGTGACAGATCATGGAATTAGCAAACCCAAGCCTTTTTTGTGTGTTATGTTTTAATCTACTCCAGCCCTCCCCCACCTCTGAAGTCCCTTGATCTAGAATTTTATTCAAACTAAATGAACTTCTTAACAAGACATCTGTTCAGAACATGTGTTAGCTTTCAGCTCCACGTTCGACCCTTCAAATGCTTTGTATTTATTTCTCATGAGCGAGAGTGTGCTTGTTCTAACCAGTCAGTCCATACTGCTCCATAACCTTGGGGAGGGGCGGTTCATATTTATAGATCTTTGCTTTTTTAGTGTGGGTGAATATTATCCACTATTACCAGAATAAAAGCAAATCCATTAAGTCAGAATGAGACAGACGATGCAGGTGAGGAGAGTTTGCACACTTTCAACGTTAACAATACGCTGAGCACACCATGCACCCGCACACCCCAAAGAATCCTGGGAACTGTGTAGCTTATTAAGGGTACTTGGAATTGTAGATCAGTTTGGGATAAACTACAGTTCTACAGTGCTTTAAATATATGGTGTGTGTGCAGCCTTGTATAAACCCACCCAACAGAAGCTGGAATAGTAAAAAAATACCATTATCTGTATTTGTCTCTAAAATCAATACAGCAAAAACAGCAAGTGACATTCGGGATACATGGCATTTTCAACTGAATTGTAGGCTGTATTAGTGTGGATTTCTTACCTTCTTTTTCACAAAGAAAAAATCGGATGTCAACTTGCAAATAAGAATGCTGCTATTCAGGACACCAATAGTGCATTTTTCTTACATTGTCTTCTGTGGAGAGTGCTGTGAAAATGCAAACAAAAAGCTGTTCTTCTTTTCCGTTATGCACCCCTTTTATATACAGTAGGGTAAACTCTGTGTTAGAGAATATTCTAAGGACTGTCACAGCTGCAATCCAGCTACTAGAATATAGGTTCACCAAAACACCCAGTTTCCAGTATGAGATCAGGCTTGAATTGGGTACATTTTATCTAAGCCACCATGGAACTCTATCTTGGCATCTCCAGATTATAGATACTATCCAAGGATGTAAAAGCCCATGATTTGTGGTGAATGGTATTCAAAGCTTCATGGATACCTACAATTACTATGTGATCGTAACAATTTCCAAAGAGTGTTTTCATGTTATTCCATTGCAGCAAAAATCAGAAAGAGTCTTGTGGCACCTTAAAGACAAAACAAAATTAATATGGCATAAGCTTTTGAGGACTAGAGTCCATTTCATCTAATGAAGTAGATGCTAGTCCATGAAAAGTTATACCTTAATGGGTCTGCGACCACATAATAAAATTTGATTGACTGATTGATTAAAAACGTATGCCGCAATACATTTCTAAGTCTTTAAGTTGCCACAGACCTTTTGGTTGTTTATGTAAATGTCATTTGTGAACTTGCCCACATAAAGACCTTAGAAGGTAGTGACGATGCAGCAATTCCGGGGGGGGGGGGGGGTTAGCATAAATGTCTCATGTTAGGCACAGAAAATAAGTCATAGATAATAGAATCATAGAGTTGGAAGGGACTCTTAGGATCATCTAGACCAACCCCCTCAATGCAGAAATATGCAGCTGTTCCATATCAGGATCAAACCTGTGACCTTGGTATTATAAGCAGTATGTTCTAACCAACTGTGCTGTATCTTCCCTTATTGTAACTGCATTGAGCTTTGATAATAGACTTGGCTTTTTCAGCATAATTAAATGTAAGAACAGTCCTGGCTTAGACCAATAGTCCATACAGTGGTACCTCGGTTTAAGAACAGTCCTGTTTACAAACGATTTGGTTTACGAACGCCGCAAAACCGGAGGTAGTGTCCCGGTGTGTGAACTTTACCTCTGTCTAAGAATGGAATCTGTAAAGTGGAAGGGCACCGGCGGCAGGAGGCCTCATTAGGGAAAGTGCGCCCCAGTTTAAGAACGGTTTCAGTTTAAGAACAGTTTCAGTTTAAAAACGGACTTCCAGAAGTTCGTAAACCGAGGTACCACTGTATATCTTTTCAACATCTTTTCAAAGCTGACCAGAGAGATGTTTTTGGAAGCCTGGAAGCTTACTCCCACATGGTATGTTCCCCAGCGTCTAATATAAGAGACCTACTCAGGGCAACTGCTCAGGCAGGGTCCTCAAGTACTCATACTTACCATGGGCTCTTCACATCATGTAGCTGGGTCTCAGAGTTTCCATTTTAATTTCCCCAGTATTCTGGCATAGCACTCAGGAAATTCCCAGAATATTCTGGGAAATTAAAATAGCAGCTTTCAGGCTGTTGCCACTGGCAAGAAAGCATGAAATGGTCCATCAAGGTAAATAAAGTCCAGCCTTGGGCATTTTGACCTTTTCCCTCCAGCCCTAGATGGACTGTCACTGAACATGGTGATTCTATCCTGCATTGATTCCTCCCCTTTTAAAGCTGCCTAATCTAATGGCCATCACCACATTCTGTGCCAGTGAATTCCATAAGCTGTGTAACACAAAAGTGGGGAACAGAAGCAAAAGTGAGCAGGGCACCACATGTAAATTTTACATTTGTGCAGTAAGCTAGTTTCTACGCACATTCACATTCACCTCTTTATGTCCTCTCTCCAGGTAAGCAAGAAGCATTATGAGAGTACAAGGGCAAACTCCAGCCAAGCAAAACCATCCAAGGAGGATGGATGGCATGGAGGGACATATTTGGCCCCTAGTCCAGAGGTTCCTCACCTGTGTTGTGTGAATTTGCATGATTTTTTTCTGTCTGTCATTTTGTGCAAACTGCTGATCAGTTTCACTGGGTGAACCCGAGAGGAAGAAAAAATCCACTCTATCTCATCCATAATTTTTGAAACTTCAATAAAGCCCTAAACACCTTAGACTTTCATCACAGGGGTGGTGCCTTTAAGATTGGAGCATTTTGGTAACTTTTGGTAACTTTCTGTGGGCTGTGAAATCCTTTTTGTGACCAGAGCTTCACAGAGTACACTGTAGCACTGTGGTGTTGCATAAAGGCACTGTCTTGTGTCCAGTTCTACACCTTTGCCTAAAGAAGACTCTTTGATCCACTGGACCATTTCCTCAGCGTTCCTTTGCACAGACAGACTGTGCAAGTTCCACCGAGTTAGCAATTCTGCTTGCTGCAAATAATTCATAAGACTATTTCCTGTGAGAACTTTTATATCAGCAGGTGGGCTGGTTTCCACAGTGCATTCTACTAAATACCATTCCTTAAGTACAGAATTACTGTTGGTTCTGCCAGGTCTTATAAAGATAGGGTGAACAGGGGATAGAAAAACTTTGGGGCAAGGCCAAATAACAGTTTTGAAAGAAGATTTAAAAGCACTTAACTGTAATTTAAGCTAAAGATAAAACACTGTTCATTAGAAACAAAGGCTACACCTATTCTCTGTTTGAAGTGGGTTGCTTGCTGTTGTCTGCTTGTCCCAACACAGAGAGAAATCAGTATTCAGTAGAAATTTAAAATAATCAAGGTTCTTCTGAAAGATTTCCAGGGTAAAGAGATGGTTGATTAAAGAAACATGGCATTAAAACAGAAAAGTGTGATGGGCAAATATATTATTTTGTTCATCCAGTGCCTGCCAAATTGAAGATGATGATAATTAGATGTCTACGTTACCTTTCCTCCAAGATGCTGAATGTAGCATACATGGGGTTGGTTCTCCTCCTCTTCATGTCCTGCTTGGTGGGCTTTCCATTGGCTGGTCACAGTGGGAAATGTGATGCTGGACTTAGAAGCCTTTGGTCTGACCCAGCCTGGCTCATGTGCTTACCTTGTGTTCTTATGTACTTCTGAATTGAATAATGCGGTTCATGTTTTTCCATGCTCCCATACATTTTTTTAAAAAGATCAAAAACTGCACATAAAAACCTAGGATTCTTATTCCTGCTCTAATAGGTTTCCATGAAGGGTGGTGGCAACATTCAAACACGTGGTTCATCACCTGCCTTCTGAAGAAGTACAGGCCTAGAGCTATATCACATGTCTTTCTAGATATTTTCTGATATTTATATCCCACTTTTCTTCCATCTTGGAACCCAAAGGGGGCATACATTTGGTTCCCATGCAGTCACAAACTCACTGCCAGGTTGTAGCCCATGTACCTTCAGAACATAGCCTAAACCTCCTCAGCACCACTCAGCCACAGTTCACTCCTCATGTGCATCTTCTTTACGTTTAATGGAACACCTACACAAGAAAATCTTATGTTATCTCTCCTCTGGACATTATCATATTTAAATGAGCAGTGCCACGCTTCAAAATTTTATTCTTCAATGGCAAATGTGCTGGTATTACCACGATACTCTGAAAACACCAAACCAGGGCTGGGGGGCACTATGCAGTCAAGCCTATTTCACAAATTGTCCTCACAGACTAAACTCATCTGTAACAGAGGATTATGGGAATGATCATCTGCTGAAAGAATAAAATGCTTGCTGAAAATATTCCAAATTACATTACAAGAAGATGGGCAGAGGTAGAGTGCATGGAGGTGAATGCTGCTTTTCTTCAACACTCTGCAGAAATAACTGGTATTTTAATAAGCTTTATGTTATTAGCAGTAAGAAATTTGCACATTATTTGGCTTCATATTTCTACACAGAATTGGACAAAAGCACTGCTTGATAAAGTTTCGGGCATTTTCTAAAGACCTTTTGAATTTATTCTTTGACTTTCAGGATTTAAATCTTCTTTTGATCAGTTATTTCTTAGGCGCAGGGAAAGGGGAGATCGCAGCTTCCATTTTGTAAAAGAAGAAACATGTAACTTAATTTGGATATTCCCTAAGGGATTTGCCGTGTGTGTGTGTGTGTTGTCTCTGATCCTAAAATGCAGAACACTATTAATAAAATATGGGCATGAGATCATGTTTCACATCATTTCCTCTGTATGTGGAGATGTCAAGGTGGAGGGAGTAAACTTTCAAAAGAACCCCAATGTTAATCCCAGTTATTATACAGAAATGTTGGTAAATATCAATGCAAAGGTTCAATATTGGGGGGGGGGGGTATTTTTATTATTGTATACAGTATGTGCCAGGGGTCTCCAACCCTGAATATTTTTCCTGGTACTGACAAATGCTCCCAGTTTTTGTTATGCAACAGCACCATCTCTTGCTGTGTGTGGAATCAGTATTGTGTGATCTCCACAATCAGCACCAGCGGGACACAGCTGACTTCCCACGGTAAGCATCAGGTTGTCAGGGGTGGTTGTCTCTCTTATTTTGTCTTAGGGCATGCCTCTATGGCAGCCATATTGTGACTGGTACCTGCAGCACTCGCTCAAAATTCAAAATGTGCCCACTGGTCCAACCAGGTTGGTGACCTCTGATCTATACTAAAAGCTAATTCAGTTATCCATGTGCCAGTCCTTATATGCAGCCGAAAAGGACACTGAACACAAGAAAGTGGGGGGGGGGGGACCCAAGGTTTGAAGTACAAAGGAATTTGATTATGGGGGGGGGAGCCTAAAATTAGTAAGGGAGACAACAGATCCTATGGGATGAGAAACAAAACCAGTTTGTGTTTACTCAGGGGCCATGGATTATGCATGAGGATTGCTAATGCTCGTGACTGGAATGCTGGGGGGATGGGAGAATGGAAAACCACTGAGGAGGGAATGGAGTATTCTGCAAGATGGCACAACTGGTTGACCAGGAGTGCTCCACGCTGCTACATTATGCTGTAGATTCCACTTGTCACTACTGCTTTTGCAGTGTTCATATTCATACATCACAATAAGTCAGGGTGCCAGTTTGTCATGGTTTCTCAGAAATAAGCAGCATGATAGTGAACACAACCCAATTGTTTCAACTTCACTCCTCCCATGCATGAGTGAAAGAAACAAAACATGAAAATGCAATTAAAATGACTTTGTGTGACATTCGAACTTGGGATTGTTGTTTTTTGTTTTTCCCTAAAAAATCAAACCAGGATGCATAAGGAACTGTGATTTATTACTGTGTATCTTGTTGAATTTTGCTGTTTTATTATTGTTTTTAAAAGAAAGAAAAAAATTGTACATCACTTTGACATTTTTAATATAAAGCAATGAATAAATAAAATAAAATAAATAGTTGTAAAGTTGGGCTAGTGATTCCTTGGTAGAAAGAAAGCAGCCACAATCCTGGGTTTAGATGTCTCGGGAAGCCAAGCTTAATTGCATCTTTATGGTTTGTTTCTCTGGCTTCTGCCAGGGGAGAAGCAAAGTTGTAGCCAACAGGCAGATTGTTCCCAGTAAATCATGATAAGCCATCAACCCTGAATTCTCATAATGAACAAACAAAACCATTGTGAGTGGGACCAGATTCTAGCCATAGCCATTATTTGTGATATCTCTCTAATATTCTAAAAAACTAAATTCCAACTCTATTGGAATACAGCACAGGTTGGCAATTTCATACAGTGAAGTAGAGTTCCCTCATCTGCATTGCCCTCCCCATACTAGTCCTCCAGTTGTTTCCTCCTAACTGATTAGGCGAGGTGCAACATTCTGCAAAAGAGAGATGTTTGCATGTTAGACATATGCCATCCAGTGATTCTACATTTTCACTGTCACAGTTTGGAGATACAGTGGTACCTTGGGTTACATACATTTCAGGTTACGGACGCTTCAGGTTACAGACTATGCTAACCCAGAAATAGTACCTCAGGTTAAGAACTTTGCTTCAGGATAAGAACAGAAATCGTGCTCTGGCGGCGCAGCAGCAGCAGGAGGCCCCATAGGCTAAAGTGGTGCTTCAGGTTAAGAACAGTTTCAAGTTCAGTACGGACCTCCAGAACGAATTAAGTACTTAACCTGAGGTACCACTGTATTACTAATGTGGAGAGTATTTCTGTACAAAGCTTTCTTTTCCAATGCTGTTTTGCTTCAGGATTATTTCTGCAACCTACTCTGGGTGTTGTCTGACCCCATTCATTACTTTTCAGAAGACCTTTCTACTCACAGTAATGAGGGTTGTTTCAAGGTACATGACTATTTTGGGATCAGTGCTCCTCATGGATGCAGCTTTTATTTTTGTTTTGCAACATCCATACAATGTTGTTGCCATCAAAATGCCATCCCGTACTTTTTCACCATTAATCTAGATTTATCCTTTCTGGGATGGGGGGGGGGGGGGATAAACCTGCTGCCAACGACCTGTTTGTGGTATTTCAATGACCGTCTTGCAAATTTGGGTGTTGAGTAGTGCCGTAGGTTTTTTTGTATGAATAACTGAATGAGGAAGGGAAAATCTGTGTTTATGCAGCCAATAAAAGCACTTTTGAGATGCATTCATGAGTGTGTTTAATATGGGACAGAAAGCAAGAATCAGTTATTTGTAAACTAAAGGCAGTTCTGTTGGGTAAAGGTTTTGCTTTCATATTACAGACACTGGAAAAGCAAGGGGGAAGATGCACTTTTAGCATGAAAAGACTCAATGTCTGAATGAATAAAGAATGCACATAATTGACAAAACAACAGTAAAAATTGTCTGGTGATGTATCTTTTTTGGTAATGATGAAACTAATGGACCTTCCCTCTCTTCCTCTAAACTGCCCTCTGCTTTAGTCCTAGTTCTCTGAATTCTTACAGAACAGCTGGTGTCTCCTAGTCAGACGCATTGTAGTGAATGTGCCTGCATGGCTAAGAGGTATTAGATAAATTATCGGCAAGTAAAGTAGCTTGGTTACCTTTAATCTGTACAGAAATTAGCGACCTATTTTGAGCACAGTTTCCATTATGTAGGATGGAAGGTAGAGAGACACCATTGGGCAAGTATCACTTTATCATCTAATTAAGCATAATCTCTTAGTTTTGCTTTCATCAGAGGGAAAGGGCTATTCCCCTAGTAAATTACCATCCACATCCACACTTGTGAATTCCCTGGCTGTAAGTGTGTGGCTTCTGGAATCAGAACCCTTCCCCTGTAACTGAGATGTTGCAGTATTATTTCTACTCTGTTTATTAATGATTAATGTGATAGAAGCAGCATTACACCATTGTACAGGCACTTTACACAAAGCCTTTGGCCAAAAGAAAAGCAGGGGGAAGGAAGTATCCTGTTTCAAACAATCTTAGGACTGTAGCTGTCTCCAGAACTGCATGAGTTCTAAGGGAATATTGCTATTCAAATTCAATGGGAAATAGGCTAGACAGAATTCTATTGCGTGGAGATTTCTGAAATAAAAATATCATGAAACCAGATTTTCGATATGAAACTCAAGTAGCTATCTAACTCTAACATAACTTGACACGTTGCTTTCCCTTTCAGAGATACAGTACTGGTCTGATTTGGTTGGTCTTTAAAGGCATGCAACTCCAAAAGGTCAAAATTTCCCATGGCATTCCAAGCTAGAACTTTAACAGAAACTTTGCTACAACTTTTCCTATTTCATGTTAAAGTGAAGAGGTGGTAAATCTCAATCTTAAGAAGAAGAAATAACCACCCAAAGCCAGGTGCTGTTGCTCCTTAAATAAGTCTGAGTCTTCCCTCTGTGTCTTGTGGAAGCTCCTTCTGACAGACTGGAAGAACACACTTCATAAAATGGATGCCAATTAGCAATGTAGTGCAACTGGAAAGCAATGGACTTAACATTTTATAACAACACGAAAACAAAATAAAGTAAATATCATTACCATCATTTTCAGGAAACGCCAAATAATTATTCACTGTTTTGGATTTATTTATTTATTTTTCATTTTGCCAAGCCTGAATTCAGTGATGCACATCATTTAACTGATTGTTACCTGAGATTACATCTCTAATTAATTTTCCATGCACTAGCTGGAAAATTGGTCCAGATTTGTTAGCAGTGCTGGGGCTAAGTGGTAGAACTATTGCTGCAGCTGGTGTCAAAGGTGATACAGAACTTTGAGAGCATTTGTTCTGAAAGCCACCATCAGCATGGTTAGGATTTCTTGGAAGGAACTTTGGTGTCGTGATTTCTGCAATCCAGGGGGTGGACTAGATGACCCTTGGGGATCCCTTCCAATTCTACACTTCAGTGATTACATGATAAGCTAACTAAGAAAGGGGATGTTTTATCCTTGTTCATGAGAAACATGCACCTCTAAAGTTCATTGAAGCTTTTCTGACAGAAATGGAATGGAGTCACGTAATAGCTTGCATATGAATAAGCAGATTTTCACTGTCCTAAGATTAAATATAAAGAACTAATTCTAATTCAAGTCTTCACATGTCGCTACTTAGGTAGTGAGAGCAGCAACCACAGGAGGAGGCTAGGAGCAGACTTGAGGAACCCAGAGATTTGCAGAAGTATTAATAAAATATTATTTTTAAAACCATGGGGCGGGAAACAATGAAAGGGGAATTGGGGAAATCCCTTGAAACTAGGGCTGTCATACATCTGGATTTCAAAGGCAGAATTGACATGCGGGCATCCTAGGCAAGTCAATCGAAAAAACTCAGCATCTTTTGGGGTGTCCTGGTTTCTACTTTTTGAAATATGGCAATCCTACCTGAAACACTCAGTGAGGGCAGAAGGTGCTCAGGCCCCTCTGACCTAATAAGAGAGAGAGAGAGAGAGAGAGAGAGAGAGAGAGAGAGAGAGAGAGAGAGACTGAAATGGTGATAGAGTGATTAAAACAGAGTAGCTAGAGAAAGAGACACATAGATATAAAAAGTTTAGAACAGGGATAAGGATAGGGATTTAGCCTTCCAGGCATTGTTGGCTATGGCTTCCATAATTCCTGACCACTGCTCATACTGACTGGGGCTGATGGGAGTTGGAGTCAAACAGCCCATGGGGAGCCATACATTCCCCATCCAATTTAGTGAGGTTCTATGAAGGCAGGTCCATTGGGGCAAAAGAGGCACTGCCCCAGTCTGCACACAGCCAGCACTGCCTGTCAGCTTTCTTCTCCTTAGGCTCTGTGTTGCCCTTGTAGAATTCAACATCAACAAGCCTTTAAAGTTGAGATCTTTCTCAGTATGCATCTGCATTGGAATTGTTTTTCATTTTTAATCACTTGTTAGTCAACCTGGACTCCTTTAGGGAGGAATGACAGAATATAAATAAAATAATGTAACGTAATGTGAGCAGAGAGAAGCCAGAACTAATTGGCTCTTCCTGACATTGGCTCTGGTACCACCTACTGGTGGGGCTCCCTGTCTTCCACCCAACTGTCCCAATGAGCACCAGCCACCACTGCTGAAAAACTATTCTACAATGTCTCCAGGAACAGAAATGAGGGCTGCCCAAAGAAAACAAGGGCAATATCTAATATTTTAATGTAGCTGGGACAACCCCAGCCCCCCAAATAGTGCAGAAAGTATGCCATTCTGCCATTTCCGTATGCTTTTTCATTGGTCAAAAAACAGTGAAACAAGTTGGCGTATTTAGCTTGGTATACCATGACCTTCAGCAGAGGTCAGAGGATAAACTAAATAAGTCACAAAAATGTGGCAGTCTTTTAAGTTTTCCATAATTCTTCATCAATCAAGCAAGATGTTACATGAGTTAGGGATGGTTAGTTATCTGTGCAGAAAATAAGCACTTTCACTTTTAGGAGCCACCAGAGATTGCAGGTAGATTTTAAAAATCTGAATAGAATCATAAATTAGTGCTTTAGTACAGACTGAAATATTAAACATGCTGACTTAGATATAAATCTTACTGAAGCCAGTCTAACATACTTTTGAATAAAATGGCTGATATCAGACCATTTATGTGAAATAAAGAGATGAATATGTTTGGAAAGGTGTACTGTTTGAAAAAAAATAGAGTTTTCCCACTCAAAATCTATTTTTGTGTGTTTGTGTGCTATAGCAGGAGGAGAGTGCATACATATGTGAATTTCAAATACTGTTCATTACTGATCCAGCCCAATTTGAGAATACTTGTTTATTGGTCAGCAGTGTTTGAATTACATGAGACTTCAGACCCTTTCCCTTTTGTGGCAGTCCCCATACTGTTTTAAGACAACTATAAGTGTGGCAAAATTTGGGTAAATTTAGAAGCAGTCAGTGTGTTTCATTTCTGAATTCCTGCCAATAATAAATAATAATAATAATAATTTTATTATTTATACCCCGCCCATCTAGCTGGGTTTCCCCAGCCACTCTGGGCAGCTTACAGCATATATAAAATAATAGTAAAACATCAAACATTAAAATCTTCAGGATACAGGGCTGCTGAATTTTTTCTTTCTTTCTGGCCTAAAAATATATTTTGTCTCTACTGTGCCACCCCTCAATCAATCAATCAATCAATCTAGTGCTGCCACTGCCTTTGGAGAGGGGTGCATGTAAGGAAAGGCTCCACTCCTCACTCTTGCCAACTCCATACAGAGTATTAAATTTCTCCCCCATTGCTTTGTAGGGACCTGCTTGGGTCATGCTGCATTGTATCTAATTTCAGCCTTAAGGATCCATGCCGAAACACAAAAACAGAAACCCTACGTAGCTGATCGTATTTTTAAGAGCACACAAAGAAGGAAGCCTGTGTCTACCTTTCTCAGTTAGTATGCCTGCGTCATCAAGGGGATCACATGCTGGGGCTGTTTCACAAATGACTTAGACACAGGAATAGCAGACAGGTCACCGAAGGACTTCAGCAATAGTAGATCACTTAATCAGACTATCGGGGTTGACTGCTGAGCCAACTGCATCCTTCCGTTGATCCCTGTGTGGTGACTGCACTCTTGTCATTTTTGTGGCTGGCTCGCGGAAGAACATGATCAACACATAACAAAAAAGAAACGTCTTTAAAACATTTTGGGGCTCTGCAGTTTGCACACCGGTGATGCGGCATCACATGCTTTTCCAGAAGTAGCCATCGTTCATTCATTCATCTGTGCGCTTAAGAATTGCTTGTGGAGACTAAATATGTCCCAGGGAAATGGAAGTTCTGGTTTAGTACACTGTTGAGCCTCATTAAAGGGGGAAATAAACCAAATGCTTGGCTAGTCCTTAGGGTTCCACTCAGATTAATTGTGAACTATTTGCTTATCCCATCAGAGGCTCTTCTTGTGATTTCGACATACCAACTCCTGTCCTGATAAGCTATTTCATACAAGAAACATGATAGCTTAAATGATAGCTTGCTTATTCCCTGGACAATAACTTTTAAACTTCAGCAAGTGGATCTCTGTTATGCAACTAATTTTATCTATACTTATTACTCTATTCTCTGTTTCACCTATATGCATCTTCTACTAATATTTATCAGAAAGAATTCTTATGTCCTAAAATGAACATTGCCTTAGGAGTGTTTTATTTTTCCTTAGTAGCACAGCAAAAGTAATTTCCTTTGTGTTCCATTCCAAATTAGTTGTTGATCTTTTTTGTATTCTCAAGATAGCAATTAGAGTCTGCTAGAACGGAGGAGTACAGAAAGCTAAATGTTTGCTTTTCCACTAATAATACTTTTTCTGTTTTCTGAAAATATACAAATTTGACTCCAGCACAATTTTTGGTATATGGATTTAATATAGACTTACTTAGTTGCACTTAGGTTCCATTGAAATTAATATAAAAAGTTATCCTTGATAAACTTAGCTCCTGTTGAAATCAGAGGCATTTAGGGGTTCAACTAAATTGATGGACCTGACACATTATGTTTCTGTTTTATATTCCATACTCATACATAGCTGGAGGTTTTCCACTATTAGCTCATATCTGCAGTCAACTTTCTCCATGATACTCAAACTAGCAGCCTGGGAGATACATGTAAATGCCATAAGACATCTAAGGGGCAGGGGCGCCAGCTCCTGGGGGCTGAGTCCTTTTGGGACCCCTCCAATATTTTGGGGTAGAGGCCTGGCCCTCCAGTGTCCAAAGAGCACAGAGGTGAAGCATGGAGCCAAGTGCAGTGCGACTCCAGTGCCTGGCTCCTTCTCCTTCTCCTCCTCGTGCTGCAGTGAGACAAATGGACCAATGTTCCAGTTACTTCTTGTTGTGTTCTGCTTTCTCCCATGTACTGCAAAAATGAAAAGTGTGACATAGGCATTGTCCTTGCACTGACCTGGACTGGATAGCAAGCAGGAAAGGGCCAGCCTCAAGTTGAGCCTTGGAGAATGCAGCAACATTTTCACTGAGAATTTTCCATTCTCTTCATATACACCCAAAGACTTTGCCTTCTCTGTTTGCTTTTCATTAATATTTTCCAGACACAAATTTAACTGCAATGTGAAAAGACAAATATTTCATATTCGTTACCCAACAGCCATTTTTAATAAACTGTGAAGCTTGATTCTTATGAATTCTCCATCTATTTAATCAACACCATCCTGCCTTGTATATTAGAACAGCTTTGATTGTCCAATTAAAACTCCATTTTAACATAACAAAGCTTCACAAGGAATTGCTGGTGATTAAGAATTAATTACGTAACATGATGAAACTAGTTTCTTTGCTATCAGTCTCTTCTTCTGCAAAATCCAATCTTGCAGCTCTATAATCACAGCATTGGAGAGGATCCCAGAAACCCATTTGGTCTAACCCAAACTCATTACAACATAGATGTATATCTTCAGTGCTTATTTAGTGGGAGATGAAGGAAAGCAGAGTGTTAATATGCATTAATAACTTAACTTTGCATGGCCTAAATAGTACAGAATCAGAGGAAGGCTTGTGCTTTATAGCTAATGCTTATGATTTGTACTTAAAGTACTCAAGTATAGTACCATCATTTCAGATAAATGAACGCTCACAACTCTTTGTTGGCATGCATGCTCTGGGTAAATATAAATGCTATTTTTATAGGGTCACATTTTATTTATTGCTTATGACTATTTTTGTTATGATGCAATTGCGTATTGATTGATTGATAATAAATAACATGTGTAGCTTTCAAGCAGATCAGGAATAGAAGGATTGCACTAGTAAATCTCTGTCCCTTCTTTCTGATAATTACAGTATTTTCATAATTTTTTCATGAACAGCATAATTTCAAGCATGTCTGTTTTGTAGTAAGCCTTATTGAATTCAGTGGGGCTTACACTCAGGTAAGTTTGTGTTTCAGCCTAAGGGACATCACACATGGGGGCGAGTAAAGGCTGTGTTGACCCAAAATAAAAATTCCAAAATATAATAATAATACTGCCATATAGCAAGTTCTATTAACTGAAGTGCTATTACAAAGTGAACACTTTCCCCTCCTAAACTATCACAGTTCCATCCGTCTTTGTCAAGAACCTGTATTTCAGAAGCCCATACCAGAGCTTTGTTATATTCCACATTAAGTACAAGCACAAAAGATGCCTGGTGCTTTTCTTAATCATGCTGCTTTTCACTTGGAGGGCATCCCTAGAAATAAAATGTTGAAGAAAGTCCTACATTTTTGTGGTATAAGGCCTTTTATTTTGAAGAAATAATAAGAAGTGCCTTTCATAAGAATGAAAGCCATTAGAACCTGGATTGTTAATAAAAAAATCAATAGAGACAAAAAGAAGACTGAAAGTAACAGTGGAGATGATTTCTCCCCATAATGCAGCAATAAAGAGATATGTCAGCATATCTTTTTTTCATTTCAGTGCCCTTTGTGTTGTGAGATAAATTTTCTTGAAATGTTCTGCTATCCCTTGCCTTTGGTCTTATGGCACTTATCTTATACGATTGGTCAGGAACACAGTCTGACTCATCAAAATGTCAATAGGAGGAAAACCTGTTTAATTCCCCCAATTGGTAGGCTTGCTCCGCTTAAGAAGAAAATTGTGAAGAACTGATTGCTGCTGTATTTGTCTTTAGGAAAGGTAACAGGTGAAACTTGCCTGAATCGAGCACAGCCTTTACCATACGTTTTGGTCTACAACTCTTATGTATACCAGCCAGCATTTACTGCCTGGGGATAATAGGAGTTGTAGACCAAAACCTCTGGAGAGCACTAGGCTGGAAAAAGTCGGTTTATGGAATGTTATTCTGCCTCACCTCATTACTCTTTGTTTAACACAAGGCTGAGAAAACCAAAGCTTTTCTAGATGTTGCTGAACTACAACTCCCGTCATCCTAGAACTTTGGATGATGGCTGGGGCTGATGGAAGTTGGAGTCCCGCAACATCTGCAGAGCCACAGATTCTCCACCCCAGGTTTAATGGGAAAATAATGTAAGCCTCACGCACCGCCATGCCTGCCTCCACTGAAAAATGTTGTGAATTTCCATCTAAGTAAACATGCATAGGATTCGTTTGCAGTTCCAAGTAACTCTGCTCTGCTACATTTTGGGACTGCTGAAAAATAACAGCAATGTAAGAGAGCAGACATCTCAGCTCCTAGTCTCTCATAGCCAAAGAGTCCAAAACACTTTATTTTAATAAAAAGTTGACCCTTGTGCTGCCGACAAGCTCAGTTTCCTCTCCAATTTCATGCTTGTCTACCATGTCTGTAGCAGGCCTTTACACAGCTCGTGGCTAAATTGACCCCTGCCCTGTCTGGTTTGTTTTCTCTTGCAGAACATTTCTAAGTTTTGGTTTTCCCCCTTACATTCTAGTCCTGAAGACCTTCTTTGCTCTGTTAATACAAACCCGACTCTTCTAATGTTATTATTGTGGTGGTTCTTTAGCAAATGGTAAAGAATCCTCTGGGGCAAATTTTTAAGGTACACAGGACACTGCAGTGGGGAGGAGAGAAATGGGGAGACCCAATGCATGAGCAAAAGTCTTCTGCTTTTGCATACCATTGGGCTCAACCTTAAAGTTGCCACCCTGTGCTTGCTTACCTAAGAGTAATCATTGTTGAAATCAATGATATTTTGGAGTGGACATGCCTAGGATTGTGCTGTGATTCTGTGCACACTTACCTAGGAGTAACTCTCACTGAACTTAGTTGTACTTAGTTCAGAGAATGCATGCTTAAGATTTGGGCTGCACAGCAGCAACCCTGGGCTGAGTTAGGCATATTGTTTTAATGATCCAATTCTGCTCTAAAAATGTTGTGTTAAATGGCATCTGTTTGGTCTTTGTCACTCACAGCTGTGAGGTTAACCTTGCCTGATCTCTTTTCCTTGCTCAGTAAAATGATGACGTAGAATTGGGATTTGAAATTTATTTATTTCATTTCTTACTCGCACATGCAAATCTTTTATACGGTTTGGGGAGTGGCTGCCAACGCTGCAAGGTAATCTGATGCTGTGGAGAACTCTGATATTTAGGATATATATTTTTTAAAAAATCCCTTCCCACAAGCTTTGAATTTCTAGGCCAGAATAGTTACTGGCAGCATTAAGCACTCTACCATATTCACTGGGAAATCCCTGGAAGGAAAATTCAACATGATGTTTTCCTTTCAGCTGGGAAATTCCTTTTGAATCTGTCTTGCTAAAAATAGAAATGTTTCATTCCCATTTCCCTTACTATAGTATTCATAGCCAGGTTCATCCCCTCCCCCCATCCACTTTCACGAACTTCTGTTTCTATTTCATTTCCAGCCTTTAGGCTGATTGTTTGCTTTGAGGCTTGAAAAAGAAGACTTGGCATTTGAAAAGCATTTCGATCTCTACAGTATATTGCAGCTACAGTTCTCTATCGCATGGGCGGTGTAGAACCAAGGCTGCAATCCTATTCAAACCTACATTGAACTCACTGGGACCTACTTGTGGAGTAAAGGTAATTTTACAGCCAGGCAGCTGTGAGGTAACTTTAATCTACAGAATTTGAAAATATTTAGTTGTGACTGAGACAGTGGAAAGAGAGGCAAGCGTGGAACGTGGGTGATAAAAATGACATAAAGGCTTTGGAATGAGTTCTTGTCTGAGCCCCTAAAAGCTGAAGTTTGTTCCATGAGATGTAAAAAGCACTCATATTTTTCAAACTCCATGTCCATTGGAACTGGAGAGGGTTTTTTATGTGTAGCCTTTTTATTGAGAAGTTTACATGTTAGAAATAGTACAATACAATCAACAACAAAACTCTTAACAGACTTGGACAGTTTTGCTCTTACATCAACCATTACTTTATCAGTGCTCATTGAAATATAGACAGTGAGACTGACTAAGAATTAAGTGAGAGTATCTGTAGAGAATCTCCACCCTGTGAATTAGGTTATATGAGAAAAGATAACCCCGGGTCCATTAAGTGGTCTTGTTGAGTTTTGCCTGCAGCTAATCTACATTGTTGGGTTAATTTTTCATCAAGGGCTGTTTGCTGTACTCTACATTTGAATGGAAAAAGCATCCTTACATTTCCAGAAGTGCACATTTTCCATGCTCGCTGTGTCTAACACTTTTTT
Organism: Podarcis tiliguerta; assembly: GCF_965153285.1. Lineage (NCBI taxonomy): Eukaryota > Metazoa > Chordata > Lepidosauria > Squamata > Lacertidae > Podarcis > Podarcis tiliguerta. Next base: position 32,101,546 of record NC_139540.1, on the reverse strand, counting down.
AAATGGGCATTTGAAGTTGTTTGGATTCTGATAAGGTTTCCAGGTTCCACACTAGCTAACCAGATTTTGCTACAATATATACTATTCTACCGGAAGGGGGGGCAGGGGCAGAATAGGAGTACAGAGTACAGTGGTACCTCGGGTTAAGAACTTAATTCATTCCAGGGGTCCGTTCTTAATCTGAAACGGTTCTTAACCTGAGGCATACTTTTGCAATGGGGCCTCCTGCTGGTGCACAATTTCCATTCTTATCCTGGGGCAAAGTTCTTAACCTGGAGCAACCACTTCCTGGTTAGCAGAGTTTGTAACCTGAAGCATCTGTAACCCAAAACGTCTATAACCCGAGCTACCACTGTACTAGGCAAAGTTTAGACAATGACAAGAAAGAATACACTTTGGAACAGCCACTAAGGGAGCATTTGAAATGGTATGGACCTCGGCAGCTCAGCAACTGATCTTCTGTATTGCAAAAAGGGTTAACCTTCTTCCCCTAAGTAGGACACATGAAGGCCAGATGAAAAGAAATATTAATTATCTCTGTTTTACAGATGAGACAGAAAAATTCACTGACCTTCATGTGTCGGAGAATCTATGGCAGTGATTGAAATTCTGGCTTTTCATTCTGATTCCATGACTAGATGAATGCTTTTTCTCATAGGATAATAGGTTTTGTGAAATGTGATAGCGGTGAAGAAAAACCATGTAAGGGTATAGACGATCTAAATCAGCATGTGTGTGTATTTCTGTGTAATGATAAAAATGGCAAAGTAAGTTTTTGAAATAGTATCCGACCTATACAATTTTTTTAAAAAAGAGAGGAGAAAGGAATAAAAAAAATGGTAACAAGAATTATGAAGCCCCCACTGTCCTCGATTCCTCTTTTAGTGTAATAGCTTTACAGCTGTTCATTATACTTGAATAACATTTCATATGTGAAGAAATGTTTGAATTAAGTTCAACTGGTAGAAGCTGAACTGTGTCATGTCTTCATTGATTTTTTTAAAAAAATCCTGTTCTTCTGTTGTAAGAATTTAAACTGTGTACCTGCTTCCTGCAAATGAAGCCCACCTCCTTGCTATCTGTCCACCCACCTGGTGGTTTATTAGTAGAACAAGTCAGAACAGAGTTATGCTCCTGATGGTTTGTAATCTATTGGGCAGTTCACAGAGTCCCATCCTTTGTAACTAAAGCCCAGATGTTTTAGACTACAACTCCCATTATGCTGGCTGGGGCTGTTGGGCAGCTACTTGTTTTCCTTAAAAAAACAAAACAGATTTATTGCATAGACACAAGTCATGTCAAGATTTTCTCTGTGGTCATAAGAACCCCTGCCCCCCCCCCCAAAAAAAACCATAAAAAATGTATGGATGGTGATTTATAAGTGAACAGTTTAAGGCTACATACAAATTGAACATGAACAAATATGAACGATAGCTACTGTTGCATGACAAAAACACCTCAAATGTTAGATGAGATCTGAACTGCATCCAATTTCATATTTCATCAGAAACAAAACAGGAATGTTTCACCATTGGCAGCTGTAGATCCCCTTATGGTCTCTTGTTTGATTTTTCCAAATTGTGTTAGCCATGTCCATCTGGTATGGAATCTACACACATATAAAAACTCATTCTGAATTTTTTTTTAAAAAACACACATTGAATTTTCCATAAGGCTCATCCTCGCCATCTAGTGTCACATTGTATATTGCACTTAAAACACACTTAAAATGATTTATTTGCAGCTGTGTAGCTGAGTCTCTGGAATCACTGGAGCTCTGCCACAATGGGTTTGTTGTTCCCAAACACTAGCTAAAGTTTCCAGGTTTGAGAAGGAATGACTTTGTGTTGTTGCATATAATATACTGCTGACCATTTTTCCTACCAATGAGACAATCCATAGAGCAGGGATGGAAACCTGTGGTCCTCCAATGGCCAGGGATGATCATGTACATCTGGAGGGCTACATTTTTCCCATCTCTGCCATAGAGATGATCTCAATGTAAAGCAATTGCAATGTAAGGAGGGATCCAAAGAGGGTTAATATGGTATTCCCTGTTGTGGCACCATTTCCATGATGATGATGATGGCAATGCTAATGACCCTGTTATACTGCCAGCTCTACAGAACATCTGTAGCACTATGGTGCATGAATAATAAAAATACATATTTCCCCATGATTGGGTACCCCAGACATTTAGCTCACCACTAGGTATTCCCTGCTGAAATTGTGGCCTAGGGGAGAAGGAATGTTAGAACATCATGTACATGTTATATGCATATTTATCATTTGATTGCTTCTCACTTGAGGGGGATTCAGACAACCTGACATACACACAGTCCAGGAACGTGTCAGGGTGAGCCAAAGGTCTCTCTACGTGCTTGAGACATTTCATGCTCAAGGATCCAACAGTGCAATTTGTTGTTTTGCTGTTGTTGCTTTAAAACTCTTAATTTAAAACGTTTCCATTGCATTTCTAACTAAATAATACAGTCTCTTATGAATAGATACTGAAATATGAAAGCAATACAATGAAACCCTGAATGCACGGAAGCTTTATGAAAAGGAAAAACCAAGGACCAGCTCAATGAGTCCTAACTTTTAAGAATTAGGACTAGGATAAATAAAATGTTCTATTTTAAATGCCATAGGAAACCCCCTGTACATTTAGAACATTTGTGAATGCTGCTTTTAATCTCACAGGGAAGCATCAATTCTAAGAGGGACTTAAGAAGCTTTAAAAGGAGAAAGGAAGATTCAGAGAAAAAATACTCCAGAGGTTTCTGATTTGCCTCTTCTACCAGCACATTCAATCCAGACTGATTTAAAGTATTACTTTTTTTGCAGAATCCTGGATATATTTGACTTGGAGTTGTTTTGTGAAAAACTAGGCCAGATTTTCCCTTGCAGCAAGTCTTAGTTCACACTTTGATATCTGGTAGCTTAGTTTCTGAACACGTCCACTGATTCCTTGTGTCTGATTCCATTGACCTTTATTCTATATACTATCAACTTGCTTCTATATGTGAAAATGTATACATTCCATGGTTGCTGGCTATATTGGATTGCAATCTGAATGCAGCCTGTACTGTCACACTTGTTTTTAGGCCATTAGGCAGCAGGAGTTTTCAGTGCCTTCCTCATTTGGAGAATTTGGACCATTTGGTAACTTTTTAATATATCTGTAAGAAATATGGGGTGCTGTCTAATATAACATAGCCATCGCCCACACAATTCCTAGGGAATTTGCAAACAATTTTTATTACTCTCATTGCTAATATCACCACCTGCCATTTTCAATCTTTTTGTCCCTAGTAAAAAAAAAAAAACCATTAAGGCTGCAACCCACATTGTTGATCGCTGAGATAGCAGGAGAATGAAGCTTGGCCCTCTCTCTGTCAGGGGAGAAGAGCGCCGCTGATGCGGGGGGGGGGGGGCTCTGTTGTGATATAAACCTCTGCTTGAGTGGGTAGGTGGGAGACTACCAGCAGCAGCAGCCTGAATAGGACCTCAAAAATGGTGTGGTAGAGTTGAGCCACCCAAAGATTCACAGGATCCTAATCTGTTTCTTTCTTACTTTAAGTTTATACAGTGGTACCTCGGGTTAAGAACTTAATTCGTTCTGGAAGTCCGTTCTTAACCTGAAACTGTTCTTAACCTGAGGTGCCACTTTAGCTAATGGGGCCTTCCACTGCTGCTGCGACGCCACCGCACAATTTCTGTTCTCATTCTGAAGCAAAGTTCTTAACCCGAGGTACTATTTCTGGGTTAGCGGAGTCTGTAAACTGGAGCGTCTGTAACCCGAAGTACCACTGTATACCACTTTCCACCAGAGGTCCCAAAGTGATTTCCATCCCAGTAAAGAGGCTAGGTCCTGGTACTGTTCCAGCTGTTGCTCCAGGGGATAGAATGTTGGTGCTGGTGGTGAAGATAATGATTATACCCCACCTTTTCCCCTGAAAGGGACTCAGCTTGTTCAGATTACAAGAAAGGGGATTTCTGCTGAACATTTGGAAGGACTTTGTTACGGGATGAACTGTTTGACAGTGAAACAGACTTGTTAGCTTAGAAATGGTAGACTTTTGTTAGACGCTCACTTATCAGGTTGCCATTTTGGATGCTCCTGCTACAGATTTCCTGGAGTGTCAGGGAATTGGGCTAGATAGCCTTTGCGGTTCCTCCCAAGATATGATTCTATTCTGTGACTTTATAGACTGGCAAGCAGCTCTCTAGAGTTTCCAACAGCAGTCTTTCTCAGCCTTATTGGCAAGTAAGTGGTGTATAAATTAATGTATAATAATAGTAATAATATTTAGAGATATTAGGAATGAAACGTAGCAGCTGCAGCTACAACTCCTTTGACAGACACACACACACATATCCTCAGACATTAATATAATTGTTATTAAAGTTACTCTGGTAGGCTTCACTGTAGGTACTCCACCCTGCTCCCGCGCTGAGGTCATTTCAATAAAACCACAATATAAAGGGCAGGATTCAGCTAGTGAGCCTCACTGGCAGAAACCTATGCAAGGACTTCCACTGGTGCAGCTTGGCTTTCACCCCATCTCCTCACCCTGTGTGTCCCCCTGCCCCATAAATTGGCTCAGGGTGGGTGAGTGGGTGAACCCATGGGACGGCAGGGAGGGGTGGGGAAAAGAGATCATGCTATCAGGCGAACACATATGCTTGCACTTGCAGATTTCCTTCCAATATATGCCTCCCTGGATCACTACACCATGGCAAACATTTGGTTTTGAATGTTTGGCAAGTGTAATAAAATCCACGAGTGGCTTTGCACAAAAGACTAACCACATGGTAACTGTTGTGTGTGAACATATCAGACGACACAGCAATTCTTCAAACAGCTCTTGTTTATTCACAGGCCAGAACAGAACTGAACTGAATGGTTCAGCCAGCCTGCTTATATAGAGCTCCACCACAATGCAACGGTAACCACTTTCTGTAACTATCCAATCACTGAACATCACTTTCAGTCCCTTATTTGCATATGTGGACCTGAGTGAAAACTATCTACAGTATCCCCTTGCTGGCCCAGGTTGAAAACTTCAGTACATAACAGTAACCACTGTCTCATGTTACAATTCAAGACAGCCTTCACATGGTGGTCATAGAATACAAACCAGTCCTCAAACTTCCCATTGTCTTCAGGAAATGTAATGCAGTCCAAAATGATCTCCACATGCGAGGACACATACCTGTTGGTTTGTGTTGTCTGCAAATAGTGCAATGCCATAGTTACAGTGCAATTTATTTTGCTAATGTTGCTTCTGACTGTGGCAGGTTAGTAACGTACTGCCAAGCAGTATAGAAGATCTACTAGCTAGCACAATGAAACTGACACTCTCTTTGGGAAGCTGCCAAGAATTTCAGGAAATGCTGATAGATATTGGCAGACCTTTTCCCCCAAATAAGTCTGCAAATGATCACCTACTTATCCCCCAAGTAAATGGTGCAGCCAGCTGAAGCTGGATCATAGCTGATACAGACCATCAGAGCCAGCTTTGATTGTTTAAATTACACTTGCATTCTTTTCCGAGGAAAGGGATTTTCCTGATTTACGAATGTGTCCTACTATGAAAAGACTAGCATTTGACAAGAAATAAAGATAGAACCTTATTTCCTAATTGCTTCGTAATTGTGTTCTAGTTGCTTTCAGCACTTTTTTCCCAACTGACATTTTACTTTCTGTCTTTTATTTTTGCTGAAGTATGCTACCCACATAACAGAACTAGCTACTCGCACCAGTTGTATGGTCATGATCTGGGTGACTGAGAGTCTACTGACTAGACTAAAAAAGAAGTGAGTAAAGTGAGTGAGAAAATGGGACATAAATTATTCTGATAAGTAGATAAATCCAAGACACTTTAAATCCTTCAACAACCTGGAAACTTTACCTGAAGGAGCACCTTTGAAACTCTATTCTAAGTTCTTTCCTTAAGAGAGGTGAGATTGTTGAGCACCCTAACCAGGACCCACTGACACTTTCTGTACCCTCAGCCAATAAAACCTTCCTCACAACATCCTTGTAATCTTTTCGTTGTTCAATTGAAAATAACTGTTTGAGAGAGCCGTCACTGGGATTGGTAATCTGATTTGGTTTTCTGTAATAATGTATTCCTGTTTACGTGCTTAATTTTTAAAAATCTGTTATTTTATTTTGTAACTATCTGTGGAATCTTTCCAGATCAAATTGTGGGATAGAAATCAATTTAATTAAGTTCCCACCATTCAAGGGAGTGAGCAATATATAAGCAACACACTTGCTTTTCCTTATCTGTCGCATGAAAAGGGAGCTCAGTAAAATCACATTGCTCAGTGTCGGCAAAATATTTAAAAATGCGACTCCCTAGCATAAGATGGACTAATGGTACTGGGGAAGAGTAACTCTATTTTATTATTAATAGTAACATATTAATACTATCTGCACTGTTAAACCTGCCTTGAGAAAGTAGACACCCTGAAAGGGAAGATAGAAATGAATAATAAAATAGAATTTTATCATCATCCAGGATATCTGTCCTCACAGGTCAGCTTGCAGTACAGATAGAGACAGAATTCCTGTGGGTCAGAATATGTTTTCTATACAGAGCCTGAGTGAGACTGCCATTTGATGAGAAAGCTATCTAGGAAAAATGTTGATTCTTCTGCGAAAGAAGGGCAGCTCGCAGCATGGCTTCCCCTCAGGATACTAATGTGACTTCCTAGTTTTGTAGCATTCTTCTCCATTCCTCACAGCCATGATACACAAAAGGCTTCTCGGAACAGAATCCCTTTAAAAAAGACTTATGGAAGCTAAACAATTGTAGATTGTTTCTGCCATCAAACTCAATTAAGCACCATTAAAAGTCCATATACGAAGGTCCATGTTACTTCCTTGTGGACAATTGTGAGGAAGCTTTGCCCCTCCTGCTGTTGCTGGTTTACAACTCCCATCATCTCTGGCCATTTGCAATGATAGATTGGGTTGATTAGAATTGGGAGTCCCACCACACCTGGAGGGCTGTACACTACCCATTCCTGTACACTACTGCACATTATTCCCTTTGCCACCATGGCAGCTTTCAAACAGAGGGAACTACTTGCTGGCCTGATCTCTGTTCCACTACGGCAGCTGCACTGCAAGGTGCAATACTGCCTGTGATCAAGTGGTGCAAGAACTCCAATAAAGCTGCTGCCTCTGATCTTGTTCCACAGTCTTAAGCAACTTGTTGCTCATGTGCAGGCTGAACTGTTCATAGATTTGCTCTCAGTTTCCTTCCTGTCTTGCCTGCCTCACTCTTCCCTGAGCCATCTACCGGTACCTGCCTGCAGGCCACCAGCTCTGATGCTAAACCTCTGAGTACACGACATGAAAAATAAATGCAGAAAACATCTTTTGAGTTACTTTCTCCAGGCTGTGCAAGTGATGAAAGGTTAATTTCCTGCTGCTGTGGCTCTTTCAGAGTTTGCATGGGAGGGAATGCTTACACAAACATTCATGATAAAAACAATGATTTATTCCAACGCAGGTTATTTTTAGTGCATTGTTTTTAGTTAGCATTTTATGGAATACTATCCCTAATTTGAGATTTTTAATGAAACACTCTTGCGACTCAGTCTGTGCCTGTGTTCATGCATGTATCAGTGTGTCTGTGTAAGAGAGAGAAAGGAAGTGTATTCCCTCTTCTCAAATTCACACTTTATTAGCAAGTCTCTGTCTGTGGCAAGCTTGCCCTTAGCAGAAAGAAGACCTACTTTTGAAATGAATGAAATAAAATCTCAGCTCAGTAGCTTTAGGAAAACTTGGAGTCCAGCTTCATTCTTCAAACCCACTGATACAGCAATGCTAAACATTCAGTATATATCTCAGTATCCCTTTCACATGTGTCACCTTAATACTTCTTATGCAGCATGAAAGGAACAGTTCATGCTCTCTGTAAGATGAATATAAGGGATGCATCTTACATCCCTTGGATATTAGTATAAATCAGTCAAAGTAGTTTCATGGGAATAGTTTTCCAGACCCACCTCTCCCTACATCAGTCCAGTGCAAGATTGTGGAAGAGGTCGGAGGCCCTTTGTGTGTTGCTTGTCCTCCAGGCAGGGAAGATAGCTTGAATGTTGGAAGTGTGCGATAGAACACCTGAATTCATCTTCACAATGTTGAAGAATGTGCAAGAAATTGCTGTAGCTAGTAGCTGTCTGTATAAAAGCCAAAAGCTGTCTGGGAAGCAAACTGCTGTGGCTAACAAGCCAAAGATTAATGGAAGAGGCTATACCAGGCCAAGGTACTGGAAGTCTCATTCAAGACCCCTGCTCCAGAGTCACACATAATCTTATTAGCATAAGTCTCGTTCTTTGTGGTATATGCTAAGGATGTGCCACCTTCAAAAGTTCCTGAAGGGCAGGGAAGGAAATATTGTGCAAACAATGCAGCACTGCACATTGGACACATTCATTATTAACAACTCTATTTTTTGGCATATGCAGATGGGAGTCTGCAACAGAAATACTTTGGGATTTAAATCTAGGAAAGTGTATGCTTTAGCTTTACATTGTTAGAAATGTGCTGCTCTGTTCAGGCCATTGAAACTCTCAAGGAGATATAAACCTTCCCCCCTTTATCTTTTTTTAAGGTATGTATTATTGCATATTAACACTTGTACCATGTACAATAGTCTAAGGAATAATACAGATAAACCTTTTAGGACAGGGGTCAGCAAACTTTTTCAGCAGGGGACCGGTGCACTGTCCCTCAGACCTTGGGGAGGGGGCAGACTATATTTTGAGGGGGGAGGATGAATGAATTCCTATGCCCCACAAATAACCCAGAGATGCATTTTAAATAAAATGACACATTCTACTCATGTAAAAACACGCTGATGCCTGGACCGTCCGCGGGCCAGATTTAAAAGGTGATTGGGCCGGATTTGGCCCCCGGGCCTTAGTTTGCCTACCCATGTTTTAGGACAAAAGCCCAAATTTGAACTCTACAAAGACTTCTCTTATAGAAGTAGCAGTTTTGTCATGGAGTATGAGTTTTTATGAGGGGTGAGAGTTGGAAGTGCCTCAAACAGGCTGGAATAGTGAGGGAGCACTGCCCACCACCATGCATCAGTCCACATGGAGCATCGTGGGCTTCGTTATCATGAAATGTAACTTACAACATAATCCTGGGCATAGTTACTTAGAAGTAAATCCCATTAAATTCCGTGGTCCATAACTCCCTTGTACATGTGCACACTTGCCCCAGGCAATTAAAGGATGTTGCAGTGGTGGCTAACCCTTTTACAGCCCAAGGGCTACATTCCATCATTAATAATCTCCTGAGGGCCACATGTCAGTGGTGGGCACGGTCAGAGGTAGACGTGGGTGGAGCCACTGGTGAGATGCTTACCTTGGTACACTTGGCTAGATTGCAGCCAAGTGAGAGCATGGAGCCAGGATGGTGAGGTGTGTGGTCCAAGGGCCAGAGAGAAAGGCCACGAGGGCCATATTTGGAAGCCAGGTCTGCAATTTCCAGCAGCCATCATATTGAATTCAGTAGAGCTTAACTCAAAGTCACCATGCATAGGATTGAGCTGAAAGCAATCATATGGAAAGTTATTGAACAGCAGCACTTATTCATGGTATTGGGCTGAAGAATTACTTGAGCCAACACTGCTGTAAGATACTTCTCCATGTTATTTTGTTACTTACAGTGTGAGTCTATGCATATTTACACAGAAGTTACCTGAGGTAAGTGTGTATAGGATTGCCGTATTAGTTATGTTTACTTGCTATTGCCTGCCATTCCTCCTACTCTAATTATGTTGTGCCATTGTTATTTTATAGCCCACAGCTTTTTTCCAGGTCAGTTGCACTTATTAGTTTATTAAGGTAATGAATGATTGAAATTACATTGGCAGTGAATTCTGTAATGCATTTTCCTGTTATCTTTGTATCCTAAATTGACACCAACAGCGCAGAAGTTATTTTGTGTTTTATTTTGTATTTTTATCCTGCAAACTGCCCAGAGATCTTTGGATGAAGGGTGGTATACAAATTACATAAATAAATAAATTACAGCATGCATAGATTAATGGGACTGATTATGACTAGATGGAATAATGGATGCGTATAAATAAGCCTCCTATCTTATTAAACTGACTGGGGAATTTCATCGGATTAATAAGGCTACCGCAGCAATTTTAATATACTAGTTCTCTACAGTAGTTTCTATAAAAAGGGGAGATTTTCTCTTTTGAGTGGCATGGTTGCTCTCTCAGGAAACACTGTTGGATAAGACCAAAGGCCTACGAAGCACAGCATTCCCATAGTGACTGGTGCTTCAGAATCATGTTGTTACCGGATCCTGGATGTAGCATATAGCCATCAGGAGTAGGAGGAATTGATTGCTAGCCCTACCTTCCACGATTTCCCCCCACCCACCCACTCTTAAACCTCCTTAGTGTCTATCACCATGCTGTGCATCAGCAAATACCATAAGTTAAATATGTGTGAAGAAATACTTTGTGTGCATCCATACCATAGATTTAAAGCACATGACTTCACCTAAGGAATCCTGGAAACTGTAGTTTGTTAACGTTGCTGAGAATTATAGCTCTTGGGGGGTGGGGGGTAGATATCCCAGGATGGTGTGGGTGGGTGGGTGGGTGGGTGGGTGTGTGTAAATCAGAACTGCTCTCTATTTACAATTAAAATTAAAATGAAGTTTTGCTGCTTCCTCATCCGTTAGAGATAGTCAAGGGATGAGAGATACTTGTGCCTGTCAGTCAAATATTTAACAGAGAGTTTGTTTTTCTTCCCATTCAGGGAGAGGACAGAATGACACATCTTTATATGCTAATGTCATCCCAGTAATATATTTTTGGATAAACTTGTCCTTTGGGACTGGACTAGAGGCTGTACTGCAGACTATGTTCTCAAACCAGTGATTAGCAAATCTGTCAATGTATAATAAAAATTAAGAGTAGATTGCAATGGAAAATTGATACAGTTGCAATTGAATTATTTAAAATCATATATTTATGATCTGGCTTATTCGTTACTTTTAAAAACATCCTAGGCAACTTTGCAGTATGCTTAAAGCTTGATTGGAAAAACATCAAGTCCAAGATAAAGTAGGACGTTCTCTTAAATCAATGACAAGTAGTGTGCACTACTGAAATATTGATTCTTCATAATACTTGTAGTGATTACTTTAAATGACCTCTGTCAAGTCTGTTAATATTTACTGTGGTTCCCAATGCAGCTTTTCTGTTAGAATCAACTTGTTAGAAGCCCTTTCCTTAAGTTGCCTAATTGCCCCATAACCACACCCTCTTCAGATGTGAGTGTAAAGATAATGCTGGTTTTGTTGAGTCAGAATAACTGTATGCTTTCTGCCACTAGCTGGAAATTGCTTTTTCTGACTGATGCAGATGGGGTAGGAATGCTCAGGAAATGACTCAGCACAAAAAAATGCAAACTCAAGGGATCATGTGTGTTCAGTACATAACAAATGAGTAACTTTTGTGTTTGTCATGGAAGCAATAAACCTGAAAGATCCTGAATTTCCTCCCCCTGCCCACAAACACATATATATTTTTTGTGATTCGGGGCCTTTTCAGCACTTACCATTTATAATGGCATGCTTGCTGGGGTGGTTTTCCAGAATTTGGGGCATGCTGCCACACAGCGACATTGTTATTCAGCCAGTGTTCTTGAATAATGTATAGCCTCAAATCTGACTTTTGAGAAAGATCTGGAATGGATCCTCAATATTTTCATTTCTGTGGCATAATAATTGGGCGTGGTTTGGGAGACATCTTTTTATTGCCACTTCTCTCTGACTGATACAATCTGCCAGTGCAAGTTCGATTCAGAGGAGAGAGATGGCAGATCAAGACAATGGTCTTGAATCAAAGTACTACCCGTGACAGCTATAATTAGCTTCCAACAAAGTGTCATCACAATAACCAGGTTTGTTGCAGCTCATGCAGACATAGAGTTCTTCTTCTAACTTCCTATACACCTGCAATGTTAGAATTCCATAATACTAGGAATTAAAGAAGCCACAAAGGGCTATAACCATCTTCTGACGTTGACTAGCTTGAAGAACATAAGCCTTGATTATGTATGATGTGGACAGATCTCCCCCCACACCCCAGTGTTAAGAGAGTTATTGGCTCTCTTTATAGAGATAGGGAGAGCCAGTGTGGCATAAAAGTCAGTGTGATGCAGTGGTTAGAGTGCTGGACAGGGACCTAGGAGATCAGGGTGCAAATCCCCACTCAGTCATGAAACTCAACTGAGTGACCTTGGGCCAGTCTTCATCCCTTAACTCAGACCAACCCACAGCGTTGTTCTGAGAATAAAATGAGGAGAGGGAGAACCATGCATTCCCCCTTGACTTCCTTGGGGGAAAGGTGGAGTCTAAATGTAATAATAAATTGAAATGAACAACCATATTATTTGGTTTGACTCATTTCCTTGAGCAACCTGGAGCTGGAGCTGTTCTATGGTCCCCCTGCTGAATGTGACATAATTGTGATCTGGCTTTTATGATTAATTCGCATTCCAACATCAGATTGGGTGAGACCGTGGAAAATCAAACTTTTAAAACTGTTCTATGCAGTCATCAGAAAAATAAATTGGCAAAAATTGAGCCAATTTGCAGTCTGCATCCTGATATGTGGCTTTGACTTCAGTGATGGCTGGCTTTGATTTTAATGATATTTAAGGATGCTCAGCAGGCAATCCTTAATGCCCTCGAGGACTTGACCCCATACACTGAGTTAGATTCCAGCAGTTCATTATTACTGAGTTATAAGGAAAGAAGGAAAGGTCATTAAATGAAAGGTTTGTGCCTTTCATTGTAAATTACACATTCAGGTACTTTAAAGTATATATTATCATTTCTTATTGCTGTAAAATTGCTATTCTGTATAGATGGGCCCAACTTTTAATTTATATAGCCACTTATTGGTCAAGAAAAATCTTTATTTTAGGCACCATTGGACTTATGAACCACAACCATTAAGTGTCTGGTTATTCCTTTGGCAAATAAGTGTTTTTAAGTCTTTTGTTTTGTCAAGTTGGCTCCAGATGAAGTCACCTTGGATCCAACTGAACTCAAGGAGACCTAAATGAGTCATGACTAACTATTCACATTAGGTTTCGTTCAACTAAGTTTTACCTGAAGTAAACCCATTAAAATTAATAGTCAGAACTAACTTTAGCTTATCGATTTTAATGGGTCTACTCTGAGTAAAAGTTAGTTGACTACAGCCCTTTGATTTCAATGCAGCTAAATAGTCTTTATCCAAATCATTGTTTATTATTTCAGTTTTCTACAAGTTCTTTAGTGGTAAAAGAGAAAGGGAGATTAGGGTTTTATGGCATGTCAGTAACACTGGGCCATGGAGAGTCCATAATATAAGGCTAGAACAAGAGTTCATACAGAGTTCCTCTACCAGTGAGAGTTAAGCGAGTGGTAAGAGAGTAGCCCCCTCCATTGAAGTGGCTGGTGAAATGGGTGACGTGTTAGGAATTTCATCTGAGTCCAAAAGCAACTACTGGTCTGGGGAAATGTTCTTTAGAATGCCATATAGGACGAACCAATACAACTTCAATCTATTGAACTCATACTCAAATACTGTGTACCGTATTTTTCGCCCTATAGGACGCACCGTCCCATAAGGCGCACCTAGTTTTTTGGGGGGGAAATAAAGGAAAAAAATTATTTCCCCCCCAGGCGCGGGGTTGGGGAAGCCCGAGCTTCCCCCGACCCCAGCCCCCAAACAGGCAGCTCTCTGCAAGCCGTGGGAGCCCAGTGCTGGCTCCCGCTGCTAGCGGAGAGGTCCGCGAAGCCTGGACGCGCTGAGCTCAGCGCGCGCAGGCTTCGGCATGCAGGCACCTCTCCGCCAGCAGCGGGAGCGTTCCCGCTGCTAGCGGAGAGGTCCGCGAAGCCTGGGCGCGCTGAGCTCAGCGCGCGCAGGCTTCGGCATGCAGGCACCTCTCCGCCAGCAGCGGGAGCGCTCCCGCTGCTAGCGGAGAGGTCCGCGAAGCCTGGGCGCGCTGAGCTCAGCGCGCGCAGGCTTCGGCATGCAGGCACCTCCCCGCCAGCAGCGGGAGCGCTCCCGCTGCTAGCGGAGAGGTCCGCGAAGCCTGGGCGCGCTGAGCTCAGCGCGCGCAGGCTTCGGCATGCAGGCACCTCCCCGCCAGCAGCGGGAGCGCTCCCGCTGCTGGCGGAGAGGTCCGCGAAGCCTGGGCGCGCTGAGCTCAGCGCGCGCAGGCTTCGGCATGCAGGCACCTCTCCGCCAGCAGCGGGAGCGCTCCCGCTGCTAGCGGAGAGGTCCGCGAAGCCTGGGCGCGCTGAGCTCAGCGCGCGCAGGCTTCGGCATGCAGGCACCTCTCCGCCAGCAGCGGGAGCGTTCCCGCTGCTAGCGGAGAGGTCCGCGAAGCCTGGGCGCGCTGAGCTCAGCGCGTGCAGGCTTCGACATGCAGGCACCTCTCCGCCAGCAGCGGGAGCGTTCCCGCTGCTAGCGGAGAGGTCCGCGAAGCCTGGGCGCGCTGAGCTCAGCGCGCGCAGGCTTCGGCATGCAGGCACCTCTCCACCAGCAGCGGGAGCGCTCCTGCTGTTTGCGGAGAGGTCCGCGAAGCCTGCATTCGCCCCATAGGACGCACCCAGATTTCCCCTTCATTTTTGGAGGGGAAAAAGTGCGTCCTATAGGGCGAAAAATACGGTATTTTCAAGTAAATACAGGAGGGTATTAAAATAGACTTATAATTCGCTGAACACCTGGGGTGGGAGGAGCGCCATTGAGAACCATTCTCCTGCTTGGGAAAACTTAAGAAACGCTACTACAGTAATAAAGTGGAAGAATATAAAACTGCACAGAAGTACAACATGTTCTTATTAACAACCTCCTATGGAGGCACCTGATGCTGCTTGCCTTTATTCATGTAAACATTGTCTCAGATAATTACACACAGGAAGCTGCCTTATACTGAGTCAGGCCACGGGTGCATCTAGCTCAGAATTGTCTACACGAAGAGACAGGGGCATCAGGAAACCACAGAGGTGCTGAAAATTGAACCTGGAACCTTCTGCAAGGAAAGCAGATGCTCTATCACTGAGCTATGGCCCTTCCATGCTGTCATGTGACTTCAAAATGTGACTCACTTTGGCTTTGGGTTCTGCTCTGCAGCATCCTTGGCATAATGGTTGAGTGATGGCAGGGGTTTTTTTGTTTTTGTTTTAACAGAAGGCAATCTGAGTGTAAGAGTTTCCCTCTTGATATCACATGGAAAATTCACAGCTGAAATTTAAAAGCTCCCATTCAACAAATGGGAAAGGGACAAGTCATTTGTGAAATGACTGGGTCTCATTTCTCCTATGCCTTTTCCCCCCTGCCAAAGCGGGGGTTCTCAAAATATTTATTTCCCATGCACCCCTTGAAAATTGCTGAGGGTCTTGGAAAACCACTTAAAAAAATTCTGCCCCTTGTACCAAGTGTGCTAGATGCTGTATGTTTTTGATTGCATTTTTAGTTCTTTTATTCATTTTTATTTATTTGGTCCCTCTCACTCTGTATTCACTCGGGGGGGGGGAAGTCTAGCCGCCCCCCTGCCCCTAGCTATGGCACTGTCTAGTTGGCCACTGTGAGAACAGGGTGTTGGATTCATTGGGCTTTTGGCCTGATCCAACAGGCTGTTCTTACGATCTTAGGCTGCGACTGTATTGTCAGGCGGATGCCAGCAACTCCCACGGCCAGTTGCCCAGGAATGTACAAAGACAAGGAAATGTTTCTTACCATCCGCTTTTTATTCCGTATTTACAGAGAGAGGCTTTGGAACCCAGCCTCTTAGATAATGGCGTTGTCCCAAGTGAATCTCCACCCCCACCTCCGTCTCTCCCACTTCCTCATTCGTCATCCCTACGGGTGCTGACAAGTGCTCTCTGCCTTTGAGCTCTTTGCTCTGCTACTTTCAATGCTTGCTGGGTTCTGGGAGCGAGGGTCTGAAATGCTTTCTAAAGACACTGTGTCCATCAGCTGTCCTCCCCTCCTGGGTGCTTCCTCTTTCTCCTCCTCCTCTCCCATTATTTCCCAACTTTTCCCTTCATCTGCCTCTGTGCTGTCACCTCCCTCAAACCCCTGTTGTAATTCTGAACTCTCTTCTTCTTCTCTGGAAGGGTCAGGCTGGGAAGGCGGTCTCCACCATTCCTCCTCTGCCTGACATTTATTGAGGGACAGTTCCCTGTTGGACAGGGGATGGGGGGATGAAAGCTGCATTTATGTAAGCTTTCATTTTTCAACTTATAAATCCTGATAAGAACACTTGAAGAATCACTGAGATATCATTTGACTTGGAGATAGTACAAACTGCTGAGTGACTCAGTTACATTTTGAGGGCATTTCCCCACACAATTAAGGGGAAGACTTCATAAGAGGGGTCCTAATGTCAAAGTAAATATCCCAGTGTTAGTTAACTGAGATGTAAGAAGATTCTGCGGGAAGGAACTTCGCGCTTTGTTCCCTTCCTTAGGTCACTTGGCTAATCTGCTACTAAATAGAAGGGCTGCACGTGTCATTCTTATAATCTTGAATTCTTAGAAAGATGGAGGGTTAGAAAATAAGAAACACATGTTAGAAGAAAAATAAATATCCCGATGGTGTGTACAGTAAGCATGAACAAGCAACTTGCACCCTCTTTTTTTGGCTTGTAAAAAGCTTGCAGCAAGTGAAGAAACCCCTTGATTAGTAACCACTGCATAATTCTGCAGCTAAGATGGGGCATATGAGTATGGTTTGAGAAGACATGAGTTCTGATCCCTCCTTGGATTTACTAGGACACCTTGCCTATGTTTTCTCTTATTCAGTCCCCACAGTTGTTAAACTGGGATATTTATGGCTGTTACGAGAATAAACCAATAATTAATGCTGAATAACTTTACAATAAATATGGGGAAATAATAATATGGTCATCAAGAATAATAATAGTATAACACGCAGCTGTTTCCTGCAGCAAGCATGTGAATGACTTATAATACATTCTCACACATGGTTAAATGCCCAAGAATAGCCATCCAGATATTTTGGACTACAGCTCCCATCATCACTCAGTGTTGGCCATGGTGATTAGAGTTGGGGTCCAATAAGATCTGGGGGACTCCCAAGTTTGGAATGCCGATCAAGAAAATCTAATTGTGAGTGTAGAAGTTCCAGATATTCATGGAAGAGGTAAAAGTTGAAACAGGAACTTCTTGCCTCTCATCTCCTTAGCCAATGATAATTCACACACACAAATATTAGCTATATGTAAGTAGCCATTCTGACTTACACTGCAACTTTCCGATTTTTATCAAGAAGTCCCAAAGAAGAAGATCACCATAATATGAACTATTCCATTAAAAATATAAATTTAAAGACTTGGAAGTTTAAAAGAAAATGAGGCAGAATATAAGAGAGACATCAACAGCTAGTAGAATCAAGGGCATAATCAATCATCACTAAATCCAAATTCTCTCAGAGCAGTATTTTCACTAAATGCATAAAGCCCAGCAGCAGTTACTGCTTTGGAGACGGTGACATCTGAGACATTTCTATAACACTACATTGTTATGAATACATATGATTTTATACTGTCTTTCATACCCAATTCTGTACATATCTATGTGTTTTCCTGAAAAGCACCAGTGAAATATTGAATTCATGATACCCTACTTTTCAAGATTCATGCCCTGCTGTCAACAAATATATACCTCCATTACTCTATAAAAACTTATATTATTCTGACACTTCAGATTTCTATTCTGGCTTTAAGCTACTAATAAAGAGATAAGACAAGCAGAGATAAATAATGGAAGGAGAAAGGTGTCTTGAGGCTCCTGTTTCCCTTTGTGCTTGTCTACGATCCCCTCAAGCTCTCTTAGCCTGGCTTATGTGTGGTTTCTTTTGAGGTGATGAATTATATGTCTAAAGACTCAGCAGTAAATATTCAGAATCTATTCTTTTTCACTCTAGGGGAGATAAGGATTGTTGTTGTTATTTTAAAAAAGGATTGAGCACAATTTTTAAGTCCTGGCAGTGGGTACATAGCCTTTTTCATGTATACTTGAAATTATCACTCCTGATAGGCTAGTTGGGTTTTTTAAAACACACATATACAGATTGTGGCTATTTCTCTTTTTTGGGGGGAGCGGGTTGTTTTTTAAAAAACACAGATATGAAGACAGATATACTTTGTCCAGGTTTGGATAACACACTGAGCCAAACCGCAGCTTTGCACAATAGAGGAGACTCTATTCTATTTGCTGCTCCTCCAGTTCTGCTGATGTGAGCTACACCATGGTTTGCTGAGCAGATCACCTGAATTGAGCCAATGGGTAGGATCCAGACTAAACCTTCAACCCTAGGTGTACTTCCCTAGGAACAAGTTTTGCTAAATGCAAGAGGACTTACTTCTGAGTAGACACCTGCCTTGGGTGGAGGATTGATAGAAGTGTGTAGAAACTAGCCTACTGCACAAAGGTTACATTTACATCTGTTGCTCTACACACTTTGATCTCTGGGCCAAATGACCACTGCTATGTGGTCCCCAGATGGTTGCCAAGAGAATGAGGCCCTAGCGGGGACTCCACTGAGAGGCAACTGCTCTGTATAATGTATTGTTTTTTATAGTGCATGATCTTTCACTCTTATGTGCTCTGTCTCTGTCTTTGTCTCTGTCTCTCTCTTGCCTATAAGCATTTCTGTAGCCTGGATCTAGCCTATAAAGCTGCTTCTAGTGTCCCACCAGCCCTCTTTCAAAACCAGACAACTTTTCTTGCCTTGGAAAAGTATCTCTTGTTCCTCTGGTACAGCACCATTGCCAGAAGTAGCACTCCACCCTGTTCCTTAGCTGAAAGACATTCTTGCAATGGTGCCATTCCAGAGAGACACGAAAGAGAGGTGGGGGAATTCATCTTTCCTGCAAAAAATATATTGCCATCTGAATACAGGAAAAAATGTAATTCTCCTTGATGTTAGCATGGCTGCTCACAAATATCCTCTACTGACTTTCTTCTGGCATAAGCCTGTATGAAGCTTACACTGAATCCATACTCTCCAATAAGAAGTGGCCCAAAACTGGGGCACCATCTTCCAGGGCTACACTCCAGTGCAAGTCATGTAACTAACACCCCACCCCACACAAAAAAGCACTTTTGGGGGCACGGTGTCCCAAAATGCATCTTTTGGGGCACTGTGCAAGATCGCTGCCCCAATAAAAGCGTTTTTGGGGAGCGAGAGTTGTCGTCTCTCAAGAAAAAACTGGATGTCCTGTTTTTTCCAGGACAGTTGGCTGGTATGTGAGTCAGGCCTTCAATCTATCCATAAACCACCACTGTTTGCTCTGTCTAGCAAAAGTTCTCTGAGGCCTGAGGCAGAGAAAAGCCAACTATGCTACCTGAGATCCTTTTAACTACAGATTCAGAGGACTGAATCAGAGCTCTTATGCATGCAAAGTACAGTATGTACTCTTCTACCAACCTACGGCCCTTCCCAGATCTCCCATGACCTAGGGCTAATATCCAACCAAAGGCTTCAGAAAGGATACAGATATATTAATCAACTTGTAAATAAGGATTGCAAAATACATCTTCAAAACAGAATAGTTGGTCTGGGGTTATATTGATTCAAATATATAATATTTTGACATAACTTAGCTATGATTAACTGGTCATCTGCCTTTAGCCATTAAAATGGTTAGGACCCAAACAAATCTAAAGGAATGGTGTGCTTTGTGTGTGTTTAAAAATGACTGCAGAGTCTGTCATATAAAATGAATTTAGCAATGGAAAAGAAGGAGAATTTCCATCCCATTAGGTGCTTTTAATTGCTGTTATTATGAATGGTCTGAATCTTTCATACCTGAGTTGCTACAGGGAGAAAGATATTTTTAGCATTTGCAGCCCAAAGCGACTGTTGCTACCCTACAGAGCCATATCCATAGATTTTCTTTCCATCCTGCAGTTTCAGGTTGAGTAGGTAAATTAAGTGCATTACCTGATATGCCATTATTATTAAAAGAAATGAACAAATATTACACAAATAAACGAGAAGCACAGAAGCAGAGCCTGCCTGCAGCGTTCGCTCAAAGAGGCTTTAGGCACACAAAAACCCAAAACGAACAGAATCTATTTAAAGGGGAGGCTGAGAGAAGCTTTGTAATGTGCTTTGGGAATTATCTCCCTTCAGAATAGATAAAAGAAAAATGTAGGTTTCTCTTCCTCAAGAGTTTCCAGTGTTTGCCAATAAAGGCTAATGCTAAAGCCAACGTAGGGACTGCCCTTCCGCAGTGTCAGCCACTAGGTCACGGTAATTTGTCCCTGCTGTAATGAATTATATGCTTCCTACTATACAAAGTGCATTTTAAATGTGTTTGAAGGAACAAGACCACAGGGTAGAAGTTGATTAGCATCTGTAAGCTGAACGACAAGGGTTGAAGGGTGTTTAGAATGGGCAGCAGGGCTTTTGTCTTGGACTGCTAAACTCCTGCGAGCACTTCCATGATTCATGGTCAAAATTATAGTCACGTCACACTCTTGAGGCCATTTTAATGATAAGGTTTGTGTATCACTATTAAATGGAACCAGCATGCTTGCTCATATTTGCTTTGCATCCACTGCTACAGAATAAAAGAGAAAAGAAACATACATACATAGATCATATTCTGTGTTTATCTTGTGTTAATACATATTTACATTTCTAGTTTTTTGCAATCACTTGCAACTTCATTATTCCTGAATCATATTATTTTTCCCTGAATGTGTGTGTGTGTGTGTGTGTGTGTGTGTGTGTGTGTATTCCCCCCAGCTGTGCTGGACATTTTCAACGTTTTCTTCAAAAGTAGCACATTCAATGCAGCTAAACTAACTACCTTGCCAAACATCTTTCCTCCAAGGAGCTCAGGGTGGCATTCATGGTTTTTCCCACCATATTTAATTTCTACAACAACCCTGTGAGGTAGGTTAGACTGAGAGACTATGACTATTCTAAGATCACCCAGAGAGTTTCATGGCCAAGTGGGGATTTGAACAGCAGTCTTCTTGGTCTTCTGCTATAGTGGTTAGAGTCCAATACACTAACCACTATACCACCCTGGCTCTACTTTGCTATCTGTGTAGACTGTCCATCTATAACAATTGGTTGGTGTGTATCTTTAATTATTGTATGATGTATATATAAGTCACTTCGTATCCCTTTGCAGAGTCATAAACTTTTCAAATAATAAACAAAGCAAAAGAAGTATCAGAAGTACCATGTTTTTTAAAAAATAGTCTCTGATGATGGATATATTCTGTTACTATTTGATGGAATCTAAATAAGATGTTGAAATGTAATTGAATTCCATAGCATTTTAAGGCTTGTAATATGTGCAGTGGAAGGGGGGGGGCTCATTTCACCCATATCATCAACACCTTTGTATAATGTGGATGTGTGGTTACACTCTCTCACCTTACAAGTCTTCTTGTTTAATCAGTGTTAATTAAATGCAATTGTAAAACAGGCAAGTATATTTTTACCAAGACAATCCCAATTTCCCACTTTTTGATCTTCATTCTTCCTAGCAGTCCTCTTGTTTTGTGCCAAGCACTCAAATAGGAAATATTATGTGCGGCTTTGCCTAAATAGGTTCTTTAAAAGTACAACTAAAGGCTTGCTATAATACCCCATTCTAGGGAGGGAAGGGTGGAATTTATTAAAAGATCACAACGATGTGAATGTCATGGATGTATATCATCAGAGAAGCAAAGCAGTGTTGGAAAGTATGCTGAAATATTGACAGAGGTTGTGCTGCGATGTAGCATTTGAATCTCTCAGAGTTACCATACTTTTCCGTGTATAAGACGAGATTTTTTTACTGTAAAATAATGTTCAAAATTGGGGCTCATCTTATACATGGATAGTGCAGAGGGGGGACGGGCGATTGGTTGCAGCCACAAGCAGGAGCTTGTCAGCGGTGATTGGGTGGGTGATTGGTGGCTGTGGCAAGGGCTGCTGCGGATTGGCGGCTGCTGCATCAATTGGGTGTGCGCTTGTCGGCTGCTGGTGGCGAGCGGGCAGAGCTTCTGTGACACGTGCGATTGGCAGCGTTTGTCAACAACTCAACAACTCTAGCTTGTGATAATTCTAGTTAATTGCTTCACTGCTGCCATATTGATTGAACAGGGCTACTGAGATTTTAATGATCTGGATTTACCGCCGGAATCATTACACCTTTCATTCTATCACTTCCCACCATCAGCTTTTCTTGGTGCTGTCTATAAGAGTATGCCTATAGAAGCCTAACACTTATAAATTATTCAGTGGCACAATGCATCAGTGCACCTTGCTGTTAACCAGAAGGTTAGTGGTTCAAGCCCACCCAGGGATGGTTGTGGGCAGAATTCCTGCATTGCAGGGAGTTGGACTAGATGACCCTTGATGATTCTATGATAACCTTAAGTTATCTTTCAACAGTATTTCATTTCAACCATTTCGCATCTGGAGCCCAAACCTAGGCATCTTGTACTCAAAAGAAAGCTCAATTGACTGGGACATTTTCTAACTGAGAGAACACAGGATTGCAACTATGTTCAGGGATGTGGCCCCTCCTCCATGCACTGTGTTGTGTGTTTAATTTTTATAATTTCACATTATTATCATAAAATCAAATCTGTAGATTAGGGAGAACATTTTGATCTCAAATTCTGTCCCTCAGATTATTTAAAACCAAACTATTCTTTATGTTTTCCTGCAATTCTTTAACAATTCCTTTAAAAGCACACTATAGCCATCAGGGGCTGTCACATGGAAAAGGGAGCAAGCTTGTTTTCTCCTGCTCTGGAGGGTAGGACTCAAACCAATGGCTTCAAATTACAAGAAAGTAGATTCCGACTAAACATACAGAAAAACCTAACAGGAGGGGCTGTTTGGCTGTGGAAGAGACTCCCACAAGAGGTGGTGGACTCTCCTTCCTTGGAGGTTTTTAAGCAGAGGTTGGATGGCCATCTGTCATGGATGCTTTAGCTGAGCTTCCTGCATTGTAGGGGGTTGGACTAGATGAGCCTTGAGTCCCTTCCAACTCTATGATTCTATGATCTCAGTTATGCCCCCATCTTCACCATACCTGTACAGCAGTATTGCATCACTTTGGACAGCCATGGCTTCCTCCAGAGACTCAAGGGAACTGAAATTTGTTAAGGGTCCTGAGAGTTTTTAGGAAGCCCTTATTCCCCTCACAGAGCCGCATTTCCCGGCATTCCCTAAGAAGAGAAGGTTTAAAAGTTAAACCCTATGGAAACTGTAGCTCGATGAGTGGGAATGGCTCTCTCCTAACAACTCTCAGAACCCCTTAAGAAACAACACTTTCCAGGATTATTTGAGGGAAATCATAACTATATAAAGTGGTTTGATACTATTTTAAATGCATAGTATAACTGGGATCTTGTGTTGAAAACACACTGAGAAGAAAGAATGTTGCAATTTGATATAAAATATGATTTTCATGCTTTCAGAGAGAAGGAATATAGTTGATCAAGCAGTTTCCCCCTTTTAAAATGATCTGGTGCTTTCCCTTTCAGAAGTGCTTTTATACACAGCAGCTGCTTTGTTCGGTTTCTTTCTTCATTGGCCAAGCCTGGGACAGATGCAACAAAAACAAGAGAAAGAGATAGAATCATTAAAGAGAGTCAGATCAAAAAGACCCAGGAAAGGAATACACAGGCTGCTCTGAGAACAGTTAATGACAATCCCATCAAAAGACGCAACTAACTTGCCTTCTGTTCAGTGAAGAGCATGTTTTATTCCCTCATTTCACCTTCTTTAGTACTGTTTTCAAACATAGCCCCCAGTAGTAGGCCTCCAATTAATTTATTAGCCAGCACAAAAACGTTAACTGCAATTAAAGCTAATTGGAGTTTTCCTTAACTTAGGATCTAAAAGCCGTTTCAACTCACGGTTTCAGTTCCTGCCTTAAGGAAAACCCTGGTTAGCCCAAATTGCAACCAACAGCTGAAAAACTGCTTAACGGCTGTTAGGAAAAGAAAAGGGTATTTGTTCCCAGGTAGGATTGCTTTAGTCAGATCCAGAGAGTTGGAGGTACAACAATGTTGTTAGGCCTTTTGCATGGATTTTTCACATTTTTCGCATTACATTGATAATACTGTACCTGTGAATTGATGGCTAGTTATTATACACTCCTGTGGGGTTTTTTTTAAGAAACATTCACTCTTACAGTGGCCATTCATTTCCCTAATAGGAGGTTAAGTGTGTGGCAGATATCCACATTCTCTAGAGTTCAGAAATGCATCTGTTGAAAGAACCAGTTAATGAGGCTCTGTCATAAATCTTCATTTCCTTTGCTAAACTCTTGATAGCCAGTATCTGTTTCTGCATTTCCCCAAAGTATAGCCAACAATTCTCTATCTTTAGGTGGTGATGGATTTTTTCTACATTCTTGCTGTGATAATTTTAGCTGTGGTTAGAAGATTTGCCATGGTGACTTTCAGGTATCTTAGCATCACATAATTTGATCTCTCATCATTGCATGCATTCTTATAAAACAGTTTCTTAGTGTCTTTTTATAGTGGTAAATTGTCCAGTGATGTCCTTAAATTTTCCCATGCCCTTGGGATAACATTGTCAAGGGCTGAGCAGGACAGAGCAAATGCAGCAGCAACTGCATTGAAGTTATATTAAGTGTGAATATGGAATGTTGGTCTTGATTGATCATCTGAGGTCCTTCAAGGTGCAGCTAGAATTTGGTTTGGAAAAGTATTGGCTATATTCTGGCTTGGATCCAGCTAGTGCAAGATTCCTTCCACGCACACAAAGAAGGATTGGCTGATACCTTTTCCAGAGAGAGAAAGAGAACAGGAGGAACAAGCCTTCTTTGCCTGCACATGTTAATTTCTTTAAATATTGTGCTCATTGTTTAGTATCCAGAGTGAACAAACAAACAAAAAGGGAAAATGAAACTCTTGGGAAATAGAAAGTAATAGAAACTATTTAAATAAAAAAGAAAGAAAAGACAGGTAGCATCGCATACATGGATAACATTAATGTGCTAACTCTTCAGGTATTATCTCAGGCCAATAAGCAGTGGGTTCAATAAATGAGCATTGTTCCCATGCTCTCCATCATCCTCTTTCTCATTCATGTCATAATAGACATGTCATAATAGAATTGTAATTTAGGTTTGCTAAATTACAATTTAAACCAATTTTCTTGTATCAAAACGGAAAAACTATGGCTTAATCTCTGACTACAAACCTGGTTATCAAACTGTGGCAAACCTCCTCATTATTATTTTTTTACCAAAGAGGGGCCACAGCAACAGGACAGCTACCTATCATATTTTGCACACTGCAGTACACAGATATCAAGACTTTTGTTGGAAATGCTGCACATTCTTGGACATTTAGGCTGCAGTTCATTGTGCAATGTAATCTTACGCAGTAGGATTTACTTCTGAATAGACGTGCATAGAATTGTACTCCTTGTTGTCACTTCTTCAGTTGATGAGAGCAATTGATTTAAGTAAGTACTCTGAGCAGAAGCAGTAAGGTTCAGAATGTACTGCTTGGTTACTTCAGCAGGATTTTAGATCATGGTTTCTAAAGTGAAGCATTTGGTTTTGATGTTTTGGTGTAACATCTGTAAAGGAGAAAATCTTCCCCATGGAAAATGAAAATGTGCTATTAAAAAAACTCCAATATTTCCCAGCCTGCTGTAATATAGTATACCAAAAAGTGTATTGTACAATTTAGTCTTGAGGAACAGCAAGTTGCATGAGATTATCAGAATTTGTATTCATCTGACATGCTTACTTTTGTAATGAGATTGCATTGCATTTCATAATAATTATTGCTCATCACCTACTCTGTAAATTAAATAAAAGCAAATTATCATTTATATTATTTATTCTACTACAAAAATCCCAGCAAAAGTCCATAGAATAAATTAGTAGCTGCATCATGACAATCCATAATTTAGAATGATAAAATAATTAATTTTTGGCTCCTATAGCTTATAAGTATGGACTCAACTGCAAACATGAACAATCTGGATGGTAGGTGTTAGATAAATTATTACATTGAAATTAATGAATACAATTTTCTCAAACTATTTTATAGTGAGTTTTGAAGGACTGCAAAAAGTATAACTAAGAAGAATATGTTGTAAACATTTTTGAAGAAATACCATTACAGTTTCATCCATTATTTAATTGTCCTCTTCCTTGTAAATTATTTATTGAATTGTCATTTTTAAGAAGAGGATACTGGGAAAATTCTGTTGTTGTTTGAAGCCACATAGTAGTTCTTAAGAACTACAAATAGCCTAGTGGAAATTCTCTTAACCTTAGACAGGATTTGTTGTATACTAGTAAGAACCTCTCCTGCCAACCTAGCAGTTCAAAAGCATGTCAAAGTGTAAGTGGATAATAGGTACCGCTCCGGCGGGAAGGTAAATGTGCTGCTCTGGTTTGCCAGAAGTGGCTTAGTCATGCTGGCCACATGACCCGGAAGCTGTATGCTCGGCCAATAAAGCGAGATGAGCGCCGCAACCCCAGAGTTGGTCATGACTGGACCTAACGGTCAGGGGTCCCTTTACCTTTACCTTTAGTAAGAACCTAGAAGTTGTTGTGTGATATGCAGTGGTGATTCTTTGCTGGTGGAATGAAATCTGTCTGTGGAATGTGGTAGGAATCAATTTTGGGTGCTTCCATCTCCCCCATGATGCACCCTACCCCACTCCTACATATGCATTGAAACGTCTCACAACCCTTTGTAGAAAGTTTAGAGGGGTGTTTCACACTGCAGGCAAGATTGTCAAGAATTACTTTCTCCAATTCACAGATACCACCAATCTGTGGATTCCACCCTTCTTATTCTTAACCATTTTCACTGGCTTATCCTTTCTGGGTTGTTGTTGTTTACCATTCTTATTGTCTATGGAACTCCAGGTAGGATTAGCTACTGAAATGATCTGAAAGTATCTTGGTCAGACAAAAACAAAACTTATCTGTCATGCAAGATAAATCCATAGGATGCATTCTGTGAGCTGGTTCACATGTGTCAGGGGCACATAAGTTATCCATGTGGTGACATTTAAGAGCAAGCTTATATTCATATACCTTCACCTATAGCACCTATGTGGATTTTGTTCTGTGCAGCACCTAGCACACTAATAAATGTTCAGTTGCGGTAGCCCTTCATTTCTTTATTACACTTGCAACTTTCCATTTTACTAAGGAGCTCACAGTGATGCACATTGCTTTTTCCTCAGAACAACCATGTGAGGTAGGTTGAGGTTGAGAGACAGTGGTAGGCTCAGGGTTACCCAATGAATTCTATGACTCAGCAGGGATGTGGACACAGGTTTCCATGATCCTAATCAACTCTGTGCACTACTTCCTTCACACCAGACTGATTCTGACTTTGCCTATTATAGACAGTCAACTTTAGAATTTTCAGTATACTGAAAGCAATGCATATAAACAAAATCAATGTGATATGGACAGTTATTGATTTTTGCTTAAAATACTGTAGTGGGAGAAATGTTCTGCTATTCTCACTGTATAAGACACTGCATCAATTTGCTTGCATATGCATATATATATATATATATATATATATATATATATAATGTACTGGCTTAAGCTGCAGTGCAGTATAATCTATCAGACTAGCCAATATTTCTAAAATTCCTACCACATGGAGACAGGAGGTCAACTTAGATAAGCTGCAAACCAAAGGAACAGTGTGAAGATTCTACTATCTGATCCTTCACTTGCTATATTTGATAGCAGCAGCTAAATTTCCATCCCAGCCAATGTTCCCAGCATGGAGGGGTAGGTGTAGCATATTAGGCAGTGTGTGCTGGGAACGTATTTCACACACCACCATTCCAGGATATAGTAAGCAACATCTGGTCAAGTAGAGGGCAGAGTTAAAGAAGCTAAGGTCAGATTATGATGAGCAGGGCCAGAAAGAGCAAGCTAAGACAGGTAAAGCCAAAATTGTGTTCAGAAAAGCTGGTGGCACCATGGGTAGCTCCAATTGGAGTCTGGGCTGGATATCCAGCAAGGCATGGTTGAATGTTCATAGACTCATAGAATTGTAGTACAACCCCCTACAATGCAAGAATCCTTCCCATAACTGTTCCTGGATGGGCTTGAAGCACCAACCTTCTGGTTTACAACAAGGTGCACTGGTTTGCTCCAAAAACCATCAAACCCAGTCTGAACAGCTAGCCCTGCCCTTGAAAATTGAAGTCTCTATTTCGAAAGGAATCTTCCCTGCTTTAGGAGCCATTCTCTTCAATCATCCAAGCCTGAGGAAGATAATGTGATCTGTTTTTAGGCTGGAGTAGCACTGGCATCATGGAGTCCTCTGATGCAACAATTCTCAGTGTGGTGGGGAAGTTGAAAGTCTGGTACTGAGGGTATAGCCTCACCCAAAGCATCCTTGGTATCCATCACGCAGAATGAGCAGTTAGAGTCCTAGATTATGACACTATAAAATGTGGCTTTGACATCTGCTTCAAACATCTGCTTGTTCGCATCATCAATGTCCGTAACACTTTTCTGATGTAGTAAGGATATAGTGTTGGTACTGTAAGCTACAAACACTTAGAGCTGGAGCATGTGCCCCTTCTGACATTTCCTTACTGGCATGTAATGATGCCTTGATGTGTCTTCCTGGTTTTGTGTTGCTGTTCTTGTGCCCTATGTGGCTCACAACCCATCTATGTGGAACATTTATAAATTGCATTAATAAATAAATAATGGAAACTCCTTTAGGTGTGACCTTTTCTTGTGACCTCAGTAATTCCAGATGACAGTGATGAAGCCCTACTCAAGCCTGGCCAGTGATGGAATTAGAGTGAGCCATCATGTGGCCCCTGGGACACTTAATGTCCCAGGGTCAACCTAGATGTGACACCAACGGGGGAGTTTCTTCCCATTGCAGATGGCAACTTCCAAGTCGTGCTTTCCCCAAGCAATGCATGCGGTGATCCCCATAATTATCCCCACAATTGTGCTATTAACTTACCATATCTAGTCTGGCCACAGTTGCAAGAGGAGGAGATGCTTTAAATTGTAATAAGCTGTAATAGAGATCAGTAACTGAAAGAACCAGAAATATGAAGAGCACCACAAAGTAAGTCAATATGTAAGTGTATATTTGCCACAGTTGTAAGACTATAATTTAGGGTTGTGATTATTTAGCAGTATTTTGCACAAAGCATTTTAGTTTCAAGTTGCAGTTATACATCTTTAATAAACGTATTCTTCCTGTTGTCGTGATAGAATACAGTGGTACCTCGGGTTAAGTACTTAATTCGTTCCAGAGGTCTGTTCTTAACCTGAAACTGTTCTTAACCTGAAGCACCACTTTAGCTAATGGGGCCTCCTGCTGCCGCAGTGCCGCCAGAGCCCGATTTCTGTTCTTATCCTGAAGCACTATTTCTGGGTTAGCGGTGTGTGTAACCTGAAGCGTATGTAACCCGAGGTACCACTGTACCTTGCTGTATGTGTTGGAGCATTAACCAGTAACTGTTTAATATTTCCTGAACAGAAAACCAGAGATGAGATGAGATGAGAACTCTGATTGACAATTAAAATACAAGGCAGGAAATATAGCTGCATAATGCAAACAATCTAATCAAAATCACTGACTAGGAATGAGAGATAAATATGGAAAAGTTCTGTGTGCAAATTGAATGTCATTGGCATTTTGATTAAGTCAATACATTGATACCCAGAAGAATCAGGAATGTTGCAGTAAATATGATTGGATGTGTTGATGATATAATGACTGGCTTCAATGAAGGCAAACTACCATGTGTATAAAAATTTGGCACAGCTTAATAATGCAGAGATCTGTTTCTTTGTGCTAAGCATGTAGCTTTGTGAAGCTGAAATAGCAATTATGCACTCTTAAAAATAGGTGAATGTTCATTATGTATAGAGAATATGACATCTAAAATACTATTACCCATTCAGCTTCTTTTGCTTAAAGGAAAGGAGTAGCAAGTTGGTGTATTTTCTTTTATCAAAATCTGGCATTTCATCCCACTCATCCACCAACCAGTCACCATGATGGCCTTCTGTTTTCTGACTGAACATATTGAAAACTCCTCTCCCTTTCCTTTCCACCTTTGCAATGATGCAGGCACTTCTTTGTGATATGATAATATATGGAGCAGTCCAAACCCTTTGCCCTCATCAGCAGCCTTAACAAAAAGTTTGGGAGGCATCTTTATAAGGAACCATTTGATTTGAGAATTAGCTTTTAGGGATAACTTTTATCTTTCCCAAAATAGTGTTCTGTACTTTCAATTTCCACATTTGTTTCTAGGCAAAGGCAAACACTGAGCAATCTGGCCAACGTCCCCAGTAATAACACAGACAGCTGTTTCACAAGAGAGGATGTATATTGAACTAGTCACCAAGGAAACCAACTGTCGTATAGCTTCCTAAGAAAATGATAAGCTTTGAGTGCATTATTTTTTTCACTCATGTAATTTCTGCTGGAATTAGCCCTACCTAGTCCTCAGACGGCTTCCTTACAGGCAGTTTCCACAAATTACGTAGAAGGGGATAACCAACTTGGTGCCACCAATGTGTTGTTGACTACAACTCCTATCTGTCCCAGCCAGCATAGTCAATGATCAGACATGTTGGGAGTTGTAGTCCAACAACATCTGGATAACATTTAGGGTATGGGCTGTAGCCCCACATTTGATTTCTGGGTGTCTCTTGGGTAAAGTGACTGCCTGGACCATATAACACTAGTCTTAAAGAATTTACATTGGCTCCCAGTACGTTTCTGAGCACAATTCAAAGTGTTGGTGCTGACCTTTAAAGCCCTAAATGACTTTGGCCCTGTATACCTGAAGGAACATCTCCACCCCCATCATTCAGCCCGGACACTGAGATCTAACTCCAAGGCTCTCTGGCAGTTTCTTCAAGAAGAGAAGTGAAGTTACAGGGAACCAGGCAAACAGCTTTTGCAGTAGTCGTGCCCACCCCATGAAACACCCTCCCACCAGATGTCAAGAAAATAAACAACTATCTGGCCTTTAGAAGACATCTGAAGGCAGAACTGTTGGATGTTGTATTGTGTTTTAATTTGTTGGAAGCCACCCAGAGTGGCTGGGGGAACCCAGTCAGATGGGTGGTATATAATTACTTAATTAATTAATTAATTAATTAATTAAAGCTAAGAACGACACCTGCCTGAAATGCTGGGAAGCCACTGCTAGTCAGTGTCAACTATACTAAGCTACATGGACCAATGGTCTTTCTTGGTATAAGGCATCTTCTTATGTTCCTGTAGAAAACACCATGTTGGCTGTATCAAACCTAGCACAGCTTTTTCAGTGAAAAAAAATGCATTAAGCACCAGGGATACATTCATGTTTAGGAAAATGAACCACCATCAGAGACTTATCAAAAATGCCATACAGAGCATGCAGAGAGGTCAAGAAATAAGAACTGAAGTAAAAAATCCAAACTATGAGGTATACAAGCTGTGTGTAGACTAAACTATGAATGAGTTTTGGGTCTGTAGTCTTTTCTTTTCTGTCTCCTGCATGCTTGCAAGTAGAAGATACAAGCTTTTGCTTCCCATTTCAGCTAACCAAGGTTTACTGTAAGATCCAAATGTGGACAAACTGCGTTTAGTCTTAACTAACAGGTAAACAAACCAGTTTCAAGATGTGGATTCTGATCCTGATGTTTCCCTAAATCACAGTTTGGGTGTACACATGACAACCAACTGGCTTGTTGAAAATGGAAGCAAAAACTTTCAATCTGCTGTTTGTGGTAACACTAGAGGAGGCCAAGGGGTGTCAAAGGTGCACACATGCAATACTAAAACATAGCTTTATGTCTAAAGCCAGCCCACAAAGTTGCTTTTTTGTTTTGCATTTTCTGCAACTAACTTGGACTGTCTCCACCTGAGTGGAAGGGTAATGGTGGAATTGCTGCTTAGCTCTTTTTCCTCCAGCTGTCTTTCATCTCAAATTGTCTTCTCACAAGTTACTTTTTCACCCACAGTGGAAAAGATGCAGGGGCCCACTTAATCTCATTTTAGTCTTCTTTAATTGTTCGTAGTATGTTTGATCCAATGTACTTTGATGTCTGATTTCAGGTGGATGACCATGATAGAAATGATTTTATAAATAAACAAAATCATGTCCTCTGCTGGTGAAAAAGGAGCTTGAGAAGAGTGGTTTTGAGCAGAATGGATCAGAGGGAAATATGTAAGCAGCTTTCTTTCACCCAGACTCATAGTCCGCCCACACTGTTTTGCATTTACAAAAAACAAACAAACATGGGAGATCACAAAATTCTATGAAATGTTTAGTGTGAGCCTAAATTACTATTTTTCTTTATTCATCTTTCTCCATTCTGGAGGATTAGTGGGACATATCCAACTCTCCTCACGGTTTCAGTGGAAGAGGCATTGTTCACTGTATCCAAGTATGATTGCCCTTTATTAACTCCGGTTAAACATCTCTTTTGGCAACTTGCCTGGCTCCTCTTGTGCATAGGTTCCTGCAAACAGATTTCAGGCTATGCTACACCTAGGACTTTGCCTCCTGGTTCAGCTTCCTCCTAGGCATACCTTTAGCACTTGCAAGGGTAGCAGGGCTGACCCTACCTTGGTGCAGAGTGTGCCCACCATCTCAATTTGCAGATTCTGGGATACTGGGGCAGGAGGCCAGCAGCAGCAAGACATCATGGCTCTTCCTCCTGAGACCCATTCCCCTCCAAGCCATCCCCTTCCAGTTGAAAGGCAGAGCTAGCCTGCTGGCCTAAGATGTGGTGAAGTATGTTGTCACAACACCAATGTTGCCTTAAGATTCAATTGTGGAATTTCCTTGCTACAGAGATTGATTGATTGATTGATTGGTTGGTTGGTTGGTTGGTTGATTTGTTGATTGATCGGATATATATCCCACCTTTTTCTCCAAGGACCTCAAGGTGGCATTCATGGTTCTTTCCCTCCTTGTTTAATCCACACAACAACCCTGTGAGGTAGGTTAAGTTGAGGAGGAGGAGGTGGAGGGGGAGGAGAGTTTGCATCTGATATCCCGCTTTATCACTACCCTAAGGAGTCTCAAAGCGGTTAACAATCAGGCCCAAAATCATTCAGTGCACTTCATGGCTGAGCTGGGATTGGAACCCTGGTCTCCCAGGTCCTAATCCCACATTCTAACCACTACACCACTCTGACATCTTCAGTGTATAACTTTCATTTTTTTAAAAAAATATTTTTAATTAAATTTTACATAACAAGTTTCAGTTTAAACATATCAATCACCTTTACATTTAGGATTCTCGGAATCCCTTGACTCCCCCCCACCCTTCTCTGGTTATCACTTTTCCCCCAATTTGTTATATCTATTAGAAACTTTTCCATTATATTTTGTCTTTTACAACTATTCCTCTAATCCTTCCAAAGTTTTAACTGTTTACAATGTTCTCTTAAATAAAGTTTTCCCATTTTTTCCTAAACTTCTTCTCGTCCTCGTCTCTGATTCTCCTGGTCAATTTCACCACTTTGGCGTAGTCCATCATCTTCATCAGTCATTCTTCTCTGGTTGGAACTTTATCTTCTTTCCATTTCTCCGCCAGTAGTATTCTTGCTGCTGTCATCACATACATAAATTGTCTTTTCTACTCTTTTGGAATCTCTGTACCTAAAATGCCTAGCAAAAAAGCCTCTGGTTTTTTCACAAATGTTATTTTAAACATTTTTTCCAACTCATCATATATCATTTCCCATAATGCTTTTGTTACCTTGCACGTCCACCACACAGTGTATTACTTTCAGCATATGCTGAAGATGCACCTTTATACCCTGCCCTCTGACATCAGAGGTGTATGTTTTTAGGGCTTAGCCTATTTTTTGGATTGTAAATTGTTTTGACTGATTTTAATATTGTATTTTACATTGTGGTAGCTAGCCCTAAGACCTTATGGTGAAGAGTGGGTAAGAAATATAAATAGCAGCAGCAGCAGCAGCAACAATAACAGACAGTCTGTTCAGCTTCTGGACACAGAATGAGGTTGACACTATCTTGTAATAGCCATTTTTGTTTCCATCATAGTCTTTCCTGTCCTTAGTAATGCTAGGTGATGAGAATAGTATTGGATGAGTCTCACTAGCTGGGCCAATGCTGTTAGGAAAGGCCGTCACATGGAGGAATAAGGACTGAATTATTATTGTTTAACTGGACACAAACACTGCATAGTTTTTATATAAGAGCTGTTGCATACTTCCTCATCACTCTGCCCCACAAGGATGCTGTAACCTCAAGCCTGAAAGTAGCCTTGGTTGTACACATTCTGTCCCATCCCGTCTCCCTGAACTCTTCATATCTCTCTTTTTTCTACAGCTATCTGTAATTTCACATGATGACTGTTGCCAAGATTCTAAGAGAGATTTACAGAGACAGTTCAGAACTGCATTCCAAGGTTGAAAAACAATTATTTTTGTAACAAAGTATCTGAAAGCAGCTTCTCGAAAGGGCTAATGGACACAGAGAGGACGAGAAGCTGACAATAATCTCAGTTCTATTTACAGGAATGTATTTTTCCACTTAACTCTTGGGGAATGTTGTCATAGGTTATTTATACAGATTGGCAAGTTGTCAGAAAGATGGGCTTTGGGGTTTTTTGGTCAATACAGAGTAGAATTGCTAGACTGCCAAGCTTACAGAAAAGACAGAATTTAGGCTGATCTTGGGATGGGTGGAGCATTTAAAAATGGGGGTAATTCATGGCCTGTTCAGTCCAATTAAACTTTGGTTATGACCTTCTGTTTGCCATGGTTTACTGCTGTTTGTTAAACCAAGGTGACATGGTGAAGACACAAGAAGGTGGTTTGGGGCTCTGGAGACGGGTTCATAGAATCATAGAATCATGCAGTTGGCAGGGATCCAAGGGTCATCTAGTCCAACCCCCTGCAATGCAGGAAGCTCAGCTAAAGCATCCATGACAGATGGCCATCCAACCTCTGCTTAAAAACCTCCAAGGAGGGAGAGTCCACAACCTCCCAAGAGAGACTGTTCCACTGTTGAACAGCTGTTACCATCAGAAAGTTTTTCAGTAGGTTTAGTCAGAATCTCCTTTCTTGTAATTTGAAGCCATTGGTTCGAGCCCTACCCTCCCGAACAGCAGAAAATAAGCTTCTTCCCTCTTCAATGTAACAGCCCTTAAGATATTTGTAAGCAACTATCATATCTCCTCTCAGTCTCCTGTTTTCTAGGATTGACTGAACTTTGTGACATGCCATAAATACATTCTCTCATCAAAGTTAACGGCAGTCATTTTCAAGTGTTCTTCTCGTGTGTAAATGCTACACACAAGCAAGTTGAGGGGGGATGAGTATGCTATGCTCCACCTTAACCTCTGTGTTACCATCCCTGTCACCTTCCAGCTCACAGAAAGTAGCCACAGCCACAACATACATTTAAAGCACTGTCATACCACTTTAAACAGTCATGGCTCACTCCTCCCTTCTCACATTTAGAGTTTGCATTTAAGGGGAATGACTGTAGAGGGTTTGTGTCTTAGAAAATCTGGATTCAGACAGGAGATTGTAAGCTTATGATCTTCCCCAGTATCTGTGATTTCTTTCTCAGATTGGTCATCACACCACTCTGTGGCTTCATGGATCTGGTCATCACACACAAAGCCCCTTTATTGCACAAACTACCATTTCAGCTGTGCATGTGGATTCACCCTCTACCTGGTTTCATTGCAAACAGAGTGTGGGATACCATATGCAAGAATCTGGCTCATCAAAAGACAGTATCTCTTACACACTCCCTTCTTTATTTTGCAATTTATAAGCAGTTTCACACCCAAAAGTCACCAAAGAAGCATACAATAAGATAAAAAATAAAATGCTAACTTGCTTCTTTAGCTAGTAGATTCTGGTCACAAAGGGTGAGGGAGCAAGGTACCTAGACAAATGGGAGTTTTGAGTAGGAGAGCCCACAGATGAGGAGGTGACCTTGACTAAACATTTACCTTTATTTCCTTGCTGAGCCAAGAAGCAATTGTAAAGCAATATGCACAGTGAATATATTATATAGATCTGTAAACCACAGGGCTCGAGCAGCATCACTTCAGAACTGAACTGAATTGAATTTTATTGCCCTTGCCGTCTGCGAGTGGAGCAGGGTTTTTTTTTACTTACAATTAATACATTTGACATCTTTCAATAGTAGGGAATTGTGTTCTGATTGTCCATACAAAGTTTCATTCTGATGTTGTTCAATAGATATGCTACATTACAGATAGGCACACTGAAAATGCCACACAAGGCTTGTTCACATACTGTATTACAATGAACACAAGTATAAGCTGTCTCTACACATGTACAAGTGTTGGTAGGAAATATTGTTCATTTTTTATATGCACAGCTCAACCCTTTGCACTTGTTGCATGTAACACGTGAACACTTCTGTGGGCATCAGAGGTGACTTTTCAGTTTTCTTGATCTCCCTCTGCATATTATGGATAACCTAGTAATATGAGTATAACACTTCACATTTGTTTGGAGCCATCTGGGGGTTTAAAATTTTCTAAAATATTAATCCCTGTATGTTAGGATGGCAGTTTATAATTCGTATTGTAGACATTGTAGAGAAGCTAGGGAGCTCAAGTTGCCTAGGTTTGTCTGTTGAATGGCTACCACGCGATAGAACTAGGGATTCCCTGCTCACATGCTTACCTACTACACTGTTCCAGAATGTTATAAATTTTAATCAATGCAATAAACAGAAAAGGTCCAAAACAATAAAAAGAAGAAGAAATAGGATTGCATTTTGAAACAAACTGCCTGTCACTGACTGATTTCTGCCCACCTTCAATACTAATGTAAATAAGTTCATGAAATAACAGCATATATTTAATCATGATGGAAATGCACACATTAACACAATTGGCTCCAATTGAAGTAGGTTTGCCCTGAGGGGAAGCAGTTCCATTTAGACAGGCTTTTTGTTTTCCTGTCCTTGACATTTCATATTGCTGGACTGGGTGTTTCTGGAGACCTCGTAATGAATAACAAGCAGCTGGTATGCCATTGCCATTGTTGTTTACCACCTATTTTGAAGAATTTTCCGGTAGAGTGTTAGTAACATTTCTGCATTCGTAATGTGAGTTAATCATATTGTCGAGCTCAGTGGTGGAGAGCTTCTGAGCCAGAAGCCTAATTCAATCTGCTGGGCCTTTCTGTTTGAGCCATGGTGTGGTTTGGTCCAAAATGCACCTACCAGTCCATTGCTGGACATCATATGGCATCTGGAGCAGGACAGGCAAACCCATGGGATTAATCTGAAAAAGAAGGATTGAGAGCACACTTTAAGTATGTTCCAGTTTTTCCTTTCCAGTTTATAATAAGAAACCAGTGCTTTTTTATCCTTTTGTGCCTTTTTCTGTCACTCTGTGTGCCAAATGACAAGCATGTTCCAAATTATACTTGGACTCTGCTTCCTGTTCTTCTTTTACACTATAGCTGCAGCTTGGATTCAAGCTGTGGCAGCAAAGGAAGAAAGGAAGAATCAGAAGCACACTTAGAGTTTTAGGGTAGTGTGACCAGTTCGGCCACACTGGGCACTGCACTGCAGGGGGTGCCACAGCAATGCTGTAGAACAGAGCACAAGAGGCAAGTGGGTGGGTGAGTTTTAGCATTGCACAGGGCAATGTACTGCTGAAAATTGAGAGCCCCAAGTCCCCCAGTGTTGAAGTGAGATTCAACTGCCTATACAGGAGGTTTCTCTACATAAAATAAGAATTGTGCTGCCCTGTTCTTCACCTTGGGCCAGCCCTGATTATATGGCTTAAAAAAAAAAAATCACAGATCATCATAGCCTTGTAGCATCAGGAAAAGAAAGATGCTGACTCTGTTACAAAAATAAGTTTCAAGAACTTTGGTAAAGATGGATAGGATGGGTGTACTCTGGTTTTGAATCAATAAAGAGTTCTGTGTCACCTTGAAGACAAAAGGAAAGGTATTGTGAGATAAACTCTTGTGGATGAGAACTCTGTTTCTGCCCTAAGTGGGCTCTCACCCATGAAAGTTTATTCTACAATAATTTCATTACTCTTTATGGTTGCTCACAACTCTGTCAGGGATTTTTTCACAACGGCAGCATGACTAACCATCTGGAACTGGGTTTAAATGAAGTGAGTTTGATGGTCATGCTTAATAATTTCAGGAAAATACATAAATTAATTTTGCACATTGACAAACATCACAAAAAAACGTATTTTTCAGAACATGTGAATTCACCGACCACAAAGTAATGTTATCACGTGGTGGGTGGTTCATTAAGAGTTGACCAGTGTGATTAGCAGAGTCGTGTGATATATCTAGAAAGAACAATTTCAAACTTGGTAAAGATTAAAAATCTGACCCAATGTAAAGAACAACACTTCTGTGCAGATACAAAACTAACATGTTAGAGAGAATGCTAACCTAGAACTGTGACAGGCTAGTTTCGTATGTACATTAATGCATTTGGGGGGTATTTTTACATTCCGGTGTGTTCAAACATTTGATTCCCCACCCGAAGCATAAATTCCAGTAAGAGATAAATAAAGTGATTTTACTGGTTATGTAGCACAACTCTTAAGTTTGCTACCACCTAAAAAAACAATCAAATTCTGAATGAATTCAAAAGTCGGGTCTTTCTGGGACTACAGATGCAGGATGTGTCTTTTTTTTTATTGTGGATCAGTTGCACAGCTGAACTGCACAGCACCTCTGCTCAGCTTGCCTTGATCTCTGGCTGCCTGCCCAGAGGAATTGTGAAGGATTTGAAGGGTCAGTACAGGTGGCACAGTTAATTTACACAGAGGAATGATGCAGACAACCCTGTGTAGCTTGGTGAGCTCTTTTATTCAAGTATTCCACATCCTCTTTTCACCAACCACCACCCCCGCTATAAGTGACAAACTGGAATCAAGGGATTGATTTCGCTTTATAGTAGATATTCAAAGGGCTTCTTCATAAAAGAAATCACAGAAGCTTATTTCTACGAAAAACAATCTTGCAAGACGGTGAGTTTGGACTCAGAATTCCAAAAGTGGGAGTCTGCTCATGCACTGGAGCTGTCCCTCCCCGTTATTGTAACCCTCATCACTCCCTGTAAATCCTCTTGTGTGGGGCATGAGAGTCCCCTCAGGAAAGGCTTGGGAGCGGAGGGGTGTGCATTGAGTGGCTGCATCAGGAGGGCTGGATGATAAGCAGACTAGAGCATCTTGCCGAAGTAGAATGGCTGAGGGGCATCTAACAGTAGACATACAAAAGCTGAGAATGGAAGGCTGAAATCCTATGCACATTTATCTGGGGACTGTGTCTCATTTATGTACAAGCTTAGTAAGCTACATTTTAAGGCCTCAGATTTTGAGGGCACTATAAATACTTTTTAAAAAACTGAATTTCAAGTTTTATATAATTGATTTAAAAAATAAAGAAAACAGACACTAAAGCAGAAAATATCATTCTGATAATGACAAAAGCATTCTATAAAACTGTACAATTATATGTCATATTGTGTTTATAAATCTATGTGGAAATAACTATACCAAAATTTTATTAGGTCTGGTGTGCATTAGCTTTCGAACAGCACCAGTGGCCAGCTTCAGACTATGGGTTCTGAAACTTGACACCATTTAGGGCCACATGTCGTCATCAGGCACTGTCAAGGAATAAGCCCCACTGAGTACATGTGTGGGACTGGGCTGCACATGTGTGGGGAAACGGCAGGCGTGCCAGGTGGTGGGGGCTGAGGGTGCCCTAAATTTTTCAAGGAGGGAGATGGCCTCCCCCAAAATCCTGTGGCCCCGCTTCACCTCCTCCCTGCTGATGTTGTGCGGGGAAGAGAAGGCCGAGCATGGAGCCCTGTTCTGCTTTCCCATTCTTCACCCAGCATGTGAGCGCCGACATCACAGCGGCAGGACACCCGCATCTGTCCCAGCCTGACACCTGAGCACTCTCGCACTACGTGGGGGTGGCTCACTTGGAAAACGGGATATATTAGGTGTTTTCTCACTAAATCCTGATAACAAACAACAGATTACCTGGTTGCCATATTTCATTTAGTCTTTTACATCACTGAAATTCAGTTTACATTTTACATGGGCTGTGTCTTTTAGGTGTTGAGGGATGACTGAAGCAGGGAACCTACTCTGCTAGTGATTGCCCCAGTTCTGATTTAAATCCTGGATGGTACAGGAATCAGTATTTTTTTTAAAAAAAACTAAAATCCCAAAGGTACCCAATGTTAGAGATAGAGAACAAAGCTACTGCTTCCTAAGATATTAGGATATTTTCTTTTTCTTGGCAGTTGGGAAAATAGGCAGGGTTTAAAACAAAAAGCATCCACATGGAGAGAAAGGAGCCTAGAAATATTATCTACAATCAGCAATATCCAGAAAAGCTTTTATTTTATGAGATGACCCTCAGATTAATTTTAAAACCCTGTTTTAAAAAAAATACCACTCTTCATTCTGAAGGATAAAATGGTGGTGGTGGTGGTGGTGAAGAAAAACTGGGCAAGGGTTTCCTGATCTTTCCATCCTTAACTCTCTAAATACAATATAAATACCAAAAAAGATAATTAAATCCAGTGGGAATCAATGGAAGCTAAATACCTAGTGAAACAAATTCCTCCATGTACTCCTCCTGAGTATGTGTGGGAAATACTTTTGCCCATTTCTGATTCTTATGTTATACTTCTACTCTGTAGATCTCCCAGACTTGCCTGCTACTTGGTTTACCACTGGCTGCCTGGTCCTCACTACTTCAAGCTGAGCTGTAATGTTGTAAATTACATTTCTAGGAAGCAGTAAGAGTGGAAGTTATGTGTCTAGTTCAATCATGTAAGCCAGATAAGATGTGACAACTTTGGGAAAGGTTACATTTGGATCCGCAAAGCAAGAAACAAAAGATCTGCCTCAGTGCTGGTAATTGTCAAAACCTTGGCTTGCCTTAAAGCCTTCCCGAAATAACCCGGGGAGTGGGCTGTTCATTTAATACCAGTATTTGGTGGTGGTGGGGATGTGTTGGTCTTCTTTTACAAAAAAAGAAGAAACACAAAACAATATATTGCATGCTGTGCTATTTAAACAGCAACCTTTAAGCTGTTTAAAGGAGGAGAGTGCAAAGCGCTGGATTAATCTGCTTACAGCCCATATGGCCAGATGTTCCAAGGACGGTGGAGGAGTCACAGTTAACTTGAGTTCAAATGGCTCTCTCAACAAGAGGTCTTTGTTTCTTCTGATGAATCAAGCCGGATGGCACTTTTATCTGTTAAAGTTGGGCTCCCATTTGTCAGAGATAAAATGCAATGCAGCACGATCGCTTTATAAAGTGAACCACAGCAGCCATGAGGAGATGGCCACTATATATCTGGCAGGTATAAAAGTTAGTGGCTGTCATGGGCCCTGTGGTGTCAGGCAGGATGGGGTAGGGGCACTGGCAGGATCTGTCAGAGGCGAAAGAGGAAGAGGATCTTGAGATGTGGGCGGACGGTGGATGCGGCTCAAGCAGTGACTGGGACGAGGGCTCTGTCTCAGGATTGCTGGACGTCCAAGATGGGAAGAGGGAACCATCCTTACTATTCCTTGCCTCACCTTCTAAGAGCTATAGGCCAGCCCTGCGTATAGGTCATCAGCCTAATTTTTGTACTTCTACTATATTTACTTTGTTCTCCTCACCCTCTACTTTGTTTCACATCTTGCCTGAGAACTGGAGAACTTGAAAGCTTGCCACATTTTCATGAATTTGGGTTGGTCCCAATAAAGGTGTTTCCCAATCGTGTATTTTGGAGTTTTTATACATTCTTTGTGAATCATCACTATTAATCATGCAAATTGTCACTATCTGTACTTCCTTTCATTTAAGTTCCCTCTGAGCTTGCAATCCACCCCCAACCACATGTCCTTATCACTCAGGAAAACACTTCATGCATTTGATAAAGTGGGCACTAGTCCGTGGAAGTTCATGCCGTAATAAATTTATGCTGAAGCAGACTAGCATGGGAACTGTTTAAGAGCGAAGTTAGAAGAAGAAATATGCGAACACGCAGGATGTTCTTGGTATTCACTTCTTCAGGAAATGGCTGTAACTGAGTGGCAGATCATCTCCTTTGCATGTGGAAGGTCCCAGGTTTAGTCTCCAGCATCTCCAAGTTGGACTTCAAATGTCCCCTGCCTGAAACCCTGAAGAGCTACTTCCAGTTAGTGTAGACAATTCTGAGTTTAGAGGGACCGATGACCTATCTCAGTAGCTTCTTATGTTCCTATGCTCTGTGTTCTGCCAGCATCACATTAGCAAAGGGCTTGTGTGTTGCTTTGCATGCTATTACAGAAGCACACTCTTTTTTCTCAGTTGAACATGAGAGCCAAATTATTACATTCGTGTACAGAAGCTATATTATCTATTCTAACTCTTTTTATCCGCTGTAGCAACAATTGCTAGTTAAAGGAAAAGTCTTTGTGGGAACTGAGCTGTTCTACATTTCAGGCATTACAACTTAATCTCAAAAGTTCTGAAACTTGAAATATGATCACCTGGTCCTAGAAAATGCAAACAAACATCACAATTCCCACAAGTAAAGAGATTAAACCTGAGCACTTGATGTAATCGTGGATGTCTCAGTGAACTTCCAAAGGAA
This sequence comes from Podarcis tiliguerta, assembly GCF_965153285.1. Classification (NCBI taxonomy): domain Eukaryota; kingdom Metazoa; phylum Chordata; class Lepidosauria; order Squamata; family Lacertidae; genus Podarcis; species Podarcis tiliguerta. Next base: position 32,058,818 of record NC_139540.1, on the reverse strand, counting down.
CACAAGTTAAGCCTCTGATTAAAAGGCAAAAGAAAGAAGAAAACTTCCAGAACTCTGATGCAGTTACACTGCCCTTTGATGCTTTTCCAGATTCCTTTGGTTTAGCAACAGAGTAAGTGTTCTTTATTTGGATAACCCAGTATATAGCTTCTTATTCTGTGGGCATGCCATAACATGGTTTTAAAATAATTGAACTATTGTGAATTTCTTATTTAGTCGGTTACATTTAAAATGCCTAAGCTGCTCTTCACCCTATACAATGCAATGCAAATCAATGCAATGCAACATGTTGCTGGATTGCAGCTTTCATCATAAAAAGATCAATGCTGGATCAGGTCAATGTCCAATCTAGTCCAGCTTCCTGTTCTCACAGTGGGAGAACATTGTTCTTTTTTATGGGAAGCCCACAAGCAAGATTTGAGCGCAGCAGCACTTTTCCCTCCTGTGGTTTCCAGAAAATATAATATAGAGACATTTTACTTATGGTAGTTTAGGTGGAATATAGCCACCATTCCTAACCATTTACCATGCTGGTTGGGGATAACAAGAGTTGGAGTCCAGCAACATCTGGAGGGCCACAGGTTCTCCATCCTACACTAAATTGTATGGTATTGAGACAAAGGAGCTTTACGGGCCAGAACTTGGTCTATAATCTGATAAAACAGGATGGTTCCATGGTGCTTTACCTGCCAACATTCATTTTAAAGATAACATGGAAAGCATTTTTAACTTATGTTATTAAACATATGTTGGGAAGTCAGCAGTGAGAAGGATATTAGAGCTCTGCATTCCATGCAGTCATAAAATCAATTTCTTTTCCCATCTAATACAAGCAAAGTGCCACAGACCAGACTATAATTCTGGTCTCTGGTAGTATAATACCATTATAATTCAGTGGTCTTAGATAACTATCCTGCATCAGTCAAAAATATGATTTAATTAATTCTAATCAAAACCTTCTGAGGTGATCACAATTAAATTGACACTAGTCTTTTTGTCTGCAAACATACGCTCTTGAACTATTTACACCCCTGTGAGATTTCTTCTGATCAGAATTTATTTTGGCCCCTCCCCAGTGTCCAACTGACTCTAGCCTTCTGATTTCCATAAAGTCCATCATTCCAATTCACATGAATAATAGCCTGATAGCAGGCAGCTAACCATTTACGCAACATCAATATACTAAATCAGTGGTGACAATATCCTTGGGACTGAACCCTTGCAAAATTGAATTGTATATTATTATATATAATTAAAGGTTATGGTTGGTTAACAAGCCTCTGATCCTCAAGTGCCTTGGCTTAAAATACCTGCTGCCATAGACTTTTAGCTCATAATGGTTATTTCATAGAAAGCATAAGCCAGTACATTTATTTAGTGGACTATATAAAAGCACTCCTTTCTGCTGTGCTTCCTGCATCTGACACTTTTCAATATAGAAGTGCAGTGGTGGCTATCCATCAGTCAATGTGTTATATCTGAGGACACAGCCCCAGCATTTCTCTGTCTCACACTCCCCCCCCCCCCAATAACCACTCCCCCAAATTGATATTTTATGCAATGCCCTTACTATTCCTAGCTAGCTTCTTTGGGGCATTTCTTGGCATCCAGAACACCTTCAGTCCCCTGATCAGGTGCTTCTTCTTACGTATAAAAAGGGCCTCATCTACTTCTGGGAGTGCTGCTATTACATGATGGTCTAGCAGTCAGGGCTCTTTCCTGCTTTCTAAGACATCCTTGTAAAGATGGTTCCCCAGAGCGAGAAGGGCAGGGATCAGCAAACTTTTTCAGCAAGGGGCCGGTCCACTGTCCCTCAGACCTTGTGGGGAGCCGGACTATATTTTTTTTGGGGGGGGGGGATGAACGAATTCCTATGCCCCACAAATAACCCAGAGATGCATTTTAAATAAAAGCACACATTCTATTCATGTAAAAACACCAGGCAGGCCCCACAAATAATCCAGAGATGCATTTTAAATAAAGGACATATTCTACTCATGTGAAAACACGCTGATTCCCGGACCATCCACGGGCCGGATTAAGAAGGCGATTGGGCCAGATCCAGTCCCCGGGCCTTAGTTTGTCTATTCATGGAGAAGGGGCTCCTTTGAAAGAGAAGTGGTAGGCTTCCCTCCACCTGTTTCCCCATTCCATCATAGTCTTGCATTGGGGGGGAAATCCCATCCTCTGCTGATTGGCAGAGCAGCCAAGGGGACTGTCTGAATATGCATATGTGTGTTTGTGTTTCTATTTGCTTGAATATGTACAGTATGTATATGCCTGCTGGCCTTCCTGTGTTTGTGTGTGTGTGTGTGTGTGTGTGTGTGCCTGCCTGCCTGCCTGCCTGAAATGTATGTGGTGTTTTATGTATGGTGAGTGTGTGTGTGTGTGTGTGTGTGTGTGTGAGCACACTTGCAACCCTTGGATAGTTGCCCAAGCCTCAGTGTGAATAACTTGACATTTGGAACCTAGTGAATAACTTGACATTTGGACCAGTTTTGAGTTTCATTGTCATTCTCTAATGAATGGATTCTGTTTTTCAACTGAGGACAATCCAAATGACAGATTTAAATTAGTCTGGTTATTTTAGTCATTTGAGTAACATTGTGTTTTGCTTATTATGGGGAAATTTGCAACACATTTGTGTGTCATGACAGATGGTCAGGGTTGTTAATTCCATGTTATTTTTCTGTGAAAATTTATGACTGCAGAGAATAAGAAACATTTTTGTTCCAACAATGTGCATGTATTCAAACACCTTTGAAGCATCAGCAGAAAATCAGTTGCATAATGAATGTGATACATATTGCAAAGTCACCAGCTTCAAAGTGATCTTACCAGCTCAGTATACTTTGTCTCACAATCCTCTTGGGAAGGTCAAGATGGCCTCTACAGGGCAAATTTCCTCTGAAGGGGATATGTAGATTGATGGTGTCTTTGTAATGATCTATTTACAAATGTGCAGGTTAATTACAGGAGTACAAAAGCAAGTACATGGTGAATGTTGGTGCCAAACCAACTTCAATCTAGCACCTCCAAATCCTAAAACAGATACCCAGCCAAGTCCAAAAGTGCTACTTTGCAAGTTCTTTAGATGCCCGCTCTCCAGTACTCAGACTAGGCAAACCAGTTTTAGTCTCCCTCTTACTCTGCAGATTATTGGAACCAAGGTGCATTGACAAGAAGTGAATTTGTATCCAGTTACATGGCTACCCTGATCGACAACGTTGACTAGGGCTGATGCGAGTTGGAGTCCAACCGCATTGGAAGGCACCTCATTGGCTAACCCCACCATAGTTCCTTAGCAGTGGGCTGCATTGTTCCTGAGATAGGATTGCCATAGTTCCTTACCAGCATTTAAAGACACTAAAGCATGGCAAAGGCTAAAGGGCCCCCATTTTGCATATTAAGAAAGCAGAACAAGTCACACTAATATTTTTCCTTGCTATGTGAACTGAATTAGGAAATGTTTTGGATATATGCCTGCCCCTCTGATTTTTTGTATCGTTTAAAAAGCTCAAATTACACTCCTAATTTATTTGCTTTTGTTTGTTTTGTGTTTGGTTTTGGTGCCTTGTTTGTGGTTCTTTGAAAGGCTGACTTTTTACAAGCAGAGCAAAGGAGCCAGTTGAAGAAAATTGTCTGCAAAAAGTAATTTGAGCACTGCAGGCAGCCAAGATACCGGAAGCCAAAGAGCTGTGGGAACCTTATTTTGGAAATCAATTTAATGAACACCTTTTAAAAGATGTTTCAATAGGCTCATAACTAATTGGCTGGGGGGTTGGGGGGGTAAGGAGATGGGTAATCACTGCAGAGAGGGAAGAACATAAATGCAGGTAGCCTAAAATATTTAAAGTGATTTAAATGTATTACATATTTATAAAGTAAGATGCAAAACATTTTAAAACTTAAAAAGGGGGCCGAATTTGCTTTTTGTTTATTCCAGTGCTTTTGTCAGGCAGAATACCGGAAGGCAGGAGCAAAATTGCTTCTTAGTGAGCAAGTGGGTAGAACAGGGGTCAGCAAACTTTTTCAGCAGGGGGCTGGTCCACTGTCCCTCAGACCTTGGGGGGGCAGATTATATTTGGGGGTGGGGAATGAACAAATTCCTATGCCCCACAAATAACCCAGAGATGCATTTTAAATAAAAGCACACATTCTACTCATGTAAAAACATGCAGATTTCCGGACCATCCGTGGGCCGGATTTAGAAGGCGATTGGGCCGGATCTGGCCCCCAGGCCTTAGTTTGCCTACCCATGGGGTAGAATATGCCTGGTTTGTTTTTTTCTTATGTTTCAGAGGTGGAGAACCTATAGGTAGGGATGTAAGAAGTCATTGTTTTCTGTTCCGCCCTGTCTTTGTTGCATGTGGCACTTCTTCCCTTCCATTGCAGTTTGTCTGGTGCCAAAAAACTGAATTACTCATCTTGCTGTCCACTGTGGCAAAATTGTGGGATAACTAGCCCCCATAATCAACATACTTCAGTCTAATTAATGCATGAAGGGGTTAATATAATAGAGTAAGCTGTCATGCTAGGCTTAGCTATGTCCACTTCCCCTCCTCTTGGGAGGAACTAGGTGATCAAGCCTTTGTTCACTTCGGTCTACATGTAAACCTCAGGATATGAAGAGGTTTGAGCTGGTTGTTGATTTTTTTAAATAGGGATGTTGAAATTAAATGAGTGCCATTCAAAACCTTCTTAATGGGAACTCTCAGGACTTTTTTTCAGCCATAACTTTCCAAAAGTTAGTTCCGGCACTTCTCAGGTAGATGCCATTGTCATTATAAAGAACAGGGGAGGCATTTATGCTGAGTTCCAGCACCTATTTTTCTAGAAAAATAGAACTAGGAACTCCTAACATAATTTCTAAGGAGAATACGAAATATTTGTGCACTGTGTCTAGCTTAGGAGCACAGGTTTTTCTGTAAGATTCGTACAAATTCTGAGAAGTTTCATAAATGCTATGCAGCCCAGCTGGACTACTTTGCTCCACTTTAAATCAGAGAAAAGTAGGAAAGATCAGCCTTCACAAGTTTAGCTGCATTTAAAGGAGAATTTACTAGAAATCTATAGTGCATTGTAACATCTTATTTACTAATGTGAAGATAAACCAACTTTGCTAGGATGCAGTAGCAAGTATGTAGGCGATGCTATTCTAGGAATGCTTTTTTTCATTGAATTGATATTCTCGTAAACCGCCTTGGGGGGTTCTTTTTTATAGAGCCAAAAGGCAGTAATAGCAATGCTGTTAAAATAAATAAGCTAACATGCACTGCCTGTACATCCCAAGTGACATATAATCAATGCAGGTTAAAAAGCTACTGGTGGGACAGAAGTGGCCATTTACCCTCAATATGCATTGCCATTAATCATAGAGTAACTGGGACTTGAAGGAAAAGTCACTGAGTTATTCTCCTGGCTGTTAAAAAAGAAAAAAATAGTTGTGGGATCCTACAAACATGTTAATGAGAAAAGGCCTTGTCCAATGCACCGATTTCTGGAAAGTTTATTCAACTGTCATTTATCAGCTTAAAGGCTGCAGCCTTTATTAGTAGTTACTTCCAAGAGGTTTCTGTTTGCTGAAAGTAAAGGAATTCCCTGAGCCACTTTTATCTATAATTATTATTTTTATATCTGTTGTGAAGGCAGCTACAATGACTGTATGCAATGTACTCTAGCAACGACTCCACTCTACTAATTCATAGTTACAATGCTCTTCGGAATATAGAATGCCTATTATTAACAATATTTCAGAATGTTTAAATATAGCTTATTTAGGAAACTGCATCCAAAGGAGTAGTCATCTTAGTTGAGTGGCCTTGGGTCCTACTTGACCTAGGAATTTCTCTATTTAAAGGGCTGTCATAAAGGGCTTTATCTGTAAGGCTGTTTTTTAAATCAGCAGTGGCTATTTGATGTCTGGGTTTTTGCATACCCATCTGTGCAGTTACAGAAAGGCTGGCAATGCTGCAATGTAAACAGTGAATTTGTATTTGCAGAAATGTGTTTCTCAGTTTGGCAATGTATTTTGTGGAGAGTGTAAGAATGCGTCCATAAAAATGTTTTGTGGAATATTTCAGGAACATTCAGAAAACACGTTGTTCAAGCTCATTATAGACTGTCCGCTCCCGACTGTTCTACTATCACTGAAACTTCTCAATGGGATTTCAGTAATCATTTTAGTCATTCAGAAGCAGGTTAAAGTTCACCTTTGCAGGCTTATGGGTAATTCATTCATCTTTCACGTGTCTCGGCAGTGTGCATTGTCCTGGGTGCTGCTTTTCCAGCATTGGAATTTGATTTGTGCATCTCTCCTAATCTCACTGGATTTTATGAGAGAAAGGAGAGATTTAAGGCTGGCGGGTTTGGGTATTTATCTAATTTAAGTAATGCTGGACATATTACAAAACAGCACATTGACTTCCATCTGTCTGCCCTTTTTAATGATCTGTTTTCTAAAAGGAACTGAGAGATTTATTACACTGGAATTTCTGAAGTATAGAGTAGATCCAGTGTCAAGCCAGGATAAATCTCTTTAAATAACAAGTGACAAAACACAAATTTGAGCTCAGAAATAATCATTTATATTCATCTAGAAAGATTACAGCACTGAAAAAGTCAAAATAATGGGGGGGGGGTAAGCGTCTCGTCTAGATTAAGTTGTCTAGAAGTGCTTTTTTCAGTCACGAAATAGGTCTGTTTTAGCCTTTCACTAACACACATACAACTCCCTGCTCTTTCTAAAGCAAATGGCAAATGTTTTAAGAACTACTTACTGCCCTGGTAACCTTGGCTTAGCAAGATTTCATGAATCACTGTGGTTCGCAGTTGCTTTGTTCCTCCCTAGACCTTTTTGCTCCCACTCTGCACTTAGCTAAGCCAAACTTTGGCTGAGCATGGCATGCAAAGCAACTCACCATTTGTAAAAAGTCCTAACATGTTTTAGGACTTTAGATGTGCTAAGACGTACCAATAATTCACTACTGCAGCAAGATCTGTAATTGTTTCACTCCTGCTTTAGGGGTGATAGTCATGGCTGCAGTAGGTTTATGCCTTGTTTGATGACTTCTTCCATCCCTTTGGCATTCCCTCCATATTGGAACCCAAGGCTTATATAAGCAAGCATAATGAAAATATAATGAAAAGGTCATTATCCTTGAACAGTTTGTCTTTTAATCTATCACAGTTGTCTGCCACCATTCTTCTAAAGAGCTCAGAGCAGTGTGTTTGGAGTTTTTCATCTCCAAAACAAGCTCAGTTGAGACAAGCTCAGTTGAGAGATGGTGAAAGGAACAATGTAATTCAGTGAGCTGTAAGTCAGAAATTTCAGTTTTGGTGTTTCTGTGTCAGGCTGAGCCTTCTGTCTGTTACATCAAAATTGTGGCGTTTGGATCTTTCTGGTTTACTTAAAATTCAAGATCCCCCATTCAAAGCCAGATGTGAAATGTTGATTGCCCCACCCACCAACTATTTGAAGACACAAAAAAGTCACATCATATGTTACTATGTGAAAAAGTCAGATCTAGTTTGACCCTAAGCTTCAGATCAGAGAATTGAACAGAAACCTAGATATTCAGAAAAGACCTGGTCAAAAGCAATCAATTATTACTTAATATTTCACAGGTTGTGAATACTGGGGCTGAGAGATAATGTGATTAGCACAAGGCCAGCTATGGTAGAGAAATTCTCTTGATTTGCAGCTTCATTTGTTGTGGTTGTTTTGGAATTGGGGTCAGAACCCATTGCTAATTTGTTGCATATTGCCCAGAGTATCTTCCAGGAGTAGATACTGATCTGCTTTCTACCCACCCTTACACTACACTTCACTGGCTTTCAAATAGGTTCATAAGATTGTGAGAACAAGCTCAGGCCTTGCCATTCCCTCCCTTTTCTCCAAATACTTTCCATTATCTGTATTATATATCATTTTCCATTATCAGAATTATCTATCCATCCTTCTTTAGGGCCTCTTGTTTGTTTGAGTCTAATCCTCTTAATTCATCAATATTGCTGTGCTTGAAAGACCCAGTATGTAAATCTTTCAGAAGACTTCCTGAGGCTTTTTTTTTTAGCATTATTACTCTGGGCATAAAGTTGTCTTCTTATTCACAGTTTTATAATTTATAAAGTGTGCCCACTCCCATTTTCATGTTCTCTTAGATGAGTTTAGATTAGTTCTATCAATCCTCTTTGTAATGTTAACGACTTAAATTAGATTACTGCAAAAACTGTCTCTGTTAGTGAATATAAACCATTTCCCTTAATCTGGTGGTTAAAAGTTAAATGTTTAATGCTAGTTACCATCTGGTCACATATTAATAAATCCCTTTGAGAAATATAACATAGTATTTTTGTTGATAATCAGCTCTTTTCTGAGGGTTGCTGTGTGGCAGTTCTTTATAAACATGGGAAACGCTTTTCTGATGAGCTAGAATGAGACAGCTTCAAAGAGAGTGAGCTGCTTTGGAAGATGAAGTTTTCACTTATTAAGCTGAGATATGCACAGTGTTTTGCTCTCGCATGGAATCGATTCACCCAAATCACAATTAAACCAGGAAACTTCCAACAATTGCTACACCATAGTTTGAAGCTAGTTTAATATCCTGGATTGTTATGGAGCTGCTTACCATAATTTCCAAATTCAGATGAAACAGAAAACTGGTTAGGGGTTAATTAAAATCTTGATCCAGCTGAGGTTTATGACAAAGGAGCTGCATGCACGAACAAAAAGCTCATGTATATCTCAGCTAAATTAACTAAGGTATGATAATCCAAACACATTGTTAAAGTTCACTTTCCAGATTTTTAATACAGGCATAACCTTCTTAAATGTTTAATTATCAATTAATGATAAAAAGGAATGCAAAAGCAACTAATAAAAATAATACATAATTAACTGGTATGCCAATCACTTCAGTTAGCCTCAGCCCATGGCTGAAGTTCATCTCTGTGTATCTTCTGCTTGCATCCTATCTTTATAAGAAAAGTCAAGCTCCATTGGAAAGTTATTCACATGCTTAACTTTTTACCCATTGAAATCTGTGTTGGTTAGTTGGTTGGTCAGGTCATTCTTACTGCTTTTAACCAGGAGCAAAATACTTCTGCTGTCCGAAGGAGCTAATATTTATAAGAGGATAAATGATTAGATACAAAAATGGTAGAAACAAAGGTGAAAGGTTTAAATGTTGAGTGTCCTATGTAAGAGAGAGGTGGATATTTTATATCACTTAAATGGTTAACACATTTATGCCAACAGTTTTATCCCAATGAAAAGAACATTGTCCCATTAATTTCAGTTCTGATATTTTCTTTAGGAATTCAACCATTCATAATTCAGAAAGTGAGCATAACACACACCTTTGTGAAACTGCATAATTAGAGCGAAGGAAATAAGTCCAGTACTTTTAGCACCTGTTTTGTTACAAAGTAATGATTGGTATTTAAACATGCTACCTGCCTTTGCCAAGGTATGCTAATTAACTCAGCCTGTTTGCATCCATTTCATGATGACATATTTGTTTTGATTATTCTTATTCTTATGTTGTCAAAGCTGTGGCCCTCTGCACACTTATATAGAAGTAAGTCCCACATAAGAGGCGCCACAGCACCTGTGTGATATTTTCCTATTTAGTGAGCAGATATTGCAGGCAAATATACCATGTGATGCTGCCAATTATCAAAAATAGCACATCATATATATATATATATATATATATATATATATATATATATACTTTCATCATCAGTAGTATGAATTCTTTTGTAGGAAAAATTTACCCACTAGCAGTATACTACTATAGATTTCCACTAGCAGTATACTACTGCCAGTACGTTTTTTCCCTTATTGAGATGTGTGTCAGAGGTTAGTGTAACAGTGGTGCCTTAGGGTTGTATCCCTTTGCCACTGCTACTGTAGTCTACAATCTGGATCTGGAATACATAGTAAAATATCACTCTGAGAATTCTTCGGCCTTTTGCTTCAATGGACACTTCAATTAGCACTGAACAGTTTAGTCTGTGGGACACTCCAGGATTCTGTCCCCAGGGCCGTTTTATTATCTAAATGTAACCCTTGATGGAAGGGACGCGGGTGGTGCTGTGGGTTAAACCACAGAGCCTAGGGTTTGCCAATCAGAAGGTCAGTGGTTCGAATCCCTGCAACAGGGTGAGCTCCCATTGCTCAGTCGCTGCTCCTGCCAACCTAGCAGTTCGAAAGCACGAAGTGCAAGTAGATAAATAGGTACCACTCCGGCGGGAAGGTAAACGGCGTTTCCATGCGCTGCTCCAGAAGCGGCTAGTCATGCTGGCCACATGACCCAGAAGCTGTACGCTGGCTCTCTTGGCCAGTAAAGCAAGATGAGTGCTTTACCCCAAAGACGTCCGCGACTGGACCTAATGGTCAGGGGTCCCTTTACCTAACCCTTGATGGACTGTTTTGAGTGTCTACGATGCTGTTGATTGTTGGGAGTAAATTTGCACAACGTTGCCTGAACCAATGAAAGCAATAGACAGAAAGATAACCTATTCTTCCTCGCTGACTGCTCCTTAAGTAATTACTTGTTGATAGAGTAGATCACTTCCTTTTAGACTTTATGTCCTCTTCTCTAAGTTTAGTTAGTTCAAGCCAGTTAGAGTATCAGTTAGCATGTGAAATTGCTAACTTCTTGACTCCACTTTGGCCACATCTTAAATTTATGCTTACAATGAGTTTGTTTGCTATGAGTAATAAATCTTAAGTTTCCTTTATCCTTTCAACCAGCAGTCTTATCAGACTCTTCCTTTTTGCACACCAGTGCAGTATATTTACTAAACACTTTTCTACACACCAGCAAAAGCACAACAGCCACGTTCATCATAATTGCTCTCTTTAATCCTTCTCAAAAGCAGGCACTGTGTGTAGAAAAGGATTCAAAAGAAAGCAAATTCCCAAAAACATGCTGGTTGTGGGTTGTGACAGTTACAGTAGGCAAATACAAATGCAGGTGTGGGGGGGGGTGTTAAATTTCAGAGAGAAAAGATAGCTGAGATAAGAGTTGATGGTTTTTCCTATTTTTTACCCTCTCTGTGTGTAAATACAACCAAACCTTTTGGCCAGGAAAGGTTGTTGGCTCCAGGGAAGAAGAGTAGTAACTTTGGTAAGTTTACAGGTTGTCCAGGAGACCACAGATACACTAGAAACTGTGCTTCCTAAATAACGTATGCTGTTATTATTTAATGGTCTTTACCAGTGTGGTTTTTTGAAAAAATGTGTTAGGATTTTACTGCTGCTTGTCTTGCAGTCCCCTGAAAGAAAGATCTAGACCGCATCTAGTATAGATAGATCCACAAGTGTATAGAGTTAAGACTAAGCTACACATTATGTTGCAAGCATCTTGAACTAATGTGCTCAGTTACAACCCTTCTCCCAGTCCCATTTTGCCACCAGAAATTATGCCCAAAGGTACTTCGGTGCAAATATTAACTGGAGGTAATTCTTGACACACAAAAAGTTGAGGGAAAGGGTGGACCTCATTTCCCCACATCATGGACCCAATCCTGTGTCTTCTTTTCTAAGAAAAGTGGTGTGGCCGCTACTAAGCACATTACTTAAAGATGCTTTTAACAGAGTGTGTAGTTTAGGCCTTAGATGCCAATTTCCAAGCATGTCAATAAGCCAAGTGAGAAAGTTCAATATTACAAAATATAATTGGTACCAGACAATCCATTTCCACTAAAGGCATATGTCTAGACTAGGGAGAAAATGCCAGCATTTTGAATGAATGAATAATGCAGCAGTTATTTTATTGTAATGAAACTTATCAAAATGTGTACTGTAATGGCCATGACTTTTAAAGAGGAAAAAAAAGAATAACCTTGCTAGCAATAAAGTTGTTGTAGGGAAAAGTACTTTTGACAACAGTGTAGGTGCAGTATAGAAATAACTGTTCAAATGTGATATTCACTGCTCAATTAGTTATTACAGGTTGGCAGTCTATAGAATGTATAATCATTCAATCATTATTATTTTTTATACCTTTTAGCACCCCTCAGATTTTATTTTATAGATTTGCTTTCTGTAAATGTTAACTATGCCTGGACATTTATTTTAAACTTGGTATACCACACAATTTGACACATCAATAGCTCAACAAAGGATAAAATATTTTTGGTCTATTATTAAATAACACATTTAGGACTTACTAAGACATGGGGTTGTAAAATACAAGTTGGGGTTCTGTTCTGAGCAATAGGGGAGGTCTTTGCTCTGCTCTCTGTTTACATAAAAATGTTCGCATTATATTTACCAACAGAGGGAGATAACGGAGGACACCGTGGGGGCGGGGGTGGGGGAAGCTGCTGTATAGGAAGGCAGAGGACAGTTAAGGGTAATTGTAATAGGATTTCTATATATAGCAAGGCTGTGCATCCACTCTTAGCACTTTATTCTTTCCTTGAGCGGGTTGACAAGCCGTCTGATGTACCTTCAAGTGCATTTTAGAACAGAATCAATTTTTATGGCTGTATTAGATTATCACATAATCAAATGGCATGCATCAGATCATAGACCACCAGAGTCAACATCAATATGAATGTGAATAAAGTCCAAGCATTCCTAGTGTGCAAGATATTCAGTGATTACTACACAACCGTTTTCAATTTCACAAACATGATTTACATATTAGCCTTTCTTTCCAGCATAAACAAGTCACACACAATTGAATAAAAGCAACCATTTTGATTACTGCTATTAATTTAGATTGGAGAGGAGGTTGTGATTTAAGCTTGTGACATTTTTCCTGTGCTATTCTCAGCACAGAGGTGACTGCTGCTTATGATTTTGTTGTATACATTTACAAGATAGAAGCACCAAGTTCCTGTCCTTGGTGGACTACACTGCTGATTAAAGGCAACGCATCAGATACAAATATTTGAGAAAGGAAGTAAGAGTAGAGAGAGAGTAGGACAAAAGATGTACGTACCTCTGAACATAGTGTCAGCTTTTTCCTACTTGCTCAACTTACAAATCAGTTATTATTTAAGCGCAGGTGTTTCAAAATACTTGTTTTACATTTTCCCCAGAATTTTTACTGTGAGTTTCATATAGCCCCCCCAAAAAGGCATAGGCTTAAACAAAACAAAACTATATATCGGAGAGTCTAAATAATATAATTTTTGTAATAGTGCTCAAATAGCCATAATACAATAATGTATGTTCCAAATTACTGGTGGACCGGGCATGTTTGCTTTTGAATGCCATTTTGGGATTTTAAATGTTCCTCCATCAGCTAGTGAGATGTACCCGGTATTTTAGTTTATTAAACTGCAAGTTGACTTGCTCTTAAAAGAAAAAATTCCTTTCAAAATTTCCCAAAGGTGTGTTCAGTCTGTGTAAGTAATAACTGTCTTCACTTCTGGATTTTGAATAAGTCTTGTTGAAACAATGGCCACAGTTCTTGTGGGAATTTAAAAATAAATTGTGTGGATGCATACTGGAATAGAGCGTGTTTTCTAGATTAATTGGGCAAGCTACCTTCCATTCATTATCCCAGTAGCAGAACACCCAGCAATAAGCAAATAAACTCCAAAGTTCACTTGGGATTTGCTAAAGTATGGATCATATTGCAATAAAAAATACCGTTCAGTTGTTACTGGAGTCAATGGAAAAAATCCAGGAAAAGTAAATTATTGTACAAAACTGGAAAGCAAAAAAATGTGGCTGCGTGTGCCATGTATAAAATCTTTAAATCAGATCAACTCTGAAAGTTCAGAGGTAATGCTCAGCTAATTTATAACTACTTTTGGATTGCAAAGTACAGGGTGAATAAACTACTTGCCTGTATCTGAAGAAGTGTGCATGCACACGAAAGCTCATACCAATAACAAACTTAGTTGGTCTCTAAGGTGCTACTGGAAGGAATTTTATTAATTTTTATTTTGTTTCAACTACTTGCCTGTGTTACTTTGTGTAGGTATATTTTGGCTTTCAGTGCAGATCTTCCTTAAAACATGTTTTCCTTGCATGTTTCAATGCATAAAGCCTACAACACAAGGCAGATACATTCAATATGCTTGGAAGTCACAACAAAATGTGCTCTGTCAACCTCAATATAGCAAGTATATCAAACAAGATGCTGCTTCTGGAAAGGGTGCTAATATGCTACTACAGATTTTCATCTCCTGTCCTAACATGTTAGGGAACAGCTATATTGAGTTTACACAAGCCCACAGATAAGGAAAAACAACAACATTAAATCAACCTCTGTATGGCTAATCACAGAAATAGTGGTGTTGGGCTCAGCTGAAATGAACTCCCAGTTTTCCTACCCCATTCCTGGGCAATGAAGTGGGGTGGATAGCAGTGCTTCTGGGGTAATGAAATGCAGGCAAAATATTTAAGACTGCAATGCCAAGGTGAGCTCTTTCTATCAGATGTAAGCTTGCAGCAATATTATTCTTTGTTGTTGTTGTTGTTCAGAATCCATCTAGGAATGGCATCACATAATGACATAGTGTTGCTCACAGAACACTTCTAGAACACTTCTAGTGTTTTTTTGTTACAGAAGTCCCATGGGAATTATGCTGTGTCACCACATATAAAAGGTACTCCGGACCTAGGTCCAGTCGTGGATGACTTTGGGTTGCGTGCTCATCTCGCTCTATAGACCAAGGGAGCTGGCGTTTGTCTGCAGACAGCTTCCGGGTCATGTGGCCAGCATGACTAAGCCACATCTGGCGAACCAGAGCAGTGCACAGAAACGCCGTTTACCTTCCCTCCGGAGCAGTACCTATTTATCTTACTTGCACTTGACGTGCTTTCGAACTGCTAGGTGGGCAGGGGCTGGGACTGAACAATGGAACTGCCAACCTTCCGATCGGCAAGACCACAGCGCCACCCGCGTCCCTTGTCACCACATATACTCCTAGATAAATTTCTCAGTCCTAGTTAAATTTGCCAGTATTGGAATAAAGATAACAGGTTGCTATGTTTTATGGGGTCAGTTAAATATAGATTTTAATTGAATAGATTTTTCCAGAATTCCACAACACAAAACAGCAACAAAGGAAAATAGTACTTGGTCCAGTTAAGGCATTGTCGTTAGATCATACAAATAAAGCATGGCCCGGAACGGAAAGTCAAACAGTACATTCTTTTACCATATTTAAGCAAAGGACCAAAATTGGTTAGGAATCAAGTCTGGCAGTATGGGTCATTGTGAAAGTGAAGGGAGGCTAGAGAGTTTCTCGGACGAGTATTCACTACATCAGCTAATTTGGCAAGTATCTTACTTACATGTTTTTGGAAGAGAAGGTAGTATTTATTACTTTTGTATCCACCCTTTGCCATGAGGCCCCAAGGCCAGTTACAATAATTTTAAAATACAATATTAAAATCAGGTTAAAACAAAGTCAATATAGTAGGAGGTTCCTAAAAATATATCTCAGTTGTCAAATACGGGAATCCTGAGCAGTGCAGGAAAAGGGAATGCAAAAAGATCAGACCATGATGACCATATTAATCCTTCAAAGTGTATAAAATCATTACAGCAACCATTCGGAGAGCATTGTTGATGATAATACAGACATCCTGACACTGGCAATCTAACAAACATCCTGGGATAAAAACCTGTTTTCTTTACCAAACAGCACTCACTTTCAGCACCTGTTTTCTTTATTCAGTCCACATGTGATAGAGCTCAACTGCTTGACAAGTGATAATTCATATACATATCTAGAGAGAGGGTTTTTAACAGAAGTAACAAAAATAGAAAATAATAAATAACAACAACAAACTAAGAAAATATACACAAAAATACATTATAAAATCCATAAAATGGGATTCTCCAAATACTGTGACTCCCCCCCCTTCCTTAAAAGTTTTTCCCCCTCGACTGCATATAATTTCTACTCCAACTTATTTATAACCTCAAATTTCCTATACTATCTCTAAAATTGCAAGTGTTCTTAAAATCCTGCCAATGTATTAACTTGATTACAATACTTTTGCAAATACATAATAAACATTTCCCATTCTGGTTAATTTTGCCATTTCAGCATAGTCCATTAACTTGACAAGTTGTAATTCAATGGCTTTATGCTGAAGACTGGTTTTGAAATTTATTTGCTCAAGGGTAGCCGCTTGATTGTCAGTAACAGAGTGCCTTCAGAGGTTGACATGTTCTTCCACTGATTTCTGTGTTGTGCTTTCTGATGTCAGATTGCTGTTACATTGTGTTGAATCTGGACTGTTTGTCACTGCTGAGAGGCCACTGCTGACCCACCGGATGAACTGCTCCTGTTTCCAATGTGAGATAGTGCTTGTATATCCATTGTAGACATAGGTTAGTTGCGTGGCTTATCAGTAGAAGTTAGCCCAGGCAAAACACTGTATCTGAAGTGGAGCATGTCAGCTTAAGCCCAGGCATTTTCTGCCCATATCATGCCAATTTTCCAAACGGAACAAGATCCAGTGTTGGTGTAAATCTTGAGCGGGGAAATTTACTCCAGCAATTGATTGGCATAATATAAAGTCAAGCATATATTTCTTCTTCATGCTGGCTTTTTGATATACAGTACTGGAGGCCTGTTTTGTGGTGGTTGTTTTTTTAAAAAATGTCAAGTACCTCATTTCCAAACAGCACTCACTGACAGCACCTGGAATTGCATTTATTTTTGGAAATTGTGCAAGAAGCAGGTCTGTAATGATTTTTGCTCCACAGCTGAATGAGTTCCATAGCCTAGGTTTGTCCTCATGAGCCCTCCAGTTGGTAGGCAATCCTGGGGGGCACAGAATGACAAGCAGCGGCTGTGTTGTGTGGAAGGAGGGCTCTATACGGAGCCCTTAACCACCCAGTAGAATCAGAATAACCATGGAAAAGCAAAAGTTACAGTTACCACCCTTTAGACATCATGTTTTTCTGGTGATTCCAGTCACAGGAGTGACGTGATCCCCTCACCTTCCTTGCCTGCAGGATGACATCAGAATGTTTTGGGGCCCTCCTTGAAATTCCAAGGTCCCTGTGGTTCATATGATTGAAGTTATATTGAAGGTCCTAGCAATACACAGGCGGGACTGAACCCATTGTTCATACTGAGCAGAGGTTACCCCATATATGGGTCTGCTGTCAGGCATGTGATGAGGGCAAGTTCAGCAGTACCTATGATGTCAGCACTTGCCTTCAGCTGCTATGATTTGTGTTCCTTCCCTTATAGCTAAATCATATTTATTATTCTTTGTTCTAGCCATATCCTATTTTCCTTATACTACACACAGCATTGGAAAAGCCTGTTGTACTCATTGGGTTGTGGCCACTTAATTCTTACACAGAATAGACCCATTGAAATCAATTGATTTGAATTGGCCCTTTCTATTTCAGTGGGTCTACTCTTTGTACACATTAATTGGCTACAACATTGTCATTCTATAGTCCTATTGCTCTCATTAATACATTGCAATAAATAGACATTGTGTTAAGCAAAACTTTACCCATTTTAAAAAATATATGTGACCCAAATGTCGGTTTCCATGCAGCATAATAGCGACAGACTATTTCATAGTAGCAAAGCATGAGATTTGTCCCATGTTTAGTTCCCACTCTCTCCAGGAAGTGGGAGTTGTGTCAGGAAAAAAGCAACACCATACTGATTGCTTTATTTTCTGTATTTTTCAAAAACAGGAGGTAAAGATATTTACATACATTGTTGATAACTAGTTTAGATGCAAAGTTAAGAATGTGTAGTAATTTATCTTGCGGTAGTGTTCTGTTTCAGTGATTTCACTTCTAAGACACCAAATGATTAATTCCCTTGGTGCTGCCACTTGGCCTAATAGGTCTCTGTATACAATGCAAACAGAAGGTCCGCTTCCTTATTGGCTCAATAAAGACTTTATTATATAATGCCATAGATACTGACCAATCTCATTTATCATTATGTGCAAAACTCATTTTTTATTTTCTTTTAAGGTAACCTAGTGCCATTTCACACATTGCATCTTAAGGCATCAAGCTAAAATAATGCAAAGAGGAATACAGCCAACCAGGAGTTTGCAGATGAGTGTATCATATAGGTGGCCTCATCAGGGAGCCAGGATTGGCTGCGAATCCCTGTCAATTACAATCCCTGTGAACCCAGTTACAAACTAAGGTTTGCTGCTATGAAATGTATGAAACAACCTAGCTGGCAATGATTTCTTTTCCCACCTAAAATGTTGTTGCTGAGAATATCTGTTATAATAAAATGAAGCATGACCCAGGCATGGAAACCATCTGAACTAATTCCGGACAGTTTCCTTAGCTGTGGTTTCTAATGATAACACCAAACAGAGCATACCCCTAAATGCCTCCTTGCTGCTACGTGGTTGCTCTCGGAGTTCTATTTCAGGATGTATATTTCTCCCCAAAGGGAGTTCTGAAACTCAGGACACTGTGTGGTTCTGTGCAAGATCAGCACCTGTTTTTAAAGTTCAGGCCGAAAGTGATCTGGCAACGCAGCAAGAGGATTAACTGCCGGGACTAATTACAGACACAGTTGCAGGTACAGGCCAAGAGGTCAGGTGAAATGTCATGTTGGCAGGATAAACCAGCCAGCCCACGCAGAGGAAGAGAAGCAGCTTGTGAGGACAAGGAAAGAGGGTGGGTTGAGAGGTACAGGGTATCTTGCAGAAGGGGATTGGATTGCTGCAACAGGGAATACAGGTAAACCGTGGCTTATTGTATGGCAACGATAGCTTGATACAGCGCCATACTGTAGGTTCTGTAGCTGTAGCTGTAATAAGTCTAGGGAGTCTATACAGGGTAAATGTCCACAATGTCCACATTGTCTGCAGTAATATGGAGATAATAGCATTGCGCTACATGGCAAGGCTGGGGGGTCAGCCACTTTTCAGCACCACCCCATATGCAACATGGAGTTGAGTACCGTGGACAACATTGCAGGGGAGTTATAAATCCTCCCTGTTTTTCAGGCCTCTCCCCCTCACATCTGCATTGAGAGCAATTGCTTTCTTGAGAAGTAAAGGTGGGACTGTAGCCCAGTTGGAAAGCATTTAGTTTGCATGCAGAAGGTCTGAACTTGAGGTCTCTGGCATTTCCAAGTAAGGTTTGGGGGAAGTTCTCTGAAACCCTGGATAACTGCTGCCAGTCAGTGTAGATAATGCTGAGCTAGATAGACCAGTGATCTGACTCAGTATAATGCAGCTTCCTATTTCCCAAAATGAATGCTTGTTTATTCAAAAAAGGAGCAACTACTATGGGGGTTTTCCCATATAAAACACCCCCTGAAATCAGTTTTGGCTCATATCCAGTTCAGATACCTCATCAGCCTCTCTGTCGTATCACATGACATAGAATAATTTTTTTGAGATAAATGTTTAGTTTTAATTTATTTTGTGGGTAGTGGTTTTCTGAAAGAACCTTTTGCTTCCTGTGCTGAAATCAATTCCTGCCACTCCAGGATGTGTGACACACAGTGTTTTATGGTTGCAAAATGTGGCTTGTGTTTGTATCGATCATAAAGTGCTATTAAATTCTGCAGCTCTGTAATAAGATTATAAAAATCAGGGCAACAGCTCATTTTTGGTTTGTCTGACACATTAGGCATTCTTGCTCATTATGAATTGAACGGCTACTGTGAGCTTCCCTTAAATGATCAGCTTGGGCAATTTCCTGTTTAGTGTCCCAAAAGTGCAAATCTGAATGATTTTCTCATGTGCAACTTTGCAAGCACGCCTACTCTGTTTGGAATCTGAAATTTATACTCTGCTCTGGATGTATCTAGGCATAACCCAACAATAGGAATAAAACTGTGCATATATTGTCTTACGATCACATGTTGCCCTTGTGGATCATGCCAAAGTATTTGATCTGGTAATCTGAACACTTACTTCCCACAGATTTCAAAGAGCACTGAGTAGACAATGAACTAACCAAATGTTCAGAAGCGTATGTTCTTGTCTGTCATATACATCTAGTCTATTATTAATAATATGAATAATTTTATTATTTGTACCCCACCCATCTGACTGGGTTGCCCCAGCCACTCTGAGTGGTTTATTCATACATGGTTAATCTGCAAGCTTGAGCCCATTTTCTAGTGAGAATGCCCCATTGAACATAGTGGAACATACTTTTGAGCAAACATTCATACGACTTTATTCATCATCACTTGACTGTTCAACACTTGATAACTGGCAGCAGCCAAATGTTGAAAGCATGGTGTTCTTTGCTAGAGATGTCATGATATGCATATATTTACATGTCAAGGCCCCATGACATTCTCCAGGGATTAAAAAACTAGACAATACGCAGTATTTTGGTTTTATGGGATTAAATAATGCCACAGTTTTATTGGTTACAGATGTGAAGGTTTTGGCCATGGGCATTGGGATAAGCCACCCGAATACCACTCCAGCCCCTCTGCTGGCAGTGTCTCTAAGGGTAAAGCCAACTGGAAGGGATGCTGTATGACCTATATCAAATTGGGGCATCCCCCAAATGGTCCCTGTTGGAGGAGTGGTATGGCCTAGCCCTCGTCTCAGCGTTGGACAATAGCCACTCCTCCCAGATCCTTTTCACAGGATATCCTTACTCGTGGAGAGTCAGGCAGAGGCTACAACCTCCCCTCCATCCAAGATCTAAGCTTACCCAGTGCCTGTCTGCCTTACAAAGTTGTGACAATTGCTATGAGGTTGGCGAAAACCAGTTGGCTGGTGACAATTTGCAAAATGGGAAAATTCCCACCAGCAAAGAAAATAGAGGCCAATTGGCCTGGTAGGCCCGCAATATATCCTGGCCCTGGGAGAGGGGCCAAGTGCTACCATTGGACAGTTGGTCCCACACCCAGGGAATGCCCACAAAGTCCTACCACCATTGGCCAATTTGGCAACAGACAGGCAATCTGGCCTGCCATTTGCCGCTTCACTAAAACAGCCCAGGACCCGCCCACAAAACTGCCTGTCCTAGAAGGCAAACAGACTTCCCAGGGCTCGCATGACTGATCCAGGACCTGGGGTGTTCATGGACATCTTAAATCACATTTTACCAAAAACTCTGAGGGGGGGAGTGGGAAAGGCTAACCATAACCTTCCTCTTCCTTATTTCACAAACAAATGATCAATATCAATGGGAGCTGCTTTTTCTCTGAGGTCAGTTCTGAATCAGTGCCATGAAGTCATGTTAAAGAGCAAAAAATGTGTTCAGTGAAACATAAGAGCTCACAGTGCTCTTGTATGGTATCCCTGTGTGGTGTGGTATGATATGTATGGCATGTGTGTTCTCTAGCTTGAGAATTCCACCATATTCAAAGCCTTGTCTTTTCTAAGGGTATCCCAGTCTGCCAGTACAACCGTTCCACAGCCCACCCCCATACAAGTGGGTGGCAGTGATGCCAATATCAGGAGGACAGCTATGTGACTCTCCGCAGCCAGCCAGCCATGCTGCTTCTGCATATGCTGATACCAGAAATCACTGCTTAGCTCACAATTAACCTTTGTGTCATATGAATGGAAAAGGGAGCAGAGCGGGTTGAATCCTTCACACAGCTGGACTGTCCAGCACAGCTGTGTATCAGGTGTCCATCTAAATCCCTTCTGAGGAGCACATTATATGTTGTAGCTTTCACATATTTATAGTAATGAATATGCAATCCTTTTAATTACATTCTCACATTAAAGAATTGCACTCCTATACTTGTTAACTTTTCTCACTGATTCCTTTTCTTGTTAAAAAAACTATATTGCAAGAAAATCCAACACAGACTTTCTATTTTCGAGACAGCATCTCAACTTCACACCTAACTATGCAGATTTAAATAGAGACCTATTGATGTTCAGAAACAGCTGGTATAGCCAGACAACTCTGTGTTGTAGCCATTAAAGGACAGTCAACTGTAGGGTGACAGGACTGTGAGAGCCAAGGTGAGTCACCTTATCAACATTTGACTTGCCTCCATAAATATAACCCGTTATTCCAAAAATCATATTTCATCCCACAGCACAGAAAAAAACGCTCTTTTTGTTGTTGTTTCATATCCTGTTCTAATTTACTAATTTAAGTCTGACTGAGTACTACTGCGATGTGAGGGGTTATATTGCTTTGGCTAATAGGTCATCTTCATTTTATGTATGTTTTATGTGTGTTAAACAACTTTATATATGGAAGGATTTTATATCTACAATCTATAGCATACAAAGATGATCTTCTGGGAACAGCCAAATGGGTTCCATTTCTTATTTCAGTTTACTCAGAGAAAGCTGATGTACTCATCCTATTATTACGAGTATCAATAAAAATGTGAAAACAAAACATAAGAGGCTACTGTCCATTTAGAAGAAGTTTTATCAGCATCTACTCTGCTCCCTTCAGGGAAAAAAGTAGTTCTTCACAAGACCCTGTGGTCCTGGTTGGGAGAATGATTTTGATTTTATGGCACTGTTTCTATTGCAGTAAACGTCTGCCTTCATGAGTAGATGTAGCTCTAGTACCCATTTCTTTTTAGTCAGATTGGATAATGATATAGTTATGGCCACCAGCTTGGATAGCTTTAAAAGAAGATTAAACAAATCTATGGAGGATGTGGCTTTCAGTGGCTACTAGGCACAATGGCTATGTTGTACCTCCATTGCCAGAGGTTGTATATGCCTCTGAATAACAGTTACTGAAAATCACAAGTATGGAGATCACTGTTGCACTCAGGTCCTCCTTGCATGTTTCCCATAGGCTTCTAGTTGGCTACTGTGAGAACAGGATTCTGAACTAAAGGGGTCTTTGGCATGATCCAGCAGGGCTGTTATTATTTTCTTCATGCATCACAGTTTGATAGCCAGGAGTATGTGTATCCAGTTCTAAAAGAAAAAACAAATTATCTGCAAATGAGATGGGAATCATAATGAAGGATGAAAACTGTATCAGTTTGTATTTGTCTTTCCAACCCCTGATGGCTTGATGATCAACCTGGCACCTCCTTACAGTTTCTAAGATGTCATCAAACCTCAGCCTTAATTTTCAAATTATTCTTTGTAACTATGAAGTCCAGAAACTCAGGGATAGCTAGAGCAAAGTATCAGGAATATCAGTGTTGCTTGTTTTCCCGGTTACCCATTACAACATGAATCTGTTCTTATTTTATATTTCCAGGCTTCTAAGCATGGGGGGAATCCCAAAACATGCTCTTATATTAGAGTCCTTGGCTGATTGGGCAAAAAGAAGAGCAGGGTGCGAGGAGCTAGTACAGACCAGATACTAACTGACCTAGCCCCCAAAATGCAAAGAAAATGCCTGCCCTTTGTTCTGGGAGCTAATTTAGAAAAATACTATATGTAACTTTTTTAGGACAAACTTGAACTACACTTCCTTTTATTTCAGGGTGGTGTGAGGACCCTAGGCATCAAAAAGTATGGGAAACACTGTTTTGGGACTGAGAATGTTGAGAGTTGAAGAGCATTGGCCCAGAGTTTGTAGGCATACAGTCCGCATGCTGCTGCATATGCTTGTAAACATGTGCAACCAATGCTTTCACACATACTGGGTAACAAATGTGCTACGGTTTAATCCTAAGGGTCTGAAGGACTGAAGCTCACAGCGCTTAAATACTAATATGCTAATCCCAACCTCTGGTTCCAAGAGGTTAATATGTTGTTTCGGTTTTAGTGATTCATTCTGGATAAGGCGGAATCATACATTAGTCCAAAATTGATTTATTCATTTAAGCCTTTGGTAGAGGAGGAGACGTGAAAAATGCACCTCATTTTTAAAACTGAGGCTGATAAGCAAATAATTTAAGTAATTTATCAAGTTCCAAAATATAGAAATGAAATGCAGGAGAAAAATAAATAGGAGTAAATGTGTGTGTCCTGACTCATGCTTGGAAAATGAATGGGATGGAAGAAAAGCAGCAATATATTTGCATAAAAGGAGGTTTTTGCATCCTCATTCTGAGGTTGAATTCATCAGGATATTCTGCTTCATTTAAATAAAGAAGGTACACAAGTTCCCATTTAGTCCTGTGCCATATTAGAAATTAGACCTTTTTTGCAGCGTAACTTTCACCAAGAAGGTTGTGTTCACTTCTGCTTCACACTAATGACATGGGGTTGGGGCCAGACTATGCTTAGCCATACTTAAGCATAGATGCATTAAAACATAAATCTTCTTGATTTCAATGGGCCTACTCTTAAGTATGTGTGGTAGACCTGAATCCAGTCCATCATATTTTGATGACCAACTGTGAATGGAAGAAATCCAGCACTGAAATTGTATCACATATTCAGCTTCTCAGTGTACGTACAGCATATTCTGTGGAATAAAACTCACTCATGAGGACTATTTGGAAACTGTATTCTCGCCTGCTATGTGGTTTTATGCATGTGAAAGAGTTTCTTATCCAAATCAAGCTGCTTTGAAACTGAATATCCGCAGAAGTTGCTTTATGTCTTGTTGAATTATATATCGTTCCCCCCACCGCCGCCCAAATCATTCATAAAAAGCACTATTCAGAATCTTACACACTCCACATGTGCTTTTCTTTGACACAATTTTGTTTGTTTGTTTGTTTGTTTCATTCATTCATTTCTATACCACGCTTTGGCTCATACTATAAAATGAATACAAACCATTAAAAGAAAAAACAAGGCAAACAAAACTGAAAGAAGAAATAAAGCTAGCAAATGTTCTGTTTGTGCTATTAAATTTACTCCTCATTTGCATTTGAGTAATTAGTAATATAAAATTTCTTTCACACATAGTACACATTTTCACAGCTCACCATGGGAGGGACATCCTTAGCATTCGCATTTTGCATATGGGCAACTGATGAGACTTGCCCAGAGCCATCCAAGAAAGGCAGAAAGGAGCTAGGATTTGAGCATCCTTCTTCCCATGGGTCTACCTTGGGCTCTGCTTCCTTCCATAAATGGAAGGAGCCCTTCCACTTGTGGAGGGGCAAGTCTTCACCCAACCAAGAGAAAATAAAATAGCTATCCCAGTGGACCCCATATCAAGAACTATTAGAGTATAACAGCCGTGCCTTTTCAAGAAACTACCCTTCTTGCCGCACAAAAAATGTACCTCTTTTCAGGTAGAATCTAAATGTCATTGTTCACAGCATTCATAGCTATTAGTCTGCTTGTGAATATCCAACAACCTTCACCTGGAATATCTATAGGAATATTTGAATTAATGGCCACATCAGTTTAGGAGTATGGCTGTTTCTAGTTACTAATTGGTGATGAGCTTGGAAACCTTTCATCACAGAAGCTACAAAGACATGCCCTTGGTAAGATCATTAGAAGTTCTTAGGACTTAAAACCTAAATGAGGCATGCAGTAAGATGCCAATTAGTAAAACAGTTTCACAAACCCAGCAATATGGAGAAAATGCAAGGTAAGCCACCCTAAGCTTTTCAATAACCTCTGGCAACCTTCCAAATGCAAAAGAAAGCCCCAAGTCCATTGGCTCATCTAGCTCAGTGCTGTTGACACTGGCAGGCAGCAGCTCTGCACAGGTGGTCCCCAAGCCTTATGAAGAATGCTGGGGATGAACCTAGAAGCTTTTCATGCAAAGTCTCCCACTGAACCACAACCATTCCAGAGATGGAGCCACATATGATAGGGGGGAAAAGAATATAGCCTGGAATGTACTGATGGATCTCTGGGTGATTTGCAGCAGATCACCAAAGATGTCTGGCTCCCAGTTGTTTGACAGTAGCAACAACAAAATGGCACACCCACACCAAATTAAGCTGCTGAAATGAAGAAAACTTGGGGTAACCAGAAATAAATTTTGCTTATGGGAGAACTGTGAGCTCAACGCAGATCTGTTACTCAGTAGAAGTCCCTGTGTTCAAAGGCCCCATGGGCTGTACTCAAAACAGTGCTAAACGGAATATTCCATTAGTGGCAGAATTTCTCCTTGCACAGCAGAAGGTTCAGCCTCTTTCCTCCCTCTGCTCACCCCTTAAACCTGTTCTGGGGATTTCCCCAATCCTCTCAAGCAGATTTTGGGAGAGCACAGGGGGAGGAGAGGAAAGGAAATCCCATTGGGCAAGTGGAACTTGTTCCACCTGCAGTTATTTAGTTGAATACCACACTTAGTACTTTTAATTCAAAGTATATGTCATTTGTCCCTGACTCCAATCAGTGGCTATCTGGGTCTAGTAAAACTAGATCCCTCAAGCCCTCTCCTGACTTGTGGTTTACAGTCACATACACACCTGAAAGAAGACTGTGGCACACACACACACACTCCCTGGTCAGATGAATGTTCTCCAATATAATCGTTTCAGGAAACAAATACTAGTTCAGTTCAGATATCAAAAGGGTGCAGAGAAGGGCAGCCCAAATGATCAGGGGCTTGGAAGAAGAGGATGAAATATTTGTGGCTTTTACAGTTTAGAACAAAATGAGGCGGGGGGCAGCCTGGGAAAAGTGGACACAAAGAAGTTTTTCCCCCCTTCTCATACGTCTGGAGCTTTGGGGTCATCCCATGAGACTCACTAGCAGTAGTTTGAGGACACAGAAAAAAGAGATATCATTTTATACAATTCATGACTTGTTGAATTCCTGCTTCCAGAAGTAGTGATGGCCACCAGCCTAGATGCCTTGAAAAGCAGATCAAACAGATTCATGGAGGATGAAGCAATCGATGGCCGTTAGTTATGGTGGCAACATGGAACGTTTGTGTTCAGAGGCAATATAACTCTGAATCGCATTTGCTGAACAACATTGAGGGAGGGCTCTTGCCTTTGTTCCCTAACTGTGAGCTTCCAAGAAGCATCTGGTTGGTGTCCATAGCAAACAGAATGATGCATAGTGTGGTGTAGTGGTTAGAATGCTGGACTGGGACCTGGGAGATCAGGGTTCAAATCCCCACTTACTTAGCCAACAAGCTCACTTTGTCGACTTGGGCCAGTCACCTTTGCTCAACCTAACCTACATTGCAGGGTTGTTGTGAGGATAAATCATGGAGAATCTTGTGAGCTCCTTAGAGGAAAGGTGGGATATAAATATAATAAATAAAACTAGCTCAGGATTAGCAAACACGCTTCTGATGTTGTTGAATTGCAACTCACATCATCTCTGACCCTTGGCCATGCTGGCTGGGGCTAATGGGAGTCGGAATCCAACAGCATCTGAATGACACCATATTGGCTACCTCTTCACAAAATAGACCTTTGGTCAAAAACAATAATACCCATATGTGTGTGTGTGTGTGTGTGTGTGTGTGTGTCTTTTATTCTAAACCCTCCTACACCTTATTAGGCCACTTCAAAGACAGAAAAAGAAAAGAAATCAGAAGTCCTGCATGTTAATCATCTTTTCTGCTGCATACATGCTTATTTTCATAAAGTTTTCTTCATCCTGTAATTACAGTTCTTCACAATGACTGGTCAAAAACTGAAAAAATAAAAAAAGAATGCTTTTATGAGCTTTCCTGACCAGTGCTTTATCTTCTTGTCATTATGCTTCCAGATATCTTAGGTTGCATTTAATGATAAGTCACAACATTTTCATAAAGGAGCATTTCATATAGAGCAGCTAGTCTTGCATAACCACTGGGCGCAAAAATGCAACAAATATCTTCCCAAGGTCCCTGTCTGAATGAAGGACTAGGAACTTTTGTCATCGTCGATAGGCGCTGGCAGTCAAAATAAATAAATGTATTATAAACTCATCCTCAGTGGCTGTCTGAAAATGTAAGTATAACAAAAGGGTTGTTTCTAAAGACTAATTGTGTTTCTTGTGACTATTGGAATATTTATTAAGTCGGTTTTTGTCCGATGACCTTGTCCTGCACTGATTTAGCCACTACTGCTACTGTTTCACACTCGAAGTGCCAGCAGTGTTCTAGATACTGTAAGGTAGATAAAGGTAAGGGACCTTTGGGCAGTTAAGTCCAGTCAAAGGCGACTATGGTGTGCAGTGCTCATTTCGCTGTTCAGACAGAGGGAGCCAGTGTTTGTCCATAGACAGCTTTCCAGGTTGTGTGGCCAGCATGTCTAAACTGCTTCTTGTGTAATGGAATACCTTTGGCTGGACTGAACCATCCAGGGGTTCTTTACACACACACACACACACACACACACACACACACCTTTAGAGTCACTGCAGACATTACTCTGTAGAAAATGCATCTCTGCCACAGGATCAATGCACAGCATTGCCTCCTTACTGCATGCACACATTGTCAAGCATGTAATTGTGAAGTGCAAATAGGCACTGCATTTTCATGTTTGCACACAGAATGGTTTCCTGTGTGTGTGTTTAAAAGTAAGCAATGGCTCTCAAATGAATTGTGCTGAAATGACTGGAGAGGGGAAAGATGGCACTAGAGGAGACTACCATAAAGTAGTCTGGAAAAGGCAGATGCTGAAAAGGAAGAAGAGGTATTAGGAGAATTTATTATCTCCATGGACACCTCCAAAATGTCAAAGGAGCCAAGAAATAAAGTAAGGATCTTCAGCCTGCACGTACTCGCTGTGGTTGCAGCTAGGAGGCCTGTGGCACAGGAGAATATGGTACAGTTAGTTTTATTCAACAAGGATTACTGCTGTTGCTGAATATATGGTAGATATCTATATATTCATGATTGCAATTACAGTGCTAAAAAGAGGCCATAGTGGTCTCCAGGATGAGAGGCCAGGATGGTATAATAGAGACATCTGCTGGTAAAAATAGGGAAACTTTCTTGGAAGCCACCATAGGATTTACTTGTGAGATCACCTTTACTATGGTAATGACACTCCCGTTGGTGACAGGCTCAGTGTAACACCAGTACATTTAGATGCAATATACAAATCCTCAGACTTGCTCTTCAGAAACAATGAAATCTCTTTTTTCTTCAAGGTGAGCATCACCAGGCCATGAAAAATGCAGTATGTGTAACCATAAACATGTAGAAGGATATAGCAATGCATAAACATTTCACGAAGTGTCTAAGTTCAGATAGTATGCATTGTTTCATTTACAGTAGTTATTGACTGAAATGGCTTTAGAAATATTTGCAAAATACTTTAGGTCAGAAAATAGCTTGTGACAGCTGAACTGATAGGCTAAAATATTAGGTTTATGGTCCAGTGACATTAGGATAATGTGTTGAATATAGTGTTTCATATGAATACTAAACATAAAATATATATGATCTCAACAAAAGGCAAGGCAATAAGAACTAAACTGCACAGTCAACAGGATCACGGGGTACCTTACATTGAGTAGTACCATTTCAGACTGCAGATGTGGAATAGTATCTTTGAATACTCCTCCATATAAAAGCTATTCAGTTTTAGCCTAACGTTCCCCTTAATATGAAAGGATAACCACCCTAAAGCACCTTCCTAACTACATCTGCATGTTCCATAGCCACTGGCCTTAAAAGGTACCGTCCTAGTCAGAAACTACTTGCTAATTGCTGACTAGCTGTATATCATTTCAAATATACTAACCAGGAATGACTGGTAGAGTGGGGCAGTGCCATAGAGGCATCCTGCCTTTCTGTACAAAACTATGCATATGTACTCAGAAGTAATTTATATTGTGTTTATTGGAGCATACTCTTGCTAAGTGTGTTTAGGATTGCAGATTTTTAATATGGACTGGGAGCTTGAAGTTAACTTTAAGTATTGTCAGCCAGGCAGAAGAATCAGCCAAGTGTAGATCAGGAAAATAATGGTGGAGTTTTGTAGCTATCTTACTTTCAAAATGTAGTTGAACAAGGAAACCTGTCTGACAGATAATGACACATATTCATTTAGGACAGGTTCAAGCGTAGTGTGCCTATTACATTATTATGCATCTGTCGGGGCTAACAATAGACAGAGATGACAAAAATGAATGTTGATTTATGAAACCTTGAACTAAATGGGAGCGTGAATGTAAAATAAGAATAAAGAGAAAATTCGAAGCCCAAGATTCAAATGATAAACTAAAGCTGTATTAATAGTGCCTATAGCAGACTAAGTAGAGTAGAACTGGTGTGATACAGTGGATTCAAAGTTCTCATGTCAGATGTGGGAATTTGGATAGATAAAAGTATTTTTGGTCCAGTAGTGTCTATGTCATATTGCACCATACTCTGTATATTCTAGGAGCAATTGTCTCCTTAAGGTCCCATTCAGTCCATACATAAAATTTATAATACCCATACGTCATAAGAAAGTCTAACAATAAATATGCAGAAAATTAATACCAGTATCAGCAAAAAATTAAGCACCACTCTTAGCTCCTTGGGGGGAGAACTGGTATAATAATATAGTTGATAATTGCTCACCAATACATATTCTAATTTGGCACCATTTTATGCAAGGGTTACTTACAGTATAGCTACTTACTTTTCTATGTAAAAGGGGGGGGAAACAATTCTACATTGTCTAGACATCAACTCTTGTTATAATTTCTTTTTAAATTATAAACAAACTGCCTTTGATTGGAGCTGTTTTGCTTATTTGCCTATTTCCACCAATTCGACAAGTATACACCTCATTTTTCAGCCTTATTTTCTTGTTTTTGATTTTTTTTTCTGTAAAAAGAGTTGGGCTAGATTTTGGACCAAATTATATAGATGCACGCCCTCTAAATGTCATGTAACAGAAGACTAATTCATCCGTGTGTGTGGTACACATTGTAGTAAGGTATTCAGCACGATGTTTGTGGACAAGCTCACAGTTTTTGCATTTACTTATCAAAATACTTACTTATTCAGCACCATGTTTGTGGACAAGCTCACAGTTTTTGCATTTACTTATCAAAATGTAGACTGAACTTTGGAATCTTTCTAAACTCCACAAAAGCCAATAATCATTCTGGGTGTATTAAGTCCAATGATGCAGAATATTCATGCATCTATCATATTTAGGTGGTGGCCCCTAAACCTCCCTATGCAGAACAAAATAATAGTGAACTGGTATGGGGAAACAGTTCTATGGTTTTTTGGGGGGGGCAGGGGTACAAAAACATCATGTACCTCTGCAGCATTATCAATATTTCCTCATATTTGGGAGCAGTTTACAGCTGTACAAATTCTATAATGGATCTAAACAAACAAACAAGACCTCGTCACACATAATCAAAATCACACTACTGCACAAAGTTTTCCTCAGAGCTCTGCAATCATACTTCACTCCCTTAGAAATCAATTATGCACAACAAACTTCCAGTGGATTGGGACCATTAGGTTGTCTCCAGTGTTGGTCCTACTTAGAGTAGACCCATTGAACTGAGGGGCCTAATTTAGTCATGCACTTTAATTACAGTGGGCCTAGGATTAACATTCACTACAACCGAATGGTTTGAGACAACTTTTTCTTTAGGCAACAACCTATCAACCAAAAGTTAAGAATGCACATTATTTTATCACCAATCTATAGCTGGCAATGGTTGCCTGTCACAAAGCTTATAACACTACAGCTTTTTTATTTAAAAAAAAAATCAGCAAATATTATATTAAAAATGGAGGGGGTGACTGCTTGTAATTGCTCATAATAATTTATTTCATATATTATGCCCAGTGCTCTTTTTAAATTATTTATGTGATGTTTTTAAGCTTGCATTTTACTAATTTCCTGTTGCCAGTGTGGTATTTAGCATCTAATTTTCAATTGTTGCTATGGCATTTGGCATCAAGTCCTAATAAAGCTACTGGAGAAGCACACATTGAACTTAATAGGCTTTAGCATGGTTCCCAAGTTGTTCAAGTGAGATGACTTATCTTGCACATTAAGTACCTCCTGTTCATTTATCATAATGCCATTGATTTTATGTCTAGACAGCCTCCCATTCTTCAACAAAATAAAAATTACCTCATCTGACTTAATATTTCACCATAATATTGATGATGCATACTTCCATTGTTCATAATCCTGCTGCCATAAGTTGACAAAATAGCAAGGGAAAGCTACACAGTGTATTGCTTACTTACAAATATGCCACTAGGTTTATGAAACTAACAAAAAGCAGGATCAAAACTTTTTTTAAAAAAGTCAGTGGATATATCTGAATTCTATTTTTATTTTCTAACTTTTATAGCCCACATTTCTCCTGCCACAGAACCCAAGGCAGCATACATGCGTTCTTAGGTGGTCTCCTATCCAGGTAGTGGCCAGCACCAAACCTTCATAGCTTCAGCAAGGTGGTAGACAACATGGCATCCTTCACATGTTGTGGACTACCCCTCTCATCACCCATGATCATTGGTCAATGGTTGAGGATGATGGGAGTTGTAGTCATGGGCATTGCCAGGATTTGGGGGATCCACCACAGCTGTTGAGCTTTCTTTGATGTGACAGTTAATGAGTGGTACATTTTCATCAGCCAAGATGTACTATTTTCGATAACTCTTGGTGTACAGCAGTCAGTATACCCCCATGTGCACGTACCAAGGAGGAGGGAAGAGAACACTATTGTGACATGGGATGATCCCTTTTTGTGTACACAGCTGTGTTTATACTGGGAGAGATTACAGCTTTTGATATGAGACAAACCCATTTTTGTTGTTCTGTAAAGGAGCTTGTACAGTGATGTGTGGTGTGATGGTTAGGGTGTTGAACTAGGACCTGAGAGCAGTGGCATAGCGTGGGGGTGCAGGGGGGGCCGGCCGCACCGGGCGCAACATCTGGGAGGGGCGCGCTCGCACTCGCAGCTCTCTGCCCCTACCTGGCTCACTCACTCTCTCTCACTGCAGTGCTGGCTGTGCAAATCCGATCCGAGCCGCCGGGTCGCCGCCCACTGTGGAGGGGAGGGTGCCAGGCGTGCGGTGCGGTGCGGAGAGAGAGCGAGGGACTATCTGGGGGAGGGAGTGCAGCGGGGGGGCGCAAATTACTTGCCTTGCCCCGGGTTAGGGGGCGCAAATTACTTGCCTTGCCCCGGGTGCTGACAACCCACGCTACGCCACTGCCTGAGAGACCATGGATCACATCCTTACTCAGCAATGAAACTCACCAGATGGCCTTGACCAGCCTAACCTACCTCATAGGGTCGTTGTGAGCAAAATATGGAGAAGAGGAGAGTCATGTATTCCACCTTGAGCTCCTCTGAGGAAAGGCAGGATATAAACAATGGGGGAGGGACATATAGGTTAGTTGATCAGGAAGAATTCTGTTCTTTGGGGGGCAGGGGAACAGTAGCTGATTTGTACTTGCTATATTTGAGTTTGAACTTCATTTTCCCAGCTCATTACATTGACTGTGTTTTAATCATAGTGACTTAAATTTGATTATATCTTGAAAATTCTTGCATAGGTGAAAGAGATGGAGGAATTTCTGTTGTACTACATCTTTTATATTTCCATTCTTCCTGTTCCCGTTCTATATAATGATGTTCAAATTGTTCTGTTATAGTGATGGATGTGATGAAGAAGCAAATTAGGTGCACAGGAACAAAGCCAGCTTTTAATGCCAGTTAAAAATTGGAGATGTACCAACAGAGATTACTGAGATGTACTAAATATTTAACACTACGGAGAAAGAAAGGGGTTTTATTCATTCACAAATTACTTCACAAAGACAGAGTTGTATCTGGAAATATTCCTAACACTGTCCGTACTTTGCTGTCTTGTATGGGGAATGAAACGTAACTCACAACAGAAGAGATGTCTCATCTGCATGCAGAATCTCCTAGTAAAACAAAAAAGTAAAATTAACCAATATTTCTCCTGACATTAAATAATCCAAGGGAAATAGTGGAAACATATTTTGTTGCCTTCTTTAAATGGGAAAGATAGATTGCAAGCCACTAAAACTGGAGAAAATAAGAACAATCATATTTTGAAAGAGAGCTGCCTTGCAGTGTAACATTAATACAGTGAAGCTGCTGTGCGAGACATCAACAATACTGTACTCAGAGCTCCCCCAACCCTGATAGCTGTGGGGCTTTTCTAACTTTTTTTTCACAGGGAGGGAACACTTCTGGCTCTTGCTACATGAACGCTTATTAAATTGGATCCCTGCTGGATCAGAGCAAAAGCTAATCTAGTCCAGCATCCTTTTCTTACAATGGCCAACCAGATGCGTATGGAAAGCCTGCAAGCCTGTTTGACTGCAATTTCCCACAAGTTGAACTAAGGTCCCATTGAAATCAATGGGACAAATTAGTCATGACTTAAGACCCGTTTATTGCGATGGGTGTTAAGTTCAACTAACCTATAGTACAATCCTGTCTACTCAGAGATAAGCTCCACTGAGCTCTATTGGACATACTCCCAGATGAGTATGCCTGAGACCGCAGCCAATGTACGTGGGCACTTGCTTGCACCTATGTGTCATTGGAAACAAGATAGCTTAAAATGACCAATTTCCCAAAAATATGTATAAAACGATATGTATTTTTTGGTACTTCATGAGTCCAAACTGAAATTCAAGGCAGAACACAGTTTGCTTTGGTACTTTTCACGGAAAACAGAAAATTACTGTTTTATCTGAAGGGGAGAAATTGCATTTCCAAATGCTGCACTTCGGTAAATTCATTGACCGTAACATTTTCTCACGTAATCTTAAGGCTGTCCATTTTCTTTCAGCTTTCAAATAATTGAACTAAGTGATAAAAAGTGAAATGCTAAAGGATGTTGAGCTTCTTTCTCTTCCCCCACCTCTATACTTCTTATGCTGTAACTGAAAATGATTTAAAGACTGTGGAATATGTTAGCTGATAGAACATTTCTCGGAACATCTGTCTATTGTACACAATAGCTAGCATCTGAAATGTTAAAACTTTATGGAATGGAACATTGCGGTTAGGCTATTGGCCTCACTGTAATGTCCAATCCTGGGGCACTATATCCAAGTGCTCTGTCTCACTAGGTCAACTGCAATGCCCCAGTGGAGCTGTATGGTGGTTAAAGTGTTGAACTACAGCATGAGAGGCCAGGATTCAAATTCCCACTCAGCTATGAAACTCACTGGGCACCCTTGGGCTGGTCACTGCCTCTCAGCTTAACCTACCTCACAGGGTTATTGTGATGATAAAATGAAGAAGGGGGAAATCATGTACACTTCTTGAATGAGAGATAAGTGTGTGTGTGTGTTGTGTGTACGTGTTTACACACCCACAAAATATCTACAACTATGCCATCACATATATTTCCCTAATTTGACAAATGTTAATGATTGTTCATCTTAAGAATATGGTCTGATTTATACATATGTTTGAAGTTGGTGGATTTTTGCCAAAGTCAGTATGACTTGAACCCAAACTCCACTCCCACTGATGGAAGCATCCTCTGAGCAGACAGAAGTTGGATTCTTTTGCTGATTTCCCTCCTAGACCACAAGGTCCTATGAAAATATTATGTGACAGGTTGGAGGACCCTCCAGAACACTGGGAGCTGCATAGGAAAAGGGAAATTGGCGTTAGTTGCCTTGGTCACCCACTTCCACCAGTGATATTTCTCCATCAAAAGGCCAGTGTGGGCAGAAGGAGCTCTTCTGTTTGCAGAGGGTGAAGTTTTGATCCAGCCCCAGTTGTTGTTCTCCAACTCCCATCAGCACTAGCCATCATGGCCAGTAGTCAGGGATTATGGGAACTGTAGTCCAGCAGCATCTGAAGTCCCAGAGATTCCTCATCCCGGATCTTGCATGAACTAATCAGGGTGACTGGGTATAGCAGATCTTGTCTAATTGCAGTGACATGAATATGATGACCTTCAAATATCCATTATGATTTGCTAACCACATTGTTTTTGCTTATTTTTGTTTTACAGATTTTGGCCATTGTATCTATTTTGTTCATTGTGCTGTCCACCATTGCTTTGTCACTCAACACTCTACCTGAGCTTCAAGTAATTGATGAATTTGGACAACTAAATGACAACCCCCAGCTAGCACATGTAGAAGCTGTGTGTATAGCTTGGTTCACTATGGAGTACCTTTTGCGTTTCCTGTCATCTCCAAACAAGTGGAAGTTCTTCAAAGGTCCATTAAATGTGATTGACTTGCTGGCCATTTTACCCTACTATGTCACCATTTTCCTCACAGAATCCAACAAAAGTGTGCTGCAGTTCCAAAATGTCCGCCGTGTTGTTCAGATATTCCGTATTATGAGGATACTCAGGATCCTTAAACTTGCCAGACACTCAACAGGCCTTCAGTCTTTAGGATTCACACTCAGGAGGAGTTACAATGAATTGGGTTTATTGATATTATTTTTAGCAATGGGTATCATGATATTTTCCAGTCTTGTATTTTTTGCTGAGAAAGACGAAGATGCTACAAAGTTTACTAGTATCCCTGCATCATTTTGGTGGGCCACCATCACTATGACTACAGTAGGCTATGGTGATATATATCCTAAGACTTTACTAGGTAAAATTGTTGGAGGGTTGTGTTGCATTGCTGGAGTGCTGGTAATTGCTCTACCTATTCCCATCATAGTCAACAATTTCTCTGAGTTTTATAAGGAGCAAAAACGGCAGGAGAAAGCCATTAAACGAAGGGAGGCACTTGAGCGAGCAAAAAGAAATGGAAGCATTGTCTCAATGAATCTAAAAGATGCCTTTGCCCGCAGCATGGAACTGATTGATGTAGCCGTGGATTCCGGTAAGACTGAGGAAGCAGCCAACTCCAAGGAAACCCCTGACGATAACCACTTATCTCCAAGCCGGTGGAAATGGGCCAGAAGGACAATGTCTGAAACAAGTTCTAATAAGTCCTTGGAGAATAAATATCAGGAAGTGAGCCAGCAAGATACCAACGAAAAGCTCAACAATATTGTCACAGCTTCCAGCCCCCAACACTTGAGTGCTCAGAAACTCGAAATGTTATACAATGAAATTACTAAAACTCAGTCTCAGCCTAATCTCAATGCCAACTACCAAGGCCCGTCAGCGAAACCTCCCTTATATGAGGAGGAAATTGAAATGGAAGAGGTTGTTGGGCAAGGAGAACCATCCATGTCAGGGCAAAGAGACATAGTGACGGACATGAGAAGCATTTCCAGCATTGATAGCTTTGCCAGCTGTGCAACCGATTTCACTGAGACAGATCGGTCTCCCTTGCCCCCATACTCTGGTTCTCACCTGCAACTAAGGTTCCCACCTGACCCTGTCCATTTGGAAGACCAAAGAGCAAAGAGTTCTCAGTTTTTATCACACACCAAGGATAAAATGTTTGCCCCCAGAGACGTCACCTTTGAGTACTCCCCAGTTGATACAGCCATGAACATGGATGACGCTGGCTCCCAGTCTCTGCTTCATGGCCCTTTGCACTTTGACAGCTCCATGTTAAGTCCCAAAAGTTCTCTCAAAGGAAGCAATCCATTAAAAGCAAGGTCCCTTAAGGTTAATTTTAAGGAAAACAGAGGTGGCGCTCCACCAACGCCCCCAAGCACTGCAAGGCCACTTCCAGTAACAACGGCGGCAGATTTCATGCAATCCACCCCTCCTCAGCATATCAGCACCATTCTCTTAGAAGAGAATTCACCACACGGCGACAGGCCCTTGCTGGGTGCTGATGCCTCCATGGTTTGCCAGAGCATTCCTAAGAAATCATCCCCTTCTCTGTTTCCAAAACAAAAGCTTTTTACTTTCCCTTCCAAAGAGAGGAGAAGCTTCACCGAAATGGACACTGGAGAAGAAGACGACTTCATGGAGATTCCTGGAATGACAAGACATGACAGAGAGCAGGATATCAAGACAAACTGCTACGGGGAAAAACACAAAGATGGGAACCATTTAACAGAAGAGCCTCGAGTCACCTCTTCTTCCCCCAAAATCTTGGGGCAAAACTGTACACAAGACATTTACAGTGTCGGGGGGGATGTAAAAGGGGACAATAGCCAAGAAGGTCACAAAATGGAAAACCACTTGTTTCCCCCAGAAATCCATACAAATCCTGGAGAAACTGGCTACTGTCCCACACGGGAAACCAGCATGTGACTAGTCAGGAGAGCAATAATGACAAAAACTGATTTCTTAAAACCACAATTAGTAATGCCTATGAACTAAAACATGGGAAGCCTCAGAAGTAAAAAAAAAAAAAAGTTATTTTTGCATGGCATGAAGAGTTGATTAGTTTAAGTACTGTTTAATTTAAAAGTGGAAATCTGCTTTTTTTGTAACAAAAAAGGAGAAAAAATCAGTTAAAAAAATGATGCAAGAACAGTGAGTAAAATAAAGAGCTCTTTTAGGAGCCCATATTCTGCAACGTCTGACATTTTTGGTCCTTTCACTAATGATTGTAGATAAGTCTTTTTTTAAAAAAATATTTTAACTTTTTTTGCTCTTGGTTATAATGAATTTTGGGAATTTGCACATGAAAGGATGAAATGCTGATGCATGTGTTCATAATGGTGTGAAACAAGGTGCTTTGAGCCTGCAAAATGCATACATTTGTAAATAGTTTGGGTTTGTGGGGAGATCTACAGTTATCAAGGATATGTGGAAAATACGTTTCCCGGGACACAGGTACTTCCTTCACAGTTTGCTGCCTGGAGGATTTGTACAGACTTATGTTGCAAAATTGCAACTTCTTCTTAAAGCATCTCACCTATCTTGCTTTCTGTTTAAAAGCTCATAAAGTATAAGCTGTTTGTTTAAGTAAATGACAGTGTTTTCTCATCTATCTGTGAAGTAAATCATAGCTCAAATTATTTTAATTTGCATAGATTTCACGGATAAATTTGCAAGTTTTGAGTAAAATTCTGTTTAGACTGTGCAAGATTTAATGACCAGAAATTGAAAACTTGATATAAGAACTGCCAAAATCAAAACAAAGACAAGGACACCATTACGTTACATAATAAAATTATTTCTATGGCAATAAAATGTGCCAAATGGCCATGAAAAAATGATTATTTTATATTTAAAAGTTCAAAAGTTTGTATTACAGTTACAATTGCTGTATGCACTATTGTTAATATCTTATTTTTTTTAAATGAAGTTTTTGTGGTTGTAAGTTTGCTTCTAAAATCTCTTTAGGAGTGCTGTGGCTTTTGTCCACCACTTCTTTACTACTAGGCGCCCCAATTTTAGATAACTTATTAATTTCAGAATACCAACATGATTACTCTTTCTTGTCAACAGACAAGGATCGCTGCTTTATGAGCAAAGTTGGAAAACTCAGAGTAGACAATCTTTTCATTGTGCCCAGCCTCTGCTTCAATTTTGCAAATGTGGTGTTTTATACAGACTTTGCTGTGGGCAGTTTTGCTCTTTCGGGTTTTTCATATCTAATTATTGCAATTAATTAACAAGTTAACAAAATAATTTGAAACTTCTGTGGATTTCTTCCTCTTCATGCTCTTCCATCACATGCATTCTATGTTAATCAATAGGATAAAAGCTCTCCTGCAATAAGATAAAACAGCATGTGAACGGAACTTTCCAAATTGTGTACCTTTTACCCAAATTCCAATAATTTTAGTAGAATAATCACTTCTGCAAATTTAAAGAAGCTGTTAAATGCATTAAAATATTTTCAAATCACAAAACAATATTGGACCTAATAAGCTTAATAATTTTAATTTTCTAATAAAAACAATATTCTAATTTGGGGGGGGGAGAGTTCTTCAACATAA
Source organism: Podarcis tiliguerta (assembly GCF_965153285.1). Lineage (NCBI taxonomy): Eukaryota > Metazoa > Chordata > Lepidosauria > Squamata > Lacertidae > Podarcis > Podarcis tiliguerta. The sequence goes on along the minus strand of NC_139540.1, from coordinate 32,019,346 downwards.
AACCTTACCCACTTACACTGATTTTACTCAGTACAGACCACTTAAAATTCATGTTACCTTCAACAGAATAATTTCTAATATAGCTGAGCAGAATTCAAAATTTCTCATATGCTTTCTTAAAGGAAATTTTCCTTTAATTTCCTTTCCTTTTTTCCTTTTTCCTTTTCCTTTTCCTTTCTTTTTTCTATTTGGCTGCAACAGCTTTCAAAGAGAAAACTGGGCCTTATCCTGTCGCCCTCAGGTTTTACTTTTGTAAGGAAATGTCACCATCATGTATTTAATATGTGTCTTTTGGACCAAATACCAAGCACAGCAAAAGTCATCTTTATTTTTTTCCAATTCTTAGACCCTTTTTAATACTTGCCTTTGTTTTTAAATACAGTATCTCCAGATATTTCTCTTAAGAATTAATAATGCAGTTAAATGTCATTTCTTAAAAAACAAAAAACAATGTCTGGTCATTAGGTCTCAAAATATGCATTTGTTCTTCATGGCTGTCCAGGTAATTATATTTCTGCATATGATTTAAGTTAATTATGTGGCATTCTGCTTAATCCTTTTCAATGACCTCCATTTTATTTTATGAACCTCCTTTGTTTATGTCTCTTGTTTTATTGATAGATATTCCCATTGACTGAGACTAAATGCTAACTAGCTTTTAAAAGACATTGCTCTGTAATTTCTGTACTTTTTTAACACCATGCTGCCCTATTTGATCTGTCTTCATAATGACAACCATATAAAGAACAAAACCAAAGGCTAAACGAAACCTTGGGCTTCGGTTGAAAATGGGAGGTTGGTCACTGATTTCAATGAAATCCTAGTTTCATTCATAATCCTTACCCAGGGAAAACACTTGTTGGCTACCATGACTGTTCTATCATGAGCTATAGGTGGAAGGATCCAAAGCTAAAATATGCTCTTTTCATATGTAATAAACCTTTCCTATCTTCAGAGCCCTGCTGGTGTACCATATGAGCTACATGTTGACGTCCCTTCCCATTGGCTAGTACTGGCTTCAGTCTACTTATGTGTCAAGACTTTGGATTGTATCCTGTGTTAGCTATACTCAGAATAGACATTGAAATCAATGAACATGACTTAGCTTAGGTCCATTTATTTTATTGGGTCTATCCTGAATAAAACTTAGTTGGATGCAACCTTTTGTCTCCCAAGCTACGTCCATTAAGCAATAATTTGGAAGCCCTTTGCTACTGGATACAAAAATGTTCTAAGCTTATCTGAATCTGACCTCACATATGTTGTTAGGAGTAATTCCATTTGTGCCACACACACAAATGATCATTAACACAAGAGGATGCCTTTGAGGCAAGCTCAAGAGCATGAACCTATTTTTGGATAGTGGAGAAAGTGTATTTTCATACATAAAGGGTAAGATACATTGTGTCCTCTTCCTAAAATGGGTTTAAGAACCGAAGCTTTACTAAAGATAGCATCCCATCTAGATAGCCTGTAAGCAACTATATGTTCTACACTTAGTCCAGGGTAGCGAATGTGATGCTCAAGTGACGTTGTTGGACTCCAACTCCCATCCACCCCTGTCGGTATTGTCAGTGGTCAGAGATTATGGGAACTCTAGTCCAGCAACATGCGGAGGGCACCATGTTGGCTACCCTGTGATAGAGTGTTCCTTTCTATCTTATGGAACAACAACATCTGACATCACATTACCACTCCATGTTCATTATGGTTCTACAACATCACATAAGTCATTGTTTGTACTTCAAAAGCAAACTCAAATTACAGGTTAAAAAAACAGCGGCACTTTAAAGACTAACAGATTTTTATTATGGCATAAACTTTGTGTCCTGGCTAATGCATAGTTTTGGTAACAGCATTTCCAGTATTTGGTCACAGTAAGCTTGGAAAGGAAAGGAAAGGACATGGAAAACAACCCTCACACTACAGGAAGAAACACAGCAACAAGAGGGAGAAGGAAAGGCAGAGTACCTGTGAGTACCTAAGGCATGTTTAAAAACATACTACTGCTATGTTCAATTACCTGTTGCTTGTATAATAAGGTAACTATTGTCACAAAAGTCCATGTTAAGACTTTTGTTCCAACCCTATATTGCTTGCCCATCCACCACTATTCTTGAAACCGGCATAAAAAATCCTATTCATTGCTGTTTGGGGATTGCCTGCTAAGACTGCCATCCTCTGGCTAGCTTCACCAAGTGAATCCAAGTGTGATGTAGCCAAAAATGGTTGCATACTAAGAGTTTAGCAAGGATGCTCTTCTAGCTATATGACATTATAAGATAACTATATTTTTTAGCAGTGCTAGTCTAGTGTTATCTTCTGCCCCATTTTCCTAAAGGGGAGACAAATGTATTCAAATATGCTAAGAGATATATTTAATAATCTGTGACTCTTTGTCACAAGTTTTCCAAAGCAACTCATTTCTCTCTACTCAGCTGATCACTGATTTGGCTTTGTTCTGTGATAACTGGGAGGTGGTATTGCTGGCAACTCACCAAGCCGAGATCGGCTGTGTACAAGTGATAAATAGCTTGTCAGAGACTTGGAAGCGTTATTGTTCAGCAAGCATTGCCAGTGGTGGACACATTCGCGTTTTGTGTCCCACTTTGATGTTCAAACCAAGTTTACACCTTTCTGTAGTGATATGTGATGTGCTTAATGCAGTTTAATACATAGATTTTCTCAGGGACAAAAAGAATTTGCACTGAATTATTCCAATGAAGCAAGCTGCAAAAGCTTGTTTACATTACAGCCGTCTGCCTAAGCTCCATTGGGTTCAAGTTCAATTGCAGCCTTACAAAGCAATCCAGCCCCCCAAACCTGGCCCACTGTGATGGAAAGAGTATGGATGTGGCAGAAGTGTCCCTCTGCTTGGCTCCGCTGGCAGCATCCTTCACCACCACAGATGTTCCCCTGGGACCTGCTGAAAGCACAGGCAGGCAGACTCTACTACCTCTGGTATCCCTGCCAGTGGTAACTAGTAGAAACTCCTGAAATGGGACCTTTCTGGGGAAGGGAGGGGTGAGAAAGGAATGGAGCTGTGTCAGCCAAGGATTTGCTGGATTCAAAACCAGCCCAGGTACCAGCAGTGATTCTAATTTGGGCCTTTCTGCTATAGCAGAGCTGGGGGATAAATTGCCCTCACTTTTCACCGAGGACAGCATGAGAGGCAGGTGCTTTAGATGTGGCGGCTCCTCCCCTTCCAGGAGGGAGTTAGACTGGTTCCCTTAGTGGGCTTCATGCTCTTAATTTGTTTTTGGAACAAGGCAGTGCAAATTTATTTATTTACTTTAGCCCAGAAACACTATACTTTGCAATTGTCTTGAGCACAGCGCACATAAAAAAAATTCCTCCCCAAATCAGCACCCGTTTGGCTTCCTTTCCTTTTTTAGCCTTTTCATGTTGGGATGCTGCCCACCTCCATTTCCTGCAAGTTTCTGTAGCACAGGCTTCCTCTAACTCGGCCCTCCAGATGTTTTTGGCCTACAACTCCCACAATCCCTAGCTAGCAGGTCCAGTGGTCAGGGATGATGGGAACTGTCGTCTCAAACCATCTGGAGGGCTGAGTTTGAGGAAGCCTGCTGTAGCACATCAAGCTGCAAAAGCCAACAGGTGCACAGAAGTATGCCTGGCATTTTTGTAATAGCTGGGGGTTTGTTTCAATGTGCTGACGCCTAAAGGCTACTTTCTTGTATCCCCCCTGTGCCTGAGCACTTTGGGGACTTTTGTTTAGGGACTTGACCCTTCCCATTCCTCTTTTACATATGCATAAGTATCAAGCTACTAATCTTTGGTCAAGCCCAGTGTCATAGCGGCAGTGAAATGGAGGTTCTTCTAGATAAACAAATATGTGCATGCCACCTTGGCAGCTCACGTACTATGAGAAATATCAGAAGAGCTGCACACACCCCTTTCCCACCTTTGCTTCTTAAAGCACAGCACAAACACACAGAGAGAAAGGTGCCCTGAGGATCCACAAATCCCTGGAATGTATTGCAACACAATATGAAAAGCAAAACTGGCAAATCACATCACACACACACACGTGGCGTTCTTTCTGTTCATGCATGAATCTGTTTGGATCCTAGCCAATGCAGCCTCTCACCTTTATTATAACGAGTGAGCAATCTTCAAAGAGGACACAGTGGTCTAAGTAATTGCTCCCAGTGACAGAGTGTAGCACTCAAAATACTGTTCATTAAGTGTCAAACTCTACTGAGACAGCAAGCAGTATTAGTATGGAGGCAGCAATTCTGTACACTCACCTTATGTAACAAGGTGATCAGCCTTCCACAGTCTGGGGCCCTCCAGATGCTGTTGGACTCCCATCAGCCTTAGCCAGCATGGCCAATGGTCAGGGATTATGGGAGTTGTAGTCCAAAAATATTATAGGCATAGGGCTGATCAAAATCCAACTCCACAGAAGCCACAGCTGGCCATGAAAGCAAATGGGCTGCTGCTCTCTTGGAGCTGCTTCTGATTTATAAGAAACAAGACCACAACCTGCCTGCAGAGTGTTTTCTGCCCATGTCTTAAATGTAAATGGCTACTACATAAGTGGACAATGATGGAAAATCAGCTTCTCAACCATGTATATTTATGTCCTGAAAAAAGTGTGGATAGGCTTTTCTCCTTATTGGGTGTTACATGAAATTATTATTTAATTTTTCCATTGTCTCCCTGTATGTTCACTTCATCATGCTGCTTACACAGGGAGGTTTCAGATTCGTTCTCACAATAGGGATGGAACCTTGGGTCCAAAGATCCCCACGTGATGGCAGAAAGCGCTTCTGTTCACCCTAAGGGTGCTGTTTTGCTTTTGAGAGGGTCCCCCTGGAGTGGCTTCTCCCGAGCAAGCTACAGCCAGATGAAAAATCAGCACAGCCGTGTGTCAATGGAAACACTTTCTGCTTGCACACAGGGATCTCTGAGTAAGCCAGCCCTCAAAAAGCAATATCCAAAGCCAAGCTGAAACTAAAAGATCGGTTCATTTACTGTGGGTTCAGGCAAAGTGGTTTCCTGTCTGTCTAGGTCAGAGTACTGGAGAGAGAAAGAATTGCATCCCACATCCCTGGGCGGAGGGCAGAGTTTTAGTGTTATTCCTCTATATATTCTCAGAGCTTTAGCCACGTTCATCATATGCAAGTCAGTGCCAGCCATGCAGATAAAAATCTAAACATTTAGAGATCAGTTTTCAGTAACAAACAGCACTCAGCACTTAGCCTGTTGCATTGAGATAACTGTAAATAACCACTCAATATGTACTGTTTCATGTTTATCAGTTAGATGTTATCTCCCATATTTGTTTCATATCTACAGTAGCATGGACTGAGTTTACTTAACAATGTTTTCTTCTATGGACGCTACAAATACTGTGGTGGGGGAGGGAAGCACAACAGTATTTTTTAAAATTGTACTGGCACAATAGCTGTGTCTTTACTATCGCTCAGTTTTGAACGAATGGCAGCATTTCACTGTAAACTGCTATACTAACAACATATTCTCCTTTTTAAAAAACAAAGCATCCTTTTGGGATAGGAGATATGTGCATATATGATAAGTCTCATCTAATCTCATTCATCTGCCTTTACAAAATGCCCCATCCAAAATGGGAGAGTCTGCTGCTTTTGTTGTATATATTACTTCTATTTTAGGGATGGAGCAGGACTGAAAATTACAGTGTTCTTGTAAGGGCATTTTGCAATGGTAACAGCATCATGCATGCTTTGTTGCATCTTTGTATTTACTAGAAATGTCTTGTTTTCACCTTTTATTTTTCTGTAGAGAGCATACCACTTTAACTCCCCACCCCCACCCCACCACTGTCCATCTTGCACCATTAATAGAACTTCACATATAATGGTATTCGTATCAATGTTTCCATATCAGCTGCATTTTAACATCAATGAAAAGGAAATGTGATTTTTTTTTTGTTATACTAGTTTTTTGCTGATCAGCTAAATATTTCTGCACCAATCAGCATTTAAATATGCATGTGGTAGTCTGTATTGTACAGTTGTTCAACATCAAAATACTTGTTTATTTTCTGTCAAATGTCTGTAAAATGAATGGCATTGTTCTCCATTTCAGTCTGCCAGAATAAGCAGAATAGTCAATAAATGTGTAAATGAATCATCTGTGTCTCATTTCAGTTCTCTGCATGAAGCCACTTTACATTAAACATTACATACATACCAAAATGTCAATCCATAAGTGACTTTGGGTTTCATTATGGGGGGAAACAAACTTAAAACCTATTGGAAGAAATATACAGGATGATGATGGGATAAGAAAGGGTGCTTTGCATTGTTCATACTTTGCTTCAATAGCTAATTCGTTCCCTTACAAGGCATCTCAGCCCAATTCTCCTAGGTTATGTCTGCATGTGTAGCCCTCTTTTTTACTTCTCCGTTCCACTATAGATTGTCCCTTGTTGTATCTTGATTTTCTTCTATTGGTAGTTCCTCTCCTATACTGTTAGGTCCCACAAGTCTTAAATCAGTAACTTCAGGACGGGATCATTTCCCTTGCTTGCTGCTTCCACAGCAAACACTTGGCTATGAAGATAACCCACTGAGTGTCACTTCCACACCAAATGTGTATAGCACAAGGCTTCCCCCCAAGAATCCTGGGAACTGTAGCTTGTTAAGGGTGCTGGGAAATGCAGTTCTGTGCAGGGTAAACTTATGCACCAATTGGTTTAAAAGTAAAAAGACAGTCAGGTGCACTACTGGCAGCCTCTCTACATTCTTGTGGATACAAGAAAGCCCATCTGTTGATATTATGGGATTGTCTGCAAATGCAGGCACTCAGGAAGGCTGCAGAGTGCAGACCACTGGAGGGGTGATTTGCAGAATAAAATGAAGGATGCCCCCAAAGACTCCTTGTCAACTTTGAAAATAAGATAGGCACCCATCACCTGTGAGAATTTCACCAACATTTTCAATCTCCTTTTTGATTATTTTTTGAACACAATTTCTTTTTTCATTAATTACTAAATATTTTTTTTTTAAAGAGAGTAAAAAAAGCAAAGTCAGCACAGCACATTTTGTAGCTGTTCCCCGAGTAGCATTGATGTGATTTTCAGTTTCTGTGGTGTCTTCCTGCTGCTACACCCTTCCTTTCCCATTTGCCTGTTCCTTCCTGCATGGCTAGCTGCATTCTTCTGCTTGGTCTGATTCTTTAGAACACAAATATTTTTGCTTTACCTGGGAACACCGCTGACTTCCATCACTCCTAGGAATGCCTATGCAAGCAGTGGCAGACTTTGGGCTCTCAAATTTCAGCAGCGCCCTGTGCGATGCTAAAATTCAGTGCCCTCCTCATGCCTCTTGCACTCTGTTCTACATCATTGCGGTGGCGCCCCCTGCAGCATCGGCACACAGTGCAGCTGTACTGGTCGCGCTACCCTAAAACCACTTCTGATGTAAGCTTTCCTCTTGGGATCTCACGTGCCATGTTTACCTGATTCATTCTCAAGAGTCTATAAGTGTGTACCTTATAGAAGGCTTCTGGTTGCCAGTACAAGAGCTCCTAAATCCTTCAGGGAAAGAGACACAGAATCTCCAAGTGTGGGGTAACAGGTTCAAGAGAAAGAGGCTTTTTAACCAGAGGGCAGCACATTCCAGTACAGAAGTGCAAGAGATGCATTTTCAGGATGACATAATATACACCAAGGGTAGAGAGCTGGATCATTTGGCATCATGGTATGACAGTGAAGGAGCTGTGGGGGAAATCAGTTTTTTTACAACAACAACATTTTTTAATGGCTCAAGTCCCTTTTTGGCATCATAGTGGTTGACATCATAGCAGTCAAAAGAAAAATGTTCAAACATCTTTTAAATATATATTTTTTAAAAAATACAAATCACAGGGTTACTGCCCCTGTTACAGCACGTGTCCTATTATGTATTACAACTGCATTCTTTATAAGTAACTAATATAGTTGTCCGCTATGCAGATCACTAATATTCTTTCAATTTGTTTTATATTCTGGGACATTTTCCTCTTGAGAACACTGCACAGGGCAAAGGGTTATGCCCCCTCCTCCATGGTGCAGTCCAAATCCAGATTTGGGATGGGGGGAGGCATAGCTATTTAAAAAAAAATAAAGATACGAAAATAATTATTGTAACACTAATTTGTCCCTGACTCCCATTTCCATAGGCAATAGTTTCTTCATTGTGTACAGCTGTATATACAAATAATTGAAACAGTTAAGTTCTTTATCTTAGTAAAACGTTCATAAAAAGTTAACAATTTGATTCCTGAAAACAGCCCAGAGTTGTCTTATCAGCAATAGCCAATTTTGCTGATTTGTTTCCTGCCTAGACAATCTTGGCTCACGGCAAACAGCACTGCATAATGCCGACCTTGCTGTCACCTCCCTCTCTACCTCCTGGAAGTCGGTTGGGTGGCAATGCCCCACCGTGCCATCTGCTACTGGTTCTGGTGGCTTTTCGCTCTCTACACCACCCCTCCTAATCACCAAAATATCCCTCCCCTCCCACACAGATACTTGTGAACAGAAGAATGGACTGCAAGGGGCAATTTCAGATCAGTGCTAAGGAGGAAAGTTTCACCACCTGCTTTTTCTCTACACACCATGTATAATTTTATTAAATTATTTCCTTCCATTTATCTTCTGTCATCAGCCAGAGGTGCACAAAGACACCAGGCAGTATTTATTTACAAATAAGATTTGCACACTGAGACATTCTCCCCACCTCCGTTGACCTTCACTTTGGCTGGACCATGCCCTTTCTCTTAAATTCCAGTGCTGTGACATCCTCTGATGTTAGCATTTGCTCCAGTATCTCAGTATTTTCAAAATCAATCCCTGGTACCTGCAAATGTCTTCTCTAACAGTCTGTATCTAGTCTTTGGCTCTTATAACTACCAAAAGGCCACCATTCCTTCCTTCATATCCTGTCCGTTGCATTCAAAGTGTCTTCAGGGGAGTTTGCATGTGATTAGGAGTGGATGCAGCTTTCTTACAAACAGCCTTGCATTAACCGATATTTATTGTACTCTATTTAAAATATTTGACACACACACAAAAGAAAATGATTTTTGTAAGCGTTAAAAGACCATTGAGCTATAAGAATGAGAACAATTGATCTGTAAATAAAACGTGAAGTCAGGCAGAATTCGAGACAGGAAGGAAACGTGACAAAATGAAGGCATCAGACTAAAGGAGCTTGGGGCGATTCTGACAGGGAAAATGGTAAGTGTGGAGGGATCAAGCACCATTGCCCTCTTCCCTGTTTCAAAGAACTGATCAATGTTCAAAATATGAAGTAAGAGGGTCAACTAATTATATTTTCAGAATTTGGATAGTGTGATTTATTTCCATAACAGAGCAGAATTATTTGTTTATTAAATATCTACCGCACCCTTCCTTCTGAAAGAGCCCAGCATAGCAAACATAACAAGATACAAATCAATTAAAGCTGCTTAAAAGTATCTAAGTGCAATTCCAATAAAGATGGGGAAAGATCTCGTCTTAAAAGACTTGTTGACAGAGCAGGTGCCAAAAAGGCAGCAGAGATGGCACATCTCTAATATTTAAAAAGAAGGAATTTCAATGGTTGGTGCTAAAGGCCTCATTCCTATATTGTGCCGAACAGACCTCCTGTTAAGATGGCATCTCTGCAGAGCACACTGATTAGGGTTTTCTTGCTACAAGCCCAAGCTCTAGCCAATGGGTTCGCAGCTGAAGTAAAATCAGTGTTTCACACCAATCCAGTTTAAGGTTTGCCATCCTCCAGAAATCATGCTTCAACCTATCTACACACCAAGCTTGGGCCCATTCAAATATAACATTCCCTTACCTATACAGTGGTGGCACACACTGATAGCAGGTTCTGGTGCAATCTCACATGATACCACCAAAATCTCACAAAATCTCTTCTTGTGAGATTTTGGTGAGATCTCATGAGATCTCACCAGAAATCGTCACTGATGCCAGTGCCACTTTTCTGACGGTGGCAGGGAGAGCAGGCAGGGTGCCCACAGGGATGAGCCCTCAGCAGCTTCTGCTGCCCAAGGTAGCTGCTTCACACTGCTTCATGAGTGGGCTGGCCCTGAGCCCAGACATGATGGCAAGGGCCATCCTTGATTGGATCTCCCAGAACTTCCCCTTCCCCCCTTTCAAACAACTGTTAGATTTTCATTGGAGCAGCCATGCTAGGAGAAAAAGGTGTTCAACCCACATTTCCACTCTAAATCAACTCCATCAGCTGCTATTGTCCTGATCAGAGAATGCACTTTGCTACACTAGAATTCTTATCGTGTTCAGAAGAGATCCACGGAGAATCTACTAGTCTCATTCATTTCTATTGATAGTGACTAGTGAAAGCTGAAATGGGATAATTTCTTTACAAAAAGAAGCATTGTGTTGTCAGATTTTTATTAGATTATACAACTAATCATGATAGATTTTTATTGTTCTTATTAGATTTTACAACTAACAAATCCTTAAAATATTTTTTGTAAGGCATATCATTAAAGGATGATGATGATGATGATGATTAACATGTACCCTGCCCATCTGACTGGGTTGCCCCAGCCACTCTGGATAGCTTCCAGCAGAATATAGAAGAACACAACAAAACATCCGACATTAAAAGCCTCCCGATACAGGGCTGCCTTCAGATGTCTACAGAAGGTCGTATAATTGTTTCTCTCTTTGATGTCTGATGGAAGGGCATGCCACAGGGTGATTCTAATTTTGTTATAAAGTGAAGACTTTCTGTTAATGACATAAATGTTTTACAAAGTAATCAAAGAGCAAATTTTCAAACGTATTAATTATTCTTTTATAAACAGCTGGTGTACTTACCATTTTATCAGCTGGAGAAGGTTGGGTTTTAAACTGGCCAGCAAGTAATTCCCACTACTCCGTATGTTTATTTTGCCAGTATCGTCAATCAACCAAAATTCAGGTTCTGTGTGTGAAGTTTTGGTGTATGTTCACTTGTGTTTTATATTGAATCATTTTTTATATTTCACATTGTATCACTCTGGCAGTGCTACATTTCTATTTCATGGATTCAAATAAAGTAACTGAATGATTGACTGACTGACCACATCCTTGAGTTACCATCATGGTTCCCTGAGGATGCAGGACAAAGCTGTGGGCCTGTAGAAAACAAGTGGATAAAAATAATCAGGTTTAAGAAAACTGAAGCTTTTAGTGCTGGATCCAAAAACATTCTCTTTGCATTATAATGATGAAGTGTTCATTCTAATGAAGCGTGCTGAAACATCAATATGTTATTTGTTACCTGTCTGGAAACGACAGGATAATCAGATTACCGGTAAATATTTTTTTTCCTGCATAAGGGCCATGGATCCTGTGACTAATTTAAAACTCCAGGCTAGAGGTTTGGGGACAGAAAGTGTCCCACACAGTCAACAATATTGCAGATTTCCCATGAGTGGCTTGCTAATATGAGCTTTGGAGAACTGCCCTAACCAGATGAAACAGGTCTCTTCACACAGGGTTAAATCCTAAGATAAATTAATGTAAGGATGCTCATGGAAAGAAGTTACGGAAAGTTACCTAAATTCACCTGTCTTAGAATAGAAGTGTGTTTTTTGTTGATTTTCACCTCCACCAGAAGCCACTCCCTGCACACAAGCACACACACCATCCTACCTTGTTCAGGAGAGCCCTCAAAGGGGTTGGGGAACTTCTTCTGTTTGGTATCCCACTTGATGCCACAGAATGGGCTGTTGCTGAAGCAGTTCCTTTCTGTGATAAGAAAAACTCATAGTCTGACTGTATATGCCTATGAAAGAGGAGATATGGCCAGAAACCGGACTAGCAGTGGATTACTTCTCCAACATTAGCAAAGGGAATAATCTTGTCTGCACCTGAGGCACCCAGCTAGTTCAGGGGGTTGCAGGACAGGCTGCATGACACACATCGCTCTTCCCTTCAGCAGAGGCGAATGGCTGGGCGAGGAATGAGAAGCAACAGCCAGAGTGCTGGCATCACCATTTCTTAGCATCTGCCACCTCAGGTGGTTACCTCACTCACCTTAATGATAAGGAGGGCCCTGTGGACCAGAAATCTCCACAGGACAGAGATGAAGATGGGTTACTGTACATAGCAGGGCACAAAAGCAATGATATTATCTACAACAGCAAAACAGTGCAATACAAAAACTGTAATGCATAACTGATTGGCAAACTACCTTAATGATAAAACCTAAATACAAGAGAAATGTGATACTTAATAATCAATAAAAGGATTGAAAGGCAGGTCTTGTTTTTACATTTCCTTTTAATTCATTCATGGTATTGTATCATTTCTCTTATGTTGTCTCTCCCCCCTCTTCATATGTAATTTCCTTATCCCTGCCCCCCCTTTCTTTTTTTCTAAGGAAACCTTTCATTCTACAAGGAAATGTGCATGTATAAACAGTTTCTATAGACAGATCTTTGCCTTGTTAAGCTTCAGCTAAAACAACAACTTGCCTGTGTTTTAATTTAATCAGTGACAATGTGAGATTAATTTGAAGCCTTAGCCTCAAGAAACTATCCAGATGTTGGTGTGATTTACCTGGAAACAATGTGTAAGGAATATTCAGGATTCAGAATAAGGATTTTCCATATATTTCCCAACCACTAGCATATTGGAATTGTGAAATTATTCACAGGGAAAAGAATGTGCGCATGCACACACACAGGTATAGACACAATATTTTTGTAATGTGAAAATCAAGTAGTCTATATTTCACCTTTCTGGATTTAGCAAGTTGACTGTATTGGCAACAGTTAGAGATAAAATAAGGGAAATTAGAATTCATGTCCATAAGAAACAGTAGAAAATGGTACCAGAAAGAAGGTACCTTCTGCGTGGATGATCCAGCTGATAGGTGAAGGTCAGGGAGTGGACAACCAAAGGCCTTCCAGATGTTGCCTAATCTGCCTGCCCTACCTTCAGCTGCTGCTGCCACTACCATTGAGATACTCTGCAGAGCTCTGCTGGTGGCACTCCAGAAATAGGATTGCTGTGTCCCCTGGGTACAGCCTTAGATTCCAGAATGTTTTTTAAAAAGTAACCATTTTTCCATTTAAAAATTATGTTAAGCAGATTATCTGTAGAATGACTGCAGGTTGATGAAATTCAGATCTACTGTTGAGCTGTGATTGGTATGGGAAATGTTATTATGGTTTTGAATAAGTAGCTAGGGTAGGAATTTGTTGTACAGTTTCCATGGATACACATGCATGCATGCATGCCAGAATTCAGCTCCCATAAATATTTCTGTCACTAAATATTTCTCAACACTAAAAGGCATAAACATTACCCAAGGGGATTGTGCAAAATGGTTATTGAATATTCATGTCTTCCTACACCCATATTTCTTGTTCTCATTCCATATTCTCCTAGAATCAACCAAATCCAAATATGCTTAATCTCTTCTGAGATCGTTTGTTACATATGTAGCATTTCTGTTATGGGCTATTAATGTTCACTCCTTTATATACAAACATTATTTGACCTATCATCTTTACTGAAGTTAAAATTAATAGCATCTTTGTTTTCACCCACTCTTGTATTTCTCTGATTTCGGTCATCAAAACAGGAGACTTTATTTATGTGCTCTGCCCAGGTATCTGCTATCTATTCTTTATTGCATAGAGAGAATTGTTTCTAAAACCAGGCCAATCATGCTTTTCCAAGGTTTGGTTTCCTTGGAATGAGGGACAGCAGATACTGCAGTGTCTTTATGATGTATGGTTCATTTACACATATATACAACCTGAGCCTACAATGAAGGGGCTCACAACATTAACAACCCAAAAAGCTTTGCTTCTCCCATAGCCACAGCCTTGGATTCAAGCAAAGATCAGGCACAGCTCTGTCTCTCAGCTGCCCAGCCTGCAACCTTGCTTCTAGCTTACACACCTCAACTCTGGACTTTGTCTTTCTAACTGAAAGACATTTTTAAGAGGGGGACCCACCCATTTGTCCTCTGGAGGAGCCAATTCCTTTGTTACCTTAACAACCCATACTTGGGCCATTAGCAAGGATCTTGCCTGGCTATTCCAGCAATTTGAATCACAACTGGTTCCAGGAATTGGAAGGAATTCAGACATACAGCGCACCCCACCCCAAACTCACAACAGTATACTTGTCTTTCAGTTCCTTGTACTTGTTTTAAAGATATTTGGGGCGGGATGATAATATTTTTTAAAAATGTATCTTGCACAATTTTGCTAATTAACCTCAAAGAATCACCCTAATGGAAACTTTAAAAAATACAAACGAAGGTGAAATTGTAGCAAGATGCTTGTTTGCTTATCGTGATCCTATTTGACTGGCAATACAGTGGACTCCCCACAACCTCCCCACCCCAGAATTAAAATTTGCACCATTTTATTAATTCAACCCAAATAGTAAAAAGGGGAGTCCTTACTGAAAACCAGTGCAGGAAAGCTGAAAAATTATCTCACCTGAAAGTTAAAACAGTGTAGGGAGAACCAAGGAAAAGAGTCACTCTAATTTTCCACAATAATTCAGTGGCATGTACAACAGTTCAATTCAGTTTCAGTTTGGCAGGAAATGATGAGAACTAGCTGATCTCAGCACTAAATCAAATGGTAATAATTAGCATCAAACCAACTAGAACCAAGCTTTCTTGGAATGCAGTCATGCCCATTTCAATTTAAGCAAGTCGCTATGAAGAACACTGTTCTTTTATGTAATCAAAAGCAACCCAAGTCCCAGTGTGCTGGGTTATACCCTCAGGAACTCTTCAGCTGATGAAAGGAAAAGGTTTTATTAAATCCTATAGCTCCTAAGGGATCTCTTTGCAGAGAGAATGGGAGTTAGAGAGATCATGTCCTTCTTCCATCAAGCCGCATTCTGATGGGATGTAATGAATTCTCCCAGTCTGCTGATGACTATATATAAAAATGGCATATAAAAAGGGGTGCACTTGCAAGTCACATCATTATAACTTCTCTTTAGAGCAGGGTGGTGAAACTGTGGCCCTCTAGCTGTGGGACTACAACGCCCATCACCCCCTAACCATTGGTCACGTTGGCTGGGTCTAGTAGAACGGCTTCTACAAAAGTCTTATTATAGATGTCTGATGTGGTCTCCACTCTTCTGCTTAAAATATGGAACAATCCCTGACTTAAGAGCTGAAAAGCCAATGCTTCTTCCAAACTCTGAAGAACTAAGGATTGCATCGTCCACACGGTCAACCCTTCTTAAAATAGTCAACAATACCAGTGGTGCACTGCAGAAGTGGCTAACCTGTGGCTCTCCTACTCCCACCAGCCCAGTCAATGGTCAGGGATGATGGGAGTTGTAGTTCAACAAATACCCGAGCTCCACTGGTTTTCCCCATCCCTGAAGTGGTTATGTGGCGGACCAGGACTGTGCAGACCAAGGTTCAAATCCTTAGCCACGAAGTTCAAGAGGTGATCTCATGCAAGTCCTGATTATCTCAGCCTAGCCTATCTCACAGGGTTGTGGTGAAGATAAAAGGGGAGGATGAGATGTGCCACCCTAAGTTCCTTGGGACTGGAGAAGGGATATGTGATGAAACATCTACTTTCCCCCATTCAGCCTCTCCAGAAGGCTAAAGCTGCCAAACTGGCACAATGAAAACACTTTCATCGAACATTATTATTACGTATTATTTTTATTTTTATCTCGCCTTTTCCCCTGACAAGGACTCAAGGCGGTCTACAGATAAAGAAGGCGCAGCTGAAAACATGGGGGGCGGGGGGTTCATAAAAAAAAACAATTAAACATTAATAAAATTAAAACTAAATATAAAAGATCGATTAAAGGCAGACAGATAATTACAAATAAAAAACATGCAGTAGCCATGCAAAGAAAGAGGGAAGAGAAAATATCATTTGGTCACAAAACAAAGCATAAAAAATGTTTGTTCGCAATACAGAAAAGAGGGAGAGTCAGGGACGGTTCTCCGTGTTATTATCCTGCCCCGGAAAAAGAGGGCAGCATTAAATAAAGTCCGGAAGTGAGCGCTGTGCATAATCCTCCCCCCCCCCCTTCTATATCTAGGAAAGAAGCGGGACTCCTTCCCAGATGGCCCGCGAAGCGGCGGGAAGAGGCGTGGCCAGAATGGGACCGGTGACGTAGCGGGACGCTTGAGCGAAAAGGGGGCGGAGTTTTACCTATTCGTTTTGAGCGCGCCAGATTCGGAAATGGACGTTGAGGCGAGTTTAACGGTTTCCGGCCCGGTTCGTCCCACTCGACCGAGTCCCGCGGCGGCAGGTCCGGCTGGCCGTGACGAGGCGCAGATTCCTTTCTCTCAGGTGGAGGCGGTCGCCGCCGGATGGATGCTGGACTTCGCTTGCCGCTGCCAGTGCCGCCATTTTTGTCAGGGCAACCGGAGGGAATTCGAGAACAGCCGAGACCAGGCGCTGAGTGAGTGACTGGCCCGGCTGGAGAGGGGGTGGGCTGCTGGTGGGGTCGGAGCTGCCCCCGCCGCCCGCTTGACTGGTTCTGCCTCGAAAACACAGAAAGTGAAGCTTCTCCTCCCCTTCCTCGCGCCAGCAGAAAAAGCTCGCTCGCAAATTACCGCACAACAATAGCCTCTTCCGGGGGGGGGGGGATTTACTCACACACAGAGAGAGTATATGTGTGTGTGAGAGAATATTAGTTTATTAGGAGGAACAAGAGGACACAAATAGCAACTGTAAAGCCAGTATGAATGGTTCCAAGCATGCCTCTGTTTTATTTTCCCTTGAGGTGTCCCTGTACTTTTAGCAGCTGCAGTGTTAGCCCAGGTACAGGTACAAGACGTTGCAGGTACAGGTACAAGATGTGATAGCCCTGTAAAGCTGCAGCTTGCTGGCCACATTCTAAATGCAACCAACACAGTTGTAGCGGTGCCTAATGAAATTTTCCGCATCCCACCAATCTGATTGCCCTGGAGAACAGCAAGTTCAGACTCCTGGGGAATTTTCTGTGAGAGAAAAGGTTATTTAGTGTTAAATTTGTTATCACAAGCGCAGGGTATTAAAGGAATAGATTTTTTCCAATTTTATTCTCTCTAACAGTGTGGAAGGTTAGGCTGAGAAATAGCAACTGTCCCAAGGTCCCTCTGAAATACAGTGTTACCTCGGGTTACATACGCTTCAGGTTACATACGCTTCAGGTTACAGACTCTGCTAACCCAGAAATAGTACCCCAGGTTAGGAACTTTGCTTCAGGATAAGAACAGAAATCGCGTGGCGGTGGCACGGCAGCAGCAGGAGGCCCCATTAGCTAAAGTGGTGCTTCAGGATAAGAACAGTTTCAGGTTAAGGTGTACCACCTTTCCCAGGGCCCCCGCCTCTGCAGAAGGGGAAAGGTGCTGAAAGCCTCAATCTCAACAGGAAGTGATTCTTCCTGCCCAGTTGAGAAAACAAGGTCCAGAGTGTGGCCTGCCACCTGCGTTGGCTGGTTGACGTGTTGGGCCCCTCGTCATCATGGCAGCTATGTAGCCCAGAGCCAGCTCTTCCCAGTTCCTCTCTTCCCAGGCACAACCCATGTCCCTTAATTTAAACAACAAAACTCCCAAATTTAAAAACACAAGTTAAAAGCAGTCAAAAAAACAATTCCAGTGGTTTTAGAACAGGGACTTATAAGGGAATGCTTTTCCTTGATGTTGTAACTACGGAAGAGAAACCAAAGCTTCCCTCTTAGATTAACTTGGCAGATTAGTATGTTCTGCCTGAGATGACCTAGTCAAATAATTAATGAACACTAAAAATACGGTATCAAACTGTTGAGCAATTGTATCATGTTTGCTGTTATGTGCTGCATTATTTCTAAGACAAATTTACAAAGACACAATGCATTTATGACTTAAGTAACTACTTCAGACTGTCACACTGGGGGGGAATTGGGTTGTTACCACCATTCAACCTAAAAGTGTCCTGAAATTTATTTATGCTGAAAATTGGCCTGAAAATCTATTGATCTCTGGCTCCCTCTATGGTCAAAATAACTCTATAACTTATTGTTGTATAATTGCATGGAAATATGAATCTCATTGACAGATTGACTAGTCATATTTTAGAATGAGTGCATCAGTGTAAGCCACTAAATAAAAGTTGCCCTTGAATGCTCCAGTCCTAAATAAAATTATTTGAAAGATAGTACTATTGATTTCAGTACAGCTTCATTTCAAGTAACTGTGCTTAAGATACAGAAAAGGTTCCTGATACTGATAACCACACAGTGGCAGTATAGGAACAAAATTCTTCTAATCATGTATGCTCTTTCTTTCTCCAGCTATTATCAAAGGACTAAATCAAATAGAAACTCATCAAATGAAAACAGTGTGCCTTTGTCAGCTGTTGGCATATATTGCAGAAGGAAAATCACTTGGTAAATATTCTGCTAAATTTATTCAGTTTGCATTGTAATTCCTTTACAATATTTACAATATTCCTTTGCAACCCCAACTTACACTGGGGTTACATTCCGAGGATAGCACCTAAGGCCAAAGTAGTGTATAGTCAAAACATATTGGTTCAATGGTGGGTGGGATTGCAAAAAAACCGCTTTTAATGTTGTTGTTTTGTTTGTTTTTTTAAAAAAGCCTAGTGCATAAAGCTGAATGTGCACAAATTAAATGTGCATAAGTTGTAAGTTACCTGTACGGATAAATCAAATGAGGCTTCTTTTGTTTAGTGCCAACAATGCATGCAGTGCTTCACAGAGTGGCATAACAAAGCAACAAAAGTTGCTGTTTTCAGGAGCTTACAGTCTAAACTTGGACATAGGGTTGGAAAGGATGAGACTCAGATAACAAAGGACAGTCATGAATGGTGTCTAAAAGTTTTGTTTGGTCTTGATAGAAAGCTGTTATTTGTGATCCCTTGCACAAGTCACTGGGGAAAGTTAAAAGCAATAAGAGGCTGTTGTTGCTCTTGACCAGGTGTAGGTAGTCTAAGGCCCAGGGGCCGGATGCGGCCCAATCATTTTCTCAATCTGTGGACAGTCCAGGAATCAGCGTGTTTTTACATGAGTAGAATGTGTCCTTTTATTTAAAAGGCATCTCTGGGTTATTTGTGGGGCATAGGAATTCGTTCATTCCCCCCCCCCAATATAATCCGGCCCACCATATGGTCTGAGCCCACGGCTGAAGAAGGTTGCTGACCCGTGCTCTTGACCTTGTCTAAAGTCTGGCCTGAGAGAAGGATTCTGCTCGTTCCCTGAGACTACATTTGTCTGCCTTTGTTCTGGGCTTTGGAGCCACTCAGAAGCAGCAAATAATGTGCTACCACTTCAAGATGCCACCTGGTGCCGAATGAGAAGCTGTACCCTGAATACTCTTCTATTTCTTTCCATCTTCTTGAAGTCATGGTTCTTTGTATCTCAAATGCATAGGTCCTGAGAATATCCAAGAGGAGGTCTTCCTAGTTTGACAGAGCAGTTCCATTCATACTCTTTGGCTGGGTGTCTGCAGTGACAATATTATTCATGCCTAGAAGCTGAGCTACGCCAGAATTAACAGGCTCAGTGTGGATGTTGAATTCCCCCAGAACTAATGGTATAGGAGTCTTCAACACCACCTCTAATATCTTCTCTGTCAGCTC
This sequence comes from Podarcis tiliguerta, assembly GCF_965153285.1. NCBI lineage: Eukaryota > Metazoa > Chordata > Lepidosauria > Squamata > Lacertidae > Podarcis > Podarcis tiliguerta. The sequence goes on along the minus strand of NC_139540.1, from coordinate 31,999,753 downwards.
AGGCACTGGGATTGATGGGCAATGCAGCAGACAGCAAACCAAAAGAATATATCATCTGTCCTGATTACCTAGCACCAGGTAAAACACTTAGATCCCCATTCTAGTGATCAGGAAGTCTGAAGAAGGGAGACATTTCCTACAGACCACAGCAATTTCCCCTCCATGACTCTCTAGTCTGGCCTGAGTTATTGCCTTTACTACCCTACATTTGGTTGATAGAACAAAAACTGGTCACATTTAAGGGTTAAACAAGGAGGCTTAACAAACGGCAAGGGGCACCTAAAACCATCAGCTGTGGAGGCATATGGTGATTGGTAAATTTTAGTGTCCTTTTTGTGTGTGTCTTCTTTATGAAATACACTATTTGCCCTTCTCAATTTATTTCCTTTTAAGGTTTTCATTTGGGGGATGATGAAGACTCTTCACCACTGGAAAAAGCCCTGTTAATCTGGACTTCATTTTTAAAAACACAAAGCAAACAAGATAAGCTGCATGAAGACATCAAGCGGTTAATTCAGATTCAGGTCTGTCTGTAGATCCATGCAGCCATATTTGCTTGAATGTGCCATGGAAATAAGTCAGAGCATCACTCATTTAAATTTCTTCATGGACTATCATTGACCTGTCCAAGCAAGATTGTCCATAGGATTGAATCTTAGGAAAGACCATTAACAAAGATTGGTCATGTAACATTCAAGTAGCTTTGCTCCCATACAGTATTACAAATTTTTGTGTAATTGTGACACCTCTTAATCAATCCAGAATGTATTCTTTCTTTGTAGGCTGTAGCAGTGTATATGGAAAAAGGATATTTTACAGAGTCTGCAGAAGTCCTTGAAAGAATATTTCCGGAATCTCTCTCAAATGAGGTAATACTGCATTTTCAATATTTTTGAGTCCAGAAGCTTGATTACTCCAGACAGTTTGGTCTGGAACAAATTTAAAAAGTAGCAGGTGCCTATAAATGAGCAATACGTAAATTTACCAAGCTAATTGCTTGTTTGTCAAATTATATATTGCATTACTGTGTAGAATAGGGTTACAAAAGAGATACGAAAAATAACATCAGTTCAAATTAAGGAGAAAATCAGAAAATGCCTAGGAGTTTTTAATGTTTGATGTTTTACTGTGGTTTTATAATTCTTTGGAAGCCACCCAGAGTTGCTGGGGAAACCCAGTCAGATGAACAGCATATAAATAAAATTAGTAGTAGTAGTAGTAGTAGTAGTAGTAGTAGTAGTAGTAACTTCAAGATAAGCAGGGCAGATTTGCTTCATCCTTGCTCCTTTCCCCTCATCTGCATGGCAGAAAGCATGCGGGGTAGGGTTCCATATTTTCCCAAGCCAAGCTGCTGACAAGAAGACCTTGCTCTTGCTCATCAAAGATCTTGACTAATGAGAATCAAGTTCCCTATATTGAATAGGATAGCCACTCTGCATTTTGCCATCTGTAACTATATGGAGAATTATTGAAAATTTCTTCTTAGCAAACAAGTCTATAGAGCAAAATATTCTTTTAGATTGAAAATGCTAGATAAAAGAAGGGTAATTTGTGCAGCAGTGATGTGATTTGTACCAGGATAACAAATGGACCGAACCTACCTGTACTGAACTTCTTGAATCTTGGCTCATAGAAGGCAGAAATAACATACTACAGCTGTTCATAAAGGTGCATATCCTTAGTAAGATACAATACAATGTAACCCTGATCATATATATATATTAATTTTTGATTTTTTAATTTATTTGCATTTAGCCTTTGCGAATGAAGCTGGCTGCAATAGTAAAACAGAAAGATCCATATCATCCATTTCTCCGAAATTTCAGTTTCAGTCTTTTGATTCAGAACATCAAATCATACATCAGTATTTTCTTGAGTGAAAAATCTGATTTTCTAACGCAGGTATGTTGAAGCAATGGGAAATCTCACTTCACATGAATATCACTTTATGGAAAATTAAACAAATACTAAAAACAGGGAAAAAATTGATTTACATCTTTTAAAGACAAAGCAAAATATAAACCTGGTTTGAAAAATTCCAATTTATGTGTACAGTGGACCCTCTAGTTGAATACCACTCTAGATACTTAACTTTTGGGTTACGAACGCAGCAAACCCAGAAGTGTATACTTCTGGGTTTCGTCGCATGCGCAGAAACTCTCAATCACGCCATGCACGTGCACAGAAGTGGCGCCTCTGCCTGAGGACTTTTCATGTTGCGGATGGACCCCCAGAACAAATTTAATTTGTACCCAGAGGGTCCACTGTACCTGTCATTTAAGTTGTAGATGAGTGAACGTTAATCATTGAAATTTGTTCTTAACATTGTAGTGTAGTTTTACTCCCCCCACCCCCCAAGAAATGGATATAGTATTTCTAAGAACAATGCACTACTTTTTGTTTCTGGTTAATTAAAGTGGCATTTCTGCTCTGTTTTACAGGAAGCTATGAAAGAAGTAGAAGCTAGAAGTTCAGGAAAAATAACGTTACAATTGCAATGTAACAGTGTAACTGAATCAAAGAAAGAAAGCTGTTTGGAAACCAAACAAAGGTTAGTATCACTTTAAAGTAAGTACATATTGAACATGGTTCTTGTTACTACAGCTTTATTATAGCAAGGGTAGTGTAGGTGCGAGCAGGGATTTATTCCTTTTTGTTTGTGTGAAACCATATTTTCCTTAGCTCAAGACTACATTTTGTCATGTTTTTATCATAGTAAAGTTTAGCAAGTAGAGGCATAAGCTGGAAAAGCACTAGCTATCTAGTGAGACATTAGGGTTTCTGTATAGCATCTCCATCTCAAAAACATTGTATGTTTTCATGTTTTCATACAACTACACTGAGAGAAACTTTTTCTTGCTCTGCCAATGGGCACTGTAAATAGGAGGTGCCCCACAGATGCACAATAACTATATCTATCTGTCCTTCTTATTCACTTTTCCCTACTAACCAGGATGGTGTTGTACCCAAGAGTGGTTGGCAGTGATGCAACTTTCCTTGGAACCCTAACCTGGGAGCTTCCTGAAATAGACCTGGGGTGGGGTGAATGCAGGGAGAGTCCGCATCAGGCAGCATGGCTGAAGATGTTAAGGCACTACAGAATGGTAAAAGTAGCAGTATTGGCCAAACAGAACTTTAAAACCCAGATTCCTACTCAGTAGTAGTAAAATTGGGTACAGTATTTACTTCCACAGCATCACGTGTCCCTATATAATATGAAGAATGCAGCTGAAATATAGTGTTATAGAAATTTACTTATATTAAAAGGGATTCTGACGTTTGAGAGAGATGGTGACAGATTTTCTATATGCAGGATAAAATGTTGGTAGAGTATCCTAATTTGATACAAAGCAAAATATTATTTGGACGTCCACTTCATCACTGCCTATGTTTGGGGCCTCCCAAGAGGAATGTATTTTGTAGCATGAGGCACTAAGCTTTGTGGAATGTGGCCAAAGTTATATTGATTTTGTTCTTAATTCTGATCTCACCCTTCCCTCAAATAAACTCCATTCAGCAAAGAAAAATCACTGGAAAAATATATTCTAGCATGAATTCAAAATAGTTAAGGCTTGAAATTTATGTATGTTTCATTCCTTTATAGCTCAAATAGACAAACTTGTTCATTAGCTAGCCAAGTACCTTGGGATTCATGGCAACTACAGACTCCCCAGAGAAAAATAAGGAGAAAAGGAAGTGCTCTTCAAAGTAAGTGCTGCAATCCTTTCAGTGTATATGAACTCCATTTTAATTTTGGTGGATAAATAATTGAAATACTGCTATAAGTTTTTAAATCCAAGAAAACTGCATATAATTACTGTGCATTCATACTTGGATCACAGCCTTAAACTATTTTTGGTACCAACTATTTAGGACTTGACGTGGTTCTGGTCCTACTTGGATGTTGTTTAACATCTACATGAAATCGCTGGGTGGGGTTATCTGGGGGTGTGGAGTACAGTCATACCTCAGGTTGCAAACGTGATCCGTGTGGGAGGCACATTCGCAACCCACAGCGTTCGCAACCCGAGGTATGACTGTACGTTGTGAGCAATATGCTGCTGACACGCATCTGCAGGTGTGGCAGTTCATGTGGTGGACCATTGCCTTGCCTTGGTAATGGACTGGAAGAGAGCCAACAAGCTGAAGCTCAATCCAGATAAGACTGAGGAACTGTTAGTGGGTGGTTCCCTAGACTAGACGGATGGGAGATTGCCTGCTTTTGATAGGGCTATGTACTCCCTCTGAGGATGTAGGTATGTAGCTTGGGGGTATTTCTGGATCCTTTTCTGTCACTTGATGCTCAGGTAGCCTCAGTGGTGTCTTCCATCAGCTTCAGGTGGTGGCCCAGCTGCCTCCCTGACTGAACAGGGAGAGTCTAATTTCTGTAGTTATGCTCTGGTAACCTCTAGGATAGATTACTGCAATCCGTTGTAAGTGGGACTGCCTCTGAAGATTCTTCAGAAACCTCAGCAGGTGCACAGTTCAGTGGCCAGGTTGCTTACTGGGGCAAGACAGTTTGAGCATATTACATCGATCCTGGCCCACCTGAACTGGCTGCCAGTTTGTTTCCAGAGCCAATTCAAAGTGATGGTTTTGACCTATAAAGCCTTAAATGGCTCAGGACTAGAATACCTCAAGGACCACCTGCCTCCATATGAACCAACCCAGACTCTTCAATCATCATCTGAGGCACTTCTTTATGTACCCCCTTCACAAGAGATTTGAAGGGTGGCAACACAAAAACAGGCCTTTTCTGTGGTGGCTCCCCACTTGTGGAATGCTCTCCCCAGGGAGGCTCACCTGGCCCCATCATATATCTTTAGGTGCCAGGCAAAAACCTTCCCCTATAACCAGGCCTTTTGCCTTTTAACTATCTGTTGCCTTTTAGAAGTGGGTAGGATGTTTTTGTTTTTCTTAATACCTCTTGGTTTGTTTGTTTTTTGTTTTTGTGTGTGTTATCTGTCTGGTTAGTTGGTTGCAAGTCACTTTGGGTTGCCCTGGGCTATTGCTAAATTGCAAGTAAACCGTGCATATTTGGCTCTCCACACAACTAAATTATTGGCAAGCTTTCTTGTCACCTAGTTCTTATCTCTTATTAGTTGATGTAGTTGTACATACTATCTTATAGAAGCAACAAAGCTGTACCCACAGAATTAACTGCTATTTAAATTATCTTCTACTGTTTTGCAATAAATCTGTATTAAGAAAATTTCTGAGTATTAGGCCATTAATAATACATTGTAGTTGAAAGATTCAAAATATTTATTTTGTTTGTTACCTGAACTAGACAAGAGGGAGCTGCATGATCCTGAAAATGGTCAAGAAGATACTTTATCTCTGTCAACAAGTTTTAAGAGACAGGTATGAATGGGGGAAGGGTTATAAAATGCAGACCATGTCCTTAGAAGGGCCCATTGAATCCAGTTTCATGCTGTCACAGTGGCCAGTCTATGCCTATGAGAAGCCCACAACATCACTCTCCAATCTTGTGATTCCCAGAAATTGCTATTTAGATACTGCCTTTGAGATTGGAATGTAGCCATCTCAGCTACCCATTGATTGTTGTGCCCTCCATGAAGATGAAGGTGCCCCTACTTGCGCAGAAACTCCTTTCCAGAGTTGACAAGTGACATCACAGCTTGGCAGGAGAGGGTCTTGGCCTAGCAAGCTTGGGAAGCCAGCAATCCCAGACTTAAAATACTGTGTTTAGTGTGGACAATTTCAGGTTCTCCCTAAAATAAGTAGATACGTTGCTTTTCTTCACAATCTTTGTTATTGAAATAATCTCAGAGCTCAAAGCAGCTCTTTTGAGTATTCCAAACAAGCTGAACCTACCCATTTCAATAGTGACGGATGTTTATAGAAGATTTTACATGAAAGAACACTGTGAATGTTCAAAAGGCTGTTGACTTTTTACAACTCTCTGAGTGGTTACTCTGTTCAATGTTGCCATTGTTCAATTCTCCCATAGGCAAAGTGAATGTTGTAACAGTGTCTTCTGTTAATCCTTGCACTATTTTTTAGTTAGCTTGCATACATGGATATATATATTTTTACAATTTTGCAGCTAAAAATAGAATTCAGTTGGCAAGTGAATGTTGTGCCCTGCTTGATTGGTTGGAAGATATATATATTTTTATCTCAAAGGAATTTTTGCCTTCTAAAAATATGATGCAGAAAAATCAGTCACGCTAGAGATGGTCATTAGGCTGATTGTCATTTTATAAAAAAAAACCCCTAGATTTGAAGCTTGCTAAAATAGTTTCTAGACTAGCTTTCCATCAAAACAAGTCCCTTATTTAAATACAGTTTTTCTTCCATAAAAACATGGGATTTATTGACCTTGTCCCTAGTGGGAACAATTCCTGAAATGCTACACTTCTGTAGGCTACAAGTATGCAGAAGATTTAACTCCTTCAGTCCTAAAAAATCATAATGGTAAGAACTGAAGGTTTCCTTCACAGCTTGTTAGCTCAACAGTAGAGGAAAATATTTTGAAGTGTGTTGTGCATATTTGAATATCACAATGTTTTGTTTTGTTTTGTTTTTTAAAGCGATGGAGTTGGGAAGAAGACGAGAAATTGAAAAAGGGTGTACAGGAGTTTGGAGTAGGAAAGTGGACTAAAATTCTTCTACATTATGACTTCAATCATCGGACTAATGTAATGTTGAAAGACAGATGGAGGACTTTGGTCAGACTAAATATGGTTTAAGCTGTCTTCCCAAATATTTTCATTTTACTCCACTCTTCCCTATACTGCATTTCTGATCTTGTCAGGTGATTCCTTTATGTAGTTTACAGCAGACCAGTGAAAACCATTTTGGTGTAAGTATGTTTAACACAAAAAAATCTAGTGTATTTTATTAAATAGTCTTGTTGCTTAAGCTGGTTTTTGAAAAGGTAGTGTATCTGGTTATCAGGCAAATAAAATGATTTGCATTGAATCATTATGATAATTTATCTTGAGAGCTTGATAAGAAATTCAAACCTATCTTCTGCACAGTTGCATAAAAGTTGCTACAAGCAATTAAAACAGAAAACCCCAGATGGTCAGAAGCATTCACATGATGAGGGGCCACACATTAGTAGTTGTCTCATGTGAGGAGCTACTTATCTATAAAGATTAGCTGTACTGTGAAGCTGCATCAAACAGCTTCCCTATTCAGGCGTTCATGTGAAGCAGGCAGTCTCCAACCATTTATTTTGTGTGTGCACCTTCTAAGGAACCTGTAATATTTGGCTGATGTTGAATATGCCTGGAATTCCAGTATCTATCCCAGGAACTTCCTTTTGAATGGTGATTATTGTCTTTTGTACTGGATAAAACAAACTGGGAATCACTAAGCCTGCTATTAAAATGGATAGGGGCAAGTGATTCTGGATTGCCTCATTTTCAGTGGGGCTTCCACAATGATCATCATCTGCAGACCCAAGATGCCTATCATAACTTACAATAATTAGCTTAGTTTTTATTCAGTGCAGCAAAAGACTGTGATTTCAAAATGTTGACTTGTCACTTGTTAAAAAGCAATGTCTAATATGGTTACGGAAGTCCAAAAGTAGAAGAGTTTCCTCAGTTCAGTAAAATATTAAAGGTTATGTATTCAATTTGCTACGTAAAAATAAAGCTATGTACAAGAGGGCATGAACATTCTTCCAGCTGCTGAACTTTTTTCCATGTTCCATGGCAGGATGGATTGCCAACCGCTTGCCAGTGAAGAACTTTATTCCTAAAAAGAGAACATATGCATAAACATCATCCCATGGGGAGTGGATATAAATACATGGCATTTTAACTTCCTGTTTAAGCTTACTGAGCATCCTGTAAAGATCTACTTCACTGTTCAATAATTCGTAGCATCTGCAAAATGAATTTTATTACTTTTTTGTATGGCAGCTAACAGCACATGCTCTCGGGTTGGTTCACAAAAAAATAAACATAAGCTATAAATCAACACATCAAACTTTAATACTGCTTTTTATGGCAGATATGCAATAAAACACAAAACATAAAATTGAAAAGCCCAGATTAGAAACATTTTTTTAATCTTCACCTTCTGTCAATATAGTTTCACCACAGATAAGAGACTTTCCCTAGCAACCAGCCACCTCACTTTATTTGGCCAAAGAAGTTGTAACAGGGTCTCCAGTGATCTTGGGGATCAGGTAAATATATATGTAAGAAAGTATTTTAAATAACCTGGCCCTTTGAGTCCATAGCAATGCAACATTTTCAGTGTCTATACAAAAGCAACTTGCATTTACTGTGTCATCATATTGCAGTAACCTTCTTTCTTAAGTACACTGATTTTATAGCAGGGGTTCTGCAGATGTTGAACTCCCAACAACCATCAGCCCAAGCCAGCATGGTCAATGGTTACGTATTATGGGAGTCACAGTCAAGCAACACCTGGAGGGCTACAGGTAAGCCATCTATGTTTAATAGCAACTTTGACTTTACTGTATCAGTTTACTTGTTGAACTGATAGGAGCTATTCATAATAACTGTCCATCAATGAAGAAAGTTATGCATTGATTCTGCTATGGTAGGTGTAAGCTGAGTTCTGTGTGAATTAGCCTATATTTTCTATAACATGGCTGCCAAGGTCTTTTGATGCATTCATGGAGGCAGAAGTTAAAAGCAGCAAGGTGGTAGCACTCACTACAGTAGGACCAAGAAAATAATTGATTTAAGGACTCTGCTTACTGAGCCTGCAGGGTCTAGGCCCCACCTGTATTGCAACTCATTGGAGTACAATTTGCATCCCTGTTTTTTGTATGGAAAAAGAAATGTGCTTTTAGCTACTTTGCATGACTAATTTAACCCCACTTTTGTTAGAAAGGGATGTGAAGTAAAAGAGAAGATTTTTAAGACAGCTGAACAACCACTTGGAGAAAAGGAGGGATGTCATCTATTAGTTTTGACAGTTAAGAGGGGAAGAAGGAAAGGGGGCAATTGGGAAAAAAGACATTATTAAAGAGGACATCCTCTTCAGGCTCTGGGGAGGGTCTCCTTGTGAGCCAACTATCGAATGAAGTCTCAAAACTGTTATGTTTTCTGTTGGAACTCAAACTTTGTATTTTTAAACAGTAATTTAAATGCAGGAAATGGTGTTTGAAGCCTGGATATCAAGCAATTGCTGCTTTAGCCTAAACTGAGACCCCTTTACATTAAAAGATCTCACTTTTGAATGAGGGTGGGGATCAAAATGACCCAGTTCAATAAGAATAGGAAAGTTCCTATTCTGCATTCACATGAACAAAATAGAGAAATGTTCTTGGTCTTGCACTTGTGTACCTTAATAATACTGTACAGAGGAGTGCCCATACAGTAGTGATTTGAAGAGTACAAGTTACTTTAAAATGTTCTCTGTGTCAGCAATCTACTCTTTAAAAACTGTTCAATATAACGTATAAGTTAAAATCTTTGTTGTGCTGATGGTAGGACTTCTGAAATGAGATTCAATTGCTTACCCATCTGCATCACCACCATCTCCAAAACAGCGATGACTGCTAGTGTGCATTGCAGGAGACTGGCAGGTTACACACACCGTAAATCCTTCTCTGATGTACTGCATCCATCGAGCATATGGGCGATTCTCCATAGAGCAACGAGGAGACAATGTTTCTGTTTTAAATTCCACACAGTAGCTCCTTAAGAGAAGAAACTTTGGTTAATGCGTTGCATTATACATTTAATAGACTATAGCATAACCATTACCTGCAACTGCAGTAAAAGGTAAGCCAAAATATGTTGTCCACTGTGTCTGTATGAACTGATGATAGCTGAACATAAACATTACTGTCTATCAGCTACAGCCATGTTATGTTCACAGCCAGCAAACTGACCTGGGCAGACAATATTTTTTAACTTTATTTTAATACAGTGGTTCCACAAGGTTAGCTATGCTGATGTTGGGTGTTTTAAATTACAGGCTCTTGAGAATGATCCTGTATTTTGAGACAATGCAGATAGAATTGGGAAAATATCTGAGTAATTAACTTAATATTGCTACCACTGGGAGTGGGTTACAGAACAGATTTTTTAAAAATCTTGAATAAGGCAGGTTAGTTGAAATAAAGCCCCATTTATAGGTGAAGTTGTAGCAGGGAGTGAGTTATCCATGAAATACATGTTGCAAAAAAAAAAAAAAAGACATCACAGAAGGATCTTCACAATCACTGTGGGCTCCCTAGCAGCTAGGCAACATGAGTGTTCTGCATTCCTCATAGACAAATTATAGGAACAGAATACTATTGAGCTGTGCTTACAATCAAATAGTCGCCTCACAGCAGGCCCTACAATATGAAGTTGGCTGCGGCACAGGGGACTGAGAAGAAAGAGGCATTCCTGAAAACTTTGCAGAGAGGCCTTTTGCCAGTGGAGTTTTGAATATGGAAGGTGCCCCAACTAATTTTTGCAGTGCCCCCTTCAGAACCCTTACATTATAGTTTATCCTATTCCTCAAGGTACCCTTGGCAGAGGGTGATTGGCAGAGCATTTTTAGGAGCTTGTGTAGAGAAGAGATGGGGATGTCAGCTTCCACCAATCCCTTTCAGATTAACTCTGGTTGAATTATTCTACATGAATGTTCAATATTTTCTTTCCTGTGAACTGAATTACCTAGGCACATATTTCAAGATTGGCCTACAGCTCAAGCCTGTGTGTCTCTATACTGAGTATAGAGTATAGAGTAAGTACTGTAGAGTTCAATGGGGCTTGCAAGTATGGAATTGCAGCCTTAATTACCTAGAATTCTCTGTTTCTGAAGACCACCTTGGATTTGCAGCTCTCTTTTTTCTCTCTTTGCTGTATTCAGAAGTAGTTATAAAAGCAGGAACTAGGAAGAGAAAGGTTTATCAATACAAAACAAGCTTCTTCAGGAAGGATGAAAGACACTGACATTACTGTTTAGCTGAAGTGATGCAGAAAACAGAGTTCTCTATCATAAGATAGTAATCAAATAATTAAACTGGCAGACAAGGTCATTCTAGTAGGACAGGGTATTTTCATGAGGGACTACTGTGTTATTGGTTATAGGCCTATAAATTGTGAAGGTCAATACTTCCAAAGTCCTGCAAATATCTCTGTCATTTTGAAATATGGTTCTCAACAAGAGGTTGAATGGGCAAACATTCACAGTTGAGTAGATTATAGGTTTTCCTCACATTCCAATGAATATTTTCATGTAAATTACCTTTTTACCCTGCTGGCTGCTCTTTATTTGCTACTATGCAATCCCTTCTACCCCAAGTTAAATATGTTTGAGGTATGTTAACAGTTAAAAACTCGTCTCAAAATAAACAAACTTGACTGCTTTCTAGGAGGAAATACAAGAAATTTAGTAAAAGAAAAAAGCTACACAAGCACTTACATAAAAAAGGCAATTCAGTTTACTGGGACTTGAACATAAGAATTGCATTTCAGCAGAATTATCACTGGTGCTGCTGCTATGTAACAAACATCTCCAGGTGCAGTGAGGAAGCAGAATGCAAAGCTATTTGCATACCACAAAATGTGGCAGGTACAGAACCAGACCATTCACATGTATCCTGTAAAGTCTTGGGCCTGCTGCAAAACCAACTGATGGCACAACTCTGACCTAGTGGAGATATGACACTTGCTCTCTATAAATCATAGTTTGCAAGATGGGAGTCAGCCTACTGAACATGTTCCATTCCTGTTCCAGGCTCTGAAGCAAGTCTACCCTTTTCCCACCACTGACTGTAGTTGTGTATTATACATGCATTGACACAAACTATGGTTTACACAGACTTCACAGAGACTCTTAACTGTAGTGCCTTTGAAAACTCTGATTATAAGAACATGGTTTTGGCTTCAAGCACATATTACAGTAGTTGAAATCATGGCTAATGTTAGGAAGGAGGAGGAGGGGGAAGATCTGGCAAGCAGGAGGAAATATGAGTGCTCTCAGATTACAAAAATTAAGCACAATATAAATTGAAGGAAGCCATTTTAATGAAATTGCAATGGAAAGACAGTAAGTCAGATTTTTTTTGCTTCATGCAATATGCTACTTATCAATTAATAGTTAACCCTATGGAAAAATATTGTGCCTTTTTTTTTAATAAATAGTACCCAGTGTTTTTACTGCAGCCAGTCATAATAAATGAATTCTTAAAAAGCAATTAAATGTTTATGGATGTGAGTAGCATAATGGAAGATTCGGAGCAAAATAGTATGTTATGTGTACCGTGCTCATCTCCACAATCCTGCCCCTCGTAGGTAGTATATTCCAGGCATCCAGCTCTCTCTTCTAATGGAGGACAGGGCTCCCCACCATTTTTGGGTTCCTGCTGTATGATCCGTGTACGCATACGGAAGTTAGGCTTACACTGTGCTGCGCAGCCACTCCAGTGACTCCACTCCCCAACGATGCATGGAAGAGCTACAAAGATATTTAAGATTATCGTCAATAATAATACCTGAGGAAGTTATGAAGCCATACATCAAATTATTATCCTTTTCCCTGTAATACTTAGTGAGAAATACTTAGTGAGTGGACTTGGGATGGGGGGCGGGGCTTGTTGTTATGCCCACACACTCTATATCATAGGCTGCCTATGGCAGGAAAACACAGGCCACATGGGTAATTCTGACTAAACACTATGAAGTCAACACTGGGTGCCATTTTCAAAACTTTTGTGCCTTGCATAACCCTAGGTTTTTGTAATAAAGTATAATTAGATAAATGCATTTCCTCACCTTCACCCCTTGCTTCTATTCTTTCTCTCCCTTCAAGTATGATTCAACCAAATCTTTAAAGTCCCACTGATCCCTACGGAAAACTCTCCTTATGACCAATCAACAGCACTAGAAGTAAGCTCACTTTCATGAATTGTTCCCATTTGTTACTTATTACCTCTTCATATTTTCTATTGTCAAAATTTGATACAGCAGCTAGGGGAGTAGTATTGTTTTTGGAAGCCCCCACACAATGGAAGAATGCACAAGGGGCATGCCCTGTATAACCCTGTTCCTGATGGGAGCACCAGCCATGTTGCCTGCCAGCCACACATTCAGCAGCCTAGTGAAGGGAGCCTTTTGATGCTATTTATTTTCAATCCCCTCACATGAACTTTCCCTCCTGAATGTAATCGGATGAAAGTTTTAACACTTTTCTCTTCCTTTTTTCACCTTCCAAAGAGAGAAGCATGCTTCATGAACTAGATTCCCAGACTAGCTTGGGTCTTGGCACTCTTATTTCACTTATGTGCCACTCTGGCCTCTGTTGGGAGGAAGGGCAGGATATATATTTAAATATATGTTGCTAAGGGATTAGTTCAGGCTTCCTCAACCTCAGCCCTCCAGATGTTTTGAGACTACAATTCTCATCATCCCTGAACACTAGTCCTGCTAGCTAGGGATCATGGGAGTTGTAGGCCAAAAACATCTGGAGGGTCGAGGTTGAGGAAGCCTGGATTAGTTCAATTTAGCAGCTACAAAATTACAGTACCTCATAGGAATATGGTACCAATGTGTGAAAAATGTGTTACACACTTTGCTATGATTGAAATCCGGGATAAACAGAAATGGAAGTTGCTTTCCAAGCCATCTTTTATTTTCTTTGAACCCAGCTTGCATGTCCCTCAAGGCCCCACCTCCTACTTGGAAGGCTACCCCTTCTTCTCTCATTCCAAAAATAACATCCCCCCCCCCCAATAACTAACAATCCTCAGGAAATAACAATGACGGATACCACATTTTCCTATCTAAATTTCAGTTTAGAAGGTCAAATGCTTGAGTATAGCATACCAGTAGCCTTTCGGACCACCCAAATGGATCTTTTCATTCCTTTGGCCTCCCAGCTTGATGAGAGTGGAAGTCACTAAGAAACAGCTTTGTACTGGCAATCTTTACCCTCCAAGAATCAAGATGGATGAACTAAAAGTCATGCTCAAGTGAGATTTCACCATTTTTGCTCATTTCAAAGACAATAGTTATTTTTTGTTTATTTAATAAAATTTATATAACACTTGATTGTAAAGGGGGGGGATGCCACTGGCCATTGCATTCCTTTCTTACATGGATGTGCCAGAGGATTCGAATGAAAATCAGAATCACAGAGAATGTACTGGAGAGTCCACAGTGTTCCTCAGGAGTCCGTTCCACTGTCGAACAGCTCTTACTGTCAGAATGTTTTCCTGAAACATACTCAGCTCCTTCAACTGTTCCTCATAAAGCAGGGGTGTCCAAACTTTTCAAAGAGGGCCAGATTTGATGCAGTGAACATGCGTGAGTACAGACCAAAGTTGTTGAGCATTTTTTGAGATTGAAGTTGGTTGTCCTTTGGGGGGGATTGAAGTGCTTTTTTATAATTTTACCCTTTACTCCAATAAATAAACTACCACAGGGGCAGGATTAAATCTACCGGTGGCCCATGAAGCTTGGTTTTCAGGCCCTTGGTCATCTTGGTTGCCCTCCTCTGCACACGTACAGGGTGAGGTAGGGCAGTGGCCTGAGGTAGGGACTGCACAGGCTCACCAGCAGAGCTAATACAGAGTTTCTGACTGTACACTCCCCCAACCTTGCTTCCATGCTGCTCCATCTACGTCAGTGGCTTTGTGGCATGCACCCCACCCACCCACCTGCCCCTGACTTTCATGCACTTCAAGCAATGACTAGGCAGGAGAGGAGGGGAAAAAAGAGAAGCAACAATCAGTGCTCAGTAGGTCAGATAGTAGATTGGAACACGACTTGCCAACCACTGCTATGATGATGAAACAAACACAAGATACCCTAAAATGTTCAACGGCAGGTAATTATAATGCGTGGCATATGGAGGCATTTGTAGAAGAGGGGTGATGGGCTGAACGGGATATTTAAAACTTCCTCTGTCTGCTGTTCCTCCTCCACGACTGCTTCCTGGCCAGGGCATTCTCCACTATCAAAGCTTATTTCCATCCTGAGAATTGGATGGCAAGGAAACATTTAAAAGGGGCTGGAGGAGCACTATGCAAGGTAGAATTGATGAAAGCTAAGCATCCACTAATTTCCCTCTGCAACTACCTAATAATAATAATAATAATAATAATAATATTTATACCCCGCCCATCTGGCTGAGTTTCCCCAGCCACTCTGGACGGCTTCCAATCAAGTATTAAAACAATTGTTAGCATCATAAGGCAAAACTGAGGTCCAGTTTGCCTTATAAACTATAGTACCACAATCAGCCTGAGGTACAAGTCTGAGCAAATGGACTTAAAGAGGCCAGGTGATCATCCAATTCAACTCCCCACTCTGAGGCCGAATCCTTTCCACTGCAACCTCTCTCCCTGCTTCACAGATTAATCCGTATAATCCATTCCACAATGCACCAAACAGAGCAGAAACAAACCTAGCGCACCAGTCCAAGATGCCTGCAGAGCAGACAGCTCCAAAAGCTATCAAGCAAATAAGCAACACTTGCACACTGCAAGAGGGAAGTCGTGAATATTGTCTGAAATAAAAAAAAGTTATTTTTAATTGTCTTTTGGTTTGCAGGCCTTTAAGGTTCACATTTGACAGACGTCTCCCTGCACCTGCTCCTTCTGAGTCAGCTGTGTAAAAAGAATTAAAAAGAGGAATAAATCCTTATGCAACCTTTTTTAAAAAAAAACCACACAATTTCCAAGGGGAGGGTCTTCTCACTAGGAGGGCTTGGTCCTTTGGCTTTCAGGTCCTGACTCCAGCTGCTATACTGAAAGGTTTGTATATGTCTGGCAGGATTCTTGCATTCATTGATAAATCTATACCAACATTGCTTGAATTACAGGGTGACTTGCTCCCTCCCTCAGTCCTTACCTTTTGTGTATAGTGCTGGTGCTCCTAGTTAATGGTTTAGAAGATTTTTTTTAAAAAAACATTTTAAACCATGATTCGTAGCTATGACTATTTGATTTCATTAAGGCCTCCTACCTTGTCGTCTGTGACTGGACTTCACTGTCAGGGGTCCTTTACATTTACCTTTTTTACCTTTACCCCAACAAAGCATTGTATATCAAATCAAACACTTCTACTTTACTCCATGGCAATGACACATTTAAAGAAAAAGAAGCCTCCATACATGATATTTTGTATAACTCTATTCCAACATTGTTTGTTGCACCACTCATGCTCTCAATACATTAGATTTGCAAAGGAATTTAATATCTCCATCTCAAGCAGGAATCTACTTCACAAACAAATACCCAATGAAGTCTCCCTGAGTCACTTCCTTGCATTTTTTGGTTCCTCAATTGGATTTCCCATGTAAAATAAAAAACAAGGAAATTCGTGCTTTCCCCTCCTTGTTTAAAGCCTTTGCTTATGAAGCCTGCATTTCCTTGGGATCAAGAGCAAAAAGTGGCCAATGCCAGGGCTGGAAAGGGAAGTCGTCCTGGGTGGAGTTTTGGCAACTGAGCAGGTGGCTGTTCAGCGTCTCATTATTTGGGGTTTAAGCTGAAACAATTATTAACATTATTTTTATTTATATTTATATCCCGCTTTCCCCCCACCCTGCGACACAAGACGACTTACGCAAATTAAAACAACACAGATAAAATACTAACAGCTAAAACCATATATAAAAGATAATAGTTTTTATAGAATTTCTCCAGCCAACGGCAAGGCTTAGCCCTAGTTTTCAAGAGGGTCCGAGTAAAGCCAGCGGCGGCTCTCTGAGCATGTGCAGAGTGGACTCCACCCCCACCTCCGCCGGCAAAAGCCGCTCACGGTTAACCCTTCGGACACCTGTTCTCAGGTGGCAAAAAAAGAAACCCACCCTCCTCCAGTCTCTCCCTCCGCGGCAAGTACCTGGGCACGCCTGGGCGTAGTCATAGCAGCAGTCGCCCGTCAGCTTGCACGCCTCGTCGCAGAAGCACGTCCCGTAGGCTCGGTCGACGCGCCAGCCGCTGCTGGCGCAGCTCGGGTCCCGGCCCGGGCAGCAGCGCGCCTCTTCCGCGCAGCCCGCCTCGGCGCGGCGCCAAAGCGTCAAGAGGGCCAGGGCCAGGATGCCGGCGCCCATCTCGCAGGCGAAGAGCTTTCCCCGACTGAGGCGAGGGAAGGCAGCTCCACCCGGCGGGGCGCGCGGAGAGAGGGGGGCCGGGCGCGCTGCTGCCTTGCCACGCCTCGGCCCCTCCCAGCCCCTCGCCAGGCGCCCGCGCCTCTCGCTCTCCCGGAGCTAAGGTAAAAAGGGTCGCCGCCGCCGCCGCCACGCGCTCCCAGGAAAAGGGCGCGAGGGGGGTTCCGCGCGCCTCCCTACCCGGCCCTGCCGCTCCCGCTGCGGACTTGGGCGGGGAGGGGGGCAAGGGATGCTCCGGCCCGCTCATCCTCTCCGGGCAGGGTCACGGGAATGCGCGGGGTTGGCAGCGAACCAGCTGCCCTCGCTCCGCCTCTCTCCGGCCACAGCCTGCGCCGCTAGACGGGGCGGAGGGAGCGGGGCGCTTCTCGCTCTAGCACCTGTTCTCGGATGTTGACTTTTATTGTACGGGTTTGTGTATAATTGTCGTAGGCCGTTCTAGGAGTTTTTTTATGAATAGGGTATGGAAGTATGTTAATAAATCAGCTTTAAACTCAGGAACTGAGGGCCAGTGTGGTGCAGTGGTTGGACTGAGACCTGGGAGATGAGCGTTCACAACTTTAATATAATTACAATTATAATTATTGCCTATAATTAGGCCACACAGCGATGAAGCTCCCTGGGCGGCCTTAGGACTGCCACTGCCTCTCAGGCTAAGCTACCTCACAGGCGGGCTATAAATGCAATAATTATAATTGTAATTATATTAAAGTGAAATAATATTTGAGGAAGCTGTCCCTGAGCAGGTGCAGAGTGCATGCCAATTCACTGAGCAGCAATAGGTATGGGTAACAGAACTTCTCCAGGTCAGCATAAGCAAAAAGAAAGATATATCTGACAGTC
Source organism: Podarcis tiliguerta (assembly GCF_965153285.1). Classification (NCBI taxonomy): domain Eukaryota; kingdom Metazoa; phylum Chordata; class Lepidosauria; order Squamata; family Lacertidae; genus Podarcis; species Podarcis tiliguerta. The sequence continues at coordinate 31,981,846 of NC_139540.1, read as the reverse complement.
TTAGACTGGTACCTTCTGGGTTTGAAAGAGCTGTTGATATGGGGGAAGTGACACTTAATGAAAGCTTATCCTTTCTTCCCACATTTGCCGGAAGAAAACTGATACTCCTTTAAGCAGCTTGGATGCTCGGTGTGTGGGATCCAGTAGGGAGGACATAGCAGAATGCATAGGCCACTTTAGGGCAGGAACCAGTGGGAGACGAGATCCAGGCCTCATCTCTCCCTCCTAAATTGTTGTCAGGCACAGTGTTCAAAACTCCCATTGTTCTAGGCACATTTTGCAACTGGCAATTTCATTAGCATGAGCAATTTCTGAGCTCTGGCCGCATACTGAGCCTAAGATTTCAGATTAAAACTGCCATTGCTCGAGTTGAGGGCTTGGAAGGAGAAATTCCTGCCTGCTGGACTTCCAAGAAATCACTGCAGTGTCAGGCAAGTTGATAGGTTCTGCCTCTCAGCTGGCCTTAAGGAAAGGCAGTGTTTTGAGGGACCCTTATAAGACTATGTGGGACACGGGTGGCGCTGTGGTCTAAACCACAGAGCCTAGGGCTTGCCGATCGGAAGGTCGGCGGTTCGAATCCCCATGATGGGATAAGCTCCCGATGCTCGGTCCCAGCTGCTGCCCACCTAGCAGTTCAAAAGCACGTCAAAGTGCAAGTAGATAAATAGGTACCACTACGGCGGGAAGGTAAACGGTGTTTCCGTGTGCTGCTCTGGTTCGCCAGAAGCAGCTTTGTCATGCTGGCCACATGACCCGGAAGCTGTCTGCGGACAAACGCCGGCTCCCTCGGCCTATAGAGTGAGATGAGCGCACAACCCCAGAGTCGTCCGCGGCTGGACCTAATGGTCAGGGGTACCTTTACCTTTACATAAGACTATTAAGGGAGTGGGCAGGTGAAGCATGCTTTTTTTTTTTTGCAGTCTTTTGATGAGGACTAGACAGTGTGTAAAACGAACATAAGATTTTAGCTGCAGTTCATTCATTTTCAGCGTTGTATTCTTCTTATAAAAAAAGTGTGCCTAGACATTCCGTTGTGGTGCCCATAACCTAGGTTTAAGGTGCCATTTAGCTCCTAGCTTTCATATCTCAGTTTCTAACACTGGTCAGGCACTGTTGCTGGCATAGAGTTATTAGGTGTGCAGCCCTGGATTGGGTCAGGAACTATGCTCCCTGTACTCATTTGCATGTTCAACTGCTGCTCATCCAGCAAGTGTAGGCGCATGTATGCCATGAAGCTCACTGGGTAAAGTTGGGCCAGTCACTGCCTTTCAGCCTAACCTACCTCACAGGGTTGTTGTGGGGAGGATGGGATGCCTTGAGCTCTTTGGAGGAAAAGGTGGGATGTAAATGCAATACATAAACAAAAAAATGCCTTCTCCCACATGTACAGAATATGCCTCTGGCTGTGTCTAGGCAACTTGGTTGTAGAATCCATTTAGATCTGTATAGTTCCTGTGTCCATCTGCTCATCACTGTTCCCTAGCCACTTTTTGGAAAACAGCTGTGGTTGGCCTCCACATCTGCAGCATTTCACATGTGACATGGTGATTTCAAAGATCACCGGGCTTTAGGAACATTGGTCATTTAAGTGTCAAATGTAAATGATATGAATTAAATAAATCCACTTACGGATAATAGTCCATTGGGAGGTTACTTTTATTTAAACATCTTAGAGCTTGCTTTGCCTCTTCTTTCCACTTCCAGTCATTGGTGTTTGTTTGTTTTTAATGTCTCAAAGGCTGGAATATCCAGGACAGACCACTTCCCACACAGCCTGCCTTATGTGGATGTGAAGTGGGGTTTTTTTTCCTTCTGAGATGAGTAAACTTCTGTGGTTCATCTCATTTAGCTGAATGCATTAGCATGTCTTTAAGCCACTTTGATTTGGCATTTCAGATTTAAAATGCTTAACCTAGTCCATCCTGTACCATTTCCGTCTTCTACCTCCACCAAATTTCAAAATGACCTTTCTGGGTTTGCTATGAAGCTTGGTATACACAAAACATTTGCTGTACTGCTGCTTCGTGCATGGCGTGTCTGTGTTCTCCAGGATCCCATGACCAAATTTGGTCAAGGACAAAACAATGCACTGCATGGCTGAGGTTTGGATATTGAGATTGCCCATGGTGCACCTGTGTCACTCAAATTCTGGAGCATTAGTTCCCCTTTTCTCTTCATTTAAGAGGCAAACTCCACAGTGGATCTCTGAAATGTTTTAAGAACTAAAATGCTTCTGTGGAGGGCTATAAATTTATTCACAGCAGCAGCAAGTGGGAGAGTGTTGTTTAACCCTTTCTCCTACCTAGAGTGTTCATAGCAACCAGGTCAGGCTTTAAGGTGTTGCTATTAGTATATAAAGCCCTTAACATTTTGGGGCCAGGTTATCCACATATGCGCCCACTCAGTCATTTTTATCTGCGGAACGGCACTTTTACAAGTGTCATATAATGTTCATTCTGCACTTCAGGACCTGATCTTTTAGCAGGGAAGCTCCCACACACTGGGACTCATTTCCCATTGATATTAGGCAGGCATCTTTCCTGTAATCTTTTTGGCACCTTCTAAAAACTTTTCTGTTTAGGCGAGCCTACCCAGACATGTAAAGTTGGCATGTATTTTAACCTATAATTTTAGCTTATAATGTATACTTCTAACCTTTGACGTTGCTCATGTTGCTTTTAACATTTATTTTTATTGGCAACTTTAATGTACATTTTATATTCTTTTTAAACGTCTTAGAGGTTTTATTTACAGTTATCTGCAGTATAAAAAAACATGCAAATATACTTTTTTTGTAAATATATTTAACTGATTTTGTTAAAGGAAGCAAAGAAATGGCAACAAACATAATAGTTACACTTCTCATGTCTGAGATTTGCAAAAATAACAGCTTAGTCTCTTAGCCACTAAAAACGTAAAAAAAGGTAAAGGACCCCTGGACGGTTAAGTCCAATCAAAGGCAACTATGGGGTGCAGTGCTCACCTCACTTTTCAGGCTTAGAGAACCAGCATTTGTCCACAGACAGCTTTCCGGGTCATGTGGCCAGCAAGACTAAACTGCTTCTGGCACAACTGAACACTGTGACAGAAGCCAGAGCGCATGGAAACACTGTTTACCTTCCTGTTGAAGCAGTACCTATTTATCTACTTGTACTTGTGTGCTTTCGAACTGCTAGGTTGGCAGGACCTGGGACAGAGCAACAGGAGCTCACCCCGTCGTATGTTTTCGAACTGCTGACCTTCTGACTGGCAAGCCCAAGAGGCTCAGTGGTTTAGACCACAGCGCCACCCACTCCCCCTAACTTAGCCACTATGCCACACCAGCTGCTCATAATTTCTTTTGAGGTCCTAAGTAGCTGGCTCTAAGTAAACCACTCTGTCTTGGTCTCAGTCCCCCATCCCTGCATTACTAATTATGATCTCTCCTTCACACAAATTGAGGAGGAGGGAATAATAAATGTGTAATAGTAATGCTAGGGATGCGGGTGGTGCTGTGGGTTAAACCACAGAGCCTAGGACTTGCCAATCAGAAGGTCGGCAGTTCGAATCCCCGCAACGGGGTGAGCTCCCATTGCTCAGTCCCTGCTCCTGCCAACCTAGCAGTTTGAAAGCACGTCAAAGTGCAAGTAGATAAATAGGTACCGCTCCAGCAGGAAGGTAAACGGCATTTCCGTGCGCTGCTCTGGTTTGCCAGAAGCGGCTTAGTCATGCTGGCCACATGACCCAGAAGCTGTACGCCGGCTCCCTTGGCCAATAAAGCGAGATGGGCGCCGCAACCCGAGAGTCGGTCACGACTGGACCTAATGGTCAGGGGTCCCTTTACCTTTAATAGAAATGCTATTTGAGAAGGGTTACAGCAGTGGAGAGTATTCCTTGCTAGGAATGACCATTCAGTCATAGAGCAGGAAATGGTTATTGCATGTTTGGGTACCATTCCCTCATGGGCAAACCTTCCAAGCATTGCATGCCAGGGGCTAGGAAAGAGACAGGTAGAGGCAAGGTGGGCAGGATAATGGCTTTGACACTTAACTTTGTAAAGAAGGCTGGATTCCACCAGCCGCACAAAAGCCAGAGGTTTCTACACATACCTGCCTCTCTGTTCAGTGCAAGCAAGAGGCACTATCGCATACCTGTCAAGCAAAAGTATTCACAGGAAAGAGGAGTATGCCCCTAGGGTTGGGTCATGGCCTAGGTTGGGTCCTAAGGCTGGAACCTGGCCTGGAGGGCTGCATTCAGCTTTCGAACCTGAAGCTCCTCACCCCAATCAATCAGAAAGGTAGCATGATAAGTCATAAATACTCAAGGAAATCAAGTAGTAATTCCATGAATTTAGAAAGTCCTGAAAGTGCTCTGAAAGAAAACACGATGAACAGAGAAAACACAAGAAAGCATGTTTGTTCACCGTGGCATGCAGATGCTGATGGAAAGTGAGTGTACCAAGCATACCCATTGCACAGTAAAATACCCAGTGTAGAATCTTTATATTACTAATAAAGGCACTGAGCAGCTGTCGAAGGTACTGAGCAGGTTAAGCCCTTTTTAAAAAATTAATGAAAATGTTATACTAGGTAATAGAATTGGTGAACATAAGTTAGCTTGTAATAGAGCACTATACTACTTAGTTTTAAAATATTATTGCACAGGATTAATTTCCCCTTTACATAGTTTCCTCCTTTAAATCCCTATGATATAGCCTGCCTTAGGTGAAAACACTAACAAAGTTTATAAATACACAATGGAATTAATTGAATCTCTAGAACTTTTAAAGCCACCTGGAAGAGCTTCATATCTTGTGCCTAAGGTAATATTTAAGTAAATTTTGAATGACATGATATAACGCAAAAGACCCCTGAAAGAAAGGGGGAAAGCTAAGGGAAAAAAATTAAATCTATATGAGTCTATTAGAAACAAAAGAACCAGCCTAAAATGTGAATTAACTTACTTAAAAGCTTTATCTTTCTTTAACTTGTAGAGCAAGCTATTGAGGGAGAAACATCTAGGGCAAAAGTTCAGTTAAACATATAAGAGCAGGTGGTGTCTTGAAAAATCAAATAATACGGCATTTTTTTCAGTAGAAATATAACAGCATTAACAGCCATTTACTAGCTGCCATTTTGTTACCAAGCCAGGTTTAAGGTTTTTGCTATTAGCTTATCAGGTCCAAAACAAATTGGGACCAGTTTACAGTGTCTTGTTCCACATAGCCTTGTCTGTTCACTGAGATCAGCAGGTGAAGTTGTTCCAACTTCTGTCCACCCAAAAGAGCTCCTTCACATTAAAACTACCTACCTTTTGAAATAGCCAAAGCTTGGTTACATGTCAGCCAGTAAATGGATGTCCGTGCTGTTCTATTTCCACTGAAAAAAATGTCAGTTCAGATGCCACACTTTAGCCAAGCATTGACTAAGCACAGCAGGACTGTCAGACCATATGGCATACCAGCTCCTGCCAACCTAGCAATTCAAAAGCATACCAGTGCAAATATAAATAGGTACCACTGTGACGGGAAGGTAAACTGCATTTCCTTGCGCTCTGGCTCTCATCACGGTGTCCTGTTGCGCCAGAAGCGGTTTAGTCAAGCTGGCCACATTACCCGGAAAGCTATCTGTAGACAAACGCTGGCTCCCTTGGCCTGAAAAGCGAGATGAGCGCCGCACCTCATAGTCTCCTTTGACTGGCCTTAACCATCCAGGGGTCCTTTACTTTTTTACCTTTACGGCTGGAGGAAGTGTGCTTATGAATACCAGTTTCTGGAGTGCTCTTGCATATCCTGCTTGCTGGCTTCCCACAGGCATCTGGTTGTCCACAATGAGACCAGAACCATTGGGTTGATCCAGCAGGCTCTTGTGTTTTAAAGGAAAACATAATTTGAACACAGACGTATTGAATAACTGAAGTGCAAGATAGCCATGCGATCTAGCATACTGAAGAAATGGTCCTCATGCAATAACTGGCTTCCCATCAGATTTACAAGGAACTACATATGCTCATCAGTTTAAAAACTAGTTAGGCCTCCAGCCTGATCTATAAATACATTTTCATTGTAATAGTTAACGAGACACACAGGAAAACCAAGTTAGCTGGGACTTGTTGTTCATATTGGCCTTAGCTGAATGATTAATAGTCAAATCAACTTCGGTCTTGTCAAGTCTAAAACGTAGCAGCAGTAATATTGAATACTGAATATAAGGATCAGTAAGGTCAACTTCAAAGTATATTTCCCATATATTAGCTGTCAGTCCATAGCATTCCATGAGTGTGCACACCCTCCACATGAGCAAACTTCCTGGAAGGCCTTCACTTACACAAATACAGATAGTTCGTTCCTGTTTGCTTTTAAAGGATTTAACTGATGGCATCTAGATGAGAAGGTTTCAGAGATTCTACATTTCACTTTTCTCTCTCTTTCAGGCTTGTTTGCACATGCCCACCTATTTACTTTCCCAAAGTCTCCTTCCAATAAAAGAAACATGGGCCTTCTCGGGTTTTGAAGTGAGACAACATCATGAATTGTGTTGATACAAATGTTCACTTTGCAGAAGGTTCCCCCCGCTTTCAGGATATGCAAATAAACGGTGTGTGTCCACGGAAGATCACCACCATAAATGCCCTTCATCCATCTTTCTTTCTTTCTTTCTTTCTTTCTTTCTTTCTTTCTTTTTGGTTTTTACCAACCCTAACCCTGGCAAATGTTAATCCAGATATATCAAACTGAAGGCTTTCAAACATAGCTTCCAAATGAACAAAAGCATTCTGTGTTCTCAAAAACATACAAAGCACTCTGTCAATAAACATGCCGGTAACTTTAAAGGACCAAAACATGGAACAATTCTTAATTGTGGTTTAAACTAGGAGCTCCCAAAAATGTCTGGCCAAACAACATCTCATCTGATCCAACATGTTTCCTTTCATCCCAAAAGCAGTCATATACATACTGGACTGTATGCCTAAAAGATTTCCTAAGGCATGTCTGTTCCAAGATGGTGTAATGGCAGCATATTGGACTATAATCTGAAAGACCTGGGTTCAAATCCCCACTCTGCCTGGGTGGCCATGTGTCCTACCTTACAGTGAACATTCATCTGTTTGAAGGTGTCCTCTACTTGAGGGCTGTCCAGTCCAAGCCTGCTTTAAAGAAAAGGAACTATTAAAAGAGAGAGCATATGCGTTGAAGTTGCCCATCAGTAGTTAGCAGCATCTGGTCCACTACAGCAAGATTTATTTTTGGCAATGCATAATTTGCAACTCTAATTCAGCCGTGAAGCTCATTGGTGACCTTGCACTAATTATTCTCTTCTTTACGTTTTAAATGGTCTTTAATGCTATATTTTGAATTGTTGTAACCCGGCCTAGGACTGTAGGGTGAAGTATGAGTAACCAATTAAATTATTTTTGCTAATAATAACAATGTTGACACCTGCTGCTTGAGTAGCTGCCACATTTGTATCTCCATAGATGGATCATGGCCATTTTGAAAACAGAGTATTCTACAATCTGAATATGGAATTATACAATCCAGCATAACTACATACTTCCATGTAATGGGTTGTATTCAATGCAGCATTAAGCCAAATGTCCCTTCATTGTAAGGATTTCTCCTTGCACAACAGAATACTCTCCTCCACCCTGCACACTTCCTAAATTATGGGGGTTCCCCCATATTTTGGGAGCAGATGTGGGGGTGGTGTTTTGGAAAGGAGGGGGAGGGAAATCCCCTTGTACTAGCACAACTGTTTAATTGAATGCTGCCCAATGGGATGAATTCAATGAATCCACTGTGCTAGCAGAAGCCAGTATTCCTGCTAGTGCAGGCATAGGCAAACTCGGCCCTCCAGATGTTTTGGGACTACAACTCCCATCATCCCTGACCACTGGTCCTGTAAGCTAGGGATGATGGGAGTTGTAGTCCCAAAACATCTGGAGGGCTGAGTTTGCCTATGCCTGTGCTAGTGCAATAGGGCTTCCCCCACTGCACCCCATGTACTCCTTGCACTTCCCCCAAATCCATTCTGGAGGGCCAGAGAAAACCCCAGAACAGCACATGGGTGTGGGGAGGAGAGGAGATATTATTACATGTGGCAAGCAGAAATTACTTGCCCCAATGAAATGATTGTATTAGCATGATGCTGAATTCTACCCGTTATATTTAGGGTCAGGAAGGGAGAACTGTAGTGTTATTTCTCCATTGCTTTCTTTTGTAGTTTTCTGTTACGCCTTTCAGACATGATAGCTGGAGAAGTATGAGACAGGCTTGTTCTCCATCCAGCTCACGATTCCAAATTATAAGCGAATTATGGTGAAAGTTGCTGGGAGAAACAGGGAAGTTATTTCCTTAATGCTTGTAATGTATCAATAGGATGGTGCCATACAGATTCAATATTGATGTACTGTGATCTGATTTTTATTTTTATTCTGATAGCTTGCAATATTTTAAATCTTCACAGTTTTAAAATTACTGTTCATTTAATATTTTAATTGGGATTGCAAACCAGCCAGAAAAGCCTGCAACCTAGAGTGCTCAGTTTGGTGTCAGAGTCAGGTTGCGTACACAATTTACCTGCAAAGCACATTCTTTCCCTCAAAGGACTGTGTAGTTTACCCCTCGCTAGGGCTACAATTCCCACAACGCTTTAATAAACTCCCTGAATTCTTTGAGGGAGAAAACGTGCTTCTACTATAGTGTATACAGAGCCTCACACTTGGCGATGAAGCCCAATTGGGTGGTCTTGGGCCAGTCACTACCTCTCTGCCCAACCTACCTCACATGGTTGTTTGGGGATTGATGGGAGGGGGGAAGAAAACAATGTGCACCACTTCGAGCTCCTGAGAGGAGAAAGTGGGATATTAATTAAATAAATAAATACAGCAGGGATTGTGAACCCACGTCTCATCACATTGTTGGACTATACCTTCCATCCGCCTCAGCCAGCATGATTGGAGTTGTAGTTCAGCAACATCAGAGGCCCATGTGCCTTTAACTGCTATACAAATGGTGGGCAAAGAATGTGGTTGGTTCTGGTTATCTCAGCATGAAGATACAGCAATGGAGAAAGTTTCACCTACTAAGGTTTGGCCTATCACAAGTTGTTCTTAAAACCACAGGATCGTCACCACAGAAAATGTGGCAATCTTAACATGTTCATTAGGGTCATTGAGACTGAAACAAGTTGAATAAGATTACTCCAGAGAAAGTTCTTTGAAGCTTTAAAGGGCAAACAGTCCTCCCTGTCCCATAAAGCTAGCTTATGGGTTGTTGTTTTTAACGTACACAGACATACATATATATCATATATAGTGGTGTGCCAGGAGATATTAATGCAAACAAACTATATCTCATTAGACTTCGTGCCACAGATTCTCTCTGAAAAGAGAAGTTTTCATAATATTTATGTGAGCATTTATTTAAACCACAGAGACTTTCAACACATACAGCTTGAAGCCTAACATTTCCCAGACATTAGCTGCAGATCATCTAAACTAATTCCCTCTGTTCACACCATATGTGGAACCATGAAGGAGCTTTTACAACATAGTTCCCATTTTGAGTTTTATGTTGGGGGTTTTTAAACACACGCGTGCACACTGGCAGAGTAAAATAAGATTAGCCATATAGTTGATTGTACTGGCACCAGTAGAAATTATGTTCATTTTTGGCCTTAAAAGGAAGCTTTTAAAGTTTTACGGCTGAGACCAAAAATAGAGAGAAAAAGGAAATCCTGCCAAGTTTGTGGGCAGTTATTTCCCTCCCCTCACTCTTTTCATTTAGATTAAAAAGTTATTTAAGCAGAACAGTGATATAAACCCATTTCACTGTGCATAAGGAGGCAGGTTCTAAGGCTGGAATACTATGCATGATTACTTAGAAGTAAGCCCTGCTGGAGCCAATAGGTGTTTCCCATTAGGTTTTACTCATAGTAGACCTACTGAAATTAATAAACCTAGATCAGTCTAATTTCAGTGGGACTTCCTTGAGTAGAACCAACATTGGCTTCAACCCAATGGTGGCTTGCTTCTGAGTAAACATGCTGGAGACATATTTTTGCAATTAACTGCATTTTTCTAAACAAAATGCAAGTAAAGATTCAGAGAAACTCATTTATTAGCTGCTGCAAGATGCAGCCACCAAGTCGGATCACGTCAAAGAAGGAATGTACAAATTAGTGGAGAACAAGGCTCTTAGTGGCTACTAGCCGTGAGGGAGGTATACTGCCTCCCTTTGCTGTTTGAGGGAGGCAGTATACCTCTCAACACCAGTGGCTGGATATCCGAAATGGGGAGAGCTCTATTGCACTTGGGTCATTTTTTGGGCTTCCTGCAGGCATATGGTTGGCCACTGTGAGATGCTGGGCCATTGGCCTGATCCAGCAGACTCTTCTTATTTAAGGAACTGATATCCCACCTTTCTATTTATTAAAACAATAACATGCTCAAGAGAGCTTAGAATAATAATAAAAAGGACCATCATTAAACGTTCAAAAACCAAACAACACAACCATGGAACAAGGATGCTAGATCCTATACAATGGTTCATTCCTATGACTTCACATGCCACTCAGTCTGAGCATGATGCCAGTCCAGTGCCACAAGCTGTGAGCTTCTTGCACTGGCACAGCAAGGGCTTTATGCCAGCTGTACAGGGAAATCTGCCATCGCAAATGTTTAAGAGTTGGGGTGACGTCATAGTTTCTGAATAAGCCTTCAAGAGACAAGTTCCGTGATGCTGAATATTTGATGCTAGCCAGGTCTTGAAATTCATCTTCATTAAATGAGAATGTTTCATTCTGTCAACTTCATCGCACAGAGAAACCTCACACAGCTTCAGGAATGTGAGCACCACCTGTTTCCCAGAGGGCACTGAAAAAAAGGAAGACAGACCCTTTGCTCATGGTACAGAGTGGTGCTTTGAAAGCACGAGCTGAAGGATCTCCATCAGAGCCAGGAAGACACCTGTCTGAGGCCAGATTTGCAAAGACTGCTGTAGACGTCACTTTGCAGGCAGGTCTGCTACTGAGCCACAGTCATATTGTCCTCTGGGGGCTGCTGAAAGCCATAAACTAACTCAGCTCATGTGATGTGTCCATACACACCACAATATGCAGTGAGATGAGCACCACACCCCATAGCTGCCTTTGACTGGACTTAACCATCCAGGGGTCCTTTACCTTTACCTTACCTTTTGATATGCAGTGTCTAAGCAGCAATGAAACAGACACAGGAAAAGGCAACTCTAGACTTTGTCATTTGATGGTATAAAATGTTGTGAAGCGCTTTGTGAAACATGTTGCTTAAAAAGCTGACTATGAATTGCATCCAAATTAAGTCATACCCAGACTTCACCCACAGAAGCTAAAGGAACTAAGTTAGTCAGGACCCAGGGAAATTGAGGGTGCCATGACACCAGAGAGAGAGAGAGAGAGATGCAACCAGCTTCAAATCCACATTAAACTCTAATGTGGACAAGTCTCAAGTCATAGGATCAGGTTTTAAGGCACACGCTTACTTTTACTGTGTTTACAAGTTATGTTGAGAGACTCGCACAAAGTCTTTCTCTTCTCTTTTCTTGTCATGTCTTTTCTTTTCAAGCACACTATTCTAGTCCTGAAGTGCCAAAACACTTCTCTGAAAACAGACCTCCCAGTTTAGCGGTGGGTTTCCCCACCGCCTTACATAGGTCAAAGATCAGTTTTGATCATTACTCACTAGAGTGAAAGGTTGTTTTAACACCTTTTTCTGAAATATGAAATTTACTTCATATGTCAAGGGATAGTAAATTCTTAACAGCACGGAGAAGCCAGAAACAAATATTATAGAAAGGATTTGCAAAAGAATTCAAAGTGAAGAGGCACAAGGGGGGCATGAGGTAACTGCTATCTAGTGAACTGCTAGAAGCCTACACACACACACACACACACACACACACACACACACACACCTCATGGTCTCCACATATTCTACTGCCTTCCTGATAGGGGCAACCTGTGATTAGGCAGCCATGTTATGGACCTACCCCATTCACATGATATATGGAGTGATGGACGGTGGCCTGATTTTTTGCATCAAAAGGGAAACACAAGTGAAGGAACTTAAACTCCATCCCACTTTCATTTCATTACTTCACACAGGCCACGGGGGGGGGGGGCTGGGTGCCTTCTAGATGTTGTTGGATTACAGGTCCCATCATTCTTGGCCATGATGGCTAGAGCTGATGATGCCATGCCCCTGCTCAAAGAATCCTAATCAGAGGAAGACCTGGTACTCCCTGAAGGGAACGGTATGGAGGTGGGGTCAGGTAACAAAGCCAATCCAGGACCGTCAGACCATATGGCATCCCAGCTGCTGCTCCAATAGAGACCCCAGACTTGGAGGTAGAAGCTGAGCCTGAGAGAGCTCTAGTGCAAGACTAGGCAGTGGCCAGGCAATGGAGCATCCTTCAGAAAGTCAAGGCCTCCTTCAGAGTAATGGGCTATGTGTGAGGGGAAAGCTCTGGTAGCCACCATCTTTCATAGGGATACTGGATAAAAGCCTTCAGGTCCTTGAGAAAGCTGTTGGAACAGGATTGGTCCTATGGTGTGTTGATGGGCTTTGTTACCTTGATCTATGACTGGCCTTTATGTCTCTTGTTGATCCCTTCCCCACCCCACTTTTCCTTGGACTGTGACGTGACATTAGTCTCTGGACATGGAGGCTCCCCATGGGTCCTTTGCTCTGATACTGGAAATAGGCTGGGCTGGAAGAAAGGTTCCTGGAGTAACAGCATGGGGACAGGAAGGGTTTGGCTTCCAGTGTGTCCGTCTCTCCTTTCATGGAAAAACCAGACATTCAAATATGTGCCCTCTTTTTTTGGTGATGTGTTCTCTTTCTTCCCCCCCCCCCCCCCGGCCTCACTTCTTGCAGCTACCTAACTTCCCATCCCAGTCCTTGCGGCTGCTTTAAACATTTTTTTTTTTAAAGTCAGGAACCTAACACTCAATCTCCTACTGCCTCATGTATCCATTAGCCCTCAGTTTTTTAGTACATTGCAAGATCATAGTGATTTCCTATAAAACTTTTTGTAACTTGGTGCCATGCTATAATATTGTTATAAGATGGGGGTGATCTGGATGTAATTTTATGTAGGTAAAATGGGGTTATATAAAAAGAGAGGCTGTCAAAGTCGTCAAACTAGTCTATTTATAAAATTAGTGGTTCTAGCCCAATCTGTTAAGTTTCTCTTTCCATCATTAAAGTGTACAAGTGACTTACTACCATGGAAACTTCTGGCTGGCGATTCTTCCAGAATGGGCCTAAAGGGGCAGGCATCCCCCATTCCCAGATGGAGGCAATCACATTGGTAATCCAAAACTGGGAAGGGGGATAGAAACCTAATGGAAGAGTGAGAAATGTTGGGAGTGTTGATTCAGTGAGCACTTCCATTGGGACTCAGCATGTACTCAGCATGTGTAAATAAAATCATAGATCACATTGACACTACAATCTCTGATGACCTTCATTCCAAGAAAATAAAACCCAAGATACTGTATGTGTTGGCACCCATGAGATTTCTCACTACTTGCAGTTTAGTGTGCACTAACAATATGGAGGACCTTCTCCATATGAACCTCCCCAGATGTTGAGATCTGTGAGGAAAGCCTTGGTCCAGATAGTTATGGAGTTGGATCCACAGCAGAACAGAAGTATGGTATTCCTAATGGTTCCACTCTAGCTGTGGAACAGCCAACCCTGAGAAGCTCAATGTTGTCGATTTTCTGCAGACAAGTTATTTTAGGCTGACATTTTCCTGAAGCTGTCTTGATGGTAGTTCTTGGGATTTGTTGAGAGATTATTTGACATGTATACATTTTACTAGTCTTAACTGTAACTGAGATGTAAACTGTATAAAGAAATCAAATAAAAGCTGCCTTTGGGCTGCAAAGGAAAACCCATGAGAACAATTCCATTTCAGATAAAATGCTTCAAGAATGCAAAGATTATAACTTTCTCTGCCTCTGTTTTCTTTCTTGCTGGCCGGCCTGCTTCTCCACTGTTGCAAAGGCAGTACTGACAGTTCTCTACCCTGCAAGCACCCTTCAAGAACTAACAATTTCATTCAGTTGAGCTGTGAGACTTTGACCTCAAAGTCCAGCCCTAACTGCATCACTGCCTATAGAACCTGTGGCTCTCCAGATGTTGAACTCCAACTCAGCCCTAGGCAGCATAGCTAATGGTCAGAGATTATCGGAGCTGTAGTCCCAGCAATATCTAGAGGACCTTGCTAGTGTAGGCAATACTGAACTATATGGCCCAGTGCTCTGATCTGGCATAAGTCTATGTTGTTTCACTCAATAATCAGAAGAGGAGTCTGCCAGAGATGTCCAAATGTCATGTGCTTGGTTATAGATCACAAGAGCAAGTGGCTTGGAATGTCTCCTTTCAGCACATCAAAATTACACAGATGAAACATTAAGTAAAAAACAAGAGTATCATGGGACAGTCATTTCCTGCTGAAGGCATTATCAGGAAATCCTAAAGGGCGCAATTATCTGATGAAACTGCTATTCTTTGAAGCTTCTTGTTTTTTGAAGAGGGAGCCTTTGCCCTTTTAACGCTGCACCAAACTGATGGCATTGGCATTTTTGAGTGGTTAATCCTTTGTTTGGAATGAGCAATTTATGCAACAAGCTTTAATGTCCTTGCAAAATACACAGTGGTCTATCGGAGCCCTTTCTCTGTTCAAAACAGGGCTCTCTTAGGAAAAGGAAGGGAAAGCTGTTTTGACAGTGGGAGGGGGGTGCATATCCATCATCAGCCAGTGGTGTGTATTACCCACCCACCATCATTTCTGTGAGTCGCCCGCAGAGCAGAGAGCTGCTAGCAATCCTCTTAAGACTTAAGTGAAAGCTCAGCCAGAACACACCTCTCTGTGGGTGATAAAAGCATTTCCCACTAGGCTGCTCCTGTGCTGAATCTCCAGTATGGACTCCGTAAAGCACTCCCACTCCGTGGCCTGAGAGGCATAATCAAGCTGAGAATTCCTAAAGCCTGAGGAAATCCTGGAGCGAAATGTGCGGTGCTTCAGGCCTTTTACAATTGCCCTCATTCTTCATATGATGAACTGATCTCGCTTTGGCTGAGAGCCCCTCTCTGGAACTTGACCTCTGAGGCACTAGGAGTGGGGAAACAAGAAAAATGTCCGTGGTTGAAGAGCTTGTTTGCTGTCTACCTAAGAACAAAGCTGTTGGATCCAAGCCTGATATCTCTGTTTTCTAGCAACACTTCCTCCCAGCTTGAGGATGGGGCCAGGATAACACTGAGCTTTTTTGCATAGAGATTTAGTACTGCAGTCAGATGTTAACTAGCCCATGCTGTCTCCTCAGTGGCCAATTTCTTAAAAGAAAAGTGTCATACATAGCACCACAATGGAAATCTCAGAGGTAGATTAGAAACCACCTTACCGCCAGTCCTTTGGTCCACTTTAGCTCTGTATTGTCTGTAATGACTGATAGTGTCTCTCCAGGATTTCAGACAAGGAGTCTTTCGCAGCCCTTCCTGGAGATGCTGGGAATTGAAGCGGGAAAGGGATATGGCTCACTGGTAGGGTTGAAAGGATATCTCAGATTTAGTTCTCTCAGTTTCTCATTTTCCCAGTTTTAAATTCAGTTCACATTTCTCTGCAATATATATTATTTTTAAATTCACGTGAAAATTCAATAGCATTTCATTGTGAATCTCTCTAATAAACACATTCTGGTATGCAATTTTGACTGATGTGCATGTTTTTGCAAGCAACTTCCCCCCCAAAAATGCATTTTGTATGTTATTTTTATGAATATATTTATTTTATTTCAAGCCTTCCCCAAATGTATGCATTATTGTAAATACTGAGTGAGTGGAGAACTGCGCCACAAAACTGGATATGTGCAGGACCGCTTCCTGTCATTTGACCACTTAAAGGGCTTGAGACCACCTCCTTTCACATGAAGCTGCACAACTCACCAAGCGCCTTTCTCCAAGATCCCTGCCACCAGATGTAAGGCAGGCAGTGACCAAACAAAGCTTTCTTAGTCATGGTGCTTTGTATCTGAAGCAACCTCCTTGGAGAGGCTTCGTTGGCGTCAACACCAGCAACATTCTGGCACCAAGCGAAAGCTTTTTATTTGCTTTGACATCCTTCATATTTATTAGCTGGATTTCATGCCTTCTTTTGAGTATTATTATCTTGTTATGGGCTGTTACTTTTGTATTTTACTGTTTGTGTTGTATTTTATGGTAACAGGTTTTAGTGTTTGTAAGCATACTCCTCCCTCAGTGCCTCGTGCTGAAGGGCAGATTATAAATTAATCAAATCCAATGTACAAAGATAATAAACTTACCAAATGCAGGCCTACATACATTGTGGAAGGCAGAGAGAAGGGTGTTGTAACCAAGATGGGTATGGACCAGTATTTTAACCAAAAGGGATATAAAGCAAGGCCTGTATTTTTGCAAAACTGTGCAAGGTGAAGCAGTGTGCCATATCACAGGGCATAAGAAGTGAAGGATTATAAGGAAGCAGAATAACTGAAGTTGATAAAGTTATACATGGTTGTGCTTTTTTTAAAAAAAAACTTTTCTTTTCAGTTACATTTAATAATGTGTTGCCTCTTCTAATGCTATTTTAGAAGACTGCCAACAATAATTTCAGTCATAAAAAAAATGGCATTTCATACTCTCAGCTGTAAACATTAATATCAGCTGATTTCCTGATATTAACTACATCTTTTCTCAGCACTTTCTCATTTCACTGGGTTTTGCCCTTTCCCCCCATCTCTCTCTCTCTCACACACACGTGTGTGTGTGTTTCAGAAATCAGTCCAGCCTTGGAAACCTCTCTGTAGAGTCCATCCTCACTGAATTCTTCTCATTACCGTGCGCGGGTGATCAGGATCTAACTCAGGCACACAGAGGAATTGCACTAATCGGAGGTCGTGCTTGTCTTCTTCCAGCCCCAATCCAGGGAGTGCAAGGCCTCCCCAGAATCATTAGGTGGTGAACACCAGAGGCACCTCCCACCTGATCTAGTAATTGCTGTGATACATCCCACACAGGCACTGGCGGAGGAAGAGGAGTGGGGGGAGTGCACCACCCCCGGCAGCGTGATCCCGGTATCACGGCTGCTCCCCTGGCAGCGCACCACACCTCCAGGATGCGCGCCTGCCCCCACCTGCTCTCCGCCCCCCATGGCAGAGCTTCATGCTCTGCCACTGCACACAGGATCCCCTTCCTCCATTACAGGAGAAGCAATTTTTTGTTCTTACTGTGATAAGTTCCTTCTCTGTAGGGAGGAAGGAGATCCAGCTGCCAAGTGACTATTGCAGGGGAGAGGTCATTGGACACAGAGAGCTGAAGGTTGTCCGGGGCCTTGGGTCACCTACCAACACACACACCAATGTTCAGGGGCCTCCACGTTTCCTTTTCCATCTTCTCCCTTCTCTTACTCCAGCCCATACCAGGATTTCTCTTCTCTTCTTGTTGTTGTTTAGTCGTTCAGTCGTGTCCGACTCTTCGTGACCCCATGGACCAGAGCTCGCCAGGCACTCCTGTCTTCCACTTCCACCCGCAGTTTGGTCAGGTCTTCTCTTCTTACAGGGGTCATTAGGACCTCTTAGGACCGGGCCATAGGGAACAGAGTGGTATGTCCCACTGTGGGACCACTGAGTTCTTTTTTCCTAACAAGTTGTGTTCTGTTTCATTCCTGCTTTTAAGTTGTTTATTTTTTATTTATTTATTGCTGTCTAGTTATTTGCTTAAGCACAAATTGAACTGGCAGGGGACACCTCTTGAAAGTCTGGCTTCCTGCCAGTGGAGAAGTGAGTGGTGACAAACCACACAGGATCCCCTTCCTCAAACTTTGCTTCTGCTCAAGCTCAGCTTTAGTCTTGCCAAAACAATGCCAAATAGCTTGTTCTCTGTGCAGGCAAGTGGCTCAGCAATTGTCTCATTAAGTAATTTTTGTAATTGTTTCCCCTTCAGCACATCTGAAAAGGTGCCTGACACCAATTACTAACAAGTGTGTCATTATTCTCGCACATCCCTAGAATCATTAGGAACCTTGATCCAAAGGTTTGTGACATAACATTGCAAGTGCAATACATTGCATTCAAGTGTTAAGTGGTGCACATTAGGACAAAAAAATACTAATTTCACATATACTCTCAAGGGGTCTGAAGTGGCAGTAATGGACCAGGAACGAGACCTTTGAGTCATAGAGGGTAGATTGAGGAAGATGTTGGCCCAGTGTGCAGCAGCTGTGAGGAAGGCAGGTCCCACGCTAGGGATAATTAGGAAAGAGATTGAAAATAAAACTGTCAGCATCACAATGTCATTGTACAAATCTATGGTGAGGCCACACTCGGAATAGAGTTCTGGTTACATCACCTCAAAGAAATAATTGTAGAGCTGGAAAAGGTTCAGAAAAGGGCAAGCAAAATTATCAAGAGCTTGGAGTAACTCCCCAGTAAAGTAAGGGTACAGCATCTGGAGTTTTGTTTTTTTTAGTTTACAACAGGGTTTCCCAAACTTGGGTCTCCAGCTGTTTTTGGACTGCAACTCCCATCATCCCTAGCTAGCAGCACTAGTGGTCAGGGATGATGGGAATTGTAGTCCAAAACCAGCTGGTTTAGAAAAACGGTGAGGGGTTACTGATAGAAGTGTAATAATATGATGTGTAGTGTGGATTAAGTTTTCCTCCCTCTCTCATTATATTAGAACTCGGGGCCATTCAATGAAGTTGAACATTGGATGAATCAGAACAGGCAAAGAAAGTACTTCTTTACACAGTGCGTAGTTGAACTATGGAATTCTATCCTGCAAGATGTAGTGATGGTCACCAGTTTGGAAGGCTTAGCAGGCATGGCCAAAATTGGCCCTCCGGCTGTTTTGGGACTACAACTCCCATCATCCCTAGCTAACAAGACCAGTGGTCAGGGATGATGGGAATTGTAGTCCCAAAACAGCTGGAGGGCCAAGTTTGGCCGTGCCTGGCTTAGAGGATCAAACAGATTCATGGCTATGTTCTACCTCCACCATTTGAGGCAGAATGCCTCCGAATGCCAGGAATCACAAGTAGAAAGGATGCTGATATATACTGAGAGGGGCTTGCTGTCCCTTGCCCCTTTCCACCTTCTTGTATAGATATTTGCTTGTCTGCATGGCTCCTTGCTATTTTGTGCTCCACAAAGGAGTAGGAGTCTTTATTTATTAAAATATGTATGTGTCATTTATTATGAAAACAGCTCAAGGTTTAGAATAAAATCCATTAAAAATACAACAGCAACCATAATATTAATCCAGCAGCATGAACAGACAGTACAAATAAACAGTTATGACAAATGGCTGACATAAGTAGCTAGCAAAGGCCTTGGTAAGCAGCTAAGTTTTCAGTATTTGCTGAAACGGCATTAATGGCAGCAATGGTGCTACCAACTGGAAAGAGTACAGATACATATGCAACCTATTACAGGTGTCTCTTGTGTATTGGCATAGAAAATGTACTTACTTAGCTAACACCATTAGGCAGGGGCATTTTATTTAATTTAGTTAACCATTTAAATATGCACAGTAGGCTTAGAAGCTGTTCTAATAACAGCAGTTGACTTTCTCTATAGCAACCCGAAAGGGATTATAGTGTACTGCAAATGCCTGCAATATTTTTAAAAAGATAAATTCAAATGGGAGAAGCACATGTAAAGATTCAAGCTGCTGCACGCAATCTGATGTTGAAGGGTCTATTTAGGTTTGTTTCATTGCCCCACCTAGTGGTTAACACGTACAATTCAACAGCCGTTCTATATAACAAAATGTCAAAACATGTCTAACAGTTTCTTACTGAATGTAAAGATAAAACCTATCATAAGTGTAGTAAGAAACCAGAATGACACAAATCTGTCTGGAATTACAGAAATTTTGAGTTGTTATTTTTCTTTCTTTTTTTATTTCAGTCTGTCATTCTGCTCATGGAGCTTTTCCATAGAAGCACATGAAAAGTAAAAAAAAAAAAAAAAATGAAATCAGACATTGCTGTGTTCATAAGTAGGGAAAGAATTCAAGCCCAGGCTTAATGCATTATTTAATCAGGCATACTCTATAAAACTTTCCAGGGATGCTGGCCAATTGTTAGCAACTTTTGACCCTTATTTTGGCTTCATTGGATCTTGGCACTCTGGCAACAAGCAAACCAATGGGACTCTGATTTCAGAGGAGCTCAGCCACTCCTGAAAGGTGATTTAAAATATCCAGAAGTCAAACAACAAACTTCTTAAAGTATAGTTCAAGGGGGATGTAGATAGAACCACAAAGTAAGGGGAGCATACAGCCTACAGCTGTATGTGGGTGCAAAATCACCCTCCCCATTTACTTCATGGAGGTCAATGATTGGAAGCTGGAGACATGGTCCCACTGCCTCTTCCATGCGCTGGCTGTGAAGACTCCTTGTGATTTCTGGGTATTACTCAGCATGGGAGTGGAAACAGGAGGGACGAGAGATCAGAGCATGTCATCATGAACAGCACCCATGCCCACAACTCCTGCACTCTCACTCTTTAGTCCAGTTCTCTGAAAATCTGGCAGGGGATGTGATTCAAATTCTGCTGAGAAGTGTCGCTGGGTCAAAATAGGTGTATCATATCTGCTGGACCTCCAAATAAAAGTCATGCAATCAATGATACCAAAGTGGCCAGACACCAGGGAAGCATTGCTATAGGGTTAGAGAGGTAGTCTGGATAATATCTGTGGGTCCCTTCCAAACCTGTGATTCTGTATCTGTGAGGTTAGAATCTACAAAAAGAAACCCGATTGCTGAACCAATCAAACCAGTTCCATAGCTGACCCAGGTAAGTGCCTCTGTTAGCATCCTAATGGGCCATGTTGTGATGGAGACAACTGAGGCATGATGCATTCTCTCCACCCTGTCACCTGGCTGGAAGTGACATCATCTTGAAGTTAGGACAACTGCAGAGCTCATCTGTATATGATTGATGCTGGAAGCAACAGAGGCACAGAGAGGTTTGACTTCCTCTCTGTGTTGACTCCAAAGCTATGGAAACTAATGGGGAGGCACAACCTGTTTTAGTCCCAAAGGCCAAATAGAAAGGCCCAGGAGGCTGCATTTGGCCTCCAGGCCTGAGGTTCTGCATCCCTGACCTCCAGCCTGTAGCTTTTAAAACAAATATATACCTCTTGCTATTCTGGGAACTGCCCCCAAAGTAAGCAAGCAAACAAAATGCAGCCACACTGGTTTTTGTGGTCAGATAGCTGTTACAAGGTTGTGTACTGTTACAATGGCAACTCCTCTCACCGCTTTGTGTTGGTAACACTGGCATAGAATGTATCCTATTTTGCACCTGTTTTCAATTAGAAATATAAATCTCTACCCTAGTGTAGCAATGTTTGACTTATCTCCAGTCAATTAGACATAGCTGAGTTTAAAGTTCCATTAGGTGTTGCCTTTTTTACATACTTGGGCCTTCTAGAGGTGTTAGGTTCAGGTCCCGATGGCCTTATAAAATGCCCAAGCAATCCCCACCCCCTTTTTAACAAATAAGAAACTGGTTTTATTGACTTTTTCTCATTTTGATATGTTAAATTTATCTATAAATCCATGGGAAATGCAACATTTGCTCACATTTTATTTCTCTTCTGTGCAATATAAAAGGAACTAATAAGCCAGGTTGGTCTTTTTGTTGCTTTGACAACAGATTTAACTGATTTAATGAAAAACAAAAGTTAAGGGAGAAAAAAGACTTATAATGGCTTCTATTTTTGGCAATTTTGTTATTGTAATTTATGAAACCAGGAACTGAAGTTTTGCAAAGTGAGAACCCTGCAGAAGACAAATCAAACATTGCATAGATCAGCAAATTTTAAGAAACATTCAAAGGTCAAACATATAAGCAAGAAGCAAGTTAGTAAAAGAAAATGTATTGGGCTCTGGATGCTAACACACATGTGCACACCCAGCAGGAGAGTGGAAAGAAGAGGGGACCATTTATCTGGGTAGATAGTGAAAGGTGTTCCTTAACATCTGCTGCCTTCTTGTCCTCTGCCTATGGTACGTTTGCAGGAGAGTTTGGCTCCTGGAGCCAGTTTGACTCAGCAGTTTGTCAGCAGACACCTCTGCCTGATGTCATCATCAGGTTTCTGGTGACAAGGACTTAAAAGGAATCCTGTTTGGCGGGATGGACCCACCAGTGGCAGGGTCACCACCAATAGCTTGTAGTCCTCCTATATTCATCCTTGTCACTGGAGGTCCAGGTAACTGACTAGATTATCCTCAGGGTCCCTTCCAACTCTACAATTATATTAATTGTGTATTGTCCCTGTACTCTGGAACACCCCTTCCCTTTGTCATACACAAAACATCATCCATTAGTTGCTTCAGAGATGTATATACATCTTTTTTCAGGCTTTCACTGACCCTTAAGATTTGAGCCTGTTATTTCTAGTTTTCTGTCTTTATATCTGTTTATATAATACTGTTGTGAGTTTGGGGGTTTAGCCTGCATGATACCCAAGTCGCTTGTAATTCCTGGAATCCTGGATCCAGCAAGGGTTAAAATCTAATGGATTTGTTCCTCTGTTGAATGGGTCAGGCAAGTCCCTTTGTGAGAGAATGGCCATAGGAACATCTAAGTATGTTCCTTATTATAACAAAGTGGGTTGCTGTATGCCAGAGAGCAAATGGGTGGTAGAGAGAAAGACAAAAGCCAGTGTGTGAGACAGCTGAGCTAGAAGCAGGCAGAAGCTAGAGAGTGAGAGCTAGAAATTAATGAGACTAGGTAAGCAAGACAGGAAAGGTAGGGTGTTAAATATAGATATACTTTGTAGAGAAAAGCAGACATACAGAATGACCAGTAATCTCAGGGTGGTCTATTTCTGCAAAAATGTCTTACTTTTACAAACACTTTGCTCATCGTTTCATAAACAGTTGCAAAAATACTGTACACAGACTGCTGTTTTGTCCACAGCTTGACCACAAGATGTAAAAGCATGGTGTGATTGTTGGTAATTCTGTATTTGCATTTCTGTACCCAGCATCCCTATTTTTGACATCTTTCTTACCTTTCCTCTTCCATTAACCTCAGTTGAACCTTTAAGTGCCAATGCTTTGGACAAAATCCCCATCTATGTACTGTTTGTTTCTGCTTTACTGAGCCAGGATTCTAGAGTGTCACCCGTTGTGTAACTGAGAATCTAGTATGCTGTGTCTCCTCTCCACAGAGGTGGTTGTCATCAATGAACCTGTTGTATTTCAGACAGTGTATCAAATTTGCCGTCCTATTCTCTCATCTTTTCACCTCTTGGCTGAAGGGGTATGCTTTTGTGTTTGTGGCGTGGCTTTTCAAGCTCATGCCTCCAGTCACACATACACAAATGCATAGCTTTTAGTGCACATAAATATTTTCAGTATTCACGATATGGCCAATTTTATGCACACAAGTTCCAGAATATTGACTGTGGAGCAACTGGGCTATGTGGCTAATCCTACAAAGAAAAGCAATCATGAATATCAAGACAGCCAGATGGTAAATTTCTGGTTGTGGCACATTTTACCTTGAATTGCAGAATTATGCAGAGGGAGTGTGTGGAATCCTGTGTTTCCTATGAAAGGACACAAACCAGTTTTTGACAAGACAGCAGTGTCATGATTTTTGTCAGTATTCATCAGTCTGTCCTTGCTTAGTCTTGTGCCAAAGCAGCAGCTAGGAATTTATTTGAAGTAGAAATAAGATATTCTCTCCCCTTTATGCTGTTTTCACTGGTGGTATATTTTTCTGATGGGAAAGTGGTTTAACATACATTTACTCCCACCTGCAACATGAAGTGGCACAGTTCAGAAAGACCTTTACTGCGTGAATGTGCTGAATGTATAAACTGAGATTTAGATGTACACCACTTTTGAAGGAATGACTTGTGCTTTTGAAATCCTTATGACTGCGTTTCATTCAGCAGCTGATGTTGTGACCTTTTTTTTGTCCTAGTTCGTGCTAGAATTGTCACAACATTATTTTTAAAAGGAAATCATGGAACTTACTTTATTTGCTTCATGGAATCTATAGCATTGCATAACTTTAGCGTTGCAATGGTTCCATGGTGTTGTCTGAAATAAAGGACAGTCCCTTTTAACATTATAAAATAACTTCTACGGATTAACTTCTCCCACTCATAGTAAAACAGATTAGAACCTCACATTGACATTACCACTTAGGGTGTGTGGACAGGGCAGCACTGAGTAAACAGTGCCTTTGCTGTTCCTGCAGCTGTTCTCCTTTCCTATTGATGGAATCCTTATCATTCCAGAACTTCTACCCTAACCTTCTCTTGGTGCTTGGATGAAAAATCAACCAACTCAAACACTTTGAAATAAGCTGTGAAACAACCTGGGAATCCACACAGTTGCTGAAGTACCAGCAATTATGTGGTGTGGTGTAGTAGTAGTAGTAGTAGTAATAATAATTTATTATTGACTTATTTGACAATGAAATCATCTCCTGGAGTGCTCTTTGCCAATCCTCTGCATGCCAGTTTACTCAGAGAGAATCCCACCAAATAAACCAAGCAGCAGCAGAAGCAGATTACATTAGCATGCATGACTAAGGGTTAAACTGTCACTATTATTTTGAAAAGCTCCAAAGTTACTTCACAATGTTTAAGCAACATGCCACAAAAATAGTGAGCATGTATTTGAATCCACAAGGCATTGGACTAGACCTTGAGCCAAACAGAAGAGGCGTGTGAGGAAAAATTAAACTGTGCGCTATTAATCCAAAACCTTACTCTTGGTTATATAGTCTTAGAAAGGGTGTGGCTATGGGAATAGTGTGCCTTCACCACTGTTCCTAATACCCAGCATTAAAGGTGAGAACCGCCACATTCTGGGTCCAAGGGCAATTCCATCTGAGTCAACATGGACTACGATGAAACTCTTTTAAGACTTTGCGATGCCCATGAAGTTTGGGATTTTGCCGTAACAAGACTAAATGCAGCTCCCATTCCGGGCCTTGGCCATGGCGGGTGCTGCCTCTCCCTATCAGCCTTTCTGATTGCACATGGCAGAAACTCAACAGGGGAGGCTTTTTTCCAAAACAAAAGAGGGCAGCAGCAGATGGCTTCGCCTGTTGAACGCCTGCCTTGCAGAAACAGTTGTCGGAAGCCGAGGGAACCCTCCTCGCAGCGGGGAAGAGAAGGCACTCGACGGGCCTTTTCAGCTGCGGCTTCCCTTCAGCTTCAAGGCCCAGAGAGCGCTCTCGCCGCCGCCCCATGAAGGCCAGGCCTCGCCTCTTTATTGCGGCTCCCTCCGTTGCCTAGCAACCAGCGGCAGGCCTGCTCGCCCGCCCGCGCCGGGCCGGGCCGGCGCTCCAGTAGCCGAGGTCGGCGGGGCAGAAATGCGGCCGTTGGGGTCTCGCGCGCCGGCTGAAGCGGAGGGCCATGAGGCGCCTCAGCCTCCTCCCGTCCTACAGAGGCGAGGGGGCCGAACCTTCGGCCGCCGTTGAGCCTCCTTCGTCTTTTCCCCGAGCGAGCGCGGTGGTGGTGGAAGGGCCGCTATGAGCAGGAGCCAGCAGCGCATCCACTTAGAACAGCAGGGTGCGTGTGAGTGCTGGGGGTGGGGGGCTGTTCTGGGGGGGGGCAGAGGGGAACTGCTGCAAGTCCCCCCCACCTCTTCCCCTAAAAGGAAGGGACGCTGCAGAAGGCGCTGGTGGGCCACTCTCCCTGCTTGGCGTGCGTGCAGTATGGCGACCCAATTGGTCTACCTTACGAGGTTGTTGTGAGGGATTAAGGTGAAGCTCCCCGGGCGCTCTCTTAACAGGGCGATGTGTCCCATTGAGCTAAATGTGGTTTATTCACAAAGAAGAAGGCACAGGATTCTAGCCTAAAGCGTTTTGCAAATGCTGGGTATTGAAGAGGAGAGGCATGTTGGGGCTCAACCCTGCCTGAAACGACTCCCCTATCACGTGGGGACTGATAGGGAAGGGCACTCTGCACATGGCTTGAAACACTTCTCACCCTGCCGTGGGGGTTTGCACATCGTCCCGAGGTATATTGTGTTGAAAAACAGGTTGCAGGAATGGCACCTGACTCAAACCAAGCCGTGGGGGCTTCCACTCCAAAAGTAAAAGATACCTAACAGTTCTGAGGACTTGAGGAAACAAAAGTGAGCAGTGGTAAAATAGAGCAGTGGGAATAAGAATTAGCCTGATGGGAAGGGAGTTTGTTTTCAATGAGGAGTCATAAGGGTAATTCCCCCAAGATTGTATGGTGGTCCAGATTAACATGCGTATGGTTTTGTGTGGTGTGTTTGTTCTGAGGTGGTGGAGAGAGTGTGAGCTTGAGAAACTTGTAGGTTTGAGAGATGATTTGGGGATAATTTATTTGATTTAGATTTGCTAGAGTAAGTCAACTGCTAGGCTGGAAAGAGCAGAGGGCTGTAAATTTCATTTATCGTAGTTCATGTGAAAAGAGACCATCAGAAATGTGCTATAAATTTTTTTCATAGGGTTCATTTTTAAAAAAATTCCCAGAAACTTCAGTGAGTACAAAATACAGTGTGACCAGTTAATTGGGGCCAGCTTCTCACCTGTGCTTACATAGCTGCATTAGATCTCTTTCCAAGCACAATTCAAAGTGTAGATTGTTACCTTTCTGTGGGGAATCTTTGGTCTACAGGCTTAATTAGGTATGCTAGGCCTCTCCATACCCACCTGCCTTACACCTAACATCTTGTATGATGACACCAGGTGCAGAGCAGGTATATGTGCACTTGAGCCAAAAAGAAGTTTGCAGGCACTGCTGATCATCCACACCTGCAAAGCCCAGTGCAGCTGATTGGTTGTTGATGCTTTGTGGGCTGTGCCAAAAATGGATCATCTGACATCACTGTGGTGTCAGGTGATTGATAGGTGGGTGAACTCACCTCCTGGCTAGATCCACTTCCCCAACCTTCCTATAAAGGCTTAAGTCATGTGCAGCTGGTGATAAATGGATATAGAGCTGTCCCAGTTGTACCTCTGATGTGTAATATTCTCTCTCAAGAAGTGTAACAGGTTCCAATTTTGATGTCTTTTTGGCACCCGAAATTGCAGCAAATTTTTTAGTTGTAGTGTTTTCTGCTTGATCTTAGAGGTTTTTGCTGTAGCTTCTATGATTTATTGTATTGTTTGTATGCCAGCCTGAGAACCCTCTTATTGAAAGATGGTTTATAAACTGACAAAATAAGCTATAAGAATTCCTTATGTGTCTTGTTAATAGATATTATATCCCAATCACACTCCTTTAAATCGGTGTTCTGACCAAATTTTGGTTTGAATAATATGTTGTAGTGCATCGTTAAAATGGGGGAGTGTGCTGTCTAAAGCAAAATTTACCATTACTGGTAAAATATTTACTGTTTTTGATGCAAGTATATTTAACTGTAATGTTACTTTAACTTTTGGTATGAAAATAGAGTAACTGAATCTGAATGGACTTTGCATATTACAGGTTCACAAGCTCCTAATGGTAAGCTGCCAGAAATCTCGTGCATCCCTGAATGGTAAGTATTTATTTAACTTTGCCCAGTGGTCTAAAATTAGTGTTCTGAAATATGAAACACAGTGTTTTTAAAATACGAAAGCCCAACCCAACTAGATTTCAAAAGACGTTGGTTTTTAGCTAAGTGCTAGTGCTAATCTACCTTAACTTAGCATGTTCCATAACTCCTAACTCCTCATTCCTCACTCCCATTAATGGAGATGAGTGGTTAAGTCTGTAATCTTATATCAATGTATTATTCTAGGAGTAAGCCCCACTGAACTAAGTGAGACCTGCTCCAAAGTAGACATGTAGAAGATTGCATTGTTAATCTCTTTGTAACTGAGAGGCTGCTGTTGCTTACTGCATCTGCCACCTGAACAGCAGACTTGTATGTAGTCATGATGCTGAAATTGCCTGATGCTGGTTCACAGGAATACTTTCGATTCTATAGTTTAGAGCCAAATATTCCCTTGTTCTATTCAACTTCTTGTTCTATTCAACTTCTTTATTCCCAGTTAAGACCCTTGGGGGTTTATTGATATTTTTAAATGTCTATGAGTACTGCACTTTCTTTGCCAAAGATTTGGAGTTATTATTTCCTATTTTAGGGGATAGGGTCTTGTAAGTTTAAATTGCAACAGAAGAATTTACAATAAGGACAGCTTAGCGTCATATTTTAATGATTCATAAGAGCTGTAGCAGTTATCAAAACAGGCACTTTTTAAAAGTAAAGGGACGTATGCCTCTAGTATGCATAGGATCCTTTTCTTTATGACGATGCATTTTGAACTTTCTTTGGCAATCTGTCTGGTTTTCTCACTGAGAAGATCAGTGCAAACTTTCCTGAAATAGTTTGTCCATCCCTGTTGATAACTTGATAAAGAAAGAGGTAGCTAAATGTTACAATATTTGATTGAAAACAGTTTGTAGCACAATTCTGAAGAAGCAATAATTTGGTCACGGAGATAGGTCCTTCTGAGGAGTAATCATATAGGGCAGTCTTCCCCAACATTTTGGACTAGTTTCCATCAGCTTCAAGGGAAGGCCAACCGAGTGCTTGTTTGAAACATAGCAATCCTTGGTGACCCACTTATTACTTGAGAAATGTCTGTACCAGACAACATGTGAAAAACATTTATTATTTTTGCTTTTGTATCCCCTCTGGTGTTCACTGTGATGTTTGAAACAGCAGACCTGTCATTTCTCAGACACCAAAGGAACAAAAATTGCCAATCCTAAAATCTGAACAAAGATTCCTGGATAAAAAAGTCTCCGGAAAATCATTCGGGGGTCACCTTTTCGAGAATAGTTGGAAACATGCAGTGATAAAGACAAAAAGGATAAAACAAGGTAAGATGTTTAAGGTTGTCATTTGATAGTTATCCTAGGCTACATTTCATAAAAAGGAAACTTACCAAGATTTTTTAGTGTTGGAATTGCCATAAAGATCAACCTAATCCCTATTTCTGGCTGCTTCCAAATTGTCATTAGTTTGTGGACTGGAATCCACTGACTACTGGCAAATTTAGGTTGAGCAATTATAGTGGATTTCGTAGTTGTGTACAACAAACAAATTCCTTTGCAATAAGAAAAGTGATGGGAAATACACTGAAAGGGGATAACAATTGCTTGATTTAAATACATACAACATCCCCACAAACAAGCTGGTTGTCTGGGAAGGTACCTATGTAGTTTTTCCTTGCACTTTTTGTTGTTGAGAGTTATCTTCCACTCCTTAAAATCAATAGACATTTGCCCACTGAGTTCAAAAGAACAAGAATTATCCTTTAAACTGCTGTACTGCACACCCTCTCCAGATATTGCTGTTCTTCTCAGCCACTTTTGATACCGTTAACAATAGTATTCTTCTGGATGGGCACCCTGGTTTGGAAGATGGAAGTGATGTTCTGATTGGTTCACTTCTGCCTCTCAAGCTGTTCCCAGAATGTGATAGTTGGGAACTACTGCTTGATCCCATAGAATTTCTTCTTTGCTGTTTCGTAGTGTTTTGTCTTGCTCCATACTTTTTCATAACTAAATCACACTTTTGGATAAAGGCCATCAGTGTACTGATGACACCCAGCACTTTCTGTGTGACTCTTGTTTTATCAGTTTCAGGTGAGGGAGTAGAAGTGCTGAGGAGGTGCCTGGAATCTATAATGGGCTGAATGTGGGTTAATAAGCAAACTCAATCCCCCCAAGACAGAGGTTCTGTGAGTAGCTGTTTTGTCTGTTCAGGGAGATAGTGTTCAACTTGTTCTGGATGGGGTTACATTCACCCTAGAGGTAGCTAATGTGGTACCAAAGATGTAGTTGAACCACAGCTCCTATCATCACTGACCTGCTGACTTGGACTGATGGAAACTGTAGCATAACAACATGTGGAGGCCACCTCATTAGCTTCTCGGACTGAGTACACATTTTGGGGGTACTGCTAGATCAAACATTCTACTTGGAGGCCTTGGAAGCGCTGTGACAAGAAGTGCCTGTCCACAGCATGGGCCGGTGCACCAGCTGCGTCTTCTCCTAGACAGAAATAACCTGGCCATAGTTATTCATTCCAGGTAACATCTAGGATTGAATAATACAATGTTTTGTGCATGGAGCTGCCATTTAAAATGGTTCAGAAACTGCAAATGGCTCTCAGTACGGTGGTTAGGCTGCTAACTGTAACTGATCATTTTAGAAGTATTACACCAATACCTGAAGAACTTCACTAGTCCATTTTCCACATGCAATTCAAAGTACTTCTGAAGTCCTTATGTGACTTGGTACCTGAAGGAACACCACCTTCCATATCAATCTGCCTATGTAGTGAAGTCTTCAGAAGCTCTCTTCTGGAGCTCTCTCCATTTGAGGGAAGGTGTGTGGTGGCCAGAGTGAAGGCCTCTTCTGGTTGTGGTAGCCCGTTTGTTCTTTCCCAAGGGAAGCTTACCTGATACCAGCATTACTATCTTTTCAGTGCAAGCAGAGACTTTTTACTTTCCCAGGCTTTTTAATATATTGCTGTTTTTAATATGTTGTGTATTAGCATGCTTTTGTAAATGGCACAAAAGGATTGCTAAAGGGAGATATATAAACATTCGTTTGTAAATAAAATAAATGTTAAGGTAGTCAACGAGAGTTTGATTTTGTTCTAAAACAGGTTTGGGGGGGGGGTTAGCGATGGCATTATTCCAGCTTTGACTGCCATTCAGGGGTTCTTAGGATTGCTGCAACTTGATCCTCTTACCTGGGAGTACCGTAAGCCCCATTGAACTTGGTGGAACTTATCTCAAAGTAGACATGCATAAAATAGTGCTGTTATCGGCAATCCCCCTGCAATGCATTGTGTTCCAGATAGTGGCTCAGCGTAAGGAACAGAATGTGCATGTTTTAGATACTGGAGTAAGTTTCAGCTGTGGATTTGACATGATGAATAGATGTTATGTAGTTAGTTTAGTCTAAGTGTGTGCACACACAGTATATTTAGAAGAAGGCATTTCCGCTCTTGACGATTCCTGACGCTATAGGTGGCTGAGAACATAAGCTCACTATAAGGGAACTGCTCCTTCTGACTTGGTAACCTCACAAGGACCAGACCAGTTTCCTGTGCCCAGACATGTCTCTTCAGAAGTCTCCCATTGACCTCAGTGGAGCAAACTGCTAAGCAAGTGTAAGACTGTAGCTCTAGCTAGTTTTGGCCTGATGTTCCATGTATGCTGCTTTGAATTATTTCTCTTAAGCAGAATATACATCTGCATATGGCTTGAGAGACTCTGATGAAAATGCTGCAATGCCAAGTCTTGCTCAGGCAATACCAAACCCCTCTCCCGTTGCACAGAAGACACAAGGTGCTGCTCATTTATTTCCAGACAGGTATACCATTATAAACTCTATTATTGTATGAAGTGTATAGATGTTTCACATATTCAAAGTGCACTGCACAGGTATAATTCAGAGGCAGACTTCAAGCGGAGGAATTTCTAATAAGCACATCTCATAAAAGTTCATGTACAAATTTATTTTAAAAATAGCAATAGAAGATGGAATTTTAGCTCCATTTCTGCATTTAAAGTCAAATGGATTGAAGATGTACACTTCTAAAATATGAACAGGTCATGATATAGTGACTTGTATAAATCGTCATGATATAGTGGAAATTCTATTACTTCCAAATCTTGTATGAGCCCCAATTCAGACATTGGCAAGTAGGCATATAGCCAGTCAGATGGTTAAAGCTGTTGCTTGTGATCATCAGTGATCACCTGTTCAGAGGAAAGGGGGAAGATTATTATTGGGTACTTCATACCCAGACTGGCTTTGTTTTTTGTTTAGAGCAAAGGGAATCACTTGCCATTCAGTCACCATCTTGCCTCAAGCTTATTAGTTTCACATTGGCTTGTTTCAAACAAGCTATGTTTTGTCAGTTGCAACAAGGAAACAAGCTGTAGGTAAGCAAAAATGGAAATGAAATGTTCCACATTCTACCTCATAGCTGTTTGGAAGAGGAGACCAGTTTGTTCTGACCACACTAAACTGTGGTATAGGGTGATGTCTGAATATGGCCAGTGGGAAACAGCAAAAACCTCAGTATTTTTAAGTGATCAAGTACTCATCTGTGCCATAGGCTTACTGCTTTATGGTTTTGTTTTGTTTTTTAGACAAAGCTTATGCCTGTACAGGGTAGTGTTTACTTCCCACAACATAACGTCTCAACTTCATTAATGGTAGTTTACAGTGTTTCATTGTTTAATGTGGTATGTAACTGAGAGGCTTCTCACTAACTCTACAATTGAATGAACTGGAGAAATGACAAGCAACCACAAGTTTCCTAAAGTGAATAGAGGATAGGTTTTTGCTCTTCTCCCCTACATGTTTCTTTTAGTGTAAATTGCCCCAGAGCCAGTGGTAGAAAGCCAAACAGCAAGCATGTATTTAATAAACACACGTTTAATTTGGCCCTGGAAGTTCTGTATGTGTCTTACCACTCAGCTATACATGTATCATTAAAAAACAATTTTTAGTAGAAATGGGAGTGGATGAATGTACTGTTCATGTTTTTCTCATAGCTTGTGGCATATTGCAGCTGGGGTTGGGGCAGGATCGTTTAAGCAATTCCCAGAAGTGCAGACAGGTTAGTCTGTTGTAGCAAAAACTACAGGGCCACAAGGCACTTTAAATCAATATATGTATGGCATAAGGTTTCACGGACTAGTCAACGTAGTGTTATGAGTTAGAGGTCAGGGAGAAATATATGACAAAGAGCCCTGTTTTATTTCTACCCAATTATGTATATCCCTGTATCTGTTGACCAATCCCATTTATTTGGGATAAAATATGTTTAAAAATTATAACACAACGTCTAACCATTTAATATTATATAGATAGATACCTTCTTCTTTTGATTTTAGCTGTTACAGTAACGATGACCCCGGTTTACCACCTTTTGTGCTTCCGCGTACTTCATCACAATACTTTATTGAAAGCTGCTACAAAAGCAGGCAAGTTAATTTTACTCTTTATAGTTTGGATTCAGAATTATGTTCCTGAAGGGTGAATGTTGGCATGTCCGACTGGGCTTTAGTCAGCCTCAGAGCTCCTTCCCCTAGGGTCAAAAGAGAGGCAAGGCCTCCGAGAGGCGGATCTGCTGCCCACTCCTCACTGCAGCAGACGCTACTGATGTCAGAGCTCTACTGGTAGGCCTCAAAAGGAGTATTATTAAAAGTAGATGCAGTGAAGGAGACATACCCAGACCTGCAACATGGACCCTACACTAGGGAGAAAACTATGGCAGCAAACCTGTAAAGGGTGGAGGAGGGCTGCTTCATCCTTACTTTCTCCCTGCCAGTGACAGCCCAGCAGGGCACTGGGTGAAATTGCCACCTTTGATTTCCTCTCCTATGTCTTTAAGATTGTGCTTTAAAATGACTTGACACTGGTAAAGAACGTGGTGTGCTGGTGATATGCTCTTTGTGAACCTTGGGCCATAAAACCACCCTCACAGCACTATGTGAAAAGTAAGTGATGCCAGGATGGTTTTACTGTAAAACCTATTGCTGTCTGAGATACTGCTTTTTTTTTTCTTCTCCTGCAGGGGAGATACAGCCATGGGCGATGCTTATAAGAGAGGGTCATTTAGTTGGAAACCAGGCCCTCTGAAGACATCCGGTATGCATGGTGGAGCTGGAGAGTTAGGTGCTGTAAGGTAAGGCAGTATGAGTGGACCAGGTCTTTCATGAAAAACAATGTTGGGAACTACTTTAATTTATATATTTAATTCTGTCTTTTCACCAGACTGTTTTCTAAATGTTTATTCCTGACACAGCATAATAGTGAAAGAGGGAAACATGACTTGATCAAATTCATGAAAATAAAGTGAATATTTATTTTAACCACCTTTAACCGTCCTGAAATGGTGTGTCTGGCAGACTAGTCCACCTGCTTGCCTTCAGCAAGGTTACTGCATGGTGTGCCCTTCACCATGTCTTGGGACCTTACTGGGGGACACAGGAAGTGGAGAGGCAAGGATCAAAACTCACTTAGACCTGGGGCAGTTCCAGACTGTTGCTATATTGTGGGTGGGATTGAACTGGGCACCGGATAGTTAAGCAGCTTCCACATTTTAGCCTGGCCCATCCCCTTGATAGTCTCTGGACTCAGCCAAGGGGTTATCTTTTGTTGTGATGCTGGGAAACATCACCCCCTTGCCAAAGGCTCATATGTACAGTGGTACCTCGGGATACATACGCTTCAGGTTACAGACTCTGCTAACCCAGAAATAGTACCTCGGGTTAAGAACTTTGCTTCAGGAGGAGAACAGAAATCATGCTCCAGCAGAAGGCCCCATTAGCTAAAGTGGTTCTTCAGGTTAAGAACTGTTTCATGTTAAGAACGGACCTCTGGAACAAATTAAGTACTTAACCCGAGGTACCACTGTACACCCACAAAGGGGCAGGGGAAGGTAAAAAAAAAAAAGCAGAGATTTAGAATAAGCAGAGCTGGTGTCATCTCGCTTCCTGAAGCTAGGCAGAACCACAATGAGGAAGGAGAGCTCTCCCATGTAGTAAAGGCTTGTGTAAAGTTGCAGTATTGGCCTACTTGAGTTGCTGGAAAGAGTTACTGAGTCAATACTTTTCTCTGCTGGAGGAAAATGTTATGACTATTGTAACAGTACGATTCAGAAGCAGTTCCTATGCAAGTTTTATTTCCCAGAAATGCTTGCTGTCCTATAGCCGCTCAATTCAACTCTATGAACCCTATTTCTTAGTATTCATTTATAGGTCTGCCCTGTTAATATTTACCTAAATCCCCATGCATATTGGTCCTTTCAGTACAAAGGTTTTGATACTTGTTGAGTACTACTAGGAATCTGGATGGAGATTCCTAAAGAAATACATTTTGATGTAGGAATACTTATATGGCATTGATCAGCATGTTTTTTCATCTCAGCACACCGCTGGGAAATTACACCACTGCAAGTCACCTTGATTGCCATAGTCCATAAATATAACATTCTATTAATAGTATGTTCTTGTGCAAATGCTTGTAGGTTGAAGAAGTATAATCGGTGTTCCAGCCTAATTTCATTTCCAGAAGGATCCAAATTCAAGCCTGGTAATGTATAGTACCTAATATATTTAATTTCCTACCATCTGTCTTCACCAAGATGCATTTCCTAGGCAAACTCATTTTCTCACTGCTTTACTATGTGAACTTTCTTGCATTTTGAATATTGTTGCTGTTATAAAAATGTTTATTGAAGGCTTTGTTTATTGAAGGCTTTGTTTTCGTATGTACCTAAGGGACAGCATTTCTAGTCGTGTTTGTAAAATGTTTCAAAGGCTTAATTCAGCTAATTAACAAAAGGCAATTACTGATACAAGCTACTAGAGTTATTCTAGATTCATTCTAGAGTTGTTTTGGAATGAAAATACATTGGGTCATATTGCATTTTTATGGTCACAAATGTAATTTTTCTACTTTAATGCATACCTTGCTCAAAAGATTGCTTAGGAAAATAATAAAACTAAATGGATAACATAAAATGCTAATATAGCAAGAGAAATGGGAATCTGTTTAGTTTTTTTAAAATCCTAGGTATCTGTACTTCAAATTGATTTTTTATGAACCTATATAAAATCATAGGCCTCTCTAAAAAGCATGGTCAGACTAATGCATAATGGGCCAGGTTTATGAACACTATGTACCCCTTTTTACTACCTTTGACAATCTCTCAGATAACCATTACAACTTGTTTCTATTTTAAGGAATGGGGTGATTTTATTCCCCTTCACTGGTTTTTGATGTATTTTGTATAATTCTGTTTTAAGTACTTCCATAAGAGGGGCACATTATACTTTGTACACACTACTAATCAAGGGGAGTTTTGTTTTTTCTTCTAGGTTACCGTTTCACAGACCCTGTCACTGGAGCTCCTCCTCAGTTCCTCCAGCGGCTTTCTCAACTGGCTGCATTGGAATGTGAAACCATACATCAAGAGAAAACAAGAAGACTCAGGAAGGCCAAGAGACAGATGATGTAAACAACGTACCAGGAAAGGAACAGGCTCCTTTGAAATCATGTAAAGTTACTATTTTCTTGTTCACGTCTATCTAATTCTTTCACAAATACTATGTTGATCAACAAACCTCGCAATTAAGGGGAAATATGTGATTAATAAAGCTTTTTTATGTTTGTAATTATATTGCCATGGTAAAGTTTTTGAACTGCATCTAATGCTGTAGATGCAGTAGCAGGTCAGCCTCCCCTCCCCTGAAATAGTGATAGAAAAGTCAGAGTTGGAAGGGAACCCTGAGGATCATCTTGTCCAATCCCCCTCTAATGCAGGAATCTCAGCTAAAGCTTATGTCAAACACCCAACCTCTGTCTAAAAACCTCCAATGAGGCAAGAGTCCTTTTGTTATTGAAAGAAAATACTGTCTGACTTATCCTGTTAGCCTGCCTGCCGTTAACACATTACTGGGTTTGGGTTGCTTAACTTCTTAGCCCTTTGCTATCCCCAGGATAGGCTGTGATTTATTTCATCAAATTTATATACTGCTTTACAGGTTTCCTTAAAAAAAATCAAAATCAAAACCCCAAAGCAGTTTACAAAAACAATTTATCAGTAAAATGACTGACTAAAGGCAGATTAAAACTCACATCAGCTTTCTAAACAATTTTTTTAATAGCAGGTGCTGACACCACAAGCTGCTGTGTGGATTTCCACCAGCACCTCTTTCCCAGGGCCCATTTCACGTTCTATCTGAAGAGGACAAGGGTGATCATCATAGCTCCTTTTCTGAACCAAGCATCTGCCTAGTCTTCTGACTGGCAAGGTCATTAACACCTTGTTGTCAGACAGACCTTCAGCTAACAGGATCTTTGAGCAAACTACTCAGGACCGGCTTGTGTAGGTTAACCATAGCTTAGATTTCTCAATAACATTCATAACTTACTGTTTGTGGCTACCTAGAATTAAAAGGATTGCAGAAGTACTCTGACTGCCAGTCAATTTCAGAGCAAGGAAGAACAGCACAATTTCACAGAAGATTTTTTTATTAACAATGCATAGAGATGTCATCTGCTAGGCCCCTAGAAGAGAAGACAAACTAAGATTAGAAACATTTCAATTGGTGAATATTTTTCTGAGAATTTCAAGTTGGGCTGACAGCGCACATTTCAGTGTTTTACTTGCCTTTATGTGCACACAAAAATCACTTTCAACCAAAAAGCTACTTATCTGGCTGCCTGTGGTGACTAAAAATAGTAAAAGATGTGTTTCCCATAGTTTCCTATAGCCAGCTCGGTATACTACAGTAATTAATTATTACTCTAAAACACACAAGCAGTGCCTAACCTAAAGTGCAGTCTAAAGTCCATCTTAACCAACCACCCAAATGATTTAAAATAGCACAAATAGAGCAATGGGGGCATAATTTGTTCTCTGAATAAGCAGCTTATATGGCTTAATTAACATAACAATGAGTTCCGAATACAAAGAGAAGTAACAAAACTGCAATTCTACAGCTAGACAAACTGCCATCCACACCCACATTTGCTTACATTTCCCCTACAAACCCCACACCTAAAGAACTTTAAAATGTCAGATGTTCCAGAAAATCAAGTTAAAGATTGTATAGCTTTATTGTATTTCTAATCCTGCACATTGGGGCAGTTTGGTCTAAATAGTTTAGTTTGTTGTAGAATTTTGCCATAGTTGTATTGCAATATACTACTTTATCCTGTGGGAGGCATGGTCACGGTATACTCACATGCACACAGAAAGACATACACAAGTTCCTCCCCCAACTTCTGCTGATCTTTGCAATGTTGGACTGAGATGCCATTGCATTTCCTAGCTAGGAGAAGGGCAAGGAAAGCCCTCTGAACTTGATTTACAAAGGCACTTCCACCTCTGGCAGGGTGTCACCCCTTGAAAGTCTTAGTGTGCACAAAACAGGAAGGAACCTTAAGATGTCAGAGCTATGGTACTGTGGCTGAGAGAGAAGTGCCTTTGCAAGCTAAGACTGTGGATTCACCACCTCTAATCCGTAAAGGTATAAGGAGCTCCTTTAGGAAGCAATACAATTAACATGTGATGCTCAGTTTCCCACCTGGGAACTGACCATGACAAGATCTGCTTAACTTTGTCAATGAATTCCCAAGACTCCATGATTCCACATGAAGAAAATATTCTACAACCAGAAGCCTATATCCCTTGTGCAAGGTGGATATGTGTACAAAAACAAACAAACCAATGGTTATTTTCTGTACACACCCTTGAAAAACTTAAGATGTGTGAAGGAAACCCTCGCTACAAGTTTGTATTTTAGTGTTCTCCAGCCCAGCATACCATTAATTCATCCTCCTTATGAGCCGGTTAATCTGGTCTTCCCTGTTTCCTGCATCACCACCTTCTACAAAGTGAATGGTTTTCTTCTTCATTCCACCCCGTGGAGAAGACAGCTTGAATGGCCAGAGAAAGTTGTTTGCTGCTTTGAAGTTTTTGCCAACAGTATAGATTTCATGGATCAGATCCTCCATGCAAATGATGCCGAGTTTTCCTAAAAGTAGAGTTAGAAAAGGTTCAGAGTACAAAGTGCCTTCCCATTCATTGATTGTTGCAATCACCCTGCGGGTAGCTGAGAGAATGCAATTTGCCAAGTCACCCAAATGAGAGCATCGCAACCAAAAAGGAACTGGGACATGGGAAATGTATAGCACTATACACTGCGCGTCCAACAGAATGGGCACATTTTGTCACTGCTGTAAAGCCAAAATGTCCGTCACTCAAATAGTATAACTTGATAGTGGCACTCTGAAGAGTCTACTTGTATTTGTTTGACATTAAGTTAAACTTTTTTCTATTTTGATGTTGACTTCTAACGCTAAACCACAATCTTATTAGGCAAGAGCTGGTATAGTGTAATGTTGTGGCTAGACATAAAAACCACAATGTGTTAGGTTCAAATCTCAGCTCACAAACTAGACAGCCTTCAGCAAGCCTCATTACTCCATCTTGCAAAAATGGCATAATACTAGCACACTGTTAGAGAAAAGTTCTAACTGAGAACATCAGTGAAATACTTTCTATGTAAATGCAAAATGTTATGCTCAAGTTGGCCAGCAGGATTGCAAAGAATACTTGTCTCAGACGATACAAGAATGCAATAAGCTTGCAGATGTAGCGATACACTAAAATAATCCAGTACAAGTTGTCATAAGTTTACTTACCCAGGCATCCTTTGATGAGAGAGTTATCTGTCAAAGCAATGCGCTGCTTGTTGATCTTCCCAAAACCACGCTTGTAGATCAACTCATGCACAGATTTCAAGTTGGGGTAACTGGAACAAAAGATAAGACATGACAACAGCACTTCTAACTTAGTAATGAAAACCAGGTGCTTGAATTTCTAAGTTAAAAATATAAAAATGTGTATGCCAAATGCATGAGTTCACTGGCAATATTGTGTCCTCAACACCTTGCTGTTTGTCCATTCAGTACACATCTGTATTTACCACAGCCAACTAATTTCTAAAATTAAGTAGCTGTATCCAGACATAAGCTTTTGGGTTTGAATGCTGGGAACATAACTACTCTCACAAGGAATGAAAATTAGCATGGACAACTTTTGGCACACAGTGGAATATTGCATTGGACAAGGAAGAGGAGGGGGTTGGGGGGAATCATTTTTAGCATAAGCAGGAAGGAAATCTGCTTGGAACATATTTATGCCAGAGAGATGGAAGGGGAGAAATAATGGCTTATATTATGTGTTTTTAAACTGAATTTCTACCATCGTCTTCTATTGCAATCACAATACAAAGCACAACGTACAATATTTAAGTTAGAGTCATAATTGGAAGGTGAAGGTAAAGGGACCCCTGAGCATTAGGTCCAGTTGCGGACAACTCGGGGGTTGCAGCGCTGATCTCGCTTTATTGGCCGAGGGAGCCGGCGTACAGCTTCTGGGTCATGTGGCCAGCATGACTAAGCCGCTTCTGGCAAAACCAGAGCAGCGCACGGAAACACCGTTTACCTTCCCGCCGGAGTGGTACCTATTTATCTACTTGCATTTTGATGTGCTTTCGAACTGCTAGGTGGGCAGGAGCAGGGACCGAACAATGGGAGCTCACCCTGTTGCAGGGATTCGTACCGCCTACCTTCTAATCAGCAAGCCCTAGGCTCTGTGGTTTAACCCACAGCGCCACCCGTCCCTTCATAATTGGAAAACGCACATTAAACATCTGACACAAACTTAGGTCAGTAAAATACAAGGATGAAGTAGAGAAAAAGCACCCAACACTATAACCACATTAAGATAACTTAACCCTGCAAGCCAAAAGCTTGCCAGATCAAAAATGTTTTCAATAAATGACATACGGTGGGTTTTCGGAGGGGGGGGGACTTATTGAGGCAGGGATTTCTGCATTCTCAACAGAAGATGTCCCAACCAACTATGCTTCTACCACC
Organism: Podarcis tiliguerta; assembly: GCF_965153285.1. Classification (NCBI taxonomy): domain Eukaryota; kingdom Metazoa; phylum Chordata; class Lepidosauria; order Squamata; family Lacertidae; genus Podarcis; species Podarcis tiliguerta. The sequence goes on along the minus strand of NC_139540.1, from coordinate 31,941,367 downwards.
ATTAGAATGCACAGAAGATCCTGTGTGAATCTTTAAAAGGCAGGCTTATATTGGAGGAGAGCTACTACAGGTACCCTGGAGGCAAATCTTTTGGCCCAGAATTTGTTGCTGGGAACTACTACACTTTCAGGACCATAGGAATTCTTCACTATTTTAATACAACACTTTCTCAAATAGGAGTGATACTTCTAACTGTACAATCACACTGCATTTTGTTGTTCAGCAAGAACTAGAGTATGGTTTCCTATATAGAAATGCTACACTGGAAGTTTTCATCAGCAAGAGAAAGTATCATTTACCAACCTATACTCTAGTCCATGGCCTTTGGATAACATAGGTCAGAAAGAGCCAACACCTGTATTATCATGAATTACTGTACTTTTCCAAACATTAGTCCAGAGCTAAAACTATCTAGCCCCTTATGTATTATAAAGATGAATATATTACGGCAGTAGACTCGTCTGAACGTATCAACTTGGAGAAGATAACCAAGGTAGTTCCTCAAACAAAAATCCTTTCACAGGATTACTAGCAGTAAACTTTGCAATTCCAGACATTACAAAGTAGCTAAAGTTCCAGCCCAAAGAGGCTTAGTCTAAAATGTGACAAGAGGGAAAAGAGGCATGAAAGAACTTTGGTAAACAGAAGAAGGTACAGTGGACCCTCTGGATATGAATTTAATTCGTTCTGAGGGCCATGCACACTCAGAAAAATCTGTATCCAGAGGAGCCACTTCTGCACATGCGGCGAAACCTGGAAAAATATTTCCAGGTTTGTCGCTTTCACAACCCAAAGTTTATGCTACTCAAGAGTAATGTAACCCAAGGGTCTACTGTACATTTATTTCTGTTACACATTCTGTACGGTATACAAATTAGTAACATGAAATGCACATGAAAACTTGTTGCATTATTCCACACAAGTGAAACTGCAAAGAAATACCTCTTGTGGGACATTAGCTGGTCATACATGGGCTACACTATGGATCAGTGTATTTTTAAAAATGCTGCCAACCTCATTATGCTTCAACCTTCTAAATATGTATGATGCAATGCTCAGTCTGCAATAGCAGCGCAGAGTAGAACTTTCTGCTCTGGAGCAGAGGTAGAGACCACTTCGTCCAACGCAGACAAGCAAAGGCAACATATATAGGGAACAATATACACCACTAAATTTAAGATTCAACTTACCCCCATGCAATGTAAGGTTCAACAATCCTCAGCATGTTAATGGATGCTTTGTTGAGTTTCACAAATGTGCCATTGAAAATTTGACGCAGGCGAAGAAGCTGCAGTACCTTGCGAACCTTGGGACTAACGCCATTAATTCTAAAAGTGTAGTAAAACATGTTTCTTTTCAGTACGGTCTCCAAACAGATTTAACTACCAGCTACTTCCAATGAAAGCTTTCATCATCTTAGTAAAACATGTAACACTCCAGATAGCTGAACTTACATTATAATTAACATACCAATGACATTTATTTTTAATGGATAGTATTAAAGATAATTTTGCCCCCCACGCAAACAGTCCACTAAAGGATTAAAAAAACCTACCAAAACACATTCCTTGCCCACTTCAAAATAAGGAGCATTTAGAAAAAGTGGCAACTGTTATGCAATCCAAGATAAGCAAGAAGCCTTCATTGTGGTAGTAACCTATACAAATGATTCCCCCCACACACCCCAGAATTTCCATGGAGCAAACTGTACCACCTTTCATTTTTCAGGCGAAGACATGTTTATTCTTCTTACACTTCATTTTTTAGGTCAAGACATGTTTATTCTTCATACTCTTCCATCTGTTTTATCGCTACTCCTCTGCCATTGTGGCTCAGCTGTGCTCATATTCACAGAAAGCTACTATTGTTGATAGCAAACTAAACCTAAACGAGGTATTGGGGGGGGCAGAACACTGGCAGCTTTTGAGCACCGGGATCTAAATATGCTAAATACCATTATTTTAAATGCTACTTTGGATGCTATTAATTAACTATTTTATTATGTTATTTTATTAGTAATCACCAATTCTTAGACAGTCTGAAGGCCTTCAGGGAGAAATCAAAATAAATTAAGTGACTAAATTACACCTAGACCATAAGCAGAACAAAGCGCTTATGCATTTTTAACTCAAAATGAAGTCCGAGTGTGCTCAGTGGAGCTTTCCTCATTATACTGAAACTTGTGGGATATTACTTAAAAATGCAAAGCAAAAAGTTATGCTCTTTCACTTTGAAATCAATTAGGCTTTAACACTGATATAAGGCTGAAAGCCTTGCTCTGCATTAGGCCCAACGTGTATAATTTGAATGTTAAGTAAAATTGTATTTATTTATATTTAATCATTCATGTATTAAATTAATATACCACCCTTCATCCAAAGATTTCATGGTTGTTCACAAGATAAAAATACAGGATAAAAGCACAAATATTTGGAACAAAAAACCACTATCACCCCCTCCCCCAAACATATTAAAAATATTTTTATTTTGTTTATTCTGAAACCTGGACTTCATGGAACCTCATGGAACAGCTTTAGAACCGTTTTTCACTAAGGGTAATCTGAATAAAGAGGCTTCAACACAAGTTATTTTTGAATTATCTCATAAAGGACAGTGCTGCTGCAATGGCTTAGGTCATAAAAAGGATTACCCCTCAAACAGCTGCAACCCCCAGCACCCTTAACAAACTACAGTTCCCAGGATTCTTTGGGGAAGTCTTGTTCCTTACATATACAGTGTGGGTGTGAGATCAACTGCTGTTAATTTATGGGTTAGCACAACACATTTGTTCATCTTACCCTCTGATCCTGATCACAAATGCCAGTTTGGGTTCAGCAGGTACATAGTAATTGCCAGCTTTGCGAGCCATGCGGGCCATGCGAATTTCACGCCGGTACATCTGCCTGTACTCTTTGTGGTATTGCTCAGCCCTTTTATAGATTAATTTTCGCTCAGCAATTCGCAACTGAAAACAGAAGAGAATTTTATTACATTTCATAAGTAAATATATGCACATTTATTACATCTTTATCTCTGTCTTCCTTCAGGGTATCAGGACAACATACATCATTCTCCCTCATTTATTTAGTACGTTTATATCATGGCTTTCTTCCATCATGGAATTTTAAGTTTTTCCCAAGTGGTCTCTTATCCAGGCACTGACCAGCTCGAGACCCGCTTAGCTTCAGCAGTTATCTGCATCAGATACCCTCATCATGCAACCCAGAGCTTTCCAAACTTTTCATGTAGGTGACACACTTTTTAGACATGCATCATTTCATGACACAGCAATTCAGTTTTACTAACAAACCAGGGGTTAAACTAACCCCTTTCCAGTGCAGAGAGCGTTTGCACAACAAACCTACACACTGCAATCAACACACTAATGTGTCGCGACACACAATTTGGAAAGCTCTGATGTAACCTCACTGAAAGTAGCCTAGTGAGCTTCATAACTGAGTAGGGATTTGAACCTGGATCTTTAAGTCCTAGTCTGACACTCTAACTACAATTCCACACTGGCCCTTACCTTTATTAACCTGTAATAGCGCAAAGGTGGGCGGAGTACTATAGTTATCAAATAGTTTGTTTTTTGTGTGATCAGCCTATGCTGGAAATACTGGGTGCACACATGCACATACATAGTTTTGATGGTGCTTGCTTGGAATGAATGCTTACTTGCCTTTCTTTTTTAAAGAAGAGGGGAGCAAGGTCCCAGCCTTGATAGAGCAAAGGCTGGGGGAGGTGAGTTTTGTAACTGAATGGTTAAGGCAAGGAACCCCTTCAATGAGATGCAAGAAGAGAATGGATAAAGGGCATTTGGTTAAGAGCTTTATAATCTCTATAATGAAAAGGGTCACTGATAACCATCTCACTAATATATGTGAAAGATGTTGAATATGTTAGGGAAAGGTGGCTCTGGTGCCAGCTGCAGCTGCTCATGGGAAAGAATAAGCCAGAATGAGGACAATATTGTTTCTAGATATACACTAAGCAGTGGAGAATATAAAAAACTAGATTTTTGATCCATATATTACAAGCCTAATTTTATAGAGCCACAAAAAGTTAACAGACCAACTACCTAAGTTGTCACACACAAAAATCCAATTTTGCAGCTTAATGGTATCCCCTCTTAACATATGACATGGAACATTGTTACAGTATCAAGGCAAAACAAGCCACTTCCATCAAATTGCATCTAGCACAACTCCATTAATAAAAGCTGCATGTAATCCTGCATATACTAGGAATATGCTCCACTAAACACAATAGGGCTTATTTCTGAGTAACATGCATATGGACAAGACTGTTAAGTTATATTCACCTTCTTTTGGACCAACAGCTTTTTCAGACGTTTGGCCTTCATATCAGCAAAAGCCTTCCTTTTCTTCATAAGGCTCTCGGGAACCGAAGGCAACTTCTTCTTCGCTCTGCATTAGAAAGCAAAAGACATATACATCTGAATATGGATGTTTCTTCTCATACATACTGCACACAAAAAGAAACAACCTAATAGCCATACAATATCTTTTTAGACTTGTTAGTAGAAAACTATTGCAGCTATAGAACACTGCATATTAACCAGATTACTTTATTAAAACTTTTCTCTCCAGAGACAGGTTTATTGCTTTCCTGAATTTCCAGATATCGAGCAGTTTTGATTTCCTGAGATATAGCTATGTGAAACTCATTGTTACCACTGTTGGTAGTTATAAACATGTTTAACAAACCAGTGGCCTGCAAAGCTGGAGTGGTTTTTTGGAGATTTATAAATTACCTTAAAATCCCAAATTGTAATGCTGGTATTTTAAAAGCAGAACTACTTGCACCCCACTCCGGGAAAAAAAGTTTCTATAAAAATAATCCCAGTGTAATCTTAGGGCCATGGGTTCTAGCCCCATGTTGGGCAGAAAGATTCCTGTCTTGCAGGGGGGGGTTGGACTAGATGACCCTCGGGAACCCTTCCAATACAACAAGCGTATGTTTGGTTATCGCGACTAACGATCGCGACAGCGGGTCAAAGCCTTTTTTTTCGGGCAAACTATGCAAGCCAAATGCGGACAAACGCCGGCTCCCTCGGCCTGTAAAGCGAGATGAGCGCCGCAACCCCAGAGTCGTCTGCGACTGGTCTTAATTACCAGGGGTCCTTTACCTTTACGCAAGAAAAAGCGCTCAAAAATCCCCAAGCAGCCAAAGCTTCCGAATTTTCTGGCCTACCTCCACAAGCGGAGCGGAGCGCGTGTGCCGGAAGGCTACAGCTAGGCCTAACCGGGCCACGCAAACGACCAGACCAGCACGGCCTGCATGAAGCGAGGGGACCGAGTGAGTCTGGAAGCTGCCCACGGCGGTCGTGGCCTTCCCGCTCGTCCCCAGCTCCCCTCATTCCCCAGAAATGAACCCCTCGCAACGCGCCCCACTGCAACAGGGAGGGACACTTCCTAGTTCCCAGCCGCATCCCTCTGAATGAACCCCTCCGTCTCCCGAGAAAACACTCGCTAAGAAGGCTCAGCAAAAGCCTCTTCAGAATACGGAGCCCTCAGCGGCGAAGGCCGAGAAACAAAACCCAGGAAACGCTTTCTTGATATCGCGGATGGCAATGGATTGCACCGAGGAAGAAAAAGCTACTCACTCTTCGCCCGCCATGGTCGCCGCCGGAAAAGAAAGAGTTGGCGCATGCGCGGTGAACTTGAAGACTCTTTCCGCCGCCTAGTGGAAGGGACCATTAAGCGCAAAGCCCCAGCTTTAGGTGTCTTACGCGATGCCTGTGCTGAAAAAGGAAGAGTGCCTATGTAAGAGCCGGAACTGTAGCACATGCGTAACTGTCATTAACTCCTTGATGCGGTGAATATCCAGGTGTTCGGGGGAATGAGAAAATAAGGCAACACACACACACACACACACACACCAAATAAAGGTTTTTCCAAGCAGTGAATTTTGATGAGTGTTATATTCAGGTCTGGTGTTAGGAACCAGCTTTTCGATATTGTTGGTAGACATACACGGAGTGGCGTCTTGAATTCTCAGATTCTGGGCGATTAAAAATAGCACGTTTTATATTATTTCTCTTGAAGTATATAAAGGGCATGTAGCCATGTATACTTTGCACAGCCATGCATATGGTTATTCTGTAGTTACTCCCAGTGAGGTGCATAGAATTTCAGCCTTGACATTAGAACACTCTACTTTCCCTGTTGCCCTGCGACCGCAAAACCCAAGGAAAGCATGTTCTGTATTGCCGGACCAACGCAGCAAGGTCCACTCGGAGGCTGCCCCTCTGCCTGCCAGGAAGAACCTCATGGCAATGGGAGACCAATCTGGTCCTATCCATTGGCCAGTGAAGGAGCCCCAGCGCCAGTGTTTGCCTTCCTTCTCCTTCCCGATCCTTTCCCCCGTTTGTATCATGTGTCTTCGATTGTAAAACATTATAGGTGTTTTTAAGCGCTGATATGACTGGATAACATCGCTTCTTGCGTGAAAGATGTACAGGACGTAAATTAAGATGGGCACTCCTATATACACTTATCTGGGACTAAAGCCCTATTGAACAGTTCTGAGTAAACGTGCGTTGGACTACAGCGTAAGCACAATGAAACTCGGAGCAAATTTAAAATTGATAGATGACAGGTTAAAACTACATCTCCCAGCATACATTGTCAAGTGGGGTGGGGCAAAATAAAAATTATTGCTTCAGTGCATCATGGGTTCTGTAGTCTTTGCCAGCTGTGCCTTAAGTCTAGACCTGCCGCTTTGCATTCTGGTGAATGTAGGCAATTTATATTAACTTCTCCCCTTTCTCCCCAAGAAATAGCTAAGACTTAGTGGCCAGTGTGGCACGAATATATAGTTTCCTGCACGAAGCTCACTGTTTCCCAACGCTTAGGCTTCTACCCAGATACTTGGAAGTAAGAACACATAGGATTACAAGTCAGCGTGCTGTGTCGGACTGCAGCCCCATCCCACGCTGTTAGGTGCGCCTAAGTCCATTCAAATCAACGGGTTCAGTTAGGCTTGCCCAGTTTAGCGTTACAAGCTCTGTCTCCGAGGGTAACGGACTGTGGGCGAAGCCGCTCACATGAAGGTGAGCTGACAAAAGCTTGAAGCTGCAACCCTGTGGTCTGCCTAGGAGAAAGCACCAAAGAACTCAACGGGGACTTACTTCTGAGTAGGAAAAAAAAATTCGCAGACTGTACCAACACTTGTGTCCTCCATACTCAGCCCGCCCCCTTTCCACGTTTACGGTGCCATCGCTTTAAATGGGACTCTCTCCTTTTTATATATTAAAAAAAGTGTGCACATGAGCGCGACTCTCGGCAGCCTGTGCTTCTTGAAGGCCGTGGCACTCATGAACATGATTGTTTAGGAAAACAGAAAAGGGGCAGCAGAGGCGCAGTTCGCCCAGGGTGGGCGGGCCTAGCAGCGCGGGGAACAGTGCGCGCTGCCGCCGCCGCTGCGCTTGACTGCGCCGTCGTGGCCGGACTGGGCTCTCTGGTTAATAAAGGAGGGCGGCGCTGCTGGGCGGAAACGTGACGGGAATAGACGGGGGAAGGCCTAGGAATGCAAAGTGGGCGACGAGGAGGCGGGGCCGGGCTGGGAAGCGCGGATGATGGTGGGTTTGGGGGCGGGAGGGTTGGCGGAGGGGGGCCTGGTTTCCTCTCGCCGGGGCTATATAGAGCGCCGAGTGGTGGGAAAATGTTCACTTTCAGGGGCGAGGTGCTGAGCTTGGGCACAGCCGCAAGGCGGAGGGGACAGGTAGGGCTAAGGCGCGAGGAGCGTGAGAGGGGTAGTAGTAGCAGCAGGAGCAGCAGCAGCCGCGGCCGCCTCACCGCTCAGCCTTTTCCGCGAGCTGGGAAGGTGGCAGCCGGACGCCCCTTCGCGTGTTTGTTCTGAGAGCGCGGAGGAAGCGCAGCAGGAGCCTCCGAGGGAAACTTGTTCCGTGCGCTGCTTTAACTTGCCGCTCGCGGTGGTCCCCTCAGGGTAGGAGGGCGCTGAGAGATTTGCCCTCCCTTTAGCGTGCCCGTAGCAAGAAATAGTGGCCACTGCCGCCGTCACCGAAGGCGTCTGAAAGAGCGAAGCCGGAGGCGGCCCTTGAGGTGCCCTTAGGAGGCTTGGCTGGTGCCTAAGCGCAGAGTTCCTGCCTTAAGCGCGGAAGCAGCTTGCGCGCTCCCTTCGCTGTCCGAGGAGGCAGAGAACGGGCAGTTTCTGCGCTCCTGGCTATGCTCGGGCGCGCTGCCCCTCGCTGAATTGTCGAGGCGCGCGCGCTCTCCCGGCTTCTCCGCGCAGGAGGACTCCGAAGTAGCCTTTTTAGGGCGCCGCCAGCTGCTGCTGCTGCTGCTCAGTCGCCCGCTTCTCCTCCTCTCGCTGCTCCTCCCGGCTGCCCGACCCCCCTCCAAGGGAGCCGCCACCATGAACATCATCCTGGAGTTCTTCGTGGTTACCTTCAAGGTCCTCTGGGCGTTCGTGGTGGCCGCCGCCAAGTGGCTCATGCGCCCCAAGGAGAAGAGCGTGGCGGGGCAGGTGTGCCTCATCACCGGCGCTGGCAGTGGGCTGGGCCGCCTCTTCGCTCTGGAGTTTGCCCGCCGCCGGGCGCGCTTGGTGCTCTGGGACATCAACACGCAGAGCAACGAGGAGACGGCGGGCATGGTGCGGCACATCTACCGGGAGATCGCCGAGGAAGCCGTGGTCGCTGCTCAGAAAGGTAACCGACCGGCGGGAGGAGGTCGCTGAGGTGGAGACGGGGATGAGCTTGGGAAGCCCCGGGTTCTTAAAAGGCAAACAAGAGAAGCAAGCGCCACTTCCTTCTAGGAAAGAAAAGCAAGGGTTTTTTTTCTATCGATACTTAAAAAACAGCGCTCTCTCGCACGTGGTCTACTCGGGAGTAAGCCCCATTAAGTTCAGTGAGGTTTATTCCCAGGTAAGCGTGTAGGATTGCAGCCTTGGGTGCTTTAAAATTAAGTGCAAGATTCTGAGAGAAGAGGGTACAGGAAAGAGAAAACATTTCAAGAGCAGCGGCAATAGTAGCAGCTGAAAATGTTACCTCCTGGATCGTTGCTCTTGTGCAGAGACCTCCTGCCGATACCTGGACAAAGTTCTAGATTAACTTTAAGGATCATTCTGTCCTCAGGGGGCAAGGGATGTCTTCTCTTTAACAGAAATGTGGTGCTGCTCAGGGCAATAAGGCAGATTGTGGAGTTCTTTGATAGGATGCTTTTCTGGCACACGGATCTGTACATGGTTGGACGGGAAGAGAAAGAGACAACGGCTTGTGCAGCTTGTAGTGTTCTCCAGAGTGACTTTACCTGCCTCTTTATCAAGGGTGGCTGAGTTGCAAACATTCGTAAGTCCTCCTATTGTGTGAAAAAGTGTTGGGTGGGGTTTTGTAACCATTTGGTCTTAGGGGAATATTCTCCATTCTTGCCACCCAAGAAGTTTTGGGAGGGATGCAGTGATTTATTTTTTTTACAGAGGCAGAGATTGGCACACTAAAGGCAATGACTGGTATTCAATTAACTTCTCCTTGGTGTAGACCCACTGAAATTAATGGGACTTAACTGAGTCATGTTGGTCCATTTCATTGAGTACTCCAAATACTGCACAACAGTTACCTTGGATTCCAGAAATTCTAGGCAAGACTGAAATTGAGGAACTTTTCTTGCTTTGGTATGCTGGGCTGCAGCGGTTTGCAAATTTTAAATTGAATGTGCAGGTGCTAAAATAGCAATAAAAGCAAATGAGCCCTCGTTGACCATTTTCAGAAAACTGTGTAAAGGTCTGGCTACCTCATCTGAAATGCACAACCAAGAGTCAGAAGAGGGGAGAATTAACCAAATGTTTACTAATAATATTGGAAGCTGCCTTTTGTCTATCTAGCTCAGTTTTGTCTATACTACCTGAAAGTGAGACTCCAGGGTTTCAGATGGGGGGGCATTCCCAATCCTTCTTGAAGATGCCAGAGATTCAACTTGGGACTTTCTGCATGCAAAACATATGTTCTGACACTGAGTTGCTATGCTCTACCCGACTGTTGCCTATTCCTGGAACAGGAGAAGAGAAGGAAATAATTTATTCCAGTGGAATTTAATATGGCCATTAAATGGAGAGCACCAAGTGGAGATAGCAAAGGAGGTCTGGGCGTATTTGGGATAGTCAGCCAACTCAAAACAGTAAATCTTGTGGGTGGTGAAATGGGAATACTCTTTGCTGCCTATTGCACAGAAATCCAGGTTGTGGGTTGTATGAGATGCAGTGTGATACACATGGAAAGCCATGGTCTGACATATTTGTGCTGCAACTCTCCAATGGTTTGACTTTACCCCCTAGACTCTGTGACCTGGGAGTTAGTCCCATTGAACTCAGTGGAACTGGCTTTTGAGTATACTGTTTAGAATTGGAGTGTCACAAATGGCTTCACCAGTTTGTTTCACCATCATCATCATCATGCTTAATTTAGCTCATGTGCACCATTTGCACAAACCTATTAAATGGAATAGTTGGGTTTTTTAAAAAAACACACCAAAAAAATGAAAGTTTGCAGTCTTGTTCATATTTGAGAATAAGCCCTAAATCTACTGAACTCAGTAAGACTTATTTCTAAGTTAATACAACAGTCAAGCTGCGTGTTCCCATACCATCAAATTTAAAAACTCCATCTGAAGTGGTTTGTGGATCAAGTTGTCCACTTATTTTCTGATATTTAAGCATTGCATGGTACCTGACAATAGTTTTCTTTCTTTCTTTTCTCTCCCCCTACCCCTTGCTTGTCTGGCTTCCTGTAAGTAGCTGGGCATGGTGAAGAAGTAGTACCTCACTACAACTTGCAAGTCCACACATATACTTGTGACGTGAGCAAAAGAGAGAACGTATACACAACTGCCGAGAGAGTTCGCAAAGAAGTTGGTGAAGTCTCAGTCCTTGTTAATAATGCTGGTGTGGTTTCTGGACACCATCTCCTGGAATGTCCCGATGAGCTTATTGAAAGGACCATGATGGTTAACTGCCACGCACACTTCTGGGTAAGTATATCTATTTATGTTGCTACATTTGATATCTAGTCTGTCTGTTCCCTATAAAATGAAATCACAATTTGTTCAGGACAGCATTTGTTTTTGTGTGGCAGCACTGCATAATTGGGGCCTTCTGTTACTTTGCCCATCTTACTCACTGAGCCAGATCCTGAGAAAATTGTGTTCAACTAAAAAAAACAATTGGGCAAGTTAGTCTCAACAAACTTTCACCCTGTTGATTTCATTGGGACCTGAATGTGGCTAACACTGTTTGGGTCAGAGTCCCTGGTATATAGAGATATCTGCTGGCCTTTTTGCCACACTGATTGAGTCGTTGGTCCACTGAGCCCAATGTTATCGCTTACAAATGGTAGCATCTGCTCAAAGTCCCATGCAGAAGCTTTTCCAACAGCAGAAGTCTTGGTTGTATTACTTTTCATACTAAGCTATGCAGCTTTCCCTTGATTTTTCTGGCTATCTTCTGTGGAACCATCGCTAATAGTGTAAAACAGAAGTCTTTGGTAGTCAACGTGGTGCCTTCCAGATGTTGTTGAACTCTTAGCTCCCATCAGCCCCAGCCTGCATGGTCAAAGGTTATGGAAGATGGGAGTTGTAGTCTATGGCAGCTGGACGGTCCCACATTAAATAGTATGGTGTAAGATTCCCACATAGAGTTTGAGCAAGTGCTGCTTTTGCTACCCGAAGTTCTTTTGTATGCATGTTGGGTTGGAATTAATTCACTGTATTCAATGAGACTTACTCTTAGGTAAGTGCATACAGGATTGCAGCCTAAAGAGTGGGACAATACAGTTATGCAGAGAATATTGCAAATTTTTCTCTCCTCTGTTTTCCTGGGAAGACTTGGACCAATGTTTATAAAGAGCGACTTTTAAAAGACTTTGCCTAAATACCAGGCTATATTCAGAAATCTTTTCTTGAATTTCCTTCAAAATCCACTGCATAATATCCATTGTCAATTACAGCATTTATACTGTTGAAATACTCTGCAAACTCCGTGTTACTGAGAGTTCTAAATATTTGCTGTGCCTATCTTAAGATAGGAGAGTAGAAGACTGGTTCATGACCCTTATGTCAAGCATTCCCTTTAGAACCATGCTGCAATACTGTTCAGTGAGTAAAGCATGAATTGAAGGAAGATCCAGTTTCATCATATACTACTTGAACAATTCAGAAGATATTGGTTTAAATGTTTTACAATTAGAATGAGCCTGAGGGATTTTTCTGCAGAAATGAAATGCAAACACCCAGTTTATACTTGTAAAAACAGGGAACTTTGGTAACTGGGTAAATGCATGCTTGTGGCATAGCTGTAAAAATTTAGAGTTCTTGGAAGTGGTCACTTATGACATCATTGTCATTAAAATATGGGCAGATCCTAGCCTGCCCAGCTGCTCTTGCTTCAGGCATCTAATTCAACAATAACTTGCAACGTTATTGTGTATTCTAAGGATTCATTTAAAAATCCTAATTTAACAATGGAAACCTAATATTGCAGTGCTGTTCATGTCTATTGAAAAAGTAAGTCCCACTCTCTGTTCACTGGGGGAAACCAGAAAATGTTGCGCACCCCCTAAGGATTGCAGCCTTAGGTACGTTTTGAAAATCATTTTGATACGACATTTCAAGCTCTCTTTCCCTTTGAAGCACTGCTCTGGAGCTAACCCTTGCCATGTGGCTTGAACTTGACAGAGCTATTTCAGCTAAACAAGTCAATACCTTGTCATGCAGTGTTGTATAGTTTCAAGTAGCAACCCACAACCCTTTTCTCTGAATGCTTTTTATCAAGAAATTATTCTCCGAGGTGGATGCTCAAGCTGTTCTTTTGTTTCCCAGACCTAGGTAACTGAATACATTTGCTAGTTTCCTAAATGTAGAACAATATAAACACAGGAAGAGAATGTTTAAATCATTAATTTATGCAAATTAAGTAGCAAAAGAAATGGAAGAAGTAAAAATTGGGAAGAGCCTTTAGTAGGTACATTGGTGCTTCAAATTCAGTATACATACTTGGTATTTTACACTGGCTTTTCCAGTTGGTTGACCTTGGTGAAATTAAATAGTGTCCACTTGCTTCAGATTTCTGGATTCTGCTATAATGAAGAAAAGGCAAAGCTCTTTGAGGCATAATGAGGGAACAGCTGTCAAACACACACACACACACACACACACACACAGAGAGAGAGAGAGAGAGAGAGAGAGAGAGAGAGAGAGAGATCTGAATCACCTCTGCAAGTGATAAGAAACAAACACTGCTTTTCTTGGGGAATGTGGTTCCAAACAGGATTGTTGTTGATCCAGAGAATAAACACTGTCAGTGCAACCAAATCAAGCCTTTGGAACAGCAATACTGCTTCACCTTCTATGTATACCAGTATGAATAATCTTTGCTAGAATTCTCTATCAATATCTCTTATGGTGCCAACATGGTAGGAGATGGTGCAGGATTTCTTATATGTTGTACTTCCAAGTAACGTTAAACCATGGTTTAGTGCTACATACATGATGTCCTCCTCTGGCCGTGTTGTGATGCTTTGTTGAGAATATTATAAACTTGACCTGCCCATGGGAAAGTATGAGTGATCTGTTTGAATCCCACTTGGTATGCATCTAAGCTTGCTTACAGACTAATCCTAGGTATGACTACTGAAAAGTAAGTTCCACTTCATTCAATTCCTAGGATACAGTCCTATACACATTTTCCTACCTCCTTATGACAGTGTAAGCCCAAGGGTATGGGGTGTGATAGTTTTTGTGTTGTGTGTTGATCAGGAGATCATCAGCAGAGTAAACACTTATTGAAGTTATTGCCTGTTGTACTAATCTGGGTCTGCACAGAGGCTGAATTACCCCCTCGATATTGTGATCAGCCCAGGTATCTCTTTGTACCTAAGGTGTTAGCTAAGTTCATTTGCTCCATTTGAAAGAGAAAATGTTGCCGTGTTCAAGCCATATATTTGCAGGCTTATTTGGAACCTGTAACATGTCCAGATCTTGTTTTGGCTAGCCAACTTCTCAAGAAAAGTGGCAAAGTTTCCTTCATGGAACTAGGTTGGCAGGTGGTGTAGAACCTGCCTTATTTGATATGTGGGCAATTCAACAGACTTTGTATCTATTGTGTGTAGCAATGGGCTATGTCAAATTGCAGCATCTTCTCAAAAAGACAGACTTCCCAATAGAAGTCCTGCATTAGGTCTTTGAAAACCATTGAAAATGAGGGCGCTTGTACAGTCTCCAGGAGTGTAGTCTCCAGGATTGGTGCAGAGTAGGCATGACATTCCTTGGCCACAAACCATGCCTAGCAGAAATGGTGTGTTGTAGACATGCCTGCTCCAGAGCGAACTGAGGTGGTGCCAGGCAGTACAACATGCTTAACAGTACTATGGACTGTTCTGTGTATTTAGAAATACCTTACAATATTTTAGTACAACAGTTTGACTGACTAAATGCAAAGGCTGACAATGGGGGGGGGGGCAGGTTCTGTGCAAAAATCTAAATATAGACCAACTGGCTTTTTAGCAGAGGGAGCTTGCTTGTGAGTACACCCTCAATATCTTTTAGACACTTTCATTAACCGGTGAACTTCAGTAAAATAACTACAGTTATTTTGGAAATGATTCTCGTTAAACCTGCGTTCTCCCTGTGTACTGGGGTTGCCATGTGTCCTCTTTTTCCAGAATGTGTCCTTTTTTCCCCACAGGTAAAATTTCTGTCCTGGCGGATTTTTTGAATTTGCCAAAATGTCCTCATGTTCGGGCATGCTGCCGGCTCCGTGGTGTGCCCCCCCCCAGCTACGCCTCTGCATAGGACCGTAAAAAGGATCCTGCAGGGTCAAACCATGGGGCTATCTAGGCCAGCATCTTTTGTCCCGCACCTCCCCCCCCCCCGCCCCAGACACTGGCAAATTTGTCCTCTTTTTTCCTCTTTGAATTATGGCAACCCTACTGTGTACTATCTTTCTCTCCCTTAACACACTGCATTTATTTAAATTGTAAGATAGTACACTGTCCCAGGGACAGTTTAAGCTTACCCAAAGATCTACATACAGTGGTTAAGAACTTAATTCATTCTAGAGGTCTGCTCTTAACCTGAAACTCTTCTTAACCTGAGGTACCACTTTAGCTAATGGGGCCTCCCGCTGCCGCTGCGCCGCCAGAGCGCAATTTCTGTTCTCATCCTGAAGCAATATTACCCAAGGTACTATTTCTGGGTTAGCGCATCTGTAACCTGAAGCGTCTGTAACCCGAGGTACCACTGTATTTGTTAGCTACGTAACTTGCATGTTGCTTCCCCCCCCCCCAATCCCTTATCAAATGTATTATTTGATCCTTGGCTTAGCTTCCACTATTGTGTTGATCCTAAGACTTGGCATACACCAGTTGAAATAGGAAAGGGGGAGCATGAAAAAACACTCCTGTATAAGTTGCACTTGGAAGTATTTTGATAATTCTTGGTAGTTAGGTATGGGCGCCCAATATCCTAGAACCATGATAGGTTAGCTGGAATACAAAGAACAGGAGTGGAAATAGAACTTCAAATGTATAACATTTCTGCCTGTGAACAGGAAGAGGTTGGTGAGTTTAGCTTCTTCTGCCCTGTGCCTGCCCCGCCCTGTAGCCTGAAGGTCTTGGCTTCTGCTTACTACAAGTTGCTAAATACTTTTCAAAGCAAAGGAGGCTCCCCCCCCCCATACCTGGGTATCTCTTTATCCCTCTATCTAACTGTAATTCAAAATAATTTACACATGCCTATGTACCGTTTTATACCTGTTCAGGTTTCTGGGTCCTCCATCCTTCTGTTTCTGAAATTACTATCCTTCTGGAAAGGAACAAGAGAATTGCTTGATGGGGGAAATGCAGTGTTGGCTTCTTCATTGAAACAGAAGCCTCACACTAAACTCTACTGGCTTAGAATGAATGTTTAACCAGCTCAAGTTCATTTTCCTAGACCTTGGTTCCCTGGGAATGACACACCCAGACACTCTGTTTCCTAACTTCCTTGGCACTCTATTCTTGTCTGTCCGTAGGTTCTAGACAATCCCTTCAGGCCAGAACTGTTTCTTCTGTGCTTACATACTATGTTTCCTTTAAAAAGGAGCAGTGTTTATTCATTTAATTGTTAATAACAGCTTGCCAAATTGTCTCTTGGGATTCATTCATGGATGATTACATACCATCTTCCATGCAGCACTCAAAGATCGGGCCGAAAGGGGGCAGATTTTCAGGTATCATAGGAAAGTAAAAAGGTTGAGCACAGCCACAAGCCGTAACCAACAACAAACATTTCTTGTTCTAGGATTTTAAGTGGTGCGCTCTTGCAACACAGAGATGAAGCTATTGCAACACTCAAGTTTGTTTAACTGGGCAGGGTGAAAGTAATGCACCTTTTAAATACCGGATTAGATCAAAAGTATCCCTCAATGAGCAGAGCTGCACAATTGGCAATATTCCATGATGGAGCTCTTGCTTGACAATACCATTTCCCACTGCAAGTGAAGGAGCCTATGTTTATAGACAGATAAAGATATATCCTTGTCTTTGGCAACACTGCTTTCAGTTCACCTAACATTCAAGCTGTGGGTAAAACCTCAGTGCCTAGGGCTTGCCGATCGCATGGTCGGCGGTTCAAATCCCCGCGGCGGGGTGAGCTCCCATCCCAGCTCCTGCCCACCTAGCAGTTCGAAAGCACCCCTAAGTGCAAGTAGATAAATAGGTACCACTTTATAGCAGGAAGGTAAACAGCGTTTCCGTATGCTGCGCTGGTGCTGGCTCGCCAGAGCAGCTTCGTCACGCTGGCCACGTGACCCGGAAGTGTCTCCGGACAGCGCTGGCCCCCGGCCTCTTAAGTGAGAGTCGGACATGACTGGCCCGTACGGGCAGGGGCACCTTTACCTTTACCTTTAACATTCAAGCAAGATAAATTATCAGAGTTCAGGGACGCATTCCAGCAGCCAAAAACACTTGGGGCTGTGAAGCAGGGAGAGTAAGGAGGTGTGGTCTGGGGAGAGTTCTGAGGGCCAGGTAAGAGAGGACTGGAGGGTCGCATTTGGCCTCAGGGACTGAGGGCCCCCACCCTGCAACAAGAGCTTGAGCAGGTTCACACTTTTCATAGGATCATAGTAACATTGGAAGAGACCATGAGGCTCATCTAGCCTAACCAACTGCAATGCAAGAATCTTTCGCCCAACATGGGGCACGAATCCACAGCCCTGAGATTAAGAGTCTCCTGCTCTACCCCAATAGAAACCCATTTTTTAAAATGCAGCAGCAGCAGCAGCATTTCCAGCTTTGTGCTATAAGGAAAAGTTTCTTCTTAAGAAAAGGCATTTTTTGCATGCAAATTTCTTATCCGTTTAAAAATGGGTTTCTACCTATGCAAAAAGGAACTTGCTCAGACCCTTTGGGCTAGTCAGAATCTAACACTGATAATGTGTATGCTGTAAATACTGAGCTAGATCCAGGGGTCAGAAGGGTCTAGGCAAACAGGTCTCTCCCCCCGCCCCCCAACTCATAAGCTTCGTCTCTTATTTGAGAGAGAAGTACATACTGTGACCTAGTTTTGCACATAAAACTTAACTTTAAACCACGGCTTAGCATTAATGGATGAATGGGTTCTTGGAGAGGAGATTGTGGTCACTGCAGCTACAGAATAGTGCAGTTAAATAGATTAAATGATCCCATTATATCTAGCACTCTTAAGAAAACATGTTTATGAGGATGAGAGTGACGAAGAATAATGACACATGAGTGGGTGTCGGGGGGGGGGAAACAGTATAGATATTTACATTATTCATTTATTTCATAACCAAGTGTAAACGTGGCTCTGGGGCTAATCAAATGAAGTGAGGAATTCTCGCAAGTAGCAGTGGAATGCATTAGTAAGTGGGATTTAAGCTTGTGGTGCTAAGAAACTTCCAACGTATAATGAGCTGTGCAAAACAAAAGGTGACTCCTTTAATGGGGCTTGGCTGTTTAGATTCTATACCTAAAAATAAACTAACCTTTACAGGTTTTTCTTTCTTTGCTGTTCTTTTTTTTTAAAAGTGTGTGCCAACTGCTTTTGCTTCCTGATAATCCTGAATTAGGGTAGGCTGTGTGCGTCTTTCTTGAATTGACGAAATAGTAGTAAAGCAATGGCTAAACAATTTGGAGTTTGCCACTGACGTTAAATGTAATTGGTTTTATTTTATTCAGAGGACAGAAATCTTAACACTGGATTGTGTACATATGCAAGTTCTAAGCCTGCATCATGAAGTTTGCCAGTGTTCAAGACTTATCCGTCTGTCCCCAAGTCCTTGACCCAAATAATAGCATAGACCTAGATAATAGCATTTTTAGGTAATCCTAGCATTTCTCAGAACCTTAACAGGGGGACCACTGAGTAATCGGTACCTTCCCCGGATATCTTGCCTCTCTCTGCCATTCTTCTCTTCCAGTGCTTCAGTGTAGAACAGGCATAGGCAAACTCGGCCCTCCAGATGTTTTGGGACTACAACTCCCATCATCCCTAGCTAACAGGACCAGTGGTCAGGGATGATGGGAACTGTAGTCTTAAAACAGCTGGAGGGCTGAGTTTCCTTTTGCCTGGTGTAGAAGACTGTGTGTTCCAGGCCTCACCTTTGGCTTACATTGGACAAGAGTGAATTCCAACAGCCTGGCCAACAGAGTTGCACCTGAACAGAATACACCTTGGAGTCCTGTGCAAAGCACAGGATGTTTATGGCAAGCACATCTATGTGAAAAGGGTTCCCTGGAGATCAGGGCCGGATTTAGGTTTGATGAGGCCCTAAGCTACTGAAGGTCATGGGGCCCTTTATATAGCAGGTGGGGCCCATTACTTATATCATAGGAAGCTACACAACACAAAACACTGTTGCTGTATGTAGGTTTTATTTTATTTGTTTTTGATCTTATATTTTGGAAATGTACATCCAGGTTTTTCCCCCCTTTAAATTTTTTTGGGGCCCCTAAGAGAGTGGGGCCCTAAGCTATAGCTTGTTTAGCTTATACGTAAATCTGGCACTGCTGGAGATGGAAAGTTTTGAAAACCATTGGCGCATGCTATGGAAGTGGCAGCATCTGGCTGGGCTGAAAGAATGTATTGGGCAGCGCTGCAGTCTTCCTATTCTAGCCTTAACCTAGTTCTTTGGCTAGGGTTTAACATTTCTGTGACAGACAAATGGCTGTGACAATCAAAACCTGATTTGTTGACTCCTTAAGCCAATATTTGAACAACCCATTCCTACAGGGATAAACTTAGGACGTAACCCACTTCTTAGCCTACTCCCTAGAAACTCTGGAGATACCGTCCCAACTTCTGTGGTCTCATTAACAAGACGTGTGTTCCTTTCCCCCACTCCTCTCTGCCTCACCTCATGTTTCCATAAATACCTTATTGGTGAATGTAGACTAACAGTTGCTGTTAACCTATGCATTTATTACTTTATTTACAGCACATTCTGCAGAAGCCTTCCCTTGGTAGGATATTATGCAAATGCAGGATATTATGTTTTATTATTTTGGGCTATTTACTAATTGTGGTGTTGTATTTCATTACCCTTTAAATAGTGGGTAGTGAAATGGAGGCCTGTGGGCCTGATCTGACCTGCTAAGCCTTCCCTAATGGCCCACTGATTCCCCAACCCAACTTTGCAGCTTTGAAGAGCACCAGCAGGAACGGAACAATCTTCATCTTCATCATAGCACTGGGCTGAGCACTCTCCCCTGCTATTCTGATTTGCAGGGAGAGGATACAGTCTTCATGTCCCATGGAACCGGGTGTTGCTCAGCCCAGTGCCTTGTTGGGGATGCAGATTGGCAAGATTTTCCTCCTTTTCCCATTCAAACAGAGAGGGTGATATGAAGGAAAATTGCTTCCACCACCACCATGACAATGGGGAGGGGCAAATTTTCCTAAGAGAGACAAAGATGGCCACACCCACTTCAATTTTGCCACTTCTACCGCTGGGATATGACCCTTGGTGGGTTGGCCCACAATGAATACAACCTATGGACTGAAAAAGGTTAGACTTTCACAAGTAGGAGGATATCAGTGGGAAAGCCCTTTTAGCTCTTGGTTCAAAACCGAATGTGCTCCTAATATACACAGGAGTAGTTTACACTAATGTTGTCATCTTTGAAGGCTTGGTATTTCAAACAGCTCTTAGCAGTTACTGGGTGATTAAAGTCATGCTTGGAGCAGACCCAGTGAAAACAGTGGGCTGACTTGCACCCATTGATTTAAATGGGTCTGCTTTGAATATGTCCAATATTGGATAATTGACTATTGTTATTTATCATGGCAGTTTACAAAGAATGAGGGCAGGACCCTGCCCAAATAAGCTTACGCTCTTAAATTCTGACATGGGGAAGACAACATCAGAAAGGAAGCAGAGGCAGGTGTGTGTTCCCTTTTGCATCTCTTTGCATGCACGTCTAGGCCTCATGGTCAGAGAAGATTTTTGAAAGTGGGTAGCGCTATCTGCTGAATACTAAACCTTTATTAGCTCTTAAGGTAGGACTTTGGTGTACTCAGCAACTCTGTCCCTATTCATATTATCAAATGTGCATAGCTTGCTTTCTTCCAGCGGAGGACAAGTATCCTAGATCCTACAGAGCTCTATACAGATTAAACACATTTTCAGCACATTTTTAAGCAACTGTATTCAAGTTGTCTCAGTGGGGAACAGTTTGGTAAGTCATTTTGAATTCTGCCTATCTGAGAGTAAGAGTAGCTGCCATGTGAAATTGAGGTAATTCCTTGTATGGCTGTCTAACCAGTTAAACCAGTTCTTTCATGATGTCAGGATGGTGCAAAGAAGCTGGTTAACAGGACAGAGCCAAGAGGATATGAAATTTTCATTGTCCCTCCCAACTGCTCCATTAAGTAGATTCCAGTGCTGCTATAGGGCACTATGTTTTAGCATCTTACCTGATGGGTTGGGGGGGGTTAGTCTGCAACACAATTCTAGTGCTACACACATTTTAGCACTGTTCAAACATTTGCTGTTCTATTCTTGGCATTGTACTCTTGCCTGGATGCTTTTAAAGTAGTTAACAAGCTTTCATAATCCATATTTCTTGGTATTTTTGAGCTGTAAAATTTTGTCAGCTATTTTAAAATATTGTATGGTATCTTCCCAAGACTATAAAATAACAAGCAAATAATTCAGCTTCATAAACTTTTCTCCAAAAAGCCAATGGTTTTTATACACAAATTAAAGTTTGAACTTGTGTTTACTGATTGATTGATTGATTGATTGATTGATTGGCTGCTGTGGTAGATGAACTTCCTTTGTTATATCCTCATAACCATAGGATTATAGACAACTTGGTTTCATTGTTCTTGTTATGATCGTGTCCATAACGTTAATCTTAAAAATGGTAAAAAGTGGTTGCAGAATCACCTCTTGTAATCAGGATAGGAAACTTTCTAAAGGGTAATTTATGACTTCTGACTAATTCACACATTCCCACTAGAATATATCTAAATTGGTTCTGCCCCATATAGCAACTGCCTTTCTCTTCTAAATAAGAGCTAATCAACATGAATCAGAAACAAGTTACATGATTGAGGAGTGGACCACACTATGGAGTCTGCAATTTGAGGAGGTGGAGAAGCAATTCAGGCCCTAGAAGGCAAAGTTTCTTTGCATGTAGAAAACTAGTGTGTCAGAGGAGGGTTCCAGGATTAGCCCTCTCCCTGCTAGTTTTCTAAGTGTAGGGAGTTTCTACCTCGTCCCAAGGGATTATTCAAGCTGAACTGTATAGTATAGTCCAGGAAAAATGGAATCCTGCGATTCCATGGTTATTGGCTTCTATTGGGGACAAAATGTTTGTGCCAGATTTTTAATAACTCTTCAGAGCATTGGGTGTAGAACTTTTGTTGTGGAGATAATGAAGATCCTGGAAAGAATTCAGATGAAACTGAGTTCAGATGTATTGCATTACTCCATGGTGTTACGCTTCAAGGAGCTGGAGGAAGAGGGCTACATGTGAAGCCATTTCTAGCAAAGCTTCATAAAATGAACTTTTGTTTTTATTTTCAGTGTACTAAAAGTACCGTACAGAGAGCAACTTTAGTCGAGGTAGTTCTGAGTGGGTTTGTGGTATGGGAATTGGATCCAGACTTCATGAGTGCAGAACTTGAGTCACAGGATGTTCCTACCAGAGGGGTGGTTTTTCAAGATTTCTCTTCCCTGCTGCAGCACTCTGTACTTCCCAAAAATCTGCTCTGGACTGTTGGAGGACCCTCTAGAATAGTGCAGCAAGGGAAGAGGGAACTGGCAAATATCACTTCGTGTTCCCTTCGTCAAGTGAGAGCTTCTACTGGAACTTATTTTCTAAGGAGGGGAGAACAAGTCTGGGTCTCACCCCTTCTGTGTGAGAGAGGTTTCTTCAGTAAATGAAGCCAGAAGATCCTTATGATAGCAATTTGAGAACCAAAATGAAGCTAGGCAACCAATAGAGATTAACTGATTTAAATTTTGAATTGGGAACAATGACACCATGTCATTATATTACAACAATCTTTCTCCCATGAATAGTATCTCTCCCCCCCCCCCCAATGAAGCAAAGGAAAGCATGAGATAGAGTGGGAAACAGGAGACTTGAAAGTAAGTACAACTTACTAGCCCCAACAACCCCTATCCATCATGCCAACTTTTGCTCTCACATTTCCCTTCTGCTCAAAATAGTTTTTTACTTTTTACTCCTGAACAATTATGTTTGTTTGAAACTGCCACATCTGCAGAATTGTGTTGTACCAAAGACCATGATGTCCTAGAATAAACTGTTCCCTCACATAGGAATAAATGAAGCCATAGTCCAGTCTTCATTGATACCAAAGATGTTTGCAGATGCCTCTTGTTTCAAGAGGTGGGAGAAGCTCAAAACATGATGGTTGATCATGGGTCTGGGCACACAGAACTGTGTGTGGGACTTGGTGGAGTCCAACAATTGGCACACCCTGAGAACTGAGTGTTTATATTAAGTTTTCTGCATTGGTAGCTGCAGAGATGTGTTTGAAAACGTGCAAGCGCTCTTCTGTAAAAGGCTGAGAGACTGTTAGTCCTACAAGATACAATATCAGCCCTTTCCTTGGTCCTCCAGTCATTGTCCATCACTTGCCCTGCTTGCAAGTGTGGTAGATGGTGAAATTATTTGGTGGCAGCTTCTCCAACAAGCAGGGAGAGGAACAACACAGGAATAGCGGTGCAATTCCTAATGATCTCTCTTCCTTATAACTACAGGTTTAAAATGTACATTATTGGGAAAAACAGCATGCACTATATTATGCTTGCATAGTACGACTTCCCAGCATAATTTTTGACCCAGATTTTTGGTAGCAGTTGGTGCCTTGCAACAAAACTTCTCATGTTTTGAACTCCTTGAAAGGATGATGACCGGGGGGGGGGGGGCTCAAGCAAACCAGGTTAGTTCTGTAGTGTAGCAAATCCTTCATTAAGAGCCGAGGCAAGAAACTGAGAATGGGAGAACCTGTTAATCTTCTGTCATCCACTAGCTGCCCATTGAAAACACATGTTTGTGTGGTGTTCAGAGGTTTGAGCTAGTCATTTAACACCTGCGAACAGAAATGCCTCACCAAGAACATGTGAACATTCTTAGAGCAAAACTGTTTTGATGTCTCTGATTGGAAAAAGCAGAGACGCCATAAGAATGGAATTAGATTGAGTCAGCAGCAGTCTTTTTCTAGCTGAAATTGTTTTGGCTGTCAGTTACCTAGTGAACAAATGCAGCGAGTGGTTTAAGTTCAAGAAAATCCCCCACCTTTTTAGCTTTCAGTATTTCAAAATAATTGTGTTTGTTTAGATTAGGAAGCCACTTAACTTTAAAAGCCGCTAGTATTGGTTTGGATGGGGTGGGGTGGGGGCTTCCTTAATAGTACAGAACTAGTGGTGTAGCAATTTAAAAATGAGCCCTGTTTCTGGCTTACAGATGCAGTCAATTTGGCAGAAATGCGATTCTAGCACAGAGTCACTTCCTGCAACTGCATGGCAGCTGCAAAGCAACTGCTGTAAAGTAATTATAGACGGCTTAATCTTTCAAATATATTTCTGCAGGTGGAATCTCAGCAAAGTCCATGGAGGAATATGCAGGTGTCATGAGATGAGATTATACATGGAGCTTTGTGGAGACTTCATCTGTTGTTGTGTTGGCCTCTTAGCATGCCTGTTACAATGTGAAAAACAAGTCAGCCATACATTAATCTGAGCAATGTCAATATATTGTTGCAGATTTCTAAGTACAACAAGATACATATTTTTAAACACACATTCCTCGCTTATAATAGGAGCTTTTTGCCAGAATTGTGCAGTGTAAAAATTAAAGAGTAGGGGAGGGAAACTAGGAGGAAAAACAGATTAAAATCTCCACTCACCCATGAAGCTTTCTGGGTGACCTTGTGCCAGTCTCATAGGGATGTTATGAGGCTAAAATGGGATGGACAGAGAGACAACCTTGTGTGTTATGACTACTTTTGCAAACTTGCTGTCTCTTAGACAAGTTAGTCTGACCACTTGACTTTGGGAGAAAGGTAAGTATATCTGGCCTAATGGAAACTCTGGGCATAATTGTAATGAAACTTAGGGTGCTACATTTTCTCTGTAAGAATTATCTCAGGGGACCATTCACTCAATTGCCTGCAGTCTTGTATTTTGGCTGATGCAGAAGTAGGCCAATGAATGGTAGGCACTTACGTAACAAACTCGTGTGCTCTTGCTTTGTAGACCACTAAAGCCTTCCTTCCCAAAATGCTGGAATTGAATCATGGACACATTGTGACTGTTGCAAGTTCCCTTGGCCTGTTTAGTACCGCTGGAGTGGAGGTTTGTTAAGATTACTGTACTTTAAAACTGATCTTGCATGTCTAAGTGCTTCATGCTGTTGTTGAACCTGCTGGCGTACAAATTAACTCAGACTTCTGGGAAGCTCACAGCTCTAACTTCTGTTGAAAATTCAAGGTTCAACTTCAATTCAGTTGAGTAACCATCAGTTTTGGTTTTTTACTTTATAGAAATGACTTCCTTAGAAGAGTTAGTGCAGAGAAGAATGAGCAACACTTGTTGAAATACCAGCAGTATCGTATTTAATAGTCGTCGTCCCCCCACACGCCATACATGGTATTACATGTACCAAAAATTACCATTGTAGGCATAGTGAAGGTTAGATCAGGGTTGGAGAACCTGTGGCCATCCAGATGGTGTTGGGCTCCAGCTTCTATCTGTTCCAGCCAGCATGGCCAATGGTCAGTGATGATGGGAGCCAGACTCCAACACCAGTTGGTGGGCCACACGTTCCCCATCCCTGGTCTAGATGTTGCAAGGCAGCATTCCTGCTTGAGACACTTCAAAATTAAAATACAGTACCAGTGACATGACAGATTTCAAAATGATAGTTGTGTGATCAAAATGGAATAAGGTACCTCCTGTCTGCTCTCTTTCCTAGCCTCACACTAAGTACTTCTGGAGCACTCTGCCCCATGCTGTGTGGTCATCATAAGTGCTGGTGGCTTGATGAAAACAAAGCGTTTACTGGTCACTCCTCTACATACAGTTTTTATGTACTTAAATATCAATGGTGGTCTTTCGTTCTGATTTAAGAAGGCACAATTGTGAACCACTGTGGGTGGTTTTTTGTCTTTCACACTCCCAACAATAATTCCATTAATCAACACTGATTGTCTAATTTAGCCATTGTGCTGCAACAGGTTGTAAAGAGCAGAACTTCTTAGTGAGCAAGCAAAGGATATAGAAAAGGATATAGAAATGCTAAAGGAGAAGCGGTTTAGACTTCATATCCCTGGCTGGCAAATAAACAATGGCAGATTACCAGACTAAGCCACCCACACCTTCAGGTGGTCCACAAGCAAGATTGTCTCCCAGTTACTTTTCCCATTGTGTGTTTCCTTCTCCCTTGATAACCCAAGTCATGAGGTTTCAGAATGAAAGCACTTCCATACTGATGGGGCATTTCTTCTTGTATTATGACTTGAAGCTGACAACTGACTTCACAATACATTCCTGCCCCTCATTACACTGCTACATAAAGCTAATAATACAGATGAGAAGAAATTATTTCAGTTAGTGCTATCACCGCTTAGAGGACTTTGATTAAGTGATATAATGATTCAATAGGAACATGAACGGTGCTTTCAAATCTGTTCACTTTATTTTTGCTATATTTACACACTTGCTTCTTCCAATCTAGGATTATTGTGCCAGCAAATTTGGAGCAGTGGGTTTTCACGAATCTTTGAGCCATGAACTGAAGGCAGCTGAAAAAGATGGCATTAAAACAACATTGGTCTGTCCTTACCTTGTAGACACAGGAATGTTCAGAGGCTGCAGAATTAGGTAAGCAAACTAGCTTGTTTTTTCTCATCTCCAGTAACTGTGAAAAAGATAATAGCTATATCAAATGCCACAAAAATGACATGTTTTGGGTCCAGTACAATAAAAGATCTACATTGCAAAACATAAATATGATCTCTATAGCTTTGTTCATGTAACAGGGAAACAAAAATATTATTTGGAGCCAAGGTGCATTTTAGCTTTCACTTTTTGATGTGTCATAAACGCCTGTTATATCTGGTAAATGTACAGACTTGTTTAATCTAGATCAGACTTTAATTTAGAAACTCTTCACATGGCATAATCTGACCCAAATTAAACCATTGACTCTCATATTAAAATCAATGGGACTTAAGCTTATATTTAAACCATTCCCTTTGAAGTAAAAAGTGGCTTTAACTCTGGCTGAATCTTCTCTCTGCATGTATATTTCTAAAATGAAGCTTTCGTTTTTCTTTTTCAGAAAAGAAATTGAACCTTTCCTTCCACCACTGAAGCCAGATTACTGTGTAAAACAAGCAATGAGAGCTATACTTACAGACCAACCTATGATTTGCACACCTCGCCTGATGTATATGGTCACCTTCATGAAAAGGTGACTATCTTGGAATCTTGGCTAGTAGTTAATGTATAACTTTTAACAGACCAATGGGTACCCAGTATATTGGAGTGCTGTACATCTTGGAGTTGCTCTTACTAGTCTCACCCCTGGAAGACTTCTTGTCAGAGAGTCTGATATCATAAATCAGGCATAGGCAAACTCAGCCCTCCAGATGTTTTGGGACTACAGCTCCCATCATTCCTAGCTAACAGGACCCAGTGGTCAGGGATGATGGGAACTGTAGTCTCAAAACATCTGGAGGACCGAGTCTGCCTATGCCTGTCATAAATGGACAGCTAGAAAAGTTCTGTAGGAACTTGTGTTGGTGGAAAAACTTCTCAAGTGTACAATAATATACTTATAATGTTTGATTGAATAATGCATACAAGTCAAGCTGTGTGGCAAGAGGAAAACAGTGTTTTTGAAAGCTACACTAGAAGTGAAATAGTTTTGGATCCCAAATACAGCAATCTTTCTCTGAATTAATAAAACAAACCATTCCTGAGTATTTGTCCAGAAAGGTGCCTTTGGTGCCCTTTATGTCAGCATTCTCTCTTCATGGCACAGCACTAGAAAAGGTAAAAAGTTCATGGGCTGTAGTAGGGAGAGAGAGAGAGATTTCTCCTCACCCCAATTATTTTAATCTTATATTGGCATATTAAGAATGCACACACATCCCCCAGAACAGCCTATGTGGATCACATGTTAAGGCACTTAACTAACGCTTGGACCTTGTGGTGTTTGAAATGTTATAGTTTGCAGAAGTGCAGAAAAACTACACCACACTAGGCCCACCTGGCACTCATATTTAATAAAGGATTCCCTCCCAAACAGCCCCCCTTCCGTCCAGCTGCTAAGTCTCCATATTGCGGAATCCACAGGTGGGAATGGGGGTAGTGGAGGCATCCTGGCCTCCTTAATTTGGATCATAAGCGGGGGAGTTAATCAGCACTAAGTTATCTGCTCTTGCACTGTAGCTTCAGTTCTGGATAACTCCTACCCCCTCTGTTTGCCTTCTGATGATACACAAAAATTCAGCTTAATTGGCACATGCTCCTGCTTGCACAGTGAAGCTAATGGAGGCAGCAGCAGCAGCTATGCCCATTGCTTCAGTAGGCAACTTTGACAAATAATTCCATTGCCAAATACCCTGGATCTGAAGAAGTTCTTGCTTTTCAGTTGAATTCAAATTTCTGGGGTTTTTTAAACTGAAAACTGGCATCAACAAAGGCATGCAAAACAAAACTGGAAGTGTTAGTATTGATTCATCTAATCTCTGAAAGGTTTCTACATAGTGCCCCAGCAAGTATATAGCAAAAACTAGTCCAATGTCAAAATCTTCCTTCAGTTAAACATCAGTGTGGCACTCCAATTTTTGATGGGGCAGAAGGCTACCCTGAAATTTCTATGAAGTGTTCTAGGTCTCCCATTGTCTATTTTTCTTTTAAAACTGAGGCTCTTTAACAATGCTCAGAAATTTGGGGCGAGCAATATCTGAATGTAAACTTCTAATAGCTAAAACGGTTTGATTTCTATCTTACATTTTAAACATTTGTCATACACAGTCATATATTTAAAGTAATCAATTATTGTTATTGCGTCAAGGCTTTGTTTACTTGTACAAAAGATTATAGCACATTGTCTTTTGTCTGTTTTTCTTACTTTCAAGGAGAGGTCGGTAACTGCAGACAGTATTTTTAGCTTTCTGGCATTTATCTATGTCTAAATAAATAAATGCATCATATGTAAATAATGATACTTATTCTTGTCTTTTTATATTGTATTATGTTGTAAGCCACCCTGAGATCTACAGATGAAGGGCAATATACATATTTAATAAATAATAATAGCAATTCTTCACCAATTGTAATCTAAAGTGTTTTATAACATTTCTTATTTTCTTCCCCCTCTCAGCATCCTGCCTTTTGAAGCAGTTGTGTGTATGTACCGGTTTTTGGGAGCAGACAAGTGCATGTACCCTTTCATTGCTCAACGAAAACAGGCCACAAATAACAATGAAGCAAAAAATGGAATTTAACGTTTTACAAAGGACTGGTGTTTGTAGCTGAATTATGTTCAAAACTAAATGACTGAATTGTGAAGTGCACTTGCAGTTAGCAGATGCAATAGTTAACATTTTACTGTGGTATTCTCTTGGATCCTATACCTGTATAGTGAACAGAAAATCAATGTTTTTACATACTGTATATAAAGTAATAGAATTCTTGGAAACTGTGATGGGCAAAGTGAATTTATAAAATGTAGTGGTTACCCTTGTCCCTTTTGAAACTTCACTAAATGTACATTAACATTCTACTCTTTTGTAAACAAACTGTGTAAGATTGCTCCTGAGATGGCCATTCAACCAGAAGATGCAATTGTTTCAGCACCTATTATATTTTCTTGTATTTTCTGTGGGCAAACATTTTAAAACAAATGTGGTGAAATAGTGGGGCGGTGTTTCACAGGTTCACCCAGGCTATGTAGAACAGATAAATTTCAGAGAAATTCTGCTGTGTAACACCTACATTCATTGAACACTAAATCTTTCCTAACTCAACTGGAAAATGTGCATTTTATGAAGTTTTTGGAATTAAGTAATGCAGGACTTTTTCATTCCATTACTGAGAAAGACTCCCCTCTTTTCCCCATCCCAAATCTTTTTAAAGTTGGTAGCTTCTTAAAGCTACTTTGTGTTTTGAGGTGGCAATGGCATTTCTAAATTATGGCCAAATATCATGGCAAAACCCTTTCTGCCCCCCTCATTGCTCTCATATGTAAATATTACTTTACCCAAGCTCTTGTCTAAAGTTCAAAAGCAATCAAGCAAGGTGGATAAAAAAAGTAAGTCTTCATTCTTATGCCAGCTAATTTGCAAAGATACGGATAATGCTGGATGCAACTTGACTGTTTTAAGGATGGAAAGGGTGTGTAAATGTCTCCTCACGAACATTTTTTAAAAGTGTTCACGTTGTAGAAGCAGTTGGGTTTTTTGTTTGGAAAAAAACACAATTTTGTGCCTTGAATCTGAGCATCTGTATTAGTTGAATATTGTAACGGTGAACTTCTACCTCTATATCTAAATGTATACCATCCACTTGTAAATTTACTATAAAACGAATCCTGTGGTGACTTTTTTTTTTTTTAGAATGTCATGTTAAATAGTGACCAACTTTTGTGGTTATTAAAGTGAGCCACTTTGTTCTTTAAGCAACTCCTTGTATGTGTTTTAAATGCTGACAAGGTTCTTGGTTGGGTTGGAGAGAGCCTAGGAAACCACTAGCAAAGAGTGACATGGCTGGCTGCTGTTGCGCTCAGAGCTGGAAATTACTAGCTGCGGTACACAGGAACTCTATTTCTCCCAACAGCATCTAACTAGGAACTAGACTGTTAGGGGAGAGAGAGAATGTTTGGAAGGAGATATTGGGGGCTGTGGGAGGAAGTCAATGTTGGAGAGTTATTTGACACGGAAGCTTTGTAGATTCTTGGTAGCATCTGGGGGGGGTGAGTTAAACAGAAGGCATTTGTGCGATCATGTTACATATTTCAAGGTCATACGCTCAATGAACTGTGGACCACTTCTTGGCATCTGCAAGTCCTCTGGGTGGACACTTTAAGGTTTCTGCTGAGTACGGAAACTTGTAAGGAGACTATGCCTGTTGAACATCCCAGTTGGAAGGGGGAAATTGCCAGTGCAAAGCAACTGAATGCTGCTGAAGTCTTTCTCCTGCTCGTAGCAAGTGCTCCAACAGATATGGTATGTGATTGAAATAAAAATGACGAGAGGTGACGAGAGAGGTGAGCTCAAACACCCAGGAAAATCTGTTGAGGGCATTTTCAAAGCAATGTGGATGACACCAGGACTTGGTCCTACCTGATCCTTTGTGACGGCAACAGCAGTAGTTCCTTAGCAGCCTCCCCCAGCTTGGTGCCCTTTGGGTCACATCTGCCCCAGCCAGCATGCCTAATGTTCAGAGATGATCAGAATTAAAGTCCAAAATATCTATAGAGGGTACCAGGTTGAATAAAAGTGGCTAAGATTAAGGGTTGGAGTGTCATCCAAGCACTGTCTCTGTAACGCAAGTGATGGAATGGGGTCCTAATTTCAGGCAGGTCATGTGGAGGTAGCTAGGACAAGCTGGCTTTGTGGCAGGTGGAGAGTACCTCACTGACTGCCCAATGTTTGCTTACCAGAGCCACATTCACTGCAATGTCTCCTCCTACAAGGCTATATAGTCAACAGTGAATTGAGCTCTGAAAGACACATAAGCTCCCCCCCACCTTCATTGCTCTCCCTGCCACCAATGATAGCAATAGCAATGATGGGGTTTGTGTGCTGCCTGTCTGGACTAACTACCAAGGAATAGCAGCCCTCTTGACATGCGTGATCATTCTGCTTGCCTGCCTGCCTGCTCAGTCAGACAGCTCACTTGGGGCCTCCCAGACTTCCCTTGCCTTTTTAAATTGGCTATCCTTGCATGCTTAGTCATCAGAGTGATGATAAGGTAAAGGTAAAGGTAAAGGGACCCCTGACCATTAGGTCCACTTGTGACCGACTCCGGGGTTGCGGAGCTCATCTCGCTTTATTGGTTGAGGGAGCCGGCGTACAGCTTCCGGGTCATGTGGCCAGCATGACTAAACTGCTTCTGGTGAACCAGAGCAGCGCACGGAAACACTGTTTACCTTCCCGCTGGAGAAGTACTTATTTATCTACTTGCACTTTGAGGTGCTTTTGAACTGATAGGTTGGCAGGAGCAGGGACCGAGCAATGGGAGCTCACCCCGTCGCGGGGATTCGAACAGCCAACCTTCTGATCGGCAAGTCCTAGGCTTTGTGGTTTAACCCACAGCACCACCTATGTCCCCAGAGTGATGATGGGTAAGTGCAAATACAATATAGAGAGATAACAGTTTTGTACTGCGACTGCACAGCGGCTACAGACACCATGCAACTGCATTGCACACTATCTTCACTGTTGCAATTTATGCACTAGCTCAGGGATAAACCCAACTTCCCCCATGGCAAAATATGATACTGTGTCATCCCTGCCTAATGCTACCTGGAGAAAACACCTTGCTCTCCTGCACGAAATGTTCAGCGACTGAACATTGGTTGTGACATTCTGTTCTCTGAAAATACAGTTGTTAGCAGTAAAGATACGGAAGGGCAAGGATGCGTACCGTAAGTAGTAATGGGTAGAGATGTAGGGTAGGCAGTCCCAGGTATAATTTGTATAATTGCACCTGAGGGAAGTCTGTAGCTCAGTGGTTGGGCACATGCTCTGCGTGCAAAAGATGCCAGGTTCAATTCCTGGCATCTTCAAGTTGGGCTAGAAAATAAGCTTGTCTGAAGCTTTGGGGAACCACTGCCAGGCACAATACTGTACTATATGGTCCATTGTCCTGGCTCATTGTAAGGAAAGAGTGTCTTTTTTCAGCCCAAGGGCTGCCTTGCCTTCTACACAACCTTCTGGGAACCACATGCCCGTGGTGGGTGCAAAAGTGGGTACAGCAACAAAGGTTAATTTACTCACACATCCCGCTCTATTCTCCATCCAAGGCAAGCAAGATGTATGAGCATTCAAGAATACATCCCAGCATAGGAAAGGCATTCAAGGAGGGTGCCAAGCAGGGCCAGCTAGGTAGGGGAGCAGCTGGGGGGGAGGGTCCCCAGTTGGGGGTGACTTTCTTATATTAGCTAGTTGGTTGTAATATCCTATGACTTATTGCAAGCAAAATTACTAAACGCACCCCTAAGCGTGATTACTCCAAAGGAAGTCCCACTTCTCTAGTTCTTCCCATTAGAGAAGGAATTTATATATAATTGTGGTCACAATAACTCTGCTTCTCAGTTGAACAGTGTTTCATAGACAGTGGAAATAGGTCAGTAAATGCCAACCATGTATATAATTTAATATGCGAAAACCCCCAAATGTTTAGGTGATGTATGCTCCTGGTAACGGTTCAGCCACTCCAGTTTTACTTGCTACTAAAGATGCATCAGCTAACTTGTGAGTTTGCAGGTATGCATCGGACACTTCTCTGAAATCATAGAGAAGAGACCAGAAGCAGCTGCACTCTAAAGCAGGCCTATCCATTTCTCTATGACCCTTTTGAAAACCAGATATGGGAAGAGGGTCTGAAAAAAGATTAGCACATGCCATTAATAGATGAATAAAAGGAAACAGCCAAATGTCTTTGGCACCTTTGAGTGATGCATACCGCAATATAAAATGGTGGTCATACTCTACAGCTGTCACAGTTATACTTGAATAGTCCAAATTCATGGGGTTAATCTGTCTGAAAACACCTGTAAACCAATTTAATTACTTCCTCAAGGTCCTTGATGAGGTGCAGCTCAAGGCAGAGAAGTAAAAAACTAAACCCATGTGGCATTTAAACTGAAGACACTGAGATGCCCAAATGCACTGAATTCAGATCTGAAGTTGAAGTATTTGGTTGTGTCTATACTAAAATGCAGCATAAACACAATATCATTACCACAAATTGGTATAATTCCAGTTGTGATGATGAAGTAACAATGGGACTATTTGAATCACTGCATCTTCTCCTGGTGAGTCATCCTGAGTGTTTGTAGAAATTTTTTCTTAGCGCAAGAAGAGTAGCAGCTATGTCACAAAAGGTTCAAGTCCAGATGGAGTGAAAGAGAGTTTCAAAATGTATGAGTAGTTTTATACCTCAGGATTAGACAGACATAAATTAAGATGTTAATGACTAACAGTGCAATCCTGTATGTGTCTTCTCAGAAATAAGTCCCCTTTGAGCTAAGTTTGGCTTACTCCCAGATGAGTGGGTATAAGATAGCAACCTTAATCATTGGTCTTCACTAGCCATTTTTTTAGAAATAGTCCTTTGTTAATAGATATAACAGCAGTAATTAACTGTGGGGCATAGAGCCAGTGTTGTGTAGTGGTTAGAGTGTTGGATTAGGACCTGGAAGACCAGGGATAAAATCCCCACTCATTCATGAGGCTAACTAGGTGACCTTTGACCTTTCACGATCTCTCAGCCTAACCTACCTCACAGAATTCTTGTGAGGATAAAATGGGGATTGGAAGATTAATCTGAGCACCTAAAATGAATGGTGGGATGGGAAGAGGAAGAGGAAGAAGAAGGAGGAGGAGGAGGAGGAGGAGGAGGAGGAAATTTGAACCTCGCAGATTAATGAAGTTGCTAAAAATATGGAAAGGCTACAAGCTGTACTGTAACCAGCAATACTATTGTGAATTTAAAGTGTAATTACTTATTACCGGTGCAACACTGATATGCATGCAGCGAGAAATTGAGAGAAAATATGTGGACTTGAGTAGAGTAACTGTTAGAGCTGGAATAGCAAAATATTTCTTCCAGTAACTTGCTGATCTATTTAAATGGATAGCTGGTATATACAGTTTGCTTTTTTTTTTTAAAGGCCAGTAACCCCAACAGAAAAATGTGAATCAGCTGAAGAATAAACAAAGATAACGAATGTCAACATGTAATAATCAATGTTAAAAATGACAAAGCATATAAGCTGCAAGTGTTCAATAAAACAGAACAACACTGTCTATATCAAGCAGTGATAAAGAAAGCACACACACTTAGGATGCCAAAGGTCAATAAATACAGAAAATAGCTCCTAGTGTTGCAGTTAAATCCCAATAGAAGGCTGTCCATTTGTCAATTTCAGATTGCTATATACAGATGATGATAAGAACTTGTGAAGGAAAGAAAGTGAGTGAATATTGAGGCTAAAAACTTTGGCCCCGGGCAGGCTTAATGAGGAATTGTATTTGCTTCCTCCCTTATAGTTACAAGATTTGGGGATGCTCCCTTGGGCTTTTTTGCTCTCTCATGGCTACAAGTGATAGTCGTTGATCTGTATATGATTCTTTAGAAAATATATAATTTGTTGCCTTTGGACAATAATTTTGGTTCATCAGTTAATGTAAATAGGAGATATATTAGGGCTGCCGTACGTCCAGATTTCCCCAGACATTACCAGGATTTTAAAAATAAATTTAAAAAAGTCCAACAACTGCTGTGACTGAAGGTGGCTTTAAAAAAAAAGTCAGAACATCACAGTGAAAAACTGTTTAAAGACACATAAGTTTTATTTAATGTTTGTTGGTCACTTTTAAGCCAACTGGCCTCAAGCTTAGCTGAGTGAATTGTACAATCTCTTAAAAATGATCAATTTATTTGCATAGTAGTAATATAGCTCTAACAAGTTAAACGAGCAGCACTGTCCTGTTGGGAGATTCTGTGGACCACACTCCCTTTTCTAAAAACATTTTTTTTTTAAATCCCACATGATTTATTGTGTAACCAAGGACTCTTCATTTTCAGCACAGAAACTTGTTTATTGATGTTGGCTAAGTTGCCATCCAAACCAGTTAGATAGCACTGATGTAAAATGATTTCTGAAAAACTTCCCACTGGCCTGTTCTCTCAAGGATTTGGATAACTAAATCCTTTGTTTCTGTAATCCAATTAAGAGCCTGCATAGCAGCAAAGTTTGGGAAACAGCTAAAGTTGGGTGATCAAGAAAGTTAGTGGTCTGCAACTGAGAAGGCAAAGAGGAAACTTTGGAAGTATGAAAGTTCGTAAAACTTTCTCAAAACATACTCTGATTGTCATGTGTTTCACCACCCATTGAGATTTCTGCCTATTTCATAAAATTCCTGAACTTTTCAAAGTCCTTATTATTGCTGGTATTTTACTGTTCTGGAGGGAGCGGTGGGAATTATGGGCACAGGATATAAAAAAGTCATAAAGGACTCGGTGGCATCTCCAGGTTTTGTGGGTCTCTTGCTCGAGATTCCTCAAGTGGCCCCATCAACTTGCCACTATCACCTTTGCCCATTTCCTTGTTGTCTTCCTTTGTGCCCAACACTCATCATCAGTGCTCAGAATGAGAGAGCAAGGCAAACAGAGGCTCTTGTTGGATAAAGCAGGATGAGGGAGCTCTGGGGATTAGCAGACTGATGGCATATGGGCCTTAGAAGATGCCAACCCTTTTGATGGCTCCGAAATTACTGTATCCACACTTCTAAAAGCTATGTCTGTTTTCCACTAGACCAGCTTTGTAATACCCCAAATCCTGAAAATATAGTTTCAGGAGGCTGCTGAGGATATTCTGTTAGATACACACCACCCTCTCTATGGGATCATCAACACTTTCGCTTATCCTGTGCCTAGAATGTGGGAGATTGCACTCAAACATAGCTATGCATGAGTGCTAGTTAGTGCATGAAGGGGGTAAGACCAGAAAGTTCTGTCCCTAGATTCTGCTAGGTCATGCCCCCTGTTCTCTGTGAGGTGAGGAAGTGAAGCTGCTGTTCCTCACACTCTCTCCATGCCATGTTATTGACCATGATGGACATGTCTGAACTTGCTCCAAGTTCACACAGCATATTTTAAACTATATGCTGTATTTTGCAATCAAGAGTAATCTACCTGTGTTCTCCTTGCTGTTGAATGGAATAATGCATGAACCAGACCTTTGGATCTAGTAAGTAAAGCATTTTAAACTTACTTAACAATGTGTGGCCTGTTCATTGCTAGATGGGTACAGAGAGAAGGCAAGCATTTTAAGGCAGACTAAAAGGGATATACAAAAGAATTTAACAACCTATATTCTACAATATGCTGCTGGTGAACTCTGAGTGTGTTTATAACTCTGCTGGGGGCTGTCCCACTGGAGAGTGTTCAGAGCCCTACAAATTGAATCTAGGCTCCCAGATTACTGTTTTGTTAATTACCCACACATATGTCAGATGTATTTTCCACATGCACACAGAAATCATGGGTCCGAACGGTTTTCCATTTGACCCACACTTTCTAGGCATGAGTCCCAGCAGTTTTCCCCTTGCCCTACTGCTTTCCCTGGGAAAATCCACTCTTTAGTGCTAAATCAGAGGAAACATCAATCTGGAGTGCTCCAATTGAGCACTAAAGAGCAGTTTTCTCCAGGGAGAACAGGGGAAAGCAGTGGGACAAGAGGAAGTCTGAATAAGCCCTATGACACTCTCTCTCTCTCTCTCTCTCTCTCTCTCTCTCTCACACACACACACACACACACTCATCCCCTACAGTTTACAGACATCCCTGAAGAGAGGCAATGACTGTTTAGCCAGTCTAAGTCTGTAGCGCATATATACCCTCTGTTCTTCGATCAAAAGACCAATCCTTATCACAAGACAGGTCCCTCCATATATCATCTCCCTGGAGAGCAACCTGCACAGTTAAGACATCAATGGGACTATTAATTGTGTACTTACAGTTGGATAGATCTTTGCAAAAATCATCCCTAAATTGGGTATTTATAAAGAATCTGCAAAGCGGTGGTACTGTGTGTTCAAGCTGATCTTCCTTTGATGTACGCCACTGTGGTAATTACACACAAGATTAAAGGAAAATAGTGGAGACCACAGAGATTCAATCTCTTCCCACTAGCATAAGGGCTTAGGATGGGTCTTTTCACGGAAAGCCTCTGATTCCTAGGAAGGAAAGTTTTCAGGTCTTATCTGTCTGTTGCAGTGTTTTAGTCATTTTTATCCTGCCTTTCAACTGGATCTTTTTAAGGCACTGTACAAGACTGATACAACATCAATCCAAACAAATTACTAAAATGAAATAGAAAACTATAAAGCAGCGGAGAAAATGGAACAGGACAGGGGTTCAAATAAAACAAAACCATCATCAGTAATAGAACAGAACCTCTAAAAGCCATTCGCAGGTGCTTAAAACATAGCAGAGTACGCACACGGCAAACAACCCTGTGGAAAGAATTCCAAAAACTGGTGCCACCATCAAGAAGGCCCAGTCCCTGTTAGCACACACTAAGCAAGAGAAGCTTATGGTACTGTATTTCTAACTTGATTATAATAATTATTTGTAATTATGGGAACTGCAGAAGACCCAAGTTTGGGAAGCCCTGCCCCAAGTGTTATTGACATAGCTCCGTTCCGCCCATTTTTCTCGTTTAGCCACTCACTATTTTAAAATTCTGTATAGAAAAATACATCTACAAATCTAAAACCAGACAGTAAAAAACCTTCAAATTTATTCAGTATCTGCAATATCATCAGCTGCATTCTGCCTTTTGAGGAACGGCTGTAGCTCAGTGGCACAGCATCCCCAGCATCTCCAGGTATGAATGTGGTGAGAGCACCGCGTCTGAAATCCTGGAGAGCTGCTGCCACTCACTGCAGTTAGTACTGAGCTGGATGAACCAATAGTCTGAGTCAGTAAGGCAGCTTCCTATGAAATTACATTCTCTGGACTTGGCTAACGCCATTAAAAATGGGGCAATTTTGCTTTTATTTTAGCAAAAAGCAAACAAATCTTTCTTCTGAACGACAGCCCATTATTTACAGACCAGGGATTTGAGCTGACTTACCCATTCTGCACCAGCCCTCCCCAACCTGATGCTTTCCAGAACCTGAATCCAATTAAGTAGTGTTCTGAAAAAACCCACTGAAAGCAATGGATGGGGCAACTAAAGTCTATTAATTTCAATGGGTCTGTGTTTGACTCGGCTGGATTCAACATCAAATGTTTTGAACTAAAACTCCGATCATCCCTGGCAGAAGCTCATGGGAGTTGGAGTTCCACAACATCTGGAAGGCAACAGGTTAGGGGAGGCTGCTCTGCACTATGTAAGCTGTAAATAATGGCATGAACAGAAGATTCCGTTCAAGAAAATTTTTCACTCTTTAACTGTGAAGCAGGTGGCTACATAAGTGCAAAATCTCTCAAGAACTAGCCTAGTAAGAATTGTTCCACAATAATCAACTTCGGTGATTTACAAGGGCCTGAACTTTCAGATTAGGCCCTGCCATTTTTCAGCTCTTGACTTCATCATTACTGACTTGAATCTGACATCATCATCACAAGGCATGGTTGGGATCAACTTAAAGTTAAAACATGTGGTTGAAATCAAGTGAGAAAGAAAAGCAACCTGACACATTTTTCTATATCTATTTATCATTTCGATAACACGCCAGCAACCCAAGTTTTAGACTGAGTTTGTACAAAGCCACCATTTTGTGTACCTACACAAATTTCTGGTCACAGAGTGTAGTTATTTGTTCCTCATCAATATGAGGAGTGATCTGAGACAGGTTTAGGAGCAGACGATACAGGCAACCTAACTGAGCAACACTTGCCAAATTTTCACGGGAAAATTTCTAGCTTCAGTGCCCGTTCAACAAATGGCGAGAGTGTGTGTGTGAGAGAGTGATGAATTTACACAGAGACATCTTATCACATCTCATAGAACTGGGATAAATCATGCATGCAAACTGGGCATCAAAGTCATGGAAATGGGCTACAACAGCCATTTAAAAAAAATCAAGGTATTCAAAAGTTGGACAAATGGAAGGAGTACCATTTGGTCTAGGGCTGGCACCAAAGTAAACGGTAAGTCTTCATTTACAAAGTAAAAGAGGGAAAGGGCATCCCATTGACATGGAGGTTAGATCCTGGCCCCTGGTGACAGACACTATTAAGAGGAAAGCCTGATCCAATTCTATCTGCAATAGTTTCGTTCAAAGTTGTGTTTCTTGATCACACTAGACTACAGATGAATGATAAGTAATGGGGCTTGCAGCTTTGCAGTTTGTTCTCTGTGGTAATTACTGTCCCAAAATGGCCAGGCTCCATCTCAGTACAGTGGTACCTCAGGTTAAGTACTTAATTCGTTCCGGAGGTCCGTACTTAACCTGAAACTGTTCTTAACCTGAAGACCACTTTAGCTAATGGGGCCTCCTGCTGCTGCTGCGCTGCCGGAGCCCAATTTCTGTTCTCATCCTGAAGTAAAGTTCTTAACCTGAAGCACTATTTCTGGGTTAGCAGAGTCTTTAACCTGAAGCGTATGTAACCTGAGGTATCACTGTACATTTCTTAACAGCTCTATTTGGTTTTTCCAATATTCAGCAATATAGCAAATAGAATATAAAACAACACTAGCTGTTTTATAGTCACACACACATCTAAAGGGTTTATATAACAACATAGGGAAAAGCTAAACTGTGAATGAGAAACAGTGACTAGCCCCAAATCACCCAGGGACTTTAATGGCTAAGTGGGAATTTGAACCCAGGCCCTAATGGCTGTACCCACTGCACCACACTGGCTCACTGATACAAAGACATTACCTGAGGAAAGACAAATGGAGGGAGGGAGAAGATAGAAATTTTCAGTTTTGCTTATTTCCCTTTAAGCACTGTACGGTTTGAGAGTGTACATTCAGAAGAGTTTTCATTTCTGTCAGATTAATTCCTGCTCTGATTTTTGCGGCTCTTGATTATCTTATTCAGGCCTGAAGCCATATTTAAATGTGTGTGGTGGGTAATGGTTATTTATATTTCATGAACAGAAATGGCAATGGCACCTGATCAAGCTTTTCCTATAAAACAGGAAACCACCGGCAGCATGGGAAGAACGGACTGCTTGACGCTACACCGCAGTGAAGACTGCAAAAGCTAATCTATAAGGCCATTAATTATGAAAATGTACCAATATAAGATGATTTAGCCTCCAAATCCACACAGCCGCAGCTTTACAAGAAATCTGAGGAGGAATTCAATCTGCTTGACAGGATTATGGTAAGAAGAATGCTATTTGATTGGCTTGCCAGTGATTCAGAAGAGAAAATCCAGTACACAATCTTTTGGCAGCACAATCCGAGTGGACCTTGACCTCTGATTAAGTGGTGACTATTTCTTTCAACTGCAGCATATGTGGGAGTTTGTGGGCAGTATGCTGAGTGAGAGAGAAAGCACCTCAGCTGGGCTTTTCCTTTCAAATGACAGAAAATGAGGCAAAAGCATGAATGAGAAGTAGAGCAACAGTACTGGAATTCCCCCCCCCCCCACACACACCTCACTCCCACTAGACAGTCTGGTATTTTATTAAGTCATCTTTCAATTTCTTTGTTATCTCTGTTACGCAGTGACAAATATTCCTCAATATCTCAAGAATATTGCTAAGCGCAGCGGCGTCATTGGCGGAGGCTGTGGCTCATAGCGTTGTGACAGGATGGCAAAATTGAGAGAAGCCCCACAGACAAATAAATTTATCTCCAGTGAACACTCCAAACAGGAATGTGAAACGGAAAAGCCATTTATAGAACTGAATAAAGATACTGTGCACATCTCGCTTTCTGCCAATCGCTCTGGGGACTTCCCCAGATTTTCCTCAGAGAGGAAATGTTTCACAAACCTTGGCAAGGGAGTTCTTTAATTATGGGAAGAGAGGGAGAGGGCTAAAGAAATGTGTTATTTGCGATTTTAACAAATGGAATGACCAATGGCTATATTCCAGGTTTCATGTCCATTTTGCTACTATTATTTCTTCTGATATGCAGATATGTTATAACTGTAGAGAGAGAAAATACACTTGTAAAGCCTTTCACACATTACGTTTCCCCAATGCAGGCCTTCAATCAGAAAAAGTAAATATGTGAAGCAGTCTTCGTATCTTACTTTTTCACCTATTTATTTATATTACAGTGGTACCTCGGTTTAAGAACTTAATTCATTATGGAGGTTCTTAACCTGAAATTGTTATTAACCTGAGGTACCACTTTAGCTAATGGGACCTCCTGCTGCCGCCATGCCGCCGCCGTGCGATTTCTGCTCTCATCCTGAAGCAAAGTTCTTAACCCGAGGTACTATTTCTGGGTTAGTGGAGTCTGTAACCTGAAGAGTCTGTAACCCAAGGTACCACTGTATTTATACTTTATATCTCCATCCATTTCTTCCATTCTGGGCCCCACAGAATATGAGCTTTCCAGGCAACTTCTTATCCATATACTATCCAAATCCAGGCCAGCTTAGTTTCAAGTAAGGTGTCTTCAGACCATGCTATGTGACTTTTCCCAGTATGAATATTTACACCCATGTTAGGGAAAAGTAAAGTGTGAATGGCCTTAAAACTGATATCCAACAACAAAGAGTTCTGCTGAGGTTTCAGTTTGATTATATACGTGCAAACAGATAATTCAAATGACCAACATTTGAGCCACAAAGGGCTATTACAGTCTAGGAAGGTCACCTAGGCCTGCCTTCCTGCCATGTGGTGTTGAAAATGAAAAACAGGATTCAAAGGTTCAGTCCCATAGATGAAGAAATTGACACCCCATGAAGTTCAGTGTTTTCATTGTGCTAGAGTTAATTGGATCATCCTTGCAGGCAGAGACTCCTTAAATGAATACAAAGTAGCAAAAATAACAAGGTATTTGGACCTTACTGTGAGCAATGATTGTATTGACTTAAGCAACTGTGAAATATCTGAATGATTATGCATAACAGAGTTCTGTTTGCCACTTACTAGTTACCATAAATGTGATGTTACATTGTCATTGGCTCACAGTTGTTGGCCTTTGTAGTATTACTTTGGGGATTTGCAGAATTGTCTATAAAGCTCAGTCCAGCTGCACCAGCAAAGGCAATTCTCATTTTATAGGCTAATAAATATATTTAACAGTCTCGTTATGTTTTTAACATAATATATGACATGAAAACCTTTGATTTGCCTTCCCTTTGTAGGATATAAAATGGAAGCATGAGGATAACTCCCAGCACTGGATTTATGCCTGAATCAGGGACATTTATGGGAGAAAAACTCTTGTGGTTTCTATTCCAGTTTTTCAGATAGCCACTGGAGCCAGGAAGTGATTACTTCCACTTGGTCTCTATCTCTTCTTCTTTTCTTTATCACTAAGAACTAAAGAAACTAGGGTGCCATTTTAGTTTTGAGTAAGGATGTTGTTTCAGTAAAGGAAAACAGAATTGTTAGCAAGGTTTAAAGGCCCATTCTTTGGTATATTCAACATGAAGCTGTTTAAAAACAGTCCTTCAAAGGACCACTAGTTGCAATAAGTTTAGACACATCACAGAACCTGCAGAAATGTTATAAAATGCAAGTCAAAGAAAAGCAAATGGGTTTATGCATTGGTCTATTAAATAAAACTATTCACAAACTGTGTAGGGCATGTGTGCTCTGAAGAACAATCAGATGTTCTCCATTGGCCCCGATGGCCCTGTTGATGATTTTCCACCCGATACCTTCCATATATGTAGCATGCGCTGTCTAAGCAATTTATTACAGCACACCCATTAGAGTTGGAAGGAACCCTGACGGTCATCTAGCCCAACCCCCTGCAATGCAGGAATCTCAACTAAAGCATCCATGACAGTTGGCCATCCAACCTCTTCTTAAAAACCTCCAAGGAAGGAGGGTCCACAGCCAGGGCCGTCTTATCCATAGGCGCTAGGGGTGCCAGGCACCCGGGCACTGGGCTCTCAGGGGCGCCAGGCCAAGAGTCTGGGGCACGAGAGTTGAGTCCAGGGAAGAGCCCACCCATCAGTCAGAGCGCTGTGATGGGCTCTTCTGCTACGTGAGTTCAGGGGCGACTGAGCCAGTGAGACGCTGAGGCAGCCGGCCGGCTCCACCCTCCTGTGCACCTGGGACTCGGCAACCTGGGGGGGCACTGGGTGGATCTTTGCACCCCAGCACTGCATATGCTTAAGACAGCCCTGTCAACAGGGAATCTGTTCCACTGTTGAACAGCTGTCAGAAAGTTATTCCTAATGTTTAGTTGGAATCTCCTCTCAGGTAACTTGAAACCATTGGTTTGGGTCCTACCCTCCAGAGCAGGAGAAAACATGCTTGCTCCATCTTCCATGTGACAGCCCTTGAGATATTCTTCGCTTTCCCAGGCTAAACTTGCACAATTCCCTCAACTGTTCCTCAAAAACCTTGGTTTCCCGACCCTTGACCATCTTGGTTGCCCTCCACTGCACACATTCCAGCCTGTCAATATCCTTCTTAAATTGTGGCACCCAGAACTGGACACAGTATTCCACGTGTGGTCTTATTGGTGAAGACTTTAAATGCTACATGTGACCCACACTCTGGGGAGAAATCGATGGTGCTTAAAAACTCTTTTGGATCCCAAACCAGTGTTTTCCTAATTACTTTTTTTGTGTGCAGTTTTTCTGCTTAAACAGGTGAAGTACTGAATAATGTTCTAGTCCCTGTAATAGCATTTATAATACATCATCAACTCAAATAAAAAACCCAATAGGCTATTATTTAGAAATACAATTGTATAGAGTTTTAAAAACATCATGGAGTGACTGACTTCCGTATGAGGAAAGAATGCAGCATTTAAGGCTTTTTAGTTTAGAAAAGACGCAAGTGAGAAGTGACACAATAAAAGGTTATAAAACTATACATGTTGTTGTTTAGTTGTTTAGTCGTGTCCGACTCTTCGTGACCCCATGGACCAGAGCACGCCAGGCACTCCGGTCTTCCACTGCCTCCTGCAGCTTGGTCAAACTCATGCTGGTAGCTTCAAGAACACTGTCCAACCATCTTGTACTCTGTCGTCCTCCATCTTTCCCAACGTTAGGGTCTTTTCAAGGGAGTGTTCTCTTCTCATGAGGTGGCCAAAGTATTAGAGCCTCAGCTTCAGGATCTGTCCTTCCAGTGAGCACTCAGGGCTGATTTCCTTAAGAATGGATACGTTTGATCTTCTTGCAGTCCATGGGACTCTCAAGAGTCTCCTCCAGCACCATAATTCAAAAGCATCAATTTTTCGGTGATTAGCCGTCTTTATGGTCCAGCTCTCACTTCCATACAT
Source organism: Podarcis tiliguerta (assembly GCF_965153285.1). Lineage (NCBI taxonomy): Eukaryota > Metazoa > Chordata > Lepidosauria > Squamata > Lacertidae > Podarcis > Podarcis tiliguerta. Next base: position 31,896,723 of record NC_139540.1, on the reverse strand, counting down.
CACTGCTGGGAAAACCATAGCTTTAACTATACGGACCTTTGTTGGCAAGGTGATGTCTCTGCTTTTTAAGATGCTGTCTAGGTTTGTCATTGCTTTGGAGACAGTAGAGAAAAGTGTTTCTCCCTCTCTCATAGCACTAGAATTTGTGGACAGCCGATTAAGCTGAATGCTGGCAGATTCAGTGCACAGTTAAACTATGGAACTCACTGCCACAGGTCCCAACTTGCTCTCAACTGTCACAGGCAGTTCAGCTGGAGATATGCTGGCATGGCTTCCTCAGCCGAGCTTAGCTAAGGTGAAGCCATCTGAGCTGAGGCATGTGCTCATTGAAGGAGAGTGGAGGAAGTGGCAGAACCAGGTAGAGGGGGACTTATGTTGGTTCTTAACTGCATTAAGCTCAGTCACATGACTTGGCAACCCAGCAAAACTTACTCTGGCAGAAAAAAGGCTTGTTTTCCCTCTGCCAGGCTTAGGCCAACTCAGCTGGCAGTAGCCCTGCTGCTAAAAGGAGTTTGGATCTGGCATACATTATGCTAGCTTAACTTGAGCCAGTGTAAAGTATGCTGGCCTCCTGTATTTAGGATTGCTCCCTTAGTGAGGTCCATTGATTTCAATGGGTTTTTTTCCCCCAGAGTAAAACTTAGCTAAGTATCACCCACTGAAATCAATGGACATGGCTCACTTAGGTTCATTAATTCCAATGGGTCTACTCTGATCATAACCTAGTTGGATACAACCCAGTTTATTCGCATTTGATAGCAAATTGGCATGTCTGCCGAGAAAAGGTCAACAATCCAGTGTCCATGGAATATTTCCCTCTCCAAAATATTTATCTATGCAGTAATTAAATTGTCTTCTTTAGCAGTGATGTTCTGCCATGGCCTGACCTTCCTGGTTAACTTTCCTACTGTTTCCCAGTAGCTCAGTATCAGGTCACATAATCACAAATAAGATAACCCTATCAGTTTCCCAAAAATCCTTCGCTAAGGAGTGCTGCCTAAAACTACCAAAGTATTCTGATTATAAAGGACTAATAATCTATGTGGCTTTGTGGTGGATTGTTAAACTCATTTTTAAGAATATTGGTTTCTGCAATTTAAAATTTTAAGTAGGAAGGAAGGCAACAGGAAGCATCTTTGCTGTCCGAGTAAAGAGAAGCCAGATGTCATTTGTTTGTTGACTGGAATATGGGAACTTGGACCACAGAGCATGACGCTGAAATCTCCATAAGAAAAACAAATACGATGATTGAGAATAATTTGGTTGCAGTTACTGTAAATGTTTTCTTTGGGGTGAGGAGCAGAAAGAGAAAGTGGCCCACAGAAGGCAGATTCAGAAGAAAGGATACAGTGGACAGACACAAAAATGGTATAAATTAATACTTCTTGAGTTTATTCCCTATTTATTCCCACTCACAATGCTATTGACACTGCTACTCTTTGTAGTTGTCTGCCTGCCCCTCAAATACACACCAATCACCCCCCCCCCTCAGTTTTTCCATTCTGAGCATGCTGCCTTCTCTCTTGTCTGCATGCCTCCCCATCTGGTTGAATGGAGCTATAGACAGTTAAAAGACAACACCACAAAACTTCTGAAGAGTTGGGATGTTGATAGACATTCCATAACACCTCAGCAGCTGTGCCGATTAGGAAGGTCCCTGTCCAAGAGTCAGAACTTCTGATGCCTGCTGGTTGCACGCCAATTGAACACGCTCAAAATGGTCACTGCCTGTACTTCATTTTGTCAGTCTTGAATTTCCCCCCTGGTAACCAAATTCTGAAATTATGAGTTTTTGGTCCGGAAAAGCTATCTCACGGAGGACTACTGTTTTGTGTGTGTGTGTGTGTGTGTGTGTGTGTGTGTGAAAAATGGGAGAGGGTCTTTATGCTGCCCTGAGTTCCTTGGATCAAGAGTGGCATTAAATTAAATAATAACCCCAAAGTAATGGAAGCTTTGAAGTGCGTAAGCTAAATCTTGCTTCACGTTTGCATTTATAAAATTTGTCCAATCTGGGGCATAAATTGACAAAACTGTTATTGTCGTTGTTGTTGCAAATAAAGCTTCTATGCTTTAGGCTGCATTCCTCCCCATAGAACTCAATGGGACATTCTCAATAAAGTGAATTCTCAGCACTGTAAACAAACTTCAGGACCTCAAAAATACCTGAGGTTTGGGATCATAGTGCCTGTGCTTGCCATCTGTTAAAAAAAATAAGTTAGTAGTTGAAAGGAACTGCTCTCAGATTGTAATTATAGAGAAGAAATGGATTAATTTTGACCAGACCATGTCTGGGATGTCCAGGTGAATTAATGAAGGAGCACGCAGCTATGCATTTAAAGACAGCAGAGGCTTTTAAATTCAAAAAGGTTCTCACTATCTAATAAAGGGCAAACTGTAGGATGTTTGAGAAGAGAGAAGGTATAAAATTTTGATCCAGATAATGGTAGAAATATTGTATCATTTTATTTATTTATTTATTACTGAGGAGAAAAGTTTGGACGAATGAAAAATGTTTGTAGATGTACCTTAGTTGTTGGCATCACAGAGGTTTTTGAAAGACTGTTTACATGAGAGGTTGTGGCCCTGAGACAGAGAAACAAAGAAATAATTTTACTATGAAAGAATGTGCATGAACAAATGTACTGTATCTTGAAAACCTTATCTCTGGAGAATCTGAACTGAAGACTCAGATACGCTTTCCATGGAAAAGACACTCATTTTGGGGCTATCTCAATGCTTTCACTACTTGAAAATGTTTTATTACAACTTATCAGGCTGAACTCACCAAATTACTGAAAGCCAGGCAATATTAAATTCCAAAGTCATTAGTTTAGAACTAGTTAAGAAAGGAACAGCACGGAAGTGTGGATTTGCACTGACGTGTCAGCCACTGAGTTCACAAGAAATACATGAGGAAGGAGGAATATCGGTGCTTTTTCTACAGTGATATGCAAAACAGGTCTAGGTGTCAGCAACCATCACCTCTTGCTTGAGAAGCACTGCCAGGAATGGTCTGGAGCTGTTCCTTCAGGTGTTCTTTTAATTTAGGAAATGGAGCATGAATACAAGTTTCAGTGTTCATACTTTATTTAACTATCAATTTCCTACTGTATTATTTTGGGAAGAAGCAGGTGGGCATTCATACCCATGGATTAAGATGGATGAAAACATGGCGTCTATTTCACATAGAAAACAAAATTTATGAAGCACTATATATTTTCATGCATCTTAAGAAAGACCTAGGCCTGGGGACTTGGCTACCAAATTCATTGTACTTTTCTTATGATCCTGTAATCCATGAGGCAAATGTAGTCATGAAATGGTATGTATCTTGCCTCATAGTGACATCTTCATGCCAGACAGGATTATGCATGATAGACCCTTTTGTGAAACATAAATAGGATAGGGACTAGTCTTGAAGCAAGAGTCTACATAATTGTATTATTCTACCAAATGAATGAATGAAACTTTATTTGCATCAGCCATCGGCCATAGCAACAAAAGAACATTGCGATGTACACAAAACAAAATAAAAAGTCGATTATCGTATTTTTCGTCCTATGGGCCGGTGCGCCCTATAGGGTGAAAAATACGGTATATAAAACACAGTTCAGGGTCCTGAATCAGCAATCAAATAGTGGACCTTATTCTGATTGCCCCAGCTAGAAACCTTGCAACCTTTGCAGTCCAAATATTGGAGATGATACCCATCTCCAATATTTTAGCATTAATACATGCAAAAATGGCTTAGTATTATGGCTGCAGATGACATACCCCACACCCCTAAACGTTATCCAAAAGCCTTGAGGACCCTCCACAACAGACCTAGGTGTAGAGATGAGATTGCAGGAAAGGAGGGAGACTTGCTGAAAACTGCTTCCCTCCCCATTCTGCTTAGTGTTGGATAGGACCCCAGGGTTGTAGGCATCTCTTGGCCATTGACACTATGAGCCATCATTGTCATTGCTTCATAGTGGCAAGAGTGTTTTATTTTGTGTGTGTGCTGCTGGGCCAGCTAAAGAGGTTTAAACACATTGTGGACAACTGTGTGCCACAGATAACTGGTGAAATTATCAGGCAAGACACCATTAAATGGTAATACTGCCTGATAACATGGTGCAATTTTTTTGGCTGCCTTGAGCCCTTGTGATTACATCTTTAACACATCAATAACTTAGCCTCTGGTTAGCGGGGCTTACTGAAGCATGGCTAATCATCAGATGAAAGTGTCTTTGTGGGGATTAGCTTTAATGAAAAGAAAAAGGGATAGTTATTTTGGTAGGTTGAAATCTTTCATAAATCAAAGCAAATACTGACAAAGCAGGTTCATACAGTAAGAATGAGGCTATTGTGGGCGAAATTAAGGGAACAGCTACTTTTATATAAATCACAGGCTAGTGTAGCATTTGTAGGAGAGTCCATGGGAACAAGATCATTTAACTTCAGGTGTAAGGAAAGTGGAGTTTGGCCACTATTAAAACATCCCTTTACCAAAACAAAAAGAACATGAGGAAACAGAAAGAAACCCAACAGATGGATGGGGCTCGATTATTAGTTTTTCTTTTTAAAACAAATGGCTCTGGGAATTTCCACCAGGATTCCGCAACATAGCCTTACAGATAGTGTTTGCTTCAGCTGGTGTTGGCCATGCTGCTGAAGGGGGATATCTCAGAGGCAGAAGGACTGTTCTAGTTAAGTTTGCTATAATACAGATAATGCAGAGCAATCCGTTTCAGTGGCCCAAAGTACCATGCCCCATCCAGCGGGAGGATAAACATCACTCCCGTATCTAATTGTGGGAAAATATTATTTTTTTAGCTATCAACCTGCAATTGACCGTTTTTCTGTGTTACTTTTTATACATCATAATTATAGCAATATTGCCAACACAAGTCAATCATGGAAAATGTTATTTGTGCCTTTACCCCACATACTTTGCCTCATTTAACTTCTTAATATTTGCCACTCAGTGTGTTGAACTACTGAGGTGTCACAATACTGATACTACCATAGTTTGTTGTTGCTGTTTTGACCATCATGGTCACAGACTTACGCCATTAGAAATAGTCACATAAGTCTTTGAATATCTTGCTTCTCTCTCTAAAAGCTACCTCCCACAAGCATCATGTTGAGCTTGTATGGCAGGCCTTTGAAAAATTAGAACCAAACCACCAATTGCACTGTGATGCTGTAAAAACAGAGAAACTTGTGCAATGTTTCTGAATCTTTAAGGAAGGCTAGACTATTTACAACCCACTGAGGTGGTTTCACCTGGCTCAGACCTTTGTCATGTTAGAACAGGGGTCAGCGAACTTTTTCAGCAGGGGGGCGGGTCCACTGTCCCTCAGACCTTGTGGGGGGCCGGACTATATTTTGAAGGGGGGGGGGAAATGAACGAATTCCTATGCCCCACAAATAACCCAGAGATGCATTTTAAATAAAAGCACACATTCTACTCATGTATAAACACCAGGCAGGCCCCACAAATAACCCAGAGATCCATTTTAAATAAAAGGACACATTCTACTCATGTAAAAACACACTGATTCCCAGACCGTTTGCAGGCCGGATTTAGAAGGCGACTGGGCCAAGTCTGGCCCCCGGGCCTTACGTTTGCCTACCCATGTGCTAGAAGGATGAAAAACAGAAACAAAATTAGTGGAACAAAATAACTTTTCTGTCTCTTCCTCTCTACATTGCCCCTGAATCATTGGAAACGTCCACACAATTCACTGGAAAGATGATTGAAAGCTACAGGGGAAAAGAATTACCCAGATGGCATGTGAATGTGGGCGTTTGGGGGGCATGAAAGATTAATTCTAGAGAAACAAGCAGATTTAAACAGATGGCAAACGAAGGCTCTTTATTAAGGAAAGTGCAATATTGACATAATGAAACTGCATATTAATCTCTTTGCCTCCCTTAACATCAGCATCACTTAGGTTACCAACACACTGCCAGTTATAGATTGCCAGTTGGCATTTCTCCATTCTCCCCAAACCCACAACCTGCGTACAAAGCACACATAGCTATGACAAGGATCGTATATCGCTCTTCTAGCATTTGCCATAGATGTAAGAATGTGGGGGAGCTATTGAAGGCATTGGAAGAGCCATTCTGCTACAACCATGGATAATAATCTATTCAGATTTATTTCACACACACACTCTTCATAGGAGAAGAGTCATTAACTATATCTTGACTCCAAGATCATTTGCTGTACTGTGATCACCACATGACAGGTGTGGGGAAGCTTTGCCCCCCCCCCCCGATGTTGCTGAACTGCAACTCCCATCAGTCCCAGCAAGCATGACCAGTGGCTAGGGATGATGGGAGCTGTAGTTTACTATCATATAGAGGCCCTCACACCTGCTACATGGGCCCTCCTTCATTTCTTTTACTACCATACCAAGGTTCATGAACTAAAGCCAGGTGCAAAATAGTAGCTTGGGAAGGGGCAGTCTGATGCAAATCGGTAGCTCAGGAGATAGAGCCATCTTCCATTAATCTATCTAATTCTCTTTTCACGCCCTCCATGTTGGTGGTCATCACCATAGATTTTGGGAGAGAATTCCATGTGCTGCTTGCTTTGTCTCCCACCATTCAGCTTCACTGAATGACTGCAAGTTCCAGTATTATATGAGCGAGTGGAAAACTATCTATCCGTGTGCTCAATATGGTACATAACCTCTATCATGTCCCACCTCCTTCAGCTTTTTCTTAAGCTAAATCTACAAATGTTACAGCTGGGTCACTACAATAACAAGGATTCCAATGACTTACTTTTGAAAACTGGGGAGCCTTTTAGGTCTCATCTGAACCATCCCTTTAAAGTACTGCTATACTGCTGTAACAGCCATGGAGAATCCTGAGAACTGTAGTTTGTTACATGTGCTAGGGAATTGTATTTCTGTGAGGTCAGCACCTTCAATGAACTTCTGTTCCCAGGATTCTCCATGGCTATTAAAGTGATTTAAAGGTATTGTGTGGATGTGATGCTAGCCAACAACATTGCTAAACTACTGGAAGTCAGAAACGTTTGCCAATCTGCAGCAAACCATCCACTGGGCTACTTACTAGATCCCATGTTCTGCCAACCTCTGCTCCAGAGGGCAGCATGGGATTAATTTCCCCTGTAAGTGGTGCAAAGATGAAGCCTGTACCAAGAGGAAGGAATTAAAGATTGGATCCCAAGCACATTTGTTTAATCATGCAGGGCTGCTAATACTCAACAGGGCTTTGTTTAAAAGCAGCCTATGGTTTACATATAGTGTCATATGTAAAAGATTTATTGGAAGGGATGAGCTGGCTGTTTTTAAAACCAATTGTTTCCATGTGGGTATTAAAAGCTTTGAATTCTTAATGAAGCATAACACAATTCACCCTTTAAAAATGCCAAGACTGTAACAAAGCAGCCAAAGGTAAATGAAGATTCCATTATATACTTAACACCCTCTTTTTAAATAATTGCTATTAGCTTATGCATTTGCATTAAATCGGTAAGATTATCAGCCTAAATCAGCAAAAGAGATCCATGCAAGGAATTTGGCTCCTGTGTGTGGATCTACAATAGCAAAAGATTGCAAGAGGTTTTAAATTGCCAGTTGCTGGGCAACATGTCCTGTTTGTGGATCAGGCCTTCCCAGACTCATCTTGTTGTCCACTGGGGGAGACTGGATGATGAACTAGATAGGCCTTTGTGGCAAGGACAGCTCTTCAGCTTCCATTTCACCAGACCCTCTGCAGGAATGGGCAGTTTCATCCATTTGAAGGACTGAAGGGTTGGGCTAGGAAGGAGAGTCTCCTTACTGAGCTCCCTTCATATGTTCCCTATGATCACCAAGGGCAATGCCTCAGCAACAGAGCAGAGTGCGGCCATTTGAGTGAGCACCCAGCAAAAGCACCAAGGGGAAGTCTGAAGGAAGGCAACTGCAATCCAGACTGGAGATTATGATCTGAACTCTGTTCTGGAGGTGGAAGTGAGGTAGATGAGCAGAATCTCGAGGAAGCTTCTGTATCCTGCTGGTGCCCTGAACTTAATTCCAAGGGAACCATCTAGATGCCTTCTTATTAAAGAACTTATACAAGGCAGAAAACAATATTGTTACATGCACCCCAATCTCTAAGCGGTGAGAGACTTCAGCCATAGCTTTAGTCTCACCACAGAGAACAAATTTGATCTCTGTGTCTCTTTTCAACTTCCAGCTCCAGCCCTGACTAAAGACTATTGTTTTCCTACCTACAAGATGACATAGCCTCTAGCCTCCTGAAAGAGCATTATGCCGAAAGCATTAAGTTCGACAGCAATTTTTTGTTAAGTTTAGAAGCTTGCACGTAAAAGATGTTTTATTAAAGAAAATAAGATCAAGTACAATTTTACAAATAGATACTCATAATATTTAAGTTTTTGTTGATATATGCCCAGAAACTACTTGCATACCAGTTGACAAAGAGACAACAAAAGAAGCAGATACCAGTAATAAAGAAGGAAGGTAAAACAACCTCACGGAATGAAATTGTTTTTAAAGTTCTACTCAAAGTTGCACCAAACAAGTAATCCTGAGCAAAAAGATATAGATTAGTATTTTTCTAGTGAAAACATTGCAGAACTGCCCAGGGAAGATCAACAACAGGCAATCTCAGAAGAGGAGACACTAGTGGTAATGAAGTATTTAAACCAGTGTTTCCCAAACTTGGGTCTCCAGTTGTTTTTGGACTACAATTCCCATCATTCCTAGCTAACAGGACTAGTGGTCAGGAATGATGGGAATTACAACCCAAAACCAACTGGAAACCCAAGTGTGGGAAACATTAATTTAAAGGAAAGTAAAGCACCTGGGCCAAATGGGTCCGCAGCAATATTGCCTCAATATTAATTAAACCTTTAACGAGAACAATGAATTCAATTATAGCATGTAAGAGAATGCCTGAAAGAAGTCCATATGATCATTCCTGAAGACGGTAAAGATTACTCTTTAGTACAGCATATAAACCTATATCATTATTAAACACGGATTACAATTTTTTTCCTGGATAGACCATAAACGTCAGGCAAATAAATTTAGATAAATTTGGTTTCATTTGGATGCAAAACAATGAGAGACTATATCTGTAAGATTTTGCATATATTAGATCTGGCCTACAATACTAAACAAGAAGCAGCACTACTCTTTTTAGATGCAGTAAAAGCCTTTGATAATTTTGAACAGCCATCTTTGATGGAAAGACTGAAGAGATTCAGATTTGGAGATAATATTAGGTTATACATTCTGGTTATCTATAAGGGCACTATGGCAAAAAAAAATAAATAAATTATAAAGAGGTGACTAAAAAACCCTCAGGTTATCTAAAGGGATTAGGCAAAACTACCGACTTCCTCATCTTTTCATGTTAGCCATCGAACCTCTGGCAATAAAACTAAGATATATGGAAAACATTCATGGGGTTAAAACTGAGGAAAATGGGGAAAACTGAATTATATGCAGACAATATAGTACTAAGACAAACTGAACTTATGGGTTTGCTGAAAGAGATACAGAATCAAATTTTAATACATGGGAAATTGGCAGGGTAGACTGAACATAGACAAAACAGAAATAATAGACTTAAATATATATACAGATCATAAAAAACAAATATTTTTTTATTGTAACTATGATTGGGCAACCCAACCTTATACAGGAGTATAAGATTACTACGAAAAGTACAGGACTGATATAAAAATAAGCATGAACGCTTGTACAAAGGTGGCTTATGTTTGTTGCTAGAATGGAAAAAAATTGTCGTCTTCAGGTATGATTGTTACTGTAAAGACGGCAATAATACTTAAATCTAACTTTTTATTTCAACATCTCCCAGTTAAAATAACTAACTCAGTATTAAATAAACAGAAGCAAATGATAATTAAGTTTATGTGGAATATGAAAAAGCCAAGATTAAAGGCAAAGGTATTATACGGTGAGAGGAAAAGTGAAGGGCTTCAGGTGCTAAATTTAAATTTAATGTGTGTACTGAGTGCCTTTAGTTAGTTGATAGATTAGATGGTGAATCCATATGATGGGATATCAGTTTTGAAGGGAAGATGATTGATGTCCTACTGCACAATTTAATATGAGGACATTGTAGTGCAGAATCACTGAGGGTTAAATATAAAATGGAAATATCTATCCTACTGAGCAGCTGGGACTAGTAAGCTCGAATCCCTCAGGAACTGAACAGGAAGAGGAAACAATATTTTGTGCATTGGGGATTTTTGAGGTGATGTGTGTCGAGACCTTTCACAGGCTCCACGAGAGGTACTAGGGTATGTTGGTGATCCCTGACATGGATGCAGAGCTCCTACATCCACCAAGGAATCAAGCAGGATGGGACTTTCTCTTTCCCAGCTCTCATCTCCCCTCCCAAGTTGTCTCAATGAAGCTATTTCCCACTTTGTCCCATAGATTCCTGCATATTGTTTTCAATATTCCTCTCCTTAGCTATTAAAACCTGAGTTTAATCCATTACTGAAACCTGCCTGGTAGTTTCATCTTCCACATACCTAATTTTCTCCACAAGAAATCAGTCTTCCTCCTCCTCCAGCTGGAGAATTAAGAGTTGCACACAGGTGTGATCTATATCCTATCAAGTCTTTCTATTGCCAAGAAGGCTGCACCTCTCCTGGTACTGATGTTACCTGTGTTTGTTTCAATCCTCTATTAGCTCCCAGAAGATCCTTTCTTTATAGGATGAAAACTCTGTTGAGGGTTATATGTGTTTGCAGAGAACCACTCCTACTGTTGTGTGGGGTGGGTGGGGTAAATTCTTTGTGTTTTCCTTTGGCAAAAATGTTCTAGTATATTGATTTTGCTAGCCAGGCCTTCCTGATAATATTAATCCCTAAGGCCTTTCTTTTTTAAAAAAACAACCATTCCACACTCCCGCTACAGCTTCCTAAGATGCAGGATGTGTGTGTGTGTGTTTATACAGGTAATAGAATCATAAATAAAGCGAAATGCACAACCCCCTGTAAGGTGCTGCTTCTTCAACCAAGAATCTTGTCTCCCCTTCACTAACACTAAATTTTATGTCCCTGATAACATCATGTTTTTACTTACAGTCTGATGGTGCATTTCCTTCCCAACCAAGTACTCTGTGGCCTTCTTGATTCCACTGGGACTATTCTAGGGAAGAGCAGTGAACACTGGGTAGGAGTTGGCTCTCACACTGCAAGCCCTTAAGGGGATATTGCCTTTTGTCTATAAAGCATCCTGCACACTTCTGGTGCTGTATAAATAATTAAAAACAGTACAGCTCACATCAGATCAGCACACTTAGGAATTCAGGCGCTTGGTGTTCTTGGCTGCTAAGAGGAATATGGCAGAATGACGGAAAACAAACAAACACTTAAATGCAAAATCTAGGCTTACAAAGCCTTTAAATCAGCCTCTGTCGCAAACAAACATGCGTTTCCTAACTTAAGAGCTTGTTAAAGTTGGGGCACAATTGGGGTTGGTTCTCAGGTGTTTCCAGATGATGCGGAAGGTCTTTTGAGTGGCAGATATGCTGATTCAGTGTAACTAACAATTCCGAACCACGTAAGTGTTGGTGCAGCAAAAAAATCACACGGAAAGGAGAATTCCTGGATGCCAAGATCCAACTTTGGGGCAAGTACACTTTGGTGAGAGAACTCCAGCAGAGATTTAAAATCACAAGACATGCAGCATATGCCAGGAATCCTGCTCAGCCCTGCCTGCCTGTCTCTTCTAAGTTTACTGGGTTATGCTTCAGCCCAATTTCATCTCCTTTCCCCTCAACCCAGTTGTGCCAACCAGGTCCTGGCTTGCCCTTTGACTCCCCCCTGCCCAACCATTTGGTCTCTGGGCCCAAGCTGTACAGAACCAGTGGCTTTCAAACTGTTTACTATTGAACACTGTGGTTCGATCAGCCATGGACAAGCTTGCTAAAAGTTAGCTTGCCAGCTGTTTCTGAATTTCCCCCTGTAATGTGCAGCCACAGAGGAATGTTGGATAATTCTCAGCTTGCATGGCTTGCTGTTGCCTCCCTTGAGCCAATAATGTGCTTTATGATTCACCCACTACTTACTATTTTCTCTTCCAACAGTCGTGGCTCACCGAAACTGCTATCTCTGAGAGCTGCAGCTTCCTTTTGTAGCGTAAGATGATTAGTAGTCTAACCAGCATTGCTTCAAATGATGGAATTACTTAAAATCACTTTGAGATGTATTTGTGCGTAGTCACACCATGAAGGCTGCAGGGAATTGTGTCATTTCCAGCTAAAATGGAATTATGCAAACAGATTTTAGCTTCCGAACAGAAAGGCTTAATTAAGGATAATGAATTTCTTACACATACTGGTGCCTCTAATGAGCAGCTCACAGGATAGAGGCGGTGGCCAGGATGGGGTAGGGAAAGATCCAGGTTGTCCCATTCATTGTATTAGGCATGGGATTCAAACTGAGACTTAATCATGGCAAAATAGCTATTTGTCCTGCTAAAACAGTGCTTCCTGTATGGCGTAGCTAATAAGCCTCTCAGAGTAAGTTAAGGATACACATGCTGTTATTCACTGGTGCTATTTTTCTTTAAAAAATGCTAATAGGACATGATCCCACTAAGTTAAGCGTACTTAAGCCCTGGTTTCAATAGGAAGGCTCACATATTTAGTTCTCTCCTGCTGAAATCAACAGACCTTTAAAAAGCAACTTTGGTTGGCTCATTTTTTTTCAGACAGAAAAAAAGGATCCATAAAATATACAAAAATAAATAACGTCGCAAGTGGAGCAGTGTTGAAAAGAACCTTGCATGTGTCAGTGCGGGGAGGTGATCTGCTTTCCCAGCACTGAGAGGGAAACATTTTGCTCTTCATGAAACTGCCTTCCTCGGTTGTCTGAATGGCCCTTGAGAGCCTCACTATGATTTAACTGCACTTGAAATTAAATATTCTAGGTGCTGATGGTAGCCCTTATGATTGAGGAGGAGAACACCTGCACACTAAACCAGCTGGAGTTTCCTGGATGGATTCATGACTAGGTATCAGACAGTGATGTAATTCAAAAGGCACGTAGGTGAGAGTCAAATTCGTGAATAATCTGCACTGGGTCACAGTTCCTTTCAGTACCAAATAGTCATGATACAGTTCAAATTCAGGTGTCTACTGATGAATATCTGGGGAGGAAAACTTTATGGCAGGCCTGGGGAACCTGTGCCCCCCCCACAGGTCATTGGACTTCAACCCCCATCAGCCACAGCTATCACAGACAAGGGTTGCAGCCATCATAAACAAGGGTTGCGGGTGATAAGAGTTGCAACATCTGTAGAGCCACAAGTTCCCCAAACCTGTTTTATAGAAACCAACCTGAAGACTTTATTTGCTCCTCTTCTCTGCAAGTAATGAAATAATATAAAAAGTAGCTTCAGGCTTCCAAAGTTTTATCAGTTGCCAGGGATGCTTGAAAATCTATTGCTGAATAAGATTTATGGAGCTGCAGCAGCTAACCTATGAGGAAGAAATTCCAAAGACTACATGAATGGCTGTTGAATTAAAATATTTCACAACTTCTGTGGTTCTCAAAAATAAGGAAAAAGCACCCTATCTGATGGGAATATCAAGTATCTTTAATAGAAAAATATCAAGCTTCAGATCCATTTTCAGCAAAGATGAAAATGGGAGTGTTAAGAGAAGTGTATATCTAGTCTCTTCTGTTCTTTGTCTTTAAAGTAGTCTGATTAAATCAGAAGAGTTACAAATTATTTGAAACTTCTTTAAAAAACTACCTTCATCAAAGAGCCTATTCAAATGCTATGTTTCTTTTAGGTGGCAATCAATTTTTTTCTGCAATCTGCTCTCTTAAGGGTGAAACTACACAATATGTTAGTCACAGAGTGCTTTTCCTAACTGCTCTAATTTTGGAGGGGGGGGGGATATAGAAATAGGGCCACTGATCCACTTCACATTCTTGATCTGGATCAGGGGCCCACACCAGTTTTATGCTGAACATCACCCCTACCTTTCTACTATTTGTCCCTGAAGGTCCCAAATAAAAAATAAATTTGCAGTAAACAGTACATCTGGGATTTTCAACAGACAACTGCTACAAGGTCCAATGCAGATCGAAGTTCCATGCCTGCTTTGCCATCAAAACGAAAGGAGACAAATTAAGCACATTTGAAGCTTGGCCCCAAAGGCAGTTTTTTATACAATACTTTTCAGCCATCATGGAAACGAAACTTTAGACTCCTCATTACTCAGACCTCTTAGTCTTGAAAATATTGGATCTGTTTTTAGAAATAAAAATAAAAAGTCATTTTTAATAACGTTGGCTCATTCTGTAGATCATCTTTCATGGTTCTTGAAAATATTCCTTATTTCGCAAGAGTTGGCATGAGCATTCTGGTAATATCTGCATACCCTTCAGAAACTTCAATTAGTCCGTCAAGTAGATGGCCTTAGCCGAGATGCTCCCCCTCAACAGGAGGCTTGTGGAGAATGCTGCAGGGAAAATACACTGCTCTCTGATTCAATTAGAACAAAATATACTGATGATATGGATAAACATTTCTGCACCAATGCAAAATTCTATAAGCATTAGATGCGTTCATTGACAATTCTAGCCATTAATATTTCTTTGATAATGCACAAGTGTCAGGGAGCACAGATGAACTAAACAAGGACATGCAGAAAGGAGGAACCAACCCTCCCCAACAAATTTTAAAAGTGAATAGCAGAGGATGTTATTACAAAGCTTTGTTACAGCATTGCCTTTTGTATCCTCCACCAATACTGCATCTCGGATCAGATGAATCCTGCCTGCCTTTACCAGCAATGATGCAGCGATGTTGACACAAGGTAACAAATGCATTTCCAGTGGAAGCGTTTGTTTCACATGTCACTCTGACTTCCTGATCTTTGCCCAAGTGCCCCAATGCAAAAGGACCCCAGTTCTCCACATCTTCTGATTTGGAGCAACCAAAACAGGTGAATTCAAGTTCAAGGGGAGAAGCCAACTCTGAAGCATTTGGAATGCCACCTGGAGTCAGGGTATTTACTTATTTGGGCTTGAAGAAGGACTCCGCATAGGCTCCTATCATAATTCACCCCATGACATGTTGGCCCACAGCTCAGTGTATCTGAATATCTTTACTCCCCAGTATTTGGGATGAATGTGCACAATAAGATAGTTCATAACTATTCACAGTGAAAGAACAAACTAGCCAATTATACCACAAAGAATTAATAAAGAGCATAGTATAGAACAATTATTTCTATCCTGAAATAAACTGAGATCCACAAACATTTCCCCCTTATTCTTAAATTATTTGCCAGTTATTTCAGAAGCAGATGAATAGAAATATATACCTGGCTGTGAACTAGGACTCGTTGATGGGAACATAAGTGGCTGTAGCAAAAGAACTGTACTGCTTTTTGATCAGTTTCTGAGCACAATTCAACATGCTGGTACTTACCTTAAATGGCTTGGGGCTCAGGTACCTGAAAGAAAGCCTACTCCCATACTAACCAATATTGCAGTCATCTTCAAAGGCTCTTCTTCTCTTTGGGCCCCCACAATCCAGACTAGTGCAGCTGGCTACCAGAGACAGAGTCTTCTTAGTGGTGGTTCCTTGTTTGTGGAATACCCTCCACAGGGGGACTTGCTTGATGTCAAGAATACTATCCTTTCAGCACCAGGCATTCTTACGCTCCCAGCCTTTTAAATGCAGTGTTTTCAATTGATGTCAACTAGCTATGCTTTATTTTGATTTTTCTGCTGTTTGGGGAAAATGATCTGAAGGTTTTTCTGAAGAATGTCATATGTAAATATATATTCTAAATAAACAACACAATTTGTATTTCAAACATAAATACACATCCAACATGGTATCCATAGGACCCAACACAAACTAGATGTGAATGCAACAATGTACTGAAGTTTGCTTAATCTGCAGCCAGGTTTTCATTATAGTCATGGGGTCCCTTAGAAATTAAACTTCATATCCTCTGCAGCAGAAAACAGATTCTGCAACTGAGGCCATATTCTAGGACTGTAGGACATTTGCAGCCATGCCATGCGCCAGATGCAAACAGATCGTTTTCTTGGCTAGGATCAGTTTTAATAATCTCGTTGCAGAGCCTTCAGAGCTCTGCAGACAATGTATCAGTAGTTTTAGGGTCACCAAAAACAAATAATTAAAAAACAACAACAGCATTCACATATGAGTAAAGAAAATGCACCATCTGTTGAAAGGTTAAATGTGCAATTGGAGGCCATCATTTGGGCTGACATCGACCAGTTCAAATTCCTTCTTTTTAATTGCATTAGGCCCTTGGTTTTCCTGATGAAAATCCTTCTCTTGTGTGCTTCGTAGGGCCTTAGGGCCTAATTAAAATATTACTTGACAATAAAATTAGGCTTGTAACCTGTTACAAATGGGTCCCTTAGCCCTTTAAAATAAGAGTAGCTATACTACATAATTTCTAACTGTTGCACTGAGCCTCAATCCTTAATGAATCTCAAACCTGGCTCTGCAAAAATGGTATCATGGGTAACAGAAACAAATCCTGCCTGCGGCTCCGTAGGACTAGTAAGAATAAAAAAAGATTATTTTCTCAGGAAATTGCTTAGATAGGTGTTGGAATTCACGGAGAAGAGAGAAGGCTTATGAATATTAACATGTAAGGCCTGTGGCTAGATAGTGACAACACTTAAAGAAATATAACTATGGGTAGAAAATTAGCTCTCGGAATTCCTCTTGATATTAAGAAGCAGCGGACAGAAAGCCAGCTCAGAAACCGCTTTCCATTGTTAGAGTTGTACTCCCATACAGTTTTAGGCAAGTGCTAACATGCTAGTGCCCATCTTGCAAGCTTCTAGGCCTTCATAGTGCCCTATAGACTTGAGGGTATCTGCAAATTTGAAGGTCTGTTCACATAAAAGAGGATCCAGTTCTCTTCTTCCAAAAGCTGGTGATTTTACGGCGCTTGGGAACTTTCTTTAGCCCTATTTGGACATTCAGGGTCACACAATCATGTGAGAGAGGAGAGCAGGGTTGCCCTCAGATGCCCTGCCCCTGCTGCCACGTTCTGTGTTGGCCCCTCCCCAAGGCATGTCTGCAGTGGGGAAGCCCGATGAACATGCATGCGCTGGAACTTGCAAATATGTTCAGAGAGAGAATTCAGGAGGGGCTGGTACAGGGTGTGACAGTGGGGTTGAGGCAACTGAATGCAACCCCACTCTCATGTTTATTGTTTTGTACCCCTGAATGCCTGCATAAGGTCTTTCCAACGTGGCCTGATTTTCCCTAGTGTGCCTGGGAGCATTTGGTTAAAATGGTGCTTAGATGGCATAGATTAACACTGGCCTATGTGGCAGACAGTAAGTCTGTTCTATGATCAGAAGGTAGTAATGAACTGTGGGCACTTCCAGCTGTTGCAACACACACACAACTACATTGGTCCCTTATTTGTCTGACAAATGCAATGAAAGCACACCCAGGGCACACTGCCTTGTTTGCGAGCGGTCAGTGGTGTGCATATTCTTTGTTTTACACACACAAACACATTGAGATAACACAAATTTCTACACACACAAATTTTGTGACGTGCAGACATTTTGCAACTTATGCATATTACTGTATTCTTTTTTGTGTTTTGAGACAGGGAAGGGGATAAGTGTCTAAGGCAGCCTCCTATCTTAGTGCAGGTGACACATTTCACTAGTGTTAATCACAAATTAAAGAAGAGATGACACCACCACTGTATACATGAACTGACGTGGTTTTACTGCGTTGGCCACTTGCTTAATTTGTACATGCTAGTACAGAATAAAAATGCAAATTTCTGTCTCTGCCCCACTGGCAGTTTTACACACCTGCTCCACCACTTTTTGTCCTCTGAGATGACGTTGCCATCCTTTTCTACTTTTCGCGGTTATTAAAAACACTCAGTTGATGCGAATGAGAGATTGATGCAAAACACAGAATGAGGTGTCGATGTGTTTCACACAACAGAGAACAAAGGGGGGAATGTGTTTCTTGGAAGCAAGGTGCCTCTTCAATCAACGAACGGCAAGGGAAATCAAATACCATCACTGCTTTCTCTTGTAGCGTATTGTGACTGGTCATTAACGTTCAAGCAAATACTTGTCATGATTCAAACTTCAGTTTGCAAACAACTTGGAGTCGTGCATCTTACAGGCATAATGTATTCCGTAAGACTATGAAGAATGCATAATGTTGGCATAGAAAGAGAAGCTGTATGACTATATATGAAGACAACAACTACAACTCTCACAGCACTGTCATTGATTAATTTCAAAATATTCAAGCATAATTTAAAAAAAGAGAGGAAAGCTGAACTTATTCTACACTATAAAGGAGTCGTATAACTCAACCTAATGTTGACTTTTCCTTTCCTCCAGAGTATTAAGCAACTGTAAACTTAATTTCTCCATCCAAGTCTTAGTTAATTATTTGCTGTTTAAACCTCCAGTAGTTTTTTAAGGTTTGGAGGGGAAACAGCCAGTTTTATTTATTTCTCCCCCATTCAATAAACAGTACCATGTAGACTATCTCCTGTGTTAGAATAGTGTTGTCTTCACATAAGACTCAAATAATGGTATTAGTCATTCATTTCCTTGTACACATACACCCTGTTGCGTGTTGACAGGTTTATAAGGATGCAGTGGCAGCCACGGGTGCTGGGAAGCTCCTAGACGACAGCCTTTGAATCCTTGCAGTCCTGAGCAATGGTACCTGAGTTAGTCTGTTTATTGTCTGCGTTTTCTCCCAGATGCTTGACTTGTCTGAAAGATTAATACATTAACAAGAGCGGTAAGGTCCAGGGTTGCACATCTTTAAGACATTTTTATTAGCAGATGGCACATGAGATTCAAAGGTCACCGCAAGGGGGGACATTTTAAAGTGAAACAACAATATTTATGTTCAGATACTATGCTGGTGAGATCATGTGGTAAATGGTTCTGATTAAATTAGTTTACAAATAGCCACTATATATCAGCTTCTTGCTTTTCTCCAACATCGCTTGCTTAACAAAAACATGCTCCTGTCTGGGGTTCAGCCAAACCAGGTTCAGGTAGAGGAAGAGGAATACAGCTATCTACCCATGACCGGTGCACAAACAATTTGAAACTTTTGGTACATTCATCTAAGATTATAATCAATCAATCTGTACGCTCTATATGTGATTGTTTCTGATGTCTGCATCTGCATACTTAAAAACGAAACAGAAATGACACGCACAAAGGTAGAGCAGGTGGTGTATTTAACATCCTTCATTTAACTCTAATGTAGTACAAAGCTAGCGTACTTCAATTCTTTTTCTCATCTATAATACTGCAGGCTTCACAAGGCAGGAAGCTTATCACAGCACTTACGTCACAAATCAGAAATACATGGAAATCTGGCATAATCTGTGGGATATATTATTTGCAAATAGAAATGTGAAGGGCCAGGGGAAAATGGATTGAGGTTCCCCCCACCCCCATTTTTCATAAACAAATTGAGAAAACAACTAGAAAATTGGTTTTTAAAAAAGTTTCCCTGCCGTTTCCTCCCTGGGCCTTCACAGCTCTAATAACAAAGCAACAAAATTTGCCTTGCTCTGCAGTTCTTCACAGACTGATTTTTTTTAATGCCCACTATGCAGCTCAGGTGAGAATTCTATACACACCTCAGAATATGTCCCACTGACCTCAGTGGAACTCAATTCTCTCTTGACAGGTATAGGATTGCACTGTCAGAGGTATTTGACCAGTTCTAGAAATTATTGTGGCTAAAGGAAATATGATGTGGACATGGAACTTCTCCATCCTCAATTATGTGCAAGAGACATCAGCCTCGATGAAAGTGCAGCTTCCTCTAGTAATGTGAATAGGAATCATAGAATCATAGAATCATAGAATCATAGAGTTGGAAGAGACCACAAGGGTCATCGAGTCCAACCCCCTGCCAAGCAGGAAACACCATCAGAGCACTCCTGACATATGGTTGTCAAGCCTCTGCTTAAAGACCTCCAAAGAAGGAGACTCCACCACACTCCTTGGCAGCAAATTCCACTGTCGAACAGCTCTTACTGTCAGGAAGTTCTTCCTAATGTTTAGGTGGAATCTTCTTTCTTGTAGTTTGTATCCATTGCTCCGTGTCCGCTTCTCTGGAGCAGCAGAAAACAACCTTTCTCCCTCCTCTATGTGACATCCTTTTATATATTTGAACATGGCTATCATATCACCCCTTAACCTCCTCTTCTCCAGGCTAAACATGCCCAGCTCCCTTAGCCGATCCTCATAAGGCATTGTTTCCAGGCCTTTGACCATTTTGGTTGCCCTCCTCTGTACACGTTCTAGTTTGTCAGTGTCCTTCTTGAACTGTGGTGCCCAGAACTGGACACAGTACTCCAGGTGAGGTCTGACCAGAGCAGAATACAGTGGCACTATTACTTCCCTTGATCTAGATGCTATACTCCTATTGATGCAGCCCAGAATTGCATTGGCTTTTTTAGCTGCCGCGTCACACTGTTGGCTCATGTTAAGTTTGTGGTCAACCAAGACTCCTAGATCCTTTTCACATGTACTGCTCTCAAGCCAGGTGTCACCCATCTTGTATTTGTGCCTCTCATTTTTTTTGCCCAAGTGCAATACTTTACATTTCTCCCTGTTAAAATTCATCTTGTTTGTTTTGGCCCAGTTCTCTAATCTGTCAAGGTCGTTTTGAAGTGTGATCCTGTCTTCTGGGGTGTTAGCCACCCCTCCCAGTTTGGTGTCATCTGCAAATTTGATCAGGATGCCCTTGAGTCCATCATCCAAGTCGTTGATAAAGATGTTGAATAAGACCGGGCCCAAGACAGAACCCTGTGGCACCCCACTAGTCACTCTTCTCCAGGATGAAGAGGAACCATTGATGAGCACCCTTTGGGTCCGGTCAGCCAGCCAGTTACAAATCCACTGAGTGGTAGCTTGCTTGCACAGCTGTTCCACAAAGGTATCAATCTGTTTGTGCACATTAGAATGCTCAGTATTCTAGATTATTGAGAGGTGGACCTTGTGAAGTGCTTAAATGAAGGAAACTGACTCCAAACTATTAGGGTCAAAAACCAAATTCATACTACCTGCCCTCATCTTTATATGGGATCTCTCAGCTGCCAAGAATAAAGATGTTTCTAAAATATGACTAATTCACAGATTTCATGTATTTAAAAGCCCATGTTAAAGAGGATGGTCTAATTATTTATTTGTTATTTAAATGTATACTTCTTAGCACACTAAATGACCCTGGTTAAAAACAATCCAAAGTAATTCTGAAACCTACTCTCAGCAATGGCGCCAAATTGTTACAAGGTTTACATGACTATGAGATAAGAAGAAGCCATGTATTTTGGAAAGATCTAAGTACATCTACACCATTCATGTAAAAAGTCCAGTTAAACAAGCACACATATCCCCAAAAGAATACGGTGAAAGTGGGTCTTACTTTTCAAATGAACCATTTTCAGGCTTTACAGTTCCTTCAAGTGGATCCAGTCCTTGTTCTGAAAACTGTTTCAAGGCACTTAAAGCTGCCTGTAACACAGAGGAATTAAAGAGAAATGACAGATACTGAAGTAGGCATACTATTAGCAATGAGCATGGAATGTTTTATATATTAGGGACACAGTGGACGGTGACAAAGCTCAGGGCTATAAAGATACATTGAAAAAGAGATGAATTAGTGAACAAAGAGAATTCCCCACCCCCACTGGATGGTGAGAAAGACTGGCTAATACTTTTCTTTTGTGTGCTCAGCTTTGCTTGTACCTTGAAACAAGCATCCTCTGTATAAAATGAAGCAATCCACATGTCTCTAGATTACCTAGATCCATACCTCCTTGCTTCATATGCTACTCTGAGACCAAAACTAGCGAATGTGGCAGACAGGGGCATAGGGGGGGGGGGGCGGTCCGCCCCAGGTGCCATCATGGAGGGGGGTGACAAATTACCAAGGAACAATTACTGCCCTACTGGGCGGTTCATAAAAACTTTTTTTTTTTAAAAAATGCCTGCTCCAAAGGTCTTATCTTTAAGATTAATAATAATAATAATAATAATAATTATCATCATCATCATCATCTTACTACACAAAGGATTATATAGCTATATATGAAATTTCATGCATATCAGTTAATATCTTGACCCTCCTCCACGAAAATAGATGTTTACTCGGCTGTTTTCCTATGTCGTGAAGGCTGAAATTTCAGTTCAGTGGAGCAGGGTCAGGGATGGTCTAGTTGAGATTCCTGCATTGCCCCAGGGGTTTGGCTAGATAACCCTCAGGGGTCCCTTCCAACTCTACAATTCTCTGGTGCAGGCTTGTGCAGAGTTTTAGGTACAAGTTGGATGCAAGGGGTGCATAGGATTGCAGCCCATCTTATGGACCGTCAGCTCAGAAATAAATCCTACTGATCATGATGAAACTAGATTGCTGCTGTGCAGTCCTGTTTTTTAAATAAATGTCTTCCTTTTCAGATAATGCAAAGCATGGTGAAATCACAATAAATAAAACCTCCCCTTCAGTAGTTTCAAGCACTACTACAGGTTCCACATAATATCTGTACTGCATTGTTTACTGTGACAGCACCGGCACTTTGCCTTTGCTAGATGCTTTTTGGGCACCTGCTAAAAGCATTCTTCTTTAGGCAAGGGTACCTAGATGCTTAGGAAGTTGAAGTAATTTTAATCTTAATATTTTAGCTTTTGTATGTTTTAAAGTAGGATTGTTAATTTTCCTTGATTTTACTGCTGTGGTGTTTGTTTGTTTTTTGTTTTGGTAAACCACTTTGCAGGTTTTTAAAAATAAATTTTAAATAAAATAACACAAGCCAAAACACAATCCATCCTGTAGATTTAAGTATCTGTCCACAGTCGCCTACTTGTTATCAGAGGTCCAGAATCCACATTCCTTTGTAAGAAAATATGAAATAATGTAAAAACCATTTTTGCAGGCAAAAAACCAAACAAACCAAAAAAATCAATTGGGGGGGGGGGCATGACAAGAAATTTTCTGCACCGGGTACCACCTGACCTTCCTACGCCTCTGGTGGCAGACATGGGGTTGTAACATCAAGTGATGCAAAATGTGACATCACTGAACTGCAAATTTCCTCACCCTCTCAGGTAACAGCCAATGAAGTGAAGAATAGGTATGGCAACTCATAATGCAATGATGTGATGCAACACATTAAAAAAAAAGATTTTAATTTTCAAAGTTCTATAGTAAATCAACAATAAAAACATATAAAGCACATGCACACAACCCACACATACAAATCAACATGAGAGAAAGGAATAGCGCTTTTCTTATTTCTATTTAATGGTTAATATGTTATGCCTCCCTCCTGCAACCTTGAAAACTATCATGCCACGATGAACTGTGTGCTCCTGGTGGCATTCAACGTGGTCTTTCTCTGTTTGGAAACTTAATCAAGTCATACCAAGTTCCTTCAGACTGTACTTTAATGAGTCTTTTTGTGCCAAATCCTCATTGTTCCCTTAAAAAATGGACAGAAGTGCTAATTTTGGATGCTTTCTTATTGTTGGCACTAATAGTCTTTGGCACTCATCAAACACCAAACCTCAGAATGCTTCTACCTCTTCACACTCTCACAACTCCCACTATTTACAGCCTTTCCAACAAGAAGTACTACTAGCTATTATTAGAATACACACTCAATTATGCAGGAGCAATAATAACATTCTTATATAGATATCCCATAAAATGAATGGGTCACACTTCAGGGAA
The DNA here is from genome assembly GCF_965153285.1 of Podarcis tiliguerta. Taxonomy (NCBI): domain Eukaryota; kingdom Metazoa; phylum Chordata; class Lepidosauria; order Squamata; family Lacertidae; genus Podarcis; species Podarcis tiliguerta. The sequence goes on along the minus strand of NC_139540.1, from coordinate 31,872,937 downwards.
AGCCTTCTTAAACAAATATGTCTTCAATAGCTATCTAAATATCAATGCCAGGTGCTTGTCTTATTTCAGCTGGCCACTAATTCCAGAAGGCTGGAGCTGCAACACTAAAAGCCTAGTTTCTACAGCATACTACACACACTTCTGGGGCATGCGGTACTCTTGGTTGTACCCCATCTGAGGAGCGCAGTTGCTGGGCAGGAATATATGGGGCAAGGAAATCCCTCAGGTAGCCAAGTTCCATGTTATTTAGGGCATTAAATTCTAAAAGCAAAATCTTTAACTGCACCCGCCCAGTAGCTTATTGACTGCCAGTGCAGCTCCCTCAGCAGAGGTGTTACATGGTGTCAGTGGGAGGTCCCAGCCAATAACCTAGTGACTGCATTCTGCAGCAGAAAGCTCAAGGAGTCTCACTAAAAGCCCATGACAGTCATCCAATCTTGAGATTACCAGTGGGAGGGCTACAGCGGCCGAGGTATCTCAGCCCAGGAACAAGTGTAACTATCTCACCAACCAAAGCAGATAAAAGGCACTCTTATCTTTGCTGTTGGTAAGCGTTTTTTGGAAGACAGAAGAACTGCCAGCAAGGGAAGACTTGCCTCATGGGGCTAGCAAGTTCTAGATTCAGAAGACACCAATGGCTGCCTGGGGGGGGGGGGGCTGCACGAAAGATGATGGATAAAGGCAGGATGCAACCTCAAAAACCCTAGCTCCACAGGGACACCATGTTATTTTTCTTCATGTTCCCAGACTTAAATGTGATTTTTTTTAAAAATTATGGAAATCACTTGAACAACACTTTCAGAGGCCGCTTGGGCTGGGATGTAAATGTGCTGGATGAAATTAAAAATATGGGGCTGATCATTCCTTTGCGAGAGATACCTTCAGTTCATTAATGTTGCCAACTCCTTTCATGCTGGGATCAGCTTAACAAGCGCCGCTGCCCCACTCTAACACCACAATCACATTTCCCCTTTCCTTCTACAAACTGAAACAATTAGAGCTCTTCTCCCACCATTCCACCTCTTGCTGAATTCCATCAATGTAATATTCAGTATGTATGTTGGTATTTTGTGAATGCTAATCAGACGCCTGACCTTTCAACAACTTGTGGCACAGGCATGCCGGAAGCTCCATTTTAATCAGCTCATATAAGGCTTATCACTTTTCTGGACGGCAGAAAACAAATAGCATGTATGTGCTGTACAGAACTAGCAGAGCTATATGCTAGACATGCACACTGCAGTTCTAGTGCAGAAGCTAAGAAATGTCCTGCACTTTAAGCCTGCCTGGATGCAAGTCCATCTGGGATCCATATGGCTGCCACACTGAGCTTTTTGGAACAAGAGTGGGGCATAGGCATGATAAATAAAATAATTCAAAATAGGAACACTTTCCTGAACTATCGTCACAGTTGCTTTCATTGCTATTTTCAACTGAAAGCAGCAAGTACATAACCAAATGGGATTAAAGATTCAACAGCTTCATTGTCGAGCTCCTATTAAATGCTTCAGGTTGTGTTCCTGCCGCACTGCTATTTTGTAGCTCCTTAATGAAATATTAACCTAGTTTCTCACGCTGTTTGCAGAATTCATTCATGGGAACCTCTGCTTCTTTCTTTACTCAGAACATCTATCTCTATGTCTTTGAAGGGAATGTCAGCAGCAATGCTGAACGAAAGCATTTGTTCCCGCTGAAGGAATGCCAAGGATAAAAAGGTGAAATACATCTATCCGACGAAATATTGTGTAAAATAAAAACAGGGTAGGATTTGTTACAATACTTTAGATGACTGCCTAAAATTGCATCCAGGTAAAGCAGGGATGACCATGCAATAAAAAAGGTGTGGTCAGCATTACATTCTGCAATGCATCACTTAAGAGGTTTTCCTTGCAAAAGCTTGTGCTTAATTAAAGATATCTGATTTCTGAACTCTCCTCATGCTGTCGATCTTCCTAGATAAGTGGTTCATAAAGGATGTGGCATGCCACACTGGTATGGCAGGAGAGGATGGCAAGTGTGGTGGAAAGATTCAAGGACAATCAAAGAAACATTTAAACATTTCAGTATAGTATAGTATAGTATAGTATAGTATAGTATAGTATAGTATAGTATAGTATAGTGTGGTTTTTTTTGCAGAATATGGATACATACCGGTATCTTATCAAAAACAAGCATTGCTATGAGTTTGTTTCTTTTTGTTTTTCAATGTAATCCTTATCAATACAAAAAACTGGTGTGGCACGAGCAAATACTATTCTGAAAGTGTGGCCCAGACAAAAAAGCATGAGAACCACTGCCATAGACACTTTCTCCATCATTAGAACTTCTTTTAACCTTTAAATGAAGCTGAGATTTTGCACCATCATTGCACCACTTCCACCTTTGCAACTAAATTTCTTTTAGCAAAAACTAAAGCCCACCTCAAAGACCCACCCCTTTCCCAGCATGCTGCACAAATGGGATGCCAAGTCTTTGTGCTTGGCCTGCCAGCCTCCGCTGCAAAGTGAACGAGTTAATTTAGGTTTTGTTCTAAACAGCAGTTAACATGCATTAGATCCTCTCAACAGCCTTGTGGGATAGAGCTAAGACAGAGAGAAAGCTGAGTGGTTCAGGATTTCAAAGGAAAGGCCCTTCTGGATCAGAGACGTATCCACTCCAGCATCTTGTTTCCCACTGTCAGACGCCCATGGGAGGTCCATAAGCAGGAGATGAGGGTAATTGTTCCCCAGTGAAGTTGCTGATCTATTCCCTTATTTGACTACACTAACACCACACCACCCATTGTTCTCTCTCCAGAGCATAATCTGATTGGCTGATTGGTTCTGTGACACTATCACATTCTTTACACGATTCCTAATTTTTTTGCAGCAGGTGTTTTACAAGACCATATGCCCTCTCCCTTGATTGCCAGGTGTTGGCAGGCGGTGATTATTCTCACCACTAAATAATGGCAGGCTCTGCTTACCCGGAGCACCAGATATTGTTCAATGCTGCTCCCTTTACGGTCCAGCTGTCCATCCCCCAGTGTCACATGAATTCCAGGAGATCTGGTAATGTACTTCCCCCTCATCCCCCAATGTTTAACTGTGGAGAGATAGGTGAGGGAAAATGCATTGGGCAGCAGATTATAATTCTGCAGATGAATTTGGAAGCTGAAGTGTTTGAGCATGGGTAAAGCATGGAGAGTCAAAGTCTGCATGGGCAGCACAAATAGGGAGAGTACTGCTGTGCTTGGTTCCTACTCGCAAGTATCTTGTAGGCATCTGGTTGGCCACTTGGAGAAGAGGATGCTGGATTGGATGGAAATTTGGTCTGATTCAGAAGCGTTGTTTTTTGTCATTTTATGAGTATGAGGTGCTCTTGGTGGAGATTAAGTGTTGCACTGGATTCTGGGGTCACCAGTGTCTCTTGATCCTGAGTCCTGATGATAACTCATCTACTTTCTCAGGATGTTTTGCATTTCTGATTGAAGTTTGAGGGTAGGCTCACAAAGTCAGTCAGAGAAGTACAAGGACTGGACTGTTTTGTATGTTTGTATGTTTGATAGTTTTATGGGGGTGACCTAGAAATCCTTTAAGGATAAATTAAAAATGACCTAATGGTCCACACTTATAAAGATCTTCAAAGACCCAACATCATGCATAATTGTTACTACACTTCAGATGAACTGGGCCTGATGTACACAATCCTTAAAAAACTAGGAAACGCTTGCAAAATTAACAGCAGTGAGGGGATATAAGTGGAATAAATATCTGACAAGGATTTTAGCAGAGAATTGTTTTTCCGAAGGCTGAACACTTCCTCAAATGGATTTTTTCTCTCTTACAAAAGAGCATCTGCACAGATATATAGAAATATTTCTCTCCCCCAGAAGATTTTACAACTGCTTTGTGAGCAAAGCCCCATAGGTTATGAAACAGATGTCTTTACACATTTAATGTATCACTTGTTTTCTGTGCAGATACAGCAATGCCAAAAACACAATGCCAACAGGATGCACTACTCTGCTCTTTGTTTGTCTTGGCTGCTCTTCCCATTATAAATATGTGTCTGGATCTGGCTGGAGGTGGATGTTTCCAATCAGTTTGGTCATTTTTAGGTTTCCTTAAGCCAATTAGCAATTAGCAAATCATATTGAAATTTGTTAATTTCTTCCCCCTCTGGTTTTCCCTCTGTGGGGAACTGGATAGTTTGTAATGACAATTTAATAACATGAGGTCATCCTTACACAAAGCAGTTGCATACAGAGGCTTGCTCTAGAAAAATGTGGTTTCAACTCACGTTCTTATGATAATGATTTAATGTTTTTCAGTACAATGTAGGGATATATTTCCTTCGCCTTTTACATCTATGTGACATTTCAGATTCTTCCCAAGATGTCCCTAAATGGTCCTCTTGTGCGTGTCTGTCGACTTCACCTTACTGGGAGTGGCACATACTTCTGAAGACAGAGAACACACCTAACTTAATTCTTCATACTTTCCCCTTTTATGGAACGGACACAAATGCTACTAACTCAGCCAATCAACTGCTGTGGCTTACTGTCTCCCATTTCTCTATGGTGTGAGAAGCTACTGCCTAATTCTCATGGACCCATTCATTAAATGCTCTTCATTAGGGATTTTGACAGCCATATAGTAGGGGCTGAAGGGAAAGGATAAAAGAAACTCAACTTCCACACTGAGAAGCTTGAAGCCTTCTGGGGCTTACAGCCACTATTTATTTATTTATTGGCTGTTTTGTTTTAGACACATGCCTCAGTTTTCTTGTAAGAAACCAAAGCAGCTAATAGTAAACAAGCAAACACCAAAATAATCAAAACAGAAATCCAATAAACTTGGCGCCACATTGGCTACAAGCCTGTATTTCTATCCTGCACTTGGGTCTTTTTCACTCCATGCCAGTACAGATTCCTTTGCACCATGCAGACTTCAGGACCACTCATCAGCCACCTACAATTTTAAAAACCTTCTGAGCTGAATTAGTGGTTCAGGGTCCTCTACTAGGATATTTCAGCCCTATAAATTCTGCCATGGCCCCCAAGTGAATGAGTTGGTCCTTTCCCAAAATTCTTCTATTTCATCCAGTACAGTACACATCTAGGGAGAATAGCAATTTGGTAAGTAGTAAAACCACTACTACACCTGCGAGCAAAGCGTATAGATCTCTTCTACAGAAAGTGGAAGAAGTGAATTTCTAACAGATCTGTCTTCTCAAGCCCCTGTTCATCGTTTTTATCAGGGACATATTCATCTAACAGCCCTATTAACCACTGAATCAGACCACTGCATGAACCTAAGTGCTTCATCAGAGAGTTCTGCTTTAGCAGAGCCAAGTCAATAGACTGACATCTGGCTTCAAATTTCTCTGTGGTTTTTAAAACAAATGATTTCGTTCCAATCCTGTCCTTTATGGGCAAAAATTAATTACTGGGGTACAAACCCTTGCATTTCATTGAAACAAATGATGTCCATGTTTGATTGCTTGAAAGGGCATGCGTGTTTCTTGGGGGCGCGGGGAACTATGCCTGCTTTTTAGTGTGCAAATGTAAGTAATTAGTTTCCCAAGAATTCCAAAGCGCCTTAATTTTTTGCACATGTTTTAAGAATTATTCTTGATGATAATTCTTTAAAAAGGTCTGACTCTGGCCAGCTTCACTCAACTCATACTGCATTGTCCTAACACAGTGGTGTCAAGACCAAGTTTGCAAATTTATCTTGCCTAGAGGTAAATGTGGAGGCAAGGTGACAATTTAAAGCTGACACAATTTAGGGGGAGGGAGGTAATGGGTGCCAAGACAGCACTTTATGCCCCTTCATCTGTGTTGGTCTCATGTAGGGACAACAATAAAGATCAAATGCTCACCCCCTATGACAGCATAGGCTTGTTGGGAGCGGAGAAAGCAGCAACAGAAAGAAGCAGAGGAAAAATGGGCACTGATAGATCTTCCAGCTCAGGGGTGGCTAACCTGTGGCCCTCCAAATGTTGATGTACTACAGCTCCCATCACTTCTGACCCTCAGCCATGCTGACTGGGGCTGGAGGGAGTTCGGAGTCCAATAACATCTGGATGGTCACAGATTAGTCATCCCTGTTCTTGTTATTTTTGTTTTGAAATCAGCAAAATGAGAGAATAAGAGAAACCAGTGCCTTACCCCAGTAGCACAGTGAGGGAATTCTGAAACCCTCTTTCACTATGTTAGTGCTTGAAGGACTAGTTGGTACTCTTATTATTTTTCCTACCTCAACAACCACTCCATCTCACTCCATGTTAACAGATTCCACATAATTCAAGTCTACAGGTTCTCTATCAGGACTCTTCCTATGCCACTAGCATTCTACGGCAGTCATGAAACCGAGCCTAGACACTCCACAGAACATCAAAGTCAGTTCATAATATATGTCAGTTGCCTTTGGGTCTATAATAAATGAAAAATATTCATATATCAACTACGCCTGTATTTCTCCCTGTTCTACAGTGAACACTCAAAATTCCTCACATATCTGTAAAAATATATGGTTATGATGCCGGCAATCGCAAAACTGTACCTATATGCCTGGTTTAAAGGTGCAGGTTACTCACTGATGTGTCAAGTTGCTAATTAGGCTGAAATCTCTTACTTGCTTAACTGGGAGCAAATGCCAAAGCACTAAATAGGTTTTACTTCTGAGTAGACATGCATAGGATTGTGCTGTTGGTCCCTCGCATCTCCATAATTCTGATTCTATGAAGACCAATCAGAAAATGTGACTTAACTGACAAATTGTTAACTGAATTCGCAACCACTGACTTCAGCAAGGGATCTTTAACAGCCCTCTGTAACCAGGCACTACCATCCCCAGCTGATTAGATTTCACACAGACCAGGGTCAACATCTGTTTAAAAAATTAATTTCAGAATGGTTATTCACACTGCACAATGCAAGTCTTAATTACCTGACTTAAGCCCTTCTCCCCCCAACGTGTCCTGTCCCCGTGTATATTAATCTGATTAACTCATGTAATTTACATGAAAAGGGATTAATGTCTGCACAAAGGGATCTTTAAACAGTGTGCACCAGGATGTGTGCAGTAGCTGTGCCTGCGAGAGAGGAGATGAAAGGGGAGGAGGAGAGAGAGCTAATGCATTTAGACTTCTCCTAGAGAGTACACATTTACAAATGCAACGTTTAAAACATTTAGGAAAAAGTGTGCTGCTTAGCACTGGCTTCAGGCTACATTACCCTCTGCGGCTAACTTTTACATGGCAAATAATCTATCCAGATGCAAATCTGATTGCTGGCATCATGGGGAATTTTAAGCAAGGATTAACTGTTCTTGAACGGTTCCCCCCACTCCCATGTGTGAGGAACAAACGGGCTTTCTAGCCACATCAACCAAGAATGTCGTCTTCTACCAATTTCTTTTTGATTTACGAAGACAGATATATTGTTTGAATTTCCCTGCGCCCTCCTATTTTAATATATTCAACCCCCATATATTTTAAATGAATTTTGTGGAATTTGTACTGTCAATCCACAGAAAAAAGAAAAGAAAAAGCCAATTGTTTTTACTAACTTCCTAGCTCTTTTTCTCTGACATTTGCATTTTGCTCAATGTCAATGGACAAAAAGCCAAGGCATATAAATCTTGACTTCAGAGTAGTGTGAAACACATAATGCTACCACCTTACTGAAGGGATGGGAGGCCTCCTAGGAGCCACATATATGACACCTTCAGGTCTGTGACAGGTTGTAAAAAAAATGTAATATAATAAACAAAATAAAATAAAATCCTTGAAACAGTTGTTCTAAGCAAAAAACCAAAACAAAACCAAAAAGTAGTCTGAAGAAAAATAATGATTTATTTGATGAGATTAGGTCTCATCTTTATCATCCTTGGCTTCTCCACAACCTGATGTGCACATAGAGCTGTCTGCCCAAAGGCAGCTGCATGAATTTTAAAGGTGGACCATTTACATATGAGTCAAAGTGCACATATAACTCTTGAATGGGGCATTTAGTTATATAGTATGTATCCATTCCTTTCCTCCAGGAGCTCAAGGTAATGTGAATCATAGCGTATAGATAGGTCCCAAGTGGTTTATCATCCAGGCATCAATCAGATCCAGAAGTGCTTTGCTTCAGATAAATTCTTGTAGATATGCAATTGCTGGGTATGTTTTATGGGTTTTGCAATGGTTTTATTGTAATGCAATGTTGATTATTCTATGCTATGCCTTTGGCTCTCCCCCACCCCGTCTCGTAGAGACTTTTTCCTCCTTTTCTATTAAATTACTAACAAGCTAATGAATTACTTAAAATGACTGAATAAATAAATTCGTAATTATTGCTTTATGTACCTTAGCTCACATTCCAGAAGGAGACTTGTTACAGATCAATCTCAGCCATGCTAGTTTTAGGAGGATTCCAGCCAAGCTCCCTCTGTGACATACAAGTGGTATCTATAGGGAAACATTCAACCACGACAATCCTCAGCTGCATTCTGAAATGGGCTGGCTTGGATAGCTCAGTCGGTAGAGCACGAGACCATCTTAATATCAGGGTTGTGGGTTCGAGCCCCATGTTGGGCAAAATATTCCTGCATTGCCTGGGAGTTCTTTCCAACTCTACAATTCTGTGAGTCTTAGGAGGGCACACGGTGCCTCATACAGAACAGCAAAAGGCCAGTATATACAAGTTTTGATTTAAACAACAGTGGTACCAAACAAGTGCTCATGTGTATTAATATAATATGGGGGATTGGTTTATCATGAATATGGCCGGCAGCAATTCCCATTACTGTGGTGGTAATTTATACGGCCGTTTCACTCACAGGGAGTGCTGGCAGCTGTACCATGTCTATCTGATTCATACATTAACTTGTCTGTGTAAATGTGAGCCAAGGACAGCTGTAACTGCTCATGCGTAGAATAAAATATCTTAAGTAAATCTGTTTACTTTTAAATGTGCTTGTAGGAGGGAAAGTATTGGTTTGTTTTCGTTCTTGTTTTTATTATGTATTTTGCACATTTTGTATTTTTATGCTGCGAAACGCCCTGTGATCTTAGGATGAAAGGCATTATACAAATTTAATTAATTAATTAATTACCTACCAACAAGAAGAACAACAACAACAAAGTAAACCAAACCTGCATTTACGGTTTATGTGGGGCAGCTGTCCATATACAATCATGGACTAAGGTTCAACTAAAGACATGTGTGACGCTCTCCTACTCAAATTACCTGTAGTAAAATTCTTTCAATTGCTTTTGTACGCTGCACTATGCCTTATGAATGCCCAACAATTGTAAATTCAAGTCTGGCTCACAAAAGGGAATGTTAATAAATCAGTTCTTAAAATTTTACTTTTTTTGCTTTGGCTTAATACCTCACGTTGTAGTTAAATACAAAAGGAAATGCACATTAGAGTCAAGTTTTCAGTTTTGTATTGCATGACTGGAGACTGCTGGGAGGAAGTTTTAATGGTTGATGTTTTATTGTATTTTTAATATTTTGTTGGAAGCCGCCCAGAGTGGCTGGGGAAACCCAGCCAGATGGGCAGGGTATAAATAATAAATTATTATTATTATTATTAGAAACACTATGGCGCACCTGTAGCAGCAAAACTGGACATGTTCATCTGCCCCACCAGCAATAAAACATGTCTCTCCTGTATCAGTCTCTACAACCTCAGCACATGCTGTAACTCTCCAATGGTTTGACTTTACTCACAAAGGCTCACTCTTCCATTGTCTCCGAAGACAGACGGATGCCAACATTACATGTGACCTATTTACTTACTTCATTTAGACTGACTATTCTTGGTTTTCGGCCACAGTATATTAATACATTAATTTGGTGTATGGAATCTTGATTATCTTGTATGTGGCTGAAAGTGTTCACCCCCACCAGTAGATTTTTTTGAACATCAAGAATATTTCTAAAACTAGTACAGTGGTACCTCGGGTTACATACGCTTCAGGTTACATACACTTCAGGTTACAGACTCCGCTAACCCAGAAATAGTACCTTGGGTTAAGAACTTTGCTTCAGGATGAGAACACAAATCGTGCTCCGGTGGTGTGGCGGCAGTGGGAGGCCCCATTAGCTAAAGTGGTGCTTCAGGTTAAGAACAGTTTCAGGTTAAGAACAAACCTATGGAACGAATTAAGTCCTTAACCTGAGGTACCACTGTACTGTATGCAGTGAAGGATTCTGCAGGGCCAGCTCAAGGCATTTTGCTACCTGAAGCAAAGGCGAAAATGGTGCTTCTGTCCCATTCCACACCAGAAACCAACTGCACTGGCAGTTCAATCTTACATTAACACTAGCCTTAGGGCAGCATCCTTCACCGCACCTTAGGGCAGCAGGGTAGTTATGACGGTGCAGGACAGTCTGCACGGCACACATAGCTCTGTATTCCAACTGAATAGCTTGGTCAGAGAGCTCAGAAGAAACAGCTGATGACTGCCACCATAACCACCCAGGCACCAGTTGTCAGATATGGTTCCCTCACCCTCTCTAATGGTAGGGCAGTCCTGAAATTCTGCAGTCCCACCCAGAGGTTTTGCTACAAATCAGGCGGCATATATTTTTTGTTAAACAAACGAAGAAACATTGTTTTCATAATACTTTTTCTTCCCACCCATCCTCTTCCCAAACCTGATGTGTTGTCCGTATATGTATGTAGACGGGGAATATTAACTAAGAACATTATCTGCGAGGAAGTAACTTTGTAGAGGAAGTTCATGTGAATGTGCTCCCGACAATGAATGCAACCGGCCCCCCCTCTGCCTGCCCTGAGTAGATGGATGACCATAAAGCAAATCCATTTGTTTTGCTGGGATGGTTTACAGAGGAAGATTTTGTACTATTTGTTTTGCTTTTATTGAAAGATAAAAAGGGGGGAAAACACACACATACACACACTATTTTTCACTTTAAAGACAGACAGGATATTATTTCAAAGGTCTATTTGTTTAGCTACAGATGCTTTTGCTCTAGAAACAAGTCTTTGAATATCACATTTATTTTAAGAATATATTAAGTTCAAGAAAAGGAGGATTACATGACTGTTCTCCCAGATGAAAAGACCTTTACGTTTAACTGCCTGTCAGTCTACACAGAGACAGGCACCTTAAATTATTTGTAAACAGCAGCGCGTGATTTTACCCGTGGCAAATGACTTCCGGCTAAGATCCAATTCCAGATTAAACTTTTTACTGTGATGTACAATATAACAAGGGTATTTTAATACTTAAATTTCTAGTGTTATTATCCTGCTATTAGCACTATGATCTTTACAATAATTATCTCACTTCTCTTCAGAAAAATTATGTGAGGAAACCACGTCCATTTCATGCTACACACTGGGAAGTGAGAGAATGACTTGTCCCAGACAGGCAAGAGAATTCATAGCTACCATACTTTTATCTTTTACACTAACACCAATTTGTTAAATTCAAGTTTGTTTCCATTCATGTCACCAAACTGGGCAGTTTTGGGTACACAAATGTCAGGAGCGAGTCAGCAATAAATCACACAGAGTAAGTGAAGTTAACTCTTTATTAGAAGAACAGGATCTGCTCAGGATTGCCAAGCCTAATGAGCATAGAAACTCTTCTTGGGTAGGCCTTGCTCCTATCAGGCAGCTGTGGAGACTGATGGTCCCCGCCTTCCCACAGCTGCCTAAGTCTCCTCCTCTCCCAAGCAATCTGAGCCTTAGGCTGGCATGCCTGATTTTGCTCCTCCCACTTCATACCTCTCCTGGTCCCAGGAGAGCAGGGGGAATGGGAACTTGTCGCAGCAAGAGGAGGAAGACACCCTTGCTTCTTCATCAGCCAGACTCATTTCTGTCTGTTGGCCTCCCTCCTTTCCTGCTTTTGCATTTCTCTCTGCCACAGACTTTCACTAAACCATGTTACCTCTTCAGCTTCTGACATCTCCTCCTACCAGTCTGCTCCCTATTCTTCCTCTGACCACCCATCATCATCCCACCACCAATCCCCTGGCTCTGAGCCTTCTTCCCTTGGGGGGTCCCCAGTTGTTGCCTCCCACTATTCCTCTGTGTCCAGCCAATCCATAACAACAAATGGATTTATATTGCAGAACTGCCCCCGCCAAGTTAATGGAATTTTTGAGACCTCCACATATGCATTAAACAACGCATGAAGCTATGGATGAGGATTACGGCCCAACAAATGTGGTGTAGTGGTTAGGGTGTCTGGCTAGGACCTGGATGAACAGGGGTCACAACCCCACCTGGCCACGAAGCTCACTGGGTGACCTTGGGCCAGTCAGTCATTCTCAGCCTAACCTACCCCACAGGATTGTTGTGAGGATAAAATGGGAAGGAGGACAACTATGTATGCCACCTTGAGCTCACTGGAGGAAAGGTAGGATACAAATGCAATCAATCAATCAATCAATCAATCAAAAACTTTCTGCTTCTTTCCTAAAGATGGCCATTATCTTGGCTTGCCATAACGGGTCACAGCAGTGTTATGATCCTACAAAGTAGGCATCTTCACTCTGCCTATGATCCACAAGGTCTCATTTTTTGCCTTCTCAACTCTACATTAAGGTGACGCTAGTTGAGACAAAACTACAAATGAAAAATGCCCAAGTGTGCTCTCTTTTACAAAAGCATAATGTTTGTTCAATTGTACCAGGCTCCTGATTAAAGGTCAGAAACAGGCTCAGGGTCTAGATGAAGAACTGCTGTGAAGCAGTTAGCAGTGCAATTTTGTCCTTGATAACAGCTGATGACTTGTCTGCATCCCACTTCAACCTCTAACTGTTAGCTCCTTTAATGGAAGTGCCTATAAAGATCCTCCCTAAAATATGCTTTTCCAGCACACTTAATGTCTTTTAATGTCTTTCCAATTAAATCCAGATGTGAAAAGCTTAAGGAACAGTTCTCAGGGCTGAAAAAGATGACATAAATCTTGCAGCTGACAGAGATCCCACTGAGCTTGGTTGGGGAAACTCACAGAGGACTTGTTGTGGGCCAGGAAAGCTGCTGGGTATAAAGACAGATGTGTACACTCCTATTGAAAATGCTGAAATAAAGAAAAGCCTCCTGAAATAGACCAGGGCACTAAAAAACACAGTAAGCCCAATCCTGCAGGGTACAGAATGCACCCTGAGAGGTTGTGATCTCTCTCAATTCCCACTACCCAGCACAGTCAATTTGTACAGAGAGTGCTGAGCATTTCACAAGGGGAGGTCTCTTCTCTCCCTTCTCTCTAATAATGAATAAAAGGTCATCTCCTGCAGGATCACCACACACCAATTCCTGCAGGAGTATAGCATACTCTTCACTTCTCAGGAAGGGCTCATTGCCCTGCAGAATCCCATCCACTTAGCTCTTCCTCCACAAAGCAGGTTAGTGGCCTGCTTGCTTTGCTAAAGTTTACAAACTGTAATATTAATTACAGATTGTCACTAATCAGATGAGAATCTAGGCACTCCCAATGACTGAACAATGCCGCTGGGTGAGTGCTGTTTATGCAGCTGGCAACCACCGTTATTCCCAAAGCTAATTTTTGCCACAGTAAGAATTCTTTTTCCTCACCAGATGCTAAGAAGTGGATTAGCCCAAGTTATCTCCATTTAAAGAAAGGGGGAGGCCCACAAGTCGGGTTTTATACTGTTTCTTGGGGTTACTAAAGTTTTTGAACTGCATTATATTTTTCAGTGCTCTTCCAATATTTTCTGAATATTGTAACTAGGAATGTGACTGTGGGGAAATGACAGGATTTTTCAGAAGGGACATTATTTCTGAGTGGAAGTCCAGATGATCAGTGATGGCTTTCTAATGGAAAGAATGACATTGAAGACAATCCAATAATTTCATTTAATACCAAGGCCATGTGCCATACCTGAGCTAGGGCACGACTGGCATTGCAGAAACACATAATGAGCTGCATTAGTAAGCATGGATTACTAAAACAGGTGACCAAATATTGATTGTTCCTACACCTACTGTACCTAATATCCACACCAACACATTCCCATTGCTTAAGACTTGACAGTCTCCAACAACCTGAAACTATTTTAACCCTTCTCTCAACCTCTGTGGGATATTGGCGGGGAAATCCCAAGAACTGCGCTGTTCTCCTTTCTTTGGGGTGGGTTCAATATATTTTGCTGCCTGGAGTGAGGGATAAGACGTACAGAAAACATCTGGACTGGCAGCTGAATCTTACTTCAACAACGGTGACAGGATAGTGTCCTTCACTGTACCTGAGATGGCAGGCTACTTTAGGGGGTTGAGGGGGAAAGCTAGGGGGAAAGTTAGGATAGGAAGGAGGCTGCCACCTGAAGAGGTCATCTCACTTTGCCCAATGATAGGGCTGACCTGCTTTTTTCATTTCAAAACAAAGACTCGCTGAATGAGCAATGTGCAGGAGGCTCTCACAAAATGCCCATAATCAGACTCCAGAGGTCTGTGGTCACTCCCTGAATTTCCTGTGCTTGGAACAACCATGTTACTCCCAAAGTGTTTGAACTGCATGTGTAACGGGAAGGAGCAGTGAACTGAGATATCTATTGTGCTAATGGAGACCACCAGGATGGCACTGATTTATGTATTTTCTTTACATTTTATGATACAGAAATATTCTCTTCTAAGTATAAATTGCATTGTTCTGGCACACTGCCATTGCTTGGGTATGCAATATGCCACATTCCACATTCAGTCCACTATTCTTGCAAACATGATAGCAGAAACACTCTACAGCTGATTGTGTATAATCCAGGTTGTGAAACTGTTTGGGCCACCTTTAAAATCTGATAATGAAAAGAAACACACACACACACACACACACACACACACACACATATATAATCAGTGGCATTTATACAAAAGGGCTGGGCCCATTCTCAGGCCTCTTAGAAACCATATGTAAAGATAGAATTCCCTATTTTAAAGCAAGGATAGTGATATTTAGCAATCATTTTCTGCAATAATAGCATTCAACTTGGATTCCAAATATTTTTTTTGTTTAAAACTAAGATGACAATAAAGAAGTTCTAGAGCTTTAAGCAAAGCCCACCCCTGATCTGTACTAATTGATAACACTAGTATATGTCACCTTAAAAGTGTCCATGAGTCAGAAGAAACTATGAGCAGAATGGTTAGTATGTGGATATGGGACGACAAGGTTTAAAAGCAACATTTAAAGTCCTATATCCAGGACTTTGGCTGAGAAATAAAGGAAAGGGCACATTTGTTCCTGGTCACTGAATTTGTAACCTGGGTCTGCTGCTCCTGCTGCTAAGCTCTAACACATTCTCTCCTAACCCACAACAACATCCAGTAATCCTAACTTTTGGTGCTTGGTGGTTAAGAAGTGAATTTTCAGGAAGGGAGAAAAATTAAACAGGGAGACTGGCTGGCTAGTATCTCACTCCTTCACTGCAATGCATTAAGACAGCCAAAATTCTAACTTGTAAGAAAGGGTTCGTTTGATCGCTGTTTTTCAAATTAGATGTGGCAGGGTCTGATTTACCTTTCTTCTCCCTTGGAAGGCTCTGGCAATCTTTGGGGAACCCAAAGTGTACTATTAAGCTGGGTGGCTGCTGTTATCTTTCCCAGCCCCCACTGGGTGCAGAAATACTGAATCATAGGCTGGAGAAATGCATCTCAGGTTTCAACCTCAAGGTGTAATTGCTCATTCAAGTCTCTTTAGAAGTTGCCTGCATCTGGCGCAGAAAAATGATCGGGAATGTTTTTCTTTCTGGAAGAGCAGAGAGAGACTGTGTATTTTCTCTTACTTTTTATAATTTTCTCTATTCGTTACTATGGCAGAACAATTTTTATAGAAGAACTCTATACAGTACGACTCTGAGCCTTAGTTATCGAGTCTACCGTTTGGATCTCGTTACACTGTGTAACTTTGTAGACCTCCATGGTAGTTTAGCTGTAAGTTTACAAATACTTCAGGGTTCTAATCAGCCAAATGATTTGACCCAAACATATGTTGCCGCTTATTTGAAAATGGCAAAATATGCCTACAAGGTGTGTGCGTGTGTGGGTGAGAGAGAATGTTATCAACAGCTACAAAGAACACAATGACATACCCTGAGTGTTTGTTTTCATGGAAGCCAACAGCAGAACAACATTAGTTCCAGACAAAAACCAGGCTTTTACACACTCATTCTTACAGAGGGCAATAGTGTAATATTCCAAGAGAGGGAGGGACCAAGAGGATTGATGGTCCATCCACTATAGCAGAAAATAACGGGTTGGTGAGAGCACAATATGGTTAACTGGCCATTTGTAGGCCTGTTTTATACATTGCCCACCTTAGAGAGACATCACCAGCCAGGTAACAGATTTCCTTCAATATTTTGATCCTAGTAGTTTAGGAACTTTTCCAACTGGCAGTCAACAACATTTATTTGACACAGCTTAACTCCACAACTGCAGGCCTGCTTTTTCTCCATCTACAGTTACAGTCAAAAAAATAAATCGATATGTCCAAAACCATCCCAAGCAGCTGGCTTTTAGTATGCTAGATCTGTTAACTGCTATTTTATCATTCCTACTTAACACTCATTATTAAAGCCATTAATAATAGCTGGGTTCTTTTTTTTAATTAAAAACTGCTACTTTCAAAATCTGGCAAATTACAAAGCCACTTGCAATGTATTCCAAATATCTGCTAGTTGCAATAGTATTACAGATTTATAGGGTTTGAGATGGTCTGTAAAGACTTATCAAACCCTTTCTGCCTGAATTGCATCAGCAATCCCTATACATATATTTGCAAAACAGCGTGAAACCTGACTTTAAAAAATGAGAATATTTTTAGTTTAGATATTCATTTATGAAAAACAAATGTATTGCTGGATGCTGATTTAGTTATACTTTGAACGGAAAGAACTGAAATTAATGAGATTTATTTAATCATGACTTAAGTCCCACTGATTTCTACTCTAAACATGGCTAAGTCTGGAACAAACCCACAGCTTTGAATCAAGTAACCCTATAGTCATATGAGTTCACATTACTTAGATCACATTACTTGATGTGTGAGATGCATTTGTTCAAAAAGAGGGAAGAAGCTGAATCACAGAGTTGTAAATAAACTCATTTTGAAGTCCATATAGAATAAAAACACATAGAAATAAGGGGAAACTGACATATACCGAGTCAGATACTTTTGTCCACTTAGGCCAGTATTCTCTACTCTCAGGGTCTCTGGTAGAGGTATTTTATATCACCCGCTACCTGATCCTCATAACTGGAGATGCCAGGATTTGAACCTGGGATCTTCTACATGCAAAGCATGTGTTCTACCGCTGATACATGGTTCTTCTCCAAATCAGATAACTGTCTATAATGCAACATGACAATTCAGAGTAAAAAATATTTACGAACAGCAGCAGCAACCACCACCACCAGCGAGTTATTTAAGATATGGCAAGGAATAAAGAAGGCATCGGCAAACTCGGCCCTCCAGATGTTTTGGGACTACAACTCCCATCATCCCTGACCACTGGTCCTATTAGATAGGGATGATGGGAGCTGTAGTCCCAAAACATCTGGAGGGCCGAGTTTGCCGATGCCTGGAACAAAGGTATCAACCTTGCTAGAGCTCCAGTCACATTCCCTATGGTATGGTGTGTGGGCTTCTAAAAAATGGTCTTGCAATTTATTGGGGAAGTGCTTCTTTTACTAGCACATTTTAAAAGAGCCTATTAGTAGTATCTGGAGCTCAAATGACAGAGGTTTGAATGTAGTGCCTTGGGTTGAACCCAGTTAATCTGCCAGAAGCTTTGCAGTGTTTATTGTGCTCACCCTCACAATCACCCTGTGGAAAGCCAGTGTGCTCATTCTCACAACAACTCTGTGAAGGGGGAGGGACCATAGCTTAAAAAGGTGAGTTTTGTATGCCCCAGGTGCCAAGTTTAATCCATGGCACTTTAAGTTAAAGGAGTTCATGACAAAAAAATAAACGGTAGTGGTTTGACTTTAGTAACAAGTACCCATGTTTGCTTGTTTCCTTTTATCTCTCCATTCATTCCCCCCATTTTGTGTCATGTCTATAGGATTGTGAACCTGTGGGCGGGGCCATTGTGCTTTTCAATGCCTGTATAGTGCCTAGAAATTGACTGACAGCAACTTTAAAATACCTTAGAGAGGAAAAAGCCCCCAGTCCTCATAAAGGATGCACTAAGAACGGCACTAACATCCTAATAGCCTTCTGGATCATTTAGGTTCAACAACCTATTTTCTAGGGTGGAGGGTTAACGGGTTCCTGTTATTGCTTTTCTTGTAAAAAAATGTAGAATATATATCTAATGTACGCAATATATCCCTGTACTTTGGAAAAAATCACAAAATCATAATAAAACATGGAAATCAGAGCAATACGTTTGGCACCAGCTGGGCTGCAGGAGTTGCTGGATGGAGGCGTATAAGGCGCCATTCAACTGTCTTAGGAATTCCACTCTGGATTTATGGAGGGTTTTACTCCTTATGATTTTCTCTCTCTCCTGAAGATACCCTGCAAGGCAGTGGAGGTTTAGGACCAGTTTTCTTCCTCCTAGATGAGCCAACTTCCCAGATTGACAAGCCCCACCTGCCCTTAACTTCCCTCTACAGCACATGCAGAGACCACCTTCTTGACCATTGGACCCACTATTGGTCTCATCTGCCAGAGCCTGTGTTCGAAGGAAAACCATGTACGCCACCTTGAGCTCTTTGGAGAAGAGGAGGGATATAAGTGCAACAAATAAATAACAGCACTCTAATGAGGTCTGCTGTCCACCATCACCAATATTCAGATGCATACAATGCTAACAGTCATATTAAACCCTATTCTCAATTACCCTGTTTAAAGCAATCTATACAGCAATCTATTACCCTGCTTTTAAAGCAATCTATAAACTCATGGTTATCACCACGTCTTGTGTTAGAGAATTCCATAAATTACTTATCCACTGTGTAAATAACTCTTTCCCCTTTTCTATCATGAATCTGTCAATCAATTTCAATGGATGATCAAATCTTAAATTCTACTATTATGGTATGGAAAACAAGACATCTTTTTACAGTTTCTCCATACCATGGTTAATTATATAAGCCTCCATCATCTCTTCCCCCACTTAGTCACCTATTTTTCATAACAAACAAGAAACAAGAATGTGCTCTAACTCTTGGATTATTTGGGTTGACCCTTTCAGTTTTTCTTTGATGGAATGATCAGAACTGTACACAGTATTCCAAATGCAGATGGCACCATCTGCCATTAAAATACTGGCTGTTTTATTTCCAAACCCTTTCCTAATAATCCCTGGCAAGGGATTTGCCTTTTACACTGCTATTGCATAGTTGGTATTTTCACTGAGGTATACACCACAACTCCAAGGTCTGTTTCCTGCTTAGTCATCACAAGCTCAGATTCCATCAGTGAACATGAGATTTTTTTGCTGTGATGTACACCACTGTACATTTATTACACTGAACTTCATTTGCCATTGCCCAGTGACACATTTTGGAAATAGCTTTTGGGAGCTTCTCGGAGGTTACTCAGTTTTTTTTACCATCTTGAATAATTTGGCATCATCTGCTAAGTTGGCTACCTCAATCCTCACTTCCTTTTCTTATAATACTAGAATGCAGGGTCATCAAGGAAAGATGATGGTTGGAAGATTCAAGACAGACAAAAGTACTTATTCACACAGCCAAGTGTGTGAAGAATTTGCTCCCACAAGAGGCATTGATGGCTGCATGGCTTTAAAAAAGGATTGGATGAATCATAGAATCATAGAGTTGGAAGAGACCACAAGGGCCATCGAGTCCAACCCCCTGCCAAGCAGGAAACACCATCAGAGCACTCCTGACATATGGTTGTCAAGCCTCTGAATTCATGGAGGACAAGGCTAACGGCTACTAGTCATGATAGCTATATTTTACTTCCACTGCTGGAGACAGTATGCCTCTGCATACCAATTGCTTGAAATCACAAGTGGGAAGATGTCCATCTTGTGGGCTTCCCATGGGCATCTGGTTGGTCACTATGGCCTTTATTCAGCATGGTTCTTCTGTTACGAGCACATAATTTATGAATAAATGTAACTTCACTAGTCCCAATATAGGCTTACTTACTTCCAAAGCAAGAATGTTTTTCCAACTCACTGCTTCCTGTTCTTCAGTTAGTTACTGATCTAGTAGAGGACTTGTTTTCCTATTCCACGACTCCTAGATTTCCTCAGAAGTCTTTGGTGAGGGAGTTTGTCAAAAGCATTTTGGAAATCTAAGTATATCATGTCTACCGGATCATCACTATCTGTATGTCTTTTGCAATTCTCTATGAATTCTGAATGTTAGTGAGGCAGGATTTCCCTTTGCAAAACCCAGGCTGGTTCATTCCCAGCATGGCTTGCTTTTTAATATCTGGAGTGCGGAATCTGTGCCCCACCCCCCAATAGACTATAACTCATCTAAGCCCCAGCCAGCATAGCCAATGGCTGGAGATGATGAGCGTTGTATCCCAACACCATCTGGAGGGCCAAAGGTTCCCCATCCCTGTTCTATATGTTAATTCTAGCTTTAGTAAGTTTCCATTAATTTATACAGGACAGATGTTAGGCTAACAGATCTGTAATTTCCTGGCTCCCCTCTGGCTCCCTTTTAAAAAATCAATGTTCTGTTGGTTACTCTCCAATCCTCCAGCAAGAAGGCCAATTTTAGTGACAAGTTGCATATTTTTGATAGAAGATCAATAATTTCATACTTGAATTCTTTAAGAACTCTCAGGTGTATGGCATCCGGATCCAATGTCTTGTTAATTTTTAATTTGTCAATTAGCCCTAGAATTTCATCTCGTCATCCCTATTTGACTTAGTTCTTTAGACAAAGAATGCAGTTCAGGTATGGCTTTCTGTCCTGCATCTTTCACAATGAAGACTGATCTGAATAATTTACTGAACTTCTCTGCAATCATTCTATCTTCCTTAGCAATCCTTTCACACCTCTATACAGAAGAGAAGCTGTCAGTGAAACAGAGAGGGAAACTATTTTTGGCAATCTCCCTTCCCCCCACAATGTCTCATAGCCTCACTCTATCTATCTATCTATCTATCTATCTATCTATCTATCTATCTATCCTCTGCTCTAGAGGGTTGACAGATCCTAGGAACAGACTTTTTGGGGACATTAGTGCATGCTCTAAATTGACAGAAACTGTCCAATTACCTCTTAAGCTTGCTTTCAAATTCCGATGTAAGCAAAAATGTGCTGTTCATTCTTATGTTTTCAGCAATATGGTCAAATTATTTTTTTTCACTTGCCTTGCTATCAACTCACATTTTCTGGGCTCCTCAGTTGGGCAACACTGCTAACTCCTAGGAAGACTCCTTGCCTTTTATAGCTTTCTTCATTCTGTTCATTAAGCACTCTACAAGATTTGTTCATACTTTTCCTAATTTGTGATATACACTGGACTTGTCTTGATGCAGCCTTACAAAATGATTGCTACCAATTAAGCTTAACAATTTCCTTGTTTCCATGCCTGTAACAATGAAATGGAGATACGAACAGATCAGTTAATTGTTAAGAATTAAGAGTTAGAAGTCTCAACTATACTTCCATGTATTTTAAAAATGGTGCTTTCAAAATTTAAACCCGAAACAACTATTCATGCTGACTATTAGCATAGAAATTTATCTGTAATCCCTCAAGACTATTAGAATTATACCTAAATGTAATACTAGCAGCCTTTCCATGTATTGATAAGATTCAGATCTCTACATTTCACTTATCATGGGACCAGATCTGTCCAATTATGTCCAACACAAAGAACAAAGTTAACAGAGCAAATCAGTTTTGACATTCAGAAATGTCATGGTGTTCAATATAAAATAATTAGTTGGGAAAGGAAACCAAAAATAGAAGTAGAAGTGAACGTCATCCATTGACCTGAAATCAAGAGTCAAAAATCAAATATGTAAACAGATTAATTCACTCTAAAAATTCAAGCTCTTGCATGTCCTTAGTTAGGTAGTGCCTCAACTTGATTTGGTTCCCATATTTTAGTGAACATTTTTTAAGATGGAACAGCATGCTAGCCAGCTACCTACATTCTTGGTGAATAAAGGTTTCAAGATGCCTGATATTATTGGTCAGAAAATGGGGGGGGGGGTTACTGGGTTGTTTTTGTTTTTGATTATGCAATTGTTGTTGTTTAGTCGTTTAGTCATGTCCGACTCTTCGTGACCCCATGGACCAGAGCACGCCAGGAACTCCTGTCTTCCACTGCCTCCCGCAGTTTGGTCAAACTCATGCTGGTAGCTTCGAGAACACTATCCAACCATCTTGTCCTCTGTCGTCCCCTTCTCCTTGTGCCCTCCATCTTTCCCAACATCAGGGTCTTTTCCAGGGAGTCTTCTCTTCTCATGAGGTGGCCAA
This sequence comes from Podarcis tiliguerta, assembly GCF_965153285.1. NCBI lineage: Eukaryota > Metazoa > Chordata > Lepidosauria > Squamata > Lacertidae > Podarcis > Podarcis tiliguerta. The sequence goes on along the minus strand of NC_139540.1, from coordinate 31,850,534 downwards.
AGTATTGGAGCCTCAGCTTCAGGATCTGTCCTTCCAGTGAGCACTCAGGACTGATTTCCTTCAGAATGGATAGGTTTGATCTTCTTGCAGTCCATGGGACTCTCAAGAGTCTCCTCCAGCACCATAATTCAAAAGCATCAATTCTTCGGTGATCAGTCTTCTTTATGGTCCAGCTCTCACTTCCCTACATCCATTCCCAATTATGCAATTAGTGGTTTTATATTCTGATTTTATCCTGTAAATTGCTTGAAACCTGCACATATAGGGTGGTATACAAATTTTATAAATCACTATATTAATAATCTGAAGGGGGGAAAACTTTGCTTTCCTTAAGATGTTAGTACAGTTGTACCTTGGAAGTCAAACGGAATTCATTCCGGAAGTACCGTATTTTTCGCCCTATAGGACGCACTTTTTCCCCTCCAAAAATGAAGGGGAAATGTGTGTGCGTCCTATGGGGCGAATGCAGGCTTTCGTTGAAGCCTGGAGAGTGAGAGGGGTCGGTGCGCACCGACCCCTCTCGCTTTCCAGGCTTCAGGAAGCTATCCGCAAGTCTTGCAAACCCGGCGGGAGATCCCGCGGGCTACCAAGGCTTGCGGGCAGCAGCCTGCAGCTCAAAAGCTCGGGGGACAGCGGGGAGGCGCAGTGCTGCCACCCCGCTATTCTCCTACCTGATCTGGAGGCTGGCGGGGGGTGGGGGTGGAGAAGCAAGCTTGCTTTCCCCCCGACAGCCCCACAAGCTTGGGGGATAGCGGGGAGGCGGAGCACTGCCACCCCGCAATACCCCGACCTGATCTGGAGGCTGCCGGGGGGGGGGAGAAGCAAGCTTGCTTTCCCCCCCTGCCAGCCCCACAACCTCGGGGGATAGCGGGGAGGCGGAGCACCGCCACCCCACTATTCCCCAACCTGATCTGGAGGCTGGCGGGGGGGGGGGGGAGAAGCAAGCTTGCTTTCCCCCCGACAGCCCCAGAACCTCGGGGGATAGCGGGGAGGCGGAGCACCGCCACCCCGCTATTCCCCAACCTGATCTGGAGGCTGGCGGGGGGGAGGGGAGACGCAAGGTTGCTTTTCCCCCCTGCCAGCCCCACAACCTCGGGGGATAGCGGGGAGGCGGAGCACCGCCACCCCGCTATTCCCCAACCTGATCTGGAGGCTGGCGGGGGGAGAGAAGCAAGCTTGCTTCCCCCCCCCGCCAGCCCCACAACCTCGGGGGACAGCGGGGCAAGCCGCTGCCCCACGGAGGCTAGAGAGGCTGTCCCTGAAGGCAGAAGACGGAGACGGAGCGCTCCGTCTCCCTCTTCTAGCTTGGGTATGGCTGCGCAAACCTGGGGGGGGGGGGGAATAAAAAAAATTTCCTTGATTTCCCCCCCAAAAAACTAGGCGCGTCCTATGGGCCGGTGCGTCCTATAGGGCGAAAAATACGGTATATTCGACTTCCAAAACGTTTGGAAACCAAAGCACGGCTTGTGATTGGCTGCAGGAAGCTCCTGCAGCCACTCGGAAGCCCCGTCAGACTTCTGGGTTTACGGCGTTTGGAAGTCAAAATGTTCGAGAACTAAGCTGTTTGAAAACCAAGGTACAACTGTATTTGCTGTATATCTGTCATAGGAATTTCTGCATGAAACTTGGTCTGAATGCTGGAAAAGCTTTGTATACAAGCTGAGAAATTAAGGAATTCTGGGTTTCCAATACCAACAAAAGTGCAGAAGTTAAAGTACCACTGCAGTTAGCCTTGAGAGCTACTTTAAATATATTCATTTAGTTTGGTTTATCCAGTCCCCTTCCTGAACTATTTTATATTTCCAAAATTACTGCAGATTTTAAGTGTAGCTTAGTGTTTTATATTTGGCTGTCTTGAATCAGGTTTTCTAGAGTTATATCCATGATATGTTTGAGATGAGGCAATCAGACCCAATATCTCCCCTCAAGATTCCCTTTTTAAAAGTCTGTCTAATAAAAGACTCTGCTTGGTGTTTTTCCATCAATACAGTCAATGAATAAAAGTCACAGGACATCAAGCTGAACGGAACCTTGCCTGTACCCATTACAAGAAAAATCCTGATTGCAAGCTCCTATACTGGTTAGATGCCATAGCACATAACTGGAACTGCAGAAACTGCGAAGTAAGGCTCACAGCTTTGTAATAAAAGCACCTACTTTGTATCCCAGAGTCAACCCCTACTACTATCAAAGGATACTGAGTAGTAGAGCTGGGAATGCCTCTGCCTCAGAATACAGAAAGCTAGTTAGACTAGTCAATACTGTCCAAGATAGACTGTCTCATACAACTTAAAGGCACCCACATGTTCAGTGCAAAATGCCAGCTGAGAAGATTGAACAGTGCATACTTGTCCCATGTGTGCCTTTGTCAGGCATGTGTATAGACCAACACAGAAAAGAAAACCCAGATATGTTCAAATATAAATACGTTTGTGAATTTGAATTCTGATTTTTTTTTAAAAAAACCCAACAACACATTTCACCTGATTTTCTTTAAAACCTCCTCCCTTTTTTTAAAAAAAATGCTTTGAATATTTGGCCTTAGTTGCCTTGTTAAAAAGAACGTGTACCCTGACAAAGCTTCTTTATTTCTAATTATTTTAATTACTTATCCCACAGTTTGGATCATGACTACTTCTATGTACAGTAGGGGCTTACACACTGTACTACTTCTGCATGACTGCTTGTCAAACAGACACCTCAGACAACCAGAAACAGCTCCTTTCCTAATTGGAAATTGGGTTTCTTTGTCCTCCCACCACCACGTTTTTCTTCTCTCCTTCTTTGAAAAAGCTGAAGAAAGAATAACTTCTCTTTCAACGATTAGGCCTTTAAGCTAAGGAGAAAATGCTGCCTGCATTCAGCTGCAAGACTGACTTAAGACCTAAAATAAAGTCTAGGACTCATTTGTGTTATCTTTCAAGAACAAAGGAGGCTTACGTACGTAAAAAAGACTTTTTAAACATTTGAGAAGTACATCTTCATTATTTAAATCCAATGAAGATGAAAGGATGAGTCATACAGGAATATCTATTAAAACATTTAAACTTTTAAAACGATGAACTCATAAGGTTGTGTGTATGTGAGAGAGTGAGTGAATGGGAGAAAGGGAGAATGAGAATATGAACATATTACCATCAGGAGAGCTGTCTGACTGTTACCAACGAGTCTGCTGGAAACAGGGTTAAATTCCAGATTTTGTTATAATAAACACACCAACACTTTATATCTTGTTAAAATGCTTTTCGACACAATGCATATCCCCAAAACAAAGCGTGCACATCATTAGAGGTTAGGAATGGGTGCAGTTAAGTAGAAGTGACAGTCAGGTTTCTGTCCAAAAATAAGGACAGTTAATGGGGAACTCTGGCAAACTCTTTTGAAGCATAGCAGAAAAAACCAATGTGACAATGACATGCCCTACAGTTCTGATTCACAAACCCCTCTGACATGACAGCTTTGCTCTTTGTATGTTGTAGCGGGGCGCAACAATAATGAGTAACTCAAAGAAAGTTTGTCTACCCTAATAAATTTAGACAAAAAGGGCACAAATGATTTAAAAGCAGCGACACTTGATTTATGAGGAAGCCAACAGAATACAGACTGCTCATTAGGCAATTGATTCTGTCAAGTGCTGGGAGTTCTCAGCACCCAGTCAGTGGAGTTCATTAGGTACCAAATGGATCCAGCACCTTTCCAGATCAGGCCCTATTATACCGTGCTGTCCTTCTAGAAATGATTTACCAATTTTGCTACACACACACACACACACACACACCTTAATTAAAGGCAGCATCTCTCCTTAAAACAAAGTTATGGAAGATAACAGTATAAATATTAGATGGGCAGCTCTTCATCTTTTCAACATATTCTATTTTGCTTCTCTGACATTTTGCTAAATCTAGCCTGGAGGAGGGTGAGCCTAGTGAGTTATTTGTCTGCATAGTTATCATCATTTTGAGGAGTCAGAATTTGCTGGCTAGCCCTGTGAGCTTCTCTTTGGGATATGTGTGTTTGGTTTCACAGTTCTTGCATTTTATTTGCTGGGAGAAAATTAACCACCCCCCTCCCCATTAGTACTGGAAGGGAAGATACACACAATTTGAGGCTAAGTGCATGTTGCATTGACTCATGTGTAGCAACAACTCAGCTGAACTTATTAATTGCAAAATACATCCATCCTAAAGTCTCTCCACCCTGTACGCATTTTGTCTCATTCGTGGCTTCTTAGTGTTAGCAACTTGTCACTTATAGACAGAATTTCTCTACTTACCATCTTGCCTGCCTGCCTCCATGCTTCCCAGCTTTGCCTGCCTGGGAATACCATGCCTCAATACCACAACAGAAATATGACCTATTCTTTGTCAGGATGTTGTGCTTAAATAGGACACTTTCAGTTTGGGAAGACAGGGGAACAGCAAAAACTTGGAAAGGAAAGCTAACCATATATTTATGAAGGTGGCATTATAGCCATGCTCTTGATGTCACTTTGCACAGTTACGTGACTCAATCCAAAGTTTGATTACAAGGGTGATATTATCACACTAGCTACAGAGCAGACTCAAACATTAATTGTACTAAGGGCTAGCACATGATCAACTTGAACACAGGTTCAGATCCATATGCGCAATCCGGATGATGGCTGTAATACCTGAACAACTCCGGGCAAATACTGCTCCTTGTGGGCCTGAACACAGATCAATTTTTATACAGATAGGTAAATCTGGTTCTCAACCGTCACATACTCAAGCCTCCTAATTCCTGTTTTTGCTGGAAAGCTATGCACATTTCCTTCTGAGCAGAGCCCTCAAAGCTGGGAAAGAAGCAGAAGAGAATGCAGTGCTTTGTTCTTGCCACATTCCTAGACTTAAAATTGTTGGGACAAATTTACCCGTGATGTAATTCCACTGAAGTCTTACGCCCTGGAGGAATCAGGCCCCTGAAAGTTCAGGTGGCGATTCCAGGTTTATTCTATCACATGAGAGTGCTTATTCACCCGTTAGGAGCACCAGAACGTTTTCATTCAACAGAGACATTTTTGCTGGATTCCCACCTCTCAACGAAGAGAAATTAACATGCAATCATGCATGAAGACGTTTGAGCCAGCTGCTGTGTATTTGAAGTACGCCCCAGGTTAAGATTAAAGCAGGGTATCGAGCCAAGTAAATTGACCTAACCAGCAGTTTTCTCTGAGAAGAACACTGAGCAGAACGATAATACCTCTCTTAATTTCCTTGCGTCAGCACCAAAGATAACATTTGATAGTAGCTTCACATCATTTACAAGGGAAAAGAAAATCACTTACACACACATAGGAAATTTTATCTACTCACTAAATTGGCAAGAGAAGCAATGAGGTAGCTGGAAATTTACAGGAAGGAATTAGAGGCAGGAGTAATGAAGACTCTATTTCCTTGTCTCCATCAGCTCCTTTCTCCTGCACGGCCTAAAAAAGATCTAACTCAAATAAAAGAGAAAAAGGCTAAGGAGAGTCTTGTAGCCACAAGACACATTTCACGTTGTTTTCCCTTTAATGAACTTCGTATTCATTGAGAATCATGGAGAAAGAAGCCAGAAGCGTAACTTCAAAATAGGTGCAGCATCAAGTTCCTTACAATGCCTTGCCAACTTGCTTTATGTCTGACCTTCAAATTCAAGTTGCCCATGCAATCAACACCTCATCATGAAAATTCACAATGATGAAAGCTTTTTCATAATACTGACACCTGCCTGTTAGGTATTAGATTAGAGGCCCTTTCATATCTTATATTTTTAGGTGCTCACCCACCCACTTTTTACTCTTAAAAAAAGTTTTGGGGTGGAATCTACATAATGGCAAAACAGCCTTTTTTCTGTGTAATATAGGCGAATAGTCTCAAAGGCAGGCAACACATTTTCACAAAAAGATCTGAGTTCTTTGGCAGCCATCAAATTTTCGCTCGTAGGAGCAAATGTCTAAATGCACTTTCTCGAAATACATACATACTGAAATTAAGTAATACTGTAAGAGTTCCATTTGCTCATCTGTTCTGCACTGACCAGGTTGCATCTGGAATAACGTATCCAGTCCGGGGTGCAACATTTTAAAAAGCGCACTGATACCCTGGAGCAAGTCCAGCAGAGGGTGAGCAGGATTTAAAAGCCTGAGTGTGAAAATTAGTCCTCCTTCACTCTGTGAGCTCTCACATCCTTTGAGATCTTCCCTGAAGGCCTTCCCTCAAAAAATGCGGACATATGCACTAGCTTTGCTTCTCTTTTTATAAAAAAGGGCTGTTTGACTTGTGTTAATAACAACAATTTGTTTATTTAGTTATTTAAACTTCACAGCAAAAGCTCTTCAAAATATATTAACCTTGTTTTGCAACTGAAGCCCAAATCTATCAAAGAGCCAGCATTTGAACTTTTCCATCAATCTTGCTCACTTCACTGAAAATCAGACATGGTATCCATGATGTGATGGCTTCAACATGGTTGCATCTATTTTCAATTAATTTGTAAACATTCCTCAGCAACAAACAGGTACTATACTGACATCTCCAAGGGTCTCTTGTCCTAGTATTTTGTTACACTTATGCTAAAATTTAATCGTAACATGAAGGATTGTGATGGAGACACGGTATTTAGAACAAACTCATACACACATTAATCATGAGAAAAGTCCACTGGAAATCTATGTCCTCAACTGCTCCAGGGCCCTGGTCAGGAGCTGTTGGTTAAACCTGGACTGGAAACACTCCAGACTCTACTCCACTGGAACACATAAAACACAGACTGGATCCTCTAAAATTCTAGTTGAAATTTGAACCAACAAAAATTAAAATCCTAGTGGAACATTTAGACTAATTAATTTGATTTCAGGCAAGTACTTCATTTTTGTCTTACCTAAGTTGTTCTGTTTTCACACTTTTTTGAGTCTGCAGTTTAAAACCATGTGTAGACAGGCCATCAGAAAATGGCTGAAGTAATATAACAATAAAATGAAATGTGTGTAGGAACTGCACATCTTGCAAAACTCTCAGGATCTTCTCAAGCATTTTTGAAATTCAAAGCATTTTCAATTTTGAGTCAAGCATTTTGAAATATGCTAGACAGTTAGACCATTTTTTTTAAGTGCCTGCAGCCATTGTTGAGTTGCTAAAGTCCCATGTAGATTTGCAGGGATTTGAACAGTCCCTGCAGCTTCTCAGTACATGGCCACAGAACTCAACACTAGCACAGCACTGTGATTATTAAAGGATGTAATAAGGTGATTATTTCGTTTCTACCTTTCCTGCCCAGATACCATATTATACATATTACCTGAAAATTATACAGAAAAAGTGGAAGATACACTTTTCAGATAAGCAGTTTAGAATATGCACCATTCTAGAATCTACTACATAGTAACTGGGCTCTTCTTATAATCCAGACTGTAACACAGGTATTAAAGCTGACAATCTGTGTGTAAGAAATATGTTAACATTAATCTTGTAAAGATGCTTCTTTACTGGAGAATACAGTATTATCGTCTTGCTGCTTCAGGGATATAAAGCCATAATAAATTGCTTTAGGGCAGAATTCTAATGGCTAAAATGAGGGTAGGCAATTAAGCCATAACTTTAAAATTCACCATTGAGGTTAAAGGAAGAAGAATTATGAGGAAAAGGGCAATTGAATACTCAACGTTCAATCTAAGCCTTCGCTCCATCAAAAATTCAGTTACCTAAATAGTTTCTCACTATTTTAGTGGAGAATAGGCTTTAACAATATTTCATCTTTCCAGAGCAATAAGGAATGCTCTTCCAAGCAAACGCTTTACCCGGCTATCAAAATCTTTACTAAGAAAAATAAACTAATCAAGATTGATCTAAAGGGCCTCTCTGACGTTCACAAATTCCACATGTTCATGGAACAGTTTAAGAAGAAAAAAAGCAGAGGAAAAAATGACCAGTATTTTTCTTTTAGATCACAATCTCTAACAACTGATTTAGAGTAAAAACGGAACAATGGAATTTACAATGATTATTTCTGAGAGGTTAAAAGATATATTACCTTAAGTGATACACTTTAAAAATGCCATCAGATCTTCCTGCCTACAAAATCCTATCACTTAAGTAAAGTGAAGCAATTTTTATTAGTCAAAAAGTGTAAAGATGCTAAAGTATTTAAAGGATTATGGAGAATTAAAAAAACACACACGAATGTATTCAACTTGTTGGATGCACTGAGCATCTCTGCAAAGACAAAACTAGGATGAAATACCAACTGCAGAAAGAGAAGAAGGGTGGTAGTTTGGGGTTTCCCTACAGAGAGTTACGGAGTTAGCTGTGTGGCAACTATGTGGCATAATTCATGAATTATGTTGTGCAGATCCAAGGTATAATGGACAGACTGCCAAGACTTATCTCTTCTCGCACATTCATCTGGAAACAGATGACATCACCAGGCGCAACTATGATTGCATCAAATCTAGGTGGCATTCCTATAAATTCTTCCTGTAAAAGTAACAGAACTAGAAAAGAGGAGAGAAGAATACTTCTAGCGAATGACTGGCTACACATATTGTGTAGATATGAGAGGTTCGGCTTATGGGCTACAGTCTAACCTTCCTTAACAAAGCTCTCTCAAGCAGGAGATGGGATGCACTTTAAACGACTGGGGAAATGTGTCTGGAAGAAATAAGGTAAACATATCAACATATTAACCCTATAGGGCAGTGGTTTTCAACCAGTGTGACATGGCACCATGGGATGCCCTGAAGGATGGTCAGGGTGCCATGGACAACACTGGCCTCTGTCCCTCTTTCCTTCTCTGCCTCCTCTGGTGCCCTCTTGTGTCTCTGTCTCCCCAAGCCTTGCATGGCTGTTCGTTGCAGCAACCCTGGCGACAAGCTCCCCAGGCGAATGGTGCCTCTGGGGCTGGCCAGGGGGTGCTGGTTGCCAGGAGCTGAGGCGGCATCAGAGTAAGCAAGCAAGGGAGGGAGGGAGGCCAGCCAGCCATTCCACCAGCCCTTGCTGTTGGGAGTGGATGGAAAAGTGGGAGGCCAGGCACGCAGGCAGGTGCTGTGCTGGCCTTTCTTATGCTTGCTGTGTGCAAGGCCGGCCTCGGAGCTGAGTGTCTGGCGCCGAAGGGGAACCTTTCCTTCATGTAGGCCTGGCGGCACCTGCTGCTACCTACCAAGGTGAATAAGGTGCTGGCCTCGCCTTTACCTCTGGCCAGTCTCTGTCGGGCCACTGAGGCTGGGGACATCCTCTTCCCAGGCTCCTGTGGGGCGGCGTAAAGAAGCACCTCTCTTTGGGGCAGGGGCAGCTCAGAGACCAGGGGCGACAGCAGCAGCTGCCTGGAGGACACACAAGGTGAGAGGAGAAGAGAGGAGGCTGAGGGAACACTCCGCAAGGGAGGGTGTTAAAAAAAGGGTCAGAGGCTTCCAGCTCTGCAGACAAGGGGTGACATAACTGGGCTCCTGAGTCCCACAGGGGTGCCACAGAAAGAATGTAGTTGGTCAAGGAGCCTTGGATTCAAGAAGGTTGAAAACCTCTACTATAGAGGATGGAGATGACTGACTGGTAAAGTACTGAAGATAGGGATTTGGGGGCTACAGGAGAAACTGTGGGAGTTATGGGGGGTGTCTAGTAAATCCCACAATAAAATAGCAGAAGAGACACTGGAATGTAATATGTGTGGCTTTTGACATTTATATACAGTGGTGCCTCGCAAGACGAAAAGAATCCGTTCCGCGAGTCTCTTCGTCTTGCGGTTTTTTTCGTCTTGCGAAGCAAGCCCATTAGCGGATTAGCGGTTTAACGGGCTTAGCGGATCAGCTGATAAGCGGCTTAGCGGATCAGCTGATAAGCGGCTTAGCGGATCAGCTGATAAGCGGCTTAGCGGATCAGCTGTTAAGCGGCTTAGCGGCTTGGGGAAAGGGGGGGGGGAGGGAAAAAACCCCGCAGGAACTCGCAAGACATTTTCGTCTTGCGAAGCAAGCCCATAGCAAATTTGTTTTGCGAAGCACCTCCAAAACGGAAAACCCTTTCGTCTAGTGGGTTTTCCGTCTTGCGAGGCATTCGTCTTGCGGGGCACCACTGTATTAAAAGAGTCATGGAAAATAAACAAGATTAACTTGAATTCCTAATAAAGGCAAGTAACTATGATGTGATTAGTATAACTGAGACCTGGTGAGATGATTATCATAATTGAAGTGTAGCAACTAAAGGATATAATTTGTTCAAAAAGAATAAATAGAAAGGGAAGGGGAATAGCATTATATGTCACAAATGCATACATCTGTAAAAATTCAAGAAAGTAAACACAGTAGCCCTGGGGAGAACATCAGGGTAAAAATAAATGGACAAATAAAAATAACATTGAAGCTCAAGTCTACTATCGACTGCCAAGCCAAGGTGAGGAAGTGGATGATGCTTTCCTGAAATAAATTGCAGATGTTTCAGGAAACAAGATTTAGCAGTAATGTAGGATTTCACATTTCACATCTGCTGGAAGGCAAACTCCGCTAAGCATGATTTGCCAACAATATTATTATACACCTTAATGATAACTTCCTCCTTCAGAAGATGGGAGACAAGAATGGAGAGATTTGATCTCAACCCTATGGAGACAGAGTAGATTAAAAAACTAGAACTCTGAGGGAAAGTGACTCTGAATTAAGCCCAACCCAACCATCTTGCTCTGCCAACGGAAAAACCAAAGACAGCTCAGTCGGGTAAAAGATTCCTGCATTGCAGGGGGTTGGACTAGATGACCCTCGAGGTCCCTTCCAACTCTACGATTCTATGAATACTATGAATTACCTTAGATTCTAGGAAAGCTAATTTCAGTATACTAAAGGAAATGACCAGTAGGATTATCTGGTTAGTAATACTAGTGGGGAAAGGAGTGTGTGATAGGATCCTGAAGAATCACAAGCAATTTGAATGAGGGGGGAAAAATGGGAAACACCTTCAAAAGCTGATGTGACAGCACAAAAAGCTCACTGGTGAGCAAAAAATCATCCACAATGACAATAACATGTAGAAGAAATGGAAGGAAGGGCATGTTGTCAATGGCAAGTACAGATGACTAACCCAGACTCATAGGGACAGTGTCAGGAAAGATAAAGTCCTGAACAAGCTTTTCTGCAAATGTGCTCTTGCACTAAACAGCTATATTAAAAATAAAAACTGCCCCGGAAAGTACACAAGTACCATAAGCTTGACCAAAATGGACCTCAAATTTCCACAAAATAGGATGGACGGGGAAGTACTAATTAAGGGGACAAGATATAGCATATATTCCACAAACCAAAACCCACTGTGGGTGGGAAACATCAAGACAGATTTCAAAGGCATAAAATTGAAACCACTCATATGTGCACAAATGCGCACATGGAAAAAGTGGCATGAATTTCTTAGAGTAAATGCATTATGTATGTATGAATTTGTTTTCAATCTATGCTGTAAGCCACCCTGAGGGCTGCTGTAGCTGAAAGATAGGATATAAATCTTTTAAACTAAAATGTTTAGATGTCATGTAGGTCTAGGAGCAGGTGGACAGGGACGTACTACCTGTATACATGTTAATAACTTTAAAATGTATCTGCATGTAGTTGCATGGATAGATACAGGATACTGCTCATGATATCACAATACAACTGTCTCCCTAACTGTGCCCAAATTAGACTAGAAACTCAAAATATGGTGAAGCCCCTTGCCTGCCTCATCCTCCCTCCAAAAAGCTAGTAAGTCTTCAGCCACATTGGCTGGCCAGGAGTGAAACTGACAGGCGATTTCTCCAAACCTTGCTTTGAGACTAGTCATTCTCACTTTCCCATGCACTACCCATGCTTGCAGGTTGAATGCTCCTTTATAAAATGTTTTTTTTTAAAGAAAAAAAGAAGCAAAACTTTGCATTCCTGCCTTACCTCCCATAAATTTTATAAGTGGGCTGCATATCAAGCTATTGCCTTCAGACAATAATTTGCAGACCTACCTTATAAAGTTTAAAATGTAGCACCCTTTAAACTAATTTTCTGAATAAGCAAAAAGTATTCATGGCCAGGATTAAACTTGCGCTCTCTCTCTCTCTCTCTCTTTCTCTCTCTCTCTCTCTCTCTCTCTCTCTGTGTGTGTGTGTGTGAGAGAGAGAGAGAGAGAGAGAGAGAGAGAAATTTCACAATATAAAGCTGCACAGCTAATCTTTAACTCTTTGAAATAAAATCTGAAAAATAAAACATTTAGTATCTGGCATGCAACACTGCCTAGAACACTAAGGATTTCAAGGTGAACAAGGAGTTGAATTAATATTATCTATGAATAGAACTCTACGAATGGATACTGAAAAAATAGAATTGGACAGGGTATCTTCTATTTAGTTTTAAATTCCTCCTCCACTTACTGCAACCCTATTCCCAATTTTCCACAATTTTCTGCTCCACTAACTTAAAAGTCATTTCCTTTAAGAAAACAGATGACAGACAACTTGAGTGACTGATTATATTGTGCCAACACTTTGTTTTTTCTTGGAGGCCTTGGTTTAAGAGGATGGATGTTAGTGTAAATGACAGAAAGGGAGCTTCACATAGGATTTCACTCCTGTTCAAAGACAAGCAAAGGCAGCCTCACTGAGGAGCAATCAACTTGACAAATGGATGCTGTTCAACCCTGTGCCTCCCACTGAAACTGGAGAGCCTGATTTACACAATATTTTCCCTATAAACTGAAAGAGCAGCAAATTCCAGACAGACTTAATACTGCTTTGCTGTATAATGGGTTGAGCTGATAATTCTTCCCATATAATGAAATCTGATAATACTGGGGAGGAAAAACACATAAGAAAGAATGGAACGCATTAATGAACTTGTAAAAATACACTTAAGACTTAACAAGATTGATAAAGAGAAAAGAAAATAGTTTGGGCCAGGAATATTTATATGTGGTTATATTACCCAGGGTTAAAAACAAGTCTCCTGATTCGGAAGGATAGAGTTCCTATTTACAACCGACAGTATATCTAACAAATAAAAGCACTTAAATATCAAAGGCTTTGAGCACACAGATGTGTTGTCCTAGTCTCTCCCCAAACAGTATTTTATTGATAAACTAGATCATAAAAAGAGCATTGAAGTTAGAGTTTCTTCACTCTCAATATAACAGTCCTTAATTAAATGTTTAAAGTGCTTCATTTTATACCTACTTGTTCCCCTCTACCGTGGGGAAAGTAATGTTGTCAACAGAATAAAAGCAACAACAAAAACAGCTAGTAACAACAAATGAGAGACCATTCAATTGCTTTTCAGTCTATTTTGAGAGAGTAAATACCCACAGTATAACCACCAACATAATGTTATTCTGAACTACTTTTCACACATGTAGAAGCCGAATAATGCAAACTTCACATTCCTATTTATTTTGCTGTTGTCACAAATAAAATAATTTTTGGGGGGTGGGGGAGGAAGCCCTTATATAAACATTTCATGCTGAAGTGAATGGACCTCAACAGCTGCTGATTTGGTGACACTGAGAACCCCAGTGGAGCTGTCCTGCTGAATTAACGTCTTGGAAATGTTAAAAAGAAACTTCAAACAGACCTTGTTTAGCAGGTGGTCAAAGCTTTCTCTCTGTGGGGATCATGTGAAGACTAGCAGAAGAGTCACTCAGTCATGAATCAGACCTGTCAATAGTTGCCTATTTTCTCAACAGGTTTCTCAATCATACCCAAGAAGGCCTGCCTCCCACGACATCTTCCTGCTCAGTCTAGTCCTTTTATAAGCCACCAGATTCCACAAAGAGAAAAGGAGTTTGTTAATATTTTACATCTGATCACTAATGAGAGCAAATATAATGGGGACGCCGCAGAGGACTAATGTGCAGCCTTTAATATCAGCTTGCTATTGCTCTGGACAAGAAGTCATTGCGAAGCTTTTCATTTATGACATAACTCTGCGGCGCTGCTAGTCTAAAGCAAGTATGAATGGATGGATCCCCAGCACCCATGGGCCATTTTGACAGGTGACCGTGGCGTCAGGTGACCCAACTTTAAAGTCGACCTTCGCAGGGCTTGCTGTAAATTCCAGCCAGCAGTTCGGCACTGACAGCAAGCCCTGCTTGGATCAGGGATCAGCTGCACTAAGTAGTTGCAGATGATCCCACCAGAGCTTGCTGGCAGTGCCAATCAGCTGATCAGCACTTACAGAAAGTCCTGCTTGCTAATGAGCAATAATTAGTGCACTTTGAGGCTCCTGACTATTGCTTTACCGCTGTCTTTACTTGCCCCACACAAGTAGGCATGGGGCAAGTGAGCATGGTTTGGGAAAAACAGCCTTATGGGCCAAATTAGCATCCATGCTAGGCCTTTAGCCTATGGGACGGAGGTTCCCTGCTACAGGTTTAAGGCATTTATTTTGATGACCTGTACCGGGAGAGACAAGCATAGTATACACCCATACTATTACTGTGAGCCTGGATCTTACTGAGTTAAGCCTGTGATGGTATGTACTGCTTCAAAATGCAGGTGGGGGCTCGAGTGGCTGAAAGCCTCTGAAAATAATCTCCTGCACACAGAACGCTAGATGTGTGAGAGAAGGTTCTAGTTCAGAGAGATTTTTCTCTATGGTGAAGTATTCAGAAGTGAAAAATTTTTTTTTTAAATGTCCATAATAGCTGGTTTGCCTGCCAGAGCTAAGACACAAAGAAGTGTAATTTGCAAATCAAATATAAGAATTTAAAGCACATAGATGAAGAGTCTCAAATGCTGCTAACTGGTTTCAGAATCTAATGCCTTTCATATCATAGCTTCAGAAAGAATCTTCCTGAGGAAGTTAAATCCACCAAGCACACTGTAGAGTTTAATAATTTCCAAGTGCCTCTGAGTGTCATGTCAAGCGGAGCTAGAAAGCAAAATTAGTTTAGTTTGATCATTCCAGCTGTACATCAAAATTTCTTCCACACTGCTGGATAACATGAAAGTGCAGCAGTAGCTCCTGTCACCCTTGGTTTAAAAACTTATGACATGTTACCTCAGTGCAAAGACTTGTTTAAATACTATCTCTATCATCAGTGAGCTTTATGTGCCACCTGCACTTTAACTTGAATTACCAGAACAGAGGATTACACAATCAAACAGAGATACCCATCAAACACAAATCTCCCCTCATATTCTATTTATAATGAAACATGATAACTAGACACAAACACACAAAGAGTTCCCATAGGATGTAACAAACAAAAAGGCACTTTTATGAGTATCACAGAGTAGTCCTGTAGACGTTTAAATTATTATTATTTGGATGTTTTAACTATTTCCATTTATTGATTTTAATGGGTTTGTGTATATTTGTGTAAATTTATAAATGAAAAGTAGTGTGTGAGTTTTAAAAGTAAATATATAACATGTCTGTGGTGACTGCTGTTAAAAAGGTTTTTCTTTCCTTCTTTCAGAGCATTAAGAGCTGCAAATAAATTAATTTCATAGGAACACTTCTTGTGTGGGGCTCATTGTTATTATTTGTTAAAGATGCTTGCAAGACATACAGCAAGCAGCAGAAAATATCACCAGTACATCAGAAAATATATTCTTTTGACCCACAACACATTTCCTAGATTAAGCTCCTATGCACCTCAATTGAAATGTTTTGAAGCAAATAAACTGTGCTTTATAGACTTAATGTGGGTGCAACACAATATGCAAATAGGTCAGGCCAACAAGGACATAATTACAAACTCCCAAGGCTAGAATCTTGTATATAAAACCATCAGCTTATAAAACTGAATCTTACAGCCATCTACTGATGCAGACTTCAAAGATGCGGTATAAACACATTGTTAACACTTAGGGTAGGATATAAAGAACGGAGACAGAGAACTTCTGTTTCTTAAACTGCAGATTTCCATATGTGACAAACAATTTCTGAAACCAGACATGTTTCAAAAGCAGCTCACGCTATGACACGGCGCTCTGCTCTTCAAAGGAAAAATAGTCCAAAATCCAGCAGGGTATGTGAAAGCTCTTGGATGCGTCTAAAGCAGCAATTCACATCCCAGGATTAATGATGATGATCTATCAATATGAGCAGCTGGATCAAACTCTCAGTGTACTTTTTTCAAAGTCCTTGAAACATAACCTACTCTCGCTCAAATCTCCGCTCACTTTTGCAGTCTAACTCAGATTTTAAAACAACACTTCCCTTTCTTGTTAGATTCTGGAGTATGTGGACGTAATAACTACAAAGCCAGTGAGTTGTCAGTGACCAGACTTCTACACCAGAACAAAGCCCTCTCCCAAATTCCTGATGCAAACCCCCAAAGTATGTAAATCCTCTGACATCCACTGTCAAATACTGAGTAGCCTGATTTCATATTTTGGTTTATTAAGCTGAGATATGCAAGAGGCATTTGCTGTACATGAAGTCTCTTCACTTCCCCCTTTGCATAAACTACAATAAAACCACAATGAACTATAGATTCCCATTTCTTCCAACCGAGGAACAATGGTTATCAGCTCAGAACAAGCCAGGATATTACACCACCAAGGAGGCTGAGTGTTTGGGCAAAATGCTCATGAATGTCACAGTTTAATAAACATTGTCTTCCAATCTTAAGGACTATTTTACTCTTACAAATATCACTTAATAGTTGTAATGCAATACTATGTGGAGTAAGAATGGCAAAGAGAGCGAGCGAGAGCGAGAGCATTAGCCTCTCTAAAGTGACTAGCGTGGAAGATACGTATAACACCACATATAATACAGAAACAGTAAAAATAGCAATATGACATTATCCTACTGTGATTTCTAATGACCTCCATATATACTCTGTCACTATATTCTGTAAAGGCATTTTGACTTCTTCAATCGCTTCTTTGTTCTGGTGTAGCTTCAGTATACAGAGCCTAACTGGCGATGTTCCTTATTCAGTTGAAGTAATAAATGCTCTCCAGAAAGACTCATTATGGTATCCTCAATCTTCTTAGTCAAGCATCCATAGCATTAATATCCCTTATAAAATTTACAGTAGTCAGCAAACTGGAGATAAACTGGACATTTGACCTCAGTGACCAAAATGGCTAACCTTTTCTTTTCTCCAAGGCAGCTATACTATTTCCATAGTTCTTAATTATTTTGGGTTTATATGTTTTAATAATGCTTTATATTCTGTATTACGTTTTATATACAGTGGTACCCCGCAAGACGAATGCCTCGCAAGACGGAAAACCCGCTAGACGAAAGGGTTTTCCGTTTTTCGATGCGCTTCGCAGGAAGAATTTCCCTATGGGCTTGCTTCGCAAGACGAAAATGTCTTGCGAGTCTTGAGAATTTTTTTCGCTCCCCACCCCCTTTTTTTAAGCCGCTAAACAGCTAATAGCCTTTTAGCAGCTAATCCGCTAATCCCTTAAGCCTTTAATAGCCGCTAAACCGCTATGCCGCTAATAGGGTTGCTTCGCAAGACGAAAAAACCGCTAGACGAAGAGACTCGCAGAACGAATTAATTCCGTCTTGCGAGGCACCACTGTACTCTATACAGCTCAGATATTCTCGCAAAGCAGTTTATATTCTGAAACATTTATACATACAAACATACAAACAAACAAACATACTTTTGCTCTAATTTTTAAACATTCCTATCCTCACATTTTTGGAGAAGCTTACAAAGATGAATTCTCTCCAACTACATAGTTAACTCCTCTCACAGGCTGTATGCGCATATGCTGTTTGCAGAATTGAGTAGGTGCCATAATGGGTCAAGGAAGACAGCAACAGTGGGTCCCTACAACTGGAGGAAGAAGAGGGGGTCCTTCAAAAAGAAAAAAGCAAGAAAATCTAAGGGTGTTTTTGAAAGGGAAAAGGCCTAAATCTCCCCAAAACTAGAAGAAAAAGCCCTAGGGCTGAGCACGTGCAGTTTAATTATTTTTCAGTTGATGGCATTGCACAAGCACAAATAGATGGAATATGACCAATACACAGAGTGGAATGTGAACAGCTACAAAGTATGGGGAAGCTGAGAGGAATGAGAGCAAACCATTTTTGCTCTTCAGCTAAGCCAGGGATTTGTAGCTTCTGTGGGTTTAGGGTGTAAACTGAAAATATTTGGGAATTTAAACAAGAAACGGGGAAATAAATAATGAGAAAATTGGGATTGAACATGTCCATGTTTTTGAACATGCACTAAGAGGTAAGGGAACTAAAGACTGCTACAAGCGTTGAAAGGAAGGTAAATATATACAAGAACAAGACATTTAGTGTGTAAATTTAAGGGCACAGGAAAGTATCAAAGTGCTAAAAGAAAAAGAAAAGATAGTTTTCAAATACACACAAACAAACACGTGTAAATAAATATGTATAAAAGGTTGACAAGCATCCCTGTGAACAGTTACCAAGATGTTATTTAAAAGGATGTTTAATTAGTGAGAAAGCCATGTTTATTTATTTATTTCCTAATAAAAATTCAAAAGAGGAGTGGAATTTAAGAAATATACCCCTCCACAATAGCGTCATGGCAGGTTTCCCTGCCTGCCCCCCTGTGTAGTTTATTTTTAAGAAATCAGTTGCTATGATGGCTTGTTAACTTTATTTACTAGATGTACAACTATCACAGTTTTCTAACTGTGTTCTTTTTCAAAAAGGGGGAGGAAAGTTTACACAATAGAAGTGCTTTTCCTATTTCCAAATTAATTACTTTGAAATATCTCTCAGATTACATCAGTTTCTTGTTCACATTCATGTTGTAAGATGGCATCTATTGTGTATCATTAGTGATGCATTAAATTAGTTGTTTACATTATAAAGTCTAAACATAGGAGAATCTTTTGTGTGCGGTCTTCAAAGATTCATTGTCTAATAAAGCCTTCCGAAACAAGTAAAGTTGTCTTTTTTGTTTAGTTAACGCACCACTGGAGAACCTAAAGATGTGCAAACTTGTTGCCATCCGCGTCTGAAAGTAGGGAATATAAGAAGCTATGAGGAATTCAGATTTTTACACACATTGCTTTTAAAAATAGAGTGCGGTCTGGCAGAATGTTGTAAGGATTGAGGTACAGCAGTTTTTAAACAGCATATGTTTACATTTGCAAATACGACATCTGAGCAAAAGAAAAAGAGGTCAGGACTGATTTTGATTTATCCTAGGCTATGAGCCTAGGAAGAACTTATGCAAGCAGGCTTATACTGAACTCAGTACCTTTAGTACTGGAACAGTCAAATCACTTCTCACATATTTTTTATTATCCCAATCAGCACATTCTAGTTTAGATCCTAAGTTGCTCCTCGGTTCATGTAACAGAGAGGGAAACTGCCCCCTCGTCCCCTTCCTCTATCTGCAACCCGCCCTCCCCGTGCATCATATTCCTGTTGTTGTTTAGTCATTTAGTCGTGTCCGACTCTTTGTGACCCCATGGACCAGAGCACGGCAGGAACTCCTGTCTTCCACTGCCTCCCGCAGTTTGTTCAAACTCATGCTGGTAGCTTCGAGAACACTATCCAACCATCTCGTCCTCTGTTGTCCCCTTCTCCTTGTGCCCTCAATCTTTCCCAACATCAGGGTCTTTCCCAGGGAGTCTTCTCTTCTTATGAGGTGGCAAAAGTATTGGAGCCTCAGCTTCAGGATCTGTCCTTCCAGTGAGCACTCAGGGCTGATTTCCTGAAGAATGGAGAGGTCTGATCTTCTTGCAGTCCATGGGACTCTCAAGAGCCTCCTCCAGCACCATAATTCAAAAGCATCAATTCTTCAGTGATCAGCCTTCATGGATCACTGCCTTGTCATGGCAAAGGGGCTTGAATAACTCAGAGAAGCTATGAGCTATGCCGTGCTGGGCCACCCAAGATGGACAGGTCACAGTGGAGAGTTTTGACCAAACGTGATCCACCTGGAGCAGGAACTGGCAAGCCACTCCAGTATCCCTGCCAAGAAAACTCCATGGACAAAGACAACAGGCATCATATTCCTACCCACTCCCAATTGTTCCCCAAACTCCAGGAGCAGTTTTGGGCAGCAATAGTGCTGCCAGGACCAGACCTGCCTCAGAAGTACTCTGAGAAATGAAGGTGGTAGGTACAACTGTCTGGAGCCCTGCTCTGTCTGAGGCAGAACATGCCTGCTCTGTAAAGTTCATATTTTATTTTATTTTTCAAAAAGGGCTGCTGCTGCTGTGGGGACTGCTATCATTGCCACCTGGTAGGGGATGGTAGAAGAAAGCAACAAAGCAGGCAGCAGAGGGATGACTATGTTGGGGAAAGGAACAAGCAGGTCCTTTTCTTGTTTCTCACAAAAATATAACTTTTTACAAAGTACTGGAGAGAGCACAATGCTATAAAACGCTTTGAGTAAGATTACACAAAGGGACCCACTTATTACCTTCCACGTCATCTAGTAATGGTGCTGGAGGGTTCATTTTTCTTTCTGGTGCACCACAAACAGTACAACCGCATGAAAACCTCCTGTCGTCTGTTCCAAACTTAAATTTCGAAGTAGCTCCACCCCAACAAAAAATGAAGAGTGTCCGGATTTCCCCGGACACTGCTTCCGACCCCAGTACAGCAAAACATGGAGGAGAAAAATCATGTTGAGAAAAAGGCAGCTAGTCTGCATATGTGATCCAGTCCACTACCATAAACAAGACCAGAATAAACAAAGGGAAGGTATGAGAGCAGTATGTCTCTCTTTCTATGGATTTTTTTATAAAAAGGACATAATACTTCATAAAGCAGAAATTATGAAGTAAGCCAGTAGCATATCTTTCAATCCAAAACAAAATATTAGATATGAACTAGAAGCTTAAAGTACAATTCATAAATCTGGCCAAAGGATCACCAAACCAAGCATCTTGTTTTTGATTGTGGCTATGCAGTCGCTTTCTGGAAGCCAACAAGCAGGACACAGTGGGCAATAGGCCTTCCATTATGTTGCACACCAGCCACAGGTATTCAGCGGCATACCACCTTTGAATCTTGTACTTCCATTAAGCTATCACAGTTAAAGGCCATTCATAAAACCTATCATGCAGGAATTTGTCAGTTTCCCTTAAAAAAAAAAAAAAGTAATCTAATCTTATCTTTTGAAAGCAATAATGCATAAATTAAGCACCTATTTTTGGAAAACTAGTTTCTTTTGTCAGCCCTGAATCTACTGCCAATCAATTTATGTGGGTGACCTTGAGTTCTTATCTTGGGGGGGGGGGGGCTGTCTCTATTTTCTCCATATAAATCCCAATAATGTTTTCCCTCACAGTTATCATTTTTTTAACATTGAAAGTAAAAAAGCTCCAAATGCCTTAGCATTTCCTCAATGGCTGACCTTTCTGAGTTCTATGTTAACCTTTTTCTGAACTGCAACTAGAACTGCACACCATCTTCCAAATAAAACTACATGCCATAGATTTGTATAAAGGCATTAGGATACAGGCCATTTCACTTTCAATACCCTCCAGCATGGAATTTGCCTTTAAAAAACGAAAAGAAAGAAAGAAAAAAACACACCCACTGCTGTATGCTGTGCTGACGTTCATTGAGCCATCCACACAGCAGCAATGCCTCTTTCCTGGTTAGTCACTGCCACTCCACACACAATCAGTGTTTATTTACCTGGAAGAGACTAAGGCAAACAGGCCTGCAATTTCAATCTCTCACTACAATCCCTTTTAAAAAAGTGAAAGCTATGTTGGCGACTTTCCAGTCCTCCATTAAGGAGGCCAATTTTACTGACATAGTATATTTATTTAATTAAAAACCCTTAACGCCCACTCTTCATTGCAAAAGCAATCTCGTAGTGGGTACATTAAAATTCCAACTACAAAATATATAATGAAGCATATTTTATTATTTTTCATTTATATTAATTTTAAAATAATAATTATTCCTTCATAATACATATTATTTTAACTTATTTTAACAATATTCTTCGTAATAAAAACCTTACAAATAAACACCATAAGAATTCAATATATACCATTCTTATGTTTAGCATATTCTTATATTAAATCTATACCAGCCTTTTCTTATGTTCAATATATACCAGCCTTTTCTCACTTATTACTATTAAATTGGAATTATATACATGAATTATATATAAAACCTCCAGAATTATATATATCAGAAAAAGAAAAATGAGGAGCTGGTGAAGGGAATCAAATCCCATTTGAGCTTAAGAATGATAAAAAAAATTCATACCCAACTGTATATAGGGAAACAAACTGTCCAAAATTGATTCCTTCTATCCTCTGATGCTTTTGCTTTTAGATAAGAAGTGTATTTGGCAATCATAGCAAAATCCCATTATTTTGTTAAACCAATCTTTCCAGTGAGGCAGTACTAAAACTTTCCAGTTTTCCTGGTCCATTTCTTGCTACTGATGTGTTTAAAGAAATTAAATTATTTGCTTTGATTTTTTTTTTAGCAATATGCTCCTCAGATTCTTCTGTTGCTGTTGCTTCTCAGCTAACATTTGCTTTGCCAGAGTTTGTGCTCTATTTTCAGGCCCCACCTCCCTCATCAATGGCTTGCAGTACCATGCAGGAGACTCCTATCAGGAAAAACAAACAAACATACAACCTCACCTCAAAGTGGAATGAGCAGTGTCTTGCCCCTTGGCCTTTATCTCCCTATGATGAATGGGGAGTAGGATTCCCTCAACACGAGATACTGGGAAGGGATTTCTTGTTAGATGTCAAGCAGTCTGTCAGTTTTATTCTTATTAATGATAATGTTGTTGTTGTTGTTGATAATAATAATAATAATAATAATAATAATAATAATAATAATAATAATAGGAACTTGTTCTGGTAGCTCCCATAATAGGCTGGGAAAGCGACCCAAAAGATATATAAGATTAAGAAGAGGGGCAAAGTGAATGGTAATTGCATTTGGTAACACAATTTGTTTTGAGGCAGCAAGCTTTGGAGAATGTGAGGGGCCTGGGCTTAAGGGGGATGAGATGGCTCCAAGCCACCTGCCTGCTTCTCCCATGGTGAAGCCACTTCATCGCTAGTTTAATTTTAAACACCAGCCTAAATTATGATGCTTTCAATTTTGTTGGCATGAGCAATCTCCTAGCAACTTCTTTACCGGCCAGATATTGGTAACAGTGGAACAAACTGTGCTCCAGCCTCCCTCCTGCTTCACAACTTCAGTTCCTCCTCTATGTCAACATGACAAGGAAAGAATGACACACAGGAGGTTCCTCTGTTTGTAGCACCCAGAGATACCCCCCCCCCCCAAGTTCTGGTGGAGTCTTTTGTGGCAGCTTTACAGCTGCCGTGTATTTGTGACAATGCAAAAGGTTTCTGGGATTCATAATAGCTATTATTCCTACTCAGACAGCACAGCATCCTTGTGCAGCTGAGAAGCAGGTCTAGAACTAGTCATCAGAATTATAAACATGGTAGTTAAAGAATGGCAAAAGCATGGACTTTTTGTTATTCTTCTGTATGTTTATTAATGAACTAGATTAGTTTAATTGGTACTTCTGATTCTGACATACCAGATGGCACATGATCATATGCACATACTGTTTTTACAAAGGGTAATGAATGCTAATTGTGAAGAAGTCTCAACAAGTGAATTTATAATCTAGAATCCTACAATTGTAGAGTTGGAAGGGACCCCAAGGGTCATCTAGTCCAACCCCATGCAGTGCAGAAATCTTTTTGCCCGGCATGGGGTTCGAATCCATGACCTTGAGATGAAGGGTCTCATGCTCCACCAACTGAGCTATAAAGAATTTTACAACTTATCTGTTGTTGTTTTTAAAAAAGTGAGACTAGTTACAAAATGAAGTCACAAATTAGAGAAAGAAATGTCTGTAGCACACCTGTTTCTAACATCTGAAACCACTCTACAGCAAAAAGAAACTGAAGTTTCCTGCATTTAGTTGTTTTGCCTTTGGGTATCAACTAAAATAATTAGTCAGCCTGTCATTGTTTGGTAGCACTTGGATTTGGTAACAGAAAACACTGGTATATATGCAATTCAAAATGATGCATGTTGAGGCAATTAGCTCTCTAACTGCATATACCTGCCTCAATCAGGTGGCAACCTGAGACTGGTTCTTGTCAAAACAGGATTATTGGTTCCAAATAGCAGAAATAAGAAACATGCTAAAGCTATAGCATTCCAAAGTAAGTAACACCCATTATATTCTACAGTTATGAACAATTTCCATAACAAGAGCTCACTTATACACAAGGGGCGATTCTTTAGCATGTACCCTCAATAAATAAAAATTCCTCATATAACCTGGGTATTATGGAAAGGTTTCTAGGGTGGAAATAAAAAAGGGTTGAGGTGTGGCATCTTTTAAACTACTGAATGACAACTATAATTAAGCCCATACATAAGGAACCAAACTATGCTGCACTGGGCCCTCAATCAAGGTAGCTCCATCATCACTGTCATCTTGACAAGCGTTAGGGAGAATTTTAGTAAACACAGAGATCTGAGGTAAAGTATATAGCAAGGGAAAGAAAATGGAGTTTCTGTGCACACTGGCACTCATCGTGGTGTTCCGTTGCGCCAGAAGCGGTTTAGTCATGCTGGCCACATGGCCTGGAAAAGCTGTCTGTGAACAAACGCCGGCTCCCTTGGCCTGAAAATGGAGATGAGCGCCACACCCCATAGTCCAATCCGACTTAACCGTCCAGGGGTCCTTTACCTTTTAGGTTCACATAGTTAAACACTGGTCTTCAACCGCTGGACCGGGACACATTACTGGGATGCAGCTTTATCTAACCTCTACACAAATATAGGGTAAAAAATTACAAAGTATATCTGCAAATGTATGCTAGGTTCAAAGACAGGTCTTGGGTCTGAAAAGATTGAAGAATACTGCAGTAGAAGATAGGGGAGAAATGACATCTGTATGGGTTCATCCAAACTGATCTGCTTCAACCTGGGCAGAAGGAAAGAGCATCTCAGGAAAGAAGATGACGACTAGCAGTCTGGCCAAACTGTTTCTGAAAAGAGATCCAGTCCTCTTGAGGGAGGGCTGTTTGTTTCTTGCTGTGTTTCAGCGCTGTAAAGTAGTTGTTATGGCTGAAGCCGGATGCACTTGTTCACTGCTACTAAATTCTGAGATTTATGTTTAGCCTATTTATAACAGAAAGGTTGGCTTTGAGTGCATCACACTAAGTGGAACCAGTGTAGCAAAAAACAATTGTGTAATCCATGAGCCATGCAATCTTGTTTGTCCTGGGTAAGCCCATGACGTGGGCCATGCAATTTCACTTAGTGACGGGGGGAGGGGGGAGAGGGAGGGAATGGGTGGCAAACAGGATCTTGGCAAGATAACAATTATTTATTACACGGCAAATGCACAAACTATTGTTGTAAATGCAAAATGATCAAGGAAATGCTGCATAAGTTTCTGTGGGTGGAACAGATTTCTATACTATTTATATAATTAGTTTTGTAGTTGAGCAACTTCACTGAGCAAGAGAAAAACAGGTCAAAGGCACAAAGAGTGGATCAGCTAGCAGCAGAGCTGAAATTTGGTGTGCATATGAACATTTGCAACGGGTAGTACACACTATGAAAGTAATACTTTTTACCACTGAAAATATTTTAGCTTTGACCAAGATCAAACAATCAGGTAAACAGAAAGTATTTATTAGGAAACTGAGAAGAAGGCTAAGTCTGCCTGTGTGGGGCAGTGGGTATGTGCATCGGGAAGAGGTGTACAGTAAGAGAATTTACACATGTGGGAATCTGCACTCTGAGCGGCAGGAGAAATGCACAGAGCAGCAGACAGAGAAGGAGGGATTGTCCCCTAATGTTTAAACTTGCCAAGTTTTTCTTAGCCGAAGTATAAATATCAGAAGAAGACAGGGTAATGCCACTGAGGGAAAGTATAATCACTAATTTACTTATCTAGGGGGAGTTAAAACGATGTTGCCCAAGAACTACATTGAGTATCCGTTTTCAATCAATCAGGAATTACTAAAATATGGCCATCACATTTTGAATACTAAATCTTTGTGTCCTTCCCTTTCTCTCTCTTTATTATCACCTGTTTTTTGTAGGAGCCCTTTCATGCTCAGAGGGTGCAGGTTTTCTTTTCCAAAATTTTTGTTCTTGGTTGACAGAAGAAAGGCAGAGTCAAAACATCTTACTTTTTGAACCAATGCAAAGATTTTTCTCATAATTCTTTCAGTTCTTTAAGAATCAAATAAAAATTGGAAAAAAACGATTCTTGGATATATATACGAACACACACACACACACACACACACACACACACACACACTATACCCTGATTGACACTATTTCTCAAACAGCATATGCTGGGATCATCAAAGTTTGTTTTTAAAGTGGTGTCTCAGCACCATCACACAATATTGCATCTTATTAGCCTTTGCATTACTGTAGCTATTTCCTGCCGGCCTTACATTCCCAACTATTACGGTGCTTGCTCAGAACAGGTTTGTATAAGTTTTTGTAGCTTCTGTGGACAAGATACCACACAGAACTAGAGTGCCTTGCAAGAAAACCACAGAGTACTGTGTTCCTCCCTACCCCATGGTGCAACAGCCCTTGCACAGGAGTGCTTTGCCACATAGGAGCCGGGGGCTCAGTCTGGCAAAGGAACATAAAATGCAAATATATCTGCTCACAATGGCTGTGTCCAATCATATAAATTCCCAAAGCAGAATTCTGTTTCGTAAAACAAACAACCACCCTAGAGCAAAGAGACTCAAGGTTTTTGTGCGCATAGGATGTGCTTGGACTTAACTAGGTGGTGCCAGTAATGTTTTTCTCCCCCTCTTCTTTGTAACACCATTTCTAGGTAATGTGTGATGTGAGGGCACTGCATTGTGCATTTCCCTGCCCTCACCAGTGCTTTGCCCCTGCTGCCAACAACTAATGAATGTGCTTACCTAGACATTAATATGCAGGCGAATAGAGACAAAGTGGTAGCAGATCTCTCTCCTTTCTCCGTCTAGCTAAGTCCTTTTGGTTTACATTCTAATTGCATATGGGATGTAATTAATAACTTACTTGTGTGGATGAAGTATTAAATTCTACGCAAATGGATGGTTTTTGTATGCTGTGTGCCAGAAAAAGCTCCAGCTGTTGCCAAGGAAAAACAAATGCTCTGTCATGTATTTCCTACACATGAAGTAACGCAGAAATTAACTTAATATGAAACAGAAGACAAAGGATAAGAAGAGTCTTGGTGTATTATGGCTTCTATATAAGAATACCAGGAACATGGCAGGCAAGCAGAAATAAAAGACCATGACGCACTAGGCATACGTAAAACCATACTGGATGGCAATCATAACAGGAACGCTTTGATTGAGGGACAAATTTTGTGTGGAGAAAGGTGAGCTTTGTCAAAAGCTTTTTATACAATTTAACTTCTAGTGAGTCAACATGACTGCAAAATATTTGCTGTACTTACTCTAACATTATCAAAGCCACATCCAATACATTCTGAACATGGGGAAATCTGCATGCAAGGTGTCACTGGCTGCATTCAGACATAATGCTGGCCACTAATCATGGTTGGAGAAATTAGATTATGTATGAGCTGTTCACTAGTGCACACAGCCCAAACACCCCAGCTTTGCTCCGCCTTTCCTCCTGGTGGGGAAAGAAGCCAGGGACGGCTGGCTCATCATTAAGTCTGAACCAGCAGTCAGGTTTTGTTGTTTTTAAAGCATGGTTGGGAAGCCAAAGTTTCTTCTGAAGGTCATAAGAAGCTGTTCAATTTTTTAAAATAAACTAAAATATAAATAACTATCACTGAGATGTGAAAATGATGTTTCAGTATGTTTGGCAATGGAAAAAAAAGGTGTACTAAACTTTAGGCATAAAAAGGAATCAACAGCAAGAATCACAATGTCATTATGTAATTGTACGGTGTAGCTACAATGATATTGTAGAGCTAGGGAAGAACAACTCAGTTGATTAGGAGGTGAATAATCTTTCCTATAAGTAATGGCTAAAGTGGTTGGGGCTTTCATTTAGGGGGAAAAAAGCTTAACTAAGAGGAAATATAAAAAAGGCTTCTACAATTTTTAATTATGTGGAGAGAGTAGTGAGAGAATTTTCACTTTTATCATACTAGAGCATGGGGAATCTTACAGAATAGATTCTGTAGATTCAGGCTAGATAGAAGGACAAGACATTATAAACAACATGAAATTCATTACCCCAGGATGTGGAGATAGTTATTAGCTTACATGGCATTCAAAACAATTAGGTATCTTAATGGGTGACATGTCTATCAACAGCTCTTTTCTGAGATAGCTAAAAATGGAACCTCCATCTTGAGAAGTATATATACTAATTAGCAATAGCTGGGGACAAGCCACAGAGCCTGCTCTTTATCCCATTGTGCACAGAGGATGGTTGGAAAGCAACATTTGAACTCCTGGCCTTTGGGGGCCAGAAACATTTTAACATGAAATCAAGAGTTTTTAGGGAATATACCAAGTGTCCAAGGCTGTGTTTAGGTGCTATAAAGGCTTCATATTATGCACCCCTCTTTTTCTTTTTTTAAAAAAGGTCTTAAATACCCATCACTATGCACCAAACTTGAATAAATCCTTTTTCTAGCAGTACAAATCCTAGCAGAGTATTCACACTTTTATGACAAATGAAAGAAAATAGTTTTGGCATTTTACTATGTACTGTGAGGAAGCAAAAGCTAAATAATTACAATTCCATTGTCTCAGAATAACTTGTTTCTTTCAGATTCTTGAGAAATCCCAGAAGACAAGCTTAAGATATTCAAATGCTTAACCTAGGTGTAGCTTGTGGAGATAAACAGACATTACAATAAATAAACGATCCGTTAAGTCTTATTTATACCTGGTCATGGCTGGCTTCAATGCAGCTTCCAATACCATGGAAAGTCATCTGCACAGGAGACAGTGTCAAGCAGGTCATGCATTCTTTGCCGTTTTGTCTGTCACTGTAGTGTGCCTATAACAGAAGAAAGTACATCATCTTGGTAAGGTGAAACAAATCAAAGTGTGGATTGCTCAGCCCACCACCACTTCAACACAAGCGGAAGAATAACAGGGAATGAAGAACTTGACCCTCACAGTGTGTCCTGGCTATGGCTCTTTACTTGGGGAAAGCCATGCTCAAGCAAACTAGCCAACTATAAGCTAAAGTGGAAGGCAAAAATCTGTGAAAATCCAAATCAACCCCTGCTAGCACAATTTGATTTGAGAAGCCTGAGTAAAACAGATAATGCTGAAGGTCAGTTTCTCTAACTATAGCTGAGATCACCAGTGTACGTGTGCAGCATGCATGTTTGAATATTGTGCAGATCTGTATCTCGCTCAACACTTGATGAAGTCTTCCGGCTTCTTTCACATATCGCCCCATCGCATGCACACCAAGTAGGCCTGCTAAATTGCTTCTGGCTCTTTGCCAGAAAAGAACATAATACTAAACTTAGGAACTTCATACACAGTGGTTTAACTCGGAATAATCAAAAGAGATCTGAAGGCATTTTAATTCCGTAGCTAAACATAAATTCATGAAGAGCTTTCTGACAGTGAGAGCTGTTGAATGGACTCCCTCGGAAGGTGGTTGGCTCTCCAACCGTGGAGGCTTTTAAGCAGAGGTTGGATTGACATTTGTCATGGATGCTTTAGCTGAGATTTCTGCATTGCAGGAGATCAAACTAGATGAACCCTGGGGTTCGTTCCAACTCTACAATTCTATGATTCTACTGTTACAGTGGCACCTCAGGTTACAGACGCTTCAGGCTACAAACTCTGCTAACTCAGAAGTAGTACCTTGGGTTAAGAACTTTACCTCATGATGAGAACAGAAATTGTGGGCTGGTGGTGTGGCGGCAGTGGGAGGCCCCATTAGCTAAAGTGGTACCTCAGGTTAAGAACAGTTTCAGGTTAAGAACAGACCTCCAGAATGAATTAAGTTCTTAACCTGAGGTACCACTGTATTAGAAAAAAATGTTTCAGGCATTCTGATGTGTAGTATGTTGTAGTTAGACTCTCATGTTTTAGCTGTTCATTTGAACAGCCTTAAACATCATTTTAATTTGTTTCTATTATATGCAGGCTCTGACCAAACTGCGGGAGGCAGTGGAAGATAGGAGTGCCTGGCGTGCTCTGGTCCATGCGGTCACGAAGAGTCGGACATGACTAAACAACTAAACAACAACAACAACAAATTATATGCAGGTAAATAGAATTATCTGTCATTTTCCCATCTACATGTATCAAGGGCTCAGAATTTGGTGTCTTTTTTGTACTTTAAATATTAGTATATCTTTTTCTCATATTCAGTCTTTTAAAAAGGATTAGCTATTACTTTAGCATTATTTTGTGCTTCACCACCAGATTTCCTTATAATAATACCCAAATTCTGCTGTTATTATGCACACATGTGCGCGCGCGCACACACACACACACACACACACACAGAGAGAGAGAGAGAGAGAGAGAGATACACCATCAGCCCAATGAAAACTGGGAATGCTCTATGGACACAGAATCTTGTTCCAGAGCAGGGTGGAATGACAACCAGGAAAACCAAGGGGACAAGAATGGCGTATACTTGGAGAGGGCATGGCTGGATGGAATACTTAGCAGGAAGAGTTGACACTGCAACAATTTCTTGTAGGACCTATTTGTCAATATTATTTATTATCACTATCACTAACCCATTACAAAGCACAGTCTTATTTTTTTCCTTCCTGTGGTATGTGTATAGTTCAGATCTGGCCATATTTCATTTTACCACACAGCACTTTGAATCCATTTTTATTGCATATTGATGACACATTATGACCTTGTGGCATATGCATAAGAAAAACCTCAAACAGCAACAAAAATATCCCCTGGAGTAAAGTGCAGCATGTTTTCCAGGAAATAAGTTAATGTCTTTATTTAGAATACTTATATCCCACTTTATATCCCAAGAGGTTCTGAAAGCAGCTTGCAATAGTTTTTCACAATACAATCACATTCAAGTGCAGGAAGAGAAATACTTTTCTTATAGACGAACATACAAATAAGGGCTTGCTTGTCTGTAGCCTGGCTTGCTTCCAGATGATTTTATCTCTGAGGCTTGGTGAGCACCGGAAGTGAGAGGGCCAAGCAAACTATGATTAAGCAAATCTTCTGGGTTCAGACATAATGCCAAACCACAGTTAAAGCAAGCCAGGTTTATAAGCCAACAACAAATCACGGCTTCACACTGTGGTTTGTTGCCAGAAAACAACCCTGGGTGAGTCAGCAGGTCTGAGTTCAGACATTCAGTTAAAACACACTTTGGCTAAACAAATCATGGCTTAGCATTGTCCACGAACCAAAGCAACTACTCGGACAGGCAAAGCTTTTCATTCAGCAACATCAACTTATGTGCCCATTCATTTAGTGAGTAACTGACAGTGACAGGCAGTGTTATAAACTGAGATATGAAATCTAGCAGCTAAATGGCACCTTAAACCTAGGTTATGGGCGCTACAACGGAATGTCTAGTTGTCTCAGCTGAAAATGAATGAACTGCAGCTAAAATATTATGTTCAATTTTCCCATGGTCTAGTCCTTCCCCTGCCCACACCCCTAATATACTTAAGAGGGTCTCTTCTCCAGTCTTCAGAGAGTAGATTGAAGTGGGGAGGCAGAAAAAGGTCCTCCTTTTCTTCTACATTCTGCAGTTTTAATCTGAGATCTTAGGCACAGTACTGCTAATGAAACTCCTTGTCACAAAATGCACCTAGAACAATGAGAGTTTTGTACACTGGTGATAGTACACCTGATGCATGTAGCCAGTAAGAAATAAAGGGAAATTTAAATGTGCCAAGACAATGTTTGATACTGCTGCAAAGTTACTCCTTCTATCTTAATCATGAGGCTATATACATATACAAGTCAAAAAGATGCTTAAAATCACCACTAATTTAATTCTGCAACAATGCAATCTACAAAATAAAAATCACACACAGATGACTGTGAATCTCAGGAGGTGTCTGAAAAATGTTACCTCAGTCTGCAATTTGGATTTCAAGAAATAAGCCAGTATGTCATACGTTGAAAATAGTGAAGATCTATGTGAACCAGCATGTGTACTTAATTTTACACACCAGAATTTGCTTAACTGCCAGACACTAGATCCTGGAGTTCCTGTGCCTAATGGCCAATCCTCACTCAGACCACCTGGCCCTGTAATTTTTTTTAACCCCGCTCCGAAACACACATGTCCACAGCTGTGCAAGCCAACTGCTTCCTGCTGAGGTTCCCAAGCATGTCACCCTCTTCTGTCCACAGTTCTCAGTGTTTCTGTGTCTTAAAAGATACCCAACCATCTACACTTGGCTCTGGGGTTGTTGGTTTCCTTTCCTGGTCCATCCGATTTATCTCTCTGCTCCATTTTAGTTGCTCTACCTCCCCCCCACCCCCCGCACTTTCAGGATCCAATTCTGTATTTGTATGTTCCTGTTTTTCAGTAGAAGAAACCCCATTTGCAAATGCAGCAAATGAGGAGAAAATATCCCAACCACAGGCTTCAGCATTAGCAGTGCTGTGTTACATGGCCGACACACAAACCTTTCTGTAAGTCCCGTCCTGCCAAGCAATAAAATAGCTCTGCAATGAAAACTTGCTTACCACTAACTATGAATTAGAAGATTTGTAGGTGAAGGGTTTTGTTCTTAGGAGGCAGCCATTTATTACTTACTGCTCTTGGCTGTAAATAATTAAAATTTATGCACTCTGTTGGAAAAAGCATTAGCCGTCCATTAACCAGATACCAACGAGATTAGAAAAAGCTAGTTATGTGAAGAGATTTTCCCACACCAAAGCTTAGCTGTTCACAGTTTGAAAACACATTTCTGTCCGGTTAAATGCTTTCTTCCTTTAACATTTATTAGCTTTAAAAAATTATTTTAAAAGTCATGGGTGACAGCGGAGTTCATGTATCCAACCCTGAAACGTACCCTGTATGATTCAAAGCACCAGCAGGAGTTTCAGAAAGCTAGACAGAAATAAACTGGTAATAAAATGCCCCTGTGTCCTGCAATGCACAAATCTCTGCAACTGACAGGCTACTGCCATTTGATAGGGAGGGAAGGTCCCTTTTATTTATTCAAAGAATTGGAAAGTGCCTGTCCCTGTTACTGCTCTTTATTTATTAATTTTGCATGGCCTTATATGTAACAGGAACCTAAGCAATTGATTAGTGGGGCAATATTTTTGTAGCAGCACCAATGGGAAACAACATTGATTCAGCAACCGGGTCCTACAATGTCGTGCAATGGTGCAGATTTATATCTTGGCATCCTCAGGTGAGCTTCCCAATCATCATTTGGGGCTAGGGAAATAAAGAATAAGATGGTGACCCTAGGCTGATTTAGATGTAATGGCAAACCATGTTTTGGTACTGCACGAATGAGGCTGCAAGTACCGTCATATGCACATGTTCCCTTCTTACACTCCTCCTCCCCTCGTGTAGCGCAATATGGCAAAACACACAGTTAGTAGTTGCCAGCCCAGGGATGTAGGTCAAGTACAAATCATAGTCTGGTAGTTTGCTTGAAGCAAACCAAAGCTGTTTCAGTCAATCATGGTGCATGAAAGGATGGAGAAGTCCAAAGTTCCTTCAAGGCTCATTTAGCAGGATATCATAGGTAAAGGTAAAGGGACCCCTGACCATTAGGTCCAGTCGTGGCCGACTCTGGGGTTGCGGCGCTCATCTCGCTTTACTGGCCAAGGGAGCCAGCGTACAGCTTCCGGGTCATGTGGCCAGCATGACTAAGCTGCTTCTGGTGAACCAAAGCAGCGCACGGAAACGCTGTTAACCTTCCCGCCAGAGCGGTACCTATTTATCTACTTGCACTTTAACGTGCTTTCGAACTGCTAGGTTGGCAGGAGCAGGGACAGAGCAACAGGAGCTCACCCCGTCGCGGGGATTCGAACTGCCGACCTTCTGACTGGCAAGTCCTAGGCTCTGTGGTTTAACCCACAGCGCCACCCGCGTCTCTACGCAGGATATCATAGTTTGGTGTTAATGTCTAAATTAGCCCATTGTCTTATTATAATTCATGAAAGCATATTTGCCTTCTCTTCATCTCTCCTTTACTGCTCTCATGGGATAAATACAGTGGTATCTCGAGTTACAAACGCCTCAGGTTACAAACGCTTCAGGTTACAAACTCTGCTAACCTGGAAGAGTTACCTTGAGTTGAGAACTTTGCCCCAGGATGAGAACGGAAATCATGTGCCGGCAGTGCAGTGGCAGCAAGAGACCCCATTAGTGAAAGCACGCCTCTAGTTAAGAACTGTTTCAGGTTAAGAACAGATCTCTGGAACGAATTAAGTTCATAACTAGAGGTACCACTGTAGTTACTTTCACCTTCCTATTGCACATGAAATAATTCTCCTAATATGCTTCTCTAGCTCTTCCTCCTATCTCCACCCCACATTAAATTACAAACTTTATCATGCTCATGTCATATAAACTTGCTAATTATCACATAAACACTACAGGTTGTGACTTCAATCTTATGCAGATAATTCAGCCACCATTCATTTCAATGGGACTATTAACACATCAAGTAACATGTTCCAGATTTGAGCTACGTGAATGGTGGAAGGAAAACGGCAAAATAAGATATAAGGAAGTAATTTCAAACTATTTACAATGAATGCTAATTTTCAAAAGTAGTGAGAGATAAAGGGGAAAAATCTTAGGCTGAACTGGCTTCATAGCACATTAAAATAGCTTTTAAAAAAAACCTTGTTTCCTGCAATGCTGAAGTTTCTTGATCTATGGCACAACTAAATATAGTATTTTACTAATCTCACTGGGGAGCTGGCTAACTGCTCACCCCCTGTGGTAGAAGTCTAAGGAACACATGAAAAACACCCACATTTAAGAAAGACCCCTTCCTAGATCATTAAACAGTAGATAAAGGCCTGAACATTTACATGTGATATATAACGCAATCATTGTGTCAAGAAAACATATGTTTGATTAGTACGCCTCAGGTTCATTAATCGCTGTGTCTGCCTCACAGTGGTGAGCAGAGTTTCCATTGTAGCTACTGCATAGAAAGGGGAAGATACACAGCAGCAAAAAGACTGACAGCTCTACACTCTGCCTTGCAGCATTCATAACACGCTTCCGCCTCGAAAAATCTGCATATTAGCCACAGGAAAATGGATTTAAATACTTATTACAACACAGAACCTGTCTCTAGAAATTATATAATTTCTGCACCATAGTTAGAAGTGCAAATAAAGGAAAAGATAAGGTTGCTTTAGGTACTTAGGATAAAAATGAAGCCCATGCTAGTGCAAGTTGTAAGCACAACCAAGTTAATTAAATCTGCATGCCTATATAAATAGTGCTACGGATAGAAGAAAGACAGTCCTTAATTTGTGGTGTTACTTCAACCCCTGTGCTATGTCCAAATAGGAGGGGGGACGCTGAATTAGACTAACCTTGCTTAAAACAAGAGCTGACGGTCAGAGAGATAACTAGGAAGCGGTACAACAGATCAAAGGAAGCTGGGCTGGCAGGAGCAGAGGTACGGACTGTGATTAAAATGATAAATCAATTTTATAGGGCCCAAAACCTTATTATTTACAGAATGGATTTATGAATGAATGGATTCTGACATTAGCAATTCCAGATCACTGGGAACTGCTTTGAAATGCTATACTAGACAGTTATTTAAAATCCAATATGTTTAGCTGTTCATAAAAGTAGTTCAAACAATCTCCAAGGTGGTCTTGTCATGCTACAGATGATACAACCAGAGTCCCTTGGAGATGGTCGGATCCTGTGGAGCAATGGGAGGAGCTCAATGAGTTGCAGCTGCAGGACCCTGGGGAGGGTTCTAGCAGGGTAGGGAAGGTGGAATCGCAACCCCCAAAAGTTTCTGATCCCCTGAACAGGGGTCTAGCCGTCTGGGAGATGGAGATCTAGATCTAGGGGAGAGACTGAGCAGGTGGTCAGAAGAGCATTTCGTCTCTACAGCATTGGATATCTTAGTTTAGCACAACATCCATACAGCTGCCTCTGGCACCTCCTCAGGTTAGTGAAGATGCTCCCTGTTTAAGGGAGGCAATGGAGAGCAAGTCTGATGCTGAGCTGTCTCTGACTCCACCTCCTCCATGGGCACGCCATCACGCCATCACCAGAGGGAACAATCCTCACGGAGCCAACCAACTCAAAGAAGTGCCCACTTGCTTGCCCTGTCTTGGAACTCTTGCCACACAACAGCGGTGCCCACCCTGCTCTTCAAAGGGAAGGTTTAAGGGGGTGGTGGTGTTGCTTGTTGGATCAATGTGTTAGCTTGCACTTAGCTATATATCTGAACCTCTTATATACCTGCTGAACCTTATAACCTGTAGTGTGCCTTATGTACTGATTTGAGCATTAAAGCCTTTGGCAGAATTAGAGTGGGGAGTTCCGAGTTCCCTGTTCTGCAGTGAGGCCAAGGATATATCCCGACTGAGTTATATCCAGCCCTTCTGCCAATCAGTTCAGGGTCATGCACATGATTTGCACCTGGCTTCATCCTCCCAACAGCCCTGTGAGGTAGTGGGGATAGTGACTGGACTAAGGTCCCCAGAAATAATGGTATTCCAGGTCTTAATGCAACATGAACTGCTACACCACACCAGCCCTCGTTAAATTTAAATTAAATGTTGCCAAAAATATGGTATTGGGCATTGTTAATAAACAAAGGGTAGAAAAATGGGCAACATGGGAGCTGTGAGAGTACACTTATACGAATTATTCAGAAATATGGACCTCTTAAGTAGCTATGTTGAATGCATATGGAGTCATCTGACAACAAACAGCACAATCATAACTCCTGTCTACTCAGAAATGAGTCCTACTGAATTCAATGGGGCTTACTCCAAGGGAAGTGGGGTTAGGATTGCAGCCTTAGATGGTGTACATACAGACAGAACCCTACATTTTATTTAGATTTCACAGCAAAAGA
The DNA here is from genome assembly GCF_965153285.1 of Podarcis tiliguerta. Classification (NCBI taxonomy): domain Eukaryota; kingdom Metazoa; phylum Chordata; class Lepidosauria; order Squamata; family Lacertidae; genus Podarcis; species Podarcis tiliguerta. The sequence continues at coordinate 31,813,635 of NC_139540.1, read as the reverse complement.
AAAATACAGAGAGGCTGCCAAGAATGTCTAGAGACGTAACACTGATCTCCTAGTCCTTTCATCTTGGGAATAAAAAACAACAACCAAAGAGATAATAGCAAGACCTGTTTCAAAGCCTGCTAATTTTAGGTACGGACAGCATTTCTTTTTGAAAGTATGTATTTCAGCTGAATAATTATGGCAAGCTGAATCCAATATCTGTGAAGAATTAAGGCAGGTTTGGAGAATAAAAAAGAAATCATGTTTGAAATAACATTTTGATTTCTGCGTCAGTGCAAATATGCTTACACCTGCTCTTAATTTTCTTCTTGGTTATGAAAGCTGTTGTTTGCCCAAAGTGAGGAGGAGAAAAGACTGTGTGTCGTGCAAGTAAATCCAGAAACATTCAAACCAATGGGCAACTGGTGTTGATCAGTCTAAGTTTTGTTCTTAGAACTGCTGAAAAATATGGTGTTAATTCAATTACAGCCTCACAACATGACACATACAAAACACAGCTATTTCCATCCGTGCAAAGCATCCCTGTTTCATATTGAATATACTGCTGTTTTTTGTGTGCTTACATGTCAGAATGACCTTATTTCCATCAGAAGCTGATCTCTGAAAATCTGCCCTCTGTAAATCTAGATTTCTCACTTCAGGCAGCCCCATTTAATGGTACTTTCTTCCTTCTAATCTGTGTTTCTCGCTACTTTTTCTTTTGAAAAATTACCCTGGAAAATCAAAGTGCAGATTAAACCTGAACAACTAAGCACCAGGCTACGAACAATTGAGTGCCATACTTTTTTTAGTTCTGCTGTAGCAACTCAAGCCTTCTAAACTTTTGGCATCTCTCCAGTGTAAGGTTGGCATCTAACTTTATCAAGGACTTACTTAAAAGAACTTGGCAGGGAGCACAGGCTGCTTTGTTTAGTGCTGGTTACATTATTTTGAGAGGTCCTGACAGCTTTAGAGCTATTTTAAAAAACTAAACAAAAACCAAATGTACTGGTTTTAAAAATAATGTTTGGATTTCTCCAACTAGAAGGCTAGTTGTAGGCATGTGCTACAATGTGTAGGATTGTAAAAAGTAAGGCAACAGCATTTCATTCATTCAGCCCTATACCTGAGTTTACTTATACATGATCCTGCCATTTCTATGCATCTGCCATTTGCTTTTCCTGTTTGGCAATAGTTAGAACACAAAAACCCTGTATGTCATTTTTGAGACAAAAAATCATGTCAAGTATGACAATGCTTTTAAGTACAAGGAGTTGCTGCTTTTCATAGTGGCAGCAATGTATAGGTAATCTGGATGCCCATTCTCTGCCCTGCCGCCAATTCTCTGATTCCAGAATATTGAAAATAATATTTGTAACTTGACCTTTATTTATCTATTTAAAAGATGCCAAGCTATCTGGATACTTGCAAGCTATAGAGAGCTACTGAAATGCTTCCACAGCAATCATACTGTGGCTTACGATTGTTCACACATTAGGTACCAGAAGAAGGTAGGAAAAACTACTTAGCAAATCCTCCGAGGTTTCAATTGTTCTAGGATATGTTTCAGTCTGACAAGATTTGTAGCAATTCATATTCTATTCTTTTCAGCCCATCATGCTGACTGGGATGAAGGAAGTTTGAATCCAGCATTGAACAGAAGAGAAACTTCAGTAAAAAGAGTACAAAATCTTCATGGAACCCACAGGCTGAAAAACATGCATCCCTCAGTGTTCAGTTGTGGCTGGTGTGTGCACCTGAGAATCAGATATGTTAAGAGTGAAGTGGGCCAACATTCTGAAGATGTTTAAAAAGTAAACATAACATCAATTTGCCTGAGGTATCATAGATGACGGATATATTTAAGGATTTCCCCCCCACTGCAATAAATGCAACATGTGTCCAGCAGAGAACCTGAGGTATCTGACAAAAAATGCCCAAAGGTCTTAGTTTGATAGTCATGCTTGTTTGTACCGTTAAGCTTTGGGTAACCTATTCTTCCTTTGAACAGCTATCTTTTATCTTTTCACCAACTGACTGCTCAGCATAATCTCATACAACATACAGTGGTGCCCCGCAAGACGAATGCCTCGCAAGACGGAAAACCCACAAGACGAAAGGGTTTTCCGTCTGCAGAGGCGCTTCGCAAGACGAATTTCCCTATGGGCTTGCTTCGCAAGACGAAAAATGACGAAAAAATTTGAATTTTTTTTCGCTCCAAAACCCCTTTTCCTGAAGCGCTAAGCTGCTAAAAGCATTTTAGCAGCAAAACCGCTAATCCCCCAAGCCTTAAAAAGCCGTTTTTAGCCCTTAAAGTGCCAATAGCGCTAATAGCGCTAATCCGTCAATAGGCTTGCTTCGCAAGACGAAAAAACCGCAAGACGAAAAGACCCGCGGAACGGATTCTTTTCGTCTTGCGAGGCACCACTGTACATTAATACCTTGCTGTCATTGCCCAAAGCATACCAAAACAATGTCTTCAGGAGGAAACCAGAATGATACTCTCCTTCATCTGCCTCATACACAATGTTGGTGCATTGCCTAGGGATCTGTCGCATTTGCATAGAGTATCCATTTGAAAAGCCCAATTCATGAAAATTGAAATGCATGGTGTGCAAAACTGGTGTGTGTAGATTATCCATTTGAAGTATTCATGTGTTGAGTTCTTCTTGTGGCAGCTTGAACATAAACATGACATTCCAGTGTGCGGATATCAGATGGACCTGGAAATGGAGGAGGTGGGCCAGAGAAGGCAGGACCAGAAAGTCCAGGTCCCTGCCTCACATAGAAATAAAAATATGCATGTTGCTTATTTTTCAGTTCATTAACTTAGGAAAACTATGGTAATTACTCCTTTTGCAGAAGTTTGGATTTCAGAGGGTCAACAGCACTGCTCTGTGATACTTCCTGCTTAAGTTTATCTGTATCGTAAGAAGCAAACAGCACTGAGTTCATGCATCTTTCAAAATCAGTCCAAAGAGATTCACTGTTCTTGTAAACATCTAACAGAACCCCATTTCCTTTCTGAATAGCACCTATTTTTTCAAAGCTAAAGCATGGGGGAAAGATACAACACTGTGTTTAACATATGTCAAATACTACCCTATACAGAAGGTTCTAAAGGGGGTAAAGTTTAGAGCCAGCTGATTGGTTAGACAAATGCTCCACAAATTATTTATTTATTCCTGGTATTGGTCATCCAGTTAGATGAAGTACAAGGGACTGATAATCTTTCCTCTGTGTGCTAACAGACAAATACACAGCAACATCTATTTGTAAATGCATTCCCACACACCCATGACAGAAGGTGTTTCAGGAATCAAGGCTACTGGCACTGGGTACAAACAACCATAAATTCCACTTTAAACGGCAATGTAATACCTGAAGGGTCTTATAAATCTCAAACTGCAGAACTATGGATGCTTTAACTCTCTAATGCTTTGGTAACATAAAACATGAGGAGTAATATGGATCACTATACGCATGTACAGTGGTTGTTGTTGTTTAGTCGTTTAGTCATGTCCGACTCTTCGTGACCCCATGGACCAGAGCACGCCAGGCACCCCTGTCTTCCACTGCCTCCCGCAGCTTGGTCAGACTCATGTTTGTCACTTCAAGAACGCTGTCCAACCATCTCGTCCTCTGTCATCCCCTTCTCCTTGTGCCCTCCATCTTTCCCAACATCAGGGTCTTTTCCAGGGAGTCTTCTCTTCTCATGAGGTGGCCAAAGTATTGGAGTCTCAGCTTCACGATCTGTCCTTCCAGTGAGCACCCAGGGCTAATTTCCTTAAGAATGGATGCGTTTGTTCTTCTTGCAGTCCATGGGACTCTCAAGAGTCTCCTCCAGCACCATAATTCAAAAGCATCAATTCTTCGGTGATCAGCCTTCTTTATGGTCCAGCTCTCACTTCCATACATTACTACTGGGAAAACCATGGCTTTAACTATATGAACCTTTGTTGGCAAGGTGATGTCTCTGCTTTTTAATATGCTGTCTAGGTTTGCCATCACCTTTCTCCCAAGGAGCAGGCGTCTTTTAATTTCGTGACTGCTGTCACCATCTGCAGTGATCATGGAGCCCAAGAAAGTAAAATCTCTCACTGCCTCCAATTCTTCCCCTTCTATTTGCCAGGAGGTGATGGGACCAGTGGCCAAGATCTTCGTTTTTTTGATGTTGAGCTTCAGACCATATTTTGTGCTCTCCTCTTTCACCCTCATTAAAAGGTTCTTTAATTCCTCCTCACTTTCCGCCATCAAGGTTGTGTCATCTGCATATCTGAGGTTGTTGATATTTCTTCCAGCGATCTTAATTCCAGCTTGGGATTCATCCAGCCCAGCCTTTCGCATGATGAATTCTGCATATAAGTTAAATAAGTAGGGAGACGATATACTCCTTTCCCAATTTTGAACCAATCAGTTGTTCCATATCCAGTTCTAACTGTAGCTTCTTGTCCCACATAGAGATTTCTCAGCAGACAGATGAGGTGATCAGGCACTCCCATTTCTTTCAGAACTTGCCATAGTTTGCTGTGGTCGACACAGTCAAAGGCTTTTGCATAGTCAATGAAGCAGAAGTAGATGTCTTTCCGGGACTCTCTAGCTTTCTCCATAATCCAGCGCATGTTTGCAATTTGGTCTCTGGTTCCTCTGCCCCTTCGAAATCCAGCTTGCACTTCTGGGAGTTCTCGGTCCACATACTGCTTAAGCCTGCCTTGTAGAATTTTAAGCATAACCTTGCTAGCATGTGAAATGAGTGCAATTGTGCGGTAGTTGGAGAATTCTTTGGCACTTCCCTTCTTTGGGATTGGGATGTAGACTGATCTTCTCCAATCCTCTGGCCACTGCTGAGTTTTCCAAATTTGCTGGCCTATTGAGTGTAGCACCGTAACAGCATCATCGTTTAAAATTTTAAATAGCTTAGCTGGAATATCATCACTTCCACTGGCCTTGTTATTAGCAGTGCTTTCTAACGCCCATTTGACTTCACTCTCCAGGATGTCTGGCTCAAGGTCAGCAACCACACTATCTGGGGTGTACGAGACATCCATAACTTTCTGGTATAATTCCTCTGTGTATTCATGCCACCTCTTCTTGATGTCTTCTGCTTCTGTTAGGTCCTTTCCACTTTTGTCTTTTACTATGGTAATCTTTGTATGAAATGTTCCTTTCATATCTCCAATTTTCTTGAACATATCTCTGGTTTTTCCCATTCTATTGTTTTCCTCTATTTCTTTGCATTGCTCGTTTAAGAAGGCCTTCTTGTCTCTCCTTGCTATTTTTTGGAAATCTGCATTCAATTTCCTGTAACTTTCACTATTTCCCTCGCATTTTGCTTGCCTTCTCTCCCCCGCTATTTGTAAGGCCTCGTTAGACAGCCACTTTGCTTTCTTGCATTTCCTTTTCATTGGGATGGTTTTCGTTGCTGCCTCCTGTATAATGTTGCGAGCCTCCATCCATAGTTCTTCAGGCACTCTGTCCACCAAATCTAAATCCTTAAACCTGTTCCTCACTTCCACTGTGTATTCATAAGGGATTTGACTTAGATTGTATCTTACCGGCCCAGTGTTTTTTCCTACTTTCTTCAGTTTAAGCTTGAATTTTGCTATAAGAAGCTGATGATCTGAGCCACAGTCAGCTCCAGGTCTTGTTTTTGCTGACTGTATAGAGCTTCTCCATCTTTGGCTGCAGAGAATATAATCAATCTGATTTCGATGCTGCCCATCTGGTGATGTCCATGTGTAGAGTCGTCTCTTGTGTTGTTGGAAAAGAGGGTTTGTGATGACCAGCTTGTTCTCTTGGCAGAACTCTATTAGCCTTTGCCCTGCTTCATTTTGAACTCCAAGGCCAAACTTGCCAGTTGTTCCTTTTATCTCTTGACTCCCTACTTTAGCATTCCAATCCCCTATAATGAGAAGAACATCCTTCTTTGGTGTCATTTCTATAAGGTGTTGTAAGTCTTCATAGAATTGGTCAATTTCAGTTACTTCTGCGCCAGTGGTTGGTGCATAAACTTGGATTACTGTGATGTTAAAAGGTCAGACCTTTTAACATGTACAGTGGTGCCTCGGGTTAAGTAATTAATTTGTTCCGGAGGTCCGTTCTTAACCTGAAACTAAGCTAATGGGACCTCCTGCTGCTGCTGCACCGCCAGAGCACGATTTCTGTTCTCATCCTGAAGCAAAGTTCTTAACCCGAGGTAATAATTCTGGGTTAGCGGAGCCTGTAACCTGAAACGTCTGTAACCTGAAGTGCATGTAACCTGAGGTACCACTGTACATTACCTGACTTATAAGTTGATTATTCACAATTGAGGAACCACACACTGAAAGCTCCACAGCACTCCCTAAGCATCACCCTCTGGAAACAACCATCCAAGTAGGAACGGAATCACCACAAAGTACTGCTGCCCACCCCTAACCTGAACAGCAGCTCCAGAACGATTCCATGGTTGATGGTATCAAAAGCCATTGAGAGGTCAAGGAGAATTAACAGGGTCACATTACACCTGTCTCTCTCTCCCAACAGAGGTCATAGTACAGGGCAACCAAAGCAGTTTCTGTGCCAAAACTGGGCCTAAACCCTGACTGAAAAAGTTCTAGAATATCAGTTTCCTCCAAGAGCACCTGGATGGACCTCAGAAATCAAGCACCTCAGAAACCAACAAATGTGAAATAGAAAGAGAGCTGAAATAGTGTTCATACCCACAAAGCGCATGTATGGATTGAATCTTAGGCCAAATTCAGATGTAGTAAGACATTGTAGAACTAGGCCTTCACACAATATAAAAATGTTTTATTCTCCAGATTCAGAAAAGGTGAGCATACTCCACAGAGAATATCACCTGCTTACTAGGTCACAACTTAAAACCACTGACTGAAACTGAATGGCAACAACTGGAACACAAGGTTATCACTTTTTGCTCTTTACCCTGTTTTTCCAGACCATGTTGAACCACCTACAGTTATGAAAAAGATCCCAGGCTAGGTAGAGCTTTAGGCTAATCCAGCAACTATCTTCTTACACTCCTGTCACTTTTGAGCTAAGAAGTGATATTCACTTAAGCAGACTTATTCTGAAGTGTGCCAGAGCTGGATGTTACATTTACTAAAGAACAATGGTGAGAGGTACAAAAAGAACAAACGTAGTAGTTGCACTATATGGCACATTGCATGCATTATACATATGAAAATAATCTCTGCAGGTGGAGAACTGTAAATAATTACTTAACTATTCACAGATTACCACTAGTCTTAACCTCTGAGAAGGTCATACTTCCTGATACTCAAATGAGGGGGAGACGAGAGGAAGGGGAAGGAAACTCTGATAGGTGCTGGTTATACTCCACTTATGAGGTTAATTTGGAGCAAAGGAAATGCAAATGCTGAGCTTCCCATGGATGTCTTCCAAACAAAGAAATACAAATTGCATTTGTGTGCATATCTAAAAACAATTATTGGTAGACTGATCCAATAATGCACCATCTAAGTGCACCAGTTTTAATTTACAGGGGTGGGGTGGGGGGAAATCTATCAGCCAGAACTCTTTGAAATAAACTTCTACACAAGGCCATCTGTACCCCTCACATCACCATATCTTATTGAATTGATTGCCAGATCGGGTTTATACCTGTACAACTTCAGATACCAGGTTTTGTAGTGAATTACTGTAACAGATTTCAGATGCTCTACTCAGTGAAATCTGCTGAATTGGTACTGCAGACCTTTTCTAGAAAATGTAAATTTTATACAGAAAAACCATGGGGATGTGCAGTGTGTCCTTGGTCTCTAACATGAAAACTCAGGGCTCCAGCTAACCTGAACAAAAGTTTTGTGGGGATGATGGCTTTTTTTCTTTCCTACCCTCCTGACACTTCCCCCTGCTTTCCTACGTAGTGCTACAGAGCTTAGGATTGGAGCTGTCTGCTAGCCTTAAACCTGAGCACTTTGTTGCTAAATATTGGGGTGAGCATGTTTATCGGTGGAAACAGTGCCCCCCTTTAGCCTCCATACTTTCCTATATAGTGTAGGGATGGGTTTTTTAAACCCTTATTACACTCTCTCCCCACCCCCAAAAACTATAATCCTGACCTCCAGGATACCTACTATAAAGTTTTGATCAAGTCAATGCACAGAACACCCATGTGTATTTTATGCACATGTTTGTATCATTCACATCTAAAGTGGGAGTGCAATCTACCCTCCAACAAAAGGGGAGGAATGTGAAACCTCACCACACTACGTTCCATAGGCCCTACTGCATCTCATTTGACCCTTCGCAACACACTCCAGCTAATTTTCCTAGTAAACTATAGCTGGATTGGACAAGTTAAGTAATATTCACTATTAGCTGCCCGAAGCACTTTGAAAAAATGGCCTATAACATTTTTAAAATAAATCATCAACATGTAGAACCAATTCCACTAGATATTTCAATGTAACCAAATGATTTGGGGTATTTTATTTGCACTGTAGCTTTTAAAAAACTTTTTTTTTCTGTTTAAGTTATGAAGCAATGAACAAAATTGCAAGTAAAGATTAAAATAGCAGCACTTCTTTTATGTGCAGCTCATTTTGTTTAATAAGCCTCCAAGCAAGTGGCTTAAATAATAATCCTAAACCTGAACAATAAGAATGCTTTATACAGATACTGTAAAATTTGTTAAGTACTTGGCTTCATTAATTCGAACTGAATCAAAGTACAGCACCGCTCTTTTAATAACAGAGCCCTGTAATAATGCGTAATGAATAATTTAATAGACTTGCCTAGCATGCAGTGTATGTGTGTCTCAAATATTGATGGCTTGTAACATATGTGTGTTTTACATATATATAATGAATACAGAAAATTAAAGCTTAAATAAAAATACATATTTTTAAAAGGTCTTCTAGTTGGACGTTGGAGACTGTCCAATTAGGTTTTAAAAAATTAATATACTTATTATTATAGTAAACAATGCCTCTTGGGAAGTAGTTTTTTATTGTTTAGTTAATTTTTTTGAAATATGGAATGTGTTCTCTCAATTGTCAGTGTGGAACAAAGATGTGTTTATAATTAAGAAATAGACATTTTAGTGTTTATTGTTCTCAGCACACAGGAACTAATAATTTGTCTAAAGAAAAACCACAGACAACTCTGAGGCATTCAAGGAGTATGAAATAAGCGCCATCCTGGTCAATGCACTATTTTCTTCTCTGGTAAACCTGTGTGATATAACTAACCTGTAAAGAAAAAAAAGGCTTTTAAGATCTTGAACAGAAAGCGCTTTCTGTAGTGAGATGGTGAAGAGACTGGTGATAGGCACTTGACAGCCCACTAAGCCATTTCCCACAGAGATTCTGTTCAACACTCTCCTCAGTGCTCAGTGATCCAGCACAGAGCTTCATGCTCATTCCAAAAACTCAGGCAGCCAAGGTATTAAGCTGAACTGAACAAAAGGGGTGCGGGTAGGAAGCCAAAATCACCAGTTTCTTGATACACTGAAGAAATAAGTGGGAATTAGAGAGAATATCTACTGAAGTTCATGTAGAATGACCAGCAGCAACCTGGGCAAAAAAGGAAACAAGGATTCTATTTTTCAAGACCAATCAAGAATGGGGGTGGGGGGCGGAGAGGGGGGGCAAGTAGATAGGAAAAGCACAAACAATCAGCGCCTAGTAACTGTATCTTACAGCTAAGGAAGTAAGCAAGTTGGTGAAAATGTTACTATAAATTGTGTTTTCTCTAATGAAAATAAAGCAGTGAAAGCAATTCAACAAGATGTGAAAGAAAGATGTAAGAGATAATGAAAACTTTTGAGGATTGAATTTCCTTTCATCAAGATTTGTCTGATCCTACTATATGCAGATGAACTGAGGGACACAAGATATCCACCTCTAACTGGCACGGCGACTCAGTTAGGGCAAGCTTTCAATGTTTCTCTTTCCTAGCGCCAAGAAAGCCTGAAAGTATATAACTGATTATTTTTTTTTAACAGAAGCTATAATGTGAGTGTTAGCAAGTGCAAGATCTGATTTCCTTCCTTTGGTTTTAAACGGGTTCTCTTTTCTTTTTGCAAACATCAAACCGTCCGCCAGAACACATCAGGAGCCACTTTTAATTATTCACCACCACCTCAAAGTTTAAAAAGTAGCTTTAGGTTGGTTAGAAAAATAAAAGAATCCCTGCTGCACAAGCAAACACATTTTTGAAATAAAAGGGGCTAGTTAGATACATGCCAATACTTCTTATGATGGAAATGTTTAACTAATAAGTATACATTCCCCTTCTGGGTTAGGTACTTGAAAAGATGATGGGGCAGCTTCAGGCATGCTTGGATCTGCGTCTAGGCCTGGTGGGGGTAGAAATGGCCTTGGTTGTCCTAGCTGATGATCTTCATTGGAAGAAGGTCAGGGGAGTGTGACCCTGCTGAAATTTATTGGCTTTTCAGCGCTTTCAATACCACTTTACTGTGGTATCTTCTTTGACTCCCTGAGGAGATGGGGTGCAGTGGTTCTCCGTGGTTCTGCTCTTATTTCCAAGGGTGGCTCCAGAGAATAGCACTGGGTGACTTCTGAGTGCTGTGAGAAGTTGGTTCCATATACAGAAGTTGTAGGAATGACTTGTTTTTGACCAGGTTGCACCTGCCTTCAAGTTGTTTAGTTTGGGGGTGCTCCTTGAACCATCACTGTCACTTCAGGCCCAAGTAGCCTGGGTGGATAAAGAAGTACCTAAGCCTTGCTTCAGCTGGTGCACCAGCTGCAGCCATTCTTCAATAAGGATACCATGGCTATGGTCACTCATGCTCTGACATCCTCCAAGGTGGACAACTGTAACATGTTCTACATCAGGCTGTCCTTGAAGATGCTCCAGAAATTGCAATTAGTGCAAAAGATGCTTGTAGGAGTAGCAGGCCTAGTACATAAAACCCACATTTAAAAACAAGCTGACTGGTTGTCATTTTGTCTTCCAGCCCAAGTCAAGGTGCTTACACTTTAAAGACCTGAATGGCTAGGTCCGAGGTATATAAGCGAGGAGAAGGCCTTCTCACATAGCCACCTGCCCATCCTGTAAAATCAATGGATGATACCTGAACTAGTGGTCCCTGCACAGGATGACATATGTAGTGCTGGGGTCCATGGAAGGGCCTTTTCAATGGTGGCTCCATGTCTGTAGAATACCCTCATCACCAAGGTGTGCCTAAGTGACATTGTTGTTTTCCTTTATGAAACAGATGAAGACACACCTCTTCTACCAGGCTTTGTGAGGAGGGCAACTGTGACTGAAGTAATTTCTAAATATTTTGAGGATTGCATTTTATTACAAGTTGTATCAAAACAATTGTTATTTAAGTTCTTGTTGTCAATAATAATAATAATAATAATAATAATAGTAAATAATTTATTATTTATACCCCGCCCATCTGGCTGAGTTTCCCCAGCCACTCTGGGAGGCTTCCAACAAAGATTAAAAATACATTAAAACCCTGTGGCATTTTGTCACAGGACAGTATATAAATTAATACCAAACCATTATATATTCTTCCGGCCACACTGTGCATGATTATTTAGGAGCACTACATGCGTTACTTCCCCCCATCCCAATGGAAATCAAGTTTCAGGCGGCTACAGACAAGACAGTAACAAAATCATTGGAATATATACAGGATCCTTTGACATTCTTACAACTCTAAATCTTCTAAATAAATAAATAAATAAATAAATAAATACGCAAGCTAAAGTAATTCTGCAGATAATGGCTATACAATGCCTTTTATTCAAGTCCACCCATACCTGAAAGCCTTGGATCCTTGCCAGATATTCCAGTTGCTTTGAAGGTTGCACCGTAGAACAAGGGGCAGTGACTGACATTCCTTTCAGTCCTATAGCTTCAGCAGTGGGAGATGTTCCATTCATGAGCAGTTCCCTGGCAATTGTAGCTGTATTATTAGTGGCAGGAGATGTGCTGAAGAAACAACTAGATGCTTGGCTCATTTCCTTGGAGGACAAATAGTTTACAGGGGTACCAGGGGATGCTTTGTTGCGGCTCGCTTCCATTTCTTGATAAACATCAGGAGAGAGATGGAGTATTCCCTTTGGTGCTGAAAACAAGAACAAAGACCCTTTTTACTCTACCTGTAATTGTTTAAATATTACCAAACAGAACATTGCCAGTAAACATATTCTACTTTCAGATACCTCTTATTGAAACCATCAGTTTCATCCTCACAAGTCTCATCATTGTCAATCATCATCAGTGATGATATCGTGGCATCTGTTTCTTACTTCTCTATGTGGAAGATACACTTAAATCTTAGCCATCTTCCAGAAATACATAATAATATTAGATGCCATTTTTCAGTGCAGGGCTGTAGATACGAGGCCACATTCACACATAATGCCAAACTTGAACAACCCCAAACAAAACATCAGGCTTCAGCCTCCCACCTTCCAACATGGTTGTTGGGAAATTTCCCTACAGCTTTGATTTCCCATTTCCTGAGTCCTGGCTTAGAGTTATATTTGAAGCAGGCATCCTGCTTTAAAATAAAGCTGGCGGATTAACCTCAAAAGAGAGGGAAGACTGTACATCAGACACTTTACTTGGGCTCAGTCAGGCTCAACATACAAATGCAACAAGGTTTGGATCGATGATTTTGGGGTTCAATGTTCCACTCAACCTTTGGTGGCCCATAGCTCACTGGCATAGCTCAGGTTTTTCTGCAAAGGTTCTGTGTTCAGTACTTCGCTTCTTCAGTTAAAATGATAGAGAGCAGGGCTGAGAAAGACCTCTTCCAGAGATCTTGCGAGAGCTGCCAGTCACAGAGGAAACAATACTGGGCTAGATGAAGGGATCTGATTCAGTTTAAGAATCTTCAGGGCACAACATATTAAATAAAAAGGTAAAGGTACCCTTGCCCGTATGGGCCAGTCTTGACAGACTCTAGGGTTGTGCGCCCATCTCACTCAAGAGGCCGGGGGCCAGCGCTGTCCGGAGACACTTCTGGGTCACGTGGCCAGCGTGACATCGCTGCTCTGGCGAGCCAGAGCCGCACACGGAAACACCGTTTACCTTCTCGCTAGTAAGTGGTCCCTATTTATCTACTTGCACCCAGGAGTGCTTTCGAACTGCTAGGTTGGCAGGCGCAGGGACCGAACGACGGGAGCGCACCCTGCCGCGGGGATTCGAACCGCCGACCTTTCGATCGGCAAGCCCTAGGCGCTGAGGCTTTTACCCACAGCGCCACCCGCGTCCCAACATATTAAATACATCACTTTAATAAATGCCTGAAATCTGTGCCTTGCTCCTTCTGTCCCACCATGACAATCAGAAAAACACTCAACTTTTGTAACCGAGATGGTGAAATACAGTGGGAAGTAATAGATATATGATTTCTGCTGGCATATTTGCAGAGAAAATCAAGGGACAATGCCAATACAGATGGTGAAGGGCTCACGTTTCCTTTGAATGTGGCCTAATGCAAATCCAGTCTCCATAAAAGCTCTTCAGATATATACAGATGCAACATTTTAAATAGCAGGACCTGAACAAAATACATGTATTTGTTCAGAAATAATAACAGAAGTAATATGGTGAAAGAAAACCCATTTAAAATTCCAGTACAATACTATAAACCTTTTCAAACCACATCAAAAAGTACAGATGTCTAGTCCACTGATGTAATATCACTTCAAACAAACATTTCACATGCTCTCTCAGCCTTTTCAGTGTTTTTACATGATCCACCCAAATATCTAACTGCTGTCTGGAACAATAGTCGGGAATTCGTCCAGATTACTAATCTTTTTAAATGTTAAAACAACTAATATGGAGCATAGGATGAATAAAAAACTCTCCCGCATAATATACCATATGTTTTTCAATTGTATCCACATTACTGTAATAACATCATTCAATTAGCAATAATGACAAGGACTTTCCACTTATGTAACACCTTTTGTTTTGAGGATTTGGAAGCACTATACACGTCAACAAATTATGTCACACAATACTCCTTTGAGGTTTCTGCCATTCCCATCTACTACCAACAATATTTATAAAAATAATCTCATGTTTTAAGTAACATCATATAATAACATTTTCCTGTATTTCCACTACTATAAAGGGAACAAAATAGGGGCTTCGCTGCAGAAACTATAAATTCTAGATAGCTACTTTTAAACTTTATTTTAAAGACCAGTTAATGCATTACATTATAGCTTTGCAATACTTAAGTTGCTGATTAAGAAAAACCTTTGGTTATTTCTTTTTCAAACATGCTGGCTTCTGATCATAAATAGCAAACTATGTATAACTGTATATCAATTTTAATATCACACAGGAGGATTATGTCTGTGACACAGAGTACTACATGAATAGTATCTTACTTCTTCTAGATTAGAATAAAAAATGTTACAAAAAGTTTGAGAAGCACTTATAGATTGACCCAACCTTTCCCTACACATGGGAAACAATAGGAAGTGCCTGCAGCCACTGAGTTTTCATAGACCTGTGACATTAAAGCCTCCTTTAAAAAAATTAAAATACTAAAGTTTTCTTTTAGTGGCTATATTAAAAGCATTTAACTTTTACTAAACAAAACACACAACAAGAAGAAAAAAACCTAGTACAGTGTTACCTTGGTTCTCAAATGGAATCTGTTCCGGAAGTCCGTTCAACTTCCAAAAACGTTTGAAAACCAAGGCGCAGCTTCTGATTGGCTGCAGGAGCTTCCTCCACTCAATCAGAAGCCGCAGAAGCCACGTCAGACATTCGGCTTCCAAAAAATGTTCGCAAATCGAACACTCACTTCCAGGTTTGCGGCATTCAGGAGCCAAAACATTCAAGTTACTACAGTCGCTTGGTGACTACAGTCACCAAGGTATGACTGTAATTGGTTTATTTCCATAACAATGAATACAACTTGTGTAGGTGAAATGCTTTGTGACATGTTTATTTATTTAAAACATTTTTAACCTGTTCCTCAGTCAAAAAGGCTCCCAGAGTGGCTTAAAGGTAAAGGTAAAGCTAAAGGGACCCCTGACCATTAGGTCCAGTCGTGACTGGCTCTGGGGTTGCAGCGCTCATCTCGCTTTATTGGCCGAGGGAGCTGGCGTACAGCTTCTGGGTCATGTGGCCAGCATGACTAAGCCACTTCTGGTGAACCAGAGCAGCGCACGGAAACACCGTTTACCTTCCCGCCGGAGCGGTACCTATTTATCTACTTGCACTTTGACGTGCTTTTGAACTGCTAGGTTGGCAGGAGCAGGGACCGAGTAACGGGAGCTCACCCCGTCGAGGGGATTCGAACCGCCGACCTTCTGATCAGCAAGTCCTAGGCTCTGTGGTTTAACCCACAGCGCCACCCGCGTCCCAGAGTAGCTTACATAAGATCAATTTTAAAAAGACAGCCTTTGCACATAGGCTTGTAATATAAAAGACACAACACAGTCTGAAAAAGGCAGGAAAAGGAAAACAACCAAACTAAAGGTAGCAGTTCTAATAATGACCAGTTAGAATGGAAATAGGTCAGCGAAGAAATGAGCCAAATGAAGCTGGTCTCTCAGCAGCGCAACTATCGATCCCCCCCCCCCCCATTTAAGAAAGTAAATAGATACATATGTATGAAGGTCTGTATACAATTATATTAGAAAAATATGCACACTGGAAAGACAGTGGTTATCACTCATTATTTAAAAACTCTAGAGAGGTTTTCTTCAAACAGTACTCTCAAACGCAATCTTTTGTTTCAAAAACTGCTTGAGGATTGCCTTGCTGGTTTAGAACAATATTCCACTAGTCCAGTGGTTTTTAATTGCATTTTAATTGCTTCTTTTATTTCTTATAGTATTGTCTTTTATTGTATTACAATTTGAATAATAATATTATTATTCAAATTGCAATACAATGTAATAAATAAAATAAGCAATAAAATGCAATTAACTATCAATATGAGTATTGAATGTGATGACGCTCATTCATGGCGCTATCAAGGAAGTCCTGCTCTAGTCCACCATTCAGTTTCCAAGAACTGCTAGCCAGATACTACTGGAAACTCACAAGCAACAGGACACAAGGGTGGCAGCTATTCCTAATTGTTCCCAGCATCTGGTATTCAGAGGATTACCATAGATGTCAACCTTCCCCTTTTTTGTGGGAAATTCCCTTATTCCAGCACTGTTTCCCACTGCTTCCTGCTGCTATCCCAGATTGTTAGATATCCCATAGACTGTCCCCAGGACAAGTGATGCTGCTGATCCCTTATTTTCAAGGCTGCTGATCCCTTATTTTCAAATCTGAAAGTTGACAGCTATGGATTACTTTCTTATACAGAGAAGTCCCAATTCAAAATTAACAACCACTGACAGACCTCTCCTCCATGAACCTGTCTAATCCATTTTTAAAAACATTAAAATGTTTGCTTGACAGTTCTGCTAACTATTTACAGAAAGAAAAAAGAAAACAAATGCAACCTGTATGCAACCATACTAAGTTATAGTCTTGCCACAACAGAAAGAGGACGGAAAGCCTCAACCAAGGAGAAGCACAGAGACTGTGTTGTCACTGTCTGCGTCTCAGAATGGTCTGCTTTTATAGGACCATTAGTGACTCCCTCACACCTCAGTATTCATAGGATAGTAGTCTTCAAAAACACCTACCACGTGGTAGGTTTGCAAGTTGCTGTTATTAAGAAAACGGTCATAAATTACACAATCTCTGACTTCACAGTCTCTTTCAGGGTTTGACTAAAAGTCTTGGAACATATCAACTACAGCAATCCAAAACGTATTTCTCAGGATGTGTACACAATTTGTGCAGTCAGATAGAACAGAGTTTTGGACTCACACATTTCCCCTCCTTCCTCTCCCCACACTCAAAAATTAATAAGCTTCTTTCTGGCTCTTGGCAGGAATGCTAGATTCTGGTTTGTGATCCTGATTTCAACTAAAACTCATGATTTGCTCAAACCATAGGGTTGTAACCAATGGTGTTAATCTACTGATGGAAGACATCTGTGTTAAGAGGGAAACAATTTCCAGTAATTTCCCCTCTTTCCTACAAGCTTCCGACAGTCCTCCTAAATCTGCTCCGGAGGGCATCCAAGGCTTTGGAGCAGATTGGGGACCTGCAGAGGAAGATGTAATCAAACCCCTTCTCATTCTACTGATGGACGCTTTCCAACATTAGGGTGACACCACTGGATACCACCATAGCTTGTCACATTCAGATGCAACAGCAAACTATGTTTTGCCAGGAACAAAGAAAGATTTAGAAATCGTAGCACAAGAAGTTCAGGTCTATTCTAATTATGCCCGTAATGTGAAACCATGGTTTGACAATATGATATAATGCACTGAGAGATTTTACTTTCTTGGGCTCCATGATCACTGCAGATGGTGACAGCAGCCACGAAATTAAGAGATGCCTGCTCCTTGGGAGGAAAGCAATGACAAACCTAGACAGCATTTTAAAAAGTAGAGACATCACCTTGCCAACAAAGGTCCGTATAGTAAAAGCTATGGTTTTCCCAGTAGTGATGTATGGAAGTGAGAGCTGGACCATAAAGAAAGCTGATCGCCGAAGAATTGACGCTTTTGAATTATGGTGCTGGAGGAGACTCTTGAGCGTCCCATGGACTGCAAGAAGATCAAACGCATCCATTCTTAAAGAAATCAGCCCTGAGTGCTCACTGGAAGGACAGATCGTGAAGCTGAGGCTCCAATATTTTGGCCACCTCATGAGAAGAGAAGACTCACTGGAAAAGACCCTGATGTTGGGAAAGATGGAGGGCACAAGGAGAAGGGGACGACAGAGGATGAGATGGTTAGACAGTATTCTCGAAGCTACAAACATGAATCTGACCAAACTGCGGGTGGCAGTGGAAGACCGGAGTGCCTGGCGTGCTGTGGTCCATGGGGTCACGAAGAGTCGGACACGACTGAACGACTAAACAACAACAAGTATATTCTGAACAGCCTCATGGGGACTCTTATACAGAACTGTATTGCTGAAACATGTTATTAACCTGAGTCATGGTGAAATAATTCCAAGCATTTCTCTATTCAGTCAGTAATAACCATTGACTTGTCGGTACCTTTGGTACCATCATAAATTAATTTTCACAAAAAGGCACAGAAAATACACTCTGAGGCACCATTTCAATAGTAATAGAAAAGAGCAGAAATACAAGCATGAAGACATTGTGCTTATATGCTCATATTCAGTTGGCACGGAATGCCAGGCAATTTAAATTCTTGAGAATGGTTTTCAAGTTCCACTTTTGGAATTTCCAAGAAACATCTGTGAAAAAAAGGAACAGCAAAACACAAGAATGTGATCACAACAGCCATCTACAACAGTACTGGTAAACAGAGTGGCTGTTCAGTTGCTATTTTACCAAGAGTAGACAACACAGTAAGAGTGGGAGAGTCAGGTTCAACTGCAGTTCACATGTATTCTGCTTTTTTCACGACACCTCTGCCATTGCTCAACTGAATTCTTCTGGAATACCAATGGCTCTGCTATTTTTTTACTTAATGGGCAGTGAGTTCAGGTAGCAGCACTCTACAAAGAGTTTTGAAGAGTGATTCACATTATGTTGTCATCTCAAATATTTTCTGTTGTGTTTCTGCATTTATTTAAGACAGGTTAACACTATCACCTCCCCCAGTATTTATGTGTGACTTGCTTAATCAGAATGAAGATGAGAAATGGACATTATACTGAAAACAGTGCTGACAGGTAGCATCCGCACTCAGATGTGCATTCCAATGTGCACATCTAACCAAGGACTACAGTTTCTGATCCAGTAAGCCTTTGTGTGTGTACTTCTCCTTTAGCAGAATGGAGGCTTATACAGGGCTCTGGCATGTCTTTTTGTTTTCTAATATCTGGGCTTTAAGGGTTTTGGGATAAGGCAGGGTGAAGATCAAGATTGAGTGCACTGTGGCTTTGTGACCTGCAAGAAATAAATCCACTAAGCTAAGTCTGTTGCCTTTTTTTTTTTTTTTAATCTTTTAGACACTAAATTATACATCTTAGAGAAGAGGCAAAAAGTGTAGTGGTAATGGATTCAGTTCCTTAAGTGGAAATTCTAGGAGTGTCAATGACAGCAATGGTAATTACTGCAAGTATTATAAATTACATATTTGATGGTGCTGTTTCATTAACAAAATATCTGCATCATCAGACACAAAAGGTATAACATCACAAAAACTGGGCAAACCCAACAACATGGGTGACTCAGTGAAATGACAGATACAGCAGAATGTAGTATCTATTCGTAACTAGCTTCTGCTGATAAAGATATGTCTCAACACTACGTCAAAAACTGTGGGAGACAAGGGAACAAGCTAGCAAACAAAACTGAAGAAAACTGATGCATTCAAGTTTATGGTTACAGAAAGAAGTGGTAGTAATAATCTTTTAATGTAAGAACTGACAGATTATTGCACAAGTTCACTATGGTCCATCAATCTAGAAGAGGAACATTCATGTCTTTGTTCACGTTGAAATGAAAGACAGCTTTAGGTAGAAAGCTGAGGTCTGGTCAAAGGATGCACAAGAAAGTTGGATCATGATTCAAGGCAGCCAATTTCTTAAACTTGTTGATAGGTATAGTCACAACCAAAAAGGCCATCTTAAAAGAAAGGAGCTGAAGGTCACATATGGTTGAAGACAAGAGAGGAAGCCTTCAAATCTCATAGTCTCTGTCCAACAACATCTGGAATGCCACAGGTTTCCTGTTCCTGCTGCAGGTATGAAGAGTTTGCCCATGCAGGACAAAATGAATGGAAGACACAGGTTCAACAGAATCTTCCAGAGAAGGTTAGCGTGTGGATGAGAAAATATTTCTGTTTAGTCGTTTAGTCGTGTCCGACTCTTCGTGACCCCATGGACCAGAGCACGCCAGGCACTCCTGTCTTCCACTGCCCTCGCAGTTTGGTCAGACTCATGTTTGTAGCTTCGAGAACACTGTCCAACCATCTTGTCCTCTGTCGTCCCCTTCTCCTTGTGTCTTCAATCTATCCCAACATCATGGTCTTTTCCAGGGAGTCTTCTCTTCTCATGAGGTGGCCAAAGTATTGGAGCCTCAGCTTCACGATCTGTCCTTCCAGTGACCACTCAGGGCTGATTTCCTTAAGAATGGATGCGTTTGTTCTTCTTGCAGTCCATGGGACTCTCAAGAGTCTCCTCCAGCACCATAATTCAAAAGCATCAATTCTTCGGCGATCAGCCTTCTTTATGGTCCAGCTCTCACTTCCATACAATACTACTGGGAAAACCATGGCTTTAACTATACAAACCTTTGTTGGCAAGGTGACGTCTCTGCTTTTTAAGACACCGTCTAGGTTTGCCATCGCCTTTCTCCCAAGGAGCAGGCATCTTTTAATTTCGTGACTGCTGTCACCATCTGCAGTGATCATGGAGCCCAAGAAAGTAAAATCTCTCACTGCCTCCATTTCCTCCCCTTCTATTTGCCAGGAGGTGATGGGACCAGTGGCCATGATCTTCGTTTTTTTGATGTTGAGCTTCAGACCATATTTTGCGCTCTCCTCTTTCACCCTCAATAAAAGGTTTTTTAATTCCTCCTCACTTTCTGCCATCAAGGCTGTGTCATCTGCATATCTGAGGTTGTTGATATTTCTTCCAGCAATCTTAATTCCGGCTAGGGATTCATCCAGCCCAGCCTTTCGCATGATGAATTCTGCATATAAGTTAAATAAGCAGGGAGACAATATACAACCTTGCCGTACTCCTTTCCCAATTATGAACCAATCAGTTGTTCCATATCCAGTTCTAACTGTAGCTTCTTGTCCATATACAATACCCTTAAATCTGTGAATTATATGTAGAGACTGACATGGGATTGAGCATAAGTGAGAAAGGAAGATAGCCATTCTGGTTTGAAAGACAATACATGTTCCA
Source organism: Podarcis tiliguerta (assembly GCF_965153285.1). NCBI lineage: Eukaryota > Metazoa > Chordata > Lepidosauria > Squamata > Lacertidae > Podarcis > Podarcis tiliguerta. The sequence continues at coordinate 31,792,752 of NC_139540.1, read as the reverse complement.
AGATCTGGAATGTCAGACAACACACAGAGCCAAATTGTTTTATAGAAACAAAGGAATAGAATCAAGTCTACAAAGATGCATAGGAGTGTCTAGTTATCAATGCACATGAAGCAGATCTGGGGACACCTTCAAAGTTGATGTATTTTCTATACTCAAAGCTGAGGGATCAGATATTGTGATGTAGGACTCTATCCCAGTTCTAGAAGAACTGGTCCTGCACAGTGGCAATTGAGAGGAAGTTCCCTTGAGAGAGTTAAGAGGATACTGTGGTCAAAGGTAGATGCACTATCTCAACCACTCCACTATGGTTGAGATGTATTATCTCAACCACTCCACTGTAGGCACCTGGGCCATAAAGAAAAATGTTTTTTAATCACATGAATTTGAAATAAACAAATCAGAAGGATAAAGGCTTAGCTAATAGAAAGGCAAGGAAAGTAAATCTCCAAAGGCACGTAGAGACAGGAATTTTTTTGAGAGAAACAATTCTCAATGCATTTAGAAGAATGTACCAATCCTACCCATCAGAACATGGGTGGAAGAATTTTCTGTTGCCCTTAGAATGGAGGGGCAGGGCCAGGAGTAAAGACTCCCTAGCTGAAGCTCTTGAAGGTTTTGGAAATGGCTCTGCCCAAGTGCAGAACACAACTCTGGGACCTCAGAGACCAAAAGAAGAAAAACTCTGAATCTTTGCAAACAATAAAAAGCTCTCAAGATAAACTAGCAAAACACAATTGTAAAAAAGTATCACCCTGCCTATCCGATCTGACTTTCTCATATAGCAAACATAAGGAATACATTTTATTCAATCTTGAAGTGACTCATTATCATCCATAGAAAATTCACAAGTGTTAAATTAGCCACAGGAGGGCTCCACTAACATTCCCTGTCCCTGGATCAAAAGAAACATATGGAGACGTGCAAAAGAGAATTCACAAAATTATTCAAACACAAGGTCTATAAATGTCAAACAAGTATGTTTCTCATTTCAGATGAAAACCTATGAGCATGCAAAATTTCATAAATAACTGCCTTAATGTACTTGGTTTATCAAAAAATATTGGTAACTACGAAGTAAATGTGTATGTTCCGACAATCTTATTAAATTATTTCCCCTCATATATTGACAATATATTTCTAGGGGATTTTGGTAAACAGTGTTTCAAATTTTTTTGACATGGCCTCTTACCTGGTACTGTCCAATAAACATAAATTGTTATATTCTGACAAACTTAGATTTGGAAGAGGGAAAACCCTATGACATGAATATCTGTTTTTCTCCATGCTTATTCTTCTTTGTTCCTTGGGAGTTCATTAGTTCCTGCTGGTTGTTCACCACCTGAAATCATAATCATCTGTTTGTGACATCACAATTAGTTACTGTGAAAATGATTAGTGTGTCACAAACAGATGATTATGATTTCAGATGGTGAACAAACAGCAGGAGCAGATGGACTCCTAAGGAACAAAGTTCCTGATTTCATGCAAAAGTCCAAAGTAATAAATGAGTTAGGGAAGAAAAACAAGTGTTTTCAAATAAAAGGTTTTCCATGGTTTTGGATTTTCACATGAACATTTCAGATGTAGACTGAATTTAATCCTGATGTATATTAAGAAGAACTTGTTTAAACCATGATTCTGATTAACTATGTTCTAATGTTGTTTTCAATTTTAAGTTCTATCTGATGTACTTTTAGAAGTCACATGACCTTGAAGAAAGATTATTTTGAACACTGATTGTGATATAACCAGAGCTAAACTGTTTTATTCTGGGTTTTTTGTTTTTCCTTTTTTGAATGGGTAGCCATGACTATTTGACCCTAAAGTTGCAATCCTAACCCCACTCACCTAGGCATAAAACCATTCAACTCAACAGGACTCAGTTCTGTTTAGACATTACCAAACATTCAAAAAGGAGAGAAATAGTAATCATGGGGTACTTCAACTTCCCTGATATCTGTTGGGATTCAAACTCTGCCAAGAGTGTATGGTCTGACAAATTCCTCCATTGCATTGCTGACAATTTCATTTCCCAGAAGATGGAAGAACCAACAAGGGGGTCATCTATCTTGGACCTGGTCCTCACCAACAGGGAGGAATTGATTGATGGAGTGGAAGTGCTCGGAAACTTGGGAGGAAGTGATCATGTTCTCCTGGGTTTCAGGATACAGAGGCAAGTGAAAACTGAGTGTAGTCAGAGGAGGGCAACCAAGACAAACAAGGGTCTGGAAACTAAGCCCTATGAGGAACACTTGAAGGAGCTGGGTATGTTTAGCCTGGAAAAGAGAAGTCTGAGAGCAGATATGATAGCCATCTTCAAAAATCTTAAGGGTTGAAACATGGAGGAGGGAGCATGTTTGTTTTCTCCTGCTCTAGAAGGTAGGGCTTGAACCAATGGCAGTTGCAAGAAAGGAGATTCCAACTAAACATTCGGAAAAACTTTCTGACAGTAAGAGCTGTTCAGCAGTTGAGCAGACTCTCACGAGAAGTGGTGGACTCTCCTTCCTCGGAGGTTTTTAAACAGATGGATGGCCATCTGTCATGGATACTTCAGCTGAGATTCCTGCATTGCAGGGGGTTGGACTAGATGACCCTTGGGATCCCTTCCAACTCTATAATTCTATATTCAGGCAGGTAGCCGTGTTGGTCTGACACAGTCGAAATATATAAAAAAAGTGTCCAGTAGTGCACCTTAGAGACCAACTAAGTTTGTTCTTGGTATAAACTTTTGTGTATCTGAAGAAGTGTGCATGCACACAAAAGCTTATACCAAGAACAAACTTAGTTGGTCTCTAAGGTGCTACTGGACTATCTATCTATCTATCTATCTATCTATGAGAGAATATGAGAGAGAGATTCTATGTTCAGGATTGCACTGTAAATTATCAAGTGATTTTCTTATTTAAAAAGTTCCCTGTCAGTACTGGAAGGTTAACTAGGACTTCCATGTTATAAAGAGTCTTTGAAGATCTATACAGCATGGAAACACTACTTTAGCAAAAACACATTTTAAACATTAGAAAAGCTACAGAAAATGGTAGTTACCTTTCCAAATTAGCTTTCAGTTTGGAAATGGGAAGGTTTCATTTCCATGGATGACTGATACTTCTTGCAGATGGGCTCTACTCTACTGAAGCTCTTGCAATACAAAACATGTATAATTCTAACTGACCTACCAAAACAGGTTATTGGAACTAGAGATCCTTAAAAGATATTCTGAGGACCATTTTATCTTCCTACATATTATACTTTGTTGTTCTTGTTGTTGTTTAGTCGTTCAGTCGCGTCCGACTCTTCGTGACCCCATGGACCAGAGCACGCCAGGCACTCCTGTCTTCATATTATACTACTATAGCAATTTCTTTGAGAGTCAACTGTTTGGAAGCTTAACCTGTTTAATTTTTTGTGATAAGGGCACAGGAGCAGGGCCAGGAAAAAAACAACACGGTGTTGGAGTTGGAGGCACTGAACCTGGACTCACTTCAGTTGGAAATTTCATGTAAAACTTCTGCAAGAATGCAGTAGGGGACTGACAGGTACAAGCCCACAGTTCCAAGCTTCTCTTATTGTGACAGACTGGTTGTTCCAGCCAGTCTAAACTCTGTGGTTAGACCAACACCCAAGAAGAGTGTCATGTATGTTTGTTTTTTATAAATGCCATAAGTGCTTTTGTTTGGATTGACTAAAAGCTAGGGATCCTAAAAGCTGCAGATTCAGACACACACACACTCAGGGTGTCTTTATTATCAGCATAGAATGCCTAAAAGGATACAGATCCTAGGTTCCCTGAGAGCAGGTCTACATAGTATGAGGCAAACAAGGGATTTCCAACTTGTGTTTGATTCATAACACTAAGGTGGACCTGTGAGGATATGTATGAGTAGATGACGGGGGGTGCTTAATCCTCCCTTTCTTCAGCACACACAATTCCTCCCTTTTGGCCACGTTTTGTTACAATTCTGATTCCAAGACCAAAAATAATGCCAGTTGGTAAGAAAAATTACTTGGGGTGTGTGTGTGAGGGAGTAGTTGCCAAGGAGAATCAGCGCTTAGGGGCGGGTGGGTGTGGGTGGGTGGGTGGGTTAACCACCCCCCTATTTCCTACCAATCCACCCTTGAAAATGCCCCCTTCACATTCATTATTTGGTAAATACACTCGTTCATGAGAGACACCACTGTTTTCCTCTGAGGTAGTATGTAGTTCCACCCTGGGCACCCATCTTTTCTTTGGCCAACAGATACATTCTATGGCATAGTCATTTTTTTTTTCTTGGTTCCTTGCAGAAAAGGCCTTCTTGGAGTTCTGGCACCAATCACAAAACTCAATACCCAACAGTCACCCTAGATATTGCAAATGGCTTTTGTGGGGTTAAATCTATCTAACCACCCATCTCGTGTATTTCAACAAAATTGTGCTTTGACAAGTGTTCTGATCTATAATGATGAAAAATATACAGTGCTTTTAAAATATTGTTAGATGTTATATAAAGATATTAATTATTTTTATTTATTTTTTTATTTATTAAATTCCTGTACCGCCCTTCGTCCAAGGACCATAGGGCAGTTTACAATATCAAAATGTGAAAATGCATAACATAGTAACAAGCAAAAACACCACCACCCAGGTTTTAAAGGCCATAGATGGTTTATTTAGCCAACATTTAAATTCAATATTGACATGAACAAGTTAAGCATGTTAAAATGTAATGGGGTGAATTCTGCTTAAGAAGCAGCTGTTACACATATGCGCAAGACTGGCCTTAATCTGCACAGACATGTACTAATCTATATTCTCCAGATCCATTAAAACTGGTCTTTCACACCCATAAAGCCAGCTTCAACTGGATTACCCGGTGTCCTGTTTTGAGATGGGTGGGGCTCAGGTATATCAGGAACTCTTATATCAGAAACTAGCTATAGTCTTTTCAGCTACTATTAACACAAGATGAACTGGATCAGAAACATAAATTTCCAAGGTACTTTTTAAGCTTAAGAGTTAGGGTTTTTGTTTTTACTTCTTTGCCAGTGTCTCAGAGGCTGTCAGTGATGTGCATCAGGAAAGACAGCTGGATGAAATGTGTGAAGCAGTAAATGTTCAGGAGGGCCAAAGGGAACCACAAAAATGAGGAAAGGCAAGCAGAAGGAGAAACAATGATGACAGGAATTTGAGAGAAGCCGGAAGAAGCTTCATTATAAGATTAGAGGAAATTATGGCAAGTTTGAGGACAGAGTAACATTCTTGGGAGAAGCAGATGGACTATGGGCAGATACCTGGGAATTGTAGTTTCAGAGATACAATTCCCAGCACTCTTAACAAACCAGAGTTCCCTGGATTCTTGGGGAGAAGTCACGTGCTTTAAGCATGCATTGGGGGTACTTTAAATGTATGATGTAGATTTGCTCTAAGAATGTTAAACATCTGTTCACCTAAATTTTAGTTTAAGCCATGATTTTCCACAGGATCAAAGATCATCTGTTTTTAAAAACCATGGCTTCTACTGAATCGTTTAAAATTTGTGTATCTCAAAATGAATGCATTGGGAAGAAATTACAAATGCTTCATGACACTTTCACAAGCCAAGAGTTCTTAGCTGGATGATTAGGTCTACTCATACAACCTTTGAAACTGGCAAGAGAACTTCATTAATGGTCTCTATGGTTTTACATATGCTCTGGGAATCTTTAGAAGTCAAGCCTTTATAGATTTCCACTTCTCAGATGCCAACCATCAAGAGCAGAAGGACAACATAAAAACATCAACAAAACCAACCTTATGGAACAAGCATAACTGATATCTCTACAATATCTGAAATTTTGTTCCAGTCTTTTACCCTTCAATCATAATCTCATGTTCAGATTGCTAAAGACTAAAAAGTGGGAAGGGGGGAATTAATAAAGTATTAGGCTATGCACGGATTGCAAAATAGAAAAAAAAATATTGCGATGTACCATTTCACAAGCAAAACATAGGCTACCATCTTTCTTCACAAGACTATAAACCTTAAAAAAAAAAAAGACATATACTGTACCAGAAAAAATGTCCTGGATAAACTAACATTATCTATAATAATTTTTAAATGGTAGTTTAAAGCAGAGCAGAAGGTGAGAGAATATTATAAATGAATGACTATAGAAATGTCACTTACTGTTATTTGCTGATTCAGGATATTCAACATTTTGGCCATTCCACCCCTTGATGTCACCTGGCTGACAAAGATAAACAAGAACAAAAATGACTTCATGATATAAAGCATAAATACTGTGAAATAACATTTCAGTATACATAGAAATTTGTTAGCAGGGGTAGGATGTTTAGAAAGTTCTGCTGCACTGTTTTATCGATAAGAAAATCAGTAGAGTCCTGCTGGATTAAACCAAATATCCATCTTGTGCAGCACCCTATTTTCCACAATGGCCAACAGATGTCTCTGAGAAGCCCACAAATACAACATGAAACTGTCTCCTGTTTTTGCCATCCAGCAGCAGGATGTTGTTAGCATCCATCTGTCTCAAGAGACAATAGGATACGCCTCCGGGTCTGAAGTCAAACCTCTGCATTAGCACAGAAGTGACCTCCCTGGGGCACAAGCCTGGGCAGTGTGTACTGAGGTCCTGGGATGCACGGATGACAAGACCCGTTTCTCGGCCTCACTAACGTGGTCCAAAAGAAAGCAGAGCAATACATCTGGCACCAGCTGGGCTGCAGGACTTGCCAGAAGGAGGCGTACAATGTGCCATCCAACTGTCTTAGGGACTCCACTCTGGATTTGTGCAGGGTTTGCTCTTTAGGCTTTTCTCCTCCTCAAGGCAGTGGAGGTTTTCCTTCTCCTACATGGGTTACCTTCCCAGTTTGAAGAGCATCACCAGCCCCTCACTTCCCTCTACAGCACAGGCAGAAACCAGCTTCTTGACTGTTGAACCTACTATCCGTCTCGTCCACTCAATCTGGCCACGCCTGTCTTCTCATGCAGGGAAATCCCTAACTCACCATGATGTGGCTGCTATTTCATACTGACAGCTTCTGGGAGCCACAAGTGAGAGCTGAGTGCAGATTGGGAATCAAAGTTGGGCAAACTATCCCAGAAGGAGCACGATGTGTCTCCCACCAGAGATACCACCCCTCTCCCAACACCCCATACACCCTGGGAACTGATACTCAGCAACATTGTTCCTTTGCAACAAGTAGTCATGGGTGCCCATACTGCTTCTAAATCTGAAGCTGATAATACAGTCATCATGACTAGTAGCCACTGACTGATTCTTCTTCCACGTGTTTGTTGAATTCCCTTCTAAAGTAATCTAAGCTAAGGGCCATCACCACATGTTGTTACCACAAATTCCATAATTTAATTACGCACTCTCTGGAATTTCCTGTCAATCTGTTTCATTGGATGGCTCCCAGTTTTTCTCCCAGAAGGAGAAAAAAAATGTATTCTGTATCCAGTTATTCAATGCCATGCAAGATTTTCATGTCTCCTCTTAATGGCTGTTTCCCCCTTAATCTAAGAAACCCCAAGCACTGTAGATTTTCTTGGTTAGATAAATTTATTTAAAAGCTTTCAGTTGACCAAAAAGGTGTCCATGATTAAACTGGACAGCATTTAATACAAATGTTTATAAGAACCACACACGGCAAGCACCATCTTAAGAGGTGTTACCCCTTGTCTCTCAAATTGCAATGAATGCCTTTTCTTCTGTGATGCCTGCCAGGACGCATGCATGCACTGTCTGAAAACAAGCATAGGTTCCTTTCTTTAGAAAAAAATATTTTTACTCATATGCAACTTTCATATGCAAATGTAATAAATTGCTTAATCAATTATTAATTCTTTAACAAGGCAACAGCTCTACTTGAAAGGAACTCATTTTGTTACTATAATGAATTTGCTCAGGTGCGTAGTATCACAATTTGATCTACCACAAGATGTTTGAGGGCTAGTTTTATTATCCTTCAGTAGCAGCTCTTGGCAAAATCCCATATGGAAAGGTTTCAGTTCAGAACCGTGTCTGAATGTGCTTGGAATAAGGATTCAGCTGGATGTGGGCATTGCATGGGGAAAGGGTTGTACTCTGTGGTAGAGCACACACTTTTCATGCAGAAGATCCCAGGTTCAATTCATCACAATTCCGTCTGAAACCTGCTTTCAGGCAGACCACGGGCAAGGAAAAATTTCCAGTTAATGGTCAGATACTAAGATCCCCAAGCTGCACAGGCCATTTTGACAGGTGGGCAGGGCTGCCAACATGTCAAACAACTGACATCAGGTGAAGAAGCATCTCCCCTTGCCAGGAAGGACGAAAAACCAAGAGAGACAAGGCCTCAAAATGATGGTGAGAGCAACCACTTATCCTAGGGGTCTTCAGAGCCCCAGGGTTTCTCTGCAGAAGACACCTAATCGACTCTTCACTCTAATGCAGAGCTTTCCAATTTTTTCATGTTGGTGATACACTTTTTAGACCTGAATCATTTTGTGACACAATAATTCAGATTTACTAGCAAACCGGAGGTTAAGCAAATCCCTTTCCAGCCTTGGGAGGAGCACAGGGAGTGTTTGCGTGACACCCCTACACGCTGCAGCTGACGATACACTAATGTGATGCGACACACAGTTTGGAAAGTTCTGCTCTACTGCTCTGTCATGTGGTTAACTTAAAAAAAAAACAACCCTTCTTGAGATCCTGCCTCTTTTCTTTGCTTTTGGGGTTTTTCTTTTGATGCTGTCTCTTACGAGTCACTGCAACAGAAAGCTAAATCTAGGTACAGCAAACTGGGAACACATCTACTCACAGCAATGAGACTGAATATATTTAAAGTTTTAGGTCAGGGATGGAGACCTGTGGCCTTCCAGATATTGCTGGACTACAACTCGCAGCATCCCTGCCAGCTGTGGAGGTGGAGTCCAACAACATCTGGAGGGCCACAGGTTCCCCATGCCTGTCTAAGATCTTAGAAGAACAATGTGCTGAGGGAGCGTGAAGATACCCCTCTCCTGTATCAGGTATAATTCTTACCTTTTCCATCTGTTCTTGAAGTGGAGATGAGGCTTTATAGCCAAGCTGTAGCAAGATCGCTTCAGCTGCATTTCTTTTTGCTATCTTCTTGTTTGGGCCTGTACCTGTTGTAATCTCGTTTCCTACCTTGACCTAGTAAAACAGAACAAAAAACTATTAATCATTATAACATTGTTCTTGGAAAATAAGAGTAATAATATACTTATGCACAGAAGAACTTCTGAAGTTTGTGAGTGTCTTAAGAGACGAGTACGTATTTGAAGTTCTTATAGTACTTTTCTACTAACTTGTGAAAAGAGAAACCCGAGTTCAAATTCTTAGTCACAAAACTAACTGGTGACTCTCAGGAGTCATTTTCTCTCAACCTAGCATATTTCATAGGGTTGCTACAAGAATAAAATGAGAGGAAATGTACCGTATACCTGTACAATTTGAAAGTTTATTTCTTGGGAAATTTGATCACATTTACATAATTTCAGAATTTTGGATTTCAGCTGCATCGTACAGAATTTTTTTTTGTAGAAAACAAGTCTTTCCTCAAAACACTGCAAATGAAATCCTGTACACTTTCTGCTTAGCTGAAGGAAATAACAGGGTTGATATAAATTATGTATTAACAAAACAAAAACAAAAAATCTGCTATCTATTAAAAGCACTCTCTGTGCATTCCTCACAACTAAATGTTTATTTCACCACAAATGTTTTGCAGTGTTTCTGAAATATGCTGAGGCTCAGGCTTTGTCAGACCTGTGCAGGTAGGAAGTTCTAAAGAAAGTGAACTGAGATTAAGGCTGCAATTCAATAGACACTTATTTGGGAAAAAGTCCCACTGAACATAAAAGGGGTTTATTCCTGAATAGACATGTATAATTATGCTACAAATAAAATGTTTTGGTTTAAAAATAAAATAAAATTAGAAAACTACAATGAAGTGAAAATTAATTGCATGATGCATGAACTGTTCTTTCTCAGACCTGTAAAGCTGGTTTAGGTATTATTGTAACCTCTATCAAGGATTAAAGGTCTGACTACAAAGAAAAAGCTTGCTGAAATTAACTTTGGGAACAGAACACCAACTAATGTCATCAGAGGTTTTCTTCTGTTTATCTAACGGTCAGCATAAGTAATTGGATCCATTTCATCACATCTAAACTTGCTCTTTGTGTGACAGATAAAAATGAACATATTATCTCTAGATACTTTATTTCCACATTCAATTAGAACAAATGAAAACATGGTTTAGGCACTTTATACAAAAGACAATTTACTTTGATAAGTTTGTGAAGGCCATAATAAATCTTGTGGGACTCTGTCTCTGTCTAATGTGATATGATTTTAGCATGAAAATTTCAAAAACAGTATCATGTGTCTTAGGTTACAAAGTTTATTTACAACCAGTAGAAACATCTCAACTAAAAGAAACAGGCAGGATCAAACTACAGTCAAACGGCTTTGTTGCTTTTAATAGGAGTTTCAAACACAAGCTTAATTCTCCCATTGAAATCAGCAAGACCTGAAAATGCAAAACTTTGATGGGAGCGTATTCTAACTAATGTCCCTTCAAAGAGAAGGCATAATGTGTAATTTGTCTATAAAATTGTCAGTGTCCAACATCCTTTCTCTTTTTCATGACCAGATAGAAGGGTATTAGCTTGTGTCTGTGTATGTGAGAGGGAGAGAGAAAGAGGGGGGGGGGGGACTGCAAGTGGGACAGACAGATAACAACTTGCCTCCTTTTGCTCCTATATTCTAGATTGATTATGGCTAGGAATGCCCCTGTCCCAACTGCAGTCAACGCTGCACTGGAGAAAGATGAGAGTTGGATTTGTACCCATCCTTTGCTGCCCAGTAATGGTGGTTTATATGACAAGCCAAGGCAATTTTCATCACTGCCCTCCCCGAGTCCCCCTGCAACAAACCATCTGATGGGTTTTAGCTATACAACAGACTGGGGAACCTTTTTGGCTCCAGACACTAGATCCTTAATATTGAAATCACATTGTTGTGGGTTGTCCTGCCCACCTGTAAAATCGTTTGTGAGAGGGATTCCCAAGTATGGGAACTGCAGTCCAAAGAGCGTTGCCAGACCTATGCTTTGCGAGCCTTCCCACACTTCTCTTTGCCATCCCTGATGTTGGAGGAGGGGAGGGGATGCTTGTAAATAAAGGATCAAAAGGTCTTAAAGCCCTTTGCAAAAGTGCACTTTGAAGTAGTTCTGTACCTCTCCTTTAAGTAAGCATGTTGGTGGGAAGTGGGGGAGAGAACAAAGAAACTTGCATTATACAGTGCAGGCTCCTTTCTCCTCTCCCTGCCTAATAAAAGAAGTGCTGCTTCAAAGAGCTCTTTTGCAAGGGGCTTTGACTCCACCTCATCAAATGATGAGTGGGTTTGAAATCTTGCTGCCTTGACAACTGTGTTTCCCACTGGAAAAGGGGGAACATAATCAATGCAGGATTAAGCCATGGTGAAGTCGGGTGATGTTTTGAGGGAAATGACCTCAAGGGCTGCTCTACAAGTTATTAAACAGCGATCTCTCTTAGTTCTACAACTCTTGGGGTTTTGAGATTGTTTAGGGTGTGCTGTCAATTTTATGACTGTTGTGGGGTTTTTTTTTAGCTTTATTGACTGATTCACTTTTCCCTGGACTTGAAACAATAAACTGCTTGCTGAGTCTTCTCTGTACACTGGAGATAATGTTCAGCCTCAATCATCACACTAGTCTGGTGCAGTGTTTTCCACCATTTCTCTGGTGAGTTGTCTCTAGTGAGCTGTTCTTTCCCATTCTGAGTTCGATATTTTTATAATGAAGAACTTGTACATGCATTTGCTTACTTCCTCCTCCATCCAAATCCACTGTCCGTTTATGTCCAGTCTTTTCAGAGGGTAAGTCTGAACAGGGACTGGAATTGTTTTAATGATTCTGGGAGTCTTTTTTTGACTGAAGAGTGGGATAAACATTATTTAAGCAAATAATAACAAGAGTATGATTACTATCCAGCCATCTCTGAATGCATCTTTTTACTTGTGACTATACATGTGTATTAATGCAACAACTGAATTCAGGAATATTTATGTATGATGTATTTCTTCTAATTTGCAATATGTCGCCAGCAACAGGCAACACAACAAACCAGACCAGACTTAGCAATGTTTGGAAACAGAGATTCTTGGAACATGTTTGGCTGTTTATGTTTCCAACATTGTTTTATTAAAGCTTTCCATATATGCACAATTTGTGGTTCTGCATCTTTTTCTGCTCTTTTAGATGTGGCAGCCATTTATGCTATGACACACCCCGGGGCAACCATTTTGTGAGTGATGCCCACACCACATTCTCGGAATTCCATATGTGCCCATGGGCCTCCAAAATCTGATAACCAGTGGTTTCAAACATTTGGAAACATTTGGATACTTGTACTGATGTATATTTTACATGTAGGTTTGTGTGTTAAAAATGCATCCTTTTGGCAGGGATAGCTAGTTAAACACAGAGAAAATAAATAAATGACAGCACTGTTCCTCTCATTAGCTTGCTTCTATAGCAAGAAAAGTTGAACAGAGAATGACAAAAGAAGTTTTAAATGATTATTTAAAACATTTGAAATATTATACTTGTGTTAATCTTTTTTCTTCTTCTTATTTTGTCAGAGTAAAATAAGTAGAGCAAAAAGCACCAATCTGAACACAATTTGAGGCACCTGCATAACAAACTCTCGGCGACGAGGCATTCCCCTTTCTGAAATAAGAAGATACTCTGGTTCCTTTTCCCTTTTGGCTTGTTGAATCTGAGCCAGACGGCTAATGGGGTTCATTCCTTGACCATATTCGGGTCCAGTCTAAAAAGAGAGAGGAAGAAATGAAACAGGCTTTGTTCTGAAGACAGTTATAAAGGATGTTCCTTTGCGAAGGTGGGTTCTCACCAATTCCACTTCCAACAGTTTACATCTGTTGAGAACTCCTGAACACATCTCCACAGGTGTCATCATATGAAAATATAGCCATACAAGTGGCATCTGCGCATCTTGCTTATGCACAATAAACTATACCTGTATAATAACTTTTTTCAAACAACCACAACATTCTCATATGCATACTGCAAGGAGGAGTTCAGAAGTTTTTGCTTTCATTTCCTGTTAATTGCAGCTTCCTTTTTCATTCAAACAGGAAACTGTGGTCAGTATTAGCTATTGTTTGTCTAAAGAAGCCAGTTTTAGAAACCAAGGTTTGACGGTTTGCACAGCACAATGTTTCAGGCACTTTCTGGCTCTCTCTCGCTCTAGAGTTTGAGGCCTGGGGTGCCTGAATAGATGTCTTCTCTGATCCTACCACCTTTCACAAAAAAACAAAACAGAAAAGTTGCCTAACCTCTGCCTTACATTGCACAAAGAACTGTGGAGTGTCTTTCACAAAATATTTTTCATTTCAGCTTTCCAAACTCAATAAAACCTCCCAGATTTGCACCAAGGCATTCTTGCTCCTTGGGTTTCCCTCAGACATCATTCCAAATTTATACAGAATATAGAAACTACTTAGGGAACCCACCCTTCTGAAGGGTTTTGTCCATTTCAGTCCTTGCAACAATACTGTGAGCTTGGTGAATTTTACTGGACCACTTATAAAGACAGGAAAGGAGAAAGGTCAGAGAGATTAGCTTTCCTAACATTACACAACAAGACAAGATCGAAAGATAGGTTGACACTCGCCCCACCACCCCCAGACAGCCTATATAAAGCATCCCCCATGATAAATTAAGTGTAAGGTAAATGCTTGCTTGATGCAGATAGCTATCAAACCTGATAGTGTGGAAGTGTGCGCTGGCAGTAACATGTGCCGGGAGATTAAGGCACAAAATAATTTATCTAATGCCATATGTGTTTGGATCTTACGCCACAATAGTAAGGAAGAATTTATAAGTGAGGTATGAATGAAGTTTGCATACAGACTTCAGCAGTGATCTGCAAGTCAGCTAAGCTAAAGTTGTTAAATGTAAGCTAGTCGGTAATTCAAAATGTAACATGTTTCGTTATAGGTCACTGCACTTTTAAACAATAAACAACTATATAATAAAGACAACACTAAAACACACACATACAACAAAAGTGTGCAAGTTACTTAAATAAATATGATCTACCTTACCAAATGCAAACCATAAATATCATTAGGATTTAGATAAGGACTATATAAATGGAAAAATAAAAATCCCTCATATGAACATAAGACGAATCCTACCAGATCCAACCAAAGGCCCATCTAGTCCAACATCCAGTTCTTCCAGTGGTCAAGAAGATGCCTATGGGAAGCACATAAGCAGCTCTCTCCTCACTTGTTATTCTCAGCAGCTAGTATTCATATGCCTATTACCTTTGACAATAGAGGTAGTGCACAGGCATCCTGGCTAGTAGCTTTTTATAGCCTTATTTTTTGTTGTGACTGCAACACACATGTACCTGGTCCATGTGAGAGTAACTGAAGCCTCCATTGCTACAACATGTCTGCCTTTGAATGCCTCCTTGGTTTCACTTTCCATCTCAAGATTGCTCTGGGTGTTTTGATCAGGTGGATGATAGTATGTTCCCATTACTAAATTACCTTTGGGGCCCAGGACTGCCACTCACAGACTGTGCCTTTTGGGATTTCTAGCTTGTTGGACTCTATTCAACGTCCAGTGTGACACTACTTCCAGAACACCACTCATTGATCATCCTAAAAAGTTTGTATCCATAGATAACGTCCCGTTGTTTGCTTCCATCCCACCAGGTTATGCCCACTATATCTATGTTCAGCTATCTTTCTCCTAATGTCTCTGGCACATACATTTTACCCTACAGCACTTTGGCTTCTTTGAATTGCTATAATATTCCACTGCACTTTCACTGCCCAGTTCTAACCCATCTCCCATTTGAACAATAAAAAACACATGATTTTGGATGACTTATCCAGAACTGGATGATTCTCTGCTCCTATTGGCTTTTTCCCAGCTGCTCTGTCACCTTTTTTTAATTTTAAGTGCCAACAGTGTACTTCCATTCCGGTTCAAATGAAGCCTATCCCTTTTTGTACATGCCCTGATCATCCCAAAATGTTCCCCAATGCCTAACATCTCCAAACGCCCACTACTGACACCACTGTCTCATTCATATCCTGAGACTCCTCAGCTCTGCCTGTCTTGCAGGCCCTGGCTAGCATTTCAGAGAAAGCCACTTTGAACGACCTGGACTTTCAACCTACTACATAGCCATCTACTTTTTTTTCTCCTAGAAAAACAACATTTTCCCACATCCTTGGAGCCAACATGCACCACAACCATTGAACTCTCCCCAGCCCTATCTACTAGCTCATCAAGGCAACGTGTAAGATCTGTAACCCTTGCACCAAGCAAGCAAGTCACCAGGTTCAGAAACACAGCTATATATGTCACCAGTGAATGAACTGTCCACTACCAAGAAGTCTCACAGGAATATCCTTGGCATGAGTTAATAACCTGCTCACTTCCCAAGGAAAAGGCCTCTTCCAAAGGATAATTTCTCTCTTACTCAGAGTGACATCCTTCTTCCCTGAGACTTCAGAGCCTGGAAGTGGTATGTTGCTATCACATCCCTGAAGGTCATGTTCAACAACCTCTCTGACCACCTCAGTTTCTTTAGGTCAGCTTGTTCTCTGAGAGTCAGGGCCTCAAATATTGAAGTCTTATTCTTCATTGTCCAAACAATACTTGCATTAATAGAGTATATTTCTCAGAAATGGGCTATCATCTGTTAATCCAAATGATAAATATTTAGCAAATTTATGGATAAGTTGTTCTAATAGCTTCAGTAAATCACTTCCAATAGTGACAGCTGCAACAAACGTGTCTCTCTCATATCGGTCTCTACAGCCACTGCAGGAGCTTAACTCTCCAATGGTTTGGTTTCACCCATGAAGGGGCATTTTTCCATTGCCTCCCGAGACAGACGGATGCTGACCAGCTTCAGTAAAATTAAATCAGCTTATAGCCAAACCCTCCAGATTTAACTGTTTGCTGTTGCTTGGGCTGCCTTTCATCAAATTTAGCTTTGTGATTTTCTTTAGTAATTAGAGCTTGTAAGTTGGGTAACTGTGCTGAAAGAATCTGAATTCTGAAAGCACCTGCTTTGCATTGCTGCATGCAACTTAACAAGGTGCAAGGAAACATCATTCATGGTGAAATAGTTTTAACTGCTTTACTGCATAATTATTTTCCTCCTGACCCTCCCCCCCCCCCGCCGCCCAAACCACCCCAGTAAAATAAAATCAGGTAGGGAAGGGATGCTTACAAAATCTTTTGTGGAGATGAGAAGCTAAAAAGATCGTTTTTATGATGCTGAGCCGAAGTGGTAATGTTTCACAAATTATATAGGGGATGGCATATGGCTGACTTGTACAACACCTGAGTTTGATCAGATTTAATGCAGATAAGTCTAACTCTAGCCCTTTCCCCGCTTTCAGGAGGAATTTCGGATGAATACACAAATCAGGACCAGCCCCTCTAGACTGAAGCTCATGAATCCTAGAAGAAGCAATAAATCCACTGCCACCATGAATAAACACTCCATTTAAGAAACTTGAGCTCACAGGAATTTAGGAGGTTAAGAAAGAAGCTTCATTACACCACTAGAAAGCACACTAGTATCCTATAACAGAAAAAACAGTTTTGATGGATGGGTTGGTTACCATTCAGCAAGTACTTATGGACATTATAATTATAAGGCAACTAGGACCTGGATCTGCAGTGAGTTCCTGAGAATCAAAGAGTTATATCACACAACTTCTAAGTAGTGATTATTTTAAAGTGTGAGCAAAGAAAACCAGCTTTCAATCCATGGAAATTTGATTCTTTGGATTCACTGCTAAGAGCAATCTTTGGTTAACTAACGTAAAAACCCTGAACAGAAAAGTTTACACCTCTTTCAGACGCAAAGTCTTAGATTCCAAGACTATGTGAAGGAGCTAACTTTGACAAATTTCATCAATATATATCAAAGATAATTTGACTCAAGATCACCTGGATTTCTGCCCCCCCCCAATCATTTAGTACACAAACATGTATTGTTCCGCTGTAGTTCCATGAGTCTTTTCTCCTTTTAGGGAGGGCACATGCTTTGCGTGCTGAACGTCTGAGGTTCAATCCCTGGTATCTTAATAAAATTATAATTAAAAAAATCAAGTTCTAGGTAACACGAAAGACCTCTCCCTATTTCAAGGTGCTGTCAGCACACACAGGTCATCCACAGGGCAGGAAGAAGGTGAAGCACGAAATGCAATTAGCTTTTATTTACAGAAAGTAACAACAAAGCAGAGTTACTCAGGCTCAACTTATTCAGCTGGCGATGTTGCTGGAACTGACCACTGCTCCCCTCCTCTTCTAGCCTCTCACTCTGGATCCTCCCCCCAAGCAGATGAAGGCTGTGTCAAGGTAGCGGGCTTCTCCTCTGGGCCTGTCTGGCTCACTGCTCAGCAATGTGCAGGCGTCTCCTAGGCTGAGACTGTCCTGCTGCTAAGTAGCCAAGGAAACCTCTGAGAAGATAGTGAGAACCAGGATCAAGGAGGAGTGCAGGCAGATGACACCAGTAGGTTAGCAGGCAGCCAATATAGGTCTGAAGTTCAGGAGCAAGAGTCAGATCAAAGCCTTACAGGACCATGGACAGATCACTGGGTTCAAGGAATTTGTTCTTACAGAATCCTAGATCCAAACAATGACTAATATCTCATTCCAGGTCCTGAATGCACTTTTAAGGCTCCACCCCCAGTTGTTTAAAAGCATAGTAGTAGCCCTTGGGCCAAGATGCTAGCACTTTGGCACCTTTTCCATAGTCTTTTTGGTGCCTGCTAAAGATGTTCCCTTGTCCACAAACCTTCAAAAAATGTTATCCAAGCTGGCATCTGTCTTGGATTTGAACTGATTTCATGTATGTGCAGTTTCAAACTGATTTTGTGTTTATAATCGTTTTTTTAAAACCCTTCTTATACATGCAATTGTTTTAAGTGTGTGTGTGTGTGTATCTGCTTTATATATGTTATAGTGTAAATTGCTTCGGGGTTCCTTGTGGGAAGGAATTTATAGCTGAAATTTATAAATAATAAGGCAATAGGGTGTAAGGCATTCTTGGGGGAGGGGAGCAGCTGGCAGGAGAACAATTAAGCACCTCTTCCACCTGTCAATTTACTGAAAACTGAACCCTGCCCCACTACCACTCTGCAGCTGTTCACAGGTGACCTTGGTTCCAAGGGTCTGGGCCTGCCACCGAGCATCTGGTCCAGCCCGCCAAATTAGCTTTTCAAGTGCTGTTTTCATAGACAGATTGGTGCAGCAGTATCGGGCAGATGACAAGGCTGCAACGAGCATTTTGCTCTTGCTATGATCCAAGGAGTATTGCTCAGCTTTGTCTATAAACTTTATGAGCCCATAACAATCTAACTGGATGCAGCTGGACTACTTTGTCTCAGCACTGGAACATCTTTTAAAAAACACGATAAAGGCAAAAATAGCACAAACAAAGCTACTCATCAAATGTGTATCATAAAGGCAGCAAAAACAAATGATGAATAGATTTTATACGAGGACTGCTGTCTGGTGGCACAAACACACTTGGGAAGGAACAGAGCTAGAAGCATCAGTGTGTTATAGTGAGCAAACCTATTAACAACAGCTACCTAACTTTTGAAATACAAAGCTCTGTTCTGTCCTTTATCTTTATTTAAAGTGAATAAAATGGGGGAAAGGCAAATGATTAGCTTACCAAAAGGTCACTTCATTTATTTGAAATAATTAGGTTTGTCTTAAATGAAAAGCAAATGTTTAAAAACCCAGTAATGATGTCTGGGTTTATAGCATAACATATCCTATTGTATCTTATAGTATTATGTTTTTGGCATTAGTACTATTTGCAATTTAAGGCAAAATATTCTAGTATAGAAATAGCTGTTTCCTGGACCCAACTGTAAGATACATGGCAGCCTTTCAAAGGGCTGTTTGTAATGGAGAAGGGGCAGAATGGAATGGGGTGCTTAACTTTCACTTGTCACATGCTTTCCCCCAGACGTTTTCCTCCCCTGTACTACTGCTCTCTACCCATGGAGTTCCAGAACTGTATGTGTGAGCAGAAGTCGGATCCAGAATGAGATGCATATGCAAACCATATGCAATGTTCTGTGGAAGTGACTAAAAGTAATCCTCAACTTTAAAAAAGCCACAGGTGTATCTTCCTGAGCAAAACAAAAATTGCACTACATACGTTGCAAACCATAAAAGGCAAATGAAAGCACTAAGTTTGGCAACTTCTACTATTCGAATGCATCATTACCTTTAACATTGTTCTGGGGCGTTTTTTAAAATGAAGCTTTGGCTTTTCGATCACAGGAAGAGGGGGAAGTTTCCGTAGTTCTTGCAGGACAGCTATTGCGGCTCGCTTCTTTGACAGTTTCTTGCTGTTTCCTTCACCTTCTGCAGAGAATTCTCCCACTGACACTTGGGTAACAAAACTCTTCATATGCGGTGGTCCACTTTCCTTTATTACCTATCAGCCAAGACAGGATATGCAAATGAAATTATTATAGGATTCATTTCTATTACCTAAATTTGTCCTTATTATAACTATTTGTATGGAAATACGGTGAGCAGGAATAGGAAGATTAACAACCAGGTGTATTAAAGAAGGCTTGATAATGCATATTATGTCAGAGAGTAAAATTTTACCCCCTGTAGATTTTCATTCCAACCAAACAACACCTTTCTTAGATTATAACTTTTTATAAGAATCCAATCTGCATAAAAACCTGATCGTAATAAGCTTATTCGGCAGTAAATCCCACTGACTTCTACTGAGAGAGACAGTGCAACATAAAGATGAAGAGATTGAACTGTGAATCAGGAAGTCCCGGGTTCAAACTTTGCCTCTTCCAGTGAATTCTCTAGGTGGCATTAGGACTCAGTCTGCAATATGGTGGGGGATGGTGAGGATAATATTGCTGACATAATGTACAGGGCTGTTGTGTGGATTACAACTAGATTGTTCATGTGAAGTGCTTTCAATACATGGACGTTATATGCAAATGTTGCCGAAAAAATTATCACCTACTACTTATACCATCACCTCAGACCGTTTGCTTGCTTTGGAAAGACAACGTACAGCTAAGAGAGTGTGAAACAGAGACAACATAAAAGCAAAGTTCTAAGAGTCAGTATGTTCAATGGAATAAAATGAGTTGGGACATGTGAGTTGTTATTATTTATTGCATTCATCTATTGCTTACTACACAAACTGCCTCAAAGCGACTTATAATTGTAAAACAATTTGTTCAAAGATATGTTGTGAGGGGAGCTATGAGGACCACAGAGTGGATTCAGAGACTAGTCTTTTGATGGTGAACCAATGCGTGTCCAGCACCCATGCCTGGCCATTTTTAAAGACTCTGAAATGGTTATAAAAGACCAGCGAAGAATAAAAATACTCAGTGGGCTTTCCACTGATTCTCCCCTATAAATGCCTCTTCGCTCATATTAGCAAACATGAGCTTTCCAAGGTAATGTGTAGTACTACCCTGAGTATTATCTACATATTGTGGTAATGTTGAGATTTTTGCCTTGCTTTTGCAAAACCATTCAAAGAACAAATCCTGCTGCATGACACCATATGCATATGTGGAACAAGTATGTGCATGGCACAGGAAGCCACTCTTGCTGCTGAAGAGATATCACTTATTGCAGTACAAAATGTGACTTGCCTCTTCAGCAAAAGCTGCAATGGAGAACTCGAGTAACCTCTGGCTGTGCATGGCTGTCTGTCCCCCGCTCCTTATAATGGCCACAAGCCAAACAAAAGGGAAGTACTTTGACTATCTATTTCCAGAAATGGGTGGGTGCTCATATCACTGACAACAGCTAACTCCATCTATAGGAAATTTAAAAAATAAATAAACTATATCAAAAATTAAACTAGATTTTGACTAGTTGCTTTGTACAGAAAAGGAAAGGTGGTGGCCACTGTTCACAGCAAAGATGCGTGCATGTATGAATTGCAACGTTGGTCTCAGAATTTTCAGTCTAGAGGGAAACATCCCTCGTGGTGCCTAACAGAAAAACGGTAGGAGAAGCTAAGTATGCTCACTTTACTGGCTTTTAGGCCCTACTCCAGACTCCATTGTAAAGAGAATGAGTTGTTCCACTGGATATGTAGCACACCGTGTTAGGCCCCTATATAAATGACAAAATATCACAATTGGTAAGGGAATGCTGCAGTAACAATGCCACAGCATAAGTGAATATATACACAGTACAGTCATTGGAAATATTAAATTTAGTTGTAAAATAAAGCTTCTGCTGTAAGTTGAAATGTGAGGAATCTGTCGACATTACCAGCATTTCACAATGATAAATGGAACTTTGAATGTAGTTGTCCGCCAGAAACGGCTACTAAGGCTTTATTCGTAAGCATTCCAGCACCACTGACTATGTGCATCCCCTGCTGTGCTCTTGCCATGGGGAACTACTGGACAATGCTTATTACATAAGTGGTGACAAGTAACACACTCCCCCACCCCACACCGCACCACCTTCCCCATCTGGCCAAGTGCTATTCTAAATAGGTTTTTTAAATATATATATATATAGAGAGAGAGAGAGAGAGAGAGAAAGAAAGAGATTGTTTTTGGATATGACAAAAGGATATGTAAACATGTCACATGAATGCTTGCTTCTCCCTAAAAAAAAACATTGTACAAGATGCTCCGTTTCTTCACACCACTCAGCTGTCATTTCCACAATGCTTCCTTATTTTAAAATTTTATTTTCCTTGACAAATGTGAGGTCTCACTCTGGCACTAGAGCACATATGTCCCATGTGTTTTGTTTTGCACCGAAAAGGAATGGCCCTCCACAGTGCCCGCTCTGGTGGTAAATGCTGCTTCTCCTTCAGGGGCTCCACCATGATGCTCGTACAGTTACCAAGCCAATGAGTAGGGTGAGCGTTGAGGTCATGACTCAAGACCTATACAAACCTGCAAAATGAGTGCATGTGGCGCATTCCAAAGCAGCAGCTGTGGTGCGCGCACACTGTGTTTCTTGGTATCTCTTGCGCACGGTACCTTCCTCTTTAAGTTGAGCCTTGTGTTACTGAAGCACCTGTGAAGTATGCTCCTGGTTCCCCCCCCCCTTGTGTGTCTCTGTGTGGCACATGGATGAGGACTAACTGGAGAGCTGGAAACAGCAAGAATGGCAACTCAAGTATGTGGCCACCAGCTCTGACAACTTTAAAAAAGAGATTAGGCAAGTTATTGGAGGATAGATCTGCTGAGGGTTATTAGTCATGCTGGCTATAATCTGCCTCCATAAACGGAGGCAGCCCCCCCCCCCCCCGGATCTTTCAGGAGGAAGGGTGGAGTAATAAATTGAATCTATTTTCTTCTTCTTTGTGGTGAATACCAGTTGCCGGAGAGTTGCCTTCAGGCCCTGCAAGTGGTTGGCCACTGTGAGAAACAGGATGCTGGACTAGTTGAACCTTTAGTCTGATCCAGCAGGGCTCCTTTTATGTTCTTAGAAGAACAGCATCAATAGGCAGCTGGAGAATATGACTAGGGTAAAACTTTGATCTTTAAGTGTTTTATTCCAATACCACATCTCTCATTAAAGTGTTTTACAATGTTTCTAAAAGATGTTAGATAACAAACCCTAACTCCACTTCATCAAGCACAGTGAATGGGATTAGGCAACACTGTAATCCCTCTGGGCTAAATATTTAGGGCAAGATTTTGCCCTCAGGCAGTGCTGCTGACATCAGAGGGCAGAACTTGGCTCCTAGTTACATTGCACACCCCACCCATTCTCCAGATATTGTGCAAGTCTTAAAAAGTTGTTTACACGAAGCACAAAATATCTTTAACTGTTTGCTGGCTTACATAAGAGCAATGATATAATGTTGTCTGTGGTTTTTGTAACCCAAAGAGAACGAGGGCTGCTTTGCAACTATCATGTGAACAAAGACATCTGAAAGCTTTAATGCATGCCTGGTACAAAATAATACCGGCAGTTCCTAAATTAAAATCCTATTACAAACACCAAATCCTGTGGCCTATTACAAAATGATGAGTCACTGCATTGTTTCCAAATATAGGGTCTGGGTTAAACCTAAATTCTGACAGTGATTATGCTACCTTTTCTTTGCAAGATTTTTACCTCAGAGGTGACTGCTTTGAGTTATCAACTAAATTTTGTCATGAATTTGCAGGAGGCTGATGCAAAAGAGAGGGTACAACTTGAGACCATCTAATGTTGCAGACAGCAAAATATTCAAGGAAGCCTCTTATAAAGCTTTATCTGGTGTTCTTAAGGACAGAGTAGGAGCCCAGGAGAGCAGCAGTAACTCATGTCCTAGAGAAGGGATATGAAGGGAATAGGTAGGAATGCCAGGCTGTTCCATCTTCAGTTAGTGGGGATCAAACAGACTTCTACCCTCATGGTGGGAGGAGAAGGGGGAAAGTTCCATTGCACAAGCAGAAATACTTGCTCAGATGGAACGAATATGTTAGATACTGAGAGGCATGCCAAGGCTTACTTGGGAGTAGGTCCTATGGAGATCAACGGGCTAGATGCAGACTTAAGTTGGTTGCATGTAGTATCTGTTGCATCTGTTCTAGGGTTTCTCCAACTCTGGATCCTTAGGCTGATGGAACCAATTAGTTGGATACACATCTTGGCAAAAGTAACTTTTAACAAACACTCATAGAATACCTGTTCCTTGTCTGCTAGACAATGTGAAACATTATTCTCAATTGAACCAAGGGCCAAACACCCAGAGCCTCTTGGGAACCACATGGCAGGAGCACTACCTTACTGCCATAGGCCTTCAGGACCAGGGCAGCAGAGCTCTCTACTGAAGGTTGAGAGGTAAAGATTGGATGTGATTATTGCTTAGGAAGATAAAATAAGCAGGTATCTGTATATTTGGCCCAGCTCCTTCACGTCCACCCTTCACTCTCTAACGAATGAGCCAATTTAATCAGCATTTTAGTCAGGGTGCTCCGTTATTAAACAGAGTGCTGCAGTTGGATATGGAACCCTCAGCCAATGCCCACCTCAAACAGTTGTTGTAGGTATAAAAACAGAAATGTCTAGGAAAATGTTACTTAAATAAGAAATAGTAACTATAAAATATATATACTGTAGTTCATCAATGAAGCATGGTGCACCAGGCAAAAACATATCGCTATCCCCACACAAAAGGAAACAAACAGACTGTTTGTAAATAAGGATTTAAACCAAAAGGAGTTCAAAGCACATTTTGACTGCTCAGTGGTGTATGTGCTGCAGGAGGAAAAGTAGAAACAAAAAACTAACGGTAAGGACTCTCTAAAATGGAGCAAATAGAAGCTTCGGGGGGGATAGAATGTGGTAATTATATTTAATTTAATATTAATAGAAATTACTTGCCATTTGGGTTGGATATGAGAACAGAAGGGCTCTATCCCTCTGCAACTCTCAGAACCCCCCCTGCCCAAAACGTTCTTCTACCCTCCAGAGTATATTTTTTCAGGGAAGGCATAGGAAGCTGGAGGGGGGAGGGGTTCTAGTGAAAATACTCTGGTCAGGGCAAGTATTGCTCCAACCCATTATTTTTCTCTTTTGAATGCATGTTCAGTAAACATGTATCTAGTAGCACTGTATTTGACAAAGTGCCTGTAGGGAGGGCAAAGGAATTTCTCCCTCTCCCCCGTTCCCAGATATTATATATCCAGCAGAATACAATGTCAAACTTACCTCAAAACTGACAGGCATGCTGCGCTTCAGTGCAATTTCAAATACTACACTGATTTCTGACTTGTTTGCATCTTTTTCGTCTTCCATTTCGTTACCTGGCTCTCCATTCTGGTCAAGCAAAATAAGAAATTTTGATTAAAGCAAAACAAGACCCTGAAGCTTATTCACTAAAATGTGCATGCAAACAAGTACATTTGCAGCCACTTCGATCAAGCAGAGGCGGCTTGATCCTGGGTAAAAAAAAGAAAAGTGGTCCTGTTTTTTCAGGGCATGGAGTTATTTTTAAATTCTTGTGTGGATGTGTTGCTTGTTCACAAAAGTCCAACCCAAACAACAGGCTGAAGGCTCAGTCACTAATTTCTGTAAAGAGTATGCTGTTGGAAGGCAAGAACACAGATTTAGTCTGTGACCAGTACAGTGGTACCTCGGGTTAAGTATTTAATTCGTTCCGGAGGTCCATTCTTAACCTGAAACTGTTCTTAACTCGAAGCGCCACTTTAGCTAATGGGGTCTCCTTCTGCTGCTGCTGCGCCGCCAGAGCACGATTTCTGTTCTCATCCTGATGCAAAGTTCTTAACCTGAAGCACTATTTCTGTAACCTGAAGTGTATGTAACCTGAAACGTATGTAACCGAGGTACCACTGTACAGATAAACATTGTCAGCCTGTCTACACGGGGAGAGATATAGTGGGAGTGCAAACTGCCTTTAACCAGTTTGGCCAGCGCAGCCATAAAACATAGCCATGGTTAACACCAATCATGGTCTGAAAACTCACTTCAAACCATGGGTATGCTTCCTAATTTGTGGACAGTACTTTAAATAGTCTAGGAATTCATCCATAATCCTTAATCTAGAATTCAGAAAAATCAACAATGGTTAGGTTGTGTGTCTGCATAAGGCTTCCACAGCAGGAAGCAAAGCAAATGTTGATCTATGAGCCATCAGCTGCACTTTACTCAATGGTCAGACAAAAGCTTAACTGGTGAGCCAATGTATTCCTTTACCTTCAAATTATTACATTATAAAAGCAGACAGAGGCTAAACAGGGACACAAGTACTCTCCTGCATTATTTATAGTTATTGGCACTGAGCAGCAATAACCCTTGAGACTCTTTCACATAAGCTTCCTTACCACCAAGAAAAAGCAATAAAGGAAAGGGGATGGATGGATGACTGGTGGTTCCGAAAGATCCATGGTTTACGTGTGAGTCTCATCACAGTAGTAAAGCTCTTGGCTATGTACTCCCTTCTCAGGCCTCACTTTGGCTGCTTGGCAGGAATGATTTGGCAGCCGTACAGCAGTTCTTTCATGAATGCAGGTTCATGTTCCCATGGACTCCTCGTTTTCCTCACTGCTGTTTGCGTTGTGCTTTCCTCAGACTGACACAATGAAGATTCAACCCCATAAAGTCTCAACATCCAGTGCCTTAAAAGACTCTGCGTGTCCAACGTTGTCCAATGTTTAGAAGGCTCTTGTTTGTACATAGCTTGTGCCTAACATGCCACAGCACGTAGGGAGACTTTTCATCTATCTGCCGCTCTACAGTGCACACAGTCTACCACCTCAGCTGCCCTGTTTCTTGCTGAGAAGTTTTGTGACTACTCTGACCAGCTACAAAACTGAAGGAGAGCCATGCTCGATTTCTGCTGGAGTCCAAGGCTGTGACCAATGGAGGAACAAGACCTTTTGGAGTGTTAATGCAGTGAGCCCCTCCAGTGTAAGCTCAGGTTGTATCTATGTGTAAATATGTGTAAAGGCATGTGCAGAGGAGGGCAGCCATGATGATTAAGGGTCTGGAAACCAAGCCTTATGAGGAATGGTTGAGGGAACTGGGTATGTTTAGCCTGGGAAAGAGGAGGTATGATAGCTAAAGGGCTGTCACAAGGAAGTTGGGCAAGCTTGTTTTCTCCTGCTCTAGACCCAAACCAATGCATTCAAGTTGCAAGAAAGGAGATTACAACTAAACATCAGGAAATATTTTCTGATAGTAAGAGCTGTTCAACAGTGGAACAGACTCCCATGAGAGGTGGTAGACTCTCCTTCCTTGGAGGTTTTTAAGCAGAGATTGGATTGACATCTGTCATGTATGATCTAGTTGCAATTCCTGCATCACATGAGGTTGGACTAGATGACCCTCCGGGACCCTTTCATACAATTCTATGATTCTATGTCTAGAAATGGAGCAACAACGGTGGTAGTCCCAAGGCCCTGTGGGGATAATAATTCTGGATTTCAGAAATGTTATAAGAACTATTGAGAGAATATTTGTGACATTTTGAATATCTGAAATATGCAAATAGTAAGCGTTATTATATGAGCAGGAGTCATGGACAACCCTTTGTGCTGAGATCAGCAGTGGTAACAAAAAGAATCACTTCTTTAGATTTATGCAGCCCACTGCTGTCTTCTCTGTCAGTGCCCCCTCAAGGTATTTCACACAGACCATTTAGCTCTACTGTCAGAGAGTCTTTTAGAAAAATGGCAGTGTGAAATGCTAGAGAATGAAAGTAGAACGTTCCCCTCATCCCAAAATATTATATTGTGTGATACAATGCATAGTTTGCCTTATACCACTGCTTCTTTCAGGTACATTAGCTTATTTCTACATGTCTGACACTTCGAAAACAATCAAAGGAAAATCTCCAAGGATGTAATGCAGCAGGTTTTGGTCTTAACTAAGTCAGATTGAAATCTATGGGATTTAAATTCCTGTTGTCCTAAGCCTATGAATGCAACCTGATTTTCTACATGCTAGTTAGTAACCAAATTCCAGGGCTTAGGGTCTTCTAGGGTCTGATTACCTAGTAAGCATGCCTAAGATTTTTAGTCACAGCTACCCTTTGTAGGATTATGCCATATATACCCAGTGCTTAAATACAATTGCTCTATATAGATTTTTAGCATTTAATCTATAAAGGAGTGGTGTTGTTGAAAACACATCCTCTGTATCTTCTGACTAAGAGTGATCACTCAGTGCTTTCTACCTTTCAAACTGCCCATGGCCAATCAGGGCCAACCAGTGCTGGGGAAGGAAAGGGTTAATCCCTTTGCCTGTGCCATCCCCATTTTAAATCACCTGCCCCTCTACTGAATCTGTTTTCCCCATGATAAAGCATCTCTATGTTTACTTCTATGGAGCAACTCATGGGGAAATTAAATTGGGAATATGGCACGGCAGCAGGTGGGGGTGCCGGTGGTATGCCATTCTGCCCTCATGCCATGGTCTTGATCTGTTTTACTCTGCTCTGCAGTTTTAACTGGGCAACCTGTGCCTCAATTAGGTGAATTCTAGTTGTGCTTTAGATTTACCTATTCTATCTTTCCAGACCTTTCAATCTGCAATTTAGATTTCAACCAGCTTTTATATATTCATTTACTTTTACATAATATTTTTTTTTGCATTTTGTTGAATAATGAAAGCGTTGACTCTTACAACTGCAAGACTGAGCAAACTAATGATATACCAAGGGACTAATAGACTGAAAGCCTAAAACCATCTGACAGCTGTTCAGAAGCTCAGTCAAAATGACTTTGTGATCTCATTCACATGCACAAGATTTCATATCAAAATGTCATCATTTGGAAAATGTGGAGTTATTTTTTTTGGGGGGGGGGCAATTCCTCAGGGTAAGGAGTCAGGTCTAGCTAAACTAGAACTAAGTATGTATGATTTTTATTTTATTTTATTTTGAGAGAGACAAATAAGGGCACTTCTGCAACCCTTTGGTTGCAGGGAATGTAAGTGTAGAATTAGAGATCTTTCCTCCAGGGTGATCAAAGCTGATATTTTCCCTGCATATGAATTGCAATTGATGGTTCATCGTTTTCAGGGTTGACTGTCAGGTGTGACTCTCACAGCACTCAACTGGATAATACATATGTATTACTGGTGATAAGATACAACCTACACTCCCGTTCTCTCAAATATTTGGCATTTTTTCCCAAGGGACTTGGGGTCTTTTCTTTTTTAACTTTCCTGAGTGATTAGTTTTCTGGTCTACTGCATGACAGAGCAGCCTTGCCCAAACTGGTGCCTCCAGATGTTTTGAAATACAACTCCCACCACCAGTCCCAGCCAGCAAGGCACCACCTTGGCCATGGCTGCTTTAGACCATAACAAGAAAAAGAGTCACACAATCTTAAGCAATGCAATGTCTTCCATAACAATGACTCACAACCATTTGGAATACGTCCTAACTACTCTAAATAAAGCACCTTTCTAGAGATAAGAACATCAACAGTAATAGAGCTACATGGAGAATTCCATCTCTCACCCTAACGAGAGAGTCAACAGGCTGGATTTTAATTCCATTGTGGAAAAGGATTTCCTCGGCATCCCTATCACCCAATCTGCTTCTACATGATTGGGAAGCCCCTAAGAATGGTGCAGCATATGATGCAGGGGCAGCAAATGGAGGGTATTATAGGCAGAAATCAAGCTGTAAGAGTGTATAGAGTTCAACCCAAGCACTCGAGTCACTGTGATAATACTAATGATGTTGAAGTGCAGTGATCTCCAACAGGAAACTATGCTTCATGTATGATATCCTAATAAGGCCTGGTCTGATCTCTCTCATTTCGATGAACCTTTTGTCCCTGATGTAATGCTTTTAGCAAGGTTGAGGGGCTTGGAGGATGTGTTGGGGGGGGGGGGGCTGATAGGGAAGTGGGAGAGGCAGGCTGAAAACCTCTTTTTCTAGTTTGATTCAGCACAAAGGGGACTGGGCCATAACTGAAATGCAGTAAAACTTTTCAAGGAGCAGAAGGTTATTCATTTCAAGCTCTCCCCAGCTGAGATCCCACACCATCCCTAATTAGGATGGTTCTTTTTTACTTTTTAAGAAGCAAAATGTGCTGATGGCCTCAGTTACTGCAAGTTAAATAGAACTGATATAAAAAGGTTGACCAAGGAAAAAACAAACATGTCTATTCTTCCCACAAGTTCTTCCAAATTAGAGCACCAACTTAAGGAGATCTTGCTTACTATGGCTTTAAGAAGCGAAGGCGTGAATCACTAACCTGAGGTAATTTTGGGGGGATTGGCTCGTTCTGAAGAGCCTGAAGAGCCTTCATGGCAGCATTGTGTCTAGCAGCTTGGCGAGTCTTCCCTTCACCAAAAAATTCGTGGTCACCCACAGTCAACTGGACATAGAAAATCTTAGGCACAGGGCAGTGATATCTAGGGAAAAAGTTATGGGAACATTAAGTCCTCATTGCAAGTCAAATTCACACACCAAACAACTTGCAAGCACTGTATGTAAATTATATTTAAAAAAGCCAGTATTAACATTTAGCTACAACTTTTAGTCAATTTATCAGTTAGGTAAACCAATTAAAAACCTTTTAATTGATTAAAAAGTTGCCATGGATAGACCTCACAGCAGATGTCAAAACGTGTTTTAAATGGAAAATAATTTGTTTTAACTTACAAAAACGACACACAGCAAAGCTGCCTTACCACTCACTGCTTTCCCTTCCTCTGATGTTTCCAGTGTGTTGTAGTTTAGATTGTAAGATCCTTAGGGCAGGGACCTGCCCTCTTCTATGTGGTAAACTGCCATATACACTGATGACACTATATAAATACTTATTAATAGTAAAATCTTCTGCAGAGCAAACTGGAAGTTACATGCAAATCTACATAGAACTGCACATAACATTCAGCTACATGCCCCCCCCCCCCCCGGGTAACTTTGGCAGATGGTAATGTGCAGCAGGAAAATGGTGTTAGGTGACACTTAACAGTTTCCTCAATGCCAGTTGTCTGCTTCACAAAGCTCCCCCAACTATATTCTCCCTACAAAGTTCCAAGTGTATTTTGTGAATCGCAAACATGTTGTTTGGAATCTTGTGGGTTTTCACTTTCTGTATGTTTTAAATTATGGTGTGTGTTTTTTTAATGATAATTTTATTTTTCTATAAACCACTTTGAGGTTTCTTTCTACAATCAAGTGGTATATAAATTTTATTAAATAATATTAAATATAATGAACGAAGAAGTCTGTAAAACACCCTCAATACATTGGAAATGCTTTTAATAATAAATAAATAAACAGCTGCAGAATTGTATGCATGCTTACTCAGAAGCTGGTCCCGTTGTATTCAATAGGACTTACTCCCAAAGTAAGCATGTTTAGGACTGCAGCCTAAGAACTAATATATATATTCTGAGAATACGGGAGAGCTATTATACTTATGACAAATGCGTAAGGAAGGGAAAACAGCTAACAAAATGAAGTAGCCTGCTGTCACCTCAAGCATGCCAGAACAAGACAGAAACATTCAGAGCCAAGGTAAATTTTTTCCTTCCTGTTATGTAGCTTGAGATCTAGGCACTGTGGGGATTAAAGCTTACTTTCCTTAAAACATGCCCTCCTTTTCATTTTTGACTGTGTATCAGCTGACTGTTGTTCTCTAGATTATATCTTGGTGTATGACAAGATTTTTTGATTGCTTGACTGCAATCAAACAGAAGTTTGGTTGGATCCTCTTTCAAAGGGATCTGGAATTTTTTAGCAAGTGGTAAGAACAAAAATACCTTGTTCATACAGGTTATTTATATATCACACCTTTCGAGTGTCTCATTAGGACAGGGGGTGGTTCAGGTTCAAATCTCTACCAGCTACAAAGCTTACTGTGTGATCTTGGCCAAGTCATTCTCTTTCAGCCCCATCTACTTCACAGGGTTGCTGAGAAGATAAAATGAGCAGGGCGAAAGGACTATGTGCACTGCTTTGAACTACTTGAAGGAAATGCAGGGTACAAATGTAGTTTGAAAAACAGTTCTTCCAAGGCAGCAAATGTGGGTTTCTCTAAATTTTATCATCACAATGAATTTGCAAGATAGCTACTTGTTCAAGGTTTCCTTGTAAGATTTAGAGCTGAGTGGAGATTTGAAGGTGGAGCTCCCTGATCCAAATCACACACACTGTATATTGTAGGCGACACAGAAATCTCTAGGAGATGATGCCTAACACCAATGTTGCTGTTTTTCAACCCAGTTTATCAACCCCTAATGGGAACAGCTCTCCAAAGGCCTTAGGCTGAGCTCTTCCTCAACTTTGTCATCTGAGAGGCCTGGGAATGCCACACTTCCAGTGAAAAACCAGGACACTCTACAGGGGGCGTCTGGGAACCAAAATAATCATATGGAACCTGATGGTTCACCATCACTCTGTACAGGCTTTATTTCAAGTCTGAATTCTGCATCTATAGCTCACTACCCAAAATAACAACCACAACAGACTTGAGACACAGATACACATGAATTTCCAAAGCAACAACCGTGCAAACCTTGGATCAGTGCCTAGACTCAAGAGATGGGCTGAACGAGGGCCAATAATCTGAGACTGAAACATGGCAAGACTGTGGATGGGTGGTCCCTGGATCTGGGAAACTGACCAATGACTCTGAATGGGTCTGAACTCCTTCTAAAGGAGTAAGTCGGTAGCCTGGGGGTTGATTCTAGTTCCAACACCATCACTAGCACCACAGTTGTCTTCAGTGGCTAGGACTGCATTTTATCAGCTTCAGCTGGTGAGACAGCTAGGGGCAGTCTGGGACCATGATAGTTTACGCACAGCGGTCCATGCACTGGCAGCCTCAGTCCTTAATTCTGCAATGTCCTTTATGTGGAGCCTGCTCCAGAAGCTTCAGCTGCTGCAGAATGCGGCAGCTCGATTACTGATAGGAATAGCTTCCTGAAAGCATGAAATAACTGCTGTGGGAACCACTCTGGCTGCCTGTATGCTACTGGACCAGGTTCAAGGTTTTAGTACTAGTGTATGAAGTCTTAAACAACTTAGGACCTAGGTACCCTACAGAGTGCTTCACTCCTTATAGAAGTGAAGATAAGTGAAATCACCAGGGACTGAGCTTTTGAAGATGCCCCATGCCTCTGAAATCAAACCTCTCTACATTCAGCACAAGACATTCACAGTAGCCCTGCACTGTAGAATACCTTCCCAATAGAGGTAAAGAAAATCTGTACAGTGTGTGTACAGATTTCAACATGCCATGAAGACATGTTCACTTCAACAAGCATTTTAAGAATGCTAATTTTTTTATCTGATCACACTTGATTTATGTTATTCTGCATTCTATTATTTGGTACTCACTTAAGAGGGGACACTGGTGGCGCTGTGGGTAAAACCTCAGTGCCTAGGACTTGCCGATCGCATGGTCGCGGTTCGAATCCCTGCGGCGGGGTGCGCTCCCGTCGTTCGGTCCCAGCGCCTGCCAACCTAGCAGTTCGAAAGCACCTCCAGGTGCAAGTAGATAAATAGGGACCGCTTACCAGCGGGAAGGTAAACGGCGTTCCGTGTGCTGCGCTGGCTCACCAGATGCAGCTTGTCACGCTGGCCACATGACCCGGAAGTGTCTGCGGACAGCGCTGGTTCCTGGCCTATAGAGTGAGATGAGCGCACAACCCTAAAGTCTGGCAAGACTGGCCCGTATGGGCAGGGGTACCTTTACCTTTACTCACTTAAAAGATCTATGGTTATTGGCAATTTGTAAATATTTTAAATATTTAAATTATTAAATTAAGTTCAATTAGTCTGAGTATAACTTACACTACCTCCCCTCAGTTAGCATGCTCAAAAAGTCAATTTTTAAAATAGGCGTCTATTTTTAGCAGACCACTAGTATCACTTAAGAACGGAGAGTATTAAGCTGGAAATCAGCTTTAAAACTATGACCTGGCATGCAAGGTTTCAGCCATGAGTAAATGTTTACAGCTAGTTCTTAACATCTAAAAACAGGGGTTCATAACATGCCTTCAAGTTGGTGTGATCAGGCGCCATTGTAATTATATAAATTGCAATGGTCTGTTGACAATTACAAAACTCATTTTGGTTTGCCACAGAGGCAAACAAAATTTCTGTTCATTATAATTTTACTGGCATATGATGTCATAACATATAAGCACGCTGAAACAATCTGGTTCTTTTCCAGCCAAAATATTAATTGCATACTAAGGATCCCTTAGGACCTCTCCTTGTATGGCTATCAAATCACACTCACACACACCACACCACAAATAAAGTATTACTGTATCAGGCATTTTTTTCATATTGCATTTCCTGTATTTTTGCAGATGGCATAAACATTCCTAAAAGAGTGCTTGCCTCTAGAAACCTCTTAATGAAACAAGTAACATTACAAGCTGATATACAGGCTGTGCACATTTAATTCCTCCTTTTCCATGCAAATTATATTTGTCAGTTTTGTATTATAAATAACTTATATTAAGCATACTGATTGCTCCCTTCACAATTTTCATAACTCCCTAATGACTTTTTGTGTAAATATGTTGGGTTGAGCCAAATGTTCTCCAGAGAACATTTTCAGCACACACAAAAAACAGACTTTCAAGGGCCTCAAAATATTCACCAGAATATTTTTTTAGCACAGGTTCCCAGCTATGTAACTATTATGCATAGCTGGTTGGATTTTGATGAAATGACAAGCTGTAGTTAATTTTTAAAAATTTAGGTAAATGCTTCTGATCTCATCAAAGTAATGTAGAAGTCCAAAGCTCATTGTAGCTCATTCCCATAGTGATGATGATGATGACGATGATGATAAATTATTTGTACCCCACCCATCTAACTGGGTTGCCCCAACCACTCTGGGCACCTTCTAGCATATATAAAAACATAGTAAAACCTTAAACCTTAAAAAACTTCCCTATGGAGGGCTGCCTTAAGATGTCTCCTAAAATATATATAATTACTCAACTCCTTAACATCTGATGGAGAGCATTCCACAGGGTGGGTGCCACTACCGACAAGGCCCTCTGCCTGGTTCCTTGTAGCTTTACTTTTCGCAGTGTGGGAACCACCAGAAGACCCTCAGTGCTGGAACTCAGTGTCTGGGCTGAATGATGGGGGTGGAGACGCTCCTTCAGGTATACAGGGCTGATTTATTATTTATTAATTATGGATTTATCATAATGTCCAAACCACCTTAGAGTACACAAAGCATTTTTAAAATTCCAAAGTGGTATATAAATAATAAGCACTAGTAGTACTAAAGGTAAAGGTAAAGGACCACTGGATGGTTGAGTCCAGTCAAACTTGACTATGGGGTGCGGCATTCATCTCACTTCAGGCCGAGGGAGCCGGCGTTTGTCCACAGACAGCTTTCTGGACCGTGCGGCCAGCATGACTAAACTGCTTCTGGCACACGGAGGGCCATGACGAGTCCCACAGCACATGGTAATGCAGTTTACCTTCCCACCACAGTGGTATCTATTTATCTACTCACACTGGTATGCTTTCAAACTGCTAGGTTGGCAGGAGCTGGGACAGAGCAACAGGAGCTCACCCCATCGCGTGGACTAGTAGTACTATCCCCCTAATTCAGTAGTTTCTAGTCTGAAAGAAAAATTATTCAATTAGCAGGATTTCTATAACTCTTCTATGCTATCATATGTTTTTCTGGAACGGGTATAATCAGTTTATATAACTTCCTCTTCTGTTTGTACATACCTGGAAATCTTGTAAGAGCGTGATTATGTCAATTGTTACAGCAAACAGAAGCAGTTGCTTAAACTGTCTACCCCAGAGATAGGCAGGTTAGGTCTATAAGCTGTATTTCGCTGATCAATAAAATCTGATGTTGACCTTGGCCAAGGCTTTACAAACGGAGGTGGGGGATGTGGGAAAAAAGTTACGGTGATTATAAAAAGGATTGCAATTAAGTTTTGTAATGTACTTCAGCCATATTATATAAAGCAAGGAATTCTAATGTTCCTATGCAAAGTGGAAAGACAGAACATCCAAGTCTCTTATCTACTTCAGCTCTTTAAAAAAATTCCCATGAACTGCATTACTCTCCAGTCTTAACAGTCTGCAGAGTGGTTAGTAAGAACATTTTCCAAAAACTCATTAGAGTCCAAGAACATAAACAATGCTACATCTCTAACTGTAGCATCATCTTTTTCCTACACTGAAAAGAACATTGCATTTGACAACATAGTGGCCATGTAAACAAAAAAGAATGAAGTGCCTCAGCCACTTAGTCCAGTACTATATTTACCACTACTGATGCTACAGAGATAAAGCTAAGCTGTGCAACTTATTCAGATGGTATATTATACAATCTAGATTATTAAACTACTTGAAAATCAGGGAACACAGATGTAGGCATAAACAACCAATTCTCCAACAGAGAGAGGTAAACAGTCAGTTGCCAAATGGTTTAAGCAAAGGTGATGGCCTCTTCTTATCTATTAATTAGCAAGCTAGAAAAAGGAGTTTAGACTTAGAAAGCAAATGTGCTGAAGAAAGAATTATTCAAGACAGTTAGCCAAGTAATAGATAGATGTGCACTGTATGTGCGCACATGGAGTATGACCTGAATTTTACATTTTACATTTTACATTTTGATGGTACAGGGAGCAGAAAAAAGGAGGAAAGCAGTAGGGATGCTTTAGTGCAGCTTCACATACTTAGTCCTATTTTCAGTAGGTAGGTAGAGACTAAGGAGTTAAGCCAAAGGCTTCACAGAAGTGGTGTTTTTTTTGTGGACAGATTTGAAAGGCGGGAGAGAGGTGGCGTGATTTGTCCCAATGCCACTGATGAAGTTTTGGTTACGAAATCCATAACCAGAATTATTCTTCACTCATCTTCAGGCCCTCTATGCTTTCAAAGAACATAATACGGCTAGAAAGCCCTTTGTTTTGTCAAAAATGTACAGCATCCATAAAGGACCATCCTTTCTTGACAGACCCATACAAAATGCTTCCCCCACCTCTGGAGCCCTAATGCTAATCACTATCATCCAATGTGATAGCTACTGGCAATGGCACAGCACATCACCTGCATGCTCCCTTGCCACTGTGCTCCAGGGACCGCTTTCTCAAACAGATGTTTCTGCTTTTTAAAAGTCACAGGAAATGGGCTGACTTTCCCCCTTTTCCTTTCCTAGAAACAAGCACTAGCACAGCTGTACTCCACACTTCCCTTAAAACAATGTGTGTGGGGGGGGTGCGCGCGTGGGAAGTGTATGGTAATGGAAAGCAAGGCAAAATAAAAGTCACTGTGCAGATAATTAACAACTATTAATTCAATTTAAAACCTAATCCAATGATGGCAGTGCACCGAAGCCGAGTTGGATAACATAGAAAACGAAGAAACACAGTTATTTCTCTTTCTGTAATCGGAATCCAGCTTCATTCAGTTTTAGCCTAAGGAACTTAGATGAAGGAACCAGGTTCCTTGCTTCTAGCAACCAGCTGGTTACTAAACTGAGCCATCAGGACCTGCAGTACAGATTTTGCTCTCCTTAAAGGCATCCTGGTCAGTCCAAACCCTGAATACACTGACTGGACTTCAGTGGCTCTCCAGGCCTTTAACTAAGCAGCGCTCTTTCTGGCCTTGTGTTCAAGCATTGATTCACTACTCCCTAGCCTGACTTCCCACTTCTGGCCAGAACAAAATTTATGGAGCAACATGACGATTCCTAAAGCAGGCAGCTAATTGGAAGGGATCATCGTAAGAGATACCAAAAGAACAAGGTGAACAGGTTGCACCTGAATAAGCCACAAGTTCTTGGGGGGAAATGTCCCAAAGTCTTTGCTTTACCAGGGCAGACACACTGCCATTTCCCATTTCACAGAATAGTTGGGAAATGATCTAGGGGTCTTAGTAGACCACAAGCTTAACATAAGTCAACAGTGCGATGCAGCAGCAAAAAAAGGCTACTGCTATTCTAGGCTGCGTCAACAGAGGTATGGGCATAGCCAGGGGGCGGGGGGCGCAGATGCCCCTCCTAAATCAAGTAAATAAATAAAAATACTTAACTGACCAACTGTGTCGCAGATAACTCAGTTTTCCCACCCCCACAACGTAAAACCTGCCCCCGCTAAAATAAATCATGGCTATGCTCATTAATAGAAGTATAGTGTACCGATCAAGGGGCCACACCTTGAAAGCCTGAGTTCATTCTGAGCTTTGGCCCACTTGACCTTCTCCCTGCAACTGTTAGCTACTCTTGTATACTTCTCCTTTGTTTTTTCTTCTTTCTTCCACTTCTTGTACATTCCCTTCTTACTTTCCTATATATATATAAGATCCTTAAGCAGCCACACCATTTTCTTTAGGTGTCCCCCTCTTTTTCTTGTTGGAATTGTCTGCCTTTGTGCCTTCAATATTTCAC
Source organism: Podarcis tiliguerta (assembly GCF_965153285.1). Classification (NCBI taxonomy): domain Eukaryota; kingdom Metazoa; phylum Chordata; class Lepidosauria; order Squamata; family Lacertidae; genus Podarcis; species Podarcis tiliguerta. The sequence goes on along the minus strand of NC_139540.1, from coordinate 31,754,808 downwards.
CTTTAAGAAACTCCCAACCATCTTGGGCTTCCTTCTCTCTGAGTATTTCTGACCAGGGGACTTCACACTCAGCTTTCCATTCCCTGTGTATAATAAAACCCTAGAGGACATAATCACTTCCTCTCAAGGTTCCTTGTACTTCCACTTCATCAGTCAGTTCCTCCCTGTTGGTGAGGACCAGGTTCAAGAGAGATGACCCCTTGTTGCTTCTTCTACTTTCTGGGAAATGAAATTGTCAGCAAGGAAATCGAGGAATTTGTTGGACCTTACATTCTTGGCAGAGTTTGAATTCCAACAAATATCAGGATAGTTGAGGTCTCCTATAACTACTATATCTCTCCTTTTTGAAGGAGAATGGGCAAGCATCCATTATAGGCAACTTTTTGTGCAACAAGCTATGTTCAAAAACTACAATAGGTGTTCCCAGATAAATGTGCTAAAAACTCTGTTCTTATCTTAAAAATAAAGATCGGGAGCCAAAGCTTTAAGACTGCCAACCAGTCTCTTATCTCAAAAGGACATGGTCCCTTTCCAAAAATATAGCTCCATTAGGAACACATATTGGGATCTGCAGAAGGGCTCAAGGGAATTTAACTTGAACAGCATTTGACTCAGACAACACTCCCCTAATCCAAACAGCAGCTCCAAAAATAAATTAGAAAGTTACCCTCGAATTAAAAATGTTAATATCTGCAGGGATATACTGACCACCTTAGGTATAGAAAAGGTGTAGTATAGCAGATGAATTAGCTTGAGCTTTCTGGGATGCAAAGGATATGTGACAGAGTATGATGGAATACTACCCCCAAATATTGGAAGCTTTTAACTTGTTCCATAATTTGGTTATTCAGAATTCTGCTTAACCCCTAATCCATATATATATATAGCTAGCAGATGTCCTTTTGGGTCATTTTCAAGATCAATCAGAAACAGACTGAACAAGGTGGGGCAAGTATACATCTTTGCCTAGCTCCCTTGGCCATGGACATATCTTTAGTAAGCTGTCCAATTGCCACATCTAATTTGTAAAAGGCTATTGCTAGTGGTACCTCAGGTTAAGAACTTAATTCGTTCCGGAGGTCTGTTCTTAACCTGAGGTACCACTTTAGCTAATGGGGTCTCCCGCTGCCACCGCACAATTTCTGTTCTCAGCCTGAAGCAAAATTCTTAACCTGAGGTACTATTTCTGGGTCAGCAGAGTCTGTAACCTGAAGTGTCTGTGACCTGAAGCATCTGTAACTTGAAGCGTCTGTAACCCAAGGTACCACTGTAGCTTGAATAAGGGGGGGGGGGGGAGACTTTTATCAACAAGAATGTCATCTAACAATGTCATTTCTGCCACAGCTTGCCCTAATCAAAAAGTGCCTTAATATCCATGAAGACAGTAAACAGCTTTTCCTGCAGGGGTCTTGGATATTTTTTAACAAGGTGGCAAAGCACAAGACAGTAGGTAAAGGGTTGAGTGGTTCTCTCTAAATGCTGCTTGAAAATCAGTAAGTATATTCTGATTCCAAAAAAGTAAATTAATCTATTAAGAACCTAGGATATAACTTCGCCATTAACTGATAGCAAACTGCTAAGTCTCTAGATTTCTGGATCATTAGCTTGACCCTTTAAAAAAATGAGTACTAATGGTGCTCTCTTCTAGCTAGAAGGGATCATATTAGAACTGTTTATTGTAGTAATAAGGGCAGTCAACAATAGCTAATACACTTAAAAGCTCTGCAAGAATATAGTCAATTCCTGGAGTCCTTTTCACTCTTCAGCTAATTATATTATACTGTATGTGAAACATCTTTCGGAGAGACTGGGTTCTATTTTGTGGGGCTGCTAATACAGAACCATAAAGAGGGTCTACATTGGATGCAAGGCCATCTAGGAATGTAACAATGGGTCTAAAGTGGTCCTCCCAGACCTGTGCCAAGATACAACAATTTAGAACTTCAAATCAAGAGCATAAAGCTCCCAAAGTCAGCTAGCAGAAGGTTCTAGAGTCGTTATTAAGAGAAGCATTTAAAAGCAGCAACCATGAATCATTCTGACACTTTTTATGAGACAATAAGGTCTGATTTCCCACCCCCACCCCCGTTGAAAATAGCTTGGGGAAAGATAGTTTTACCCCAATTTCCTGTAAGAAATATAGGAGCCTCTTAGTGCTCTTTTCATCAAACTGCGCTCATCAAACCATTGGATGCTTCCGGATTTATTGGGACCAAAACTCCTGGGAGAGAGATTTTGTTCATGTGTTATGACCTCCTGGAGAAGTTGTATTAGCTTCTCAATTGCCTCCATAATGGTAGTAGAGGGTTTCTCAGACAATATTATAGATTTATGTAAACTGGGCCGCTGTGACAGAGCTTAGTATCAACAAGGTGACCATTTAGTTCTTAACTTCTGAGGGCCTTCAGTTATAGAGTTAATTTGGTGAGATTGGATTGATCACAATGTTATGACAGTCAAGGTGTTATACTCTCATCCATTTTAATACTTTAAGAAAACTATTATGAGACAAAACACTATAACCACCCTATTGCTAAGATTCTGGAAAAAATAGATATGAAATAATAGGAAAGTACTGGAAAAAGCTTTTGGGTGAGCTTTCTGCAGTCAAAGCTAAACACAAATGACAAATTCATACTGCCCTCTGATGGCCTAGGAGAATTATTCTACGTTGCACTGCTGCAGCCACTTGACTAAGTCATTATGAACATAATAACTCTCTCTCTCTGCATCTCCTGTAGATATAGTTCACAGTTCTCCAAATATGGACACAAGTAAGGACACTGTAACCTGCCTCCTTTCCCATATCTAGTTTCTACATTACTCCAGCTGTGTGGAAGCCATCATAAAAGTTTTCATGGGACACCATCTCTAACCAAATCTAACCACATGAGCTAAGCAAATCATACCCTCATATCACATCAAATCTCTTCTCCAATCACAAAGGCACAGGGTAGCATTCCCCAGGGATTTTCTTGCAGCTGTGTTCAAAAGTGAAAAGAAATCATGGGGAACAGATTGACAGCTACTTCAAAATTCACTGCACATAACTGTATGACAGGAAAGCAGCCTTCAGCCATAGGGTAGGTCATATAGAATCCCTCACCTCCTCAGAAGAACAGGGAGGCAGGTAACACCAGGCTTACTGTGTGGTCAGAAACTATGGAGAGTTGTCTTTCCATAACATGATTAACTTTCCATCCAAAGTAGTAAACAATACAGCAAATGCATGACATGAAACCCCACAGGTTTGTTTTGTGCTTAATGAAAGCAGCTTCATAAGGCTGTGATTTTGAGTAGGGATGGTGGTAGGGCTTAACCACCTGTAGTTTCCCCTGCTCAAAATCATCCCTCAGTTACAGATCCATTTTACAAGGATAATTACAGATTTGAACCCAAGGAGGAAAAGTCAGTGGAGAAATAATTACATGCAGGTGCACCACCCCTCAGCTCAAAATCACAGCCTCCTTGCTTTTGATTTACAAAAAGGCTGTTGGATTTTCCTTACATGCAGTTTGGGTGTAATGTGTAGATTACCCTGTAGTTAGCCTCTTGAGAAGTACACTAGTACATGAAAACTGAATGCAAAAGCCTTTTGTTGCTGTTTTAAAAAGGTAGGATCATTGGATCTGCTCATACTTCAAAAGCATACCTCTGCTAAATAAGTTGGATACTAGTTCTGATTCATTTGTGGGTTTTGTATGCCCAAATTTGAAGAAACCAGGAGGATGCAAAGGACTGAATGAATCCCAATGTCCTACCCCAACAGAGACATGCTATTATTTTACTATACTTGCACTGGCTAGTGGGGTTTGAATAGTCACAGCTTTCCCAGTGTATCCCTGAAAACAGACTGCCTACTACAGAGCAACATCACTGGAGAGAGAGCTAAAATTCACCCAACTCTCACAGGAGTCCCAGTGCAGGACTGCCCCTTCTTACCCTGTATGCACACCAAACCACAATCAGGGTGCTGCATTCAAGAGAGTAGGCTCACATGCAAGTAAGTCCCTGTAGGGTAATCATCTCTGAATGACCCAAGCAAGAAAGCCAAGCTACATGCTGCAGGGACATTTTGTAAGTGTTACGATCTCAGTCTTTCCAATTCATTCTGTACTTCAGGAATCTGAATTGGACTATTCTGAACTCCCCTGCCAAGAACATTCCATGTTTAACGTTTGCTTTATTTCTTTTCACTTAAAATATTTCTATCCCACTTTTCTGCTTCTCCCCATCCTGCCCTAAACAGGCACATGTGGTTCCACATTCTTCCTAGGATTGTCAGGGAAATGCAAGTCCTTCAAACATTAGGTTGGCTTGCCTGCTCTGGTGGACAGTTCTCCAGATGAGTTGCAAGTTTCAATATGAGAATTCACTACCAAGCCCTTTTGGCTATCTTTAGAAATATTAGCCAGGGAAATGGCTTGCATTGAAGGGTGCATGAGAATAAGGCACTGGGAGGGGGAAATGGGAATGCATTTCAAATCCATCGCCACCCAAATTATTTGCACAACATTTCCCACTTTGGCTGTACTAAGAAACAAGCTGCTTTGATAAAAGAATAGCAGTATGTATTTTTAAAAATTCTACACTTTGATTAATATACAACACAGTCCAACCCCCTTATCTACCATGCTGGAAGAATGGGAGGCAGATGGAAGCTACCAACAGTGTTAGCCAATGGAAATCCCAAAATGGGGTATTTATGGGGGTGGGGTAGGCTGGCTCAGGATCTAGAAGATCATGTGCTGCCATCATGAGACAGCAACAGGACTGATCTGGGTCACTTTGATGCACCAACCTGGGAGCTGGCACAGTGAAGCAGTAGGGCTGTGGATGCACACTGGCTGCGCTGCTTCATCAAATCTGCCACTCTCCCTGCTAGGAGTTACGACTGCAGCCCTAACGAAGAGATTAATCAACTAAAGAGTTGCTTGATAAATTGGTAGAGGCCAACACAGCATCCACTGAGGCTGAGCCACTGAGAGTTCAACGCACACTTGCTTGTTTTATTTTCTTTTTATTTTCTGGGGATGTTTGGGCTCTGGGATAGTATATTTTATAAGGAATGAAAACATAAATACTATTCTAATAATCAGTAGTATTTTTTGTTTATTGTATGTACTTCCTTCAATGTATCAAAAAGCACCTATATTGATATTTGCAGATTTATTTTTATTATTGGCAGATTTAACATATAAAAAAGAAAATGAAAAATGAATACACAGCAAATGGTTAATCAAGGAAAAGAAAATATTATCCTGTGCCACCTTGATTTATTTAGACCTCTAAACATCTATATCCCTTCTATCTTCTACCATGGGATTCAAGACAGTGTACATGACGTTCCCAGGTGGTCTTCCATGTAGGAAATGACCAGATTGACAGCTGCTTAACACAGCAAGTTGGCAGCAACATCTGTCCTTTGACCATGCCCTGGGACCACTGTGTGGGAGATCTCTTTTGCGATAATGCTATAATCATTCTTTGATTTGGGGGGGGGGTGTCAATTAACTATTGGTGGGGGAAGGCAGAGAAACTGATGATCACATGCCCTTAGATGACCAGGTTACAAAACCATAATGATGTTAATAATGCCTAACTGGATCAAAATGCTTAGAAAACACAACTGTCTCCTGGGGGTTGGGGATGTTCCCAGATGGAGTAAGGGTATTTTGTGACCTCTATTGACGAAGCTGCTGCTACAGATCACTTTCACAGGCTTTCATAGGCTTCTGAAGCTTGTGAATTGCAATCATATCCACATTTACCAGAAAACAAATGAATTCAGTGAGACTTACTTCTGAATAGTCGTGTATAAGATTGTACTGTCAGTCTTTAAAAAATGTAGAGACCAGCTTGAAAATGAAAGCTTTGCTATTCTCACATAACAGCTGTTGAGAGATCACATCCATTCTTAGGAATGTCTTAAACGGGAGATTTGTAAAATGCAGAATTGCGGTGGGGTTGTTTTTTAAAAAAATAATAAGCCAAATGCTATCCAGTAACAACATCTGCAAACTGAAGAATGCCATAAATATCTACTGGGATGGACGAACAGTTCCGTTTCCTGCTAACTTTCCAGATGCAGCTTCTCAATCTCATCCAGAAGGAAAGGGAAATTTCAGAATTCAGAGCACACTTGAAGCAGATAAGATGTCAACTAATGAAAAGCAAGAAGTAGAAATGGGAGGCTAAAAAGCTGCCCTGAGCTTGCTTTCTGAAGAGCAGTCAGAACCAGGAAAATTAAAGGAACACTTGAAAACACACAAACCTCTGATTGTACATGCCTCGAAAGTTATAATTTGCTCTGTAGTTTGGAACTGGCTTTTGATCTAACGGCCTATAGATGGCGGGCTCTCCTCTTTTCATAGCAAGACCATTCAACTCCACTGTTGGGGTAATGCTGCCTGTCAAAAATAAGAAGATATAACCAGCATTTAAGAAGTGAAATAGAAATACAAAGTTCAACACTGCTTCCATTTTTAACTTAAATTATTAGTGGTTAGAATGCAGAACTGGCTTTTAAAAAATCAGATCTAGATTTGGGTACAAGATTCTACAGACGTCTCAGGCATGGAGGTAGTCTTGTTGATTTCATTTATTTTTATATGGTTTTTAAAAAATATTTATAGCCTGTCCTTCATCCATTCAGATACCAGATTTTTACTGAAACTACAAAAGGCAGCAAGCAGTCTGCATCCTCTACGGTGCATTTTCTTAGCAATGTTTGCTAAGCAGGATGGAGCAAATGATATTCCTACCTAGATGGAAAATCTTAACTATGTATGAAAGCACAAAGGATAACAGGCATATTTTGCTCCCAATAAAGATACATGAAAAAAGCAAGCATGAATTGGTTTCCTAGGGCATGTGCACTCACATGGCTATTCCTACATTCCTGTGCACAACTGTAGCCAAGAACCAGCTTTTCTCACTGGTGCTTTTGAGACTCCTAACCCCACTCCTCACACACAACTGGCCAGCTACCAAGTTCTTGACACAGTCCCTCTACTGCAGAGGTGGGGAAACTGGATGCAGCTGGTGGCTGGCCGGATCTCTATCTCCCTCATCCCCTGCAGGCCAAGTCTGTCACTCCCCTGGCATCACAAAGACATCAGGTGATCTACTTTTGCCCACAGTTTGGAATCAAACCATACAAAGCCACAGCTCTGTGCTTTGCAAATGCCAATGATCTGTCATCTACCCACCACTAGGTTGAGTGGCTTTCTCTGCAACGGCCTCACAACTTTTGAATTCATTGCTAACCAATGAATTAAACTTCAGAGAGGCCTTAAAAACTCACTCATTTTCACTAGCTTATTCATTAGTGACTCTCTGTGCTGCTAATGAGTGCCTTCTCAATAGCAAATGGTTTTGTGGAAAAAAATGTGTTTTATTTTTGAACTGAAAGTGTATGTATTACTGCCAGGTTTTATAAATGTTTGTATGTGTTAAAGAAGATTTGGTATTCTACTTCTGTTTTACTATTGTTGGAAATTGTATTTTTATCTGGTATTGCATAAGCTGCCTTGAGTATGTTTTACTCATAGTCTATAAATACTTTAAATAAATAAAATGTATTTGGTTTCTAAAATTCTTGCATTTTCTTCACAAGTAGCACCCAAGATAGCTTACAGAAGCAAAACAAAAAGAAATGCAATAAAACATTTTATAAGCAGTGTGGCATTGTAATATCTTACAAAACTCCTCCTAGTGGTGTAGCAATGAAAACTACTAGCCCATTTGCAAAGCTAAGAAGGTCTAATATGGTTTAAAAATTGGATGGGAAACCGCATGTTGTGATTCCTGCATTGCAGGGGGTTGGACCAAGTGACCCTCAGGGAAATCTCTTCCAACTTTACAATTCTATGAAACAAGTTTCACATCAATTTCTTTACTGGGTGGTCTTCCATGTAAGAACTGAATATTGTGAAGCTACCCTATATATAGGATAACTAACACCAGAAAGGCAAAATAATACACTGTATTAGACCAAATGTCACTCCACACAACACTTTATCTTTGTAATTTGCACAGAATAAGTGCCGGTAATTTTGTACTGATAAAGAGAACTATTTATAAATTATTATTATTATTTGTTAGTTTAATTTTAAAACATCCTACATCCATTTAAACCATGCAAGGCATAACAGGTCAATCACATGAATACAACACACAATAAAAACAGATCTTTGAAAAATCTAAAACAATCATTACAACATACACAGCAGAAAACATTAACAATGACACTAATGACTAATATTCATGCTTAGTCTACAAAAAACCTGAATGAAAAAAACACAGCTTAAGTTGGCATCAAAAGGTAGCTACTGAGGGTGGCAATCATACTTTCAGAGGGAGGGTGTCCAACAGTCAATGTGCCAGTACAGAGAAGGCCCTGTATTGTGTCACCACAGAAAACAGAAAGCACCAGCAAACTTCCTCTGCCAATCTCAACAGATGTACTGGGAATGGCAAGGCATTGCCAATATGAAGTGAAATACCCCAAAATGTAGTAATCTACATTCTATAGACTGTAGAATGTAGTAATTTACATTCTGAAACAAATTCTACATTCAGAACTCTTGTTAGTTCAGCTTTGGAGAGTCTCAAGTTTTATTTTAATATAGATCAGTATGAAACTGCTATAGTAGTAAAAGTTTTATCATCTCATTTTGACAAATAAAGCAGAAACACACAACATTTTAGTTGGTCCTGTCATGATCTTACTATACCAACAGAACTGTTACTAGTGGTGATTTTCTGTCAAAAACATAGTTTGCTTTTAGAAAAGTGATATAGTAGATCTGATGTCCCTCCTTTTGCAATTTAGCAACATAGGTTTTGAATCACAAGTGTTCTACAGCCCTCTGCTGGTCAAACAGTGCAAAATGTATAACCGAACGCATCCTTTGAATGTACTTTCTCATGACACCCTCTTGCAAAGACACGAGTTAAAATTCTTCCTTGTCTAGCTTTATTAAGATAAATAAGCAGTTCAAATGTGTTGATTTTGTGTCTGGTCACTATTCCCTCCCCCAACAAATTAATGCAGTTCATATTAATGCAATTTACATACTTTGGAGCTGAATCTTGCAGAAATATGAAAGCTCAATAGCTCTTGCTATATAAAATGAATAATTATGCAATCTCATGATAAGAGTATAGCTTTTCATCATTTTGCTGATTCCTGTTTTCCAGCTTCACTTATGGTTGCTATATACCGCAGCTGAAATGACACTAACCCAGGCTGAACACATTCATGAATATTGTGGCAAGTAGAATGGTGACTTACCTGGATTATTATTAACATTGTTTTTGGGTGGTCTAGGTGCTGGTTTGGGGAGGGTAGTTTCACTCAGAGCTTTGCTAGCAGCAGAATGATGAGCCTTTTTAATACTGCTTCCTTCAGCATCCCATGTCTGCTCTCCAAGAGTCAGCTGCACCGTGAACATCTTCAAAGACGTAAAGGGCAAGTAAATAAGGCCAATGTTAGCAAGAGCAACCCTTGTGAAATATGTCATCTACTCTCCAGAGATTTTGGATTGACTCTCATCAGCCCTAGCAAGCACAGGTGACTAGTGAATATATTACCTCTAGTTTACAAGCACCAGGTGTATCTGCATGTTCATATTGCCCACCACCACTTTTTTGCACAGCTGATGGAACAACTTCAGAACTATTGGTAATGTGGGTGGCAAATTTCCCACTCCCGGAGTGCAGGTGTCCTTGGAAGCACTGCACAGAGCTAAGGAGGAAGTAAGAAGAGCAATGCTCTTCCCCACTTCTTCTTTCAGCTGAGATTAGAAGCTGAGCAGAATGATCAAAAGGGAATGTTAGCGAAAGGGGAGCAACCTGTGAGACTGGAGTGGAGACCAGGGGGAAAATACACACACAAAAGTCAGGACCATTGAAACTGATCCTCTTGAAATGGCTTGTTTTCATCCACACCCACCATAAACCACAAATCACATTAATGAAATGTAGAAATCATGGGCCTGGTATTTTCCTGTACTGCCATGGCAGCAAAACAGGGACCAAAGGGACAAATCCTTATAGATCCTCTTATTTTTTACTATCAAATCATAGGTCACCTCTGTGACCCTGCATTCTGAGACTTGTTGGTGTTTTTTGTCTTCCTATGTAAAAATGAAAAAGATTGAAAAGGATCTCTGCCTTGGCTCAGTGTCACAGTCTGCCAATTTAAGCTTTAATTTGAAGGTAGCTTTGGAAGGGCCCTATGTCTATCTCATATATTAGTTTCACCTTTTAAGTTGAATTACTGAAATAAATGAACTTTTCCACAATATTCTAATTTTTCAAGTTTCACCTGTAGAACTGCAGGGAAAAGCAAAGATCTTGTGTATGTTTCTGTATGTACCTACCAAAGCAACCTTTACCAAAGCACCCAAGTTTGGATGCAGAACTATGTAACAGCTGGCATAAGCTTAGATACTAAGGTGTATCCTTCTGTTTATGAAAAGAATTTGAATCTAGCAGATGCTCCTGCTGCCAGACAAGGGAGAGAGATTTTTCCTGACTGTTCCCTTCCCCTTGTGCCCCACCCCACCCCACCTCCCATGCTGTTCTGCAGAGGGCACAAGGGACTGTAGGGGAAGGAGAAATCTGAGAAAATGGTCTCTTCCACAATTTACTAGCAAGTCCATCCTGTGAGCAAAGTTCCACTCTGGGTCACTATAGATCCAGATGTGTATGTGTGTGTACACCCTACAATTATTTTAAGTAATGTACAAGCAGCTACACACCAGGCATTGGAGGGGGGCGTTAAAGATCTCCAAATAAATATTCCCAAAGAAGAATGGAGTCAAATTTTAATAGCCAGATCCTCTTTTATTGTATCAACCAATTATAAAGCCAACTGCATCAAAATCACTACCTGGTGGCACTGGTTTCCCTGGAAAACAGGATGATGAAGAAGGCAGAAGATGGAAAATGTTGGTTTTATGACGTCACGAAAGGGTATTTCTTCCATTTGTGGTAAAAAGGTAAAGGGTAAAGGGACCCCTGACCATTAGGTCCAGTCGTGACCGACACTGGGGTTGCGGCGCTCATCTCGCTTTATTGGCCGAGGGAGCCGGCGTACAGCTTCCGGGTGATGTGGCCAGCATGACTAAGCCGCTTCTGGCGAACCAGAGCAGCGTACAGAAACGCCGATTACCTTCCCGCCAGAGCAGTACCTATTTATCTACTTGCACTTTGACGTGCTTTCGAACTGCTAGGTAGGCAGGAGCTGGGACCGAGCAACGGGAGCTCACCCCGTCGCAGGGATTCGAACCGCCAACCTTCTGATCGGCAAGTCCTAGGCTCTGTGGTTTAACCCACAGTGCCACCCGCATCCCCCATTTGTGGTAGGGGTGCATTAAAACAAAGCAGTTTTGGAACTGTGTGGTTGAAATCATAAGGGAAAGTTTGTACAACTGAGCCTTATTAAATTGCTAGCAATGTTGAAGACTGGAGTTAATTATGTGTGTAGGAAAGAAAAAAATCATATACTTAGTGGCAACCCAAAGTTATAGAACTGCAGGCATGTTACACTCAGCAAGGATTACTCTGTTCATAATCTGTTCTAACGGTAACAAATGGCATATACAATGGAAATGTATGAAGTTACCTTGGCATGAGCAGGTCCTCGTTCATTCAAGAGCTTATACAGAGGTTGAATTCTATTGAAACGGGCCAACTCATTTACCAGACACATTGGAGTTTTCTCTTTGGGGTTTGCCATGTTATCTTGTAAAGGACCTGTAAATAAAATTGATACAAGGTTGTTTTTATATGGAAACATCATCATCAGTTTGTAGAAATAGTAAAAAAATAAAAAAACACTAGCTAAAACTTTGAAAAACAAATCTCAGATACCATGTTGAAGAAAAAACTGAATTTGGATGGTAAGTCTAAAAGTCACCTAAGGTATTTTTACTTCAACCATATGAATCTTAAAATATATGTTATATAAATTCTTTAATGTTAAAGTTACTAATTACAACCTTTATGAGTACTTCAAATAATTAAAACCTGTTATGTGCTTGTCTTTGGCACATACTAAAATTTCTTGAACTCAATCTGTGTATTGCATCCATACCTGACCCGAGTCACATTCTGCTCATGCAATTCACCCAATGGTGGAAAGAGGGAGAGGAGAGGCAGTTTTCGCAGATTCCTCCCCCCCCCCCCCACACACCTGCAAGCAGTGGCGTAGCTAGCTGCTTGGGCGCCCGGGGCAGCACAAAAGTTCTGCACCCGGGGGCGGCGCAAGCCGGGGCAGAGCACACTGTACAGAACCTCCGAGTCCACAAGCCCCACGTTGACGTTTCGGGCAGCACAGAGCCTGCAGGTGTCTGAGCCAGGGCGTCACTCCCCAGAAGAGACGTGTGGCTCGGCGCACTGCAGGCCACTGATGGCATCCGGGGCGGCCCACACCCACCGCACCCCCCCTTCCTATGCCACCGCCCGCAGGCCCCTAAAAATAAAACTGCTCCAGAAGGCTGGAGGGTCTACCAGAACAACATGAAAGATGGCATGGGGGGCACCACTGCAAAAGGGAGAATCGGCTTCCATTAGCAGAAGGGCAAGTCTAGATCTAACCCATTTTTTCTGTTTATTGTTTCTCCATTTCTAGCATCTCCTCTAATCTAAGCCTTTTAATCACTGCTCCCTGAACTGAAGAAAGCTTGGGAATTGCTAATATTTTATTCCTCCTGTGATTTCATTTCTTCTCCTATTGTTTATGTTCATTAACAACACAAACTTTCATTGCAGGTTTACTTTTGGGGCCAGTGTTTCAGTTTACAAGGACAGGAACAATGTTTTACTTACAGAGCTACAAAAGAAATACCACTTGCTGCCAAAAAAAAAACAACAACAAAAAAGTCTTAGACATTTTGTCCTAGTGTAGAAAACACACTTGGATAACTTCATGCAGTTTTAAACGTTTCAGTAGAAGGTACAGTCAAGCTGGGAGAGAGGTGAGTTCTTTTCAGGGCTTCTATAGAGTCCAGGAAACAAAACTCTACTTTAAGCTAAATTCAGTAAAAGCAGTGAAACTGTACTAATTGTGTTTTAGGTGTTTTTGAGTATTTCTTTCATTCTGTGCTCTTTGTGAATCACTTATTCCAACCCCCCTAACGCTGATAATACAAAATGAAAATACAATTTAAATCCACCACCGCCTTACCCTGTGAGTTGCTAGAAGGTATGGAATCCACCTGACCAGTTGTGGAATTATTACAATTGACAGCTGCTTCTGGAATGGATCCATTCACTGAGGGCTGAAGAACCACTGAACCTGTTGCTGTTACTGGTGGGGTTAGCACTGCTGGAGACTGGGGAGATCCAGAGTGATTTGGTGTGGTCTGCATCATGACTTGTGCCATTGATTTTTACTGAAGGGGGGAAAGATACACCAAAGTATTAGTATTATTTTGTGCTTCTTTCCATCCGTAAGGGAAAGCACAAATATGACCAGCAATCCAAATGAACTGTTCAAAAACGGTTTTCAATTAAAGAAATTATCAGTCTTGGCTGTATTAGCTACGTCTTTCATATTTTCAGCTCTGATGCCAGGGCCAGACCAAGACATTTTGGCACCTGAGGTGAACCACAAAATGCCTCCCCCCCCCCCACACACTGCCAGAGAAGAAGGAGTGAGTGAAGACCTGCATCAGGAACAAAGTAGAGGGATAAAGATCCACAGCGGGATCTGCTGCCTGAGGTGGTTGCCTCATCTTGCCTCATGGGTGGGCAGGCCCTGTCTGGTGCTTTACACCAACTGAATACAGACTCTTAAGGGCACCTTCCATGGGAGAGCTTATTGGTGGCTTCTCCCTGGTTTGGAACTTTTTGCACTCGAGGTCTGACAAAGCCTGAACCACTTGTGTTTGTGAGAGGGGATGTTATTGTTTTGTTTTTGTGCTTTTATCCTGTATTTTTATTTTGTGAACCACCCTGAGATCTTCGGATAAAGGGGAGTATATAAATTTAGTAAATAATACAGCCGTACCTTGGATCTCAAACACCTTGGCTCCCGAACAAATCGGCTCCTGAATGATCAAAACCCAGAAGTCGCTAATCATAACCCCCATGTAAATTGTGGGCTTACTGTACAGAGTTTATCATTTCCTTCAACTAAGCAGTAGCTGTCAATCAATGAAATCCTATGCACCTCTACAAAGAATTAAGTCGCATTGAGTTCAATGGGACTTTCTACCATGTAAGTGCATGAGACTGTGGCTAATGTTTTCACTGAAAGGCTCTTGAACCACCTGACTAATTTGCAACAGCAAGGGTGTTATTCAAAAGACTATTGCATGTAGTCAATATTTAAAGTGCCGGAGATAAAGTTATTGGTACTGGGCTAAAATGATATCAGCCATTGGGCCATGACATCTGGCTGCTCAACCAATGGCATCAAAACTAGGTAGCTGAGTAGGCAGGTCAGAGGTCAAAAAGATTAGAGTTAATAAAAATGCAACCCATCATATTGATGTATTATTTGACAGTTTAACAATCAGAAAAGTAAAGATAGTGGCTTGCAACAATGTCCCAATTCATTTATTCTGTCTCTCGTTCCCTCTTATGAAAGCTGTCCAGAACTCCTATAAACCAAATGTTTACTCCATAACTTTTTGTCACGAACTATCTGTGACTGACACACATTTTCACATACTGCACTGCCCTTACTAAAGTTCATGTATCACTATGTATTTTAGCAACTTAAAATATTACTATGACCAGATGTAAAAATGTTTTAATGGAATTAATCAGTTCAGAGAGTAACCAATATTAAAGCACTCGTAACAGCTAATCCAATAAAACTGAAACTGGGAGAGATGTCTGAAACCAAACTATTAATGGATTAATTCAAATCAGTATGTGAAATTCCTTCAGCCTCCTTGCCCTTTCACCTTTCTGTCTCATGGTACCTCTTCTGAGTCCTCAAGCATGCCCCGCATGCTTGTCCCCAACACTGTGTGCCTAATGAAAATGAGCTAAAAGACAACTTTTCCTCAGAAAAGCTGGGTTGCTTTGCTTATAGGCACTTGGGAGTATTTATAAACATTCCAGGCCATCACACCAACTTAATCAATTGGTGTCAGATCATCACTAGCACAATACAAATATATTTTTACTTGGTATTTTTTCCTTTACTAATTGACTATACAACATATATCATCTACTTGTAAACATAACTTTGTATGATCTTTAAAACCCTGATCTTTGAAAACTAATCTATTCATTTACTTTCATTTCTAACCTACTCATTCTCTTGGGCATTACAACTAAATATCAGAAGACACAATCCCCTTGTTGAAGCTATGTAACCTGGGTGCAGTCAGTACCTGTATAGGAGATAACCACCTATGTAGACTGTCTTGAGCTCCATCATGAAAGGTGGGGGAGAAGTTAAAAAAATGAAAGAAAGCCACTGATGCCTTCCTGCATAACTTTTGTTTCTCACCTTCAAACACAATTGCAACTCCATCAGATCTAACATGACAGAGTATTACATAGGTGAGGAGGTGGGCATGCCCCACATTCATTTAGGGTTGCTGGTGGGACTGATGGGCATTATGGATTGCAGGGGGCCAACTTGTATCTGCAGAACCACTGGATTCTACACTGGATGGACCACTGGATTCTACACCAGGGGAAACTTACATCTTTCAAGGATAGTTCCTGTGTATGATGCTTTTTTATATACAGTGGTGCCTCGCAAGATGAAATTAATCCGTTCCGCGAGTCTCTTCGTCTTGCGGTTTTTTCGTCCTGTGAAGCACGGCTATTAACGGCTTAGCGGCTATTAACGGCTTAGTGGCTTTAAGAAAAAGGAAACAAACTCGCAAGAACTCGCAAGACGTTTCGTCTTGCGAAGCAAGCCCATAGGGAAATTCGTCTTGCGGAACGACTAAAAAAACGGAAAACTCTTTCGTCTAGCGAGTTTTTTCGTCTTGCGAGGCATTTGTCTTGCGGGGCACCACTGTACTGATATTACATTAATATATTACAGATATTACAGTACAGCACCACTGTACTGATATTACATTAATAAATGTAATATCAAATTGAACCTGCTGTAGAATGTAGTCACCCATTTCCAGGCAGCATCTGCACTGGTTCTGCAGATATATGCTGTTCCTCTGCAAGCCATAACTCCCATCAGTCTTGGTGGGCCACTTAATGGTTTTCTGCCCATTTTAACAATTGTATTTCACTGTGCTAAATGATGTATTATTTTTAATTGTATTTTCATTGCTATTTTTGGTTCTTACATATTTTGTATTCTACTGTATCACAATTTTAACTCCATAGAATTCAAATTTTAAAACAGTAAAATACAATAAAGAAGTGCAAAAATACAATTAAAATCTATATGAAATGTGATGGATGTACCGTTCCCTCATCTTTTAACCACAAATCTACAGACATGCCATGGGCCAACTAAATGAGGCTCACAAGAACACAGGTGGCCCAAGACCACAGTTTGGGACTCCTTGATCTAAACTGCCCTGAGCCTCTTGGAGAAAAGTCAGGATACAAATATAAAAAATGTTCATTGTTAAAATAATGGCCCAAGGCATAGTACAAACAAAACACGGCTACAACAGAACACAAAATCACATGGGGGGGAGACGATGATAGGACAAGAGATGCTTTAAGTGTTCAAGTAATTTATAGGCGGTGCAACTTGCAGTCAAATGAAGAATTCAAGCCATGCTTCCTCAGGTCAGAAGCCTCCTGCCTAACTCCACATTAAAGGATGAACCATGGGGATAAAGAAAGTGGTGAATCAAGGGTTCCCTACACAGTCCCTGGACTTGGGAATGAGCTGTGAAGATCAATACAGCTTCCACTAGGTGCCGCAGCAACTGAGCCAAAAAAAAGTCACACCCTCTCTAGGGACAGCCATGGAGGAGGAGGAGGAGGAAGAAGAAGAAGAAGAGGCTAGTTTTGGAGGTTTTTTAGCTAAGCAATGAAGGGGTCCAATAACCAGAGCTCTGCGGCCCAATAGAAACAGGTAGGTATTGATATAAAGTGGACGGAGAACTTGTTTCCCTTTTGGGAGTGGGGGGCATCCCTTATTTCAAGGCACGTCCATTCCAAGGAGGAGGAGGAGAGCGTTGGGTTCTTTCTGGCTGCTCAGGCGTGCTCTTTTATTTTGTGTTTGTTTTGCCTTGCGAGAGCAGCACGCTGCTCCCCGGGCGGCCGTCCCTCTCACCTGCGCGCCTCGTCCGCCCCGCAAGAGCGACCGACCAGACTCAGGACGACGACGACTGAGTCCCCGACCCGCCCGCCTCCGGGGCAGAGCGGGAAGGAGGGCGGCAAGGCAGGGAGGCGGCTCCCCTCACGCCGCGGAGGCTCCAGCATCTCCCGAGCCCGGCGTCAGCCGGTGCGCCCGCCTCTGCTCCCCCCCAGTCCCTCCCGGTGTCCCGTCGGGGCCCGTCCGGGCACCCCCCGCGGCCTCAGTTACCTGGTTCCCAGGGACACTTTGGAGACGCCTCCAACATCGGCAAACACTAAAGAGAACTGACCCCGCCGCCGCGCCTCGGCCGCCGCCGGCCCCAACCAACCGCTCCGCCACCCCCCCGCCGGCCGGCCGCGGCGCTAGGCCCGCAGCCGCCGCGGCCTGCTCGCCGGTGCCGGCCGCAGAGCCACGGCCTAGAGCTCCCTGGACCATCCCGCTCCCGGGCCGCCGCGGCGGAAGCCTCCCCGCGCGCGACCCCCGCCGCCGCTCCCCCCCTCTCCTGGCGGCGCAAATGGCCCCGTCCGCATCCCCTTCCCTTCGCGCCGCCCGAGCGGCGGTGGACTCGCCGCGCCCCCCAGCGGCAGCTCCGGGCACCGCAGGGCTCTTTCCGATAAACGTCGCTTGAGACCGCCGGGTTTGTGGCCCCCCGTGTGGCGAGCGCCGCGGGAAGGAGCGGAGCGGGGTTGCGAGGCGCCTGACGCCACTCGTTGCACCTGCATCGGATCCGAAACAGGAGCTCCCCTACAGACGGAACGGGCTGCGCTGGATTGTTCTTTTTTCTTCCTCCCCCGCCCCCCCCAATTGTATCCAAGCCTTTTGAGGATCAGGCTGTAGGCAAACTAGATTTACTCTTTAAGAAAAGTAGGTAGTTGGAGGCTGGAGGTTTCAAAGGCTCAACCCAAAACAGACTCCCCTCAAAAATAACATTCTGCTTCAGCAATTAGTTCTCCACGGTATTTTCTACAATTTATATTTTTATCCCATATCCTCCTCATTTTATCGCCACAACAACCCCGCAAAGTAGGTTAAGTGGAGAAGGGCAGTGATTGGCCTAAGGCCACCCGGTAAGCTTCATGACCTTTAGAATAGGGTGGCTCCCCACATCCCACCTTGAACTATTTTGGCAGCAGAAGGGGAGAAAGAAAGCAGTAGACTCTGTGCTGAGGGTGGGCGGGCTGAGCCCAGCATCCTGATAGGGATGCAGATCTCCCCCTTCCTGTTCATCAATCAGTCATATGATCATGATGGTGATGATAGTATTAATTAATACAGTGGCGTAGCGTGGGTTGTCAGGACCCGGGGCAAGGCAAGTAATTTGTGCCCCCTAACCCGTGGATTTGCGCCCCCTAACCCCCAGATGTTGCGCCCGGTGCGGCCGCCCCCGCCCCCCCATGCTACGCCACTGAATTAATAATTTTATTATTTATACCTGAGGGGGCATGGGGAGGATGTCTTTCTGTCTGTACTGCCTGCTCTCGATGGGGATGCACTACCCTAGGAGCACATCTGTGGTTTGGAGGTGCTCCTGGTTTCAACACTGTCACTGGAGGCTCAAGTGCTTCTGGGTGCCTTGGACTTCGTGGCTTGAAGTGCCTTTTTCCATCTCTAGCTGCTTCACCAGCCATGGCCCCATTTGGGCAATGATGACTGGGCCATGGTACACCAAGCTCTGATGACTTCCAGATTGGATTATTGCAATGCGCTCTACATGGGGCTGCCCTTGAAGATGACCTGGAAACTTCAACTGGTTCAAAATGAAGCAGCCAGATAGCTAGCTGGGACATAACCCCCATTTTAAAGCAGATGGATTGGTTGCTTGTTTGATTCTAGGCCCAACACACTGAAGTGTTTAAAGCCCTCAACAACTCATGTCCCAAATTCCTGAAAGACCGCTTTCTTTCCTACAGACCTCCATCCCCATGTGTTAGGATCAGCAGAGTGGGTGATAGTAAATTGTTTGAAAGTGTTTTTAACACTATGTTTTAATTGTTGCAACCCGCCCTGGAGCCTTATGATTAAAGGTGGGTAACAATACATGTTACTAAAGTTGCATGTAGAATCAAATGACTTAGGAGGACTAGCCAGGGGGCTGCTGCCATCTTTCAGAATCTGATATATGAGGCAGCCATCTCACACTCCCTAATGGTAGGGCTAGTCTAGAAGGAAAGGGCTCTGCTTGACAGAAAACTGTAATCACTAGGACCTAGCTAATGACAGGCCACTCTGAAGAGGCCAGGCCCTTGTATTGTCTCCCCCACCCAATCTCCAAAGTAGTTCTAGATATTGCTTCTCCATCATTCTCTCCTCCATCAAAACCCAAACTTTGCCAAAGTACCGTATTTTTCGCCCTATAGGACGCACTGGCCCATAGGACGCACCTGGTTTTTTTTGGGGGGGGGGAATAAAGGGGGAAAAAATTACCCCCCCCCCAGCCACGGATATCTGCCCGAAGCGCGGGGCGCTCTGCTTCGGCGCGCCCTGTGCTCCGGGCAAGCAGGCTGCTATCCGCAGCCTAGGGAGCCCTGCGGGAACTCCCGCGGGCTCCCCAGGCTTGCTGATAGCTTCCTGAAGCCTGGAGAGCGAGAGGGGTCAGTGCGCTCAGCAATGTGACTCCTACTGAGAAGTGCATTGCTATGTCCAGTAATGGACCTGTACACGAGGCTCTAGTGATGACTTCTGATGAACATGTGCCAAAATATAACTTTTGCAGAATTAATTGAGTCTATGTAATTTTAACAAACAAATCCATGCATTTATTAAGAGCACTTCTAAAATAAATATATTAGGGTGATGCCTAATTAATTTGCAGAGCAGACACATGGAAATCAACGGACTTAAAATTATTCAAGACTACATTGATTTCAGTGGGCATGCCTTCCTCCTCATTTTTCAATTCATTGTAGGTTTGTCCTGTTTGATAGTATTGTGTTTATAAAATAAAGAGCTTTAATTCTATATTTAACTTGCTTCAGTACTCTTGCCCAGCCATACTTTCAGATAGCAACACTGCAATTTCAGTTCTGTGACTTTTTTCATGAAGAAAACACCTCCCTTGTTTTTCTGTCACTGCTATAATTCCTGGTCTTCCAGACTTACTTGCTGAACCACACAGCTAAGAAGCATTTAGTGGACAGAGAGAAGCCTGATAACATGGGTCCAGTTGCAGGCATTAGGGCGTCATTCTCAGTAAACATATTTCTTAGGCAGACGTGTAGCATACATTATCACTAAAAGCCTAAAAACAATGTAAGAATATGAAAGGTTATAATCCAGCTTGTTGCCTTTGCTGTGTATCTCCTTCAGTAAAGAGAACAGGTCCTAGGAAAATAACAAATATGGACTCTAACAAGGTATATCTTTTTAGCACAGCAAATGATTGCATAGATATCTGCATACCTGCACAGATGTAGGCAATTTATGGGCTTTTGTTGACATGAACTATATCCTTATTCCTGAACAAAATTAGAGTTCTTAGTATTGAAGTTGTCATCCTTGTAATTGGCACCTAGACAGAATTGGTGCTCTGTTTGAAAAAGTACTTTATTGAGGAATAGGAATGTTTCAAACACAGATAATTTTGTACATAAAGAAACAGACTACATCTCAATAAATTAGTTCAATTGTTCTACTTGCAGAAAATATCATAACTGAGTTGACCTTCTAAAGAAAGGATTTTTCAGTGCAATTGGACAATTTACACTGCAAACCTAGCCCCACGTATCTGAGTGCAAGCCCCGTTGAAATCAGTAAGACTTGCTTCTGAGTAGACATGGTTAAGATTACACTGCAATTCTACACATAATTACTTAGGGGGTAAGTTCTATTGCACTCGATGGAACACCATTCTGAGTATGCATGAATGGGATTGCACTTCGTGAAACATCATTGACATTAGTCTAATTATCTCTTCGTTTCTCCAGTTTTACGTTCAAAAACATTCCTAAAGGTTTTGAAGAACAATGTTTTCATAGCATGAATTTTGAACTGTTTTATTATTGACCAGAACAGACAAGCAATTTTACAGTTCTACTGCTTAACTGCTGCTTTTCTGCAAGTATATCCACAGGGCATTCAGTACATTAATGAAGCCGGCACTAGACAAGACCACCAATTAAAGTGAAATCATTTGCTTACCACCTCATGCTTTTTAACCCCCACAAAAGATGTGTATCCTCCTGCAGTTTTAAGGAACACACACAATTCAAAAGGTATTTGTTACTTCAGACACGTTATTCTCAATAATTCAGTCTGCATGCATGCTGACCCTCAGATGCAAATTGAGATTCTATTTCTCTTGAATTGTAAACTGTTCCAAGTTCTCTTTAACTTGAAGAGACACTTCGTTAAAAAATATATGAGTTGATGTACTTAGAAAGAAGTTGAAAGGAAGATTCAAGCGGATTAACTTCATTGAAAGGGCTTGCAGGCGTATTAAAACTGCAAGAACCAAAGTTCAGATAAAAGGTACACCACAGGTTGCACGAAAGGCATGATGTCCAAGAAGATGTCAGTATAGTTAACAAGTAGAGTCTGTCAAGGATGCTATAAAAGAAAGTCTTCATTTGAATGAATGATAATGTAGGGCAAAGCCAGGACTGGGTGCACAGATTTTGGCAAAATACATACAAGTTGACAGGCAAGTGGGGAAAGGGAATCTCAGGAGCATATTGTTTAAAAACATTAAGAAAGAAAACAACTCATTTAAATGTATCAGAATCAGGAAATTAGCCAGGGAGTTGTTTGGATCTTAGAGGGCAAGGGGGGTAGGGATAGGTTGAGAGGTAATACAGAAAAACTGAACAAAGTATTTGCATCTTCACTGCAGAAGTGGAAAGGTGGATACTATATATGGACAGGTTTCTTTTCCTGAGGAGTGAGTGAATCTGAAGGACGGAGTCAAAGGTGCCAAGAGACGCTGAAGGAGTTACCGATGAGTTAATGATTAGCAAATCTCCGAGTCTGCATATCATACAGGAAGAGATCCAGGAAATAACTGAATAGTTATTTTGATGTCTGTTCCAGGTAAATTTGGGTAACGTATTATTAAAGCTAAAATTAGTAAACATATATAAGTACAGTCTTGCTGCAGAATAAGGATGGCTTCTGTAAAGGAAGGCATGCCTTACCAATATGACAGATGTCTTATGAATCCCAAAAAGCATGTGAATAGGGTAGAATTCCAATGTGAAGTTAGCAGTGATTGAGTAGAATTTCTAAGTAAATTTAGCAGTGACAGGATAAGAAGGCAAGTCCTTGTATGGATTGGTATCTGCTGTGCTGGTATAGAGCAGGAAGCAGAGAGGAACAGACAGTTTTCACAATGAAAGGTTAGAAGTGATGTCCTGAGATGATTTGTATTGACACAAATGGTTTTAAAATAAGTCCTCTGGAGATAGGGATGAATAGTGAGATGGCCAAGCTTTCTGATCACATCAAATTATTCCACGTGATAAAATGAAAATAGATTGTGAGGAGCTCTAAAAGGACTTCTCCAAAGTGGGAGAACGGGCATAACATAGCAAATGCAATTCAATATGAGTGCACATTGGGTCAAGAGCTCCTAACTTCACCTATTTGCTTGGTGTGCAGCAACTGTTAAAAATGCAAATTCCATGCTAAGGAGTTTCAGGAAAGAGATATGATAAATTTAAAATTCAGTATTACGTCTTATATAAAATCTATGGTTCAACCACATTTAGAATAGTGTGAACTGTTTTGGTCAGCTGATTTCCAAAAGAGCAACCCAAAGCTGGGGAAAGGGAAGCCAAATGATCAGAGGCTGGAGCACCTTTCTCAAAATAGAAAGCTTAAGTGTCTGTGTCATTTAAGTTTAGGGCAAAAAAAGCTGATTAGCAGGGAGAAATTAATAATAATAATAATAATACCCCACCCATTTGATGGGTTCCAGCCACTCTTTAAAATTAAATGTGTGTGCAGATAAAATGGGTAGAGATAAGCTTTTTTCTCCCACTTCCATAACGCACAAGGTTATCCAATGGTATAGATTAGCAGAACATACACAGTACATATTAATTCATGGAATTTGCTGCCATAATATATGGAGATGACCAGCAGCTAAGATAACTTTGAAAGACGTTTAGACAAGTTAGTGGAGGATAGGACTGTCAATTGCTACTAGTCATAATGGAATATGCTACCTCCAGGTTTGAAGACAGCAAGTCACCAGCTGAAATGCTGGGGCTGCAACACTAGAAGTGGGTTATTGCCTTCACGTCCTGTTTGCTGGCTTCCCAGGAGCATCTGGTTGGCTAATGCAGGAGGTGGGATGCTGGATTACATGAGCCTTGGTCTGATCCTGCAGGTCAATTCTTATGAAACAATTTTCATTGCTGAAGCAAGTAATTTCATCCAACACAAAATCAAGAAGAACTTCATTGTTAATATGAAGTCTTATGTTTGTGATTGCCTATTCCTGATTTAAATTACGATTAATAGTATTTTTAGATAACAATCAAGTTCTTTTAACACAGCAGTAGCGTAAAAACACCCAGATACTTAATTTTTTGTTTAGGAATTTGTATTTAATCCATACTGTGATATTTATATAAATGAAAATATGTGCATGGATTGTTTTTAAGAATGGACATTAACATCCTTTTAAACAATTATACTGTAACATAATCCACAGTGTGGGAACAATTACATTAGTCTTTTAGATGGACAAAGTAATCTAAAGTTTCAGATCTATGAAGGTGTTCCTTCACTGTGGATTAAGAGAACAGATTGACATGATTAATTATGTAAATCTGCTTTACGGAAGAAAAAAACACAGTTTTCCAACATTCCTTAGATGATTTATGCAAATATGAAGATGCTGATTAAATATTCAGTGGTTACTGCTCATGCATACTATCAGTATGTATACATCTCTTAATGGATTGTTATAAATTAATTTACAAGTAAAAATATAGGATAGGAGAAAATTATAAAGAGATATACACCTTCCAATCCCTCAGTATTATTATTTTTTTTTGGCTTGAACAGAAATTGAAGAGTGATACTTCTCATTTTTTAAAGGAGGACTATGAACATCTACATACAAGTTTATACCCACAGCATCTATTCACTTTTGATTAAGAAGCCAATAAAGTTTCCCTCAAAATAGAAAACATAACAATTTCTTGTTTAAAACAGCCCTACCAAATTGATAGTTTGTAATTCAGTGCCAATACAGAACACTTATTTTCTTCCATTTGACTTGTACCCACCCCTGAGTTTAATGATTATATTTGTTTTAAATATTAGAGAAGATACAGTAGTATGTACATATCTATAAAATTTGTAAGTTACAACACAGCAGTAAAAAAAAAACGCTAGAATATCTTCAGCCAATCCTAGTAGGTTCTTTTAAGCTAAGCTGACCTGGTTCTTACTTTAAAAATCAAGTAAGAGTTGTACTCAATTCAGACATTCATTTATTGACTACTAGGTTTGATTTTCTTTTTAGTGCAATAAGGCAACATTAAAAAGAGCTTTGAAATAGAAAGTTTGCATATGTGTAAAGGTAGTAAGTTTATAAAAGACACATCAGTGCTTCCTAAAAAGACAGCCTAGATGCAGTATCATAAAATTACACAGAGGTGAAGAACAATTCACTATTGTTTAACAATTGTTTTTCTATATAAAAGGTAAATCTAGTTGTAGGCAGATCTTTGAAGGAGAAAACCTGGAAAAATTGCTATGGCTGTATGGGACAAGGTAAGAAAAATATACTTTTGTCTAAACTTAAATAAAAAGATCCACACTTTTTTGTCAAAACAGTTCGTCTCTGTCCAAAATGTATTTCTTCCTTTATAGTACAGGATTAGAAGACAAGATAAATGTTTACAAGGTAAAGAAATAATTTACAAGAAAATATCTTCTGACAGCTTTTCAGTGAAAATATTGTTTTGTAACATTCAAATATGACATACAACACAACAAAAGAAACAGTGAACTCAAACAAAAAATTTCAAACGTATAAATACATGAAATATTGTGTAGGCAACAGGGCTCATGCTGAAGGCTAGTATGAAATAACAGTGTGCAATCTACTTGGAAAACAGCTCTAGTGTACATATTAACAAGCCCAATCATGGACTGCAGCAAATTCAGTTTTGTCACTGCCGTCTGTTCCCATTTTCAGAACAAAGTTTGCCTTGATTAAATCACCCCTACTCTATTTTATTCATACCTTTGTTTCAGAAATATAATACACACACAAAAGGTATCCATTTTACCATAGGGCTATAACATAGTACGTACCTCTCTGCTGATATAACTTGGGGGGGGGGGGGATTCATTGTGAAAACATTGAGAGTTCAGTAAATATGCAATGATCTTATTAGTTCTTTAGCTAAGCATGTTTCAACTCACGCTGCTAGTTTTATGATCACAGTGCACAGAATCCAAATCTAAACAATTAGGTGGCTTTCAAAGTAAAGATAGGTTACTTTATAATCCCAATATACTTACAAACTTTTTATAGGCCCTATCATGCGTCTACCTTTTCTTGTGGCAGGGGTATAAGATTCCTGATACAATCTTTTGCCGGCAATGGGTACACCAAAAACCGTCAAGAAATTCTTATTATTGCACAATACATGAAGACCTGGAATTCTCCCAAAAAATTTAAAGATTGAATTCTGACATTTTCTAACACCTGCATTAATACTGTATGACTAAGAAAAGCACGTCAGTAGCATGGACTGAACCAGCGATCAACATGCGCCCAGAATGCACACCAGTAAAAATGCAGTCAAGGGAAGTAGTCTTCATTGCCTATTTGTCACTTCCAGTCAGAGGTTAAAAGTTCAAAGACTGAATGATCAAAGTGCTCATTTTCTCAGTAGGACTATCTTCTGTTAGGAGTATCACAAAATGGTGGCATCAACAAGTGTCATCTTTAAAGCAAAACAAAAACAAAATTATGTACATATATTGATGTCCAAAATCTACAAAGTTATTTAAGGCCAAAATATCACCTACCAGCACATATGGTAACAAGATCAGTATTTATTGATTTGCTTGTTCAATAAAGAACCCTGTAAAATTATGAAAAACTACAGATTCTGGAAAAACAGACCACATAATTTGAACCAATGTATTGCTTTGTTCTGTTTAAATAAATTAAGGCCGATATGCAAAGAACTATGAACCAAAGCAGATTTTAGGGTTGCTTTTCCTCAAACAACAGTTCCTCCCTCTATCATTGCCATGGGACCTAGATTTTCAAGGAAAAAAGGGTTCAGAATTCCACTAGGTTCTGCTCTTGATCTTTCCCATCCAAGTCCAGCCACAGCAGATATTATCCCTGATAAGATACTCTGAATGCTTTTCTCTTATTACCCTCCTGGCTTGCACAGTGGGGAAGGAGATTTTGAAGAAGCACACGGGGAGAGGAAAGGGAATTGTATAAGTGGAAGTCCTTGTGCAGTTGGATACAGTCCAATTAACTGGTACCCATATATAGCATGACCAGCAACTCCTTACATACACCTAAAATAAAAGGGGACTCTTTGTATGTTTCACAACTTGGCTGGGGACTGGAAGGGTTCTAGTGTTACGGCCTTGTTGAGTTGGTTCCAAACTGGCCATTCCACAGACAGAAGGCCTGTTGCACAGAGATCCAGCAGAAGCTCCCTGCTGGTGGAAGGGGGGGGGGAGGAACCAGTGGCGTAGCGTGGGGGGTGCAGGGGGGGCCGGCCGCACCAGGCACAACATCGGGGGGGGGGCGCACTCGCACTCGCAGCTCTCTGCCCCTACCTGGCTCACTCACTCTCTCTCACTGCAGTGCTGGCTGTGCGAATCCAATCCGAGCCGCCGGGTCGCCGCCCACTGTGGAGGGGAGGGTGCCAGGCGTGCAGTGCAGTGCAGAGAGAGAGCGAGGGACTATCTGGAGGAGGGACAGTGCAGCGGGGGGGGGGGGCGCAAATTACTTGCCTTGTCCCGGGTGCTGACAACCCACGCTACGCCACTGGGAGGAACTAATTATTGCCAATTTCCCTTTCCTGCTGCAGTGTAGCCATGCAATCTCTCATGTTATTCCAGAGGATACCCCAACCCCCAGATTTTCAGGAGGCACAGGAAAGCAGAAATTAGTAGAAACTGCCTCGCCTCCTTGCTTCCTCTGGTAAAAGCAGAATTCCACCAGTTAGCTGCAAGCCCAGATCCAATTCAATCTCTGTGGATATCAGAGGCTTATTTTTACATAGGATACATGGGTGGCCTTCAGTGAAATTTTACTCAGAGCAGACCCATTGGAATTAATGAACATGACTAAGTTAGGACTATTAATTTTAAAAGATCTACTCTGAGTAAAACTTAATTGAAGACCACCCAGGATACAAAGTGCTGCCTTATATCAAATATGATAGTACTGTGTCCACTCACTGCCAGCAGCTTTCCACAATCTCAGGCATAGGTTTTTTTCTAACTAAACATGTTACTAATGCAGTAAAGGATTGAACCTGGGGCTTTCAACATAGCATGCAAGTGCTCTACCATTAAGCTATCACTCTTCCTCACATACAGTATTGTGTTCAGTAAGGCAAATCTAACCACTGTTATTCCCAGGAACTTCAAATGCTCTTAGATGCATTGCTTATTTCCTCAAGGTCAATACATACCATGATACCACCATTTTGTTTTCTTTGGATTCTTGTTACATGTTCTTACATAAAATGAATTATCAGGTGGTCGTCTCTGCAATAAAGGCCCATCAAGTCAGTATATTTCTGATATACAGTATAAGATTATACATACATGCAAAAAAGGCATTAATAGCAGTGATAAGCGAACTTGACATTTAGGAGCTTTCTTCTCCTCCAACTCTTGCCAGCTTGAAAAGTCAAAATACCCTCTGATCCAGCTGCAAACTTAATGGTTTTGAAGCAGAAAGGGTTATTTTACCTATGCAATAAAGATTCAGTGGAATAAAAGTGAACTTGAGATGCATGATAATCATGTAAGCTCTTGTCTTTGACTGTTTGCGCATACTAATTTTTTTAAACTTTCAACGTGCTATAATTTATGTTTGCTGAAATAAACTAACATAGGTTAGCATTCTAGCATTTGTCTGAATAGACACCAAATTATTATTCAATAAAATGTTTGCATACCTTACAGTGCAATAATCTACGCACATCTACTCAGAAATAAATCTCTCTGAGTTAAATGGGACTTTTAATCCCAAGTAAGTGCACTGGAGGGCAGACCAAGTCCATTCTGCTATATTCTGACATTCCTTTTTGTTACATGAACTAATTCAATAACTGAAATTGGTATATACACTATTCAGTCCTAATGTTTGTTATTTACTGCATTAGAAAAGCAATTGCCTTTCTTCTACCCAAAACCTTATCATTGCAGTAACAGTTACTCAACAGAAATATCCCCCCCCCCCCCGTAAATATTGACTCATTTGACCTTCAGTTCCAGCATATCACTTACCTTAGAACTACTAAACCATTCCATCACGCTTAGAAAGGGAAAATTAATAAGTATCAATAAAACCTCCGTTTCAGAATGGGAGGTTTTCATAGTATCACAAGGCTATTTCTAAAGACTTACCTTTTCTTTGCAGCTGGAAAGCATGCTAATAATGCTAAGACAAACTGATTGCACTGAAAGAGCTGGAGACCAGTCTTCTGTTAGAATAGATAAACAGATATGACCATTGCTATAAACATGAGGATGAATGGGAATATTTTCACCAGTAAACATGACCTAAAAATAAAATAAAGAATTAATATATTAGCATTTTATTGATAGTATCTCTCTCTCTTTCTCCCCCCCTCTCTCTCTCTCTCTATATATATATAACATCAGCTACAATTTACTTAATTTGAGAGGGAAATTACACAGTTTATATAACTTCCATGTTTTATGACATCAGTCATTGGACCAAAACATGCCTTATGAAAAGACATAATTTCAACCAAACTAAATATTCCATACTCATTATTCCTTTTCCAATTTTGGAAAAAACATCAATTACATCATACTTTCCCTATCATGTAATATGTAGGTTTTAAAGTCTATCACTTAGTCATCCACTATGTAATAAATGGGATTTCTCTTCTTCTTTTCCACATACAATAATTCCTATGGTATGATTTCAGATCTTCTTTTATTCCATGCACACAACACAGATTTTGCTATTTCTTTATTTTGCCCAAGATAAGGATATTGTTTAATTATCAAACTCGTTGGCTGCTTGTTACACAATAAGGCGTCCAATCAATTTACATCATATTTAAATACATGAGCAAAAGTAAAAATACATTATAACATCAACACGTTCACATAAAAACACATGCAATTCATGAAAAATACACAAAGCTTCTCCTCACCCTCAATAACAAAAGCAGAAAACTGTGGCAGCACACTAATAGTGAATAACGTCATCATGGTCTAAGAAGAAAAGGTACTGTAGTATTTTACCTAGCACCAAAAAGATGTCAATGAACATGCCAGGCAGACCTCATTGAAAAGCAGTCCACAAAAGGAAAGTCCTTAACCAGGCCCATGCAGAGGGTTGGGCAGCTGGGTATACATGCCCTGGTCCTCAGAGGGCTAAGCTGGCTTGGGGGCCCCACCAAGGACTGACTGCTTTTTTCTTTTTGAGTTTATAACTTTATTCTAATATAAATACAGGTATGTCACAGAATATGTGCAGCATTTTTAGGTTTCAGTGAAAAGCAGCTAGCCATGTTACATATAAACTTTAATCCAGTTTGCTCCTGTTTAGCAAGCCATTTTTAAGTCACAGGCACGAAGGTAAATCTCTGAGTGCTAAGAATAAGGCATAGAGATAAGGCATGGTTCACAGTCAGTTGCTGGAACCAGGAATGCCACTCAAAATGTCAATATTACTTGCCATGGTGGATAATTAGGTGCTCAATTTATGGCTAAACTATTCTTATTGCTCGGGAGACAAAGAACGAACAAGTGAAATCTTCAATGATCCATTGGGCAACAAATATTAGTCATAATGTAGAAATGGATGTTGTACGGGAACGTTTATGGAACGTGGATATAAAATTTACAGCATGTTATAGTTCAAGAGAAAACTATATGAAAATGGTATATAGATAGTACCGAATGCCTATTAGATTGGCAAAAATGTATAAATCAAAATCGAATATGTGTTGAAAATATAACGAGAAAGTTGGTACCTTTTTCATATGTGGATGGTACCTTGTAATAAGGTTAAAGCTTACTGGGGATGTTTTATAATTAAGTGAAAAAGATGTTTAAGATAACATTTAATTTTTAAAAAACCCAAAAGCTTTTTAAAAAAAATTATGGGATCAGAACCATCTAAACTGTATATAAATTTATTTATGTATGCAGCCACAGCTGCAAGAATGTTGTGTGCCCAAAAATGGAAGGAAGAAGAGGTCTTGACAAGAGAATAATGGAGACAAAAGTTAATGGACTATGGAGAAATGGCAAAACCTACAGGGAGAATAAGAAATCAAGATAACCATTTTTTTTTAGAAAGGAATGGAAATGGTTTATTGAGTATTTACAAACGAACTGTAAACAGATTAACACATTGGCAGGATTAATGGAAAAACCTGCAGTTTTAAAATATATATGGGATATATATGGGAATAGATATATAAAATAATATGTTGAGATAATTTAGAGTATGCAGGAAGATGAAAAGAAATGTAAAGAACCTCAGAAAGAGGGGGTAGGGAGTTGGAGTTTGAAATGTTAACATTATGATTGAATAATTGTTGTAATATATATAAATGAAAATTATAAATAAAAACAAACAGCACTTACTGCCAGAAAAAAAAAAACTATTCTTATTGCTCCCTGAAGAGAGAACACAATGTGTGATATCCAATTGTAGCAACCCAATTATGCACAGAGGCCTTCCCCTTCCCCACTTCAGCCTCCTATGTAGTGCCAAAATCTGCTTCACAGGATTGGGGAACCCTCCAGAGCAGGGGAGGAGAGAAAAAGGGAAATTCCACAATATCTACTGGAGTGGCAATGACTTTCGCCCAATGAGTTGTAATCAATGTATAATCAACTTTTGCTACACAAGTGGTTTAAAATTGAAACTAAATATATGATAGTGTAAGTTACCTGAGGAGAGTCAAATGGATACCGACTACTGAATTTAAATAGCAGCTGAAATTTCTCCCCTTCATATAATGTTCCAGGAGCACCTTCCATGTCTACAATCCATCTTTGGAAATAAAATAAATTACACAACACAGAGAAAAAAATTAGTAACGCAATATATCTAGTGGAGGTTTTGAGTTCTAGTTTGCAAGCAGCTGTTTCCTACACTGAAAAGGGTCTTCTTTTAATCTCATAATGGCAAAAAGCAACTTTCAATGTTGAGGAAGGTCTAATGCTTACAGAAAAAAAATATTTAAAAGTCCCATTGCATGAGCTAATCCTTGGCCATGTTTAAAGGAAGTCTCTGAATTGTACATTCAGTCTACCACCTCCTGCCAGCAGAACTGTGCCTAATATCAAATTTGGACTATAACCCTTTCAAATTTCTAATAACAAATAATATTAGCTATTTCAAAGTGGGAGGGGTAGACAGGTAAATTACAATTCTAGCAAGAGCTGCTTTTGTTTAAATTGTGAATATAAATTGTAAATTACTGTCCTGATGTACTTTTGACAAAAAATATGAATACATTCATAATTAATCAAGAGCAATGAAGATTTAACTTTATTGAAAGTTAGAGGCAATAGCAAGAAATCTTTTGTGATGCCAACCCCAAAACCTGAACTTCTTATTTCATGAAAAAAAAAAGGCTGAAGGGTTCTCAATATTCACAAAACTACCAGAACCACATACCATTCTTTTCTATAAAAAGGGATGCCCTTGTAAATCATGTCTCCAAGTGAGCAATGTTTGTACCTAAATCACTTGAAGCTGACAGCACCAGCCAGTCACCCATGCATTGCTGAAAGCAGTTCCTAATTCAGTTGTGTAAACTATGTGTACAGTTCTGAATATTGGACACCTTGATGCTATACTGACAACTGTGGCCACAGCTCCCTTCAAATAAGTCAACAAACATGAACACAAATATTTATAGAATACAGAACAATTGTCCATAGGTTTTTTGCCCTTTCACTTTATAATTATTTCAGTACCTCACATGAAAAGGTAGAAGAAAACCTTTAAAATCATTCCAACTGTGGAGTTTTGTGACTCCATTTAGAATGAACAGCCCCAAAACTAGATAAAAAGCAGAACATTCTTAATTTATTCATTTAAAAATGCCATCTTGGGCATTTTTAATGGAAAGGCAGGATATAAATATAACAAGTAAAGAAAACTTCTGTAACTTTACTGCCACCCAACTATTTTGAGAGTAACAGAACAGCTCCAGCTGCTGATTGTGTGAATCCAATACAGTGGTGCCTCACAAGACGAAATTAATTCGTTCTGCGAGTTCTTTCATTGAGCGAGTTTTTTCGTCTTGCGAAGCACCACTGCAGTTAAACACTAACAACGGCGGGGAGGGGCGGGGAGAAGCAGGGCAGTTGCTGCAGCCGGTAGCTCGGACTCACCCGCACCTTGTGGCCACTGCACGACGCGGCTGCTGGAGGGCGGCGGGGCTCAGGAGCGCGACTCCGGCTGCAACGCTGGCTGCTGGCGGCAGCGGCTCTCAGAGGAGCGCGTGAGGGCGGTGGGCAGCGGCACAAGGCAGCCGGAGGAGGGAGCCGGAGGAGTCGTCACCCGGAAGGTGGGAGGGAGCCAGAGGAGCGGGAAGCGAGCGTGCAACCGTCGCCATGACAGGAGAGGCAGGGCTGTTTTGTCTAGCGAAGCAAGCCCTTTGGAAAATCCGTCTTACGAATCACCTCAGAAAACGAAAAACCCTTTCGTCTAGTGAGTTTTTCGTCTTCCAAGGCATTCGTCTTGCGGGGTACCACTGTACTTACTATAGACTATATCCAATGCTACAGCTCAGCAGGCACATGAGACTTCTGCAAGCACAATGAACTTCTTTCTCTCCTGTTTGCTCCCTTTTGTCAAAATCTGCTTCAGAGGGGTTAGGGGACCCTTCAGAGCAGACCTGGGGGCACATGGCCTGAGGAGAGGAAATGCAAATCCCATTGCACCAGCGTAACCCTGTGCAGTAGCACTGGATACTACCCCATATTTACACTATACCATACTTGCAAATATATTTAATATAAATGCATAGGTCAATAACTATGTATAAGTATACTATAACAAGCATGCAAATATAATTAATGTACATGCATAGGTCAGCTATTGTACATCTCACAATTTTTTAAACAGTATATTGTTAGGAAAACACAACATCCTGCCCATTTTCAGTTTCACCTAGAAAAGAAATTATGAAAATGTAAACACACTGACTGTGTAATTGAATTCTGGACACTCTTTTCATTCAAAGTCATTCCTGGCGGTGGGTCATTCTGTAAAGCCAACAGTTCTTTCTGTAGCCTCTTCTAAAAAAAGAAAGGAGGAGGAGCTTTTTAAATATTTCATAAAGAATATATTCCTTTCAGTTGTAACTGTTTGGTACATATTACTGCTGGCCAACAAACAGTATTCCAAAAAGCTTACATGATACATGTCAAAAATTTATAAAAAATATTCATATCATAAAAGACTGACATGTGTCAATGCTACGCCACTGGTCTAAACTTTTAATTCTGTATGACATTTCTGGAAACATCTTCTGAGAAGTGTAACAACTTATTTTCCTTTGGTACTATTAATTCCATATAGTGGTGTATAGCATTAATATTCAGAGTGATGAGCAGCTTCTTTTTAAAAAAATGTAGCCAAGTAGTCAAGAAATGGAACACAACCTCTGCATCGCCAGTGGAACCTGGGACTTGTATTTCACAAATAGTCACCCATACTGTATGGAGAAACCACATAAGAAATGGAGGGACTTTCCGCTTTATGGCACAGGGAGGTGGTGTTCACTGAGAGTTTTGAAGGCCCTGAGTGTGCCTAAACTATTAAACTATTGTGGCCTGCATCTGGAGAGTCTCCTTTTTGAACTTCAGCCTCTTCAGAATTCCTTTGTTACAATGAGGGCTAGAGATTTTATTTTAAAATTTATCTCAAGATTTTACTGGGTTTCGAGATTATGCAAAGCAGACTTCCCTTAATATTGGCATTCTGGCTTTGCTTAAAGGTGCAGGAAGCCTAAAACAGGAAGAAAAGGGAAATACTATTAATAGATGCTGCCCTGGATCCTTCTCATACTAGGAAGTGGGGTGGGGGGCATTGAAATCCGAACCACCAACACAGCATGGTTAGGTGGCAATGAAGAGTTTTGCATAGTGATGTTAAAAAAAAAAAAGTTGCCAACATATTTTATTGTGTTGTTGCTATTTTAATTATTGTTTAACTGAAATTTTGTACTTTTTCTGTTTAAATTAACTGTTGTACTCTACCCTGGGACTCCAGCATAAAGAGTGCATGAAAATGTACATAATACCTTGTAAATTATACTGCAATCCTAAACCATGTCCTAACTCTAACCATGTCAACTCAAAAGTTTGTCCTATTTAATTCAATGGGGCTTACTACTAGGTAAGTGAAATTAGGGCTGTGCAGTTTAAACCATGGTTTGGATTGTGGTGTTAGTCACTAACTTGCAACTGAAGAACACACAGTCCTTCTGTTGATTTCAGG
The DNA here is from genome assembly GCF_965153285.1 of Podarcis tiliguerta. Classification (NCBI taxonomy): domain Eukaryota; kingdom Metazoa; phylum Chordata; class Lepidosauria; order Squamata; family Lacertidae; genus Podarcis; species Podarcis tiliguerta. Next base: position 31,719,868 of record NC_139540.1, on the reverse strand, counting down.
TGCAGGCTTTTAATATGGAAAGGAACTGTACATTTTATGTCAATGAAGCAAACATTGGCAGGTTGCTACATTGTAAAAGAAATCCCCAAACATAAGCAGAAGAGGAAGTTTTCACAAATTTACATTGATAATTGGTATTTCTGTTTCTAGAGAACAGTAGCAGCACTAGCAGCAGTCACAAGTTACACACAAGCTGCAGAGACAAGTTTTGTCCTTTACTTATAGGTATTTTTTAAAAAATGCTCAGGCTTCAGTTGTTTTCCCCAATGCATTCTCTTATTTTATACTGTATCACAGACCTACTCAGGAGCTACAGAAGTAACAAATGACTAATTTGTTTACTTAAAACAAGGGGAAAGAATTCAACCCCACCCTTTTTACACCCAAATTACTAGGTTATTAGCAAAAAGAGAATCTTTAAAGGAAATTAGAAGCAAAATGAATGGATTAGTACAAGTTTCTGTAAAAGTCGAATACAATATAAAGTGATTAGACAGTAACAAATTAGACACAATTATGGCAGCCTTGAAATACAGGGTCAGCAACTATGAAAACAGGAAAGCTGGAAGATAAAAATTAAGGTTATCCTGGTACATATCATCCCTTAATTTCACATGGTGAACTATCTGTGCCTTCTCTCTGCCCTACCTCACATCTACTACATTCATCACACTTTATTCAACACACTTTATTAATAAATTTGCTTTACTTTCAAATGCAAAGCAAGGCATGATTTGTTCTCATGTAAGGACACAGTATCCATAGGGAGATAGATCCCTATAGAGCTCATACTTCTATTTTTACTGCACAGCACACGCACACAGGTATTACTATGGAGAATGGAAGGTCTGCAAATGCCTACCATATCCCACCACCACCACGGTCACTTGAGAGCACAGTCAAAGTTGAATGGAGATATGTGATATGCACACAGACTTCCTATTCCCTGGACTGCTGAGGTGGGTATGGGGAGAAAACAGATTCCAGCAAACCTTATAGAGATCTCTTCTCAAAGGCACTGTGTCCTTCTAGACTCAAGGAAATAGATTTTGCCACTGGAATACAATCACAGTTTTATCAAATATTTAACACTAAGCATTTGGCATATATTTAGATCATGTGCTCTAACATGCAACATGAAGATGACATATGCAGAAGTTTTTAAAGCACTCTTTGAAGTGGCAGCATAGTTTAGAACTGTTTTAAATGTGCTTTATATTTTTTAATAATAATATAATAATAATAATAATTTTTATTTATACCCCGCCCTCCCCAGCTAAAGCCGGGCTCAGAGCGGCTTACAAGCAATAATAAAAACAAGTTGAATGATTACAACTTAAAAACAAAATTAAAATACATTAAAATATTGAAACATGAAAATATTAAAATGTAGCCTCATTGCAGGAGGAGAAGGAAGGAAAAAAGAAAGAGAAGGGAGGGAATCAAATTGGCTCCAAGCCAAAGGCCAGGCGGAACAACTCTGTCTTACAGGCCCTGCAGAAAGAAATCAGATCATGCAGGGCCCTGGTCTCATGAGGCAGAGCGTTCCACCAGGCCGGAGCCAGAGTTGAAAAGGCCCTGGCTCTGGTTGAAGCCAATCTAACTTCCTTAGGGCCCGGGACCACTAGGGTGTTGCTATTTATGGACCTTGAGGCTCTCCGTGGGGCATAACGGGAGAGGTGGTCCCGTAGGTACGAGGGTCCTAGGCCGTGAAGGGCTTTAAAGGTCAAAAGAAGCACCTTAAATCTGACCCTGGAGCCAGTGCAGTTTGAAAAGCACTGGGTGAATATGCTCCCATGGTAGAGACCCCGTGAGGAGCCTTGCTGCAGCATTCTGCACCCTCTGGAGTTTCTGGGTCAGCTTCAAGGGCAGCCCCACGTAGTGCGAATTACAGTAGTCAAGCCTGGAGATGACCGTCGCATGGATCACTGTGGTGAGTCCCTATCGATTTCATAACAAATGCCCATGTACCTCTTTGAAAGACAATGGAAAGTTACCCTTTCCTGCAGGAAAAACCTTCCATTTAGTTTCAACTCTCCTTTTTCTGGTCAAGTCACTCAGAGTGAATGATAGCAGACCAATTTAAAGTGGCCTCAGATGAAAAATTATTGGGCTACAGTTCCCATCTTCCATGACTACTAGCCACGCTAGCAGGGGCTGATGTGAGTTGTACTCCAACACCCTGACACATTTCAATCTGGCTAGTTCTGAGAACAAGACTGCCTCAGATGCCTAAGTATACAATCTAAGCAAGCAGCTGGTAGTGGGGAGGAATGTATATTTGGCTAGACAGTATCCTTGATGGGATGGTTACTTTTATGTCTTTTTCATTGATATTTCTGGAAGTTTTGCCGGCTGAGGTAGTACAATTACACACAAACACACACACACACACACACACACTGTTTTGTATTATTATCTTGCTTTCATTTTTGTATATTTTATTCTGGAGTTCCACAGTGAGGAGGACATTACTATCAGCACCAGTTGTGCCTACATTTGTAGCAGCCCTGTGAGGAAGGTTTTGAAAACCAGTCCTACTGCAGGACACCAGTGGTGGTGACCCATAAGGGGACAGCACCAAAGGAGGTTGCCTTTGGGACTGGAAGGCATGCCCATTAAATATGTTTTGGATAGGCAGGGAGGCAGGGGATACTGGAGCTGATGGTGTTACCTTTTGCAGAGTCCTAGGCAGATGCAGATACGACAGTGGGAATTGGAAAGGTCAGGTGAAGGGAAGACAAGGCATTGCATGCTCTCTCACTTTCAAATCCTTCCTTTAACCCTACATTTCCTGGTACACATGACTGCAACTCATCAAGCTTGCAAGTGCTTCTCCTGAAAGCTAAGGTGATGAATGGTAACACTGCTGCCATCAGGATTTAATCCTGGATGAAGATGCTGATTATTACAGAGATAGGTTGGATGATGGTGGTGAGGTTATCCTCTCCCAATTTGCTTACTGAGTTCCACTGAAGGCTTATGAAGCCAAATGGATTCCTGAAGTCCTTTTGGATTTTCCTACTGACATGCCTGGTGGTTCTGTCATGGTCCTGACTGATCCTTGGAATAGAAAAATTACCCATTTATTCCCAAACACTTATTTGTAGAGTTCAGCTATCTCTTTGGTTTCCAAGGAGTTGAGAATGTAACAAGAATACAAACATAATAGCCTAATCTGTATTCAGTGGCATCTAATAGAGCAATTCTGGGTGGTGAAACCCCTTACAATTTGTCAAGGAAGGAAACAGAAACTTTGGTGATCCACTGTGACTATTATGCAGATAAAATTACATGCATCCATTCCAAGTTGGACTTCATTTTTCAAACAAAATGGGAGATGTCAGATGCTGTGCATACCTTTCAAACTGTTGGCCAAGATGACATGGACACTCTCCTTGGAGAAGCAAGACCAACATTGTCTATACTTGAACACTGTCCATCTTGTCTGCTTAAAACAGCAAGATTGTGCATGTTTAGTTGGATTTCAGAAGTACTGTAACCAATATCATTTAGAGGAGTGGCTCCCACATTTATGAAGCAGGCCTCCGGATCAAGGTGTGATTTCACTGGTTACATTGCTCATTGCATCACCTACATCAAACAGGCAGTGGATGCAATCAAGCTTGAAACAGTGAATACATGCTGGTGGAACTTGTGGAAGGAATGCACACACAATTTCAAAGGATTTCCAACCATTGCCATTGGGGTGGAGAACATTGTGCAGATGGTCAGGCAAATGGGTGGTGGTGGTTTTGTGGACCTCATCCAGGAAGAAGTGGGAGAACTAATTGAGGGTCAAGAGGTATTGACTATTGAAGAGCTAGAGGAACTGGTCAGATCAAGTTCAGAATGTGATGATGAGGATGGCAAGCATGAGCCAGCAATTTTCTCAACTCTTCTAAGTGATAAAGCACACAGATGATCCGACTGCAGAGTTTGACCCTTCCATGGAACACAGCCTCAAGATCATCCATGGGATTACAGATGCTCTCAAGGAAGTGTTTGACAACCTCAAGACACAACAGCAGCAGCTGCCAATCATAATGTTCCTCACAAAGAAACCACCACCACCAGCGCTAGATGTGGCCATGCAACCCACCTCTGAACCAAGCACTTCTGGCTACCAGTCAACCCCCTGGTCCTAATATCATCTGAAGCATCATCCAGTGACAGAGAGGAGGAGGAAGACTAAGAGCTGCATTCATCCCTCATCGGTAACTGCAACGATGGTATTCTAGGGGTTGTTCCAGCTTTACACAATTTTACTTATACGCAAGATGGCCAGGAATGTAACTTCCACATAAGATGCAGTTCTCCATTATGTTGAAACTCAGAGAACTGTTTAAAATATAGTTTTGAAGAAGTCAGAATTTGAAAGCATGGTGTGTTCCTGTCTGTTCCACTTATCTTTCTTAACACCACAGTTCACTGAGTCTAGATGTTACAGGAAACTAGTTTGTTTAAAATGAAGTGAAATTTTCTAATATCCTTCTTGTGTGCATGGAAGGGGAGGGCAAGGGAGAGAGGAATGCCTAATGACAAAACAACTCACTCCCATTCTAGGAAAGGTTATGGTTTCTCCTTATATCTGAACCAATCCAAAAAGCAATGTGGTTTCACATGTCCAATTACAATGAGTCAGTTCCTGACATATGTTCCAATCCTAACTGTTTAATCCTAAAATGTGTTCAGAGCAGAGCATAATCTCATAGTGCTACATCATATTATTAGGTGGGTATTTCATGATGCTACATGCATTTCTTATTTTCCTTCAGCTGCATTTCATTTCAGTGTATTATACATACACTGTGTGTGTACATACCACACACACACACACAAGCCACATCAGATTTTTTAAAATAGCACAGTTAAAATTAAGCGAGAATTAGTCACCCTAGCCCATCTAGCAAACTTCATGGCTGAATGGGGATATGTATCAATGTACCATCATGCATCCACTGCACTCAGATTAGCTTACTTCCTGCTTAGACACCACCTTCAATTGCTAGAAGTGGTAAAATAGATTATGAAACACACACAAGTTAAACTGCTGGTTTTTAAATATTCAAACATTATTGTTTTTTATTTGCCTAGTAGGAGACTTGCATGCAACACAAAAGAATAAACAAAAGTTTAGCTCTCTAGGCCAGAGCTTTCCAAACTGTGTGTTGTGACACGTTAGTGTGTCAGCTGCAGTGTGTAGGTGTGCTGCACAATGTTCCCCACAGTCCTTGGGATTGGAAAGGAGTTAGTTTCATCACCAATTTGTTTGTAAAACTGAACTGCTGTGTTGCGAAATGATGCATGTCTAAAAGTGTGTCACCAACATGAAAAGTTTGAAAAGTTCTGCTCTAGGCAATTAAACTGGTGCAGTGCCATAGAAAATGCAGAATTCTTTTATAAATGTGGCCTCTTTGGGCAATTTCTTGCTACTAAATATCTACTGCCCCATACTAGATACAGTAGAGAAGACCAAAGTGGCAAGCCCTCTCCTGAGATACAGTATACCCTGGGAAACAGGGAAGTGACACCAATAATTGAATGAATTACACATTTAAATTAAATATGTCATCAGATGAATTATTCCCTAAGACTGAATGGAATACAAGAGTGTTCAAGAGTGCTATACAGACATGAAAACTGGAAATGATGTTAAATACCTTCACTTGATTCTCTGATCAAATTGCCTAGGGAAATAAGGTATCCCTAGCATATTATCCAAAAGTTTAATCAATACCCCTGACAGCACAGTATCCACATTAAGAAACAAGAGCTGACTTTCACAATGCCAGAAAGTTACCAAGAAATTAGAACAAATACAACACAATTTCTATTGTGACTAAAAGTAGTGCAATTTAAAGATCACAGAACTGAGAAACTTGCAAGTTCTCATTCTGCAGTGTAAAAGCTAAGGGAAATGTAAAAGAAGCTGAGTGGTAGAGATGGAGTGGGGACAACTCACAAAAACATTAATGTTCTGTGAATCCAAAAAAGGCTTCATTTAAAAGAACTATTCTCCAACTGCTCCAACGCAGTTTTACAAGTCAAGTTCTTGGGGAAAAATCGGCAAATTTAATCTCCAATCTGGTATTATTTAAACTGAATATAAATAAGGTTTAGATTTTTGTCTGTCCATCTGTTTGGAACATTAGATGCCTGTTCTGCATGTTTTCTTTAATCTTGCTTCACATAATTTAAAAATATCCTTTGTTCTTTGATATTAAAATATGTAGTTACTGTACTTCTTATATTTTAACATCAATTCTAAATTGAAATTACATACATATCGTCCTATGTTTTATATTTTATGTAGACTGCTCAGAGGTTTTGATGATTAAGCAGTATATAAATCCTTGTTTCTTTGTTTTAAAAAAAGGCGCAACACTGGATGCACTGCTTATTTCAGCTTTCATCCAAAAGCAACAGAAAGCCCAGTGGAACATTAAAAGACATTAGTATTGTAATATGCGTTTTTCACAGGCAGCCCTATTTCATAGGATGATGTACTTGTCTAAGCTGGTCAAGCTTGTATGTCCACCTCTATGGGTTGTAGAGCCATTGAAGACAATAGGACATGACTGATTTCAACGGGTCTATTCCGAGTACAGTGGTACCTTGGTTTACAAACTTCCTGAAGTCTGTTCTTAAACCAAAGCATTCTTAAACCAAGGTGTGCTTTCTCATAGCAGTGGGGGACTCAATTTACAAATGGAACACACTCAACAGAAAGTGAAACATGTTCTTATTCCAAGGCAAAGTTCACAAACCAAAACACCTACTTCCGGGTTTGCCGCGTTCTTAATCCAAGTTGTCCATAAACTAAGCTGTTCTTAAACCAAGGTACCACTGTATAACTTTGTCTACAAAGGGCTGTAGCCCAATACCACCACACGAGGTAATAATGATATAAATAAATGGTGCTGATTTGTTGATTTCGTAGCCTAGCATCTTTCCTAAACTGCTTCTCATGCACCATTGCATCAGTAATCCCACAGAGCAGCTCTGTGGTGGGGCGAACTGCGGGACCTTTGGGTGAAGGACAGATCTGAACAGGAGATTTCACACCAAACAAGCTTGCTCTCCTTTTTGAAGTCTGAAGGACAAGGCACAATAGGTGAGAAGGGGGTGGGTGGGGGGCGGAGCGGGAGAGAAAGAGAGAGAGAAACGTCAAAGCATCAGGCAGAGGACGGCGCTACCGTCGCCGCTTTGCTTCCTAAAGCAAAACATACAGTGACTAACGTTTGCAATAAAAAAAAAAAGAGAGAAGGACGTCAGAATGACTTTCCACACTTCCTGACTTTGAGCGACCCTCCTCCTTAAATCATCCCCTCATGGATCGCCCCCCGCCCGCCCGCCCGCCAAACAACCGCCCCGTATCAGCCCTGCCCTGAAAATTACCCTGAAGAAAAGGGAGAAGTTTAAAGGGAAACCCTGAGGTGCGACTAGACCTGTCACAGCAAAAGCCAGCAAGGCCCATTCAGCTCTCCGGCGCCGGCGCCTCCTCCTGCCTCCCAAGCAGCTGCAGCAGCAGCCCGGGCCAAGACACCCCAGCCCTAAACCACACCTAAGGGAAGAAGAGCACCTGCTGGTTCCTGGTACCGGCCCAACCTGGAGCGCGCGCACCTAGCGCCCCCCCCCCGCGACCCCCAATAAATGTCCGGCTGCTTTTGCCCCAGCTGAGGGAAGGGCTTCCCTTCGGCCTCTCCCCAACCCCTCGCTCGGCTGCCAGGCTCCCCTCGCTCCGGCGCCAAGTTCCTCATACGGAGTCCCTCCCGCCGCTCGCCCAGGAAACGCCACAACAGCCGCCGCTGCTTCCTCCTCCTCCCCGGAGCCGCATCCACAGAAAGCAGCGCAGCAGCAGCAGCAGCAGGGGCACGAGAGGAGAGCCGCCCCCGCGCCAACCGCCGTTCTGCCCTCCCTCCTTCCCCCGCCCGTCGGCCCCGCCGCCTTCTTTCTGCCCCCCCCCCGTCCCCCCTCTCTTTCTCCCCCTCTACACCTGGGGACCAAAGGACACGCCGCCCCAGCCTGGCCGCCGCAAGCTGCTCACCTGCATAGACGCCATGATGGATCCGCCTCCCTCCCTCCCTCCCTCCCTCTCTCTGAGCCGCCGGCCCGGGCCGGGAGGGAGAGAGAGACAGAGACAGAGGCGGAGAGACGCAGCGCGGCGGCGGCGGCGGCGGCAATAGCGCCGGCACCCTTTCCTCGCCTCCTCCCCCACACCCCGTCCGGGTCACGTGGGCGCTCCGGCCAGCCCGAGGAGAGAGCGCATGCGCCGGGAACCGCTGCCGCGGTCGCTTCCAAGTAGGCGAGAGGGACAGTTCCGAGCGGACGTCGAGAATTTCCGTCCTTCGAAAACCGGGGCGCCAATGTCGGCTGCCTGAAACGGTTCTCGCCTAGATCTCCTTTTTCTCTCATTTTTTGTGATTGTTTAATCTCTGCTTCCTATTAAATCGAAAATAAAGGCGGCTTACAAAAATTAGAAACCCAGGTTTTTTTTAATCTGTAAGATGCCCCGAGTCCGTCAGGGGAAAAGGCGGGGTATAAATAAACATATAATTCTAAATAATAATCTTACTTAGATGCTGAGTGCCATCCTGGTGCAACCAGAGGAAAATGTTTAAGGTGAGGGTTTCTAGGGGCAACCCAGCAGAGTAAGGCAGACCTCCTACAATCTTGTCCCTGTCCTTTAGGGCAGAGGTGGAGCAGCTGTGGCCCTCCAGTTGTTGTAACTTCCATGGTCTGTAGTTGTGCAGATGATGATGAAGAAGAAGAATTTAACTACTACTACTGACAATACACTTTTAAATTCTGAACATGTATTTGACCAGCACTGCACAATTAAAATAATATTCGAGCCTGAGTCTAAGTTTACTTAGTGAAGTTCTACTGTATTCCATAAAGTTATCAAATAAGTGTACACAAGGCTACCTACTATATGGGAGCCTTTACAAGTTCTACTCATGTCACATTGCTTTTTGCAAAATGTTATATATGCTATCTTGTGATTTGAAACACAAGAATGACTAAATCCCAATTCCCCTGTTCTGCAGGATGTTTTGATTTTTATATTATTAAAAGTAAATGAGATGTTACTCTGTTTTACACTCTTACCTGCTGTAAGAAAGAAACCAGGAAGTACTGTGGTGGCATTCATATTTCTTGTTAAATGTTTCTGTATATTAAAAAACTCAGTGTACATTCCAAGGAGTCTTGTTCAATAGCTTTCACCCCAGCTGTTCTTGGTCCCCAATTATATTTATTAAAAAGAACCAGCTAAACTCCATTTGGTTACCTTTCTATGGTTTGTGATTAGTTCTGAGGGACTTACTTCCTACAGAAAGCACTAAGAATTTCAGCAGTGGAATCTGATTGTATGTATGTTTTCTCAAAAAGTTAAGCCCCCTGTGTTGATTAGGGCACACTTCTCTACGCACAATTACTGAGGAATAAGCCTTATGCAGCTCAGTTGACTGCTGGGTAAACAAACACTACATGGGCCTTCATGGCTGCAGTCCTAAACATACATGGCAGTTAGCTCCATTGAACTCAGCAGGGCTTGAGTAAATACACAGAGTATCAGGCTGTACTGGCCGCCTGTAATGAAAAAGCAGAGAAAAGAAAAAGGAAACCATTAACTTCAATAACAAATAACCTTTCTCTTTTTGAAATGCTACTTACACTGAATATATTTAGATGTGATTTATTATAGAAATAGAACATATGTTAAAAATGTGGCTGTCTGGCTTATTGTGAATGCATCATTCCTTTTAGTTTTCTGCAACTTTGAACCTGACGAGAGACAAAGAGTTTTATTATCCTTAATAACTGCAAATATCTCTTCTGCCAGTGTAATGTCGGTCCCATCAAAATCTGAATTTGGGCAGAGAGAAAGTAGTCAGAGCTAGGGAGTTAAAAATAGGATGCAGCTGCGGGATGGAGGGTGCAGATATTGTTTGGTAGAATCTAGTCCGAGAATAACAGTCATGCTAAAATGACAAGCCCAGTTTGCTGGAGAGGGTGCGGGTGAATGGATATATAATTCTATATGTGGTGGTTTTGCCCTGTTATTTAGTCTTTTTGGAAGAAAATATTTTATGAAATAGGCTAGTTTTACACCCCTAACTTTATTTACGGACCTAATGATGGTCCTATTATCCTTTTTCAATGGTTCGTAAACAGAGGTTTCTAGTAAAGGGCTACTTAATTTCTTTAATTAAATTTATATACTTGGACTTCTGTTTGCAGCACCCAGGCTCACAGTTGCCAAACAGTGGAAGTCAACTGCAGGAGACTTGCAAAACTATTGGTACCTCTATATCTGGACCATTGCTTTAATGGAAAAGTTGACAAAATATACACAAACCCTACGCAGTCCATTTTATAATGTTTGGCATCCATTTATTGAATACATTAAAGTTAAAAGAAAATGATTGGCAGCCTCCCTCTTCTCATGGATTCCTATGGAAAAACATTATTGGATAATATGCTTATGAAGGACAATTGTCTGGAACTATAATGCTATTTTTGGAATACTACCACTCCTCTTCTCATATCCTTCCTTTCCTTTCTTGCTTTGAACATGCCTCTTTCTCTTTATTATTGTTATGATTGCTTTTTGTATATTAGAAAATAAAAGAAGAAAAAGATTACAGAAAAAAGAATAATTCATACAACCTGCATTTGGAGTCTGCTAGTGTCCAATATGTTCAATTTGTATATTATAAAGACACCCTTAACTCCATTGTGTTCTCATCAGCAAACTGACTCTGCAAAGAGGCTACCCACAGAAATTAAGTGAAGAGGCATGTGTCCGCCCCACCACAAAAAATTGTTAACATTACTTTGTATTTCAATAATAAAATTCAATGTCGAAGATTAATTCAGAGTTAAATTTAGTATGGAAACTGCAAAAATTATCAAAATATCCATAGGCTCTATCTGTTCTAGAATTGTACCAAATAAATGGTTTTTCTGTAAAATATTTATTGATGTGTTCCTCCCATAGATGTTTATAGATAGTAGTCTTGTTAATTAATATGATCATCCAACTTTCCTTCTCCAAAGTCCCATGGTGTTAAAAGTAGTTCTTCACACTGGATTATTCATTCATTTTAATTATTTCAATTTCCTGTCAATATGTACACGGAAATTGACAGGTTTTATGTAACCTTACATTCTCTGTGCATTCTGAGAGCCAGTGTTGTGTAGTGGTTAAGAGCGGTAGTCTCGTAATCTGGGGAACCGGGTTCGCGTCTCCGCTCCTCCACATGCAGCTGCTGGGTGAACTTGGGCCAGTCACACTTCTTTGAAGTCTCTCAGCCCCACTCACCTCACAGAGTGTTTGTTGTGGGGGAGGAAGGGAAAGGAGAATGTTAGCTGCTTTGAGACTCCTTAAAGGGAGTGAAAGGTGGGATATCAAATCCAAACTCTTCTTCTTCTTCTTCTGAATCAGTAGGGCTTCTAATACAATCAGAAAAATCAGTCTCTTTTTTGTGCTGGTGATTTAAAAACATTGTCCAAAAAGAAATTTTCCCCATGGAAAAGAAAGCACTTATAAGAATAACCATAATTAATGGCAAATGACAAATAACCACGCCTGGAAATTGCATGACAACCTTATGTTTACTCAGAAATACATTCCACTGTCTTCAATGGCTTAGATCCCAAAATAAATTCACAGAAATTTTCTATTACTTCCTCTACCCTGCAGTCACCTGTGGTTCCCCAAAAGCCTCTGGTAGGTAAACTCATTGAAATTAATGAACTTAGTTTCATTATATTCAATTAATCTATTTTTCATAGAACTAACATTGGCTACAAACCTTTACTTCTATAAATTTCCTGAAGTAAACTTATCTTAGGCTCCAAGCCCAATTTTGGGCAATCCTCCCCTTTCCTCAACAGCCCTTTACACCCCTCAGAAGGCCTCTGGCCCTCCAAAGAGGTTCTTCAGCGGCTGGGCAGGTCACTGCAGAGGGGAGAAAGGGACGAGAAACTTTCTGTGAACTTCCTTGGGTTGATATATATTAGGAACTAAGCCAGCTTGATTTATGCCAAAGTAAATGTGCATAGGATTAATTTAAAAAAGCTGAAAGTAACCCCTGCAATGCATTTAATTCAAAAACATGTACTTCAACTTCAAAAGACAATTACTTAGGCTCCTAAGACTACATCATTTAAAGTCAGAGTAGGTTTAACAATGGGTTCATGGTAATACCTGCTCACCAATGCTTTTGTGCAATATGCCATCTTCTCGCTTACTCATTCATACACATAGGGAATGAGACAGAGACAGAGACAGTGAGATTTTTATCTCCATGAGGCCACTCTGACAAAAAAGAAAAAATCACAAACATCAAAATGTTTTACAACACAGAAAATTCCATGCTATCTGTTTTGATACACATTTTATGAAAGAATATACAGTATAAATTTAGAGATGCCAAGTATGCAGAAAGATGCTATGCACAGAGTGAACATGTGATAAACTACAAACCACACTGATTAATCAGAATGTAGACCCAACCACTGAGCTGGGCATGAGAAGGGGTGGGGGAATGAAGTCACCTTCATTATTTTTCTCAGATCAGGTTATCTAGACTTTCATGGCTTCCAGAACACACCCACTGTGAATCAGTTTTTAATTCTGGCACATAGTAAATAGCACCACCTACTTTAATTAAAGGATCTTCTCACTGCAATTACTCAGTCCTTCCTTTCCCATACATCAGATGGAAAGAGAAAAATCAAATGAAATCCAATTTATCTGTACTCTCTAATTTGCTGATGTACTCGGACATTCCCTAGAGGTTCTTGGAAAGGAACACAAGCCTACTAGGAGAGGCTTTTATAATCTTCATAACTCCAGTGTGGTGTAGTGGTTAAGAGCAATAGACTTGTAATCTGGGGAACCGGGTTCGCGTCTCCGCTCCTCCACATGCAGCTGCTGGGTGACCTTGGGCTAGCCACACTTCTTTGAAGTCTCTCAGCCCCACTCACCTCACAGAGTGTTTGTTGTGGGGGAGGAAGGGAAAGGAGAATGTTAGCCGCTTTGAGACTCCTTCGGGTAGTGATAAAGCGGGATATCAAATCCAAACTCTTCTTCTTCTTCTTCTTCTTCTTCTTCTTCTTCCTTCTGCCCTTGTGTCTCTGTGAAACCTGTCATGCATCAGTGTTGAAATAGGACCTGGAAGACTAGGGTTCAAATCCACAGTCATGTAGCTCACTGGGCAACTTTAAGCCAGTCAACACTTGTCAGCCTAACTTGCCCAACTATGTTGTTATGAGGATAAAATGGGGCAAAGTTATAAGCACAACCTTCAGCTCCTTGGAGAAAAGGTGGGATATACAGTGGTACCTTGGGTTACAAACACTTTGGGTCACAGACTCCGCTAACCTGGAAGTAGTACCTTGGGTTAAGAACTTTGCCCCAGGATGAGAACAGAAATGGCGCGGCGGTGGCAGGAGGCCCCATTAGTTAAAGTGGTACCTCAGGTTAATAACAGACCTCCAGAACAAATTAAGTTCGTAACCCGAGGTACCACTGTACCGTAAATGCAATGACAATACTGGTTGGATTTGCAGCTGTAAGTTGCTTGTTGAACTGGGGAAGCTGCTCTCTACCTTTGGCTTCCGAGTTATTCATTCTTAGGTTAAGTTTAGAGTAGGCAGCTCCAAGAGCTGTGCTGCTAACCCAGAGGCTTTATAAAACCAGCCAAATCAACCCTAGGTCTATTTGGAATTTCAAGGAACTACTGGAATTGCAATCACCCATGGTAGCAGGAGTCCTTAAAACAGTTGCACTCATTAAGACTTCAGGGTTTTTTATGTGGAAATATTTTAGGGATTTCATGATCAAGCCCTATGGTTTAATGGTGTATTAAAGAATGAACCAACAGAAGGAAATCCAACATCCAACTTGTATATAGTCAACTTTTGTGTGTTATTTCAGCCATCAAGCAGAACTCACATGGTCCGTTCAACTTTGCCTTCAAGATTTTACAGCACTCTAAGTAAATAACTCAGTTTCAAAGGCCACACTGGAAATATAAGGTTCCTATGACAGTTGTAGATAGCGGACCATAAGCACTAGACAAAATTTGTCTATTTAGTTTAGTCTTCAAGGATGCTACTGCGATCAAAGGTTGGTAATGCTATGTCACAAGTTCAGAAGCATACTTCATCTTAAATGTTAATGAAATGGATTAAAGTGCCAATTATGTATTTATTTGTTTAAATTTGTATCCTGCCCTTCACCTGTAGATTTCAGGGTGGTTAACATTTATCTAGCACCAACCATGCTAAATGTAAGTCTCAAATACTGCCACTATGCTGGGCATTTTCCAACAGAAACAGGCCATAGGTAGAAGACCACATTTCATAAAGAAAAACAAGAATGGAAAATTTATCTCCATTGCAGTTCAGGAAAGGATGCATGGATTTTAAGGGTATGAGATTAAGATTTTGCAGATGTACACTATGTAGTAACAACTCTTTAAGTTAAATGGTTTTAGAGTGGGATAAGCTTCCTAACACATGTAGGCTTAGTTTGTATCAGATAAAATGTATTCTACCACGTTATGTAATCTACTTTCATAAATACATGGATATTTGTATAGCTCATGCAAATGACAGGCTCATTTTATCCCACCTAATTCACAGCATAGCTGTTTCACCTTTTACTTGCTCCTATGGAAATTATATATTCATCTCTCTTTGTTGGGCCAGTTGCATAGCAACTGTAGTTTGCAGTACAAGGAGGCTACATCTCACTAACAATGACTGTCTACACATATATTGTAGCGCATATATGAGTATATATGTGCGTGTGTGTGGGTGTGTGTGCATATGTGTATTGTTTTTATGTATAATTTTACAACTTTTAATTGACACCATCATTCCCTCGTAAACTACTGTTGTTTTTATGCTTTTTTCTTTTCTTCTGGTCTATGACCGTAATAAACTTATTCATTCATTCATTCATAACAATGACTGTAGACCTCAATGGAATTGTGCTAGTACTCACATCACCAAAGCGTGCCAACTTAAGTGCTGTTGGGAATAGAGTATATTTTGAAAGAAGCTAAATTCCTTCCATAAGGTATATTTTCCACCTGAATAATTTATAGTTTTCTACTCATCTAGCAAGGAAGGAAAGAGAAGCAAAACAATTTTTAAAAATCGAACTGTAGACAAGAAAGCATATACATATTAAAAAGAGAATGTAGCAATATTGTCTCTTGTTCATGCTAAACTTCCAATAAACATGCCCACCTGGAAAATGAATACAGCAGATGAACAGAATCATCACTCTGCCTTTCTGGGAAGGAAATAAGACCTTCTATTTTCCACCCCTGCCTAGAAAAGATAGTTAGGGATTTTGTGGCAATGCAGGACCGGTCCTAGGCCATATTGTGCATACATTAGATTACGATTCAGCAGTTGTCTCTAAATTTCCATTCACTCCACGCATAAGATACTCCTATGTTGGCAACTCTAAGCCAAGGTATGGAAAGCAATTCCAAAGAGTTACTCACTATAGTCTCAAGAAATCAGTCCTTGCAGACTAGAAGAAATGACAGGTGAGGAAATTCTTGCTTCTGTTACAGACACACAAACAAACAAACAAACCAAAAAAGAAACCTAAAAAAAGCAAAAAAGAAACCTAAAAAAAAAAATCTGCAATGCAACCTGGTCAGAAGTAAGTCCAATTGTACTCAATGGGGCATACTCTAAGTTGATATAGAATTGGAGTCTTAGCTGGGATCTGCTCTCAGAAAGCACTTCTCTAATTTCAGTGGGTTAAGAGCATGAAAAATCGAGTTCTGTCATCACAAAAAGGATAAGGCGAAGTCGTCCACTAAATTAGCATGTTTATTTGTCAGTTGGTAAGAAGTCTGTTACTTATGTAAGCAGCAAAACAAAATCAGATCACGAATGATTCCTATGCAAAATCACTGTGAGCAATAGCCTCTGCAGTGACCATTACACTTCTTAACCAAACATACAGAACATGCCATATGAAAAAGTTACTAACTGAAATACGTGCATTAAATATTGGGAGAAAAAAAGGTTTACATTTTTATTATAATTTACTTTAACAATCTAAGAAGTTTGCGGCCATCAGCAGTTCCAGTGCAATTTCAGGTGCAATTGGAAATTCAGGGATCTCTGTAGAGCTGTTAGTGTAGCGAACCTTATAGGTGAAATACATGCATACTTTGGATAGGACGTGGGAAGGAATCTCTCTGAAATTCACTTCATTTGTTTCATTTTCGGCAAATTGTCCTGTGTACATAAAAAAGACAAATGAGCACACAGATCTTTCTGCAAGTAAACATTTCAACAAAACGTTGTGTATGATTTGGTAGAGTTCTTGGCCAGTTGAACCTGAGCATTTTAAGAATGCTGTATCTCCTTTATGCTTTAAAATTACTTCAATTTTGACCAGCTAAAGAAACAATATTTTTATTTTATGAATATTTTCTTCAGAAGAATATTTTAACAATATTTATCCTACAAAACCAGCTCTTATGAGTTTTCACGTGAGAAGGTACTAGTAGGCTGATCAGAGTGAAATCTTGAACACAACAGAAGCTGTAAAAACAAGTTAACCAGGCAGTGCCCTTTTCAGCACTAGTACAAAGAATGACAGTTAGTTTGGGGCACTCAAATGGATTCTGGACTTCTTTTTTCTTGAATGGTAACCTCTTACCCAACTCCACCCCACATACATGAACATGTCACAGAAAAAGTAGCTTCTGAAAACTCAGTTCTAACAGGAGTTTTCTACATGAAAAATAAATGCTGTTCAAAGAAAAATGAACTAGTCACACACTTCAGGTGAATGAGAACCCTTAAGTACACTTAAATTAGTTCTTTGGAGCCCGGCCATTGTTTACATACAATCTAAAAATTATCAGAGGACTACGCCAAAAGAAAGCAGTAAGTTGGTTAAGGAGAAGGTTGGCTGTCATGGATTCTACTTATTCCATTTTGAGAATTGATATTTAATTTCCACATCAGTGACCCTGCTTCAGTTTGGTTCTGTACTTTTTGATGTTTTTTTATTTATTTATGACTAGTTTTGTATTTATAACTAGTTTTGTTATGTTTGTGATTATGTAAATCTTTTTATGTTGTAAACCGCCTTGAGCATGGTTTTAACTATGGAAAAGTGGCATACAAATAAAATGATGATGACATAACGCTAAGCAAGAATGAGAGAATGAGGGTACTTGGTGGATAAATTTTGGCTGCTTCACTCCTCCCCACACCATCCGGAGCTAAGCAATGGTTTGGCTTAGCATTACATTCAAACAAACAAACAAACAAACAAACAAACAAACAAACAAACAAACCATGAGCTGTAGCCAAGGTTTGTTCTGAAAAGCGACAAACCACAAGCCTGGGTTTGGATAAAATGCTAAGCTAAACTAGTTTGGGGGAAACACCCTCACAGAGCAAATTTGAACCCCTGGCAGGTCAAGTTGGCCTGTGGACCAACAGTTTTCTCAAACCACAGGGCTTATAGAAAAAGACATGGATTGAGCATTGCAAATGTTAATCTATTTTGGCTTTTCCTCTTAGAACTTTATATTAGAAGTCCAGACCAAATTTAAAAGGTGACATAATATATCCATATATGCCAGTTAATTTAAGGAAACCATCATATAAGTACTTAAAAAATAATTCTAAAATTTGACAATAAGTATGGTTTTAATATGTATGTCTCTAGTGTTGTATCTCAACACATCCTTGCCTGTGACATATTCCATCAAATGATTTCACCTTATCTTATGTCTGGAACAGTTTCCCAAAACATCTCCATGATGCTACCTCTCATGTTTCCTTCATACTTCCTTTACTTTCTCTGTGAAGACTTTGGCACAATTTACTAGTCCCCATATACAATTGTAATTAAGCCTAATTTGGGAGGCAATGTTTTTTTGGGATGCAGCTTATCTATTATTATGAACTGGATTTTATTGTTAGCCACTATGTCTATTTTTTAATGAAAAGTTGAGATTTCCTGTCATTTCCCTTTTCACTGATATCTAGAAAGTTCATGCCTCTCATTCTCTGCAAAGTACCACGTACATTGTTATATAAATAATTGTTATTCATAATAACAAGAACGAATGAATTATTCAGAGTCTATTGTTCTTTCTACAAAATATGTCATTGATCAAATCAACTATTATAGACCTCTTGGGTTTATCACCCACTTAAAGAAGCAAAGAGGAATTATATAACAATTATAAAACAAACTCAAATCTTAACAATTATAAATTATAAAACAAACTCAAATCTTAGCTGAAAAAAGATACTAGCCTTTATAGACCCACTGACTCCACCCCCCTGGGTCCTGTTGGTGCAACCTATTTAACTATTTCCCCTCCAGCACTCTCTCATATATGGTAATGTCACATACCTCCCGATTCAGGAGGGTTAACTTCTTAAAGTTACACTCCTGATCAAACAGTTTTGTATGTGGTTTTGGGGTTTTTTTTATATCTATCTATATACATACATAAACAAGTAAAGGAGTTCTGAGAGGAGTTCTGGGAGTTAGTTCGTTGGGAGTTGTGGGTGGGTAGTTGGTTGGTTTGAGTGGGTTGGCTGGTTGGGAAAGGCAGTTGGTAATAGACAGACAGTTAGGGCACTTGGTCCTTGAGTGTGGGGTGGTAGCAGAGATAGAGAGAGGAACATAAGAATAAGAAAGTAAAGAGGAACGCTGTTTGGAATGCCGTAATAGTTTTGTTTTAAGTCTGAAATAAAATACACTCTTCCTTATGAATTGAAAAAAGAAAAGAAAAAGAGAAAAGATACTAGCCTTTGGTACTCAAGCACAGTGGTGTACAAGGGTGTTTCAAGTGGTCAGTATAGATAAAGGCTTAGATTACAAAATATGTTTATTGTTTCATATACATGAAGTTGTTGGCCACATTACCTTTGACAGGCATAGAAATAAAAAGAAGAAAAGTGAGCTTCTTTAATTAAGAAGCTGAAAAATTGGTTTATTCTAGTGCCCACATCACAAGCAACAGAAAACCACAATGAAATCCAAATGCATGCCTTTTTGGGGTAAGCTACACTTTATTGAACCTACCTGGACCACTCAACATAGCTTTTATTGTTCCCGATGTGAGTGCATGCTCTCTTTTAACTATGAACTCATGGCCATCCGAGGATATCAATTTCACATACATAGCATCAGGGCCTTCACAGCCCCCATATGTCTTCTCTTCTCCATCTATAATACACAATTATTATTCTACTTCAATTAATGTATGTTAGAAAGCGTAGGAATAAATAAATGAGAAAATATTAAATTTCATTTTAATGTTTAATTATATGTTAAATTAAGAACAGTAAATTAAGAAATGCAAGAACACTAGAAACACTAACACAGTCAAAATGCTCCAATAACTTTTTGACCAAAGACTCCTGAGCAAAGTTAGTAGTAGTGAGATAAGAGGAAAGAACTTCTTGTGAAATCAGCACCTGGTTAAAAAACAGGAAGCAATGAGTTGGAATTCACAGACAGTTCTCACAATGAAGGGATGCAAGACATGTCTGCAAGGATCTATGTTGGGATTCTTAACTTGTTCATGAATGACCTGGAGTTAGGAGTGATCAGTGAAGTGGATGGGAGAAATATAGGAAGCTACAATATACCAAGCAAGACCATTGGTGCATCTAGCTCAGTATCGACACACACTGGCAGCAGCTCTCTATGATTTCAGACAATAGGCTTTTCCAGTCCTACCTGGAGATACCAGGGATTGAATCTAATACCTTCTGCATGCAAAGAAAGTGCAGTGCCGCTAAGCTATAGCCTTTTCCATGTCAATGTGATTCAATGCAACTATGTGTAAAGTGGTAGACCTTGGGGCAAAAAAATCCTAGCTTCATATTACACTGTTGGGGTCTGAGTTGGCAATGTGGAAAAAATAAACACCCAAAAGAAAAATGCATGTACTTCTATTCTTCCATTATCAGAAACACATATGCAACAGTCATGCATGTACACAGCACTCTTCCTTTCTCTCCCACACATACATACATGCAGACAAACACATTCATACACCAGACATGCAGGCACACATAAATACATTTTCAGCATTTCCAGGCTTCTTCACTCCAACGCTGGAAGATCTCTAAAGAGTTGATCTTGGCACGTAGCACCAAGGTGCTAAGCTCAGAGATAAAAGTAGAAGGGAGTATTTTTCTCCACCCCCACTTTGGTGCTGGGGTTAATGGAAATGCTGCCTTTTACTCTGAAAGAGCAGGCAGAGGGCTTATCTCCAATCTTAGCACTGAGATTGGACAAAAGAGACTGCTTTGCCTGCAATTTAAGGCCTTATGTTCAAGCTCCATAAAATGGCATGGGATGACCAGGAAGTGAGTGGGATCTGCTGGAACAGGCCTAGTTGGCTAGATAAGGATGTGGCTGGCCAGAGGCTACCTACCACTGCCACAGACATCTGGCTAGTCACTGTGGGAAACAGGATGCTAGACTAACTATGTCTTTCTTCTGATCCAGCAGGGCTCTTCTTCTAGCTTTTATCTCCTTAGTTGCTCAGCACCTTTTCACATTGGATGGGTGCTGATCTACTAATCTGAAATCCTTGAAACTACTGAAGTGTTTTCTCATTGATGTTTAAACTCTGTTAACTTCCTATTATATCAATATGAAAATGCAAGATTTGCAACTTCACCTAGAAACAAGGGAAATATT
Organism: Podarcis tiliguerta; assembly: GCF_965153285.1. Classification (NCBI taxonomy): domain Eukaryota; kingdom Metazoa; phylum Chordata; class Lepidosauria; order Squamata; family Lacertidae; genus Podarcis; species Podarcis tiliguerta. The sequence goes on along the minus strand of NC_139540.1, from coordinate 31,699,122 downwards.
TCCTTCATCTCAGCATTGTTGATAGAAACTAACAGAAAGCAGTTGCAGGTGGCTGGTGCATTATTTCAACCAAATGGCTTTTGTTCTTTGGTATAGTACATGTCATTTGGAACTCTTCCTTGATAGAAGCTAGGCATTAAATACATATACAATTTCATGCATTAAACAAGTAGAAATAAGCTTTACAGCACAATGCAGGACAGGTCTACTTATAATTAAGTCCTAATGAGTGCAATGCCATTTATTCCAAGGGATTATAGGATTGCAGCCTTGTTCTGTTTCTTCCCTTGCCCCCATATGTCCCATTCATTCCAGCCAGTTATCAAGTATACTGTAGAACTTCATGGGCTTGGTTTGTAGGGACATAAGGCAGCCACTTTGCAAACACTAAGCAGATCTCGGTCTGATCTGTGCTAAGAGGTGTTCCAGAAAAAAAGAGTTATGTACACAAGCACTACAAGTAATTACAGAATTGTAGAGTTTGAAGGGACCACAAGGGTTATCTAGTCCAACCCCCTGCAATGCAGGAATCTCCTTGCCCAATGTGGGTCTTGAACCCACAACACTGAGATCAAGAGTCTCATGATCTACCAACTGATCCATCCTGTATTGTTGCTTTCAAGTTGTCATTAAACATTTTACCAAAACATGGAAAAAATAAAACTAGGCATTTATGATATGCTTACAAAGCAAAGGTTGTTGCCAAATATATTTGGCAAATATCACAGTACACTTACCCATCTCTTCTTATCAGATGGTTGGTTCTTTGCCCCTAGAGCCTTTGCAATAATATCTGAAAACAAACAGAAAAGTACATATACATTTAAGTTCATTGCTAAAAGCCAAATACGTGGATTGGTGGCAATGTAAAAGCTCATAAACGGCAGTCCTTTCTATAGCTGATATTAAAGTTAAATAAAAACATGACTCAGCTATGTTTACTGTACCACATTACCACATCACATGTAGACCAGTGTTTTCATTAATCAGTACCAACCAGTGTGAGATCAAGGTCACCCAAAACTTCTTATTGACTAACCAATCCCATGACAATTTCCAGGAATAACCTCATAATCTCATCTGGGTGTTTTTTGGCCACAAGACTCCAATTCAGATCTCAGATCCAATTAGATAGGTTAACTTTGGGGTACTGTCTGAATACATGCCTAACAATGGCTTTCTACCAAAGTATTCTTTTTGGCTTATGGGAACTACTTTTTCCTCAGGTCCTGCTTGAACCAGATTCTCACCCCAAAAGAGGTAAGTTATCCGAATTATTCATACATACCAAGACTAGATTACTGTGATATGATTTATGTGGAGCTTTGCTTGAAAAGAGTTATTTCCAGTGGCCCAGAATAAGGCTACCCAGATGTTGGCCACGGAAAGCCAAGATAGCATATAAGGGTCTTCACTGGATACAAGTTGCCAGGCTCAACTCAAAATATTGGTCCTCAACATAGTCTCAAGGTTAATTTTCAAGGCACTGGCCCTCCCAGAAATAACCACTCCCTTACGTTCATTGGGAAGATCCAGTTCCAAATATAATAATAAAATAATAATAATAATAATAATAATAATAATGATGATGTGTGTGCATGTATATGTATATACTACCCATCTGATTGGGTTGCCCCAGTCACTCTGGGAGGCTCCCAGCAAAAATAGTAAAAACATAATACAACAGTAAAAACATAATACAACATTAAACACTGAAAACTTCCACATATGATATGTAATTAAAAGTTTTCTATTGTCCAACAGGACTGATTTATCCTTTGCTTTTGTAGGTAGGTGGATGCCTTTTATTCTACCTAGCTTCGATAGACAGATGGACTTTTCATAATACAAATTTAGTACTATAACAAACAAACAAACAAACACACAAACAGTAAAATGTGTTTTCATTTTGAATGGTTTATTAAATTATATTGTTTAGGTGCTTTGGGGGTTATTTTTGCTGAGCAGTAGCAATAAACATTATTTCATTGAGACAAGTTATACTTCCTATGAGCCGGTAAGCACTCTTTCAGGGTGCAAGGGAAGAAACAATGAAAGAAGGGACAATCACAATGGGCACAGATAGGGACTGGAATCACCTTTATAGTCACTTCCTTCACTATTTAAGAATACAAGTTAATCAAAACAACAAAATTCACTGTTGCACATGTGGACTTTGGCTCACACAGTGGAACTTCCCCTTCTCCCCCCCCAAAAAATAATTATGGATGATCCCCCAGCATTGGGGGTGCAGGGAAGAAAAATGCAACACAAACACACAAAACTGTTTCACTATCATCTCATATCACAAATCCTCCAAAAGGAGAACACACCACCATAAAAAAAAACAATTAAAACTGAATGACCTACCTTTCTACATTAATGAAACTTTGGGTCTTGGCCACTTTCCTGCCTAGTCATGCCACTCCTATAATGTCTCTTCCCAGTCTCTGGAGTTCTTAGCTAACATAATGGCTACTGCACATTTCACTCCCACCAGTGATCAACACCATACTTGGTTACACCCATGTTTTGAAAAAACAAAAAAACTTTCCATTATTGCAAAGGAATAATATCTGACAATTTATGCAAGTGCTGGGGAAGAAATAACAGAGCAGAAGAGGGAAGGTTATTTACAACCAGCACAAGCCTGCAAGTTTTCATGGATGATGTAATTAATGGTTGCTATATCATGTCATTCCAAAAACTTATGAGAAGCCCCTTTTGTTTCCTGTCTACATTATAAAGGATTAGGTGTGCCCCATGATTTATCACAACACTATAAAAGGTCTCCCCACCACATTTCTAAAAAGATATTTAATTGTTCTGCCAACTATTTTATGGAAGAGCATTAAAGATATAATTCTTTAATTTTGTTGACAGTGATAAAAGACAACAGAAAGAGGAGTTTTGACCTTTAGAATATAAACCATCTGTATGTTGTAAGGAGCATAACATCCACCAAGCTTTTTGCATAGTTTTCCAGATATAAGAATCTGTTATCTGCTACTTTCCCACACTGTGTATCTGCTAACGTTCTTGTATTCAGCCTACCAATTCCCCACCCAACAAATGCACTGCAAGCAGATCTGCTGGTACAAGCTTTATATTGTAGTTATTCAAAAGGTTGCTGGATACCAACAGCTATTTAACACTTAGGCAGCAGATTTTCTAAGAGTAGCTGCTGAATTTATCATGGGGCAGGGAAGCAAATGAAGGTCTCTTTGAATAATCAGCATACAAGCAGACTGATTAATATTCTGTCTACATGCTATAATGAATATCAACTGAAATGAAATTTAGAAACAAACTAAATAAGAACTGGAATTTGATCAAATTTGTAACTGAAATAATATTTGGGCCACTGAAGATTATGGGAACAATCCTACCCCATAGCAAGATCTGCAAGGATGAGTGGCATTATGATCAGGCAGATCTCCGACTGACCCTGGAGGTTGCTAGGACAGTAATGCTTTGCCACCTTAACTCCCCCATCCTTGGGTCATTCAGAGCTACACTGGCATATCTCCACTTCCCAGCTGGAACCCAGCAACTGAGCTTCCCTTGCAGATCTTAAAATAGCATAAGCCCTGAGTGGGGTATTCCAGGGGTGTGGTGGGGGGAGGACCAGAGAGGGAGGATTTGGGCTTATTCATGTGACCTGACAACCCATTGTAAGTTAAGCTAGCAAAATGGGAACTTTACCTCAAGCAATATTTTAAAGGCTTATTCTCCCTCTGTCAGGCTTAGGCCAGCTCAGCCAGCAGTAGCCGTTTCCGAATGAATATTGGATCTGGTGTAATATATGCAGGTTTAATTTAAGCTGGGTTTACCATTCACCAGTTTATTGTGTATAGGACTGCTCCTATATGTATGCCTCCTGTAAAAACTGTCCCCACTACCTGGTACAAAAAATAATAATTTTAACTCAATGTATTCTCAAGCGCATCTGAAAGAAGTTTTGTTTTGATTTGCCAATTAAGTCACCCACAAACAATGAACTGGAATATGGCTAATTGTGTGATTCATTATTTTTATGGCAATGCAATGAAAATTATGCCCACTAATACACAAACACCATTAAGATTAATCATATGAAAAGAGGAAGTTCTGGAATTTCTGAAAGAAAATTATTAAGATCTACTTATATTGTGACCTTTAGAATACATGCAGCAGGTGCTACATCAGAGGAGCTTTGAACCAGAACAGTTAAAGTCATGAAGTGAGCTCCTCTCATTTACTAGGCCATGGGCCTGGCTCTTGATATCCCCACCTTGAACGATAAAGATGGATATCAGACACCGGTCCTTTCTAGTGGTTACACATTGGTCAAGAAACTCTGTTTCTCCTCCTATTCACCTGGTCCCTCCATTAACCGATTTTTAAAGCAACAAGAAAAAACTGCTTTGTTTTGCTAGGCGGGGTGGAAATAACTCAAGTTCTGTATCTTAATTCAGGTTGTTTTGTGGCATAAGCTGTTTTAAAATACCAGCAAGAGCCACTTGGGAACCGAGGCTAAAAAACAGGGGGGTTCACTGCATAAATAAAGGCTGATTTCAGGTCACTCACTCCATGCCTAAACTATACACTGAAAGACTGCTTTCCGAGACTTGGGACGTGAAGATCCCCCTACCCGGCTGTTTTAGGAAAAGAAGGGTTAGAAGCCAAGCAACACTGAAATCTGGGTACACTCGGGTTTTAACTGATGAGGAAAAAGAAGCGCGGCAGTGAGAGGAAAATCCAGACGCGAGATCATGTGGAATGAAAAAAGCGCAGGCCGCATGGAGACTGTGATGTGGATGTAGCTTTGGGTTCCTCCTCAAGGCGGTGGGACTGAGGTGGCCCTGGGCTCTTTCGACAGAAGTGGGCCGTCTGTTTCGTATATGGGGCGGCGGTGGCGGGGGAAGAGTCTGAGGCAAACGGAAGAGTTTTCGGGGGGCGAGTCGGGGTGGAGAAAAGGGAGAGGACGAAGTGAGGCGAGGACGGCGCAGCTCTGCGCAACAGGGCAGTTGAGAGAGGATAGAAAAGCGCCGCCCGGCGAACGCGTTCGGTTCCCTGAGGCTCAGCGGCGCCTCGGTCGCAACGGGATCTGCTTTTCACCCGGCCTCTTCCCAAAGTCAACAGGACGGGACGAAAAGGGTCCCCGACTGCAGTCACAACACGCGGAAAGGGAAGGAAGGGGTTTGCCGGTCGGCCCCACCCGCTGGCGCTCCCCCGTCCCCGCTCACCTCTGCCCTGCCAGCGCCCGAAAGATATTCGCCGAGTAGCTTCTCAGGCCCCTCACGGTTCCAGCCGGGACAACCGCCCCCCCTCTCCGCCCCAAACCACTTCCTTTCGGTCACAGACACCGGTTTCCGGTCTCCGAAGTGGACGCGCACGGAAAACCATAGAGAGAGGGAGGGGAGGGAAAGGCTGAAGTAGCGCCCCCTGTAGTTCCCCTCTGATTCGACAATAACAAAGAGGCACCGTAAAAAGATTGGTTTTAAGTCTTTGAGGCAGGGTGATCTGGGGTCACGAAGAGACGGACACGACTAAACGACTAAACAACAACAATCTGTTAGCCCTCCACATGTTGCTGAACTCTCAATGATCAGGAATGATGGCAGTTGCAGTCCAACGTATGTATCTGTAGTTTCAGGTTCCAGAAGACACAGGCTAACACGGCTACCTTTATGAAAGCTGATCTAGGCATTTTTTAAATTTTTATTTACTTTTGCGCTGCAGGTGGGAAAGAGAAATGCCAGACAAGTAAAAGGAACATCCCATTTCCAGGCAATGGGAGTGTCGCTATAGCGCTTTAAGTTTATAAATAAAGCATACACAATATAAACAAATCCCATCGCTTTATTGGGGGAAAACTCGATATTTGCATCCTTGGGATCACGGGGCCACAGTTCCCGGTAATTTCTCCTGTGGGATTTCCTTAGTTGCGCAAGTTCTTTCTATCTATGCAAATGACAAGGGGGCGGCTTCAGTTTTACACTGATGAGCCCAGTATACCCATGTCACGGGATTTTAATGCTATGCTATTGCAGAAACAGGCATGCGCTCCTCATCCTTCAGTCTATGTAATTCGTATAATAGTGGCCCGGGAAAACCCCAGCCGCGTCGCGTCTGCGTGTCCGTGGCATGCTGGGAAACGTAGTTCGCAAGAGGCTGCTTCACTAGAAATTGCCATCCGCGCATGCGTACACATCGGAGTGGCGGCAATTCGCCGCGCCGAAGAGGCCCAACCATCAGTCAAATCCCACGGGAGGTAAGAGACCGATACAGGAACTCCCTGTCTCCGGAACGGAAGCAGCGGCAGGCTGAGTGACGCGCGGTTTCGCCACCCGGAAGGGCTGAGCTGCTCTCGCGAGACTTTGAAGTATGTCAGCCGCCGCGAGAAGGCGGAGGTTTGAATCCTCCTCCAGTGGCGCCCGCTAAACCGTCGCTGCAGCTGGAATCCCTTTATCGGGAGGCCGATCTTCTGCAAGCTTTACTCGGAAGTAAGTCGAGCAGAGGGGGTTGGGCTGGCGGGCGAAGGAGCCACCAGGTTCTTTTGCGCAAAACAAAAAACAAAGGGCAGTTCAATGCAGAGTAGATTCATTGATCCATTATAACTTGGGTTCATTGATTTCAGTGGATCTGCTCCGAGTGTAACGTAGTTGGATGCAATCCAACAGGGAAACGAGCCTCAACGCACCGTAAAGACTAGACAGATTTAGGCTGCAGTTCCGTGCACGCATAAGCTGCCATTGAACCCAGTGGTGGGTTACTTTTGAGAGGATATGTACAGACTTGCATCGTTAAAGGTGCAATCCTAGACACACTTGAGAGGCCAAGTCCCCTTGGAGCCTGAGAGACTTACAGTCATGCACAGGGTTGCGTTGCTAGGCTGCAACCCACTGCACACTTACTTTGGAGTTAGCCCCATTGAACAAAGTGGGGCTTCCCTCTGAGTAGGTGTGCGTGCCTAGGCCTGCACCGCTGTTGTGGCAGTAGCATGTCCAGAGCTACATTCCTTTTGCATGCAGTAAGCCCACCATTAATGTTCTGGGGTTCACACCTAAAGCCAACATCTTGTACTGTCACAACACATTGGGTTCAATGGCGGGTGGGATTGCCAGCGTCTCTCTCTTTTTTTGCTGGACGCCTGCCCCCTTTCCATTTATTTTTTAGCCAAGTGTGTAAAGCTGAATACGTACAAGTTAAAAGAGTGTAAGTTGTGGGCTTACTGTACTTCATTGGGAGTAAACGTGCATGGATGTGGTGCTAATCGAGATCTGCCATTGAATGTGATGGGGTATGCTGTCAAACACATGTAACTGGTAAGTATTCTGCCTTTGCTGAAATGGGAGTCAACCTTCTGGAGAATTTGACATACAGAAAAAGTTCATCCTCTGAGGCCACCAGGAGCTGACTAGGCAATGCCACACTTCATCTGGTGGTGTCTGACACACAAAAGCTTCAGCCACAATTAAATATGTTGGTAAAAAGGAAAAAGTCTAATACGGCTACTCCCCAGAACTTCCTTAGTAGGAAGTTCTTCTACTCTGCTGGATTTACCTCTGAGTGAGGAATGTCCCAGTGCATCCACCCAAACAGGAGATGGACAGCATTCCATCAACATTTCTCTGGCAGCATTCCTACCAGTGGTAACCAGCAGAATCCCCCCAAGCAGGGTGATTTGGGGCAGGGAGCAGCTGAGCATGCAGGATCTGCTGAATACAGTGGTGCCCCGCAAGACGAATGCCTCGCAAGACTCAAAACCCGCTAGACGAAAGGGTTTTCTGTTTTCAGAGGTGCTTCGCAGGACGAATTTATGGGCTTGCTTTGCAAGACGAAAATGTCTTGCGATTCTTGAGGGTTTTTTTCGCTCCCCACCCCCTTTTTCTAAGGCGCTAAGCTGCTAATAGCCTTTTAGCAGCTAATCCGCTAATCCCTTAAGCCTTTAATAGCCGCTAAACCGCTAACAGCGCTAATCCGCTAATAGGGTTGCTTCGCAAGACAAAAAAACCGCTAGAGGAAGAGACTCGCGGAACGGATTAATTTTGTCTTGTGAGGCACCACTGTATTGTGCAGTCTGCTGCCATTGTGTGATGGCAGTTGACTCAACTGGGCCTTCTTGCTGTCTTAGCCTGGAAGCTAATGCAGGAAAGCAGCATTTTTTACTGCCAGCTCTACAAGACAGTTGAGATTATCATTAAGCAATTACTACAGTGTTTTTCTGCATAGTGTTGACAGGCAACTATGGGTTGGCCAGTTTGTAATCAACATGCAAAATTATATATATTCTATCTAGCAAGTCAAAAACATGTATCGTTTACTGTATTGTTTGTATGTTCTGTTTGTCTTTTTTTTTTTGCAGAACTTTACTTAAAAGTATATATTCTGTTTATCACTCTATACTTTCATTTGCTACAGACATTTTTGAAGCCTATTGACAAGCCTCCAGAAATATCCAAGGTTGAAGACTGATCTTGAAATCATGGATTGTGGTCCCAAGTTTGTTGAAACTCTAAAGAGGATTGGCTATCCAAAGGCAGATTTTCTTAATGGAGAAGACTTTGACTGGCTGTTTGAAACGCTGGAAGATAAGTCATTTCTAGAATGGTTTTGTACAACACTGAATGAGAGTCATACCTTATCTGAAGAAGAGCTGCAGCCATTTAATCTGCTCCTTAAATCAGCAAACCCACTATTAGAAGAGGATGCTCTAGATGAAGCTCTGAAGACATGTAAATCTCTTGAAATTAAAACCAACAGTTGTGACGAAGACAAAGAAGAAAACCTTAAAATATTAGAGGATGAGCTTCAGACCCTTCAAAAAAGGAAACACCTAAAAAGCCGTCGTCGGAACAAGCTTCAATCAGTGGCCTCAGCCAATAACCTTCTGTGCCTGAAGCTGAAAGACACAGGAGAGGAAAAACCTAAATCCCTGAAAGAGGCGCAGGGAATTCTCAATGCCACGAATACAAAGATAAACAACGAGCTGCAGTCTCTTACTCAAAAAACTGGAAAGTTGACCTCTTTCTTTGCTTTTGTTGCATCCAGACAACAAGAATTGGACCCTGCTCCTGTCCTTTTAGCCCAACTTGCCTTAGATAAATACTTGTGTCAAGAAGAGCAAAGCACAGCAGCCCTTACTTTGTATACAAAAAAACAATTTTTCCAAGGTATATCTGAGTTGGTTGAAAGTTCTAATGAAGAAAATTTCCAGCTTGTAGATATAAGGAATTCTTTTACTTCTGATGAGAGCAATGATGTATGTGAGGATCGGCAAGAGCTAACCAGGTTGAAGATGGCTTATGTTTGTGCTCGGCACCAGCTGATTCAGCAAGAAGCTAAGAATCTAAGCATGAAATCGGGTCTCCGGTGGGCGGAGGATAATATCTGTTCTTTAAAGAAGGTATGTATTGAAGATGATTATTATTTCACAACCAGACTTTGTATCACTGTACAGATACTGTAGCCAACAAAGCCATCGCTCCTGTTCCCTGGAAAGAAAGGAGAAGTTCTGTTGTATGAGCAGAAGTTGGTGTGTGAGTGCCATGGCAATTGGACTTTACCCTGTCAATGTGATGTTGAATCAGTTTTAAGTTTTTTAAAATTCTATTTTAATTTTAACCATCAGGCTACTTTTTAAAAAAAACTTAAATTGGATTTTAATCAGTTTTTCAATCAGTTTTTAATTAATGAGACTGTAACTAAAATGGCATTACAGGTTTATTGTTGATGGCTATAAAATTATTGAGGTATTGAGCCTTATTAGTATTTTTTTGTAGAGAAGCATTTCTTTGTGTATCTGTCTTCCTAAAGTAACGTTTTGAATCTTTAATTTATTAAAATTTGTTCTTCCTTTATTAAGGAAGCTCAGTATCTGAATTTGGAACTTGTTAGTGACAGTAGAAGTGTATGGTTTACAGGATCCGTTTGTTTGTTTGTTTGCAGACTCTTGGAAAAGAAAATGTTGAAACCAGAATTTCTAGCCTGAACAGCGACATTTCGAAACTCAAAAAGCACTTGGCTCAAATAAACAATGAAACTCTACCTTTGCTAGTAAAGGAGGATGCAGAGCTATTGAATATGCCTGTGGTGAGGGGTGACTTTGATTTACAGATTGCTCGACAGGACTACTACATATCAAGACAAGATCAAATTTGTAATCAGTTGATCAAACAGAAGGCATCCTTTGAACTTCTTCAGTTGGCTTATGAAATTGAGTTGAGAAAACTTAGGGATAATAGCCGTCTCCTAGAAAATGTAGTACAAGATCTGAAACAGAGCAGTAATACTTTGGTGCAGGTACTAGAAACAATGTCAGAGCCATCAATATCCCATCATAAAATACCAAGAAACACTATTGATTCAAAAGATACTACTGCACAGAGGTAAGCAGTTGATTATTGATAGAATTATGAACGTATTGTGGGACGCGGGTGGCGCTGTGGGTAAAAGCCTCAGCGCCTAGGGCTTGCCAATCGAAAGGTCGGCGGTTCGAATCCCCGCGGCGGGGTGCGCTCCCGCTGTTCGGTCCCAGTGCCTGCCAACCCAGCAGTTTGAAAGCACTCTCGGGTGCAAGTAGATAAATAGGGACCGCTTACTAGCGGGAAGGTAAACGGCGTTTCCGTGTGCGGCTCTGGCTCGCCAGAGCAGCTATGTCACGCTGGCCACGTGACCCAGAAGTGTCTTCGGACAGCGCTGGCCCCCGGCCTCTTTGAGTGAGATGGGCGCACAACCCTAGAGTCTGTCAAGACTGGCCCGTACGGGCAGGGGTACCTTTACCTTTATGAACGTATTAATTGAAGTCTGTTGTGGAAAACTAACTAATCTTATATGTGGAAGTAAGTTCCATTAAAATCAGTGGGCTTTTCAAAAAGATAACCACTCTGAGCCAGCATAGCGATTTGAATGTATTGGGTTGGCCTTTGCTGATGATCTTAATTCTTTATACACATAAATGTTCCTGGCCTTAGAATGTTTTCAGCTGCTTTTATGTATGGAGGCATGCCTTCTCCCAAGCTTAAGCATTTATGAACCGAATTGAGGTTTTAGGCCTGGATACTTGCATTTAAGCTGATTATCAAATTAGGAAGTCTTGCTAACTGAACCTATACAGAATCATCATGAAGAAGCCTATTTAAATCATTGGATTTAACTTATTTTGGGGTTGGGGTAACTTATGTGGTTTCTCATATGAATTAAGAATGTGTGCAACTCTTGTATAGCCAAACTTGCAACAATTATTTCCTGTGTAATAGGCTGTATATGAGAGAATTAATTGGACCAACTCTACAAGCTACTGTTGTACTGCCATACGTAAATGAACAATCAGTTTCTATAAATGAGTTTTACTGAAATAATTACATTGATCCCCCTTTATCGTGTATTCAGGCTGCTTTTGGAAGCTTCCTTGTACATCAGCAAATCTTATTTCTTGTTTTCAAGGCTGTGTCAACTTCTGGAAGGAAGTAATTCAAAACAGTTGTTCAGAACATATGAAGGCCTTGAGCAGATGGCTGAAAAATTACATCTAGACAAAATGTCAGTGGTTGATCAATTAGCAGTATCTAGCCAAGAACAAATTCTTCTGTCAAAGATGGATGCTGATCTAGGCTCACTTCGCAATTCTATGTACTGTGGAGGAGAAAGGGTCTGTCTTAGTAACCTGGTGAGTAACTGGATTTGGATCAGTTCTGATTGTAGTTGTATAGTGTGCTTGATAATATTTATCATTTTCATATTGAACACCAAGGAATCTGCATGCTATTTGCAGTGGGCCTCCACAAACAAAGTAGACAGAAGTGAATCCTCCTGAAGTTCTGAATAATTACTGGCATGAATACTCTAGCCCAGGTCTGCCCTTTCTGCTGCTTGACCATATTCACTGCCAACAGCTGAGGCTCAGGGTAGTGAGCTCTGGTATATACTCTCTCCCTAAGCTAGAACTGGACACATGGCTTTAGGAATAGGGAGTGCAGGATATCTGGCCAGCACCTTCTACCTCCTCTCTTAAGTTCCAAAGTACTCAGCCACCTCTGGAGAGAGGTGCTGTCTTTGCTCCAACCCTTGCGGGATTCTTTGTCTGACTACATCCAGCACTGGAACTTGTCATATCATCAAGCTTTCCCATCTTGTCTGTGTTTTGATGGGTGCCACAAGATGTGCCTTTTGGCTCTGACCACCTAGCTAGCCAGAAGCTGATTTTTTTGATAGGAGTTGATGGTTTCCAAGAAGACAAAAACATCACGTCCTGCACAGTTTTTCTCTTTTTGAAAATTAATTGGAACCTGCAAGAACTGGCCCATGTGAGTTCTCTACATGAGCTTAAGGGGCTCAGGAGGAAAGGGTTTATGGCAACCACAACGAACAGCTTGGTGACAACCGAGCCAAAATTCATGGATCCCTAATTTAGGTCATAAATTTGGGCTTTTTAAAGGAGCAAACTTTAAAAATGTATGGCTAGTAGCTGCTGCAATTTGCAAGAAGATAGTGTGGTGGTTTTCTACTTCAACCTGTATTTAGAGTACACATAAACTGATCTTCTTGTTATTGTATTTGCCCCCATATTTAGGAACTGGCTGAGCAGTTTCACCAGCAGGAATATCTGTTGAATAAACTGAATCTTCTTATTGTGGATCTTCTTGCTGATATAAAGGCTAAGAAGAAGGTTTTGGAGAATGATAAATTACAACAGATGGAAAGAAAACTGTGGGTGTACTTCTTCAAAGATGAAGAATGCCTGAAGAATGCTGTGGAGAGAATGGAACAGCAGGCTAAGACTCAAGCCTTGTCTTAAAGATTAAATTTTAGATATGTGTTTGTTTGAAATGTTTTTTGTGTCTTGTACTGAACTTTGAAATGTAACAAATGGAGGAAAACTCAGAAAAAGGCTTTTCCTGCACATCAGGAAAGCACAGTGTGTGTGAGGCACTCAGTTACTGAATCAGGCAATTGTGCATCTTAAATAGTTCGAGTGTGGAGGGCAAAAATAATATGAGAAATGTCTTCAGAAGACAAGGCCTAATTATTTTTAAGTTAACTAAAAACTATCAAGAAACAACCAATGTAACAAACAGAGGGGGAAATCTTATGGTTGATATCCAGCAAAATAACTCTCAAGAGTAGACCTGCCAGAATAGTTCATTGATTTCAGTGGGTCTCCTCTGAGAATGATTTAGTTGCATATTAACATACAGTAGCTTGCCACAAGGCTTCCAATATTTATCATACTGTTTTGGATGAGAAGGTTTATCATATTTTATTTTATGCAGGACAAAAAGCACCAACTCAGAATTGGAAGATAGTTCATTCCTCAGAAAATTGGTCCATTGGCCTTTTCTCTCTCTTTCTAGAATTAACAATTCATCATTGCACCATTCTCTTACTATGTAGACCACATCTTGTATGTATATAAAACATTCCAAGTATGCCTATTTTTGCCTAATGCTTGTATAGCTTACATTACCTACCACAGACTTTACTTCCCTGATGTTCTGCAGAATACCTTACACAAAGACCCACAAATTGTCCAACACTTAGCTACAAGAAAGCTCTAAATGCAGTGGGACTTACGGTACTTCTGAGTGGAAATATATAGGAAGCACTGTTACTATACTGTACTTAATGCACAATTAAGGATTGTTGCCTTTAATCTCAATACGTAATTCCCATAAACCCTATAGAGTTTAATATTACTTCCAAGTTAAGTGCTTTTTCAGTTAGACTGTAAATGTTGATATGACTGAAGTATGATTTAGTGTTCTAAGTAAATCACTAAACCACCTTGGGCTAGTCACACTTCTCTGAAGTCTCTCAGCCTCACTCACCTCACTTGTTGTGGGGGAGGAAGGGAAAGGAGATTGTTAGCCACTTTGAGACTCCTTAAGGGGAGTGAAAGGTGGAGTATCAAGTCCAAACTCTTCTTCTTCTAATACATTTTTTAAAAGTTTCCAGGTGTTTATTTTTTAGTGGTAGAAAATCTGTAGAAAACGTGGTCTATTGTTCTCCAGTGCATATAATGCACTCCCAAGGAACCCTCTCCTACTTTGTATTCAACATTTTCTGAGACAGGTTTATGACTTACTGAAGCCCACACCGTAATCTTTATAGCTGAGCTAGGATTTTAACTTGAATACTCCTACTCCAAATCCCAGCATTCCATTCACTAATTCACACTGGCTTTTCAAATGAATTGATGTGGATTACTTCACTTGCTTTCTGAGACAGACCATTCTGCAGAATTGGTGAGGGGCATAGTGGATTCTGAATTTTTGTCAGATTGTCAGGGTTCTAAATCACATCTTATAAGGTTTTGTGATTATAATAAATGGCTAGGTCAACCCAGTTGTATGGGTGAGGCATATTCTTATTTTGTTGCTTGTGCTATGATTTTAAACACTAAAATCTGCTCCATTTTTATCCCAACCTTCCTTAGGATGGTGGTATATTATTATTATTCCCTGCCCCACACTTATTTTACCCTGAAAACAACTATTTATGAGGTAGGTTAGGCTAAAAAGAAAACCACTGGCATAAAGTCTACAGTGAGCTTCATAGCGATTTTCCTGGTCCTAGTCCAACCCTAACTCCTACACTTCAGTCTCTGCTGTAACACAGTTGCCCTATAATTCACACATTGGCGTAGCTGTAGGCACAGTTTCACTTGGTATTTTAGTGCAATATGGTCCTCTTCTGAACAGGAGCAAGTTCCCCCATTTAAATGCTCTGCTGCTGCAACTGCTAAAACAAAGCAAAGAGAAGTTAAGCTCAAATTCAAGCCAAAAGCTCAAAATGTTATGGAGTAACTTGACTATAAAAGAAGCACATGTGCTCATAGTGCCTGTAGTTTTGAGTGGCTTAGGTCAAAAGTTTTCAACTTTTTTGAGTCCACGGCTCCCTTACCAACTACATTCTTTCTGTGGCACCCCTGTGGGGCTTAGGAGCCCAGTTATGTCACCCCTTGCCTGTAGAGCTGAGTGTCCCTCACCCTTTCTTGAATACCCTCCCTTGTGGAGTGTTCCCTCAGCCTCTTCTTGGGAGTCCTCTGGGCAGTCACTGCTGCCGCCCCTGGTCTCTTGAGGTGCCCCACCCCAAAGAGAGGTGCCTCCTGACACTGCTCCACAGGGGCCTGGGACTTGCCTGTCCATTCCCAAAGCAAGGGTTGGCAGACTGGCTGGTTGGGCTCCCTCGCCCACTTGCTTGCTTACTCCGAGGCTGCCTCAGCTCCTGGCAACCAGCCCAAGAGGTAGCATTTGCCAGGGGAGCTTGTAACCAGGGCTGCTGCAACAAACAACTGTGGAAGCCTTGGGGAGGCAGGGGCATGAGAGGGAATCAGGAGGGAAGGAAAGAGGGACAGAGGCCAATGTTGCCGACGGCACCCCTGACAATCATTCAAAGCACCCCAGGGTGCCATGCCACACTGGTTGAAAACCACTGGCTTAGGTCAGTAAGCCCTAATTTTTCAGAATGTTTTACATTTTAAATTATAACCCAAATTGGATCTGTTGTTAATGTTGTATCTGATCTTCACCATAAGATCCCAAACAAATTGCTTGCTGCTGAAATACTCCCATTTTTTTGCTGTTTAGGGAATACAATTAAGGAAATGAGATTTCAGTATCTATCCATCCCACCATAAATATTGGGCCATCAAAAACCACACATTTATGCTGCAGTGAACACAACACTATTGCCAAGCAACATGTCCAGCCAAATCCCTCAAGCATGTTATTCCTGGAAACAACTGATTTGTCTACAGATAAGGAACTTACAGTATTTAAATGCCACTGTGCTCTTTTGAAAAAGTCTTAGGCCACCTCTAATCATGTTTGTGCTACCTGGTGTCTGTTTCAAATGACGTGTGCCACACCTGAAAGCAGCCCTGTTTAGGGAAGTTTTTAATGTTTGATCTTTGTGTTTTTAATATTCTGTTGGGACCCGCCCAGAGTGGCTGGGGAAACCCAGCCAGATGGGTGGGGTATAAATTAACAACAACAACAACAATAATAATAATATAAAACTTGGTTATTTATGCCAACCTGGGCAGAGCATTTTCCAATACAAGACCATAGATAAAATGGCTCTATGGCTTTATTTGAGCTGCAGCCCTGTTGTGGAATAAAACTACTTTGACCTAAAAACTGAAAACATGATGGGAAACTTTGGAACCCATGCAGAATGCTTTACTAAAAACAGTGCAATTCCATGTGCTTGTGGCCTCTTGTTCTCTATAAATGTGCAATTTGCCCAACTGGCTCCCCCTCCCCTTTCAAATTTGATAAATAGTAAAACATTTTACTAATGTTATACCTACTTGTTTTTATGTTTCGCTTTTTTACTTTGTATTTCACTGACCAAAGCACACTTGGTGAGAAGGTGGGATAGAAATCTAATTAATAAAGTTTACTCGCAATTGAGCCCCATTATGCTCCATAGTTCTTACTCTCCGGATCTTGATCTTAGGATCCCTTCCAGAAACAGCAGGGCCTTTAAAGACTAGAAATCAGAATATCATTTCTATTCTGTGATATTAAGCAGGGTCGGGCGGACTTCAGGCTTGCAGGATCTTTTGTTTTGTTTTGTAGACTAGATCTGGATTCTGGTTCCCAAAAAAACAAAACGAATCCTGAGTCCAAAGCCAAAAATGATAGGAGCTCACAGCCTTTTCACCCAATATACCCAAACTTTCTTTAGTACAAATTAGGGCGGGGGCGGGGGTGTTGTTGCTGCTGCTGTCCGAAAGAATCCTTCCTGCAGGTGTACTAACAGATCCCGATTTATCACCTAAATGGCCAGAATTCCAGGCAGGTTTGTAACCCAAAGATCCCGCTTTCCTAGCGAACGCCTGTCTTAAAATCCACGTGTGAGAAGCGAGCAAAGGCGAACAGGCTCCCAGCCCCTCCTTCCCGGCCAAGCTGCACCGGAAGGGGAAGGACCGAGGCGGCGGCGGCGGCTCTGCTTGCCCTGGATCTGCCTTAAGCAGAGAAGGACGTGGGTGCAGGAGATGCTGCTCCGGGCTGGGGTTCGCCTTCGCGCGCCCAGCCTCCGACTGTGGCTGCGGGGCACCGGAAGATGTCATGCACTCCTGCTTACCGAGAAGCATCCTGGAATCCTGGAGCCGGGCCGGCGCTCCGTGGCTGCCCTATGCAGGCCGCGATTCGGGTGGCGTGGAGCCCCGGGATCCCTCTCCGCGATCGTGGGGAACGAGCAGGTGCTGCCGCGTGGAGCACTTCTTTTTCTAGTATCCCGGGAGCGCTCGCTTTAATTCTGAAGGGGGTCACGTGACAGGCGGTGGATAGTTCACTCGTCAGATGCACTGCTAGCCATGAGCTATATGATTTAGTGAATGGTGCATGTAGATATAACAATCTGAAACTCAAAATACATGTTTATCTGTTTTTGCTGTAGGTTCCATCTCTCCACGTGCAGCCTCTTCGCTGCTTCAGCACATCCTCCCTGCATGAAGATTCTGAACATGGCAGATTAGTTTATCGTGGAAATTTGGCAAAGGCAGTGTTAGGTGAGTATATTAGGGTTAGGTGACTTGTTATGCTTTGGTTTTGAACACACTGAAGTATTTAAAATTAGTTTTCACTGGGAATTGGGACCCTCTGTCCACCAGAAACTTGTGTAAAGGACGTAAGTCTGAATGCCTTGCTTCTATGGCAGTTGAGGATTTGCCAAGTTAATTTGATAGCTGGGGGGGAGTGTCAGCAGTGCAGCACTGCTTCTCCTGGTCTTTGATATGCCTAGTGGCAATAAGTCACTCTCTGTAGCCCAGGGCTGCATCATCATCATCATCATCATCATTTATACCCCGCCCATCTGGCTGGTTTTCCCCAGCCACTCCCGGTGGCTCCCAACAGAATATTAAAAACATGATAAAACACCAAACGTTAAAAACTTCCTTAAGCACAGTACATTTAAAGCACATTCTGCCCCCCTTCCCCAAAATCATAAGAACTGTAGTTTGTTAAGGGTGCTGGGAATCGTAGCTCTGTGAGGGTTAAACAACAGTCATATGGTGTTTTTTTGGGGGGGGGGTGTCTAACATGGTAACAGCTGCCCTTCTGAGGATGTATGAGCTCACAAGCTATTTCCAGTCTCTAAATATTAATTTGTCTTTCTCTTGCAGGCGTGAAGTTCTTCTCTTACTCTACCAGCATGTTTAGTCTTAGCATGATACCTATTATCTTCTACAAAACTGGTGTGCCTGTCGACAACCTTCCTTTGCAAGTTATGTTTTACAGTGTTATAGGATTCTTTACATTTGTAACTCCAGTTACTCTGCATTTGATTACCAAGGGCTACATCATCCGCCTGTACCACAAGCCTGAAACAGACACGTACACAGCTATTACCTATAATGCTATTTTGGCGGAAAAGAAAACTGTGTTCCATCAAAATGATGTGAAGGTTCCCGACATCAGCAAGATGTTCACAACATTTTATGCTAAAACGAAATCAATGCTTGTTAACCCTATGCTTTTTCAATATCCTCAAGACTATAATCACCTTATGGGTTATGACAAGCCCTTCACGTTTGACTTCGAAGAATCAAAAGAATCCAGCGAAGGGAAATAGATGTTTCTGAATAAAATGTGTGTATACGTGCAGACTATTCAGAATTCTTTTATAGAATCCAGGATACAAAATCCCAGAGCAGTTTTTTTTTCTTCATTAAAAGTAGTTTGTTCAGTAAACGGAACACTGATTAAAATGAATAAAACTGGAGTTGGTTACAAAAGGAATTTACATAAACGGGATGATGTTTGGTCCATCTTTGATTAGCTTAAGGCTTGCTTTTAATCATACGAAAGAGTCTTTTGGTCATCTTTGGAAAATCTAATTAAGCCAACATATGCATGAACTCCTTACAACCTCACACAGCTCTTTTGCCCTTTATTCAAGTAGGGAAACAATTCAGGAAGCCGCATTAACCGTGGTTTTCCATTTCTGATGTAACAGGAACGACAGTTAATGACTTTCCAAACAAGCCAGGATTCAGAACCATTAAATATAGCTTCCTGTGCAGATGGAACAGTTCTTAAATTGCTGGGAGAGTGTATGGTTAAGAAAGGGTTAAGATTTTGGTGTACCTGTAAACCTCTTTGGTCTCAAATGTTAAGAACTGAATATCCTGAGAAGACTACTGTATCAAGGAATGCACAAGTGTTTGCTAAGATGTCTCTACCTATATAAACCACTAGAGGGACTCATAACTGTAGCATTGGTGAGGCCTTTGAAAATAGCCACATCTTTAAAGACTCTTGACATAAACAAGCATTACAGGCAGCTGTATAATAATTCCAAGAAGTGGAACTATTAACACAATATTTTTCATTTTATTTTGTAGAATTATAAAATGCATCCAAATGCTACTGATGTGGTATGCAATAAAATACAAAGAAACGTACTGAATATGCTAAAAATCCAACAATTTATACGATATTACGGTTAATATTCCATAAATTTGTGGGGGTCACAAATTAGGAAGTCGTAAATTTATTCAGCAGCTACCTAAGTATCAAGACGCTAGGTGCTTGTCTAACATCAAGTAACTGATTTCAGAGAGTTTGAGCTGCAGCACTGAAAGCCCAGTTTTCTAGTACAAACTAAGCACCCCCGGGGCATGCGGTACTCTAGGCAGTGGCCCTTGTGAGCAGTGAAGTTGTTGGGCAGGGTTATATCAGACAAGGTGGTTCCTTGGATAATTTGGTCCCAAGTTGCTTAGGTCTGTAAATACCTAAAACCAAAATCTTGAACACTGGTTGGTACCATACTGACAGCCAGTAAATCTCCCTCAGAGGTGTTACATAGTGTTGGTGTCAGGGACTGGCATGACACTGAAGAGTGTGCACCAGGGGAAGGAGGGCTGTGATTTGTGGGGAACTGGACCAGCCAGGAGGCCAGAGGCAGGGGCAGCTTCTAGAGCAGGAAGAAACAGGTCAGACAAGTGAAGAGCCAGGTGCTTCCCCACCGTCTCCTGCACCACTGTCTCTCAGAACCAGGAAGGGATTGAAAAGGGATGACTAGAGGAAGTTGCCACAAAGGCACAGACTACAGCTGTGTGTACATAGCCCTTTGGGGGAAGGTATATAAACTGGTGGAGGGGGAGTGGTCCCTTGCATAGAGTGCAGACCTGGGAACAGCTGCCAAGATGTTAGAACTGGTGTGTGTAGGAATCCAGAGCTGTAGAAGTGACTGTATTACCTTTGGCACTAAAGAATTAACTATCTGCCTGTGCATTCCTTTGGCTGGGAAATGCCCTTGACAGTTGATGCGATGTTCCAGTCAACAACTTAGCTGCTGCACTCCAGCTGCAACTTCTAAACTAAGCCTGGAGGAAGCCCTACATTGAGCACATTGAAGGAATACCATCTTGAGGTTGCCACAACGGCCAAGCTATCTTAGTCCAGGAATGGCCATAGGTCTCTTACTAACTGACTTGCTACAGAGACCTGCTAAAGGGCAGGAAACTGCAAGAAGGAAGTAGCGGGAGGGAATGACTCGTGGTTGTCTGTATACTAATGCACAGAGTATGGGAAACAAGCAAGATGAATTGGAGCTGTTAATACAGGATGGCAAATATGACCTAACAGGCATTACTGAAACCTGATGGGATGAGACTTATGACAGGAATGTGTCATAGACTTATAGGGGGGTCTTTCTGGTGGGCACCAGTGTCTACTCAGATAACTAGTTTCCTGGGATCTCTTATAAGTTCATAGTGTAGTTATGCCAATTAATGCGTATAAGGGAGTTCCATGTATTCTAGTAGCAGACCTCCATTTTTGGGGCCCTGAAGCTTGAGCGGTCATGGGGGCCCCTTCACAACCAGCAGCGAGGTCTGGGTAAGCCCTGCTTTCTTCTTTAATGGGGTTGTTCCACAACAGATCACCACACCTTTACAACATCTGTGCTTCTTGTTGTTTAGTCGTGTCCAGCTCTTCGTGACCCCATGGACCAGAGCACGCCAGGCACTTCTGTCTTCCGCTGCCTCCCGCAGTTTGGTCAGGCTCATGTATGTAGCTTCGAGAACACTGTCCAACCATCTCGTCCTCTGTCGTTCCCTTCTCCTTGTGCCCTCCATCATTCCCAACATCAGGGTCTTTTCTAGCATCTGTGCTACTGACTCTCAAACTTCGGGATTGTAAAAATATATGCAACAAAAAATTGATCCATTTGAATCATGCAAGTCAAATTGAGTCTACTAGACCCCCCAAAATTAAGCAACGTGGACCCCTTCAGGGACCCTGACCCTTAAGATTAATTAGTTCCATAGTAGATCCACCCCTGGTGTATCCTAATGATATCAAAGTCCAGAGATTTCATAGCAATAATATGTTCTACAGGAAATGTTTCTATGCAGGTGCTCTGGGAAAACAATATTCTCATACATAGCATGTATCTCAATAAACAGGGACGCAGTTGGCGCTGTGGTCTAAACCACTGAGCCTCTTGGGCTTGCTGATCAGAAGGTCGGCGGTTCGAATCCCTGCGACAGGGTGAGCTCCCGTTGCTTAGTCCCAGCTCCTGCCCACCTAGTTCAAAAGCATGTCAAAGTGCAAGTAGATAAATAGGTACTGCTCTGGCGGGAAGGTAAACGGCGTTTCCGTGCGCTGCTCAGGTTTCACCAGAAGCTGCTTAGTCATGCTGGCCAAATGACCCGGATGCTGTCCGCAGACAAATGCTAGCTCCCTTGGCCTATAGAGCGAGATGAGCGCCGCAACCCCAGAGTCGTCTGCAACTGGACCTAATGGTCGGGGTACCTTATTCAGATCTAGAAATATTTTCTGAATTTCTTTTTAACCATAACAGTTTCACCTACTACCTTTTATAAACTACACACACAGAGAGAGAGAGAGAGAGAAAGAGAGAGAGGTGTCATTCCACTTTATTAGTTCTGAAATGCCAAATCACTGCATTTTTATTGTCTGGTATTTGGAGGACACAACAGAGGAAGTACAAAAACAACAACCCTTGAATAACTGTGATATGAAATATTATAGGATTTCAGCCACAAGCTATAGGACAGGCACAGATGGGAGGGGAAGCAATATGTGCATCCCCAAAATCTTTGCAGGCATTAAAATCAGGGTTATGCATGACCACTCTGGTACCATCATGAACTCAGATGATCACGAGCAACTTCCTCATTTGATATTGTGAGACAAACATGTTGGTTCAATAGTTTTCTCTCTTGCCTTTTTAGAATTCACTTCTTGAAATGTAGTTTTGTTTAGATAATCAGGCAAAAATATTCTTCTTAAGCAACTGGGAAAGGCTTTCAAGCATTTGTAGCGCACCTTCTGTAGAAGCATAATTAAAAGCGACAAGGGGGAAAAAAGCCCCTGAAATCACATGTCTGAGGGTGGGTGACTAAGCGTAACTTTCTTCCTCTTAAGTAAAAATGATGCAATACCGTCTTGTATCCTTCTATGGGACCTGCTCTCGAAATGGTTTACAGACATAGAAACATGTTCCTGCTTGTTATGATTCTCTCCGTTTGTGGATTTACTGTGGCAGAAGAAAGACACCTGCTTTGCAGTTCAGACGACGTAGACATTTTATATTCCAACTGCAGTAAGTAAAGTATCAGATGGCTCTAATTTCCAATAGCGTTTGTGAAATAATTAGGATCACTTCCCCCTTTCCTCTGATTAAAGCTCCAGGTGTTTTCATTAGGATTGCACATGTTAATTTCGGTCTCCAATATCCATTTCTTTAAGTAAGACAGAAAAAAAGAGTGTGTTGCAAATAACGCTGGAGAACAACATGAATATGAATTCATGAACATGAATTGCTGGCTTTTATAGTTTTCAAGGGAGATCAGCCATTGCTTCTCGGTCCTAATATACTTTGGTGCTATTGGAGATATTTCACACTTGGCACATACTAGCTGAGGGCCAAATTCAGTTGTTTTCATACATCTCACGTCTCTTTAAACATTTGCAAACAGCAGTTCTGTGGGGGTAGGGGTGTGATTTGAATGTGACCAGGCCAGGATATGTGCATAACTCTTACTACCTGCCTCCATTTCCCCCCAACAGAAGTCACACACAGTTATTTGCTATGTTATGGAAAAAGTTATGTGTGCATGCTAGTGTGACAAGCAGCACTTTAGGGAAAGCAATTTTCACAGGAGAAAGTGTGTTTGTGTATAAAGGTTTACACCCCTCGCCCTGCATGTCAGTGCTGATCTGGGTCGGCCTCCCCCGAGGTGGCTGCCATTTCTAAAACTTCACACAGATCAGAGATGCTGGTGCCTCACCCAGTTTGTTTGTCCTTCTGTGAGCCTGTAGACAGCTTCCTCATTCACCATCTTAACACTCTGTAACATATTATTGTTGGGCCTCTGCCAAGCTCTCTCCCGGAAACTTCTTCCTCTTCTTCTTGCTTCTCTTTATTACTTACGGTACTTTCCGTCCAAGGAAGAGTGCTGTGCAATTCAAAAGATTGCTCATTATCTTATGACTTTCACTTGGCCTTGATGAAGATATCATGCTACTGCTATTGTGTGTCCAGGCGGAGACCCCCGGCCCAGAGAGACGACCAGAAGGAATAATGACTCGTGACAAAGTGTTATGGAATAAAAATTGGCCACAACTTTATTAAACCTTTCAGATGGAGGAAGACCTTGGCTTAGGCATTGGGCGTGTATCTCTCCCAGCCCCACCAGTCGGGGGAACTGGGGCTCCTCAGGGTGAATGGGATATGGGAGGGTGCACAGCAAGACGCTTGTATATGCTGGCAGCCCACCCCATATCCCCGCAATGCAGGGGAGTTCACTTGACAACCTTTCAGTGTATAGCCAGTGACTCCCATATACAAACCCCTTTAAGAGGGGACCCTGGAATTGCTTCCCTGGGGGGGAGGTTGTGAATCATCACTTCATGCCCCCCCCACCATTAAGGTAAGATAGCTTAAAGGATTCCGCGGTTGCTGCTGGCTCCGCCTCCTATTTAAGCAACTGGCCCCACCTCCCTGTGGTGCTGATTGGCTGAGGTTAGGCGGGAACCTCCAATGACTAGCACAGGGAGGGAGGCCAGCCCAAACAGCTGGTGGGTCCCACGTGACCAAGGTGCTGTGCGGGGTGCCGCAAAGGGCGCCCACAAAGGAAGGTGTGAGCGCTCATTGTTTAGAAAGTGCAGGTGGTTAGCTAAAGGAGTATTAAAAAATATTTATGTGGATAACCATAAAAGGGTGGCTTTACTGTATTTCCAAGATCAATGGATAAAGTAGCACAATGCAACATGGGTGTCTGTAGTACTGTACTCCAGAGTGATCAGGAAAAGCCAGAGAGACAGAGCAATGCTTGATTTCTGTTTGAATCTAAGGCTGCTGCGATGGGAAAAGCAAGACCCTTTTGGAGTGTTTTTTTTTTTAAATTTTAAACAAAACTGATTCCTTATTTATTTTATAAGCTTTTTAGATTTTGAATATACAGCAGACATTTTCCAAAAAAACCCAAACAAAAACTCTTCCCTCAGGGAAAACACTGTACAAGCTTCCTCTTATCACATGATTTTGGAAAACTTTATGTGCTTTGATTTGACCGTTTTGGAGTGTTAATGCTGCAAACCCCTCCATCATAGTCTTAGTTGTATCTCTCTCTCTCTCTCTCTCTCTCTCTCTCTCTCTCTCTCTCTCTGCTGTCCTTCATTCCAAAGGAATCTCACACCTCTCAGAGATTGGGGTGACGTGCAACAATATTAACTTCAAAGGTGAAGTGTGTTGCATTTTGCATTTCAGCAGAGGCTCTAATAAGGAAGTTCAAAGCTTCATGCCATTTTGTAATGAGGTTTGCAACATTATTAAACTTTCTTTGTTACGCAGGTAGAGGCCTTCCAACAAAAGACTTCTCTTTTACAGTAGAGCCGTGTACACTAAAGCGTAATAGAAAATGGCGGGGAACTCTTTTCTGGATTCCAAGTAAGATATATTCCTATTTCAAGTAACACCAAGCTCATTGCTTTACATTACTACGAGATGCACTTCAACCTGAAAGTTTTATTCATTGCTGGGCTGTATTAACTGGTGGCTTTGTGCTTATGGGAGGTTTTTCCAGGGAGGTGGGGTGGGGATCTGATTGCCATATCCCATACTGCTTGGGAGGGGTGTGTCTCCCGATCTCCAGAAACACTTTTTTGGGAAGGGGTGCTAAGGTGAGGCAGGGTGTATTAGTGAAAATCACGTGCCCTGCCTTGCACTAGTGATACAACCTATGCCATAGAACTCCAGAAGGGATGCTGTTAAAACTTGGACAGAAGAAGAAGTTTATCACAGCTGCTCAAGGACAGAAAGCAGATGTTGAAAATCAACTCACAAATGAAGCCATTTTGTCCTTAGGCTTTTAGAGAAGATTTTATCATCATGTGGAGGTGGGAAGGAGAGACATTTGGCCTGAGCCAATCCCACTTCCATTGGTTTGTCCATACATCTCACATAATTTACCCTGGATTTAAATGTATTCTTATATTGTTTGTTCATTTAGAGGTTCTCTGTAATACTGCAAGCAAAGCAAACTTTTGTTGTTTTCTGGACATTTTATATTTGCTAATGCTTCTGAGAGCCAGGTATCCTTAGTGAATTTTCAATCCTGCGTTTGCTACTGAAAAGGGAATATGGGAAACAATTACACAATGGGAGAATGAAGCTTTTATCTGTTCCAAGCTGTGTGTGTGTGAAGAGGTGGAAGTATGAGGATAATAGTCTACAATTCATGTCTCATTCATATAGATTATTATACAAAATACATTGTAAAAATTCCTTTGGATTTGAATGAGCTCAGAAAGTGTTCTAGATCACAAGTGTATTTTTGCCTTCCCTGAGAAAGCCATTGAATGTTGTCAAGATTGTAACTGAAATTGTTGCCATGTAACATGCTTTATTGTGTTAATTTTTATAGGGGCTGATTTAACCATTTTGAGAGCACACGTAAACATATGGTCTAAAGGGTTTGAATCCGTAAAATGGAAAGGTACCCTTTGCGAAGGTGTGGATGATGGCTATACATTTTGTGGAGCTCTGAAGGGAGGTAAGAGTACCTTATGGCACCTTTAGCTGACACATAGGATCTGCATTTGCTCTTAGAAAAACATGTGCAGGATTTCAAGCTAAGTCTCCTGTTTATTTATTTGCTAAAGGTACTTGGACAGTTGTGTGTCCAAAAACTGGGACACATGCAGAACACAAGCAAAATCCTACAGGGACAAGAGTAAATCTCACATGGGGCCATCACTTTTTTCCCTCCATCACACTTTTCTAAATCTAGCAGGATCATAGCAGAACAACAGTTGTGACTTTTAAGTCTTTGCTACCAGGCTAAACTAATGATATAGTCAGTGGTAAAGTGGGGAAAGGACATAGTTTAGCTGTAGAGCATCTGCTTTGCCCACAGAAGGGCCCATGTTCAATTCCTGGCATCTCCAGGTATGGCTGGGAGGTTCTCCTGTCTGAAACCCTGGAGAACTACAGTCAGTGAGTGAAAGCAACACTGAGCCAAAGCGGTCAATGTTTTGATTCAGTGTAAGGCAGCCTCTCCCTCATACAGGCCTTACTCTTCCATCAATGACTTCCATAGGGCTAAATCAGTATTGCACTATTTTCTATGTACAAGGACAGTTCCATGTTAGCAAACATGCACCCACAGCGCTGTGCTAGGGCACATTTTCAGTTCACGTGGGATGCCATTAATACCATAGCACCTGGCCTCTGGAAAGTTGAGATGTGGCCCCTCTCACTACTGGCTATTTTTGATTTTGGAAAGGAAACTCTGGCACTTGGGAGACTTAGGGAAGTTAAACAGATTTTTTTCCTCCACAACAAAAAAGGGTAAAACTGAAGATGTGTCAGGAGACAGGATTCTTTCAAGAAACAGTAAATTTATATATTAAATTCAGTGTTTCTAAACAAGATGGAAAACATGCAGCTTATATTTACTTCAGTTCCTTAAACCAAATTGTAGAGGTGTTACAGTTTAGGCCTTAAAACTTAGGTTCTGAAACAAGGTGGTACTTTCTGTCAGTTTTCTATAAATCTCACTTCTGAGGTTCCTCTATTAGATGCTACACCTCTACATTTGTTCTAGAAATCCCACCCACTGAAGAAATGTGTAAACTTCTTAAGATGCAGATACAGTATTTGTATAATTGTAATTTTTTTCAGCTTGTATATAGAAAGGAAGTATACAAATTAAAAGTGAAATGAAAGAATAATGGGATAATGTTGTTTTTGTCATACTCAAGTTCTTGATGATTGTTCTTCTGCAGAGACAATAAACACAACTGTGAGAATCAGTGGTAGACAGCCAACCTATGAAGAGGTACTTTATGGAACAAAACTGAATACATAAGTATTATGTATTATTATTATTAATTAAATTTCTATACCATCCTTTATCTGAGAATCACAGGGCGGTTTACAGTATAAAAATATAAGAATAAATAGCATAGTAACAAACAAAACAATATTCCCCCCCCCCAACTTCAAAAGGCCATAGATTTGACTCATTAGAGTCAAAGGTCTGGGAGAAGATATGTAATGAAGGGACCAAGAGAGCCTTTCTCTTGAATGGAGTGGCTAACTTGGTGTTATGTATAGGGTGTGTCATTTTATGGGGTGAAACTTAATTTTTGCAAATTTCTTCCATGAGCGATCTTTAAAATATGTTTTTGGGTGTGATGAATTCAATTCTGCTATTATTTTTGTGAGTGGACAACATTTAGCAGTGCTCATGGTTTGTTCCTCTCCAGATAAACCACAAATGGAAACCAAGCTTTGTTCTTAGCTTACAATTTGTGTTTTGTTTAAGAAATCACAAGCTCTGGGTCACACATAACTCCATGGTTTATTCCCAAGGGAGGAGGGAAGTGAGTACAATTAATCAGCATGCATCAGCACTATGGTTTATTCACAGTAAATAAACACAGCATGCAGCATGCAGTATGGCATGCACCAACTTCTTGAATAGCTTTCTGCTTCAGATTACAGGAACAACTGTTGGCTTGCTGGCGAGCCCATCCTTTTGAGGATGGAGGCTGCCTTCCATTGACATGAATGAACAGTTTGCTTATCTGGGAGTGTCACATGTGCAGATGAATACACACACGGCTTGGTTTAACTTGCCAAGGACTATATTGTGTGCAATCACTTTTATGAATACTCTGATATGTCAATGCTGTGTTACCTAACATTCTGGGAAATTTTTCAAAAAGACAGAAACCAGTAAGTAATAATACAAATGCTTGTTGACGCATTGGACAACTGACTCACTATTCCGGAATCCCCTGAAGTATCAACTTGAGGCGACTTCAGCAGATGGTTCTAAACTAGCCCTCAGCTCCAAAGAAATTGCTGGGACTTAAGAATGCACAATATAAGTACCTTTCACAATTACAAATCAACTCATTTTCTTTCTTTTAGGGAGAATACACAATTGTTGTAAAAGCGTTCGCTGGTCATCACATGGAGCTGATAGCTTGCCTGAATTACACAATTATCATTAAACAGCCACTTTCAAACTAAAGAAGTTCTTCTCAACCATTTCACAGCACAAGAGCTATTTTCCAGAGAGCAGTGGAATCAAATCTAGTCACAGAAATAATCAGCTGAAAGGTTCTGGTTTTCCAGGACTGTTGTCTGAAAAATTAGAAGATGAAAGCAAATGTTCATTTCTATCACTGCTGTTGCTAAAGGCTGGTTCTGTGTGTGTGACATTTACACATATGCACACACACCATATGAGTACACACATCTGTGTACTTCTTGAGCAGCAACTGGTTGCTTTCATAATTTACTGAACATTTTTGGTATCTGATTAAAAGTACTGCCGTGACTGCCTTTTCTTTCTTGCTATTTTTCCCACATCACTCTCTGCTAATTCACCAACAGCTTGTATAAAAGCAAGTATAAATGCAGGAGGCCACAGGAGTAAGCTTTGGGCTTAGCACACCCGTTTTGCTTTTCACTGCCCACAGAACTGCAACATAAGCCAAGGTGCATGTACAATGTCCACATGACATGGTCAGGTGATCTGTGTGTCATACTGCATTTTGATTGGATCGTCTATTTTAACTGCTTTGAGACTCTACTGACAGGCTGCACACCCAAAAGAAGCAGCTTAGGAACCGTTGAAAATATCACAGGCTTCCCTAAGGTCATGATGCCTCTTGCACATCCTGCAAAGCTTATGATGTCACTTGCTGAATTTCAGATGCCGGCCATTCTGAGCAATTCAGATTTTGTGGCCAAAGCTGAATGAGGAATCCTTAACAAAGGGTCCATTGCAGAGAACAATACATTTGTGTTTGATGAATGGCAGCAACAAAGCACGTTGCGGTAAGGGAGTGTATAGAAAATGGTGACATCACACCCTGTTCCACTTACCGCTTTCCATGAAGATGAGAAAGCCAAGGCTGGTGCTTAATTTCACTTTTCAATGCTTCCTTTGTCACACTTCAGAAGAAACGGAACAAAAGAGCATTGTCTCAATGAACAAGGAATTATTGATGTTCCCTGTGCATCATCTAGCATCACAGTGTCTGCTGCAACTGTGGGTATTCCTTTTTTCACATTAATATGTCACAGCCAGGTGGTTTCTAGTGAAAGAACTCTTAAGGAATGCCGGAGTTCCTTTGAGGAGACAACAAAGAGGCTTGTGACAATGAACAGATTTATTGTGGCATAAGCTTTTGTGGACGAGAGCCCACTTCATCAGATGCCTGAAGTATTATCCTCAGCTGACAGATGTACTCATAAACACACGCAAGCACAGAGCAAACAAATATGAGCAGTGAGTTCCAAAGACCACGGAGACCAGAGATACAGTCTGTTACATTTCAACACAAAGCTGAAATTTATACAAGAGAATAGAGGTCTTTGGCAATACCTTTTGCCGTATTTACCATTTAACTCCCCCCCCCCCAAATATACCACAGAAACAGTACCCAAAGCAACTAAAGATAGATGTTCATTTTGTATGTTTTTAAACATGGAAAAGATTGCCAAAATAAAAATACCTTCCATTGTTTCTGGAAAGTACAGATAGTGGGTGCCTCTTGTACCTTAACAGGGGTACTGTTCCACCAATACAGCCATAAGTGAATACAATCAAATGCTTTTGTAAATTCTAATGTATCAGTTTCAGATTGGAGTCACGATTTGATGTTCTTTTTCAGAATAATGGTGATGTGAAATTTGTTGCAAACTAGAAACAGAGTGCCTGGGAGACTCCTGTTCATTTTTAATGCAGCCATTTCAATGTCCTATTTTGATGCCCGTTTCTTATTTTGCATAAAGGTTGGTCTGTGTGCCCAGAACAGAATAAGGAAGGACATGCTTGTCAGGTGACTTATTCCCAGGGCGAATGAAATAATAAAATGAGACATCCAAAATATAGAATATGTTTGGAAAACAGCAATCATAAGCAGCATAAAACAGAAAAGACGATAAGAAATAATAATAATGGAGATAAAGTGTTTTCTTAGCACCGAGAAAGGTAACCGCGTGTGGACACATGAGCCTCCCTGAGGAGAAAGTTTTGCATGGAGGATGACATGACTGAAATCAGTCCTAGTTGCCAAAAGGTGGAAAAAATGGGAGGAAAGCATTGACAGATGAACCTGAGTGCAAAGGGAGGTTAATATGGAAGCAGGCACACACCCATTGGAGAATGAGACTTGATGTTAGGGCAGGTACTATAAGAAGCTGTAAGAGTGTTGCTACTACAGTGCAGTGGGTATCAGCACAGAGCTGGCATCTGGGTTTGTTGCAGTGGCTCTTCACTGGGTTTATGTGACTGTAAAGGAGACTGGGTAACCGTGAGTAATGCAGCTCACTCTCTGGACTGTGATCAGACAATGGCGATGCACCCCCCCCCCTCACTCTGTATTCAGAGAGTCCCAACCGCTGCTTCGGACACAGTTAGCTACCATCAGTTTCCATCTCGTATCTATCCCCTTCATTTCTATCCAATTCTATTCAAGACAGAGCTTTTCCACCAGGCCTTTGGCCAGGGCACAGCCTGACTCCCTCCTTTGGCAATCTTCACGGAGCTCTGGCCCAATGGTTGCCATTGGTTTGATTTGATAATTTTATAATGAATGATTTTAGAGTGTTGTGTTGTGTTGTACTGTTGTATTGTTGTTAGCCGCCCTGAGCCCGGCTTCGGCTAGGGAGGGCGGGATATAAATAGAAATTATTATTATTATTATTATTATTATTATTATTATTATTATTCCCTCATGTGTTTTGATGCATCCCCCCTCCCCAAACCACTTGGATTTGAATCAAGAAGAGGAACAACCTAGCTGTTTTCAAAGCTGGCAATGTGGGCACAGCCAATATTCCTGGCAATGAAGTTGCAATTTGCTCTGTAGCCACTAGGCTGTGGTGTGTTTCACTGAAATGAAGCTACGCTCACAATTTTACTAACTCTCAAGCATGCATGGCTAATTTAAGGAAATTCATTTGCAAACTTGACTCCCAATATACAACTTAACAAACCAACATGGGGGCTGTGGGTGATGCTACATCCAATCATGTTTGCTTAGAGAGGTTAGTTCTATTATTCTAGCCACATGATACATAAATAAAAGAAGAAATAGGTGCACATCTTCCATGGTAAGTGAAAAAGACACGCAGTATGGCAGGAAACCAGCCAAAGGAACTTCAGCCATTATTGTCCACTCTAATAATTAATGTCCCTTAAGCATTCACGGGGTGTAGTGTTCAAAACATATATTTCTCACCAATAAAGGAGCTCACATATTCACAAAGTGTCAAAAAATGTGTATTACATTTTTATTACTCACGTTACCAAAACATCAACCATTTTCAAAAATATTTAAATTAATCCAAATCGACAGACCTGGCTCTTAGGATAGCTAGCTCATACGGGGACACCAAAAGAGGTGACGTTGTCAGGTGAATTTGAGATTTAGGTGCACATTCTGGACATGCTATTAACTTGCAACCACAGAAAGAAAATATGTATTGTACTTACAGTTGAAGCATCAGTTTCAGAGTGTTTTCTGTCAAGAACAACAGCAAAAGAAACCACCAGTCGCTGATGTCATCAAATGCACAGGGCTCCTTACAGGCTCATGTCACTCCAATGTTCTTGGTAGAGTTATGTGACAGGTGCTTGTATTTTCAATGCGTTTCACTCCTGGGTAAAAATACACTTTACTCAGTTGTGGGTCACACAGGGTGAATGGTTCCAAATGTAAGGGGAAAGGTGCTGGGAGTCTGGCTTGCCTTTGAACTTGGGGAGTTAATCAGAATGATCCTGTAGAATACTTGGGCAAGCTGCCTTCAGTTATGTGTGAAGGCTGAATATATATATATATAAGCCTGGCAGGTGCCTTTTAGAAACCAGCAAGCACCTTAACATTTTAGGTGGATGGAGGCATGATGATTACTGCTGAAAACAGCACAGATCCTATGGTAATGTCACAAAATTTGCAAAGAGAAAGCTATAGGCTACCTTTCCCCCACCCCACCTAATGCATGTCTGGAAAAGCATGCAAAAGAATACAAACAATAAATGTGTAGCCTGTCATTTCAGATAAGCATGAAAAAGGCCAAAAGCCTTGAAGATAAACTGCTGCACAGATGACTCAGTACAAACCTGAGAAGGGAGGAAAGACCAATTTCACTTAAAGTGTAAGGCCTACTTAAGCAGTAGCTTTCCATCCCTTCTTTTGCTTCTGTATATCTGGCAATATAGCTCTCTTTAGCCTTCATGGACAAGAGTTAAAGAAGTAATGCTAGCATTGTCAAAAATACCCTTATCAATAAATGTGAAATTATAGGATGCGTTGGGAGCTAGAATACTATAGAATACAATATTTGGTTCCAGTGTTAGCACCTGCCCAATTGGTATACAATTGGATTAGAAGCTTTCTGGAAGGGGCCACACATCCCCCATCCCTGATTTATCCTATGCAGCTTTACAAGAGTACATTTTGTGAGACGCAGGTCACATTAACACCATATTTTTAACGCACATGACTGAGCTCAAAGGATCCTGGGACCTTTAGTTTACTCCTCAGTGGTGTAATACGGGTTGCCAGGGCCCAGGGCCATGTGGAGGGGGGCAAGAGAGGGAAACAGAGTACGCATGCGCATTCAACTGCCTAACAGCATCTGTGTCACTCAGGAGATTGCAGCCAAAGAGATAAGAAAAGTTCTTTCTGTTAAGTTGTGGGTGAACATATCAGACGACACAGTGATTCTTCAAATGGCTCTTGTTTATTCACAGGCCAGAACAGAACTGAACTGAAGGGTTCAGCCAGCCTGTTTAAATAGAGCTCCACTACAACGCAATAGTAACCACTTTCTGTAACTATCCAATCACTGAATGTCACTTTCAATTCCTTATTTGCACATGTGGACCTGAGTGAATACTATCTACAGGGTGAGAACTTCAGTACATAATAGTTCCGTTGTCTGGAGAGGCCACTTGCTTGTTCGCATGGAGAAGCCATTTTCAATGCAGCTCAGTGATGGAAGTTCGCAGCTGTATTGAGGCAGCACCAGGTGTTGAAATGTTGTGGCCCTAACAATTTTGTGCCCTGGACAACCACCCCTATGCCCCCCCCCATGCTACACCACAGTAACCCTCACAGAGTTACAATTCCCAGTACCCTTAACAAGCCACAGTTCCCAGAATTCCGGGGGGGGGGGGGAGCCATGTGGTATAAATGTATAGTGAAGATGTGACCTCAGGCTGCCATTCTAACTCTACTTGCCATGGAGTAAACCCCACTGAATTCAACAGGACTTACTTCTGAGTATACAAGGATCACGTTGTCAGAGATCAGAAGCAGTTCAGCTCAGGATATCCATTGGTGGAGAAGATTGTCTACATCCAACATTTGTTGACTCTCGGCTTCTTTTAAAGAAGTATAGTCTCACTTTTGGCAGATAAATCTATTTGCTTTACACTGCACTCCAAACATGCAATATTCTAAGACAGACCTGCAGAACTTGGGACCCATTATGGCAAACCCAGTCCACTAGCAATGTCCTCGTTTCTGCCATTCCTGGCAGGCAAGAAAAGCAGGAAGCTTATTAAGCTCAAAAACCCACAAATTTGATAGTCATGGTGACCATGCTTCCCTTTGTCCCTCCCCTGGTTTTTAACTTCATACTGCGATAGCTCTGCTGCTGTATCTTGAGCCTTAAACTTATGGTGCTTTCAGAGCATTACAATTTTAGGGTGAGATTTACATCCCAGCAAACTTAGGCTGCACAATTAAAGCTGGTTTGCAGCCTTTGCAGAACAAGCCCTACAAAGACTGGAGTTTTTTGTGATAAGGAAAGTGATGAGAAAATACATTAGAAGGTGTGGGATAACAGTTGCCTAATGCAACATGGTCTAATCTATCCACAAGCAAATCAGGATAAATGCTCATTAAACAGCCAATGTTGTTTAATCTCTTGGGGGGGGGGATAAAACTCAGTGCTCATTAAATTGGTTGTCTGCAAGTGGCTTTAGAGAAGAGGCAGGGTTTATCTCTGACAGTGGTGTGCTTCAGAGACACAGTCACACCCGCACAATACATTTAAAGCATACAACACACACGATTCTCTCCCAAAAAATCATGGGAACTGTAGTTTGTTACAGAT
Organism: Podarcis tiliguerta; assembly: GCF_965153285.1. Taxonomy (NCBI): domain Eukaryota; kingdom Metazoa; phylum Chordata; class Lepidosauria; order Squamata; family Lacertidae; genus Podarcis; species Podarcis tiliguerta. Next base: position 31,664,502 of record NC_139540.1, on the reverse strand, counting down.
GGTGGGAACTGCAGATCTGTGAAGGGGTAAACTACAATTCCCAGGATTCATTGCAGGAAGCCACACGCTTTAAATATATGCTGTGTAAAAAGTACAGATCGGAGTTAGAGGTGAAAAAACCCTGCTCCTCCCTGAAACTTCTGTTCATCCCATGAACAGAACTTGGAGGAAATATGGGGTTAGTGGCAGTAACAAATAATGGCGAGCTACCAATGTGAGCCAAAACCTGTGGTCACTGATTCAGCCCCTACTGGTCAAATATATATTAGTGGGTTGTGCATTTTGCACACTTACCTAAAGGAGCAGTTCCTATGCAACCAATTTTCTTTTGCTTATAATTTTTGGGCATTAACGCTATAATCCTGTGCACACTTATTTGGTAATAAATGCCATGGTGCATCTGCACCAGCTAAACCAGATGACTTCATCTGCCCCAGCTGCAATAGAACATATCTCTTCTGAATTGGTCTCTACAGTCATAGCAGGCGCTGTAAATCTCCAGTGGTTTGACTTTACCACTGATGGTGCATTGTCTTGAGACAGAAGGATGCCACCAACAGTTGTGTTTACAACGAAGAAAATGTGCACAGGAGCAGGTTACACATCTCCATTCATTCTTGGAAGGTATTTGACATATGTGAGCAACTTGAACAATGAGAGGAGGAGTGTTTGGCTGCATTAGTTTGGGGTTGTGCATAAACTTGATTGTTCTGAGTGACCAGGCAGGTCTGAGCTTGGATTATGTAGTAAAGCAATGTTTACAGAATACAGTAATGAAAGTGCCAGATAGTACATTTTTGTGTGTGTTTATCAAACACTCCCTGGACTTTCCATCAGCTACCAAGAGGAAGAATGAATAATTTCCTGTTTTACTACTAAAGGAACCCTTTCCAAAGGAAGTTCTTAGCCTTTATTTCCTCATATGATTCTTTCCTATGACCTTGTTCATTGTATTGTTCTGAAAAAAAAGATGATTTTGTAGCTGAAGGCTGTTTATGAAAATGAAGCCGCTGACAGTGGTTAGACTATCATCACTGACTTTTATTGAGCATCCATTCTGTGTTTTATTTTTGTGGGTGGTTATATGACAATGAGCATTCATCCTGATTTGCTTGTGGGGTGTTTGTGTGTCTTCATCTTCTATTTACCCCACAAATGCATTTCCCTGTCACTTTCTAACAGCAAAAGTGGATTTGTTGTGCTTAATCTAATCTAATTGCACAGTTCTCCAGTTCTGGCATTCACTTGAATCCCTTCCCATAAAATACAACATACTTGCAATCTCTTATTCTCTATATAAGTGTATTGTTATAAAGCAATAGCACAATCATATTGCTCAGAAGAACTGAGAGGCATCACCATGTACAACTATTGCATTTACTTTAAAATATTTGAGTTTGGTATTTGTTATTTCCCTCCATTATTGCAAGTCAGGGTTGGGTTAGTGCAGCCATGGAGGGGAATTGTACTATATTGCTGTTAATGCAGACTGAAGCTTTCTTCTGCTTCTGCAGATGCAAGCATGATCGTGTACAGATATTTACTGCCAAGCAAGACCAAAGCGCGTGATAAATAGATGTTCAAAAATCAAGTGGAGCAGTTCTACAGAAAACACTTTAACAATAACTGGGTGAATACTGACAGAACAGTTTACGAAAAATTACATGTATTGTCGGAAAAGTGGAATACAAGTAATAGATAAAATCAATAATTGAAATGGAAATTCACAATAAAACTCACCATAGTGGGGAATAAGACTATGATTGAACGATCAGTGTACCTGCTCTCTCTACTGTTCAGATGCTAACAGCGGATTGACACCTTTCTCCCCCTGCTCTTCCTTCTTACTGGTCCACTGATAGCTCAGCTGGTTAGAGTGTGGTGCTGATAATACCAAGGTTGCAGGTTCAGTTCCCATAAGGGACACCTGCATATTCCTGCATTGCAGAGGGTTGGACTAGAATGGTCCTCATGGTCCTTCCAACTCTATGATTCTATGATTTGCATTTAAATCTGACCTGGACTCAACAACGCTTCAAATGGAGGACACGTTCAGCTAAAGGACTGTCCTCTGAAAAGGAGGCTGCCTGGGCATCCTATTTGGTGTAAAGACGAAGAAATAAATGCCAGCTTTTGAACACTTCTTTTCTGTTCAGAGTTTATACCATGAAAAGCAATGCAGTAGACATCTGAAGTGCCTAAGGAAATAATGTTCACAGTGCTTTTGATATAAAATGCTGTGCAATAAAAAGAACTAAAATCTGGTGCTACTTGCAGGCTTCCTATCTAATGCTGCATTTCTTTCAATGCACAGTAGGTAAATTGCGCTGCCAAAGAACATGAAAAATATGTGTGTAACCTGGCCCCAGCCATTAGCATGAAGATGTCAAATGTCCGGTAGATAAGCGTCTGCGCAGTTTGTACTAACTATAGTGCCAGGAAAGGAAATAATAATTCAGTGAAAAAGGAAATGAACAACATCTGTTGTCTCAGAGCTATCAGCTCAGACCTGTTATCAAAGCAGCAATCCTTGTTAGGATTATTAGATTATTATAATTCATTGTATTTATTGAATGGATTTAAACCTTGCCATAATAAAATAATAATAATAATAATAATTTATTATTTATATCCCACCCATCTGGCTGAGTTTTCCCAGCCACTCTGGGCGGCTCCCAATCGAGTGTTAAAAACAATACAGCATTAAATATTAAAAACTTCCCTAAACAGGGCTGCCTTCAGATGTCTTTTAAAAATAGGATAGCTGCTTATTTCCTTGACATCTGATGGGAGGGCGTTCCACAGGGCAGGCACCACTACCGAGAAGGCCCTCTGTCTGGTTCCCTGTAACCTCACTTCTCGCAATGAGGGAACCTCCAGAAGGCCCTCGGTGTTGGATCTCAGTATCCGGGCTGAACGATGGGGGTGGAGACGCTGCTTCAGGAATACAGGACCGAGGCCGTTTAGGGCTTTAAAGGTCAGCACCAACACTTTGAATTGTGCTCGGAAATGTACTGGGAGCAAATGCAGATCTCTCATGACCGGTGTTATATGGTCCTGGAGGCCACTCCCAGTCACCAGTCTAGCTGCCACATTCTGGATTAATTGCAGTTTCCAGGTCACCTTCAAAGGTAGCACCACACAGAGCGCATTGCAGTAGTCCAAGTGGGAGATAACCAGAGCATGCACCACTCTGGCGACACAGTCCACAGGCAGGTAGGGTCTCAGCCTGCGTACCAGATGGAGCTGGTAGACAGCCGCCCTGGACACAGAATTGACCTGCGCCTCCATGGACAGCTGTGAGTGCAAAATGACTCCCAGGCTGCGCACCTGGTCCTTCAGGGGCACAGTTATCTCATTCAGGACCAAGGAGTCCCCCAAACCCACCTGCCCTCTGTCCCCCCAAAACACTATTTCTGTCTTGTCAGGATTCAATCTCAATCTGTTTGCCGCCATCCATCCTCCAACCGCCTCCAGACACTCACACAGGACCTTCACTGCCTTCACTTGTTCTGATTTGAAAGAGAGGTAGAGCTGGGTATCATCTGCATACTGATGAACACCCAGCCCAAACCCCCTGATGATCTCTCCCAGCGGCTGCATGTAGATGTTGAAAAGCATGGGGGAGAGGACAGAACCCTGAGGCACCCCACAAGTGAGAGCCCAGGGATCTGAACACTCATTCCCCCCCCCCACCACTTCCTGAACATGGCCCATGAGGAAGGAGCGGAACCACTGTATAGCAGTGCCTCCAGCTCCCAGCCCCTCTACATGGTCCAGAAGGATGTTATGGTCAATGGTGTCAAAGGCCACTGAGAGATCCAGCAGAACTAGGAAACAGCTCTCACCTTTGTCCCTAGCCTGCTGGAGATCATCGACCAGCGTGACCAAGGCAGTTTCAGTCCCATGGTGAGGCCTGAATCCCGATTGGAAGGGATCCAAATGGTCCGCATCCTCCAGGTGTGCTTGGAGTTGTTCAGCAACCACCCGCTCAATCACCTTGCCCAAGAATGGTAGATTTGAGATTAGGTGATAGTTGGGCATATTGGCTGGGTCTAAAGATGTTTTTTTAAGAAGCAGTTTAATGACCGCCTCTTTCAGTAGGTCTGGGAAGGCTCCCTCGCAGATGGAAGCATTCACCACCCCGCAGAGCCCATCACCCAGCCCTTCCCTGCTCGCTTTTATTAGCCAGGATGGGCAAGGATCAAGGAGACAAGTGGTCAGTTTCACTCATCCAAGCAGCCTGTCCACATCCTTGGAGATAACAGATTGGAATTGATCCCATGTAACATGACTAGACAGGACTTCAGCACTCTCCCACCCCAGCCCTGCTTCCACGGTGGAGTCTACCTCTTTCCAAATCTGAGAGACTTTATCTGCAAAAATGAGATCAAATGAGAAACTCATAATTTCTTATAAATTAGAAAAAAGACATGATTGCCAGTCTGGAGATCTGCCAGCGCTCCAGTGCTTATACAGAGAAATTTCAACCTTAAATATGTGTAAAGTCATATTTACATACACGTTTAAGGGTCAATCTAGATGTGACAGAGAAGATATCTGTTTAACATTTTTTGTTGTACTAATTAGTAGCATAAATTCTGAACATCAGTAAAACGAAAGCCGTAAAAGATATTCATCATGCATCACTTCTGTTGCATTTAGATTGACCCTTAAATATGTGTGTGATTCAAATGAAATACTGTTTTTTGAGAAATATATACATCTATATGCATTGCGTTGAATTCTACACATATTTAAAGGTTTAGATGTCACAGAGATGTGTGATCAAGATTTTTTGCTGTTTCTGTTTTATTAATGAGTAGCATGAATTTTGAACATCAGTTAGAAGAACAGAGGAGTCACCCTCGATCCTAAAGCTAACTTTTATCCATTTTCCTCCTGAAGACCTGGAGGTCATGCAAACTTTGGTATTCCCACCCTCCCATACGTTTAGAATGGCAATAAATAAAATCAAACCTATTCAGTACTTGATTACATGCTGTATTCACATTATGAAGTTATGAAGCTCATACTGAATCACTTATTTGCTTCATCTATTGAGTAGCAGCTCAGCATAAACAACTAAATGTAAGGATCTGTGGAATGGAGAAAATCACACTCACTGGCTCCACCTATAAACTCCCATGAGTTGCTTGGGTCTTCTGATGGCAGGCCATGCCATGACCCATTTTTAAGTCAGTGTGACCCCTAGAAATCCTCTCCTCCAAGCCACTCTAGCCTAGATTTTTGTCCTTGTTCCCGATCACCACAGGAAATCTAGAAGTAGACTTCCTGCCTTTCCAGTTCAGCACCTTGCATCCATCTTAATCATGGCTTTCCATGGCAAGAAGAGTAACCCTCTTCTCCTGCCACAGGAAGGAAAAGCAAAACAAAAGGGCTGCACTGTTATATATGACAGGCCGGTTTAAGCGGCGTGTCCTTATAGGCTTATATTTGACATCCTGTTCTAGGGAATTCTCTATTGGATAGCTAGACAACAAGGCATCCAGCATGCCAAACATACTTTACATATTGTCCTAAGAGACAGCTGCAGAATCACCATTTCTGCCTGCTATCCAGTCAATGAAAATAGATTTTCAGTCATTCAGAGGGGAGCAATATTAAAGGCTGCTGAATGCATCTTCTGTTTGCTTGTGAATTACAGGAAGAAAACTAAAGAGGTGCTGAGAAAGTAGCTGCAAAGCTGGTTAGCAGCAACTGCCATAAGTCCACAAGCTGGAGATTTCTGTCAGGCATAGATTTCATTGTGCTTTCAGCTTTCCTGTTCTCTTTCATCAGCTGGGAAATGTTAACATGCACTCAGGGTGGAGTTCTATACAACTCTGTGCAACACTGCAGCTCCACCGGCACTGTGCCCTGCACATTCTCAAAAGCAGTTTTGGAGAGTTGGGAGGGGGGGCCCTTCTGGGGCAGAATTTGGAGGTGTGCAGGGGAGGAGGAGGAGGAGGAGAATTAGCTCTGTAGCTGGAAACCTTGTTTTAGCAGTTTATCCAGCCACTGAGAGGCGTCTGAGCACATTCACCTAATGCACTTAAAATCCTGTTCAGACCTTTTTGTTGAACACAGGAAGGTCTACAGTGGAGTCAGCAGGCAAGGGACATGTTGGGGGGGGGTGTAGCCTGCATATATACACCTGACCCACCTCCCCATTTTTGCCCCAGACAGAACTTTACTGTAGATTAAACTCAAATTATTTTATCACCTAGGGAGAACAACAGAAAACAGGGAGGGGAAGGCACACATGCTTACTCTAACTGACAACTGAGAAATCTCGGGTAGGATAAACAGCAGATAGTATGGAGAAGCTGCTTCTACTAGAAGATTACATCTTTGAACCAGTTAGGAGCCTGAATTTCTTTGAATTTGCCACAAATCAACTAAGGTTCCTGCTTGAAATCTTTAATTCTTAATGCTTTTCCTGTTAATGTTAAAACGGCACCATGTTTATTTTCATTAAGTATATTTGTTTCTGAGCATTGGTTTATAAAACCCCATCTTTTAAATACTATGCACATAATCACTCATGATCCAGATTTGGTTTTTGGCTCAGCAAGATGCTTAACTTATTAACAGGATCCCTTCTAAGATCTTCCTATCCCCCTGCCCCCTACAACAGTGCCATACACATCACATCCCTTGCCTTCTGCCAAACCACTTGGGGGGAGGAGGGGGGAGGCTACAACTGAAGTAATGCAAATAATTGACATCACAATCCTGTAAAGTAAAAATAAGTCCCATTGAGTTCACTATAGGCTTAGTAAAAATTGTGCTACAAGGTGTGTTAAGAACAAGAGGTTGCTCTCAATCCTTTCAGGTTTTGAATGAAAGAATTTGCATGCACTTGCAAACAACAAATAAATAAAAGGGTAAAAGGGGGGGGTGTTAGCACTTAAAAACACACACACATCCTAATGGCCTTTTATTAATTAATAGCAAAATAAGTTTCACACATCTTCAAATATGATTTACATAAATCAAAGGGCTCAAACATTCCACATTGTAATATAATAATTGTTGACAGCCAACACTAATTCTTCTGTACTTGTAACCATTTTGTAATAATTCTATAGGTTACAGTTATTGCAAAAACTGAACAAAATTTTGTACCATCTTTTTCCTAGTTAAGGAAAAAAAATCAAGCAAATGCCCATCCTACTCTAGTCCCTGATCTGCGTGAAAAGACGCCGCCTGCTATCCTGTCATCCTGAAGCCTGTGATCTGTGTTGCCAGAGGAACCGATTGGAAAGAGACAGGAGAGGTTTTAATTAGAAGAACAGAATTCGTACTGTCACTTCTCACCATTTTTAAATCCAGGAGGTAAATGAAACATGAAATTTGGAGGTCCTGAGATTATGAAAACCATACCAAATGACAGCATTTTCTTTTATAGATCTTACCCCCACCCCCGGCTTTGTGAGATTTGGCCTATCTCCTAGAATTCTCTGGGCTTTCTCTTGCTTCCCCACCTTTTCTCTCTCATTGCCACTCTTTCCTGGAAAGTCTGCAAAAACATGTGGGTCCCGTCCCCCCGAAACTTCACACAAGGGACTGATGGCCACCAACCTAGATGTCTTTCAAAGAGGATTAGCAAATTCATTTAAGAGAGGGCTATTGAAGGCTATGTTCTCCCTCCGCAGTTGGAGGCAGTAGTGCTTTTGAATACCAGTTGCTGCAAACCACAGAGGGGGAAAGCGCCCTTGCGCTCAAATCCTGCTTGCAGGTGTCCCACAGGCATCTGGTTGGCCACAGTGAGAAAAGGATGCTGGACTAGACGGGCCATTGGTCTGATCCTGAATGCTCTTCTTATGATAAGGACCGTCATGGAAATAAGACATGACAGATGTCACTGTAGTTTGGCATCGTGCCATGATTATAAACATGTTTTACATATTTGTGCTTCTTTGGTTTTTATATTTCAGGGTCTTTGGTGCATCCCACCATGCTAACTCAAGATTTCCATAATGTGACCTTTTCCATGGCCACGCACTCCTTTAGAAATGCTTTTAAAACCCCCTAGTAGTTTGATATAGTAGGCTTAGGTGTGACATTGACACCAACACTGGAGACAGAAGGAACTATTAAATAAGATTGTTTATTAAAGGATATTATGTTCGAAAGAAAGCAGTGATATTTACTTTGGAGCCTTAAACGTGCTTAATTGCAGTTTGGAAGGTCTCAAGAGACAGGGTTGCTGACATCAGCCTCTAAAAGGTTTTTACCTCAGGCCAAATTCCCTAAACCTCCACCTCAGCCAAATTCACTCACAACCCCATCCAGCTGCTGGGTGTAATCTTCCTCTGACACCAAAGCTCCACCTGTTGCACTTCTGGCTGCTTGGACAGCTTCACTAGTTTTCAAAACTTGCTTGTGTAACATTCTTCTTCTGAGACCTTAATATAGGGCAACCTCTTAGCATAACACAGCTGTCAGGATCCCTACTGATTTCCAGAAAGAGGCTTCTCCAGGTGAGGCTCATCCATTGCACTCTGGATGTGCTGAACCCCATGGTTTCTCCAAATGCAGGAAACTCAACTGCACCACCAGGAAGGAAGAACTTAATAATCAGGCCTCAGCTTTTCTCACACCTCCATATTCAAGCAATTTCTCCAACTGATGTGTTTTTCTTCCCCACAGACCATTAACTGCCTTTTCTTCACTGACTAGAACTTCAGCCAATGGAGGCCTGTTGTTTTCCCAAATCAAAATGAATTTACCTGAACCAGGCCTGGTCTATAAATACTAAATGCAGCCAACACTCACTCTCCTTTCAGAACCTGTCCCCAAGCAGATACCACTAAACAGTAACAGGACAAAGGCTTTTGAACCATCACAGTCACACTCTGACATCAAGGGAAGTTACAGGAATCTTTTCCAAAGCACAGAACATATACACAGCACTGGATACCATGAGCAGCATTTAAATAATCTAAAGGTAAGGCTCTTTCTTAGACAATGCAACTGCTAGCTCATCCTGTTCACTGCTGTATGTTTCACCTTAAAACTGAACATGCAGCCTGATGTGATGGATGCAGCAAGCCACAAAAGTTCCACAGAAACTATATTCTGATACCTGTTCTGAAGTATATATGGTAGCCCAGGAAGATGGCACAAAATGGCCTTCTATTGTTTGTAATTCTATTGCCAGCTACACTCCGTGGCAGAGGATCTGGTCTGCTTGCAAAAGGCCCTAGGTTCAATTCCTGGCATCTCTAGGTAAGGCTGGGAGAGAACCCTCCCTGAAACCCCATGAAGAGCTACTACCAGTCAGTGTAGACAATGCTGAGCTAGATGGGCCAATGGACTGACTCAGTATAAGGCAGCTTCCTATGTTTGTAGATAAAAAGGACTTCTGACAGTAAGCCACTGTGTGATTAAGTACTTTAAACATCCAGGCTCTAACATGATAACTGCACTCTTGAGACAAAGAACATTATTATCTGCATCTTCACTTAGGTGTACTTTGCATTTATAGTGCAACCCTAAGTTAGCAAAATACAAATGGAGCCTGACTGCAGAAAGTAGAATGCCATTAAGATTTTACTGAGCAAACTGGACAAAAACAGCTTATGATCTGAGGAGAAACAGACAGGCCTTATTTCTTATTTCAGCATAGTGCACACCATTGCTGCTTAAAAGGGAAGCTTAGATAGTCTAGTTTTAGCCTTTTAGTTTGTAATCCAGGATGCTTTAAGGCAGACTGGATTCTCCTGGTATCCCACCTTTCTCCCCCTCAAAACAATACTAACACAAACAGTCTTGTAAAAGTTAAAAATAACATTTACTCACTCAGAATTCTTGTTGAAGAATAACAGATACAGTCTTTTGTTCTGGCAGGCTTAAAATGGTAATCCAGTTGCAAAGACATACTTTAGTCCAGTTTAAAATGGAGTCTGAGCTGGAATGAGGTCAAAGAGCAAAGAGCAACTGCCCAGCCAGGTGAGGAGATTATATATGGCTACACCCTCCCCCTGTCAGGGTACAATGGGAGTGGCTCTGATTTCTCTCTAGCAAATTTAGAGGAAACTCTTTGAGCTTCGGCTCCTATCATGTGCCTATCTAGCAAACATGCATTGCTGGTTTGACTGCACTGTAAATATCCCACAGTTCAAAGGGAACCAGTATAGGATGCAGTTTCAATATTGGAGCTTCTTTGGAGCAAAACATTATTTTTCTTAGTGCAAACACAGAATATACCCAATCCTCTTTATCCTTTTATTATAAACATGTTGTGTCTGAATCCTGCTAATCCTCCAGATTAATACATGTGGAAGTTACATATGCCTGTATACATATGCCTTGACATGAGAGGCAATACAGTTTTCAGTAAATACCAACAGTTTTCAGTAAATACCAACAGCTGGTGCAGGTGGTTACTAAAGCCCTCCTCAACACATTGCGCCGCAGTGCTGGGTTCTCATAAGGTTAAAAAAAGACACATGGGTGGAATATGATCCTTTACGTCACCAGTTCTTTAGGACACTGAGGCAAGCGTTTGAGCAGAGAACAAGAGCTCCTGCGTGAGGACTGTGGTTAATGCCATTTTTCCATTTTAAAAGGGGTGCTAAAACGAAGAGTAGCCAGATATACTGGTCTAACACTGCTGGAGGTCCTCCTGAGCACGCCTTTTACATTGGCAGCACTACTCAAGTACAATTTGTCTGTGAGAAAAATCTGACACTTGTAAGGCAGCCAAAGCCTTCACAAGCTGTAGTGCCAGCTGCATCGGCCTGCCTGAGGCACTGAGCAAACCATCTGAGCAAGCTGCAAGGAAATCTCTGCCACACAGTTCAGGGACATGAACTGGATACATTCCCTGAATGAGCTCTGTTTATATCAAGTGGCAGACATTTTGTATGATTATCCCCCTTCCTCTCAATTTTTACTTTCTCTCAATTTTTATAAAAATAAAAAATAATATTATTTTAAAAGGACTAGCCTGTAAAAGGAGATGATGAAAGTGTATTATTATTATTATTATTATTATTATTATTATTATTATTTTATTATATTACTACTACTACTACTAACTATCACTATTATTAGTAGGAGTCGCATTAATTTAATTAGCCACAAGGAAAGATGTGAGTTGAATTACTGTGTGACCTTATTACAGCTTAGTGATCTTAATATATTTCTGTGGTGAACAGTCAGGAGCCGGAGTGTGTTGTAATTAGCTCTAAAGAGCTCTGACAGGATCGATAATTTGCTCATTGATCTTTTATATCTCAAAAGCTGCTTTGCACCCAGAATTAACTATCATATGAGCTGAGCTGTGTCCAAAGAAATCACTAGGTACATTCCTAAATGAGGCAGCCGAGTGGGGATGGGGAAGAGAGTGAGTGAACACGATGTCTTTCATGTCCAGAGTTGAGATAAGTTTCTCTTGTCTCCAGCCAGTCTGTAGCTGGCAGCAGCCAACTTCAAAGATGCTGCCCTCATCGCTTCTGATCTGAAGCAGGGATTTTCTCCTTTTTGGTGTCCCTCTGCTCTGAATAATTCTTCGATTTGGACACACATTGCTTTCCACTTAAAAGCTTTTGGCAGGAGCGTGTCTTTCTGAGCACACTGGCTGCTGGGTAGATGAATTGGTGGTGTGTAGTGATCAAGGGAGAGAGCTTGGCACATGCAGTAGATAATGCCTAGGAGTTCAACTGAAGGACAAAAGGGAGACGTAATATCAGGCCACAGACTGGGAGATAGACATTTGGCCCCTCGTGAGTCTAACCAGCAGGGGACATACTTGGAAAGTGTACAGCAAACTTCCCACACATACTGATTGTGGTCCCAGCCCTGCCTTTATGCCCATGGCAATATCCTCGTTTGTCAATACGGTATATTTTCATGGGTACAGAGTTGCAAGGCTATAGTTTGTGTGACAAGGAAGGTATTTGTAATTGCCTTCGAATGCTGTTGCAATCTACATATGAAGATACAGGCCTCATTCACACCAAGAATTTAAAGCACTTTGATACCACTTTAAACAGTCATGGCTTCCCCCAAAGAATTCTGGGAGCTGTAGATTGGTTATGAGTGCTGAGAGTTGTGAAGAGACACCTGTTCCATCCCCTGAGCTACGAATCCTAGAGTTCCCCATTAAGAGGAATTGGTTGGTAAACTATTCAGATTTGTAGCTCTCTGAGTGGGACATGGGTCTCCTAACAACTCTCTAAACCCTAAGCAAACTACATTTCCCAAGATTCTTTGTCGGGGAAGCCACATCCAGTGGTGGGGAAAGGGGGGTGCGGTGGGGGTGGTGCGCCCTGGGTGTCTTCCCTCAGGGTGTGTGTGACAAAATCCACCCCCCCAGGTGGATCACTGCCGCCCATAGGGGCAGGACAGGATGTGTGACACCCATAGGGACCTGGCGTGCCATGGGGCCTCAGCCGCACTACGGCTGGGAGAGGGGGGAGGCAGCGGGCAGCCGTCCTTATGGGTGTTGCACGGGCCCCGCCCCTGGGCACCCCTCTCCAGGTGCCTTGAGAGGCTTCCTCTGCTGCTGGCCATATCAAACTGCTCGAAAAGTATGGTGTGAATGTGGTCAAAGTATGGGAAAGCTCTACTATAGTTGAATTCCACTTAAAATCTCAACAAACCAATGGCTACTATTCAGGCACAATGGGCAGTATTGAACTAAGTTTTACTCAGAGTAGACCTGTTGAAAGTAAAAACCAAAGTTCCTTAGTTTCAGTGGTTCTATTTTGAGTAAAATTCAGTAGAATATATATGCCTGGGAAACTTGGCACTGAGTTCCTGCCCTACTTCAAAATAATTGCTAGTTTCTAAAATCCTTTCAGAATTGCACAGAATAGATCCAGGTCATCTCCGGACATAAGGCCAAGCATTTTCAGACATATATTTTGTTGCCGGGGGCTTACACTCTTCTATGAGATTCTCTGGGGATCCTTGTATGCCATCGTACATGGATTTTTCTCCCCATCTACTAGATTTGCCATCCTTGGCTAAGCACAAAATGCCTGAGGGCAGCTTCATGCACCATGTTCCCAAAGCAGCAAAGAAAACCCAGCAGGAGAGAATTCCAGAGTTGGAGGTTGACATCACTATGGTGCTGAGTTTCCAATTTCCACACTAGAGATTAACTTTATAAGCACCTCTTATGGCATCCTGCACCTATGCTTGGCATATGTAATGCGGTTTTAGTTTGCTTGAAGTCATAGAATCACTTTGGACCAATCATTTCAGGGTTAATGCATAAATGTCACTCAAGTCTTAGAAAACCTCCTGATTTTTTGGGGGGGAGCAATGATATCAGACTGTTGCCTCACATCATTAAGATCAGTTATTATCAAGCCAGACAAAAAGAAGAGGGGCAAATGTCCCATCTGCCCAACAGCTTGTAAAAAACAACAACCCTCATTTATTGCCCACATTTCTTCTAAGTAGCTCAGTGGGGCATCCAGGTTATTTAGTGAACTTCATGTCTAAGAGAGGATTTGAACTTGGCTTTCCTCATTGCTAGCCTGCCACTCTAACCACTACACCACATTGGCTCTCACATACGTGAAAGTAGTTTTAAGAGCCTGTTAACATAACCTGCTTTCCTTAAATATACAGTGGTACCTCGGGTTAAGTAGTACTTAATTCGTTCTGGAGGTCCGTTCTTAACCTGAAAATGTTCTTAACCTGAAGCACCACTTTAGCTAATGGGCCCTCCTGCTGCTGCCGCGCCGCCGGAGCCCGATTTCTGTTCTCATCCTGAAGCAAAGTTCTTAACCTGAAGCACTATTTCTGGGTTAGCAGAGTGTGTAACCTGAAGCGTATGTAACCCAAGGTACCACTGTATGCTGATATCTTCAGTTGAGAAATTGTCTAACTCTCAAGAAATGCATACAACGTCAAGGGAAAATGTACAAATTATAATCTTTTGGCGCTTTCCATTTACACAGTGTTTTACAGTATAATTGTGGTTTTTTTGGGGGGGGGGAAGGAGCCAGTACTCACCATGAAATTGTTATAGTAAGAGCCACACTTTTAACATTTTTTGGGGGGAGGTGCCAGTACAGCTTATGCCTAGAAAAAAAGTACTGGCTTTGCCAACCCTGTGAAGTAGGTTGGTATAATGGCAATTTTAATTTGATGGCAAAGCAAGAGAACAACATGCCCAATAGCTCCACAGCAGAGGTGGAATTTGAACTGAGCATCCATGGAGCTTTCTGAGCTTCAACCAGGCTGACACTGATTTTGGGAAGTGAAGTTTCTTTTAAAGAGAAAGAAAGAAAATAATACTCTAGTCTAGAAGAATACTCTAGAATTTAAAAACTCATTTTAGAAAAAAAAAAGACGCTGATAAATTATCTTAGAGTTTGAAAATGCAGGATGGGTTTAATTTGAGCTCCCTTATTTTCCACTGCAGAGCAAATAGGAAATAGTAGGACATTTTTCAAGATGTTTCAGTCTGGCTCCAACATCCTGCCTGTCTCAAAATAACTCTTGCTTTAGCCTGACTGAGGAAGTTTATTTTCCTCAGATCCTGTCACATATTGCTCTGTGCTAATCAGAAGCATAGGTTGTAATTTTTTTAAAAAGCATTTGCATGGTTTTCTATGAACTGTAATAAAATAATTAGGAACAAAGGAAGCGCTCTGATGCCATGTCATGTATGAATAAACCTTACCTTAAGCTTGTTGACTGAGAAGCAGCCCCACAGATGCAATTATTGATGATGATGATGATGTAAATTTGTATACTGCCCTTCATCCAAAGATCACAAGATAGTTCACAACATTAAAATACAAAATGAGAACACAAAAGACATAATACAGTAAATGAAAACGAAAACAAACCAATAATCCTCCTTCTTTCCTTCCTAGCAATAGTGCTCTGAACGATGGGGGGAGAAACCACAGCTTGGGAGATGTACACATCCTATGCCTTTAGAAAGCTAAAGGTTCACTTCCTGGTACCTCCACTTAAAAGGGTCAGGTAACAGGTGATGGAAATTTCTCTGTGTGCCTGAGACCCTAGAGAGCCACAGTCATTGTAGACACTACTAGTCTTGATAAAGAATCTGGTTTGTCTCATTGGGTCAGTGGATCCACTGATATCAATGGATCTAAGTCTTGTTTGTTGATTTCACTGGGTCTGCTGTGAGTAGGACTGACATAAGAGGCAATCTTCTGACCTGATAGAAAGCAGCGTCCTATGGTGATTGGAGTGATTTGATTAAAAAGCTTTCTACCGAGTCTTGTGCTACAGTGCAGTCCCACTCCAAAGTTAATAAGACATCACCTACTGTGTTATATATAAGGGCCTCAGCGCCTAGGGCTTGCCGATCGAAAGGTCGGCAGTTCGAATCCCCGCGGCGGGGTGTGCTCCCGTTGTTCGGTCCCAGCGCCTGCCAACCTAGCAGTTCGAAAGCACTCTCGGGTGCAAGTAGATAAATAGGGACCGCTTACCAGCGGGAAGGTAAACGGCGTTTCCGTGTGTGGCTCTAGCTCGCCAGAGCAGCGATGTCACCCTGGCCACGTGACCCAGAAGTGTCTTCGGACAGCGCTGGCCCCCGGCCTCTTTGAGTGAGATGGGCACACAACCCTAGAGTCTGTCAAGACTGGCCCGTACAGGCAGGGGTACCTTTACCTTTACCTTTTACTGTGTTATATGAACTGAAGAAGTCTGAAGGAATGGATTTTCTGTTTTTTAAATGACAAAGCGCATGAATGGTAGAAAAAGGAAGGCTCTTATTGAGAGAATCCCCAGGGAGACTTCCAAGGGATTCCTTGACCAAGTCTAACAATATGGATCGGCTATTTAAGTTTAAATGCATCATGATATAGTTTTAGATCTGGTAAACTGAAGCTTCCATATTGGTAAACTGAAGCTTTGATACGTACCTGCCATATGTATTCAAACCAGTTTCCCCCCCCCTGAGGGGGGTCACAGGGGTACTCATACCCCTAAACATTTTTGAATCTTTGTACTTTTGTCCATTTACTGTATTTATTTCCCCCGATTTGAACTATAAAATGGTGATGTTGAGTCAAAATGAGAGTAAAGGTAAAGGGACCCCTAACCATTAAGTCCAGTGGTGACCGACTCTGGGGTTGCGGCGCTCATCTCACTTGTTTGGCCGAGGGAGCCGGCGTACAGCTTCCTGGTCATGTGGCCAGCATGACTAAGATGCTTCTGGCAAAACCAGAGCAGCACACGGAAACGCCGTTTACCTTCCCACCGGAGCGGTACCTATTTATCTACTTGCACTTTGATGTGCTTTCGAACTGCTAGGTTGGCAGGAGCAGGGACCGAGCAACCGGAGCTCACCCCTTCGTGGGGATTCGAACCGCCGACCTTCTGATCAGCAAGTCCTAGGCTCTGTAGTTTAACCCACAGCGCCACCTGCGTCCCTAAAATGAGAGTACCCCTAAACATTTTCTTAAAGAAAAAAAGCACTGATTCTAACCCTTTTTTCTTATAAGGGCTGCTGGAAGGGAAAGCCTAGTACATAGAAGTGATCAAAATCAACATTTGTCATTTAGCCACATGGCTATAATGATATTTTGTGACCTGCTTAAAATATTTTTGTTTCACTAGCATTTTTACAGAATTAATTTGATTTAGTGTTAATAATTTGTTCTGTATTTTATATTATAATTTTATGATGTTTCAATGATTTTATTTTATACTTCATTGTAAATTTTTAAAAATGCTGGCTGTTATAAATGTTCCTTTAAACAAATGAACATATAAAGTGAAACAACTTGTTCAGAAAAGAAAAATGAAGAAAGTCGCTTGTTGGCTTGGGGGTTTCCTATTTGCTTGTTTTTTAACATATCACTCAACTCCTGGAAGCAGTGTGGGCTTGGTATAATTTAGAGTAATCATGTTTCTTATATGAGCTTAGATCATGCAGGGTCTAAGAGAATTAAATGGCGTTATCAACTTATTATGTTTATAATTCTGCTTCGGACAAGGGATTTTACTTATAGATCTTTTTTTAACCCAAATGTATTTTGCACCATTCAAGTCCAAAAATCCAAGCCACCCTTTGCCGTATAGATGACTCTTCAAGTGACGTACATTACCAAGCAACTCAGCACTCTGCAGATTTAAATCTGATAGGCAATAACAGGTGGTTGCTGTGCTGATTAACCTTGGAAAGATGACCTCCCAAGGGACTATTAATTTACATCTGATGGTTGTGAGATAAAGTAAGGGTTAATTAAGGAGCTGTTCCCACAGGGAACAGACGATGTTCAGGTGGAAAGAAGAATAAAGTGATGCAAAAGCAAAACAAACAAACAAATAAACAAACAGGGCAAAAAGAGCTGCCTGAGACTTCAACATGGTGCACAACTGTGTGTGTATGCAGAACACCCCACTGTTGGGGAGATGTTTTATATCAGTGGGGCCCTGCAATCTGGGGGGAGAACAGATCCACAGCACTATCCAAATTACTGCAGAAATATTAGCAAAGGATTCAAGGCAAGACATGCATTCTGAGTGCCTCTGTAGCTCAACAGACCCTAGTCTGAATCTTCCTCGTACCTTCTTCTAGTATAAGGTTCATGTCTTTTCTTCTGCTGCTGCTAAGGTTCTGGTTTAGTACCCTTAGTTTAGATCACTTAAACTTTGAGAGTTTTGTCATGAATTTCAGAGCAGGGGATAAATTCAAATCTTCATCTTAGGTAACAATTTTTTTAATTTTTTATTTTACATGGGGATTTCTGATTGAAAACATCAGCATGGTTCTATGACCACTTTTAGAGTTTTACATGAACCAAATTCTGGGGGCTCTTTTGAACACCCAGACGTCCAGAGATTTATTAAGCTCAAGCCAGCAAAGTGTATTCTTAGCAGGGATTTCATTGCCAAGTGAGAGGACAGCATGTCTGCTGGGCTAATTTGCTGCTTGCAGTGATAACTTTGAGCATGTGGGCTGGGTGCCCCACCCAGGCGAAGGAATCTTAAGGAGAGGCAATTCTGCTTCAGCCAAGGGATTTTGTTGGCTCCGTACAATTCAGGCAACATAAAGGCATTCTGCATGGCACTGGAATAGTTGCAGAGGGGGGATCAATGACAAATCTTTTAAAAGAACTGTATTTACAGGTTTATTTCATTTAGCTCAGTAGCGGCCAGTGGTGCTACAGTGGGTGGAGCTGCATTGCGCTGCTGACTTCTCAATGCCTCATGTTGCTGCTGATAACCGAGAGGGAGAAGAGATGGGGCAAACCAATAGGCAGCTTGGCATCGTCCGGTGCAGTGGCAGAGCCAATTCACCACTGCTGATGCTGCACTGCATCATGCCAAGCTCCCTGATACCTTGCCCCTTGCTCCCGCAGTAACTGGCATGATGTTGGGAAGCAGAGCAACACAGCCCCAGTTGCACTGAATCACTGGCCACTACTAATTGGTAGGACCTGTACCAATGGATTCAAGTTACAAGAAAGGAGATTCGGACTAAACATCGGGAAGAAATTTCTGACTGTATCAGCTGTTCAGCTGTGGAATGGCCTCCCTTGGAAGATGGTTAACTCTCCTTTCATGGAGAGTTTTGATTTGATATCCCGCTTTATCACTAGCTGAAGGAGTCTCAAAGCGGCTAACAATCTCCTTTCCCTCCCCCCCCCCCAACATCAAACACTCTGTGAGGTGAGTGGGGCTGAGAGACTTCAAAGAAGTGTGAGGAGCGGAGAAGTGAACCCGGTTCACCAGATTACGAGTCTACCGCTCTTAACCACTACACCACACTGGCTCTGGAGGTTTGTAAGCAGAGGTTGGATGGCCACCTGTCATGGATGCTTTAGTTGAGATTCCTGCATTGCAGCGGTGTTGGATTAGGTGCCCATAGGGGTCCCTTCTAACAATTCTATGATTCTATCTAGCTCAATATTGTCTACACTGACTGGCAGCGACTCTCCTGGTTTCTAGGCAGAAGCTCTTCCTGGGTCTACCTGAAGATGCTGGGGATTGAAGTTGGGATCCTCTGCATGCAGAGCAGATGCCCTACAATTCAGCCATGGCCCTTCCATCCCTGATAATCTTGGGGTTTAGCCATTATAGGCGACCCTGTTTTTGAAGAGAAGTACTTATTATGAAAAGTTGCCACCTCTTTACATGGATAAATATTTGCCGTGGGTGTCAGAACAGTTCAAAAGATACCAAGCAGCACCTCCATCCTAAATATTTATTGGGCTGCATCCGCAAAGCACATGGAGGTTGCATCACTATTTGTAATCCCAGTGCCTAATTTTGCGGGCACAGCAAGTTTGAACTTGAGCCACAGTTTGAAAAGGGTAAAATGGTCAAGTGGGGCAGATCTCCAAGGGTTGAAATTCAAATGGTCATATCAGCCCTGAGTGCTCACTGGAAGGACAGATTGTGAAGCTGAGGTTCCAATACTTTGGCCACCTCATGAGAAGAGAAGATTCCCTGGAAAAGACCCTGATGTTGGGAAAGATGCAGGGCACAAGGAGAAGGGGACGACAGAGGACGAGATGGACAGTGTTCTCGAAGCTACCAGCATGAGTTTGACCAAGCTGCGGGAGGCAGTGGAAGACAGGAGTGCCTGGCGTGCTCTGGTCCATGGGGTCACGAAGAGTCGGACACGACTATACAATTAAACAACAACAACAAC
This sequence comes from Podarcis tiliguerta, assembly GCF_965153285.1. NCBI lineage: Eukaryota > Metazoa > Chordata > Lepidosauria > Squamata > Lacertidae > Podarcis > Podarcis tiliguerta. Next base: position 31,644,890 of record NC_139540.1, on the reverse strand, counting down.
AACAACAAAGGGGAAGTGACATGTTTAAATCTAAGCTTTCCCGAAGCGAGAAGGTTTTTTAACTCTCAGCCTCAGCCAAGAACATGCAGTGGCGATCCTTTCTGCCCTGATCCTTCTGGACTGCCCCAGCTGCCATCTACGTGGGTGATGTCAGCAGTGCAGTGTGTGGGCTCTGTGGGCATCACGTTTCCCTCCGGCTGGGCAAAAGAATGTAGCACTTGCTTGGCCAAAGCAGGGAACTGAAATCTCATGGAATGATATCACAGGGTAAGAATTCTCCAGGCAGAAACTTAATGGAGAAGCAAGCCCCGAGTTTTATGCAGTCAGCATCCAGTCAAATGCTTCCATGCCGGCTTGCTGACTATACAGAGCAATGGGGCAAACAGCCAGGAGCAAATGTAGCATTCTGAGCTCAGTTTTCATCCAACATCCTGCTTCAAATTTGGTTTGTAATCAAGTCCTTTTCTTTAGTCAGGGTGTTCTGTAGAGTCTATTACCGACTCCGAGCTATCTCAGCGATCGAGCCTGGCGTAGATTTTGCAAGCTCTGTAAATGAAAATTGTAGAGGAGCAAGGAGGGTGGTGGTGGTGTTCTTTTCCCAGAGACAGACATTTTAGATATCACAAAGGAAAGGTCTCTAGGCTAAATGCATGGAAGGAAAGCCACCAGCCCCAGGCCTCCCTGACACCTGCATGTTCAGCATGGCATTGAAAGAGAGCCTATGAGCTGGTTCTTGTGTAATTTATTTATTTTAGTACATTTGTATTCATCCATATATATCAGCGCAGTTCACAACATAAAATACAATATAAAAGCATGAAATACATAAGGATAGGTAAAGGTAAAGGGACCCCTGACCATTAGATCCATTAGATCCAGTCATGACCGACTCTGGGGTTGTGGCGCTCATCTTGCTTTATTGGCCAAGGGAGCCAGCGTATAGCTTCCAGGTCATGTGGCCAGCATGACTAAGCCGCTTCTGGCGAACCAGAGCAGCGCACGGAAACGCCGTTTACCTTCCTGCTGGAGGGGTACCTATTTATCTACTTGCAGTTTGACGTGCTTTCGAACTGCTAGGTTGGCAGGAGCAGGGACCAAGCAACGGGAGCTCACCCCGTTGCGGGGATTCGAACCGCCGACCTTCTGATCGGCAAGCCCTAGGCTCTGTGGTTTAACCCGCAGCGCCACTCGAAAAAGAACAAAAACCACAAACCAATAAACATCTCCCTCTCCCCTAAGCCTAACCATGGCTTAGGCTGTATACACATCATGCATTGAAAGTATGTGATCCTCCCCAACAAAAACTTCTGGGAACTGTAGTTTTTTTAAAGGGAACTGGGAATTGTAGTTCTGGGAAGGATAAGCCAGGGTTCCCAGAACTCTTTGGGGAAGGTCAGGTGCTTTAAATGTATGGTGAATACTGTCAGGAGGTCCTACACATGAGTAGGAATCCGGCAGAGATCCTAACAAATACATAGTCTTAGTGTAAATGAGCAAATATGTTGGTTTCCCTAGAAAATATTACAGCTACTTTTCATCTTCTCTGGCTGTACTGCTGTAAACTAAGCCATTGATTCATTTAGCATTAAGTCTGAACCCAGGATCATGGTTTATCTTGCTCCAGTCAAACCATGAGCTGCATCCAAGCTTTGAGGTATGGCTTACTGTCTGTGGTTTCTCCAGGAGAAACAGACCAAGAGGCCTGGTTTGGATATAGTGCTAAGTCGAACATGTGCAGGAGACTTTGTGATTGCGGGCTATAGAGTTGCAGAGTCTAAAGTGACCTGAGGTTTATAAAATCCAACCTCCAATGGTATGTACAGAACAACAGGGGTGGCATGAATCATGAGAGAAGCAATGATCCGCTTCACGATTTCCCCCACATCGTTATTTTTTACACAGCACATACACATATAGTTTTTGTGATATATCATTATGTTGAATATAGTGGGATCTCAGTTTTCAAAAAACCCGGAAGTAACTTGCTTTGGTTTTCTAAAGCTTTTCGGAAGTCGAACGTGCCATGTGGCTTCTGTACTGAGTTTTCTGTAAGAAAATGCTTTGCTTTTTTAATGTTTCGGAAGTTGAACAGTCTTCCAGAACAGATTACTTTCGAAAACCAAGGTACCACTGTATTATGAAACCATTACCATGATGTTGACTTCAAACCGATTTGGGATGATGTATAGATACATCCCCTCAGCCCTAAAGCCATGTACAGTGGTACCTCGGGTTACATATGCTTCAGGTTACAGACGCTTCAGGTTACAGACTCCACTAACCCAGAAATAGTACCTCAGGTTAAGAACTTTGCTTCAGGATGAGAACAGAAATCGTGCTCCAGTGGCGCGGCTGCAGCGGGAGGCCCCATTAGCTAAAGTACTGCTTCAGGTTAAGAACAGTTTCAGGTTAAGAACGGACCTCCGGAACGAATTAGGTTCTTAACCTGAGGTACTACTGTAGTGGTTAGAGTAGGTGTGAGGAACAAAATCTGACCAGCAAATTGGATCCTGTGCTCCCCACACCTGTGAACCACTATGACAGATCCATAAGGCCACCCACCTGTCAATGCATAGGATTTTGCTGTAATCCTTACAGCACAATCTATGCACTTAGCTGAGTGTAAACCTCACTGAACAGTGTATTTGCTGTAGAATTAACAGGCATTGGACTGCATTGTAAATTGGCCTAATGCCTGACTCTCCGACTTTCTAGATGTCATATTGACTCTGTAGATATAATCCACTTGTCTGAGTAAATGTTCAAGCCTGGGAGCTCCATCTTACAAGATACTTCTAATGTAGTGGAATTCAATAGAATCACTGGCATTTTCATGACAAGCAATGTGCAATCAGAATGAATATGTAGCTTAATGGGTAGAAAAAGAGCAACAAAGAATACTACTCAAATCAGCATGCCTAGAATCTGAAGAGAAGCCTTTGTGGATTTCTGTGGTTATTGATCCAAAAGAAAGGACACCTAGAGGGTGAGAGGATGATGTCACAAGGGAATGCAGCCATATGAAAAATGGCTTGTGCAGCCTCTATACAAATAGAGACAAGAAATTTAGGGAGGTTGGTGGGAGTTGCCACCCACCCCGTGTTTAAAACTGCATGGTCCTATTTGTATAGTGCACCAATGTTCTCTGGTTTAAAACATCTATACATATGTGTCCACAAGAACAGGAGTAGAAATTCCTCCTTCCTTTTGGCACCCCAGACATATAGATTCAGGACTGGCATATGTAATTTGGCATTTTTAAGAAAGCTAGAATGTTCAGTTTTCTTTAAGGCAGGCGGTCTACTCATCATGCAGCCCAATTCAAGTTGTTTTGGCTGAGATTCCTGTGCAGAGAATAGGAATTAAAACGAAACAGTTGGGTAGCATCAATTCTTAACCAGTGTCCTGCAAGCCTTATAGTCGTAGGAATGCCTGTTATTGTGACTAATGCAAACCGATAGCCCCTGTAATCTGATGTTGCAAGCCTGGAGGCAATTTGTAGCCTACTTTAAATAAATCTGTGGGAAGCAACATGGATAATGAATATCTCCAGATATTCCCTGTCTGGGAGAGTGGAATATATGTTGGCATTAATGAGGGGAGAAAAAATTCAATCATATACCACACGCGAGCTCAAAAATGTAGCTCAAGACAGAATGCAGCCCTGGATTTCTGTGTGTGTTAGGTTTATTTTTTAAATATATATGAGTTACAAATCAACCTTCTTATTTCCCAAGAATTGGAAACAAATGTGTGTGTGTGTATACCCACCCATCCACACCCATTATCATTATTTGTCCATCACTATCTCTGCTTCTATAATATTATATTTTTTTGCTGCATGCACCTCAATCTCTGAGCAGCAAAAGACTCCAGGGGTTCCAGTGTTTGTCCATGATTCAACTTCCTTGGAATGAATGCCAATGGAGACTGTGGTGTCATTATTATTATTATTATTGCTATTATTAGTATTATTGCTAATATACTGTACAGTGTTTTCTTACACATACATATAGCCTGAGCATAGGATGCAGGGGTTCACAGCACAAACACTCTCCCCATTGCCTCCCGATTGGGTTTCCATGGAAACCCCAAGTCACAGCTTTGGGTTCAGCACAAAGCACACACACGTGTGCACACACAGATGCCCTCTTGCCTTATTGTTTTCCAACCTAGAATGTTGTGGCATCCAGCTAGGTGAGATGGAAAAAATCTCACCCATTTATCTCCACAGCAACTGTACAATCTCTTTGGACATGCAAATGGCAGTACTAGCCAAATAAGACTAACACCTTAACAAAGGAATTGGTTTGGCTGGTTCAGCAGCTTTATGCCTTCTAAATTTTAACCTCATAGACACAGGGTCATTGGTTTGGAAGGTACCCACAGGTATCCCCCAGTTATCACATGAGTAAAATACAGTCAAATTCCCCTGAAATAAATGAACTGGGAAAATGTATTGTTTCTTCCATAACACTGTAGCTTTAAGCAACACAACATGTTGTAGTAACCTGTATAACTTGAGGATAACCACCCACTGTTACCAGGAAGGGAGTCAAGTGTGCAACTGCTGAATGAATGGACAAGCCCAAAAAGTCAAGAAAGAGCTGCACTGAACAATTGGTTTAGCAATTGGGTGTCATTACGTATTATTGTAGGAATGACAAAAGTATATATTATTGTTTTAAAAAGCACAAGGTATGTCGTTCAGCTGCTGTGGCACATAGCAATTAGGAGATAGGGTTTTGCAGCTCTGCAGAAAGCATAGTCTCTAATTCCAGTTGACACTGCCTAAATTAATTGTGCTTGATCACAATGGAGCTTTAGAAGTCTTTAAAATGTTACCTTTTATATCCTATAGCGCCACCGAAAACACTAGTCTCAGCAGTCAACCACAATAGTCGTTCTACCTTTTCTTTCCCTTGTGCTTCCTTGCATGGTTGAAAATCAAAGCGTTTAGATTAATGCATCATCTAGTGCATAGTAAATAAAACATAAAGGGCAGGATAAAATGCTACCTCCCAAAGCAGTGAATGTGTGCATTCCCCGGCAGATATCCTCCAGCTCTTGGGGCCCCTTCAAACTATAATGCAACATAGGAAACACCGGAAGAGCAAAGGCTGGTGCCAGACATGTCTCCCATGGCTAGTTGCAGCTTTCTAGATACTCAAAATAAACATGCATGATGGCCTATGCATGACCTTTGCACTTCTCCCTGAAAATCTTAGCTGTGGAAGGAGCTGAGAACATCACTGGGGGGTTCAGGCACACTGGGCCACATCAAACTTGCATCAGACCTCAAAGAACTGTGCAGGCAGTGCTCAAACAAAGGAAGGCTGCATGTACAGCTGTTGTGCTTATGCAAGGTTTAATCTTTCCCCTCCCAATTCACTAGAAGGCAGACAAAATAAAACCCCAATGAACAATAGGTGCTGCCCTAATAACTCTGATGGGTGTGTTTATATAAAGGGGCTAGGAAAGACCTAATATAAAATATAAAATTATTTTTATTAAGGTATATATATATATATATATATATATATATATATATGCATACATACAAACAAAAAAACACTATCTTCCCCACAACGCAGGATGGGTATGAGATCATGGATAAATCAGAATCCAGACAATTTAGTAAAAAGAAGAAGAGAGCAGTAAAAAGACCAAATATATTTTATTATATAGTCCTTCTCTGGCCACTTAGGATTGAGATAGAGGTATGTGTATGTCTATGTGTAGTTCAGCATTATATGCCACCAAGGCCATCTGAGCCTCAACCAACAGCAATGGGTCCAGAAGTACTCCCAAGCTGTATACCCTACTTACCATATTGGCCCCAATATAAGCAGCACCTTTTCTCCAAATTCTGACAGCGAAAAGTTAAAGTGTGGCTTATATTCACTACCTTCCCTTTCCCCCAACGGCTTGGAGGATGCTTAGGAGCAGTGGGCGGGCTGCGTGCTGTTGCCCCACGCTCCTGGGCTGCTTTGGGGCTGGGAGAGTCGCACCGCTTTGCTGGCAGCCCCCCCCCCCCCCCGAGCAGCCCGGGAGTGCGGGGCAACGGTGTGCAGTCCGCTCGCCACTCCTAAGCCTCCCCCGAGCTACCAGAAAGATGGGGGAAGGGGGAAGGTCGCCGGCAAAGCAGTGCATCTCTCCCCCCCCAGGAAGCAGCCCAGGTATTGTCTTTATTCTTTTCCCTCCTTCAATCTTAAAGGTGTGGCTTATTTGTGGGTGCGTCTTATGTTTGGGCCAATATGGGATATAGAATCCATCACGTTACCGTATTGTTAGAAGAATGAGGCTTTTATTATAGAAAATTTTAGTATGATGGAACAGTATTCCTGCCCCCCCCCTCTCCAAGCTTCATGGGCAGATATAATTTTCATGCTGGCATCACTTTTTAAGCAAGGAGCAAAGCTACATTCTGATGCTTGGAAAACAGAGTCATAAATCTTCAAAGATCTTAGGCTTGCGGAGATATTATGCTCTGGTATGCTGGCATACTGTGAAATGCTATCTGATGATGTATTACAGGAGGGTGTGTGTGTGCCATCATGCTGACGCCAAGTGCAGAAGTGTGAAAAAAGTGAACACTTGTTTTGGAAATGTAAGGGGAGCAGCGGTCAAGGGCCGTGTGAATTTCCACCTGGATTTTCCCTTTCAGGGTAATTTCCTCCTTAAAGGCTGTCAATTTACTTCTTCATTCTCTAATACGTCCCACTGCCCAAAACTGCAAACCTGCCACGAAAGTTCTTTACGAGGCAAGCTGGTTCATTCTGTGCAAGACGATTTTCTTCTGTTTCAGTATTCTCTGACTCATCAGCACCAACTTTTTATAAGCCCCTATTTGCGGATCCACAAATCCTGTGAGAGCAGGATGCTGAGCTAGATGGGCCTTTTTGTCTCCTCCAGTATGGCTCTTATGTAGTAGTAGTAGTAGTAGTAGTAGTAGTAAGAATAAGAATAATATTTAAATAAATAAATAAATAAATAAATAAATATTCATAATTTATACCCCACCCATCTGGCTGGGCCTCCCCAACCACCCTGGGCAGCTCCCAACAGAATACTACTACTACTACTACTACTACTACTAATAATAATAAAAGCGACAAAATTTCAAACATTAAAAACTTCCCTAAACAGGGCTGCCTTCAGATGTCTTCTAAAAGTCAGATAATTGTTTGCTTCCTTGACATCTGATGTGAGGGCGTTCCACAGGACGGGCGCCACTACCGAGAAGGCCCTCTGCCTGGTTCCCTGTAACCTCACTTCTCACAGTGAGGGAACCACCAGAAGGCCCTCAGCACTGGATCTCAGTGTTCGGGCTGAACGATGGGGGTGGAGACGCTCCTTCAGGTATACTGAACCGAGGGCGTTTAGGGCTTTAAAGGTCAGCACCAACACTTTGAATTGTGCTTGGAAACATACTAGGAGCCAATGTAGGTCTTTCAGGACCAGTGTATAGGGTCTTGGCGGCCACTCCCAGTCACCAGTCTAGCTGCCGCATTCTGGATTAGTTGCAGTTTCTGGGTCACCTTCAAAGGTAGCCCCATGTAGAGTGCCTTGCAGTAGTCTAAGCGGGAGATAACCAGAGCATGCACCACTCTGGTGAGACAGTCTGCAGGTAGTCTCAGCCTGCGTACAGATGATATGATTAATGTCTGCTGTCTCACTTTGTGAATACCCATTCCAAACAGGAATTCCTGAGCCAGCTAACAGAACTTCTCTTAGAGACAGAAATATCATAGTATACTGAATATATATTTGAGGGTACCACTGACATCCTTTTACACATGTGCTGCATTTTAATTTAGGCAGACTACAATTCATTTAAAATATTCACTGACTGCAAAAAAAAAAATCTGAAGCTCAATGGGCTTTGATAGGAATGATATATCTAAATGAGTGTCTGGTAACAACTTTTTTTGGGAGGGGGACTCAAACTGTGTCTGCACAATGGGAGATACAAAATAGGAAAATATGTTCTAATTATATAAATGAGACACAAAGAAAACCAGATAAGGCCATTGTACTCCATGCATTAAAAAGAGATTAATAACCACCAGAGTGTGACATATTGTATCTTCATTTTTAGTAAAGAAGGGTATGTGGAATAGGTCAGTGTTGAAGGGGAGATGAATGGGACCAGGGAAAAGGAAGATGGTGCTCAGGTTATTAACCCTTTGGTAGCTGTGTAGATGAGGGCTAAAAATCTCAATTATTTTCAGTTGTTCAAGATTATAGCAGGCCACTCCTACTTTGTGTCTGGTCACCCTGTTGACTATTCAGGTAGAAATGTTATCATTGCCTTTATTATTTATTAAATTTATATACTGCCCTTCACCTGAGGACCTCACAAGATAAGGACCACCTGATATACTGAAATATTAGCCTTCTAATAAGGTCATTTAGATCAGGGGTAAAGGATCTAAATATGGCCATGCTGGCAAGGATTGACGGGGCTTGGAATCCAACAATATCTGGAGGGCTGGCCACAGATTCTCCTGACAGCTCTTCTGGGTTGCTGCACCTCACAGGGCGCTGACCCCAAATGGGCGAATACTATAACCTTCCATTATCCATCTTCTGCTTTCAGACATGTTGTAATGATACATATCTTTCCCCAGACCCGTAACATTGTGATTACTGAATTCCTGTTTTTATCTTATTTTACAGTACTGCTGTTCTGGTTTTTATATGGTATCTATTTCTATGATACAGTTTCTTTGTTTTTATGTTGTATTTTTGTAAGCTGCTTAGAGGTTTTTAAAGGGTAGGTTCGAAGGATCATAAATAAATAAGCTAAACTAAACACAGCAGTACTTACCCACCTAATTTTTAACATTCTGTTTGGTGGCAACTGATGGATAAAAACAGGCACTTTAATTGGGGAGAGAAGCAGCTGCACTCATTTTATAGTGTTACACTCGATCCACTTTGATTGGTGTGGCAATTCCAAGGCATAATGCTTCTGTTGATTTGGTTTCCCTTTGGAAGGAGGGCACTGGAGGCTTATGACGCTTCATAATTTTTGAGTTTGTTTACAAATATATAGCTTGATCATAGGGGGAGACAGCCAGCTTAAGCATTCAAACAGATCCACTTACACACATCGGATTTTCAGAAAGAAGCAGTCCCTCAGAAGGTACATCCCATAGCTTGCTCTCTTCTTGTCACTTTCTCAGTGGCTGTGTACATAATAAACCTTTAAAGCACATTCGAAGTGCATTTTCTCCCTCAGAGAATTCTGAGCACTGTGGTTTGTTGGGTGTGCTGGGAATTGTAACTCTGTGAGCGGCGAACTACGGTGCCCAGAATTATTTGAGGGAAAGAACGTGCTTCGAATCTGCTTTAAAGGTTTAGTGTGTGTTCTCCAAAAACAGTAGCCTGACTTCTGAATATACTTATTTGTTCTCCTCACATCTGGCTTGCCCCACCTGTCTGGCTGGAGTTGACGCAGCAGGGTAAGTCATGCACCTCAAATATCTCCTTGGCTTCTGGAGATATTCTTCTGCAATTCCCCTAACAGAAGATATGCCTGGCAATTTTGCCACTCCTTATTAAGGAGCATTTACAGTCATTCTCAACCTATTAACCTTCTCCTACTCACCCACCCCCATCTCACAACACTATTTTAGTTGAACCTGATTATATGGCTGCTGTTGCTAATAGTGAAGCAAATGAATCACATCCCAGCATTATAAGCATATATTTGTATGTTTTTAAAATAGTTTTTTTTAAAAAAACGAGTTTTTAAATATTTTATGTCTTTGATTATTCTGTTGTTCATTATCAAAATACATTCAGAGACTGATCATGGGGGATTGTTGTATACTTCCATCGAAATTAAAATGTAATTCAATAGTATCTGATGTATTTATTTTATCCAAGTATTGTTAATACTATGATTAAACAAAACCACACATAAAGATGTGCTTTCATATCATTAGCTACACACACTTCTTCATAGCTTCGCTCCTTAGGGAAAAAAATACCAAGGAACTTCAAAAGGATTGTAATACCCAAATAATCCTACCTATTTAAAAGAGGCATTTATAGAAATAATTAGCTATGCCTCGTAAATAATCCACTGGCATTTACAATAACCACCCTTACTGGAGCTTGGAATAAATATTTTGCTGCATATAAAGCTATAAATAACAAGGCTGATGTCAGACACAACTTGATAAGAATGGAAACTTGGGTGAACGGGTTGCACAGTGCTAAGCTATGCTTGTATCTCTTTTGATTATGGAAACAGCAACAAAGCCAATGTCAATGTTTACCAGAGGAGGTGACTAGTAAAACTAACCAATAATGAGGTCCAGTGGGTGACTATAGTTGATCAGATGTTGAGACGTCTATAGTCACTGATCAATCTCGCTATTGTTTGGTTCTACTGTTCATTCCTTTAGGGAACCAAAATACTGAACTTATTTCCCTTTCCTGTTTAACCCAAGGGGATGCAAACACATATTAACATCTAAACATGCAGATTTCATATAGCCAAGTCTCCTTTGTTTTCACTGGTGGCTGGTGCCCACTGGAACTGGTAGGGTGGAAGAGACTGAGAAGGCCAATAGTAGGTGAAGCTAGATCTGGGGGACTCTCATTCACATGAAGTTTTTAAGCAGAGATTGGATGGCCATGTGTTAAGGATTCTTTAGCTGTGGTTCTTACGCAGGGGTTGGACTAGATGAGCCTTTGGGTCCTTACAATTTTATGATTCTCTGATAGTGACAGGCTGAGACAGACAGACAGAGGCAATGACTGGCAGAGGTGACTAATTCTTGTTTTGTCCCTGTCCTCCTCCTTGCTAAATTCTACAATGGCAGCATTGTGACTGAAGAGGAGGAAGGTGACCACCATCCAGATTACAGTGGTATCTTGGTTCTCGAACTTAATCAGTTCCGGGAGTCTGTTCAACTACTGAAAACATTCAAAAACCAAGGTGCAGCTTCTGATTGGCAGCAGCAGCTTCCTGCACTCAATTGGAAGCCGTGTAAGCCGCGTTGGACATTTGGCTTCCGAAAAACGTTCACAAACTGGAAGACTTACTTCCAGGTTTGCAGCGTTTGGGAGCCAATTTGTTTGGGAGCCAAGCCATTCGAGTACCAAGGTAGCACAGTAGTTGTAAGAAAGCAGACAAATGGGAGCTAGCTATGGACAAACTGAGTTTGCTGGATGTTGTGTCTCGAGATCTATGCAGCCCCCAGGTTAATTTCCCGAAGAAATATTTATTCCTCACTTGGTGGGCAGGGAAGAAGAGGAAGAATGGGAGGAGAAGGGATGATTCCACTTACTTTGTTCCAGCTACATCCATGGCTGGTTTCAGCTCCATCCAGAGTTGATATGTGGTGCCTGATGGACTATTCCCAAGAGAATGTGGTTGCCCATTTTAAAGCATGGTTTATTCTCAGCTCCCACAGAAGATGTCAACCTTAGAAGAATCATTTTCTTTCTGTATGAATGGACTTGTATGAAGGGTCTGTGAATTAAAATGAATTAAAAGCGAACTGAACACTCAGCAACATTATCATTAATTTGGTTTTGAATTGATATCTTGTACCTTTCCCCACAAGACTAGGACTAGTCCTAGGCAGATATTATTTTCTCTTGAGCCATGATTTATGCTACTTTGAAATAATTTTTAAAAGAACGTCTACCCTAATGCACTGGAGCGAGCATAATGAAAAAATTATGCCTTTTAATCTATTATGAAGCAATTAGGATGCTGATGTGTGTTTCTGGCCGATGATCTTCTGCTGTATTCCTAATGGCGCCTGTAAATTTATCAGTGGGTGGGAATGAGACGCCTCAACTTTATTCTACTTGAGCTTTTTGGACTGGTATTCAGCTTGATGTCATATGAGCCTGACATGAGCAGGTCCTGTGAAGTCAAGGAGAAATAATGCCTAGCATTTGCATGTCCTTAAACAACCTGTACATTTTGTAAAATATCAGGGAGTTTTCTTAATGGAGGGGAGGCTTAGAGATGAAAGAAGTGTTGAGCACCAAAGGACAGACTGGAAGTCTATCATGTATTACTTTCAAATTGCTAATGAGGAAAATGGAAATGAAATCCTGGGGACCTTGAAGCCTATTTGAGAATCTGGTGTGGGTGTTTCACACCTTTTCCGGCTGCTGAGGAGCACACAAAAAATATATTATTGTGCAACCTTATGCTTGCCTGGTCGGCAACAAGTTCTACTCAGTCCACTGGGGCTTATTCCCAGGTAAATGCATACAGGATTGTAGCTTTACACCACAGTCCTAACTATGTCTGCTCAGGAGCAACTCCTATTGAATGGTGATTATCCCCAGGTAAGTGGAGTTAGGATTTCAGCTTTAGAATGTGACCCAAAGTTAAGCATTTTTACAACCCACTGGTGTCAGTAGGTGATATTTAAGCCTGTACTTGATTGTCCTATTGAAACCAATGGAGAGCATTTCTAATATTCTGAAATAGTGCTGCTATTGCCAGTTCAGGCGGAGAACAATGAAAGTGAGAGGCTTCTAAGAAGCATGGCAGAAATCTTTACTTTTAACCAACAAGTTTTGTGGCCTCAGTGATTATGCCGTTTTAGATTTTAGAATGATTATGTTAAGCAAAGAAAAAATGCCAATGCAGAGAACAATGCAGAAAAGCAACTGACAATGTATGTACAGAGTTTAGATTCCTATATTCCAGTCGTGATAAGTTCAGAATGATGCTGCAGCAGATTGCAAGTCACAGGTTTCTGGAAGCCCTGCAAAGAACCAATTTCTAAATTGCTACTTAGTTTGTACAAAAGAATGGATAACAGCCACCAGCTGTAATATAGTGCTGTAATATCATTGGAATATAATGACAATTTATACGTTCTTCAGACATCCCCTCTAAACAGCTTCGATCCCGAGAGGTGCCACCAAATTGCATTGGGCTTTCAGTCTTCTGTCAAAATGTGCAAACTTTTAAGAACAAAGCTGCCCCTTGTTACTGTTTCTGTCTTGTATGTGGCAACTTTTTAATGAGAGCCTTGCGTCGGTTTTTTTAGCCATTCCTACCAACGCAACATGCTGTGTCAACTGAGCTTTGATGGAAGCATGTCTGGATTATCAAAAATAACTTGTGAGCAGAGACACAACAACTGACTCCCACTACGGCATGCAAAGTATTTGTGGCATGTACCTAAGGTTTCAGGAGCTTCCAACTGTGATGAATTGATGTGCTTGCGCATGCACCAATCTGTGCATGCATCACCGCCCCCTGTAGGCTGTCAAGTGCTCTACATGCACACATCCATGGAGTGAGTTTAATTCAAACATCAACGTGGATACAGTACTAGTTGAGTTAGTGGAGTGTTGCTCTTTATGTCCACAAGCCTGCACACTGTCCTCTTGAGCTAAAGGTCAAGAACTCTTTTTCCAATATTACTCCTCTTCACTTGGCTAGGAGCTGCAATTCCTCCAGATATACAGTAAGTGGCGAAGGGCAATGGAAACATAAACAAAAGGCTTTTAAGCAGTAATGTGGGAAAAGCTTCTTTAATTCTCATGCTCCTAATTAGATGCGATGGCAAGATATGTGAGTTGAACTGATGATATATTTCACAACTGGCATAAATAATTCTGGGATACATTGGTTTTGAATATAGACAGTATGGAATGGAAAAGCAGAAGGCAGACATTTAGAAATTGAATGCATATCCAAGGCTAGTCAACCTGGTGTACTCCAAATGTTGTTGAACAGTATCAGATGCTGGTAGACTACAAACTCCCACTGTGCCTGACCATTGGCCATGCTGGCTAGTGCTGATGGGACTTGTAGTTAACCCCCCTTTTGTACTTCAAAAAGAGGACCAAGGTGGTGTAGTGGTTAGAGTATTGGACTAAGGCTTGGGAGACAGGTTCAAAATGACACTCAGCCATGAGGATTGCTGGGTGACCTTGAGCAAGTCACTTTCCTACTTCACAGGATTTTTGTGAGGATACAATGGGGAGAGGGAGAACCATGTATGCCACCTTGAGCTCCTTGGAGAAAAGGTAGGACATAAATGTTCCAACAACAACAATAACAGGAAATCTAGAGACCACCAGGCAAGAGAATGCTGTCCTAGTCAATGTAGCGTATCAGTTGGAAGTGCAGATGTGGAAAATATGTGGAAAAAATAAACAGTAGAATTAAGAGTGTTGTTTTGCCCCAAACATTGAACACAACTCTAGGTTTTAAAAAGGTAGGAATGTTTTCTGGAAAAGCATCAGGCAGGTTCCGGATACATTATCTGAGGTGGGTCTAGCATGGTTTGAAGTTAGCTCCTGGCTACATTAGTTCTCACCTGCATAGTCCAATATGGCAAGAGGTCAGTGATGCCAATGACTTCCAGTAATGTGGGAAGCCAGGTTGAAGCACATAAAGTGATGCCTAGTAGGGGATGGCTCTTAGCCAAGAATGAGGAACCGGTGGCCCTCCAGATGTTATTAGATGGGTCAATAGCAAAAATGAAATCATCTGTATTTTCTTTGTCATGGAAGTGTTTCCCATATGTAATGAAACCTATCCCCAAAGAGTGGAAGTCAAATGCAGCATCTGCCCTTGTAAAGGAAAAGCACACCCAGGTACACCAACACCTGTCAGACTGGGACTGGTGCCTTGTGCACTGCTTTTCACCTAGCCAATGTCACACTCCTGTAAGTGGCACCAAACAATGAAAAGAAAGTCCAGCGGAGATGCTTCTGATGGGATGGAGGTCCCTACGGTGGAAGTGTGAGCTGATCTTCTGTGACACAGAACTCTTGGTATAAGCCACTGGCATCTATGTCTTAAGGTGGGATGGATAGCCTATGGCTCTCTAGATGTGGGCCTAAATCTTCCATCATCCTTGGCTATGTTTTCTAGGGCTGATGGGAGCTGCAATCCAATGATGCAGGTTTTCCATCCCTGTCTTAATAGGGGAAGGGGGTGGTGAGGAGCAGAGAAAGAGAGAAAGTACAGAGAAAGGTGGTGTACACAGACCGATACAATAGCAACTTTGTTTTCTAGTTTTATGGCATTAACTAACAAGCAGATTCCAAACAGATTGTGTTCCCATATAAAGATAAGACAAAGAAATGAAGTTGCATGCAGGACATATCTTCTGAATATGAAAACACCCTCTGTTGCATATCTCACCATATAATATTCACTTGATCATCACCATCTCTCACAGTATTATTTTCCAGTCTGCTGCCTATGAAATGCGCTAAGAAAAAGATGTATCCTTGGGTGTTTTTCAGGTCTGGCAACACCAGACCATGTTATTCAGGTTGTTAAACATGAATCTGTGCTCTGTGAAGCACTGCACATGCTATGACAAATGCAGGGCTGCTGCCAAAACCAGTAGTCCCAGATTGCATTCTTCATCAACCTGGTGCTTTCCACATGCTTGAACTAAAGCTCCCAGCCAGCACAGCCAGTTATTGGGAGTTGTAGTCCAACACATTGGGCAGGAGCCGGTTTTATTCATGGATTATTTTCATGTACAGCTCACCTTTCACCAAACAGCTTGAAGGGGAGTTACAGAAACATAACCATTAAAACAAACACAATCTACAATTAAAATAATAATGTAAAATCCACAAAGGCAACTAATATCAGGCTAGAAAAAGAGCAGCACAGAATGGCAGTCCAGTGTCCAAGGAGGGAACCCATCCACTCAATCAAAGATTAGCAAAGGTTTCTGAACCAAGTAAACCCCACCCAGTCATGGCCACATTCACATGACATACATAAAGTGTGATGATACCGCTTTAAACAGCCATGGCTTCCTCCAAACCATTATGGGAGCTGCAGTTTGTTAAGGGCATGGATAGCTGTTAGGAGACCACTGTTTCTCTCTCAGAGCTACAGTTCCCGGGGTGATTTAACAATCAATTCCTTTTCATAAGGAACTATGAGAATTGTGAGGGGAATTGTTGTTTAGTCATTTAGTCATGTCCGACTCTTTGTGACCCCATGGACCAGAGCACGCCAGGCACTCCTGTCTTCCACTGCCTCCCGCAGTTTGGTCAAACTCATGCTGGTAGCTTCGAGAACACTATCCAACCATCTCGTCCTCTGTTGTCCCCTTCTCCTTGTGCCCTCAGTCCTTCCGAACACTGGGGTCTTTTCCAGGGAGTCTTCTCTTCTCATGAGGTGGCCAAAGTATTGGAGCCTCAGCTTCAGGATCTGTCCTTCCAGTGAGCACTCAAGAGCTGATTTCCTTAAGAATGGATAGGTTTGATCTTCTTGCAGTCCATGGAACTCTCCAGAGTCTCCTCCAACACCATAATTCAAAAGTATCAATTCTTCGCCTTTTTTATGGTCCAGCTGTCACGTCCATACAGTGAAGTGAAGGGAATAGGGGCTTCCTAACAACTCGGAGCAACTCTAACAAACCACAGCTCCCACAATTCTTTGGAGGAAGCCATGCCTATTATGGTATCCTAGCACTTTCAATGTACGGGGTGAATGTAGCCAGTGTCTAGTACAACTTTTGTTTGCATAGCAATGTAATTACACTGTGCATTTCTCTGCCCTTGTGTCATACCATGGGCTGCTGCATGGAAAAGTCGATCTGGGGTCATGCAGTAAGCCATACTGCACATCATGGAAGGGAAGGGAAAACTTGATGTGGGGCTGCCATTTTGGACAGCAGCTTTATTCTTCTTAATCGCAGGTAGTTCTTTCCCCCGAAGAACACCTCTAGCATATTAGCACTGGGCAGACAGTTGGCAAGACCATGATGCAATGGCTCACCAGACTCCTCCTTCCTCCTTCCATATGTATGGCTTGAGTCTTTGCAAGCTACTTCGCCTTAGCTTTGGGTGTGGTTTAGAGTAAGAGTCCTGAAAGACAGACTCTGAGAGTTTTCCCAAGTCATAAAAACAACCAAGCTGCCTGAAGTGTAACTAAGCCAAAATAAAAATAGACAGTTCACCTGGCAGCTCTCTGTCTTCTGTCTGGATCAGGGACAAGAAGATCAAAAGGAAAAAGAAAACACAGGGTCATGCGTGTCGGCTCCACAGCATAATCCATGAATGCCTTGCCTCTCTCCCTCTTGCTGAGATCCTCTGGTCTCAACTCAGGCTCCCTTGCTCCTCCCCTCTGCTCTTCTGCATCTGTAACAACCCCTTCTGCCAAGGGCATAAACAAACAGTATAAAATAAATGAACTGAAATAGCCGCATGCAGCTAATTGAAGCTTATGGACCTCAGTTGCATGCAGGAGGAAGACTACCCCAGATACAGTGAAAACTGACCAGCAAATGGCCTGTCAGAGATGATGATGATTTCCAGTCCATTGTGCTTCTCTGGGCTAGTGGGTTGTTTGCTTCTAATTTGCAGAAGCCTGGCAACTCATGGTGTGCATAAGTGGCAGATGGGCTGATATAGCTCACATTCCTGGTTCTGGCTTCAAGTGCCTTCAGGCTGTGCTCAAAATCTCATGATGCAATGATGAGGTCCAAGGCCTCACCAGAGTACAAGACTTTGTCTGGCATGCCGGGACCACCACAACCCCCTCACCTTTTTCTTCAGGCCGTGCAATGGAACAGAGGGTTTGATGAGTAGTTATTAAAAGAAATTCTTATTTGCAGTAGAATGTCTGGGCTTAAAGTGAAAGCATATGTCTATTAATTAATATAGATTATAGTTAATTAAGAGGATCCAAGATTAGTTTCCAGAGCACTAACTGGTTTAATTGTTAGAAGCATGAAAACAAAGTTGCTGAGACACCTCAGTGATTATGGCACACCTAAACTATAAATTAGTCATTCCTTTTTCCAAACGAACTGTAGTTATGTTTATGTATGCGTAGGTGGGTGTCAGGCATTTCTAAAAGAAAAGAAAAAACTTCAACACTTCACCTCACCAGCACTACAATTCCCAGGATGCTTCAGGGGAAATTAGTTTGTAGTGAGAGATATGCGCTACCTTTTCCCCTTAAAAGATGCCTTAAAAACAAAAGAGCAACTGTTGATCTTGCACTGCTACTGCACTTTCCCTCTTGTTGCATATTTTGATATTCCCATTAAGACTTAGATCAATACTTTTGAAATAACTCTAAACATAAGATAAATAAACATTTAGATGCCTATAGGGTAGTTAGGGAAAAGTAGATTTTTTAAAAAAAATCTGGCAAGCAGGGAAAAAACACCTTGGTGTAACTTTTCAATTGCGGATTTTGCAATTTGGGAGCTGTTAATTTAGGTAGGCAAAAAGTGTTTGTCAGGATGTACGTACATACCTAAAACTGATTTTTCCACTCTGCTGCTTTAGGCCACAGCTTTTGCTGGTTTACAAATCTGGGGACGAGAGAACTTACAATGAGTGGAAGAGCTCCTTAGTACATCAAAATTACTGGTCACAATGTGCAAAGATGTGGGATTGGTATTACAAAAACGGTACCATGTGTGTTGGAGGAAATCTTTTTTTTTCAAAATTGCGTATGGCTAAAAATTCTGTATGAAGCCTAGAACTTCATACAGTCTATCTACTGCATATTACATACCAATTTCCCCTCATTTGGTCCACTATCAGGCAAGAACCAGCTAGTGTTCCTGGAGCATGCATAGTACTCCTTGCGCTCTCTCAAAACAACACAATAATAAGCCTCACTTGATGGCCTAGCTTCTTACAGATAGTATCTGACAGTTTAGGATCCCCAGGATAAATGGCCGTTTGGTGCCTTCCAGCGCCAAATAAACTCTATAGCTATGAATCATCATCAGGAAGTCATTCATGTGGAAAGGAGAAAAATGAACAATAAGAGTAATTTGTAGATTGGAGAATGGAGAAAGAAATTTCAGTTGCTATGGCTTTTTACTACAAAACTGCTTGTGGTCACTACTAAACTTTACATAATTCTGCATTCAACTCACTGTTAGTTGTAAGAAGCAGGTATGTTTGGTAAAAACAACAACCTGAACAGCTACATATCTGTGTGTCTTCTGATGCGATTCATGTATTGTTTCTATTTGACATTTGCAGTTATGAATTTAGGAAGCTGTTATTCAGAATATGGTCTTCTCTCTTCATTCAGACACCCCACCCCCATTATATTAGTAGCAGGAAAATCTCATGAGCGGAAAGCTTTTTCCTTGCAGTGGTTTATGCAGTCAATCAATATAAACCATCTTAGCCATGTGTGTTTGTGATTAATTGACCTTCTTATGCAGAGCTCACATCGTGGCCTTAGTTTAATAACCACAGCAGTAACTTGCTAGATACACACAGAAAAGCAAAGAAACTGGTTTGTGTGTGTGTTTTAAAGACAAAGGAAAACATGACCAGCATCACTATGCAGGCCAATTCAGTTCTCAAGGTCTTTCACACAGAAGGAAACTTTCTCAGTCTCGTAACTGCAAAGCAAAATCTTAGGGAATCTGGTGGTTTTTGCTATCCGGCGGTTTCCCCCAAAATGGTTGGTACTACCCCCTGGGGGTGGGTGAAGGTGCTGGAGGTAAATGACTATCAGACTTTGAAAAGCTGACATTGCTGGGTTAAGTTTATCAATTTCATTGAACTAAATAGTTTCAATTGGATTTTGAATGAATGAGTAATTAATTGTTACTGTTTTGAATTTTGCTGTGTTATCATCCTCCTTAGTGGTTGCTGAATAGTGCTATTTATAGGGTGGGGTAGGGGGCCCTGGAGTTGAGTTTATGGAACTCAAAAAAGTTTGGGAACCACTGGTATAAAGGTTCAGTTCCTGACAAATATAATGATAAAAGTATGCCTCTTTCTGACTAGGTAATGGGATGAGCCAAGGATGTCTCCTACATATTTTAAGGTGTGGGAGAAGGCAACTGATTAGTTAACATGTCTAGAATGTGCCCCTAGAGACTGATTGGTGCCTCTGATGAGAGGGTTGCATGATAGCTTCACCATATGATGAGCTTGCAGCTAAACCCACAAAACAGCCAATCCATTAGTTTTGTAGACTGCATTGTGAAATTGGCATGTGGTTTCAGCCTAGGTAACCTAGCCACACTATTCACACTATGTGAATAGCACATTAAACTTTTAGCACTGGAAGAGCTATTTTGGGGTTGGGTGAAAAGGGGAAATATTATTCAACCACTGGCCATAGTGTATTATTAATGTGTAGTCTTTTTTGGGGGGCGGGGGTTGCTTGTCAAGTCAGGTTGCAAGGCATCTCCAGAGCACCAGGTTTTGTTATCTGACATGAACACATGAACAGGTTTACTGTCCATCCACCCACACCATCTTGGGGCCATCCCATTAACTCTGCTTCACATCCTGACCACAGCCCAACGAAGAATGAAGTGTACTTTGAAGTGTACTTTGGCAAACTCTTTTTTGGACTCTGATGGCTAGCATGTTTCACCTAGCTATCCAGAAAGAGGTTCTGATGGCATTTGGAAAGGCTAAAATAGCTGTGTATGAAATTAGTATATGATTTCAAGCAGCTAAATCTAGCCCACTATTACTACATGTTTGCAAAGAACCACTTTGCTACATGCTTGTAGCAAGCAATAGTTACTTCCAGGTGACCAGTTGGAAAAGTTCTTCTGTTAAATTGGAGAATGTTGATTATTTCAAGCCATTGTTCTGCCACAAATGACTCACATTGGTACATACATACATACATACATACAGGCAGGGAGCCTCATAAAATGCCTCGTGGATATACCAGCAAGGCCTTTATACTAGTTTATTTTCTAGAAATCATAGGTCCTAGTTCATATAGCTAGTGATTCACCACATAATTGTGTCTGAGAATGTCTAGGGACTGCCACAGGTTTATGTGAAGGTTGTACATGGAACCTCTATAATTAAAAACACACCAAAGGCCCATCTAGTCCAGCATTCTTTTCTCACAGTGGCCAGTCAGATGCCTATGGGAAGTCCACTGTTGAATGCAACAGTGATCTCTTCACTTGGGATTCCCAGCAACTAGTATTCAGAGACATATTGCCTCTAATAACAGTTCGAAGAAAGCCAGTGTGGCTAGTAAGCCATTGATAGACTTATCAAGGATTGTTTAAATTTGACATGATTGTGCAAATGAAGCATATGCTTCAGGTGCATATGATACTTTTATACAATCCCAGCTGGACAACCTTGCATATTCTTGGTTACAATTGCACAGGGGCTTCTGGATATGTTAAATGGGTCACAGTTGCTGCAACTGTAAAATCTTCTCTGCGCTGTGTAAACCCCTAGCTTTTCTGAAGCTTGGCACCTCATTCTGAAAGGCTATATTTCTGTGAAGGGGGCTGAACTTCAAATATGGAGGATAAATAATCAGGAGGCATTTAGTACAATCTGTAACTTCCTATAGTTCCAGTGACTTAGCTAGAGGTATGAAGGCGGAATTTATAAACAGCAAGAGAAATTTGCAGCACATGCTTCTTCTTCCCCCAGGAGATTGCGGGCCTATATATCAAGTGCTAAAATAATGATTGCACCATCAGGTCACAGTAAGACAAGAATTCCCAGAGGATCCATGTTCAGCAGTATGTACTTCTGCATTCTGATCCTAGAAGGAAATCGTGTAGTATAGTTCACAAGCCAAATTACATTTGACTTTCTTTTTGCATCATGAAATATATTGGCACAAGATTGTAAGGGAAGGCTACATGGTCCCAGGTTCAATCCCTGGCTTCTGCAAGCATGGCTGGGAGAGACACCTGCTTAAAACCCTGGAGAACTGCTACCAGTCAGTGTAGACAAAACTAATGTAGTGCCCTCATATGTTGTTGGACTACAACGCCTATCAATCCCCAGCCATCATGGCCAATAGACAGGAATCAGTGGACCTGAAGTTGGACATCTGGCTGATGCTGGTATAAACAATAATGACTAAGATTTATTATGGCAACTTTCTATGCTCCTAGTTTCCAAGCACTGCCTTACCTTGGTAAGAAACTGATTATATAGTGAAAAGGAGTAAAAGTCTTGTGAAATTGAAACACTGCCTGTTATTATACTTGTTATTCACCATTTCACAGACTGTTGAAAACAGAAGTCCCAGAATGCTAAAATCCTCTGTGTATATTTCAGTTACATTTCACCATCTATTTTAGTTGAATGCACTGCACTAATTGGTGACTTGTTACCATTGTTCTCATATAGTCTATATATTGAGTTAAGGATTCAGTGACCACTTTCACCAGTTACACCCCCATCCTAAGATGTCTCTGTACAACAAGAAACCTCCAGGCATGTTATAATGAATTCAGGCTACCATCGGAATCAGACATTATACAGCTTCATTATCTTCTACTATATAGACTCATTTTCCCCAAATAACATTTATGCATGCCATATATATGTGCACACAGAAATATCTTCACAGTGATGTATATTGCAAGTGCCAATTCAGTAAAGCAGGCTGAAGATCGTGCCTGCTTTTGACAGTTTTCAGCATTATTATTAGCTGTTTCAATTACAACTTTGTTCCAAGTACCACAATAATTTTGTTCTCCGATTTAATATCCTCTTTGTCTCTAGAATAAGAATGGGAATGAAGAACATCTGTTAGCAAATGTTTCAAGTGAAGGGAAAACTGGCTTGAATACTTTTAAAAAAATGTCAAATCCTGTTTGATTGTGCTTTTATATTATTGGATAGCTAGTGTGCATCTATGCAATTTGTCAGCAGGCATGAAAATTACCTAATTAAATAAGTAAGAAAACTTTTCATTTTCTCAGCATGACAAGAGTGTTACTGGGGCAAACTCACCATTTAACACAATTTAAATAGGACATATTAACAATTTCTGTTTCAAACACCCAGTGGATATTGAGAAGCTTAATAAAAGGGTTTATAATTGTAAAACAAATTTGGCATAATCGTATTTCAGGCAAGGTAAATCCTTTGCTTGTCACTGGTTGAATCTCCTTGTAAACTGATATATTCACAGTATTAGGACTGCATTTCATTCTAAATGCATGCTGGAAAGACCTGAAATTTCATTACAGCCATGAGTACTATAGCCAAATAAAACGTTTGACTAGTGTGCTTTTAACAATTATATGGCTTGCTGTAATGCTCTCACTCTTTTTGTTCCTCTAGATAAGAAATGGAAATATAGTTTAGAAAGGGGTTATTCTATAGAAATAACTCCAATGGCACTTTTAAGAAAATGACATTGAATTAAAGGAAGTTTTCTATAGTTTATGATGTGATCTGTAACTTTACATGTGCTCATAGGGTAAAAAAATAGCTAGGATGAGTAATTTTGGTGAGTTACTATGCTACTTCGTTTGAGCCCACATAATGCCTCTGAAATGAGGGCTGTGGGGTGCTTTGTATTTAATAAATGAACAATTTTATAATAACTCTGGCCTTTCACTCATTCACTTTAAAGAAGCATTATTCATACCATTGAACAGGAAACTATATAAAGCATTTAATCTGTATGAGGCAAGGGAAAGCACGGCAGGTAAGACAAGAGATTTTCATTTGTAAATGATACCTATCGTTTGCTAATCAATTTCACATTCGTTAAGTTGGGGGGGGGGAACCACAGGCTTTCAAATATATATAAAGAGAAAACCCATATACACATTAGTAACAATTTCTTTTTATTAGAGCAAATACAGTTAAGAAAACTGTACATTATCCATTTTGGGTTCCAGAATTATAAATAAAGAAGCTCATTAGATAAAGAGTTCATTCACAGCAAGAAATTTTAAATAGACAAAGTGACATATCATTAAGTACATTGGCAGATCAATGAGCTGTCCAAAATGTAGTGTACAGTATACAACCATCTATAAATAGCCTTTTATGTAAAATACAGCTGTGCACATTTTAGAAAAATACCAACAATTTTTGATTGGAGCTTCATTTTTTAAAAAAGCTTATAAATCATACATATTTATAAATGGAAATAGCATGCTTAAATTTATAAACATTTTCAAAAGCCATGTCTTTTTTTTAAATAAACATGTAATAAAATTTAAATGTCAGTTACAAAATTATTTTAAGCAATAACTTAACTGGGGTGAACTGTAGATAAGAAAGTGTGTTTATACAGGACATCAAGGCTTGTTACAGTTTTAAAAACCTGAATCTCAATTAAGAAGTAGTTTTCTAAATTTCAAAGTAAAACAAGTTTTCCTTCCTTAACAAACATACAAACACAAGTTGTTAAACGTTTCATTTGCTGCCTTTCTGCTTTCTTCGCGATTTCCACACTGGTCAAAACACAGGATTCTCAAACCCACTTCTGCAAAAAATGCCACTGTATTACTGCCCTGCTTTGAGCTGTTCCAGGCTATAAAAACCATCCCTTATTCATTTCCATTTTATGGGCTGCCTCTTACAATTGCTAATGTAGTTATGAAGAAAACTCACTATTAAACCATGCAAATAATAATAGTAACATCAACAATAATTATAATTATAATTTACAAATAGGATAAAACTCCTGAAAAGTATTCTTTTCTCTCAGATAAACCCAAACCCTTTACTTTTTATTTCTAATTAAAATGCTGACTTTCAAAATGACCACTCCACGTACAATTTTCCTATAAGTAAACAAGCATGCTTTTGAGTAATATGGAATACAGTAACTACAGCAGGGAGGGGGGGAAATGGATCACATCATCAAACACAGGACTGTAAATCTAGTTAAGACAAAGAATCCAAATGAAAGTTTGAGGCTTAAGTTTTAACTGGCTGAGGTAAGATTACAGACTCATTTTAACAACATTAAAAGGCATCAAACTGATAATCAGTCATTGTTAACAGACTTAAATGCTCTACCTGAATGTATTCAACATGAAGCCTGAACTTTAAAAATAATTATTTATTATGTTAATGAACAGTTTCTATTGTGCAATCAGGCAAGACTGTAAATGCCAGCAAAATTTTGCAATATTGAGTTAAGATCCAAACTGCTGAGTGGCACACTTATCAAAATATTCTACCTTGCTCATCCAGTACGGCGATACATCCCGATAAATTTCACAGCATAAAAAAACAACTCTGCTTGCCACTGTCACTAGGAAGATATAAATGATGGCTTAAAACACTGTTGCATATTGCCTGCTAAGCCTTCGAGGAAGATGATTTTACCAACTTAGGTAAAAAAAATAAAAATTGTGAAGAAACTGAGCCTTCTAAGAAAATATCTATACTGCACATATGCTACAGGCTTTGTTTTTCTGAAGCAGGTGAAAACTACTGAAGTTTTCCAGGCTGGTCTACATTATTACATTATGGCTGTACAATGATTTTAAATAAATAGTAAATTAACAGAATCATGCATGAGCAAATGAAACACAATCTCCCAGAAAACTGCAAGGAGATTTTAAAAGCAGCAGGTAATGGAATAAGACTGGTGAGTGATGCTGCTAACTATTTCTTCTAATGAGATAGGAGTGAATACTGGAATCGCTTCCACAGCAACAGAATCCTCTGACCACATTCCTCTGGCAGTCGCTTTTCCCATCTCCCCCACCAAAAACATCAGACGGCAAAATAGTAAGGCAGCTGTTAGCTTCCATCATCAAAAGTGCAGCTCTGTACATTTCCAGTTTAGTCACACTCTTTGCTGGAACAGATGGAGTAACCAACGCAAGCTTGTGTGTGTGCACGCTCGTGTGTGAGGGGTTTTTTTTTCCACCTTGCTTGCTTGCTTCAGCTTTCAGAGGACCTCAAAGCCACAAATCCTCAGCAGAGGAACTGCTGCTCAGGCCCCTGGCTGAGTTTTCCAAGTTTCATCTCTCTTGTGTCCCATCCTAATTCCATGCCTCCTTCCCTGTGTCTGAACATGACTCGTGCCATTTAAAAGGCTGATGACACAACTGCCGAGAATTGTGGGCTTACGCCACTAGTTGTCATGACTTCACTGAAGGATCAAAACAGTTATATCATTAAGTAACTATGTTGAATCACATTCAGGCATAGCTAAAATTAAAGTGCCAAGAACATTAAACTTTGCAAATAGTAAAGCTTTGTCATTTGAAATGGGAAGGATTAGAACTGAGATTTGGGGGGAGGAGAGAATTTCAGGTGAAACATGAGACCATTCTTACCTTTCCTAATTCCAATCAAGTTAGAAAATGGACAAAAAGAATGGCTAAACCAATATTCAACAGCATTACCAGGACAATCATGATTGAATTAGGACCCTGAAAGTGAAATAAAATGGAGTTTGATTACATTCACAAAAAATAAGATAATGAATAGATCAACTGTAACCTTGAACATTGTGCTGCTTCTAAATTGTGTCATAATAGCAAAAACAAAAGATGTGACTCTTTCTTCTTTTACTGTGCCCTCTTGAAATGCTATTTTGAAAGCAATAAATTTTGTTCCTGATTCAACACATCTTTAGTGTGATTTCTTGAGACACCCAACTATGCAACATCTTCTATAATAGGAGAAAGTAAATAGAAGTGTGATTACCATATGGATTGAGCAGTTTTCTTCCTAGAAATCTAGTTATGCAGTGAAAAACAGAGCAACACTAAGGGCTTCAAACAGTGTATAGGTTTTAGAAGTGAGGGTGAAGATTGAAAAAAAAGTGGAAGGCTTCTACCCCATTTCACCTTGATAACTATTTGCTATACAAATACTGTAAATAATATATTTTGAAGGAAGGTTTTTCTGCCTTCGTGGCAAGTGGAAAAAACAAAACAAAATTTGCTGACATTTGCAAAAGCAAACAAAGATTAGCAAAAGAACTATACTGAAATGTTAGCCCTTGCAATGTCAGTCACACATTCTCCCCTCCCTCATCTGAGCCAGATTATACAAATCCTCTGCAGAGGAACATTTCACTTTGAGACGTTTTGCTGTTAATATATGTAAAAATGGTAAGAAAGCACAACCAACTTAACCATCACCTCTGCCTGAAATATAGACATCATTTTAATGGTTTCAGTGAAAGTGAAAAGATTATTATAAGCAGGTCATGCTTGGCCCATAAAAAGGTATAAAATTGCTTCTTCGTCTTTTTAAAAAATGTATTTCTTGTTGACTTCTCACAATTTAAAATATGTGGGTTTTCCTTTAACACAAAAAAGGAGCATATAGTCATCTGTTATCCTAATCTCCTCAAGTGGATCATGAAGAAGTGCTGTTTCTTCACCTTTCAAACAGCTGGAGCAGCACATTATGTAGAAGGTATTGGAAATGGCATCCTTAGGATGACTTAGTCCTCTGTGCCTGCAATGTGTAGCACATTGATCTGGGACCTAACATGAAAAACTCCCATACCACCAACTACCCGTTCTGGAAGGTGGCTGATGGTGGCCCAGAAACTCACCACAACAGGCTGCGTTTGGGATGATGCCACACATTACTGCCGTGGCAGTTAATACCTCAGCTCTAAACTGAGGAGAGCAGCCTCTGCTACACCATATGCATAATCTCAGAGCAACCTTCAAAGGCACATTTCAATCCCAATATGATCCCAGCATTATTAGGGTGCATTCAGATTCAGGGGATATTGAATTAGTTTTCCTGACTAGCACTTTCTCCTTTTCTAGCATTCCTTTCGTGCTGCAGTATCTGTTGCATTATGGAACCGTGGCCTTTTGACCAATATACTGGCACGTCAAGCTAAATTCCATTCACAGCAGTGGGTGTGGTGTGGCACAACAACAAACACCATTGGAGACAACTTCACAACTCTTCCACTCTTTCTGCACCTGTTTAGGGAAGTTTTTAATGTTTGATGTTTTAATTGTATTTTTAATATTTTGTTGGGAGCCGCCCAGAGTGGCTGCGGAAACCCAGCCAGATGGGCGGGGTATGTAAGTAAGTAAGTAAGTAAGTAAATAAATAAATAAATAAATATATAAATATCATGTATGCTTCTGTTCCCTCACGACTTACCCATAAAACAGCAGGGAAGTGATATATGACTATGCTACCCAAAATTTTGTCACTTTATGCCTGTGATTTTCTGCGTTAATGGGGCTACAAATGCATTGTATCTGGAGCCAATTAAACAACCAAATGATCCTAAACTTGAACTATATTCCACTAGAATTCCAGAAGCATCTTTTATATCATGTGAGAGCTCAAACGTAATATGGAAATCAACAGTTAGGGAAATGAAATTAACTACCATGTGAATGCAGCCTTAAATGTTACCATGGAACTAAATTTATGGATTAAGCTCAAATAAAAAGGTTATGCTTTGCTGGATTATGAAGAAAGATAAATGGAGAGTTTCAAGGAGTGAGAATGAGAATGAGAGAATGGGACGGGGAACCTTGAGCAATGCCAAAAACCCCGCTCTGAATTGCTTAGGCATTTTGGATTGATCAAAGAAATTGCAGAGAACTTTGCTCCACCCATGGAATTAAAAATGTGACTCTTATTTCTGGCTTTTAAAACATTAATAGTGAGACTTCAAAATGCTTTAGGGTGAAGCGCCATAAATAAGGCCTCACAGCTTTCTACAAGGGCTTAAAATAGAAAAAGGCAAAATTAGTCTCTGCTTTCCATGACTGATTTGAACAGGTGTTAGAAAGAAGCTGTAACAGAAAAGCGTTATGCATGCCCGGAATTGTCCATACAACTCTTATATAACAGTAAGCTTAAGGCATAAAAAAGGGAGGCATGTAAAATGAAGAAGTAATTAAAAGCAAAAACCAAAAAAAAGTACACCGCGGTATAATACAGTGACATATTGGCTCACTGTTAGGAGGCAGCATATTAAAAGAAAAAGACGATCAACTATAAAAAGCTAATGTTAGCTTTTGATTAGTCTACTATTATAACTAATAGTAGTTCTTATTTTCCATGCAGATTTCCCTTATTTATGGAGCACAGTGAAGGGGAGGGCTGTTGCTCATTGATTCCATGGCCAGTCTCTGTTTTCTTTGGCTAAAAGAACATCATGTACCAGGACAAGAAAGATATCCGGCTCCAAACTTGAAAAGCCTCTACCTATGAAAACAGACAGTATTGGGCTCTGTAGACCATCTGCTTGGCTTGATATAAGGTAGCCCCGTAACCCAACGATGTGATTTATTCACAGAGTTCTAATTTTTTTGTTTTAGAATCAGTGTATCCCTTATAAACTTATGTAGTAGTTTACCAATATATTGTCATATAAACAAAAAATCATTTCAGTACTCCAAGACTTATTCAAAACATTTTCTAGCACTTCTGATTAAGCTCTCAAACCTCATCAGATAGTATCTCCAATAGCTTTGCAGCTCTCATTTCTGCGGAATGATTCACTGGAGGTTCTCTGTTTCTGAAAAGGCTGGGAGAAGAGGTAGAATAAGGAAGGTAATTCCCCCCGCCCCCCAAGGGTTGAAATAGTACTGAAGACAAAAGGAAAATCTGCAAGCAACATTATACAAAACCTTTGTGCCAACTAGACCTTGGTAGCACACAAATCATTTTGGAAATACTTTTGATGCTCAAAATAACTGGAAGCTACACAGGAGATCTCCTGAGGACAGAGAGGTTATCTCTTGCTTTGAAATAAGTAAAAAACAAACTGAGCTACCTCATTTGTAGCACACATTCAATTGTATCCAATGGTGTCCGTGCAAAAGAAGAATAGCCTTCTTGCATAAAGGCACTAACCTTTCCTCTAATGTTCTTGGCAGCCTCCCCGACCCGCAACTGAGCTCTGGACGTAGGGATGGTGGTGGAATTTGCTAAAAGTCCACTTGCCCATTCTCTCTGAAGTAGTTTTGCTAGCAGTGACTTTCTGCAGAGTTCCCTGATACTTGTTTTTGTTCTTGATTTTTTTTTTAAATATGATGACATTTATTCCAATATAATTCAGTCAGCTACCATCATCAACATTTTAACTTAACTGGGTACTGCTAAAATGTGTGTTCATTTTAACTTCTGTCTCACTGAGGTGCTAATGTTACTCATTAACCACCAATAATTGTTTTATTTTTAGACTTTCTCTCATTTTTTTGCCCTCTGTGACACAGCAAAACTGCATACTGAAGGCACAGTCATCGTCTTACAGCTTCATGTGAATCTATAATAACTAGTAACCAAAAATGAGATTTTCTTGCATTTTGTGAACATTAAAATATAAGCCTGATGCACATATTTTTGTTATAATATTAATGCTTTACTATAACATTATAATAAACTGTTAAATTTTCTATCATCCTGTTTATACTTATTGTTTTTTCATTATTAATCATTGCAGAAATACAATCTGCGTCATTATATATATATATATATATATATATATATATATATTTCTGGGCAAAGTGTGTGAGTGGGTTGAAGGGGCAATCATAAGCACACGCTTTGGGCTGTGGTGGGTTGTGTGTGCGTGTGGAATCAAAAACACACAGCATCAATCCCTATATTGGTGGAGGACAGGTATTTCACTTGGCAAAATCCAAACCAAATTCATTCACTTGGCAAAGAATCAATTGCATTCTTATCTGGATATTTGGGAGACTCTCTGGAACAGAACTCAAAGAGCAGAAGAACTGTCAATGTTTTTGCTAACTCAGTAACTAAGGCCACGTTTCACCATCATCATGTTAAACTGGTATCACTTCTGTATTTATGTGTATTTTTTATCTACACAAAAGTTGCAGCAAATTATTTTAAATATTTCTAGACTGCCCTTTAGGGCAAAGCCCGTGTAAGGCAACTTACATGTAAGAAAACAATCATCTGTGAAATGACCATTAAGTTAATATTTCTGTTTTTCTTTCCCTCTTATGCTTCTAAATATTAGCTGTAGTTTGGTTTGGTATCCTTTTACTGTGCCCTGAAAACCAGTTTTCCACGATCAGCCGTCCTAGGATGACAACTCCTGAACTCACTTTAGCCACAGATTTCTTTGCACATTCAAAAAGTTAATCCAAAATTTCAGGAAGGTGAAGGAGTCAATCATCTCTGATAAGATTATAGCCTTTGGATTATTCTCTCACATCCTGAAATAGAAGTTTCCTAAATTGTTGCACAGTACAAACCCCATGTTTGCTACAAGAGGATGCACTGTAAGGGAGCTACAGTCTATCTCAGATTCTTTTCTAAAGCACCCATGCATGCTTACAAACATACATTTCTTCAGTTCACACATTGTATCTTAAAGATGTGAAATATTTGATGGGTACATATAAAAATATAACATGAGAAGCTTTCTTAGCAGTTCTGTGAAAGACAAGAAATTTATAATCTCATTTACAGCATAAACATAGCAATGTATGAATGAACCAAGGTAGTCAGCAAGGGTGTGAGTGTGCGAAAAACCCAATGAATCTTTGCTCATGAAAACAGAAGTTGTTTTCACTGGATAACATCCCTAAAATGATAGCCAGTAAATCTTGATTGGGGAAACAATCTCTAGTTTTGATTTATGAGCATAATTTGCTGTTAAAGAAAACTATTTAGTAAAATGAAGCCAATCCCCAGTGCTGAATGCAAACAATGCCAGTGAAACACTGGCATAGCACCAGCTAATGTAATTCCAATTTAAAGTGTGAAGCAGATTCCTCCCTCCCCAAATTGCCCATAAAAATGGTGTTGAATTGCCAATATGGCCATGTTTATCAGTGATGATAAAATTAGTATTTGTTCAGCAGTCCATGTTGCATTAGGTACCCTTCCTTAGGTGAAATCTCAAGAAGCCTCTTATCTGTGACTTTATTCCACACTGCTGCCAAAGCATTCAAAAGCTTGTCACTATGTGAGTGGGGTCAACCACACACAGATCCTTCCCATCCAGCTGTCACCCTTAATTTTAACCAGGTGGCAACTGCATGGAACAAACCCATGTGATAAGGCTTACAGCCCATGGGCAGACCCATTAGTGGCAGTGTGTGATGGAGTCATTGATAAGGAGCTTTCGTGCTGCTGCTGCAATGTCTGAAGGACATGTTAGTAATATGAAGAAGTAACTCAGTGTTTTTAGGACATTTGCAGATGGCAGACCTCCAGTGAGTCCTAAGTATTGCAGACACAGTAGTGGCAAAGGAAAAAAGAAATACTTACTAGTTCACCAGGTTTAAAAATGGTGGTGGTGGGGTTGCCAGTACTGTCCTATGCTGATCCTGCTAGCCTATTTAGGCTTGCAGCAATCAAAAGGGGGATTACATTAAACCGCAACCAGTCTGCAGGTATCAGGTGTGCTGTTAGAGCAGGAATTTGCAAGAATATCTGAATGGGGTACTTAGAAGCCGCCCAGTGACCTTACTATTGTAGGTTCTTTCATCTTAGGAAGACTTATAAAGCACATTCAGAACTTAGAAGCCCTCTTCAGGCTTCAGTGAAGCCAAGCTGTGTGAACATGGGGCCTGCATGTGTGCTCTGACCCCCTTCTACAGTTTAAGACCCCATGCAGACTTTTGGATGCCTGAATAGGGTTAATGTGTGTATGAAAAGTAAAAGCCTTTTGGTGAAAGAGTCACCATTGACTTTATCAGTATCATTGAAGTGTGGTGAAAGAAAGGGAGAATTCCATACACACTGCTTGCTTTCATCCCTGCCAAATATTTTATGAGCATATTTTACATAGATATTAATTTGATGTGAACGTTAAGAAAAATGTGAGCACTGAGATCAAACTGATTGATGTCGTTAATTTTATAAATGTCCCTGCTGCGAAACTGATTTATCCTGAGTACCTTTTCAACTTCCATAAAGGTAAAGGGACCCCTGACAGTTAAGTCCAGTCGTGGCTGACTCTGGGGTTGTGGTGCTCATCTTGTTTTATTGGCTGAGGGAGCCGGTGTATAGCTTCCGGGTCATGTGGCCAGCATGATGAAGCTGCTTCTGGCGAAACCAGAGCAGCGCATGGAAATGCTGTCTACCTTCCAGCCAGAGCGGTACCTATTTATCTACTGCTTTTGAACTGCTAGGCTGGAAGGAGCTAAATGCATGGGTCACCTTGAATGTGAGGAGTGTTTTTTAATACCTTATTTCCACGTGGAAAAGGTTTGTGGTCAGTTAGGACTGCAGAGTCCAGTCCTAAAGAACAGGAATCCAGAAAGGGTTCTAGTTAGGCTTCAAATTAACTGCTTCTCATTTGTACCCTTGAAGGTGAGAGAATTCTGATGGAGATGTAAACTAAACTGAAAACATAAAACATAGCAGGCAAACGCCACCAAATACACTGAATATGGCTGGCCACTCAGAGGCCAACTCATCTAAACAGAAATACCTTACATGGTTTCTGGCCTATGCCCAGACTTGAACTCTCAGTGCTCAGTACCTACCATACTGACTTCTCTCTCCACTGAAGAATAGAAGTCATTATTTGCGGGATTCTTTGGTGCAACAGATTCAGGCTTCTTTAATGATTCTTTGGCATCTAACTGAATCCCAGATTTGTTGGGGCTTGGCTTCTGAGCTGATGCTACTAGTGCAAGTGCAGAAGATGATGGGTTGGCATGGTCCTCGTCTTCCCCGAGCTCAAATGGGTACCTTGCTGGATTCGGTTTCACGTAATAGCCATGGTAATGATCATGCAACTCCCCATTCTCTGTGTGGGTAGGATTGTTGCGGGGTGACAACTTTGGCTGAGGCTTTACCATCATATCCTCCTTCACAGGTGCTTTCGAATAAAGAGGTTTGTTGACCACAGGTGTCACATTTTCACTAGGTAAATTCTTTTTTTCTTGGATTAGTCTGACCTCAGAGGAGGAGTTTTGCTTTTTGCCTTGTTTTGCAGGGGAAGGCTCAGCGGAGGGGAGGGGGCTTTGCCTTGGGCTCTCTTCCGGGGTCCCAGGAGGTGTAGTGCCTTTTCGATAAAAGTGAGGAGATTCTTTTGGTGTAGGTGCTTTTTCCTGAGCTTTTTCTTCAGGGTTTTCCTTAACATCTGCACCTTCTTGAAATCGCTGCTTGATATAATCAGGACCTAAATTTAACAGTGACAAAAGCAATTAAACTTGAGCACTTGTATCAAGCTACTGAAACAAAAATAAGGAGATCAATAGCAAATATAAGTCTAACAGACTTATAGTTTTTACTCTCTTTTGCTGTTGTGGGATATTTTACTTTTGGATTAATTGCTTTTACAATTAAAAAAAATTTTTTTTTCAAGAAATAAAATCATAAATACTAGTGGTTTTCTTTTTATGCCCTTCTTTCAGCTAAAACATAGGGAAAGCTTTCATTAGTACTGTATTTACAGATGCAGCTTTTAAACGCTGCTGCTTCCTTGTTTTGTGTTCTCTGTCAACAAATGCACTTGGAAACTTTTCATCAGAAATTGCATTTTGAAATCAAATCAGTGGCAAGACATCAGAGAAACCTAGGACTCTGCTCCCATTTCCACCCCAGAAAAAGAAATGTGGACACAAGTTCTGATATGACACTTTCTTTTCTACATCCTGATTTCAAAAAGTAAGCCCATGCATACCAAAATTAAAACAGGAGAGTGAGTTGAGGGCAACCTGAAACAGAACTGTGGCAAAATGCCCAGTGTTCTTACACTGCAAGTTTTCACCACTTGAAAGCATTGTTTATGGTAACATGTGCAAGTTTCAAAGTCAGTTCTTCCCGAAGCAGCTTCCAGGGTCAAGCAGCTTCATTTCTGGCATTACTATTTCTTTGAATTTCCTTCTTGTCTGCATCTTTCCAGTACTGAAGTACCAAGTAACCCATGCAGAGCCAGTAGATGCAGGCAAAGAAGAGGGCTATCACCTTGCTTCTCCATGTCTTGCGTTTGCATACACAGCCTAAAATAGCATTAGCACTTTTGTGGCTGTATCACATTTCAAATACATGGGCTGAGCCTGCAGTGTTTGCCAGTTCACTTCAATGGGCGTAGGATCACGTCTCTCATCTAATTTGCTGACTCCTATCACCTCTAAGTTTGTTTCACAGTATTACGCTTGATCAAGTTTCTTCCTTCCATTTGATTATTATCTCTTTCTCTTTTGCTTTTTGGCAGTTT
Source organism: Podarcis tiliguerta (assembly GCF_965153285.1). Classification (NCBI taxonomy): domain Eukaryota; kingdom Metazoa; phylum Chordata; class Lepidosauria; order Squamata; family Lacertidae; genus Podarcis; species Podarcis tiliguerta. Next base: position 31,610,053 of record NC_139540.1, on the reverse strand, counting down.
TAACTCAGATTGAGCAACATTTACTCCAATTTTCTATCACCGGCTTGCAAGAAAAGGGACCTAAGTGAACCCTTTCTCTAAAGGAGACTTTACTAGTACCATTTGTACTTCTCTATCCCTCTTTGGGCTTTACGTCTTATCATCACTGACGGTTGGTGAAAACCACAATCGAATTTCAATTTTTATATCAACCTTTTGCTACATATGTCTGCCATGCATTTTTTTTTAAACACATTTTTATTTTGGTTTTTAAACAAATACAAATTCTGCCATGCATTCTCAATAAACAACAACAAAAATTCATTTTTTTTCATTTCCTATGCATCTACCATAGTCTGATTCTTCTAAAGTTTCTAGAAGCCCTATCTTAAACAACCAGCATAATTTTAGAAGGGAAAGCTGCAGAATTAGTCTCTAGACCTAAAGATTTATGAACAGTATAATAATTTCCAGCACACAGCCCTGAAATTCAAAAGTTGTGGAACATAGGTCGGAGCCATCACTGAAAAAGCCCTGGCCCTGGTGGAGGATAGTCTGGCTTCCTTAGGGCCCGGGACTTTTAAGCGGTTATTATTCATGGACCTTAGGATCCTCTGTGGGACATACCATGAATGAAATCCTCAGTGTTTCATTTAATATTTATTTGTTTACATTCATTAGTCATAGGAAATTGGAGGCTGCCTTATACTGAGTCAGACTCCCAGGTCCATCTAGCCCAGTACTGTCAACACTGATTGGCAGCAGTTCTCCAGGGGGATTCAGGAAGGAGACACTCTCATTCCTACCTGGAGAGGCTGAGGATTGAATCTTAAACCTGCTGCAAACAAAGCACGTGGTCTACCCCTGAGCTATGGCCACAATGACCTGGTCCTCAAGGTTAGGTTACATCTTCATATGTTTATATATCACTCCTCAGTGATTATTTACAGAGAGTTCACCCCTCCCCCCAATGAACACACAATAACCTCAATAAAACAACAGATTAAAAACTACTGCAGCAGAAGAGTTGCTCATCAAATAAAAAAGGCCTGCTAAAATGAAAAATCACCTTTCGGTGCCAAAAATACATTATTGTAGGTGCCAGACAGGCTTCCTGGGGAGATAATTCCCATAAACAGGAAAGAATGCTGAGAGAATGCAAAGGCACTATAACTGTATACCAGCTCTGTCTCATCACATAACCTAAAAGCATATTGAGAAAAACAAATACAGAAATAAATCCTAACTATGCAAAGGAAAATTCTGGGAATCACAATTAAAATGGCGTTCTTAAAACAAATTAATATAACACGAAAACCCTCTTCACAGACAGAGTTTGTAAGCAAGGTTCCTAGTTAGGACAAATATTTATGGCAGCTATAAATATATATTTATAATAAAGACAATGAATGTGTCTGGCAATACTCCATGCAGAAGCCTCTAATTACTCATCTCCTGAGCATTTTAAAGGGCCAGTATAAGAAAGGATAGAAAAGTGCTGGCAATTTGTTTTCAATTGCGTGTTACGATGCTTAATGCTTTCCCTAGAGATGTAGCTTTTGAAAAAACACACAACTTGCCTCCAGAGTTTCATAGAAAAGACTAAAGAAAACTAGAATGCGCTGTTCCTTGAAAGGCTCAGAATCCAAGAAGAGAATTGATGTTGTTTAAAACTGCACTCTTTCAAAGGGCACATTATTTTTCATGAGACGCCGGAGAGACATATTTTGTGAATGCAATTATCAGACAGCATTTTCAAGAAACTGAACATGCCCATGGCATTGTGTGTTAAAGGACAGTGAGACATTAGGAGCCTCAATGTACACAAACCACTGGAGAATAGGACTTTGTATCAAATCACGGTTGGCCCATGTAGCTTAGTATTGTCTCAGTACTGACTGATAGCAACACTGTGCTGAGGATTGAACTGCAAAACCTTTGTGTGCAGTCACTCCTCCCCACATTTAGCTCACATGCACTGACATTTTTATGGCTAGCTTAGTGTTGTCATATGTTCGGATTTCCCCGGACATTAGTGGGATTTCAGTGGCGGAAGTGACATCTGGGGGGAATTTCCAAAAAGTGGCGTTTCATCCGGGATTTTCTCCTAAGTAAAGGTCAACAGATTTTCACTTCTTGAAATATGGCAACCCTAGCTAGCTTACTGTGACAACTCAGCGAGCTCTTTGCTACTGTGTCGATTCCACATCTTGCCCCTAGAATACACCTGATGTGCCTGTATATTTATTATCACATAGCACGTATGAAGTTTATATATTTTTTCTAATGATTCAAATAGCTGAGTAACAAAAATAAGTAACTCCCTCTTGCTCACTTTAGTTATGCAACATTTTCTGACATTCAGTAAAAAGATTACAACAGTAAAAATATGACAAACTACTGCAAGGATGGCATAAGCAACAAACAGTTGTATAGCTGTAAAAATTAGACCAATAAATATTTTTTTACTCATAATATCTGGCAGAGATTCCTTATATTCAGTTTTAGTGTAAGAACTGACACAGTTTTAGTGTAAGAACTGACACATTTGTTTCATAGGTAATATTTTCAGCCAATGAGCTAACTGATGTTGGTACTTTGAAAACTGGGGAGACTGTTTTAATTTCAGTATATATGGACTCTTTAAGTGGATTGCGCTCACTTGCATTCAAGGGAAAAAAGACGCTCAAATAAGGCAAGATGCTAGCTGTCTTCAGTTTCTTTTCTTTCCATAAAAAACCCCACAGTCTTGTGGAGTTCCTATGTGCAGATGTGTACTCATTAAAGGACAGATTGCTTGCTTTTCATGCTAAGCATTTCTAGTCAAGAAAAGGGTAAAATTACATTTCCCCACAATATTGTCTTTCAGGACAATTTGACACAACAAGAGACTGTTGCCTAGCTACAGTCAGGAAGTGCAGAGAGCTGCCATGGCTAGAAATGGGAACTGTCAGATTTTTGTGCTGATGTCACAAATGAAGAGCAGGTTGATGGGTAAGGTGTGATGTGTATTTAAGCTTCAGGGCAGCTCAATCCATCCAGCAAACCTACTGCGTCCCCCTGACTTGGAAAAAAATACGAAGGCTTGGACTATGCTTACCTACGTGGAAGATGTACGTTCTGGCTTCTAGCTGTAGCTTATTAGCATTCAGCTGCCTAAGGTCTAAACTAGGCAATATGGCAAGGTTCCATGATCAAATCTACTATTCCTTCTAGCAGCTTCACTCCCATAGCACCAATTTGTCAGCATATGCTCACACATTTCCACTGTCTCATCTAGTTTTGTCCTAAGGTCTATGACTGGCAGGGAGGACTGAGGCTATCTGATGCATCACTGAATTTTTGTAGCACCTATCAGCAAGCTTTGGAGCTATTACAATCTAACTGACTTAGGAAACAGAAACAACTGGGAAATGGTTATCTGTGGATAACAACTTTGAAATTCTTTTCTTTCTTCTGAAATATTTAGAATTCCAATTTTTAAAAACTTTTTTATTTGCCAAGTACTTAAGGCTGGGTGTTTGGTTTTGGTTTTTGGTAAATAAGAGTCTGTTAAACAGGCAACATCATTTATGCATATGTTACATCAGAAATGTTTTAAGCTACATATTATTATATCAGAGTAGATCTTAGCTGGCTCTAGAAAAGGTGAAAACATATTTCAAACTTCTAACATGAAGAAAGTAAGCACCTATCTATAAATAAGTAACATAGCAAGGGCTTTAAATTACAAGAGCTTTACAGTGGCATTACTACAGGCTCATATATCTTCTTGTGTAGAAATGCCGATATACATTCAGGCAGCTGGTGTAGCATTCGGAATGAGGGCTCCAGTTCAAGTCTCAGGTCAGTCAGAAACTCACTGGCCTTAGACAAACTATCTCTCAGCCTCATGCTGCATTACCCTAGTATGAAGATGATATTGCTCAATAATATGGGCCCTAAGTAATGTCCTTTTAAAAATGATTTCATGATGGAACAGATATGGAAACCTTACACTGTAGTAGCTTGTTCTCTTTCAGATAATGCAACACCTCAAACATGCATAAACTTAGACAGAACAGTCCTCTGAGGACACGTTAAGTATCTTGCTTAATATCTGGATTAAGGAGCAAGAATATATGCCAAAGGTCACATGAACCTTTCAGGCAGATATTCTGTAGAACATGTCATTTCTTTCCTTTCCATGTTAGCCTTTGAAATGGAACTATTAAGCCACTCTTTGGTATTCAGGGGAAGACATGGATAAGAACATTTTTTTTATCACGGTACTGTATTTCTTTAAGCCATGTTCCAGTTTCATGACACAAATTTTTGACCTGCTGGTTAAAGAGCCTCCTGCCATGTCACTGGGATCAGTATGTGGGCCAGTGAAGAAATGGTTATATTTTGCATTATTACAGCATCACTTTTGCAGGGATTGTTGAGCAGTGCCTTAATATGTTTATTTCTGTAAATCCTCATGCCTTCTGCAAATCACAAAACCCAGAGCATTGCAGCATTGTGAAAGCTGTGACATAGGGTTCAGTAATGTCCACTTGCTTGTGCAACAAAAATCAACTGGTACAATGGGAATTTTGGGTTGTCTTCTCCCTGTCCCACATCCATCTGTTTAAAATGTTGTAGAAAACATCATTCCTCTGCAAACTCACTCAATTCCCATGTTACCTGGCTGGTAGAAACCCGGGGAAAGTTCTCTGGCAACTGCTCTGGCGATGTCACACTCCTGACGAGCAGATTGGCTGGCTTGATCTGCAGCATCAGCTTTAGCCCTTGCGTGCGCAGTTCTGTAGAAGGCATTAAAAATGTGTATGAGCACAGCTGTCCTTTGTATCAATACAAGTAATTCATATAAATATGAAAAAAGCCCATCTAGTCCAGCATCATTCTCCCAGGGGGCAACCACATGCCCCTGGGAAGCCCAAAAGCAAAGCAACTTGTGATTCCTGGCAACTGGTATTCAGAAGCCTATTGCTGCCCACAGTGGAAATAAGCCATAGCCATTTTGGCTAGTAGTCACTGATAGCTACCATATAAAATTCAACACACCAATTTTAAAGGCAATATGCAATATGCCACACAAGGCATATTGCCACTACAGACAAAAAAGCAGAGCAATGTAAAGGTAGCAGAGTGCTTAAAATGCCACAATATTGTTATTTTTGCTAACAAATTTACTATGCCAAAACTTCATGTGGACCACTGTGTCGTTTTTACTACAATAAGCTAACATGGCTACTACGCCCTGGATTCACCCCCCTCGAGCATTTGACATGAACCATTCAGCACCATGGATCAAATTCATGGGGGCAGAGAGCTATAAATAGTTGGGCATCACTTTGAAGAACAAAAGCAGCCGAAAAAGTAACATAAGAAAAGATGGGTGCACATCTGAAACCTTATTTGCCCTTGCTTGCATTTGTTGTTACCTCAATCACATTGATACAGTTGGTCCAAAGATCAAGGAAGAATAACAGGAGGAACTGTACTGGTAACATGTGTCACAGGTAAATTATAAAAGGTGAGAGGAAGACAGTATGAGAATATATAACAGTATACCATTTTCCCAAGAAGCATGTGAATAAATCACAAAATGTAAAAATAGTTTGCCTTCTTCTGTTCTTCTCCATGTGAGTCCTTTTAAAGGAATCCTGAGAACTGCAGTTTGTTAGGATGCTAGGAATTGCAGCTCTCTTGGAGAGTGAGAGCGAGCGAGTGAGCGAGCACACCATCATGCCAGCTTGCCTCATATCCCACCCAGCCCCTTCATCTATGTGTATGTGTGTGGATAGAGTGAGAGGTTTGAAGAGGATAGTCTATTTGATGGAGGGCTCTGCACAATGAGGCCTCTAAATTACAGAAGCACTTACATGTACAGAGCATGGTCCCTTCTTCTGACATTTACTTTCCTGTGCATTAAAGACATTGCAGACAGGGATGTGATTCTGCTCTCCCTCCCTCCATGCAATAATTTTTGGAGCAGAGTGCCTGAAAGGTGTTTTAGTATACATATTTGTGTGGGTACATCTCCATGTCTGCAAATGAGATTGTGATAAGTACCTTGAGAGTACTTATGATGGTTGGATAGTGTTCTCGAAGCTACCAGCATGAGTTTGACCAAACTGCGGGAGGCAGTGGAAGACAGAAGTGCCTGGCGTGCTCTGGTCTATGGGGTCACGAAGAGTTGGACACGACTAAACGACTAAACAACAACAACCTTGAGAGTGTGGTACGAAGGAGAAACAACCAGAGCCCCAACTAGAAGATGAGTGGAGGGTCCTCCTTTCTCTTTGGACAGAGTCCAGAAGCCCAGCTCATCAATGGGCTTCCTAGCTGTAACCCATGTAGTATAAAGTAGGCTTAGCCTACTGGGGCGCCCTCCAGATCTTTTGGACTACAAGTCCTATCAGCCTCAGCTAGCGTGGCCAATAGCCACAATGATGGGAGTTCAAAATGTCTGGAAGGAACATTAGACTCTTCCAGGTATGAAAGCTTTTGAAAACATAACTGAATAAATATTGTAAATGGATGCAAAGCCGGTCAAAATACAAATCTCTCAAAAGGTAAAAACAGTCCTCCTTCAGTGTGAAAAAGAAGATGCATTGTTATTCCCATCCTGCCCACAAATACAAGAATTCCTTATTTCCCATCCACGTAGCAAACTATCTTCACTTCATTTTCCAGTACATTTTCATGTCTCGCACTTGTGTGTACTCAACCTTTTCTGTAAACAATACATATACAATACATATACCGAAGCAGTATGTCATCACATATGCAAGCAAGGGAACAGTGGCGTAGCGTGGGGGGTGCCAGGGGTGCGAGCCGCACCGGGCGCAACATTTGGGGGGGCGCAAGTCCAGAGGGAAGGGACAAGCAATCGAGGCTTGGTTGGGGTGAGGGATCGTCGTCTCCGTTTGGCCGGCCCCCCTCGAGGAAGCGGGAGGGAAAAGAGCCGCGCAGCAGCAGCAGGGAGGAGGAGGTGGAGGAGGAGGTGGAGCAGCAAAGCCGGGAGGAGAGCGGGCCCGTCCAGGAGGAGGCGCGATGCTCGGGACCGATCGGGGCTCCGGTTCGACAGGCGCCGGCGGCCGGCTACAGCCTGCCGGCCCGCGTCTTCCTTCCCCCTCGGAGAACTCAGCGGAGAAGGGCAAAACTAGTTTGAGTTGGTTCTGCGGAGTCTCTTTGGCTCTGGCGCCCCCCTACCGCTTGTCTCCCTCCTGCCATACCAGTCCCAGGGGGCACCGACCCCCCACATTGACCCTAACTTCCATGTGGTTTGCTCCTGAGTAGCCTCTGGTTGGGCAGAAGAGCTTGTCCACCTGGAAAGGCAGCCCACCTAGGAGAAAGAAAACTCTTATCCTAAACATCTGCTGCCTTGGGAGAGATCTCCCAGTGGTGGAGTTTCCTTCCTTGGAGGTTTTTAAACAGGTCGGTTGGCCACCTGTCATGAATGCTTTAGCTGAGATTCCTGCATTGAGGGGGTTGGGCTAGATGACGCTTGGGTCCCTTCCAGCTCTGTGATTCTATGAGAGAAGAAAAGGCTCAGGAGTAAACACTACACAAATACCGAGTGGAGTCCCCAACATGGTTGGATGGCACCTGGAACACCTTCATCAGTGAGGCCGAGAGGGGGGCTGTCATCTGGGCAGCAGTCAGTGGCGTAGCGTGGGGGGTGCAGGGGGTGCCGGCCGCATCGGGCGCAACATCTGGGGGTTAGGGTTAGGGGGCGCAAATCCACGAGTTAGGGGGCGCAAATTACTTTCCTTGCCCCGGGTGCTGACAACCCACGCTACGCCACTGCAAGGGAACAGCCTTAAACACAAATTTTGTCTTAATTTTTATGTTAAAACCTAGCTTCAATAAGTTATCGCACCATTTCCCATTTATCTTCACTCTTTATCTTTTTCTACTGTTCTTCTAACTATCATTGACATTTATTCCAATTCAACACATGCTAAAACTCTCAAGCTCTGGCAGTCCCTCTTTTCTGCCCTGACCTGCTGTTCACCCTATGCTTGGGCCCCTGCCTTCTGCTTTTCTCTTTTCCCTCTATGGCCTCCCATAGCACTTGGCTCTCACCCATTCTTCCTGACATTTGTCCTCTCACTCTCTGCCAAACCAGCAAGTAGAGAGTGGCATTTGAGGTTTGTTATAATTTATGCCATTCTTTCCGTAAGACTTCCTTTCTCCATTCCGATTCTGAATCTCAGCTGCTTCTGCTGAGGGGTTTTTTTTTGTCTCTGTTTTGAGTTATTTTGTACTTACTTTCATTCAAGAGCTGCTTCACACATTAAGGATTTACCACTGTTAAGTAAAACCATTTGTACACACATGCAATTTACTCTGCATGCATGTAACATAGACACACATTTGGAAGTTAGGGTCCCTCCTTTCTCCCGCCTCATCAGAGGGCTTCTTATGCTAACAAAATTTGGGGAGGAGAAGTTCCCTTGTACAAGTGGAAGTCATTCTACAAGTGCAATGACTTAACTGAATTCAACCCTGGGTGTCTGTTTTTATATATATAGTATTAATGTGCATATAATAGACTGGTATTTTCAATGTTTTACAGGTGATTTTTACTCAAACTGTTACATAACAATATAATATATATATTATTCTGGATGATTTCCCTTCACCTTCACTGGATTTTTCCATACTCATACTAGAGTTTGAAAAATTCTTTCTTTCTCTGTTGAAAGAAAGGAAATTTTTGCTTGCAGAGAACCACTTGCACCAGGTGCGAACAGGTGTATGCATGGCTGGTAAACAATGAAAAGCACCAATTTTGCCTCAGACTTTGCTGGATGATAACTTCTCCATGCACAGAGCTGCAGTTATGGCCTGGTTGCTCTTTCACAGAACCATGGAACCCTGGAACTGTAGAGTTGGAAGGGATCACAAGAGTTATCTAATTCATCCCCTTGCAACGCAAGAAGTTTTTGCCCAACTCTGGGCTCGAACCCACAATCCTGAGATTAACAGTCTCATGCTGTACCGACTGAGCCATCCTGAGCCTAAACAAGCTCCTGGGAGAGAAGTGATTTAGAGAGTAAAGAATTTGGACAATATGGTTCTAGGTCCAATGCCAGGCCTTTTCTTCTAAGTCTAGCAACACCAAGCAGGGGATTACTGATGCTGTGTTCTGTTGAACAGATCATCCTTCTGGTAAGTGCAGACTCCTACACAGTGGGACATTTATCAGAACTCTTGTGCGTCACATCTTTGTACAGAAAGTACTGACAGATGGAATAAGAATGTGCTGTTTCTGTCATCACTGTTATGGGTATATCTACTCGTCTTATAAAAAGAACCTCTTCAGTTTTCACTTTTTAAAATAGCTCCGGAATTAAAATATATTAAAATCAATTGATCGTTTTGAGTATGTTGAGCTATTTCCCACATTTCACTAAGAGAACCTGGAATGAATTTTCCAGGTATGAATTAAGATTCTGAATGCCTTTGCTGGGGGTTAAAATACGCACCCAGAATTCAATGCTGGCCAAGTCCCTTTACTTAACAGCACAGACGAGTGAAGCCATACATACACCAGGTTTGAGAAATCAAAACAGTCTTGTGTATGTGGATTACATCTATGTATCTCTTTTAGAAAAATAATGTGAGGGCTATCTTTTCTAATAAAATCTGAAACCCATATTTTCATAATTTGGTTGCTCCAAGCCTTTAACACTCAGAGTATAAACTTTGATAAATTAATCCGTATAAAATATATAACTGAAAATGACATATATTCTGCAACACTACACAGGTAAATATCAAAATTAAAGATAGAGTAAAAAGCATTACCCAACTCCAAATGACCAGCACATAAATATATTGCTTCCAGTATACTAGAATCTCATCAAGGTTCCAAATGTGCCAAAAAATATAAAACAAATAACATTAACAATGAACAATATATAAATGGGCTAAGGTAAAATACCATTATGATAATGGAATCCTGTAACAATAATTAAATTGTGTTATCCTATAAAGGCCCAATACTTACTTGGAGGGGAGAAATCCAGTTAGACAATGAAAATTATCAATTGCGCTGCTCCCCACACCACCGTGTCTTGTAAGTAAATAACAATATTTCCATTAACTGCCTTCATCAATGCTGCTGCAGAAGCAGTTTCTCCTAGTGCAGGTCTCCTTCCCTTGGTGGCAATTTTATGTACTTCTTTATAAGATTATAACAAGGCAGAAAGAGAAGACTCACAATTCTGTTTGCTGCTTTTGTTTGCAAGATCAAATATATCATTAAAGATCTAGCTTAAAATTTCACCTTAATACATTGAAATCAATTGTAAAGACTAGGTGGGGTTGGAGTTGCTTGGCCCTGTGCACGCATGCCCCCACACCTAAATTGTTCACAGTATTGCAGGGCCATGATGTCATAGCTCTTCTCCCGTCTTTTGATACCAAGAGGCAAGTTCCAGTGAATGAATTAAGAGAAACACTGACCAGTGTCAAAGTGATAATTCTTTCAACTCTACAGAATCACATGCTACTTCTGTTGTTAGCATGGTTTTTTTGCAATAAGGGAGAAGGAAAGGAGAGAGCAGCAGCAAGTATAGACTGCTGGCAGCAAGCTTAAGTGATTGCAAAGTCTATCTCCAAGTACAGTGGTACCTCTGGTTACGTACTTAATTTGTTCCGGAGGTCCCTTCTTAACCTGCGGTACCACTTTAGCTAATGGGGCCTCCCGCTGCTGCCACACCACCACCGTGCGATTTCTGTTCTCATCCTGAGGCAAAGTTCTTAACCCGAGGTACTACTTCTGGGTTAGCAGAGTCTGTAACCCAAAGTGTTTGTAACCTGAGGTGTTTGTAACCCGAGGTACCACTGTACGAGATTCAGGGAAGAGGGAAGGAAGAGCTGGTTGGAGAAAGAAATACAGAACTTGTGAAAACAGGGTGGGTTGCATTGCAAAGCAACAAGCCGAGAAAGAATTTGTGGGAAATAAGGCATATGATTAGTGAGTGGCAAGATAGCTGTTCAGTTCACCAAATGTTAGCTTACCAACAGCCTTAAATAAAACTTTTATTAAAAGTTGTTGCTACTGAGTGGTATCCACTGTTCACGGTGTAAGCTTTCAGTCAGAGAAAGAGAGTTATGCGTCTATGAATGGAGCAACACTGGAACTCATCCACTATCTTCACATTTTAAAAAAGCCTGCAGTATCCTAAGAATGCATTTCTCTTCTCTTGTTTCCGATTGTGTAATGGGTTTGAGAGCAAACTATTGGGCATGGTTTACTACAACATGAGTACATACATATGCACCATGATGAGCACAACAAAATGTAAGCCAATTTAATTGTACACTTAGTGGGGATTTTACTACTGCAGGAATCTTCACGTAATTCATAAGCACAATCTTAAAACAAAGAAGATGGGGGGTAGCATTTACATTTTAAGCATCTATTTATTACACCGCTACAGGATATGTACTGAGTTCTTTAAATTAGTGGAATTTAAGGAGCCTAGTGACATGCAACAATACAACTTCAAATCTGTCTGTCTATCTGTCTGTCTGTCTGTCTGTCTATCATCTACCTACCTACCTACCTACCTATATCTATTATCTATCAACATTTCCTATAGTTACCTGACACTTAAAGCAAAATGTAACTTTTATAAAAGATAAAACAAATTCCACCTTCATGGTCGTATGGTCCCCCATGAACACCTATAGATAATTTCCAGTCTACCCTATCCTTACCTGCCTAACAGGAATATAGGAAGTTGCCTTATATGGAGCCAGAGCACTGATCCACCTAGCTCAGTTCTGTCTATGCTGACTGGCAGCAGCTCTCCAGGATTTCAGTCACAGGGCATTCCCAACTCTACCTGCAGGTGCCAGATTAAGCCTGTGCCCTTTTCCCCAAACATAAACATTGACACCTATGTCTTGGTGATTGAATTGCAAGAAATATTACAATACCTCAATATACTCCTGATCATAAGAAGTATATTAAAAGCCTTTGTATACAGGAATTGCAGGTCTGCTCATTTAATTTTAACAGGTGTTCAAGGCTCCAAAAAGTCCAGTTTGTTCCCTATAATAAAGTTCTACTAATAAAGCATGCTTTCCAAGCTGAGATAAATGACTCAAGCCTTTGGTACCAAACGCTGAATATCAATATTTTAAAGTGTTATTTCCCATGATCAGCCTTTGTTTACAAGCACATAATTTCCACCGATCTGAAAAGACATTATGTTTGGATAGGATGATGGAAAGGGTTTTTTCTTCAGCAAGTAAAGTAAAACTGCAACACACTGCAAACCAGCTACCATTAAGCAAATGGAAAATTTGTCACAAATCCAAATACATTTCAAGTAGATCCTTTAAAGCAAACTCTAACGTTCCGAGTTAAGCGAGTACTTAGCTCTGTCCTGTACACTTTCATTGAAACGCTTCACTGAATTTTAAAACATGACCACCACATGACCTATACCTAGTTATGCCAGTGGACTGATCAACCTACATCAAATGGCTGAATGATTAATGTGTTTTAGAGAGGTACAAAGTGACCCAGCCTATCATCACAGTAGCATTATTTTCTAAGTAGAGAGCCCAAAATTGTTCAGAAATGAATATCTACTTTAGGTCAAAGAGTCAGAGCTCTCTACAGAGTAATACATTTATTATACCATGGGTTTTAAAGAATCTACTTCTCTATTAGGATGCAACAGCACAGAGCAGTGGCTCTCTGAGCCTCTTGGGCTTGCTAATCAGAAGGTTGGCAGTTCGAATCCTGGCAATGGGGTGAGCTCCTGTTGCTCTGTTCCAGCTCCTACCAACTTGGCAGTTTGAAAGCACGCCAGTGCAAGTAGATAAATAGGTACCGCTGCAGTGGGAAGGTAAACGGCATTTCCATGCGGTTTGGTTTCCGTCACAGTGTTCTGTTGCAGCAGAAGCAGTTTAGTCATGCTGGCTACATGACCCGGAAAGCTGTCTATGGATAAACGCCGGCTCCCTTGGCCTGAAAGCGAGAGGAGCGTCACACCCCAGTTGCCTTTGACTGGACTTAACCGTCCAAGGTCATTTACCTTTACCTTTTACCTGTTAATCAAAAAACGATTTCATGACTCAGTTCTGTCTCTGCAGATGTTTCTTATGCATTAACTGTGGCTGTGTTTACATGTAATGATAAGCCATGTTTATCTTAAATCCTTCCCTCTACTGCACAGGTCCCTGTGTGTCATCCTCTGTCCCCTGGTCAGCATCCACATAGCTCAAACAAGTAATACTATGACTAGTTGTGTCATCCAAACCTGGACTGTGTTTTGTAAGCCTGAAATAAACCAAAGCTTTTTCTGTAAAGTATATACTTCCATTTTAATCCAAAGCATAGGATGGGGGTTAACCAAATGAATCCCATCAGCAAAAGCCCATGTGAGGACCTTACTAAGGACTTAGTAAGGACTTCTGCTTGTGCAGTGGGGGCTTCTCCCCTCTCCTCCAGCTGTGCCCCCCCAATTGTCTCAAGGGGATCAAGAGAACACCTAGAACTGTGAGGGGAGGAGAAGGAGGATCATTCTGTCTAACAACCCAAAATGCTGACACTGACAGGAGTGTCAAATCAAAACAGCAGAACACTGAATTTCTCCCAGTGTCTGACAGAAAAGGAAACAGTTTAGGTTGCACAAAAGGGTCTAAAATCGTCAAAAGAGGAGATAGAAAGATACCATACAGCCTTTGAGGTCAGTCTCATATACTAACTAACTGAACCAAATACTGTAGGATGTTACAGAAGTGACAGGCACAGAAATTCAAGAGTGCAGGCAGGACACATCAATTATTCTGGCAGGAGCAGGGACAAGTTATATTTCCTTGCCTGTCCTAATCTTGGGCTTCTTTCTCATGAGTAGATTTGCTGACCAGTTATGTTCTAGGCTACTGGTTGAAATGGAATCCTTCTCAGCTAGCGTACTTGACGGAGGCATTAGTAAGTCTGTTGGATGTGGAAGGCTCCATTTCAACAGGCATATTCTTCTCCTTTCCACAAGTTCCAAGGAGAACTTGCTTTCCACATGATGTTTGAACAGACACTGCATAGACCATCAACATTGCTAGCTGGCAGGGGTATAGTTTTCATCTTCAAGTTGAGGCCTCTCTAGCAAGCAGATCAGTTGCATCTCTTAAGATGAGCCCTGGAGGATAAAGCCAAAGGCCATCATCCTGTTTCTTGCAGTAGCCAACCCTATGAGTATGGGAGAACCTCCTTTCTTACTTGCTTTTGAAGCCTTCTAGGTTGGTGGCCACCATTACAGCTTGTGGGAGCAAATCCCATACTTTAACTATGGGCTATGTAAAGAAGCACAGTACAGTACAGTAGTTTCTCCTGTCTGTCCATGTTCCCAACACTATGCATAATTCTATTCAGCTCTATCATTTCCTTTGAACGTCACTTGTCTTTTCCCTAAACTAAAATGCCTCTGACATTGTAACCTTTTCTCATAGTCAAAACTGTTCCAGGTATTTTGGCTGCCTTTTCTATTCCTTTCTCAACTCTAAAATATCATTTTGGAGATGCGTCAACCAGAAGTATACACAATATTCCAGTTATACTTCTAAGACTGTGTATAAGGCATTTACGACATTGGCAGTTTTATTTTAAGTCCTCTTTCTAGTGACTCCTTACATAGAATTCACCTTTTTTCATAGTGTGGAGAGATTACAGAGGTTTGGACTAGATGGTTCTCTGAGTCCCTTCCAACTCTTACAATTCTATGATTCTATGAAGTTGCTCAGATTTAGATCCTAAAAAGGGAAAAGATGAATATTGAGATTGCTGCACAGTGTTGACTCTGGAAGGCATTCATGTTTAATAGGCTTGAGCCTGAAAGATTTTCATGAGGTGATTAGGATATCTAAAAAAGGTCAGCTAATTTGATTCCTGGAAAGGATAAAAGCCCATAGAGGCCTGATGGTTTTAAATGAAACACCATGTTGAAAGATTGAGAGGCCAATTGGGGAATAGTTTGATCCTGAAAAAAATGGATCTTTACTCCACTACTATGAACACATCACAGTATTAAAATGAACAACAGTGGTTTACAGAGCAGAGCTAGAACAAGAGATCCAATATGGGCAACAATGTTTTGGAATTATAGCAAGGGGTCCACTTAACAAGGATAGAGAAAGCTTGGTGTGGACCATTTCCCCCTCCATTTATTTGCAAAAGTAAAACAAACCATTCATACTATATTTTTTTGGTTCAGTGGGTTAATCCAACAAAGTAGAGACACTATGTGTAAAAAAAATTACACTCAAATGTTTCAGGGAAATAATAATAGTCATGAATGCTCAAGGAGGAAGGATGGGGTGGGAGGAACATAAAACAAATGAAAAATATCCCAATTAATAAGCACATTTGCAAATGTGAAATGCCACAGAAGTTAAACATTTTCCTTTATGGGGATGACATCAACATCTTGACACGGTAAAGAAGCAAGGTATAACTAAAAGCAAAGCTGTTGTGTAATTCATTTTTTTCAGCACACAGACCCAAAGTTGTTCTGCCCAAATTGGTTAACCACATACAGTACTGGCTCTAAAACAGAGACTAAACCATGGCTGACCACCCAGAGCAAGAAATAACAAACAGAAAAGGGAATAAGACATCTGGTTAATTTTACTGTTTCAGGCTGTGATAAACACAGGTAAGATTATTTACTATAGAAGGCCAGCATACCTCTATAATTAAAAAGCAAAGAAGTATGATTTGTGCTTCAGACCTATTGGTTTTAGTCAGGTGTAAACTCATTCATAAATTTAAATCAATTACTCAATCTATTAAAATGCATATAATTGACGGACTAAAAGTTATTAACCAAGAGACCAAAAAAATAATCAGAGAGGCATTTACATGCAACCCTGCCCTAAAGAAATGCAGAACTGAAATTATTGTACGTCTCCACTATTGCAAAAAATAAAAATGTCTATAACCATAAATCAGTTTCTAACTAAACTCCAACTAAACAATCACAAATTATTAAATAAAGCCATGGCTGTATAATGCAGCAATATTAAGGATACATTGGATAAAAAACAAAAAAGCAAACTACCGTACTTTTCTGTGTATAAGGCTGTTTGTTTGTTTTTACTGAAAAACTATGTTTAAAATAGGGGGTCATCTTATACATAAGTAGTGCCTAGGGGAGACTTGGGATTGGATGATGGCGCGAACCGGAGATGTTCTGCAGCGTGTTACTGGTGTCTTTGGCAAGGGGTGGCAATGTTTGTGTGTTGCTGCGGCAATTGGGCGGGCAAGAGGCTGCTTCTGCTGGTGAGGGGAAAGACGTTAGGAGGCTGTTTGCCCCGTGTGCGAGTGTTACCATTGGCCAGGCGGGTAAGTGATATTCGGCAAACCTCCCCAAAAAGCTCAACAGCTCTGGAGGCCACCATCCCCCCAAAAGCTCAGCAACTCTGGGCAATCTCCCCCCATTTTCTAAATTTTTAGGGGGCGTCTTATACATGGTGTGTGTGTGTGTGTGTGTGTGTGTGTGTGTGTGTGTGTGTTATACACAGAAAAGTACGGTAAATCAGATAGCCAGGACTATGGCCCAGAGACAGAAATGGAAAGAAAGATAATAGGAACTCTGTTTCCAATTTTGTAATATGTACCTCTTGAGTAAGCAGGGCAGCTGCCTCTTGGTTAAAGGAAAAAGCAACTATACTTAATCTCATGACCTGCAGCAAACTCGAGAGTGTTTGAAAGAAAACTTCAACAAATGAAATAAAAATAATACTAGAAGTTCCTTTTTAATCCAAGATTTTTATTCACAGAGTGAAAAGTACTGTCTTAATTAGTGATTTATTTATTGCTGTAATTTATTAGCTAAATGCTTGCAGCTTCTAATAACCCTATGCTTACACTTAATGGGAGTGTTTTGCATCTGAACCTCACTCAGTTTTAAAATGTATTAAATCCTAATGCTCATTATCTTAATGTTCATAAACATGAAAGCTCCACTTTCCATCACAGTAGTCTATTGAGATATTGGCCTTATTTAGATGTAATAGTTGACAGGGACTGTAAATGGACACATTTACAAATGGGAAAAGCTGTTGTGGGCACCAAACATACACTGCAACCATACAAAACATACACATGGCAACCAATTCTATTGGCTATGATAGAGTTCTTGTTTCATGTATAATTTCTGTATGGGAGGGGGCCCTGTAGCTTCATGAGCAACATGTTGATAATCCCCAGTTCAGCAGTATAGGAAAAAGCTCTACTGAGTCTGTGGCTAGTATGCCCCCTCTTCCTCTTCTGGTGCAGATGTGAGGCAGTCGGAAGCTTCCACTTGTGCTTTAGATCAGGCTTCCTCAACCTTGGTCCTCCAGATGTTTTTGGCCTACAACTCCCATGATCCCTAGCTAGCAGGACCAGTGGTCAGGGATGATGACAACTGTAGTTTCAAAACATCTGGAGGCCCGAGGTTGAGGAAGCCTGCTTTAGATTAACTGCAACTTGTCACAATTAATCTGAAATGGAAGTCTATGCAATAATATCCAAAAATCCTTTGGAGATCTCCCCCACTCTGCAATGGCCAGATGGCAGAATTGAGCTATGGGAATTCAAACAGCCCAAAAGATCAAAACATTATGGATATTCAAAATACCTTTCTTTAGAATCAAAGCACACCAAGAGAATTTTGTTGAAACAACACTGAATAATTTTCTATTTATGTTTGTGCAAAGGATGAGCCATAATATATCCTATGAAATATTACTCAGCTAAGAAATATTCTGGATATTTCTTAGGACCATAAAGAAGGCTGATCGCCAAAGAATTGATGCTTTTGAATTATGGTGCTGGAGGAGACTCTTGAGAGTCCCATGGACTGCAAGAAGATCAAATGCATCCATTCTTAAGGAAATTAGCCCTGAGTGCTCACTGGAAGGACAATACTTTGGCCACCTCATGAGAAGAGAAGACTCCCTGGAAAAGACCCTGATGTTGGGAAAGATTGAGGGCACAAGAAGAAGGGGATGACAGAGGACGAGATGGTTGGACAGTGTTCTCGAAGCTACAAACATGAGTCTGGCCAAACTGTGGGAGACAGTGGAAGACAGAAGTGCCTGGCGTGCTCTGGTCCATGGGGTCACGAAGAGTCGGACACAACTAAACGACTAAACAACAACAACAACAAGAAATATTCAGCTAAAAGATGGCCTTTTGACAGTATTACTTATTTATAAAAATTCTAATCTGCCCTTCATAGAATCACAAAGATGGAAGGGACCGTGAGGGTCATCTAGTCCCATCACCTGCAATGCAGGCATCTCCACAAAAGCATCCATAGTAGGTAAGGATTCAGCTCGCGGACTGGGTCCAGTTTATCACCACTACCTTATTGTCTGCATCCCTTTTGGTGGAATTCCAGCATCCTGTTCTCACAGTGACCAGATGCTGATGGGAAGACTGAAAGCAAGTCCCTGAAGGCAACAGTACTCTCTTCTCTTGAGAACCCCTGCATCTGGTATTCAGAGGCATACTGCCACTGACAGTGGATGTAGACATTGCATCTTTATGCTGGCCAATCATTTTCTGGCTGGCACTTGTTAAAGCAAGAGAGTTCTGCCAGGAGAAAAGGTAATGCATCCATTCTTAATGCATCCATTCTTAAGTATGCTTTCTCTGCATACAAGAGAAAGCAAAGAGGCAACTGAAGGATCAGGATCAGGATATTCTTCCACAGTAAGTCTGTTCAATGCCACTGGTTTGTGGCACTAGTTTCAATCAAGGCTGGCATTAGACGGCACAGTAGCACAACACTAATTTATATTGCTCCCTGGAAAAGACCCTGATGTTGGGAAAGATTGAGGGCACAAGAAGAAGGGGACGACAGAGGATGAGATGGTTGGACAGTTTTCTCGAAGCTACCAGCATGAGTCTGACCAAACCGCGGGAGGCAGTGGAAGACAGGAGTGCCTGGCATGCTCTGGTCCACAGGGTCATGAAGAATCGGACATGACTAAACGACTAAACAACAACAAAAAATTTATATTACAGGGTTTGGTCCTTTTAGCAAGGCAAGAAATCATTTACAAACCAGTCAGTAGTTAATCTACAATGCAAAGCACAATCCTGAAATATTTCAGTCACAGGATCATACTTTCCAGAAGTTTCACGATATAAAAAACCCAATGTATTTATGAAGTCACAGGTGAAATAATTTCAGTAATTAAATAGCATATCTAAATAGCTTATGGTTAGAAAATTGAAATTAAAATTACAGAAACATACCATGCATGCAAAAAGAAATAATTGTGCACTTACTAGTTCCTTGTTTGGGTTCAGAATGCATCAAATCTTGCTTGCTTTGATATTCATACATTTCCAAAAATATTCATTATCATCAGCATCATTATTATACATGATGTGTTTTTGTAGAGATGTGTTATGACCTTTCCATATTAACCTGAAGAATCATTTCATTTTAACTTAAGCTGAATGGTTTACTCTTTTTTCCTTAACTTCTAATTCAGTTTCTAATGAATAAATGTAAGCAAAACAAAGTGACTGACTCTCTAAGACTGAAGCATCTTTTAATATACACTTCCAATTACATGTTCTGCAGTTTATTTAAATAATTAGCCACAGATTACACAGACAGTCAAATACACCCAGTTAGCATGCATATTGCCAGCATATATTTAAACTACAGTATGTATTTGCCTAATTGGCTCATAGTAGCAACTGGCCACACCAGAAAGGAGAGGCCACACACATTACAAGTCTGAAACAGCATCAACCAGTCAGTTTGGCAGCTAAGGGCAGATCCACCCAATTATGGTAATTCAGATGTAATGGTACCAACCCACCTTAAATATTTAAGAAGGAAAATAGCGTCAGCCCATGAAGGTGAGAGTCATCTACCTTTAAAAATATTTTTTGCCTTATTGAATGACAAGTGATATACACTGCCTTGCTAGGAAATAAGTTTGAGTGAAACACACCACCACTAAGAGATAACTTGTAATTTGAATGTCTTGTTATTAAGTCACCGTCAGTGCACTGGAGTGAATTCCAACCTTTTTTGAACTCTTCTGAAATACTGCTGGAAGCAAAGAGTGGAATCTGTGATAAGGAGTACTCCAGTTCAAGAGGGAAGATTTAGTTGATGGAAATGACTTCAAGCTGTAGAACACAGATGATGACTGGCATGCAGTGTTATTTATTTTCATACAACAATTCAATGCACTTTACAAATCCCAGAAATGTAAACAATGAAATTTGAACTGAAAATTCTAGATTTTTATGTGTGTCTCTGTGTATGCATATATAATTCTTTCTAAAATGGTAGAGCTGAACCAGAAGTAATGGGGAAAATGCTTCCTGTGTAGTTTTCCCTACACTATATTGTCTGTTGGGGATTATATTTCATGTATTTTAAGTTACAGCTAATGGTTTGATCTTCCTACCCATAAATTCTTCTTTAAATGCTATAGCTTAAGTTTTTCTATATAAACCTGGGGTTATTTGAATAAAAGCGTGCTATATATGCATATATGCTAGGCAAGCTAATATTGAAAGTGAATATGTTGATGCTTAAGACAAATAATATAACAATATTATATCTAATGATTGAATAAAGATAATGTTTTGCTTGCAGTGATTCAGCTGATGTGGAAAACCAGGTTATAGCTGATGAGATGGGAGCAGCTATCACCATAGCAACCATCTATCTCTTAAGAGAGAAAGTGGAGAGAAGCACTAGTTATCTCTCCTTGCCCATCTAAACAGCTTTGTTTTGATCCTAGATTTAGGGATCTTAAATAACTATTCACCTTGGCATGAAGGTGAGAGAAAAGATATGGGTATTATTGCAAGGACAAACATGCATATCCCTGAGTTGCTATTCAGGCAATACCATGATGGGAAAGGTAAACTCTCAGAGTTGTTCCAATTAAAAATAAGCGGTGGTATCCAACTAACTCACTCTGACAGTGCAAGGATTTCTGTTTGCACAAGGAAACTTCTCCCACTATCCTTCCCCGTGCCTCCCCATATATGTTTTGGTAGTTCCCTCAACTCTCTGGAGCAGATTTGGGATGCAACAGGATATGTGCAGAGAGAGGAGGGGTGGAGTTCTGTTGCACAAGCAGATATCCTTGTGCTGATGAATAAAGTTTCTTCAATGCTGCCCAAACTTGCTATTTTCTATAGGATGATAAACTGAGTTTTCGTGTAGGTTATGTGCTTAACTGAAGCTTTTTCAACAACCTTCTGTGTGGTAATGTTGTAGCTGGATTCAAATTCGTAATTTTGTAGTCAAAATAACATATGTAACAAATGCAGGTTTTTTAAACCAACAAATCAACGAACAGAAATGCCTTAAATCCAAATAAGCTGGCTAAAATGAATTGCAGGTATAACTGACTGTTATGGAAAACATCTGAAAGGCACACTGTTGCTTTATATTGCTTAATCAGCAAATGAAAAAATACTTTCAATGTTGGCAAAACTGGGAATTTCAGGCTAGACTGAAAAATCTCCTGGTGTGACTCTCTGTTCTTATGAACACATTTAATTATAGCCGGAATCACACAATTCTGAATTACCAAGCTTTAATTTTTTACCCCCATAGGGAGATGAATGTTTTTAATGTGTCTTCAAAGTTGAGAAGTACACAGAGAAAAGTATGGGTACCTCCATTAAATAACATCATAACAATCCTTTAAAAATATGAATAAATGTTATGCACTCAAGTCTTTAAAAACAACAACACAGGAACAGCAACAATAGAAGTGGGAGAGGCTAATTTCAAATAGGTAGGATAGGAATACCAACTCCAGAAAAAAATCTGAAGCATATCTTTATAAAGGAAATGATCAGAACTTGCTTAACAGGAAAGAAGCAACGATAAAACAAAAGAAGTTGGCAACCCCCAAGAAAAACAGAGTTTTTGAATATGTAAGTAGAAGCATCAACTATTTCACAACAGGGCACAAATTTATGGAATTTATGCCATGCAAGCTTCATTGAAATAAATGGATGCAATTGCACAGATAGCATTCCCAAGAAAAAGTTCACAGTAGATATATCAAATAGCAATAAAGGAATCAGGAATAGGAAGTGGGGGTCTAAAAACCTGCTGCAGGTGGAGGGGGTGGGTCTAAATAAAGCATGGAATAAATCTTGATTTCCATTATGCCTCTTCTCCCAACTTGTTCTGCAAGCTGCTTCACTTGAGTCATCCCAAAGAGGTACTTAGTGATTGCTGCCTTGCCTCTGCTACGAAACCCATGCTGCTTGGGCTGGTATCTGTGAGTAGTGCCTCCATAGAGGTGATGTGTAGAAAGACCTCATCATAAAAGCCTGCTGCCTCCACTATCTACCCAATGGCCAGAGGACTCATTGGACTGGATGTGATGGAAAGTCCTTTTCATAGGTTTTGGTCGAACGGGAGATAATCTGCTGTCAGTCAGCAATACATCAGGGCAAATGTGTTATTTTAAAGGCCTTTGGTGGATGGTGGCAGTGAACATGTAGCAAGCTACCCAATATCTCCCCCAGCCCCATGCCCCCCAGCCACTATACACTAACCATGGGATGATAGTGCAGCTCCTACAATTATTTGCAAGGCTAGATTTACCCAGCTTATTCATTCAAAATAGTTGCTCTTGGTTTATTCACACAGAAGACCAAGCTAGCTACTGTTATCTGTAACACTGCAGAAATATTTTGGGTGCATGCACATGCACATGCGCACACATATACATACATGACACATTGGCAGTTAATGTAAAAGTATTCTCTATTTTACATTTTATCATTCATTTCAAAAACACAAATGGAACACATTGTTCATCTAGATTCATGTTCTCTGCCATGGGAGTATTGTTAACGGATTGTAACAATGAATTATATAACTGAAATAAATAGATACTATCAAAATGCCTTCCCCAAACCAGATTATTAAATAAATAATCTCCCCGGCCATGGTCTCCTCCTGCATTTTTGCAGTTGGTATAATGAAGCCTGGAGAAAATGTGAAAATACATTTACAGTTTATAAAGGGGCGTGTGTGTGTGTGTTTGCGCGCGCACACACACACACCTAGATGTACATTCATGCTTGATGAGCAACATAATTATACAAGACACTGCACAACAAGGCATATTTGAAATCACTTTAATTACCCAGCAGCTTGATAATTTTGGTGTAATTGCAGAACAGCTTGCAAAGTTGCATTTAGATTTATTTAATTTTAAAACAGCTGTATATTAAAAAGAAAAGATGGTGCAGTATGTAAGCAACTTCTAAGATTTTGTTTAAACCCCTCATTAGCCTCGTTAACATGCAAAAAAACCCCCAAATTATTTCAAAATTAAATTGATAAGCACTCTTGCACCATCTTTAAGCTTCAAATATTTATGAGGGATATAAATTGTTTTCCTGATGGCTGGCAAACATTTAAATTCACCCAGCATGATGAGACTGTGGTTTATCAAAGAGCCTACATAAGCAACCCTCTGTACTGACCTAATTCACAGTGTATCAACTACAGCTCAGTGAATGTAGCATATGCTTTGCACATCACAGGTCCCAGGGCCAGTCCATCACACCTCCAATTAATGTAACAGGTGATGGGAAAACACCTGCCACAGATTCTGGACAGACACTGCCAGTCAGAAGAGACAATAATGGGCAAGGGAAGTAAGGCATGGCAGCTTCCTATGTAGTTGCATATACAACAACACTGCACTAACTATACAACCAACCACAGCTCAGCACAAAAGAGCAACCCACATAGCATCACAAAAAAAGATTATCCGATTTAAGACTATGTTCATGAGACTTAAGGCTTGCCATTTGATTAATGGCAATGGAAAAGCATTTGAAGTTGTTTTTGGATAGCAAAATGGCAGTTGCCCCAAGGCAACTGTTCCAGATCAAAACCTATGCTGATCTGAAACAATGGATTCATATTCGGAGCAGAGGACCACGGCTGAGGAACTGATCACATAAACGTCTGTAGCAGAAGTCCTACTGAAATTCACAACACAGTCTGTATGAATGCAGGCCAGATTCTAGCATGGTGCTACGCTTCAATTAACATAGCCCAAATGTCACAGCTGAGCTCCGGCTAAAATAATTTAAACTCTCTAGGCAATAAGCTTACAGAATCTTCAACTATGGTATTTTTCTCTCAGCAAGCCTGATCTTGGAGGCAACCCTTCTAGATATTGCCTAGCTAAATATTTGTTTTTTTTCATCTGATGATTCCTCTGGATACTGAAAATGCTCAATATGTATTACAGAGAAAGCAGAATTACTTTAAAATCCAGCTCTGACATTTGGGATATATTAAATCTAGCTTAGTGCCATGCTAGAACTAAGTCTGCATTTACACTGATGGTATTGTGTGCTAGTCACGTAAATCGCAGAGCTCACTGTACGCATCAGTTGTCTTAAGAGGTATTCACAGCACTTACATAAGCAATGTATTGAACATTGTGAAGCGGTAGAGAATAAAAATCCTGCTTATCAGTATGATGTCCACAATTCATTTCAAAAATACTTTATTTGTAGGTCAAAATAGAAATAGAAAAACTTGTCAAGGATTGGAAGATATAGCTTGTTAAGGTATCTTTTGGGGAAGAGATGGAGCGGAATAAATTCACTTCACTTGTAAAGTTGAGATTCTTCACATCCGTACATCAGTTAATGTCTGTTTCTGAGCCACTAAAAACATTCTCCATCTCTGTCCTCCTCAATAATCTATTGTGCATAGTCTTATAAGCAGTGATTATTTCTCTGTCAGAAACCTGCTGGTTTGTGCTAAACAATGGTTTGGCTCAGTGCTACATGTGAATTGTCAGTTTATCTGAACCTTTAACCATAGTTAAACTTAAAGAAGCTAGTTTCATAACCCATGGTTTGAAGCTGGCTTGTTTCAAACAAATCATAGCTAAGATTAAACAGTTTGTCCAAGCTGTATCAATAAGGTCTGCATAAATAAAAATGGAAGTGAACTCCTCATGGCTGCACTGGACAAGCATGAGAGGAAGGAGAATGCAGATCCATTGCTTGCAGAGGCTTGTTCCTGTCATGGTAAACCATGGCTGATCATGATGTATAAATGCAGCTAGAAACACCATGACCACAGCATTACTCACAAGAATGTGTGCATTTAGCAGGTATGGGGATCCTGTGGCCCTCTAGATGTTGTTGGACTTCAACTCTCATCAGCCCCAGTCATGGTCAGGGATGGTGGAAACATCAAATAGATGTTTTGCTGCCATATTATAATAACTTAAGGTAACAATCCTATAGATAGCTCTGTGTTGCAAGCTGACCTCAAGAGCAGATGCTAAAGCAGTTGTGGAGAACCTTTAGCTTGTGGTGCTGATTAGGTGTCAGCCCTAGGTGTTTGACCCACTAGGCAGTTTTGTGAGACCCAAACCCATCTTTCTCATACCTGATATCAAACAACGTCAAGCGTGGGAAAGTTCAAGCCGCAGTCACTAAGGAAGACCCGGAAGTATTTCTAATTCTTCAAGCTGCAAATGCTGTGGCTTGAACTTAATCACTTGACATCATGTGAAGCCCAGCTTAAAAAAGAGCCATTCATTAGCATTCTTTGGGTATAGTCCCAAAAAAATAATAATTCCCCACATTCTGCCAGCTTGCCAACAAGAATATCATGGGTGACCTTGTCAAAAGCCTTGCTAAAATCAAGATATAATACATCTCCTTGACCAGGCTAATTAACTTTATCAAAACGCTAAGTGCCTTTTATTTGTAATCCCAGCATCTTCACCCTGCAAAACTAACAATCAAAAGGTATACTACTGACTGCTTAACAGTGTGTTCTAGATTGAGTGATCAGCAGTTACCTTGATTCTCTTACCTGCAGCCTTATGAAGATGGGGAAACATTTGCTTCCCTCCAGTCTTGTGGCACTTCACCTATTCTCCAAGAATTTTCATAAATGTTAGATCTGGGGCTCATTCACACTTACCTTTTGCCTCACCCTTTCTAGGCACAGATCCATGCTTTCCTGGTATGTGCAGAGCACTTTCAAGCTTTTTTTTGCTCCAGTGCTTTCCCCACAAAACTCTGTTATTTACTGCTGAATCAAAGCAAATGACAGTCTGCAGAAAATACAATTATTTGTTTGTTCTGATTCACTGTTAAAGAACATGTTTTGTGGTGAAAGTGCTGGGGCAAACCAACCAACCAACCAACCAATTTTTGGACGCAGACTAGGAAAGCACAGATCTGTGCCTAGAAAATGCATGGCAAAAGTGGCTGAGCCCAGAATAGCTGAAATCACACCTGCCAGTTTCTTTACTAGCTCTGCCATTTTGCATTTTTTAATTGTTGTAACCCACCCTGGGACCTAATGGTAAAAGGTAGGTAAGCAATCAAAATACTAACAACAATAATTCCATTCCAAGGTTTCATCATCCAAGAAATTATGAAGCATATTTGTATGTTTAGGGCACAATTAATTTCAACCCACACATGAGTGCATTAATCTCATGGTCCTGTCTTAGTCACTTGGCTTTAGAGAAATAGGGAAAAGAATGACCAGTCCTAGATTGTTGTGATGGTGAAACACAGTGAAGTGTATTGTACACATGAATATTGTATATTGTGTATTTTATTTGTGCATTTTTGTACTATTCTTTTCTGTAGAAAAGATCTCCAGGATAGCTAACAATAATAATAATAGAACAAAAATTAAGAACCAAGCAAAAATAAATAAATAAATAAATGCAAATGCTATATATTATACATATATATGCCTGTGCCTTAAACATAGCAGCAAGTTTCAAATCATCAGCACTCCACAGCATGTATGATAACCTTTAGGCTCCTGATTATACGTCAAGGAGAGAGACAGCATAGAAGAAAAACAAAACAAACACCAGAAGCAACACAATGGAATTTGGCATAATCAGTGATTTACCTTGAGAACCTTATGACTAAAAACCACCCTATTACAATTTAAAATATAAACAAATTATTAAGCATTGGAACTGACCACCTTGGGGAATAGGAGGAGAAAGAAGTTACTCTGGCCTAACCTCTTGCATTAAATAGAACATTCACGCAAATCAGATGGGGTAGTGGAATGAACTCTGACACTAAACAGCAATCTGAAACAAAAACATTCTTAATGTTAACAGAACAAAGGAGGCCTTACAGAAGCTCTGTCACTGATTTCATTGGAAGCTGCTGGCTAGACAACAAGATTCCTGGGAATGAAGTAAGGGCATCAGATTACTGCCATCACTGACTTGCTTTGTGTTATAGCAGTGTGCACTATGGATATTAGAACAGAGTGTATTCTGATTTAGCTGGTACTGGCAGCCATACAGTTGAGATATGTAACAATCCAGTTCTGCCAGATTTTCAGGATAAATATATAAGGTAAACCTGAGACAGAATCATACAATTGTAGGGATGGAAGGGACCCCAAATGCCATCTAGTACAGCCCCTGCAGGGCAGGAATACTAACATTTAGTTAGAAGTTAGAATATAGACTATAAATGTTTTACACCCAACCCAGAAACACAGTTGGATGATAAATGTACATGAGGCATAAGTAAGTCAGCTGGTGATAGCAGCAGAAAGATGGGTTACTTGTTTGGAGGTTCTAGCAGGGGAGTGCAGCTATCGTATACCCTTGACCGAAGAACAGTACTCTCCTATCTGGGATGGTCGTCCTCTTCCACCGAGCACACAGCTTTGGGAGGGATGCACATGGAGCCTAGCCAGCCGGATCAGCCGAATCAACCCTGGCGATCGATGGGGTGACAGATGTCGCAGCCAGGTCGCCCTCACATCCAGATGGGTTACTGTATCAGTTGCCAGTGGGCTATATTCCTGCTGAATGCTGATAAGTGAATTTCATTCATTTCCTTATTTAGACAGACTTCTCTGCTGACCCACCAGAGAGCAGCAATGTACACATAAGCTGTTCCATTTGTGGGAGGCGTATGAACTCCTTAGCTTGTAGCTAAGCATTTGATATTTCAGTACCAGAAGACAGAAACCCTTCCAATGGCATACCAATGGACTGAAGATGTACAGGGTACCTTGGGTTAAGTACTTAATTCATTCCGGATGTCCATTCTTCAGTTTCAGTTTCTTCTGAAACTGTTCTTAACCTGAAACACCACTTTAGCTAATGGGGCCTCCTGCCACCGCAGCACGATTTCTGTTCTCATCCTGAAGCAAAGTTCTTAACCCGAGGTACTATTTATGGGTTAGTGGAGTCTGTAACCTGAAGGATATGTAACCCGAGGCACCACTGTATTGGTTTTGTCAGTTAAAAGGGGGGGGGGTAGAAGCACCTCTGGACACAGGTGGTGGAGATTACAGAACAAATACACCATTTATTCCTGAACATCTGCATCACAGATAGCCAGGGTGGTGTCATCCAGATGCTGCTGCACTCCAAATCTCATCTGCCATAGCCAGCAAGACCAATGGCCAGGGGTGATGGGAGTTCCATACAGTAATACCTGGAGGATGCCACATTGGCTACTCCTTTGGGATGGGAAACCTGAGGTCTTCTTCCCTATAATTGCCTTACTTCAATATATTGAAAGTTTATTGAGAGTTTACGGTAGTTGGGAAATTTCTTTACGGGGGTTGGGGTGAGAAACAGATGAAATAGAGGGATGTTTATCATTGCTTTCAAAAAATAAAATGTTAAACATAAATACCTAGTATATACAAATATCTAGTTAATTCTTTTGCAGAGTTTTGCAAAGCCTTTTATTGCAGTCATGTAATAATTAACCTTATTTGCAGTTTGTGCAGGAACCAGAAGGAAAATTAAACTCACCATCAAAATAAGAGTCCAGCTGTATTTATTAAGGGAGTTTCTAAGGTTGTCACTGGTGCAAATGTATGTTCACAGAAGCCTGAGAGCTTTGCTGTCTTCACTTTTCAAACACACACACCTTGCTTTGTTTGCCATACATGTGCTCACTGCAGCCACAGAAACTTTACCAAAGAGGGGATTGGAAGGGGATAAATGCCAGGAAGATACCGGTATATCTCATTGCACAATAGTTAAACAATGTTTCTGTGTGAGAATGGCTTTAATTAGCAGGAAGTTTGATAGGTTTTGAGTGATATTCAGCTAAAACATTCTCAGATTAGCAAATATGTTGTGTTTAGTGGATTTACTTTCAATATGGCTAACACTGGAGATCACCCAGTGTTCTTTTGTATGACCACATGTGTTCATCTTTTATTTTAATTAGCATGGGAATTAAACACTCCTTACTTGGAATTTTAGGCTGCTATTTCTAGAATTATCAGTATCCCATTAAACAGCTATTTGCTTTGATTCTGCTGTATGCTAATCCAGAGTTCACTTTTTCTAACATGATCTTTTTTGTGATAAAGCACGATGGTGCTCTTAATGCATCTGTCAAACAAGTAACAACCTATTGCTGTTTGTATTTCATCCACACTGGAGTGCTGTCTAATCCCATTGAATCAATGCAGCTATCAGCATAGCAAAAGTGGAAATCAGTAATAATAATAATAATAATAATGCACACACATATTCTGATTGCACAGTGTAATTATGGTAATATGTTATTTTATACAGGATGCTTCCATAACTACATTGACTATTACTGGCCCATGTCTTAAAAGCGCTGTGTAAATCGGCAGGATGGAGGTGCCAATTGTTAAGGATGAGTTTGCATAATAAATGTGTTTGCCTTCTGTAGCTGTTTCACTGGCTATTTTCATATTTTCAGCTGTGAACAACAACAACAACAACAACTACAACAACATCATCATTTGTGGTACTTATGAGGCAAATTGGCTTCCTATAAGATAAACCATGGGTAGGCAAACTAAGGCCTGGGGGCTGGATCTGGCCCAATCACCTTCTAAATCTGGCCCGTGGATGGTCCGGGAATCAGCATGTTTTTATATGAGTAGAATGTGTACTTTTATTTAAAATGCATCTCTGAGTTATTTGTGGGGCATAGGAATCTGTTCATTTCCCTCCCTCCCCCCCCCAAAAAAATATATAGTCCAGCCCCCCACAAGGTCTGAGGGACAGTGGACCAGCCCCCTGCTGAAAAAGTTTGCTGACCCCTGAGATAAACAAACAAACTTGGAACTTTGCAACTATGTAAATATAGTCAAAGTTCCAAGTTTGTTTGTTTATCTCATGGGAAGCCAATTAAAGACACTGGGTCTTTAATAAGCAGCCTTCAAGACCATTTATGCAACAAGAAAAAGAAAATTGTGCTCCTATGTTTTTATGTACATTATTTACGTATTAAGTACTGCAAATTGCTGTAACAGTCACTTGCTTTCTTAGTTAAATTTATCACCCATTTCTTAAGTTCGAAAATGTAGTTAGTGGCAAGTGGCAAGTACCATCTACCATACGGAGAGCAGGAGTGTATCTTTTGATCAGTGCACAAAACAGATTAGGGATTTCATTTATTTATTTAAGGTAGATCACTCAAAAAGGTTTACAAAAGATTATTACAACAAGTATTGATTCTGTTGAACTATGTCTCACATCACTGTCCACCAGTTTCTCTGGCTAAGCTGATGGAGGTGCTTTCTGGATTGGTGTTGAAAATTTCCAGTATGACTATTATGGAGAAACTCACCATCCATAATCAAGACCACCACTTCCAGGATGACTCAAGACTTCATAGCTGTCATGACATATTCTTGATCTGTGTTTTTTTCCCCTACCAGGCAAGAAGATGATGGTTTGGTTTTTTTAAAATGTCATGGTTGGATCACTTCTTGTTCAAGTTTGGGTCTATAGTAACTATTCTACTCTGCAGGGCTGGAAGACATTGAAGAGATTTTTTGTTGGTAAGGCTTATTAAGCGCCTGTCAGATCCCTAGTCACTATGTGAATTGCAAGGATGACCCTCATAGTTGACATGATCATTCCTAAGCATCCTTTTCCGCTGAGAATAGTCCATCTGGCTCCTTCTGAGCTGAGGAAAATACAGGAAGTTGACAGACTGCTAGAGTGGAAGTGACGAAAGTCTTGTGGAGAGTCTGTCTGCACAAATAAGAGCTCATTACAGAGTCTATGCTGCAGCAATGAGTGGTGAAGAATAAAATTTCCTCTGCTAACATTCTTACAATATTGTCCAGTGAACTTTTTAAAAGTGGTTGGGGTGTTTTTAATTATGACCCAGTGGGACAGGGAGGGGGGACTTGTGGCCCTCTAGATGTTGTTTGGTTCTCATCAGCTTCAAGCCGATTAACCAGCTAGTCAGGGATAATAGGAGTTTTAGTCCAAGAACAGCTAGAGGATCGCAGGCTTCCTATCTCTGAAGTAGGTGATGTGATGGAAGCTTTGGTAGCATGTTGTACATGTTAGCATGACACTTTGATTACGAAATCCACATTATATGAATAGCATATGCTGTGCATTTCCTTTGTTATGTAGATGTACTTGTTGTGCTCTTTGGGTAATGAAGTTGCCCCCCCCCCGAAAATAAAAAAGTTAATGATCAGCTCTTTATTACTCTGGTGATGCAGCTCCTTTCTACTCCAGTGGTGCCCTAGTTTCCAGGAGATCATAGATTCTACTCATCTCTGAATATAATGACATTCATATCATAACCAAAACAATACTGTAGTCCCCAGAAAACACCCCATTATAAATGTGGTGGAACAATAAAGCCTAGTGACCTCTGGACAGCCAATATTCAAATAGTGAAAATGTCACCTTGAACACCGAATTTAAAACAGACATATCCCTTTGTTTAACAATTTTGACCCCCTTAATGAGAAAGAATTCAAACCAGCCAAAGAGACTGATCAATGCGCTGAGCATTGTACTCACTCATATCCCTTTGACTTTAACAGGATTCTGAATGAAATAGACAGTTTGTCAAAGCTTAAAATGAGGGTTGGAATTTAAAATAAAAACTTACAAAAGAAGGAAGAGGAATGTGGGCCTGAGTTGCACAGCTACAAAATATCTAGCAAGCAGTCAGTTTTATTTATGAAAATGTGCACTTCAACCAGCAAATTCCTAGACTTCTATAATGTGAACATGTTTTCTGTTTTTGTTTGTTCTGCTGTTGCAGCTCAAATCAATCTAATTTTGTCCTGACATATGCATGACCAACTTCCACAGAAATCAATGGAAACTGCACAAATATACTTGAGGGCACAGCAGTCTCTCACAGTCCTGTAACACAGTGGTTTAGTTCTGGATGGCAAATGGAAGAGGTGGAAGGAATAAATAGCAGTAAATATCCAAATAGCTAAGCTCTCTCAGTCAAAAGTGTGAGCTTACCATTCCCTCCCCCCCACCCTGTTATCAACAGTACCTTCTGTTTTCAATATCTTTATATACAATTTTGGAGATGAGATTAATCAGCCGTTTTCACTTACATTAAAGGAACCAGGGCAGTACAAAGTCAATGACCTGATTCTGTAAACTCTATGAACTGAGATGTGACTGAAAAGTCAGACTAAAAATAAAACAAAAGGTGCTTGCACTTTACATCGCATTTCTGTTTTATTCAGAAACTCTATTGCTTAGGCTTATGGTACCAATGTATTATTCTCCATTAAGTATGCCACTGTTATTCCTGTTGAAGAAAAGGGAACTAATTTTACCCAAGGTCAGCCAGTTCGACTGTAACTGTTCTAGGACTGGAATGAAATTCTACCATTTTTCCACTGGATCTTACTGGCAAACAGGCAGCAATCAATAGAACCACAAATTCAGTTCAATTATACAGCATGCAGCTCAATCAAATGAGTTTACACTGGTTAAGTACATGACCCTACCTGGTCTGAGCTACTCATGTACTTGTTATAGCAGATTCGGCTATTGCAATGCTATCTACCTAGGGCTGCCTTTAAAGGCCAGTTAGAAATTGCAGTTGGTACAAAATGCAGCTACTAGGATACATCAATTGCACTGGTTGTCAAACAGTTTTCTGACTCATTCAATATGTCCATATTAAAATAAACAAGCAGTAGTTAAAGGAATTCTAGCTCAGCTTTTAGGGGATATTACACCTAAAAGTAAGTTACAACAAATCAATAAAATAAAGCATTTGCTCTCAGTCCCACCAATCAAAGTGGGTAAACTTTGGCATTTTCATATCTTACAAGCATGTGCTCAAAGGTTCTATCAGCTTGGTACAAAAGCAAGCGAACTTATATTAATACCATCGGCATCAGCTGAATCCTATTCCTAAACACAAAATTCATATTGCATCTATAATAAGTAAAGCATTTTAAAGATTTGCTAGGCACTAGTCTTACAAGTGCCCAGTTTAGTTCTTGCGTAAAGTGAGACTCGTAGCGTCAGCTTAATCCAGAGTGGAAAGTTGTCTGCCCTGCACATAATTCCACACGGTTGGCAGGGTTGGTTGCTAATGTTTATTGGTGACTGAATCTCAAGTAGAATGCTCGTTACAAATCTAAGTTCACAAACAGAAATTTGTTATCAAGCAACACCATTTTAAATCTTGCTAGCTCTTTAAAATTAACAAACTATCCTGAAATTGAGGGAACAGATGATTTTTCTTAAGACTTGGGTGCACTGTTGCCAAAACCTGCAATATAGTTACATGGCAGCTAGGAAGTAGAGGTACGTCTGCTACTATGACTACAGCTTGTTATAATCTGCAAGTGGCTTAGAAATCAGGTGTGCCAAAATGCAGGTAGATCAGCAGTTAAATTGCCCAGTCCTTTTTACAAACCTCCTTCAAACAATCAGCGTCAATGCTATTGCCCAAGGCAACTGAAAATACAGTTTTTGATACGTCTGCAATTTTAGCACACCACATTTGAGAATGGAGGGCCAAATAATTGCAGGCACTTCATTTCAATGGCTCCACTCCTACCTGAATGATAGTTTCCAGATGATGGTGCTGCATGACAGCTGCTCTGCCTGATGGCATTAATGCTGCGAGGTTCAGCAGGTTTCCACCTTGGCTCCCCTGCTGTTTAACAGCTACATAAAACCACTGGGAGAGGTCGTTTGGGGATTTGAAGTTCCATCAGTATGCTGATGATATTTAGCTCTATTTCTCATTTACATCAAATTCAAGTGAGGAAGATGTTCTGAACAGGTGTCTAAGTCAGTAAAGTTCTGAAAGAGGGCCAACAAACTGAAGCTCACTCCACACAAGACTGATGTATAGTTGGCTGGTAATGGAGTTGACCAGAAAATCGGAGTTCAGGTCCATAACTTTGATTCTGCTTTGCAGCTGACATTCCGAGCATTGGAACCAGTTTGGGCTCATACGTTAACTGCAACTGCTAACGTAATTAACTGAAACATGTAGAAATGAGTACATTTTGTCTGTTCTGACTAACAGCTTGCTTTCAAGAAGAAAGTATAAGGTTGCACTAATACAAGGATTACCACTAGCACAACATAAATTCCTGTACCGCCCCCAAATCTATTTTGGAGGGTTGAAGGAACCCCCAGAACAGATTTAAGGGACATACGTAGGAGGAGATAGGGAGATGTTTCAATTGTGCAAGAAGAAAGCCTTGCGCTGATGCAATGATCTACTTAACACCACATTGAATACAACCCATTTGTTTTAATTATGAGAACCACAAATGGGCAATAGTGGAGAGGCAGAAGCCTTTCAGTTTTTGTTGAACTCCTACCCCCAACAACCCCAGTCAGAACTGCCAATTTTAGGGGATGAGGGGATTCATTTGGAAGCTCACAATTTAGACACACCTGGTCTAAGACATGTACATTTGACAGATGTCTTGCTTCAATATGCACCTGCTGTGCTAGAGGACTGACTCATGGTGCTCCCACCCTATCTGATTACTTGGCTCCATGTGTCATGGACTGGCTAGAGTGGTGCTGGCAGGTACTAGTTGGAGAACCCCAAATGGAAGAAGGCTCAGAGCCAGGGGATTGGGGGTGGGATGACAATGAGTGGTCAGAGGGAGCAGACTGGGAGGAGCTGTTGGAAGCTGAAAAGGTAACGGGGTTTATTGAGCAGGAAGACTCTGTGGCAGAAAGCAGTCAAGAATCAGAGACAGAAGAGTAGGCTTGAGAGGAGGGGGCCCAAGAGGCAGAGAAGAGTCAGGCTGGTGAAGAAGTCAGGCTGTTTCCTGCAGTGACCAGCTCCCCTCCCCCCCGGTCTACTAGAACCCAAAGAGGTATGAAGAGGGTGGAGCAAAGACAAGCAAGATGGAGGAGTCTCAGATTGCTTGGGAAGGAACCAGGGGTAGAGTCTTAAAGAGCACTGGGAAGCAAGAGCTACTGGGCAGAGTTGCTGTGCTCACTAGACCTGGCCTCCTGAGCTGTTTGTTTTTTTGACTAAAGAGTTAACAACTGACACCATGTGAGTTATTACTGACCTCATCCTGGCTCCTGTCGTTGACACCATGCCTGATGACTTTCAGTATTCAGTAAAAAAAGTATTTGTTTCCTCAGGGATTTTGTTTGGCCTTTAAGGGGTTTTAAATGTCTCAAGCATTATATTGCTTTAAACCATTGTTACTGGTTTTAAAATATGTTAGTTGCCTTAGGAATTTTATATTAAAAGCTGTGTAGGGGGATGCTTAAAATAAATATGGCTTGATTCAAACCCATTTTCTTTTCATTTTAGCCAACCATCATGGTTAAGGGCTAAATGCATTTGTTCAGATTTCACTAATCTGGTGCATCAGCATGTGCCCGCTGGGGCTGATGGGTGTTGTAGTCTAAAACATCTGCAGGGCACCAGGTTACCAAAGGCTGAACTAGTTATTAATTGCCTAATATAGGATCTGTACAAAAGTGAAGGACCAAGGCCTCTTTTCTAAAAATGAAAAAAGTTGGCAAACTTACATTTATTTACTTACAAAACTATTTCCATACCCCCTTCACTCCAGACAATACCAACATAATTTACAACCAAAACAATATATGAAATATTGTTATATAACAAACCATCAAACACATCCATAAAAACATGCTAGTAAAATATTAACATTGGGGAGCTAAAACTGGCACTAATGCCTAATCACCAAAGGGAGATCATTCCATAAAGAAGGAGGGAGGGAGCAGTAGTACGGTAAGTAGGGTGTGCCTCAAGAGGAGACCTCAGCAGGTAGCAAGAGAGGATGGTTTCTGTGGCTCTGCAAGTTCCAAGCTAAAAGGAATTGCTAAGCAGTGAGTGCTCACTGGAAGGACAGATCGTGAAGCTGAGGCTCCAATACTTTGGCCACCTCATGAGAAGAGAAGACTCCCTGGAAAAGACCCTGATGTTGGGAAAGATGGAGGGCACAAGAAGAAGGGGACGACAGAGGATGAGATGGTTGGACAGTGTTCTCGAAGCTACAAACATGAGTCTGACCAAACTGCAGGAGGCAGTGGAAGACAGAAGTGCCTGGCGTGCTCTGGTCCATGGGGTCACGAAGAGTCGGACACGACTAAACAACAACAACAACAAGCAAGGTCCAAGGGTAGCTCCAAGCTTCCCCTCCTAGGTGGATTTCAACAATAATGAATTCAGCCGGTAGTGTTTCAGCTGCTGAAATCTCATAATCCCCCTAATTGTAGTATTCAACAGGAGACTAGTTCAGCCCTTCAATCTTCTCTCCTTCACAAAGAGAAAAACACCAGCTCTCTGAGCCTTGCTCTCCAGGGGTCAGTTATGTTTGGGGCAAACTAGCACCAGCACTCCTACTGAGTGAGAAGGCTCTAGCTGACAAGGAGACAGAAGTGGCCTAGTCATATTTCTGCTCATTACTTTATACAGTGGTACCTCGGGTTAAGTACTTAATTCATTCCGGAGGTCCGCTCTTAACCTGAAACTGTTCTTAACCTGAAGCACCACTTAAGCTAATGGGGCCTGCTGCCGCCACCGCGCCGCCGGAGCACAATTTCTGTTCTTATCCTGAAGCAAAGTTCTTAACCTGAAGCACTATTTCTGGGTTAGCGGAGTCTGTAACCTGAAGCGTATGTAACCTGAAGCGTATGTAACCCAAGGTACCACTGTACCTACTACAGTTACATTAAAACACAAAAGTGCAACTCTATCCAACATGCAAATGAGTGTAATGTGCTGGGTTCAGACAATATGTTTTCTCTGCACTTTCTGCTTCCACTGCCTGGTGGGGTATTTTTCTCTTTCTCCAGCCTTACAGGTACGTGCCACCACAGAGGATTTTTTTAATGATAGCCAGTGTCCATGGTTTACTACCTCTGAAATAAAAAGTGCACATTTATTTAAAATCTTAGATGTTAAAGAGCCATAAAACATGCAGAAATTATATATATATAAATTAAGGAATACTAATATACTAACCATAATTTAGGGTATTTTTATCCTGCTCTAAGGATATTTAAGAGTAAAAAAAAAGAGATGTTTTAAAAATACCTTTCTGGACAGAAGTACTGAATACTACATGAATATGTACAGGTTATGATCTCCCAAGAAACCCTAAAACAACTCTCCTTTTGATGCTTCATCCTTAAGTCATTAATACTGATTTACAACTGATTGCTACTGCTAACAACAGCAAAACAGTATATTGCACAAAAAGGGGACAAACAAAGATCCCACTACCTTAACTGATTGCTAAAGGAAAACTTGGCGAACTATTTTAATGATAAAAATTACATATAAAAGAAATGCAATACTTAATTATCAAGAGAGGTGGGGCTTGTTTTTACATTTCTGGAATGGCAAAATAAATGACGATTCCCCCCCTCCTTTTAACTCATTCACGGTATTATAGAGTTTTGTTTTGCTGTCTCTCTCCCTTCTTCATATGCCATTTCCTTTCCTCCCTCTCTCCCCACCCCTTTTTGGCATGAGAAGCAAGGATGCAAACATCCTTGTATAATGGTGTTTGCTACATATTGTCACAAAACATAATAGCAATTTATAATAAAACTAAACACCTTCTTAAAATGCCTGTTGGAAGAAGAAAGTCTTAGTCATGCACCTGAAGTTCAGCAGAGAGGGTGCCTGTCTCCCCTCAGCTGGAAGAGAGTTCTATAGCTTGCGCCCACTACACTGAATAGACAGCTTCTTGCAGTTATGAGTCATGTATCTGAGCCATGGGGGACTGCTAACCAAGATCCCTCCTCCCCCCAAAAAATCAGTGATCAGACCAGGATATAAGGGATCAGGTGATCCTTAATATATCCTGTTTTTACCACTAAATATTTCATCCTGGTTCACTTTTTACATATACTAATTGTCTTAGCTATAAGGTAAAAAGTAAAGGTAAAGGACGCCTGGATGGTTAAGTCCAGTCAAAGGTGACTATGGGGTGCGGCGCTCATCTCGCTTCAGTCTGAGGGAGCCAGCGTTTGTCCACAGACAGCTTTCCAGGTCATGTGGAAGCGTGACTAAATCACTTCTGGTGCAACAGGACACCGTGACGAGTGCCAGAGCACACGGAAACGCTGTTTACCTTCCCGCTGAAGTGGCACCTATTTATCTACTTGAACTGGTATGCTTTTTTTTTTTTTTAACTGCTAGGATGGCAGATGCCCTGACAGAGCAATGGGAGGTCACCCCATTGCACAGATTCCGAAGCGCCAACATTCTGATCGGCAAGCCCACGAGGCTCAGTGGTTTGGACGTGGGCGGTGCTGTGGTCTCCCTTAGCTATATGGTAGCAAGATCTACATCAACTTGCTGCAGGGTCTCGAAGTTACAGATATTATATATTCTCTGTGCAAAAATATTATATACTAGCTGATTAGAATCTACTGCCACGTAAGTTGTAAACTGATGACTTCACATGTCATGTTCATGGGGCAAATCTGCACACTATATCTTATAGATGTACACCTAAGATATTTTTACGTTTCTACCTAATTATGTTCTGTGTGAACAAGGCAAACACTTGCTATATAAGTGCAGTTGTCAGAGACCTGTGACTGGCTGCAGCTTCCTGTTGAGTGTTCACTCTGTGGCAATCTTGGACTTCTGCTTAATATGTGAGCTGGCACCAAGACCTAACAGAGCAGTAAGA
Source organism: Podarcis tiliguerta (assembly GCF_965153285.1). Lineage (NCBI taxonomy): Eukaryota > Metazoa > Chordata > Lepidosauria > Squamata > Lacertidae > Podarcis > Podarcis tiliguerta. The sequence goes on along the minus strand of NC_139540.1, from coordinate 31,571,096 downwards.
ATCTTTGCACTGCCACAAGACTGTGAACACACAGCTCACATATCCCCAACTGCAAAGAACTGGGCGTCTTTCTCCGTCATTAATGTCACTCCATCTCCTGGTCTCTGTGTGAGCAAGAACTGTTATTGCAAGGCTAGAATATCCATGCCGATGACAGTTACAGAAATAAAAATAATTATTGCATAAAACACCCTTCATCCTCCACTGTTACCCCTAGTGAATTGGGTTCAGAATGTCTTCTGTCTGGCTGTACTCTACACCTGCCTGCATATGCAATACTCCAATCAGTGAAAGATTTTTATTTTTTTAATCCTGTTAAACCCCAGTATTTAATTTCATATTGTAGTCATGTTTCAAACTTACTTGGACTTTACAGGGCCAAGATGCCCAGTAAAGTTATTTTTACCAGCTTGTGTAATATGCCTATCACTGTAATACTCAGCAAATACGTAATGAAGGAGACAAGAGCTGAAAGTATACACGTTTACATTCCAAAATCTGCAAAGCCATAATGCAAGGCCTGCAAACCTTTTATCCTCCTTGACCATTGGCAAGGGCTGAGGAGTGTTCCTACACAGAGCATTTGAAGGGCGCCATACTGGTAACCCCTGAACTAATGCATATTCATAGGCTATGGAAAAGTGCCCTAGTATTACTTTTTTAATGAAGCAATTGATTACTTCTTATCTTCCTATTACTAAGATTATTACTCTTACTAACACCTTCACCCACTTGCCCCTTTACCCAGTCAGAAACAAACTCTCCCCATGCTGCTTTTCCAGACATAATAGAAAAGTGACAGATATAAAAGCAGCTTCCAAATCTTTTCTTCCACAAGCAATTTCAAGCAAAACAACAGCTAGATATGAAAGGGTTAATCAGACCCCTGCCATTCCTTTGGCCAAACTCTCAGCATACAGCTTTTTAAAACACACACACAGACACCTGTCAAAAACTAGACACAGTGCAACATCTAGTTTGGCCCTCAGTTCAACTTTTCAATAGTCATCTTTAATCATTCTGTTTCAAGTCAACCCATTATTAGCACTAAAGAAGCTGTCTCACACCAGAGGTATGGAATACATTCAAGGATTGCTGCTCCACTGAATACTGCTTCTGCATATCTAGTGTTTTCAAAAGTAAGTCCATAGGGGGACCTTTTATGTCTTTGGGAAGAAGAAACCATCACTCAGTGATAGAGCACATGCTTTGCATACAGAAGTCCACAGTTCCAACTCCTGACCTATCCACTTGAAAGAGATGCATTTGTGGCAGGACTAGCATAGACTAACTGAGACCCAGGAGTGTGGATGTGAGTCAAAGCAGACAGCAGTGGTCTAAATGAATCAATGACCTGATTCAGGACATATAAAACTAATAATGGTTGCATTTGTACACAGAACTAAGATGTAAAAACATGATTTATTAAGCCATACTGTGCCCGCAGCCACACTTTGCTCTTCCCTTCCATGAGCAGGTAAACAAACCTTGCAGAGGGTAGCTTAGTGTAACTTCCAAACCCAGGACTGTGGTTTGCTTTGCCCTAAAAAAACCCATGATTGCTAAGTCTACAACAAACCATGACTTCAAGCTGGCTAGTGATCATAGTTACCACACGTCGGGTTCTGATGCAACCGCAAGCTAGCCTCTTTGTGATTTATTTATCACGAAGGGAGGAGTGAAGTGGGACTGCTCAGGCTACATGGGACAGCACTGAATTCATCCACAGCGCAGCTTGATAAACCACACATTAGTGTTACTTGCAAATGTTGCCTTCATCACAAATCCTTGGTGACAAAAATTTAAAAAACTTTCAACAAAAACTGAATTCCTCTTTTAAAAAATGCAAACTTTACAAAGGCAAATGGAACAACAAGCCATTTTTCAAATTATACATTACTAAGAGAAAACTAAAAAGGTGGTTTGAGCTGTTAATCTGAAGTCTAATAAGATGGTTCCTTGAACACATTTTAGACTAAGCTATTGATGCAACACTTTGCTAGCTGATAATGCTTGCCAAGTTCTTCCTTACTTCTTTAGGGAATCAAGTACCAACATTCCTTGGAGGGCAAATTGCATAATCGTGTACATTTCCTTTCAAGGTGCAGACTTTTAAACCAGAGTTCTATATACACTTGCTTGTTAAGATTTGTTAAAAATTGCTTTTCATCACATTATTCAAATATGAACCTTCTGCCTAGCTCTTACTTTTAAAAAAAAACCCAAACCCATTGCTGCATGTACAGTGAATGTACCACTTAAGATTTATTACCTACAAGCAGGATGATTTACTCTAAATGTCAGGGGTCAATTGTACAAGGTCATTTTTTAAAATAGTGCAATACAAATACATCCTTTCAAATTCAGTTATAGAATATTTTCTTGCTAAGACTGCAATGCAAGTACTCCATAATATTCCCCACCATATAATTTCACATAATATTATGAATATATGTTTTGGATAGTGCAATCCGTATCATTTTCCAGCAATCTATCCTTATCATTCTTGCAAAACGGGTTTTCCTAGAACTCATCAATTCCACGTTCCTAACCAAAGAATTAATTTACAATTGAGAGTACTGTTAGAGCTTTGTAGGATTATGGTTTGAAATGTTTATTTTCCATTAATAGGTTCTACAATCATGGACATATTGTCTTACATAAGGGAATTTGAAAGAGAGAAAAGAATTGGAAAGCTATTGGAAAATGAAATAAATAAATAAAACCAGCAGGTGGCAGCTGCAACTAGCGAGAAGCATGAATTGACCCTCAAAAACAATTTGTATCGTAATAAATACTCGGGAAGCTTTGTATTAATTTGTACACCAATACATTTCTTTTTCATTTTGTATTCCACTATTCAGCATTAATGCTTCCAAAGCAGCTGCTTACAAAATAAAAGATTAAAAACCAGTACAATGTTGCATTTATAGAATACTCATGTAACAAATCAATATGGCTTTCAAGAGATACTTTTGTCAGGTCACATCTATGGCAAACACCTACGTCCCACATACTTCCTGAAACAGCGAAGCAAACCAATCCAAATGTCAAACCAATTCCCCACTACTTTTGTCATGATGGGGTCTCCTTCAGAAGTTATGGGCTTTGCCTATATGGAGAATCCTTAGAGGATGCTATGGTATCTGATCAAGATGAGATACACTTTGCATTCATAGGTGATCACAGGCCAAGTAGCTAGAAATATTTCCAAGAATATTTGAGAATCATTGGATGGGGAATGCACATATGGTTCCTAACTGGATCTCTCCACTCAAGACACCCTAAAATAAATGCTTATAATGCCACAACAATCTAGTTCAAGCCAATAAGCCTGTTTCATTCCAGTGCCTCCTCCTAACTGTGGAACCGAGTTATCTTCCGAGGGTCACACTATGCAATTCCACTGTAAAAAATGTAATTGAAACTTGCACCATTTTGGCCAATATGAATATTAGCTAACAAAATGTTTCTGGTTTGTGTCACTGGAGCAAGGAATAAAATGCTTTGAAATGACTTACCTTGAGGTTGCAATTTCCACTTTAGTTCTTGCCATGGCAGATGCCCGCTGGGCACCCTCGAGGGCACGCTCCACCTTTTCTTTAGTTTTTGTGTTTCTTATGGGTATAAGCTGCTTCCTTATTCCACGGACCAAAACATTGTTTTTATACTTTCCCTCTTCCTTGGTGCCATCTGGAAACATGGTACATCCATATCCATGCCTCTTATTATTTAGCCACTCCCCTTCGTATTTCATACCATTTGAGCGCTCACTTATACCGAATCCGCTGCGCTTGTCATTCTTCCATTCGCCCATGTACGTTTCTGTTGTGGTGGCATCAACGTGGTCTTCCGCTGGGCAGTAATCACAATCCCCATCTCCAAAACTAATGGTAGAATTGGCATCGCTAGAGCTAATCCTACTTATAGCAGCATCGCTCCTGACAGAGCTGCGTTTGCTAGAAATCGACGATTTTGATTCAGATTTTCTAAGTTTTATACTACCGAGAAGGGATCCTCTTCTGAATAAGCCTCCTTTCTTCTTACCACCAATTCCTTCCAGATCACTGTGAAAATTCAACACAAACCCTCCTCTTGTTCCAGCAGGGCTGTCCAAAGTAATATCATGTAGAATAGTGCCATTGCTCTGCTCACTACGCAGTGACGCTAGAGATGTCCGGAGGGGAGAACGGATCACAGTTGCCATGCCATAGGGGACACTTTGCCGCATGCCATAGCCATGCCTCATCCCTCCTGTCCACTGTCCCTGGTATGTACCTTTCCAAAGAAATAAGAAGAAACAAGGAAAATGAATAAACATCTAACGATTTTAGTTTGTCAGCAGTGCTGGAAATTCATCTTGCGTATTTTCATCACTATATAAGCACAGCCTGAAAAGGCTTCTCCCCGCCCCTCCAGTGATTTAAATAGAAAATAACAAAAAGCCTGAACAAATTAGGAATTGATCCATGATCTATATATATCATATACAATGCTTCAAATGCTTATTCTAATGTGACATGGAATCTGCTGATCAAAGTATTTAAAATTATTTCCTATGTGATAAGCACAAAGACAAACCCGAGATAATTCAACTGGTTGGACATTCATTTCAGCATGCCCACCAGAAGATAGTATTCACTTTGTTTTGTCCCCAGTCTGGAACCCTGGGATGGTTTTACCTTGAGTCTACTGGTAGCATCACAGGCTGAACTCTATCGTATAGCGAGGCCTACCAGTTTTCCTGTTCCTGATGAGACATGCCACCAGGTTAGAAATCCACAGGCTACCCTAAATTATCTCACTGGATGTTGGCAAATGATAATGAGGTATCAAATTTATCATAATTGCATCCATTGGGAATGACTCATGTACAAAGGCACCCTTCATAGAACTCAGTGAATGTTGGTCGCAATGTATATGAGCCATTAACTTGTTATGCCCTCACAACAACCCTATTTGGCTATGGGACCACAGCAATAAGCCTTTGCCTGCTGCTTTTTACTGTCAAAGAGCAGGGGCTTATCTCTCATCTTAGCACTGCAGTACTAAGTTCTAAGATCAGAGATAACAGATCTCCACACCTAACACATGGCTTGCCCCAAAGAGCCTCACAGGCCAAATTTGGAGGCCTGGCAGGCCTAATTTGAACCATGGGCCACAGGATCTCCATTGCTGTTAACAGCATCATGGTGTAACGTAAGTAAGTAATTACGTTTACTCAGTGAGCTTCATGTCTGAAGCTTCATTCCCAAGGCCATTGAGTAAGCTTCTTGCAATGCTTTTAAATTCAACTACAGTAATTTAAAGCACTGGGATTTAAGTTAGTTGCAACTAACTAACATGTTCTATTGCCTTCAATGATATGTGGAAGACAATGCTGAACTTGTTCACTCGGGTCCATCGATTTTAAAAGAGATTTACTCTCATGTGAGCATGCATACAATTGCAGCCTTACTCATCCCAAACTTTCGATAATTTGGGGATAACATGTATTGTTGGACACTTCCTTGGAGCAATGAAGCCTCTCTGCCTGTGATTTTGCGTGGTCATACAATTAGCTTATGCATATCTTGACGTACATTTTTTACATATGGTTTCCTATTTCATTTTCTGTTGACAGTGCTGATTTATCATTCCCATTTTTTTAAAACAATCAATCAATGCAACAAAATTTATCAAAAAAGTTTCAGCCTGGATTTAAAATGTTTTTGCTATACATTTTTGTATTTCATTTCTTTAAGTTATTACTTAATATACAGCATGCTCTAGGATTACAGCACACATATTTTATTGCATATCTTAGGTGCAGAAAAAAATAAAATTTGTGTCACCTGAAAAGTATTTTAAGAAACATTCCAGTACCCAGATCTGAACACTCCTGGCCAATTATGAATCATACTCAAAGCAGACACACTGAAATAACTAACAATGCAAATAAGTCAATTGTTTTCAATATCCATACCTTAGTTGTATACAACCCATAGTTTAAAGATTATAATATATATAGTGTATAAAATATATGAACTACAAATATTAAAACAAGCAAGATGCAGATTAGGGTTCTCTTTTGTTTAAAACAATGTCAACAAACTACAAAAACCGATTTGAAATAAACATTTGATGTTTTAGCAAATGTATTCCTTTGGAATAAAATATTTATCTTTCATAGTTAATATTTACTTTTTATTCTCACATATTGTTCTTCCAACAGCTGAGAAAAAGCGGCCACCCACAAACATGACAGAAAGGCATGTTTGGTACTTCTTATTAATGACGTCTAACACACGAACCTTAGATTTTAAAGCACACAACATCCCACCCCCCAGATCACTATACAATCCAGCCTTGCAAATAAAATTGCATGGCCAGTTGGATGAGAATTAGGAATTGGTCTTTTGACAAAAGAACTCTGACGCTGCAGTCCTGCACTGAGAAAACCTTACTTCCAAACTAACTTCCAAGTAAACCTGCACAGAGGACTGTGCCGAACATTTTCCATTAAAAATGTTGCTAGTCTCTATTTAACACAAAGGATATGCTAAAGCACCACTCAGATTTATGCTCTAAATCTAGAGATGTCTGCCAGAAAATTGAGGTTTTGTCTTGCAATGTTAAAATAAAAAGTCATATTTTGAAGCTGGCAATATATGGACTTTTGTTCTTCTACCACCAGCCAAGAGCTAACTCATTCTCTCTAAGTGATGATGAAAACAACCCACACTGGCCAGGTAGGCTAGCTGCATGTGGGAAATGATGTAGAGCAGGGAAATGATGGGCAAGAGCCATATGCCCTTCCCCTGCCTCAGTGGCCACTTTCCTGCTCAAGAAACAGCTTTTTCTTTTCTTTTTTGAAGAAGTTCTGGGGAATGTTGTGTGCGTTAATATGCAATATGCAGTTCACTTCTTTGCTGAATTACGTAAGTCCCACTGTGTGCCAATAAACATGCAGAGAACAGGGCAGTTAGGCCACTGTGGTGTAGTTGTAATCTGGTGAACCGGGTTTGCTTCCCCGCTCCTCCACATGCAGCTGCTGAGTGACCTTGGGCCAGTCACACTTCTTTGAAGTCTCGCAGCCCCACTCAGTGTTTCTTGTGGGGGAGGAAGGGAAAGGAGAATGTTAGCCACTTTGAGACTCCTTCGGGTAGAGATAAAGCGGGATATCAAATCCAAACTCTTCTCTTCTTCTAATACCCTAACTTAGTGGTTCTCAAAGGGTGTGGCAGGAGAGGCTAGCAAATGTGGCAGGAAGATTCAAGGACAATCAAAGAAACATTTGAACATTTCAGTGTAGTGTAGCATAGTATCAAAATAATTATTTTTATTTGTGGAATATGGATAGATAGGTAATTTTTCAAAATGAGAGCATCAAGTGATACATTTGTATACATACTTAAGGTACATGTGTAAGAGGCTTGTTTATAAATATATTTTGGGAATTGTTCATGTTCTTCTGTAGCTAGCTGCATTGTTTTATACTTTCTGGATGTTCCCTGATCATGCTATAAAGCAGTTGTGTTCTAAATCAAGCACTGCTAAGAGTTATTTTCTTTTGTTTTCCAGTGTATTTTTTATCAATCAAAAATGGTGTGGCATGAGGAAATTTTTATTCTGAAACTGTGGCTCATAAAAATAAGTTTCAGAACTGCTGATCTAGCTATACTTCCCTGGAAGCAAGTTCTGTTGAAATCAATGGCAAATTCTATCCAAATGAAGGGCAATTGGATTAGGATATTAAAACACAGACTTTTTTGTGTTGCCGACCACATTTTGCAGAGTAATGTACCACAGCAAACTTCCTACATACTAGTTATGCAGCATTAATTGCTAACACAAGCAAGATAAATATGCCCAAGTTTTATTTACTTTAAATATTATTATCCTGCCTCTCCCATAGCTTGAGGTGGTTGTGTGATTAATGTATGCAGTGCACTGAAATTTAAAATAGATTGATCCAATTATGCATTTGGGCTGGAATAAATCAAAAGCAGCTCAACAGCTTTAGATGAGTTTTGCAATTGTAAATGGCAAGGATCCAGCCTATTTTTGTTTTTTGTACAGTGCTCAATATGACACAAGTACAGTATGTCAGGGAAACAATTTATCTGGACAAGATGTACTCTTAACTGACCTAAACGAACTCCTGTTTCATGCTCCCTGTTATGCTCACTTTGCTGCCAGAAGAAATTAGGAACTTTCCCCCCTAGATGCAAGGCTAGTTCACATTTCAGATATCGATGGTAAAATATGCTGTAAGTGCTTTCAGAACAATAACCATCTTCACTGCTCTCAAAATATGACTATTCGGCCTTGTCAAACTCATCAGTTATGGCTGGTGCACCAACTTCTTTTGATACAGATGCCCTGCTCACAGTTTGCTTCCGTACCCTGGTAAACTTTCAGTTGGACTACTAAAACATGTTGCACATGGGGCTACCTTTGCAGATTTATTGGGAACTTCAGAATTCAGCTGCTAGGCTGCTGACTGTAAACATCTATAGTGATCACATCCCACCAGTAGTTAAAAATCTACACAAGCTGCCAGCCTATTGCCATGTACAATTTGAAGTCCTGGTTACCACCTATGAATCCCTAAATGCCATGGGAACATGGTCTTGTTCCACACAAATATGACTATGCCCTCTATCCTTCATCTGAGGACCTTCTGCCCACTACCCAAGATTAACGGGATGGCAATTGCAGAGAGGAGCCTTTTGGTTTTTGCACCCTGCCTATGGCATGCACTCTCCTGGTGAGCTTGCCTGGCCCCAAGCTACTCCTGTTTGTCATTTCATCACAGTTCTGTTTTGTTTTGGGTTTTATTTGTTTTACAGCAGCTTTTTATTTGATCCTTGCTTTTGTTGAGATTTAATTATTGATTGAACACCCCAGAAGAAATAAGGGAGGGTGGCCTAGAAAAGATACCGTAACTAGTTTGATGCCACTCTGTGGTACCAGCGCTATCTTGACGCAGCTTCTGTTTAAACCAGAATGAGGTTTACCCAGTAGCAGGCTCAGGAGCATGGTGTCAAGGGCTAACACGCTACTGTGTGAATTGGCCATCAGGCACAGAAGAACAAACTGCAAAAAGGTTCTACATTCCAGAAAGGTAAAATATGGGAAGTAGTTCTATCAGCTGGTAAAGAAAAGTAACAATCCTAAAAAACAGTACCGTAACATTTAATCCCTCCCTTGTAAAAGTTAATTTTAAATACCCCATGCATCTGCCTCCTCCAAGAATCCCAAGAACTGTAGTTTGTTCAGACTATTGGAAATTGTAGCACTGTGATTGGTAAACTACAGTTTCCAGGATTCTTTTTTGGGGTGTGTGAGCGTGTGTGCTTTAAACGTGTGGTATACATGCAGCCTCAAACTCATGATGTTGAGCAAGCTAAAAACTGTGTTCAGGGTTTTCAGGAGAGACCTAAGCAACTGTATTGCTCGAAAATGCTGAGGTGGGAAAAGGATGCCTGAAGGCAACCTAGGCAACCATCTAAATTTAAGTCAGGCAGCCCATACTCAGTTCATCCCACAACACCTACTGCAATTATGTGCCCAAGCAGATAACAGGGTGCTTACTCAAAAACGATTTAATGCATATTAGATCCCCCTTAGCAACTTAACATACTGTCACAGCAATCAGAGTGGCAGAAAGGGTGGACTTTCCTCACTCTTTTAATGTCAGCTTATAGGAGAACTGAAGGGAGGATCTAATTCAATTTGGAAATTCCAGAGGAATATCTGTGGTTAGCATGCTGCGGCCAAAACAACAAAGAGCCTTATGGCAGCTTAAAGGCTAACCAATATATTGTGGCATAGGCTTTGGTGGACAACAGCCCACACTCGGATGTATCTGATGAACTGAACTGTGCGATTGTAGGCAAAAAAAGAAAGGGGGGGGGCATTATCTCTTGTCTGCGCTGCAAACCGCCTGTGCAAGACAAGCCGTACAAATGTGCTAATACTCCCTTATCGGCGCCTGTTTCATTCCCAGAAGGCGGAAGATCAACAGCAGCAGCAGGGTGTCAGCCGCCTCTCACTTTTTGCATGAAGCTACAAAGGGCCATCGGCTTCGCGGCGGTTGCCACCTATGCACGGTGGTGGGGTCGATACTTTTTACAGAGAAAACGGGACTCTGAGCAATCCTCGCGGTGAGGAAGGCGAAACTTTTGCAGGCTCTCTTCCTCCTCGTTTGCTCCTCGAACCTAGAGCGCCGCGCGTTTCCTTCCGCAAGCGGGACGCTTCAAAGAATGCACCTGCTACCCGCGTTTGTCAAACCATAAGATCGGAAAAATAAAAAGTGAAAGAGAGCGCGAGCGCACCAACTCGGGAAGCTGCCGAGCGCAGCGCTGCGCTCCGGCGACCGGGGATTGGACACGCGCACGTGTGGAAGCCGGGGCGCGCCATCTCCGCGCGCCCCCTGGCGGCCGCTGCTCGCCCGCCCGCCTCTCGCACTCACCTCCGTCGCCGTAGGTCTCGACGCCGTAGCCGTCCTGCAGCCCGTTGCTCCAGGTGCCCTCGTAGCGGGCCGGGGTGGTGAGGCTCTGGCGCACGCCGTAGCGGCCCTTGAAGCCGTGCGACCACTCGCCGCGGTACATCCACTTGCCCTTCGTCTCCACGCCCAAGCCGTGGCGCTTGCCCTGCGCCCAGTAGCCGTGGTAGGTGTTGCCGCTGGGCCAGGTGTAGGTGCCCACCACCTCGAAGCCGTGCGCCCACGAGCCCGCGTACTCGCCCTGCCCCTTGGGCCCGGTGCAGATGCCGTGCCCGTGGGCCTTGCCCTCCTCCCAGCCGCCGCAGTAGGTGCCGCCATCGTCGAAGTCGAACCTGCCGCCCGTCATTCAGGGGGAGCGGGGCGCGCCCGGGCCGAGCTCGGCTCCTCCGCCGCTGCTGCTGCTGTTCTCGGGGCGCTGCGCTGCGTCCCCTGCCGAGGCTCCCGCGACAAATGCCAGCGCTCCGTCCCAGGCAGCGCTCCTCGGCTCGGCGCTGGCGCCCGCCCTCAGCCGCGCTCCTCCCCTCCGCCGTCCCCTCCTGCCCCACCCAAGCCCGGCCGCCGGCCGGCTCCTGCCCCGGGAGAGGGAAAAAGGCGGGAAGGGGAGGGGGCGAGGCGGGGCAGGTGCCTCAGGCGAGCGAGGCCGGCGCGCAGTTTCCGGAACTCTTGAAGCGGGGGAAAGGAGGTTAAAAAAAACCCCGGTGCGCGCGTGAGGCGGATCCCGCTTGAGGGGGAAAGGGGTGTTGCCGGCGCCTCAGCACAGGGAAAGGTGTGAGGGAGCGACCAGGAGACCATGGGGGGGGGGGGGAGCCATAATACCATACGTTTGAACCACATTTAAAGCACATAACACGCCCCCCCCGCCCAATCCTGCAAAGGAAGCTGTAGCTTTGTGAGGTAAACTAGTAGTTCCCAGGATTCTCTGGAGGCGAGGAGACAGGTGCTTTCAATGTATGGTGGATGCGCATCCTGTGTGGGCTAGGAAGATGCACTTGTGGAAAGTGTTGAACAAGTGTTCAGCACTTAAAAAAACAACAACCTGTGGGTTCGACCCCATAGCTGCTTTGCAATGCCGGGCATGACTCTGTTTGGACTCAGAGCATATCAAGTGCAGTAATAATAAGCTAGGAGCTCTGAGCATGCACAGAGTGCATTCCTTCACCATGCATGCTCTGCAACCTCTCTTCACTCATCTAGACTCAAAAAGGAAAGCTTTCCGTTCAGAAGCTTTTAGGTGCAAGCAAGCTTGATCCTTAGTAGGCTCCTCCCTTCTTCTGAGGGAACTTGTCTGTGTGTGGCTTTTGAAGCAACCTGCTAATTTCAAAAATGACAGGTTTCACGTTGCTTTGAACCCTCCTACTGCTTAATCCCCAGTTGTGTGAAGATAGCTAGTGGTGGGGACTGGTGCTGGAAGTTTGCCAGCCCTGGAGCCAAACTGTCAATGGCCTGGTTTTCCCCTTTATACATTCCAGAGAGATTTCTGTTTATCTTAAACCATCCATTGCCTTTAACCTCTATCAGTAATCACATGCAATCTTCCCAACAAAGGAAGGTGCCCCAGTCGCTGTATCTGATGCAATAAGGTGAGGTAGCAGAATGCACTGTGTCTCACTTCAGTCTATAGGTGAGGTATGCCATTTGTGAAGGTCTCCAATGTTTAAAATAACAAACAACACACCTCCTTGCAAGTAGAAAATGAGCATAGCAGGGATTGTGCTGGCTAAAACTCTTCCTGGTGTGCCCTTTTGTTGACTATTTAATCAGTTACCCATCTCACTAATTCTCTGAGAGCGTCAACAAATATAGAAACAGAGGTGATCCAATTGGCTTTAAAGGTAAAGTTAAAAGGGACCCCTGACCATTAGGTTCAGTCGTGGCCGACTCTGGGGTTGCAGTGCTCATCTCGCTTTACTGGCCAAAGGAGCCAGCGTACAGCTTCCTGGTCATGTGGCCAGCATGACTAAGCCGCTTCTGGCAAACCAGAGCAGCACATGAAAACGCCGTTTACCTTCCTGCCGGAGTGGTACCTATTTATCTACTTGCACTTTGACGTGCTTTCAAAGTGCTAGGTTGGCAGGAGCAGGGACCGAGCAACGGGACATCACCCTGTCACACGGATTCAAACCACGATCTTCTGATTGGCAAGTCCTAGGCTCTGTGGTTTAACCCACAGCGCCACCCACACCCCCCAATTGACCTTGGCCTGGTGCAAATGCTCTGCCTCCATGTTGTTCTTGATCCACTGCCTCTGAACACCAGTTTCTGGGAATCCCAAGTGGGGAGAGTGGCCTTATGCTCAGGTCCTGCTTTGGCCGGGGCTTCCCAGGAGCATCTGGTTGGTTACTGTGAGAGCAGGATGCTGGACTAGAAAAGGTACACTGGCCTGATCCAACATTCTCATATTCTTACAAGCCAAGATAAGGTGTGGGCTCCTGAAGAGGACCCCCACCCACTTTGCTCCTCCCCAGTCCTTTTATCTCAGCATGGTGCAGCAGTTAAACCAACATTTGGATGAGTGTGTCTTCTGAACCTGAGTGAGCTTAGCAGTCATGGGATAAATGTCTTCTCAAATAGAGAGCAGGAATGAAGGGGTAGTTCTACAGATGGAGCAATGTAGGAAGTAGAGTCCTTTGCTGTGGGAAAACCATGAAATGCTTGTGATTATTAACAAACTTAGGATATACAGACAGTCCAAAGAGAACAATTTGCAGACTTTCTGGCACAGCATTGGACCCTGTAATCATATCTACATTTATGTCCTGTGGGATTCACATGAGAACAGTATGCTAAACAAGATGGGCAGAGGCGGATTTAGGGCAGTGTGCGCAGTGCAGTTGTACAGGGACTGCAGCTGAGGAGAGCACCTTCTCAAAGCCCAGTAGGTGCATATATGGCTTGGGGAAGGAGGTGCCAGGGCTCTGACAGGGTGCTAGAATCCTCCGTACCAACGCTGGGTGAGCACTTACCTGACTTTGGGAAGGAGATAGGACGGCTCTAGGACCCTGCCAGAGCCTTGCACCTCCTTCCCAAAGCCTGTGAGGGCTGTGGGAAGGGTGTCCAATGGCCTCTCACAGGGCAGCATATTACCAAGGTCCACCCCTGAGATGGGCCTTTGGCCTGATCCAGCACAGCTCTGCTTACATTCTTAAAATTGCTTGAGAAGTTTATCAAAGTGTTTTACAGTAAGAAAGTCCAAAGTGTAAAATGTATAGGAACACACGGGACAGATCCACAGTTGTTTCTTATGGTGGGGACCATTTAAAAATAACATTCTCTATGTGAAGTGACTGTCATGTAAACTGTTTAGAGATTTTTTAAAAAATTAAGTGGTTGCTGTGAGAATAAAATGGTGCTGGCGGTGGCAGGTGGGGAATTACATATGTAGGTAAGATCTGGAAGTAATAAATAGATGAAGTATAGTTCGTGTCTCAATCGAAAGTCAACTTTTTGCATTCCCATGAAACAGGACTTGACAAACAACTGGGTGCTAGAACAGTGACTGTAGAACAATAAAGATAAGTCAGGAGAACAAGGCTTTCTATAAGTACTGGAAATAACCTCTGTTGATGATAGCCTATGGCCAAAACAAAATAAACTACCTGTCTGTCTACCTTGACCTCATTGGTACTTCCTTCTGGGACTGCAAATATTTTTGCAGAAGTCAGAGCTTATTCTGCAAAAATGAATTGATTCAAAAAGGAAAGATGAATTGACTTGAGGAATGGGTAGGGGTCAGAGAAAAATAGAGGGGGTATTACAGAGGCACTGGGGTACCAAAATGGAAGGTAGGGAAAACTATGACAGGCAAGGGGGGAAATGGAAATAAAAAACTATAGAAAGGGGGCCTTGGAGAAACGTTGGAATGTAGGTTGCCATGGGAACGAGAAGGATTGAGTGTTCAGAGTGGGATGGCAGTTAAATGACAGTCCTGTAAGTGGAATAACAGTCAAATGTCAGTCCCTCTCTCCAAGGAGGAATAGCAGTGTCCAGGGTTAAATGATAGTCTCACAAATGGAAAAACAATAGAGTCCCTGCTGAAGACATGTGTATTTTGTAGAACAATGTGAACTGGCATTGTTATTTGCCAGAAGTGTGGCCTGCGAGGAAGTCTTCAGTTCAAATCTTACCTTAGTCATAAACTTACCAGGAAAGCCAGCATCAGTCTCATCTCCTTATGCAGTAGAATGATAAATACAAAAGTCTTGAATAAGGGAAACAGAGATAATTAGTGTAGCACCTAAGACCTTTCCTCAGAAAGGCAGGCCTTGCCAAGGTTATGCACAACATGGTTACATCCAGGTAACTGACATAACAAATTTTATTTAATTAATTTCAGTGAGTCTGCTCTGAGTAGAACCTAGTTGACTACAACACACACATATTTATTCAGATATATTTCTTTAAATTTTTCGAGCGAAGAATTACACAGGTGGAAAACTGGGAAGTAACTCGTGAAGTCAAATGAGTATCATTTGTTTTTATTACATAGGAACACAGGGAGCTGCCTTATACCAAAATCAGGCCATCTGTCCATTTAGCTCAGTAATGTCTGCACTGACTGGCAGCAGCTCTCAATGGTATCAAGCAGGAATCCCTCTCAGCCCTACATGGGGATGCCCGGGGTAAACATGGGACTTTCTGCATGCAAGGCAGATGCTCTACCAACCGTGTTCAAACACATTGATTACATAGGGTTCTACTTTTGCATCAACTATCATGTCAACCACTCAGCTATCTCGCTGTTTTCATATGCTTTTTGTTAAGTATTGTTTTCCTCTCCTCCAGTTTGCCCACATGTATATATCATGCTGGGAAGAACCAAACCCTTATTTTTCTCTTTGGTTCTGCAGGTGAGTTCATGAGCAGAGATGGGCAACAATCATTGAGCTTTTCTAGGGCCAATTGAAGCTAATATCTCAAGGATACTTACCTGTTAGCAAGAAATACTGGGTAGAAATATATAGCATTGAACTGTACCATCTAGTTCATCATATTTACTCTCTCTCTGTATGATGCAGAAAGCTAATGCCCAACATTTTCACTTGAGTTTACAACATCTGGTTACACAGAGAGCAGATGGTTATACATCATTGCAGACACTAATATCTAATTTCTTGTTAGAGTATATCCAAGACCCAGCCACGACAGGCTTTTTAGAAAACATGGAACAGAAGTATTCTGACATTGAGAACTGACAGTAGGCATGCTTGTTCTGGGTTGAGCCCCCGTGCATTCAATAGGACTTAGCGCATAGGAAGTTTCATTGTTTATTAACAGTACTGTCCTAAGCATGCTTACTCAGAAGTATATTTTGCTACTTCAATGGGACTTACTGGATGTGAAGCCAATTTTCCTGGGCTGGGATGACATGCTTTATTGCAGGTGTGTCCACTTCTATTCTGGCACATGAGGTCTGTTTGGCATCCTGCAATCAACACTGTCTCCGTGCTGCCCTATAAGAACATAAGAGGAGCCCTTCTGGATTACACTAAAAGGCTCATCAAGTCCAGCATCCTGTTCTCACTGCAGCCAACTAGATGCCTATGGGAAGCCCTCAAGCAGAACATAAATGTGCATATGATTGCAGGGTGGCTTAATGCTGTGCTTGAAAGTCTGCCAGTTGTCCTTTGCAACATGGGATTGTCTGTGCATCCTAAATTTGATATAATCACAAATGACCTGAACTGAACCTGTAGGATGTGATGGGTATATACACCATCAGAGAATACACGTTCCTTTCTTTATTTTCAACTTTCTTGGGCACATGAAACTAACCATAATTATCTTGAATTTCTGCTTAACCCTCAAGAAAGAAGGGCATTTTCGCTGGCCAGGTTTAATTCAAATCCATCAAACCTCCTTTGGGGAAGGTTCTCAGGCAGGGTGGAAGGAGAAAGAACTTGCCCATGTGAAGACCAGCTGGTGGAAACCCTTACACATATGGTTCTCAATTGTAAACTATATGCTGATCTCCACCAGCAATTTCTAGATCAACTCTGTATCCCCAAACGGAAACCAGAGTCAGAGGTCATACGTTTTCTATTATTGGGGAATGATCAGGAGCACACCAAGTTAGTGGCTAAATATCTCTATTTGGTTTTTTGTCGTCGAAACACACTGCAAACCTCTGATCTCCCTGGAGACCAAGAGATGTGACGATAGACTGCTCTGCCTCCTTTCTTTTAGCAAATGTTTTGTGCCACTGGGGAAGTGGTAATTCTGTATTGATTTGTTTTGGATGTTGTATGTGACACCAATAAAAGGTTTGATGAGATGAGATATATACACTAGTAAGTCAAGATATAGGGCAAGTGTGTAGTCTGCGCCCTCCTGCACCCACATAGACACAAGTTCATTGCACTTCTACTATTCAGTGGAGGTTTCTGAAGAAGATGAGGCACCATGGTTTCTAGCTCATTAACTTTCACACACCCTTCTCTCTTACACACACACACAAATTTGTTGGCATTCACCTGTCTCAAGAGGCAATGGAATTCACCTCTGGAGGTGAAGTCAAACCGCTGGAGAATCACAGTGCCTGCTGTGTCTGTGGAGACCAGTAACTTATAATTGCTGCCTCCTGTGTTGTTTTTGCTGTGTTAGCAGCACCAGAGTGACCTCTTTGGGGTGCAAGCCTGGGCAGTGTCCTGGGCTGCCCAGATAACAGTATGCCCCTCTTGGTCTCACTGATATGGTCCAAAGGATAGCAGAGCAAAATGTTTGGCACTAGCTTCGCTGCAGGTATTGCTGGAAGGAGGCATACAAGACGTTGTTTTAGGGACTACAGCCTGGATTTGTGTAAGACTTACAATTTAGCCTTTTCTTCTCCCAAAGAAGATTCATATGGCAGCATGTACAGATTTTCCCTCAGAGTTTGCAGTGGTACCTCGGGTTACATACGCTTCAGGTTACATACGCTTCAGGTTACAGACTCTGCTAACCCAGAAATAGTGCTTGAGGTTAAGAACTTTGCTTCAGGATGAGAACAGAAATCGTGCTCCGGCGGCGCAGCAGCAGCAGAAGGCCCCATTAGCTAAAGTGGTGCTTCAGGTTAAGAACAGTTTCAGGTTAAGACGGACCTCCAGAAGGAATTAAGTACTTAACCCGAGGTACCACTGTACTTCCAAAGCCTGCCACAAGGCAGAAAGGTTTAGTATCAGAGTTTTCCTTCTTCTAGGTGGGCTGCCTTCCCAGGTTGACAAGTCCCATCTGTTCCTCATCTCTCTACAGCACCCACAATTGATCTCTTCCACTGGAAGACTCAATCCACTGGAGCCTATATTCACATGTTGGCAAATACCAAGGGTTTGAGACCCATCAGTTACACTTCATCTGGTGGTAAAGTTGAAGTTGTAAATGAAATGAAATGCAAACAGGGATAATAATTAATATTCCGCCTCTAAACAGAGCATGAGCCATGACAATCACTCAGATCTGAACCTCATTTTTGAAGCTCTCTCTCACTGCAACTTTCCAGTAAAACAGATGTGCAGGTGAGCATTAACAGTGGCAAATCTACAGTGGTGCTGCATGCTAATACCTACAGAAAAGTGTTTCACATGTAGGAATTTTGCAGTGTTTGCAGCACCCAACAAGCATGCTGATGCTTGCTTTATACAGTTTGCTAAATATGACGGCAAGCCAAGATGTGGTAGGTGATGATAACCCAACACAGCCTTGAACCTGTATGACCCAACACTTGAGATTAGCTGTATTTTATAAGCAAAGAACAGGCTGCAAGAGTTATAGATCTATAATGCCTAAATATAAGAAGCGTATTAAATTGCCACTAAACCATGTTATTGTGTACAGTGGATACCTAGGGTGGGTATCCAGTTAAGATTCTCCCTCCCCCCCCCCATTAAAAAGACTGATGCATGCAAGCAATTTTCCTCCCAAGTAAACTGTATGTTTCACTTCATCCTCTCTTGCTAGAAGTGAGTGTTGAAAGACGAAGGGACAGGCAATGTGCTTCTGGTGCCAAGGAGAGAGGAGGCGGCATGCTTGCCCCAGAATAGCAACAGCCGTAAATATGGTCATGCTGCTCCTCCACTCGGAGACCCAGATCACATTCCCAGTACCCAGTGGGGCCATTGGCTGCCAGGCATTCAAAGGCTTTGATAAAACATTTGCAAAAGTAGCTGTGGTTAAGAGAGACTTAATTCCTGTCCTGATCAAGCTGACATCAAGCAAAAACGGGAGGAGGGCATATGGTCCCCGAGCAGAGAGTGTTAACTTCTTGGGCCATATATTAAAGCAGCAGCTGACTCAGTGTTTCAAGATATGGGAGTGTGTTCTGCGTGAGAGCTTGCTGTTATTTGTGGCACTGACAGAAGCATGCAACTCCTTGCATAATGAAAAGCGAAGACTGAAAGGGTTCTTTCTCTGCCTCTAATATTCTCTTTGGTGTTACACAACCATCTGTGGTGGAAGTACCAAAGTGCTAACACAAAATGGAGTAGACAAAACCCTCTCAATTATCCAGGTATCTCTATCACTAATTTAAAAATGTTTTCAAATGAGAGAGCACTAGTGCTTCCCCCCCGGGGGTACGCAAGGGTATTCATGCCCCTAAACAATGTGTGAATCTTTGTACTTTTATCCATTTACTGTTTTTATTTTTCCCGATTTGAAGTATAAAATGGTGAGAGTACCCCTAAACATTTTTTTTTTTTTTTTTAGATTCAGGTAGGTAGCCATTTTGGTCTGATGCAGTAGAGATAGATTAGATAGATAGATAGATAGATAGATGTCCAGTAGCACTTTAGAGACCAACTAAGTTTGTTCTTGGTATGAGCTTTCGTGTGCATGCACACTTCTTCAAATACCATTTTTTTTAAAAAAGGAAAAAAGCACCGGAGAGCACTATATTTATCCACCATGCACAAATATTTCCAGCTATCTTTTCAGGTGGCTGAGAAATGCCTGTGAAATATAAATTCTAAAAAGATGAAATATATGTCTTTTTAAAATATCACTAAATATCACCTCCAATCACTAAGTCTTCCTTTGTTTTGATTTTTTTCTAAAAATACAACCTGCAGTAATCAGAAAGTTACAGAGCATAGCCGCATTGACTTTGGAGCAATGATACATGAGATCAGTGATACATGAGAAAAGAATTTGGTTTTTGACAACTTTTCAAAAGGCAGGCTGCCTTTATTTTGGGGGGTTTTTTTTAGAAGAGGAAATTAGTCTTGTGAATAGCATTTTGGCTATTGATGTCAAATGAATTCCTGGTTCAGCCGCAGACTCACTGAGGGGCCTAGACATGTTTTCATCTCACCTATTTGGAAAATGGGCATTCAGCAATATTGTTGTAGAATGGGCAGGATAAGACGTGCTTATCTTCCTTGAAACATATGTGCTCTTAGCTACAAATTGCAAAACTTACTGATGGCATGCAATTCAAGTTTTTGACTGGATGCAGTCATGATGCAGTCTTGCCCATAAGCCTTGCTATCTCTCTTGTTTGTCTTTTTCTTCTTCTCCTCGTCCATCTTCTCACACTGCTTTGGTCTCCTTTGCTCTTTGGCAATGTTAATGGCTGTTACATATGGAAGGAAATCGTGGGTGGACTTCCCTCCACTGCCAGAAGTATGCCTCTGAATAGCAGCTTCTGAATCGCAAAGAGCTCCACATAGATATATGGATGGCCACTGAACCGGATGGTGGCCTTTGAACCGACCCAGCAGGATTTTCTCATGTTCTCCCTACTTCTTGGCTCAGCCAGACACATGCCGGCATATCTCCCCCATCCTGACTCAGCTGGCTGAGCTGGGCCCAGTGGATCCCAAACTGGTGTTAATCCAGAACGAGGAGTGTGGTGAGGGCAGGACCAGAGGGGGTGGGGGGGACTTAGGCTGGATTCTAACCCTGTTCAGCTCTGTCATGTGACCTGGAAACCCAGCATAAATTAAGCCAGCAAAAAAGGTGGTGTAAGTCAAACAATAGAGTTTGGATCTGGACAACAATAGAGTTTGGATCTTTACTCCAGTTCCTGGGAGTATCCTGGTTGGCCTGTGCTGGAAATCAGGATGCTGGACAAGATAGACCCAGCAGGGCTCCTCTTCTGCCAACACACAATCAAATAAAGGCATTGGATGCATAATTCCATCATCCCCTCCCCGACAGATGAAGCTCTCTTAAGCAGGGCTTTGGCCTATGTGGTCATCATTGTTGGACACAGCCAGGGGTGCCAACTTGAATAAAATATTGTGGGGGCTCGGGTAAGCCTTGCCCCACATAACTGATCACATGACATAGTGCACACAAACCATTTGAATGGGAATGGCATACCCTCCAACATTTCTCTGTTGAAAATAGGGACATCCCATTCCATAACGATAATTTTACTATTTGTTCCCCACACATCTACTTTGGCTACCTCATGAGAAGAGAAGACTCCCTGGAAAAGACCCTGATGTTGGGAAAGATGGAGGGCACAAGGAGAAGGGGACGAGAGAGGACGAGATGGCTGGACAGTGTTCTCGAAGCTACCAGCGTGAGTTTGACCAAACTGTGGGAGGCAGTGGAAGACAGGAGTGCCTGACGTGCTCTGGTCCATGGGGTCACGAAGAGTCGGACATGACTAAACGACTAAACAACAACAACCCCACACATCTTACTACTGGGTTGCCCAAGCCACTCTGGGCAGCTTCCAACATATATAAAAACATAATAAAACATTTTTTTAAACTTCCCTATATAGGATTGCCTTCAGATGGCTCGGGGGGTCAGATAACTCCATACTCTTCAACTTTTATCCAGTGAAAATAGGGACATCCTAAGGAACAGTGGGACATTCTGGAATCAAATCAGAAACTGAGACAGTTTCTCTAAATCAGGGATGTCCCTGGAGAATAGGGACACTTCGAGGGTCCGGAATGGCCATCAATTTTGTGGGGGCCCAGCCCCCTCAAATATTTTATTGTGTTAGCTCCTATGGACACAGTTCATTCTTTCTCAGAGGGAAAGATGGGGGCAGATGCCTCCTCTGATAGTGGATGAACTGGGATTTGCTTTCCCTCTCTCCTCCCGCTAACTTTCTTTTCCCTGGTGTATAAAAGAATGTATAAAAATTCACTGTTATACAATACAATACAATACAATACAATACAATACAATACAAATGATAAAATGTTTTCCCTTTTGGGTTTACTTTTCTCTATGTAATTTGAGAAAAATAGCTAGATGTTCTCTTGAGGATTTACTGCTTTGCTTCTTTCTATGCTGATATTATAGTCTACTGTGGCATTGCTGAATGCACGTTGTTATTTCAGACACATGCTGTTGCCTGCTCTATTAATTTCTCCCTCCCATTCTCACACAGGGCACGCAGTCAACGTCATTCTCACTTACAAGTCCAGGGTTTGTATGTTCACTGTTTCTTTCTAACTGGATATTTTTAATTCAAGGAGTCTTCAGTAAATGCTTCATTAATCTGAATTAGCTAATTTTCATTTGCAAATGAAAATGCTGATTTGTGGTGATTACATTTTAAATAAAAAAAATTGTGGGGTAGTGGAGTTTTGTCCTTTTAGGTAGCTCTGATTCTTCTGTGGACAGTGTGATTTTAATATAAGCATAATAATATCACAAGCAACGGGAAAATCACTTACACAGTTCAATGGGGTTTCAGTGGGAGAGCATGTAAACAGAGTAGATCCATGAATTAATTTAGACTGTCACCCTAAATGAGTCGTTTCAGAGCAGGGTGACTCCTAGAGATCATAAATGTTTTCTGCTGAGTTGCTATATGAATTTAATCACAATAGTCACTTCTCTAATATGATTTTTCATCTAGTTATAATCATGATATTTTAGTTTAAGAGAACATGCATTCATTTGTCTGGTTAGTCAGCCTGCAATCCTTACCACACTTTCCAGGAAATATGTTACGCTGAACTTGTTGAGACTCATGAGGAAACATGTATAGGATGACTCTGTTTTTGCTCTTCTGCATTTCTAAGATGAAATGCAATCTAAATTTGAAGCTTTGCCATAGTGAGTACATTAGTTGTTTGGGATGTTTAATTTTTTTTTTTATAAAAAAAGAAGGCTAGGATAAAGTAAAGTAAGAACAGCAGAATGCATTTATCATTAATGTAATTTCATTATAAATCTTTTTTCAATTGTAGTCTTTGAAATAAAATCTCTTTATTAAAACAAAATGTAGCAATCCCCGCATTTTGTACTTAGTAATCAGATCTGAGGCTCAATTCACACAGGCAGCAGGTCTGTAGGTAAGATGTCCAGTTTTACATACCACTCTCACATTGCAGATATAACAGGACCTTATGTGACTTGCCGAGATTACAAAGCAAGCGTGTAAGAGAGCTTGGAAAAATCCCAAGCAATTGCCTGGCCCCTCTCTTAAAGGCAACTACACACGAGAAAGTCCTATGGGACCCAGTGGATCTCACTACTAAGTATATTTAGGACTTGAAGGGTAGGGTCTTAACTTTGAATATGGACAACTAGGAAAGTATTATGCTACTTAAGTCATGTTATGCATCACAAGGGATACAAAAGTTTCTAACAGCAGCTAAATGGCTTTTGTATTGTATGTGTGTGCCCTGCTGTTGTTTCTCCATGTCCACCCTTGTATTCCCCTGTTTCCAGATCACATTTTCACATTTATGATTTGAGTGGAGCAGTGAGTAGTAGTAAAATAGTCTTTTTTTCTTTTTAAAGAACTTATCTGAATGGTCACTTCTTATGCTCCTAGTGCAATATGATAGCACACAATATGACAGTCCAATTTGTACGGCACTTCTGGTATTAAATTGAAATGGTTGCCACCTTCATTGCCAACGAATGAGGCACTGAGGGAGAAAGCAGTGCCCTTATGTCCTTAAAGAGAAATCATGATCACAGGTGCCTTCAATTTGCTCCAGAACTTCGGTCTGTTTATTACTCTAGGCATTTGTTTTTGTACAGAATTATGTACAACTGGGAATACAGGAAGCACCTTCCAAAATGGCTGGGGTTTCTTCCCCAGGAAAATTCCCAAGGGAAACATGGGAAAAGAGCCAAGCAGATTTCAGATTCCACATTGGTCAGTCTCATGTAGAACAGAGATGTGTTTGGAGTTGAGGGTTTTGTTGTAGTTGTTGTTGCTTTACACATATACACACGATTCATAATTATGTCACGTAATATAGTTTATATGCACATTGGGGGTTTCAAGTAAAACTTTCCTCATTGTGTGTATGCCTTGCATTTTAATATATGTATTATTGTATTATGATTTTACATTGTTGTAAGCCACCCTGAGTTAGAGATAGATAAAAAGATATATGGATTCAAAATGCATATAATTGGTTAACAAAAATGAAAACTCGTTCATTTTGAACTTCACACAGATAAAAAAAAAACCCCAAATCCCTTCCATTTCCCGAACCATTTCTCGAAATATGGAGACCTCTTGTGGTCATTCAGGGACACGTTGTTTACTGGATGCAAGTTCATCACTCCTACAGGCTGTGTGATTTCTAGAAACAGCAAGAAATTTTGAGGAATCTTGATAACAGACAAGAGTGTACTTCATCAGAAGCTGTTTCCTCTCAAAGTAAGTTAGTGCCACAATATATGTATTTGTCTTTAAGGCAGGGATGGAGAACCTATGTCTCTCCAGAGGTTGTTGGACATCAGCTCCAGCTAGCATGCTCAGTGGTCAAGAATGATGGGACTTGTAGTACAGCAACATCCAGAGGGCCAAGGGTTCCCAATCCCTGTTTTAAATTCTTGTAGAACTCTTTCTTTTTCTGGCTACGTTTCTATCATTTATTCATCTAGATTTAATGTGTCTGATTAGTGATACCCTTGCATATAAATATAAATATAAATATAAATTCTGTTTCTGTCAATGCAATCCTATTCATATCTACTCAAAAGAAAGCTTCAATAGGACTTACTCCCAAATTAATTCAGTACAGGATTGCAGTTTGACACTCTTATTAAGGAAGTTGGCTAATCTGGAGTTCCATCACCAAATTTTGGTCTTGTATTTATAGATTTTGCATGACCATTTTTCACTTTCTGAATGTTGCACTTATTCAGAACATTGGTAGTAGCCAAATGTAGACAATGTCTCACAATACATCCCCTATTGTATTTGCATATAGTCTATTTAACATTACTTAACTTTGCTTTTTCTTTTTTAAAAATATTCTTGAAGGGCTCCCCACCTTTCTTTATAGGCTGGCTATGGTAGCCGACAGAAAATAAAACATCTCATTCATGCACACAAACAATTGTGCTCCCTAGGTTCTAAAACATATTTATTTTTGTTTGCAATTTCCACCCTGCTGTCAGCAGTGCACATTTTATTTGACATCATTAAATGCATGCTAATGCTGAAATATGAAAAAAAAATATATGCAACCATCTTTGACAAAAGCAAGGTAAATTAATCAACATGGAGTGTAATGAGGAACCATTAAAATTCAAGGAAAGAGTTTAATCAAATTGTAGAAGTAGAGGAATGGAAGGCTGAGCTTGCAAGGGATAAGCGTAGCCTCCTGTGCTCTTTAAAAATCTTCTCTTTGTGGAACTTACCTCCTTTCTCAACTTGTGAAAATCAAATCAAATAATTCTTGGAGGGTTGTCTGGCAATCAGGTTTTTGCTGCCTCAAATTTAAATTCTTGACTGGAATCACAATGTCTTGCCTTCATTTTTATTTTTTATTTTTTGCAAATTAGAAAATAGGATAGAAGAGAACCCTCTTCCAATTCTTTGTGTTCTTCATTTATATAGGTTCCCTCTGTTGTTGTTGTTCTCCCTCTGTGCCTCTTTTAAATCTCCCTAGGTTCAAACTGATGGCAATTTCAACACTTCTCCCATTTCGGGTTCCAAGAGAGTCTAAGGGCATCGTCAGAACAGCAGCTTCATCTGTCAGCAGTGAGCATGCTCAGTGAGCAGACTCAGTAACGACGAGAGAACAAAATCTCATAGGTAGAATCTCGGAGTGGTGAGCCGAGCCGAGAGAAAAGGTGAAATGGCAGAAGAGAAAGAGGACCAGGCTGCAGGGGAAATGCCTCCAGCTGAAGTATATTTGAAGGCAGATGACAAACTGATCCTCTATCATTGGACTCAGTCCTTCAGTTCCCAAAAGGTGAGTAGCTAGTGTGGCTGTTTCTAAGAATGTCAGATTTCAGAACCCGGACAGCTCCCTCTGTATGTTTTGCCCACCTATAAGGTGGTTGCTGGGTGTGGATGGACACTCTGTTTATCTAAATGCAGCTGTAAGAATGCATTTGGAGAAGAAAGCAGGCAGAGGGGAGAGTAGGGAAAGGGGAGCCCAGTGTGCTTCATAAACAGGCCTCAGAGCCCTTACAATTGTCATAGTCTAGGGATAGCCAATGTGGTGCCCTTCAGATGTTATTAGACTTCAATTCCCACCAGCCCAAGCCAGCATGGCCAAGGGTCAGGGATGATGGGAGCTGTAGTCCCAACAACATCTAGAATGGACCACACTGACTACCTGTCGTAGAATTTTATTCAATTTAAAACAGTTAGCTGTTTCCAAGAATAAATAAATTGAGCAGCAAAAGGGAGAAACAATATTTGCTTGCTTCTTCATACATGGTTTTCTTTACAGAGACCACAAAGTGCACTTAGGAAATTAATGGGTATCATGTTGTGAGCATGTCCCTACCAGAATCCACCTGCAATGTTGAACCAAATTAAATAGTATGTTACTCATTTTCAAAACAGCAGCAGCAGCAGCAGCAACAACAACAACAACAAATTAATTAATGTTATATGTATAATGTTTTAATAATGCTGTTAGTTTCAGATTCTTCATGTGTATTTCCAAACTCTATTAATAGGAAATGTGTATTTTTAATAGGACAGCTGTAAATCTTCAACAGAAATGTTCATATATATTTTTCAGGTGCGTTTGGTGATTGCTGAAAAGGGACTGAAATGTGAAGAGCACGATGTAAGCCTTCCACTGAGTGAACACAACGAGCCTTGGTTTATGCGCTTAAATGCATCTGGAGAAGTCCCTGTACTCGTCCACAGAGAAAACATAATTTGTGATGCAACTCAGATTGTCGACTATCTTGAAGAAACTTTTGTGAATGGTAAGAAGAGTACTGTGGTGATTTTTCGTAATGTAAATGTTGGGTGTGAGTTACACCTTGCTGCATGAGGATTTGTTTACAGGTGCCCAAACGATTGCCTAAATGTTACCGATTGTCTACAGATACCCAAATGCTTCCAGGAGGGTCACATAATGTGCAGTTTAGTCATTGTGGCACACTGAAAAATGGGATTAGGAAACTTTGTGGGATGGGTTTGGGATAAAAATTATAGCCACTCTTTGACATGAGTTACGATTTTATTACTCCCATCTCTCTCATAGTCCATTTGCCCATTATTGTCTGCTGTGACTAGTAGTAGCTCTCTAGGGACTTTGGCAGGAGATTTCCCTATCAGCTGTTTCCTGATCCTTTTAACTAGAAGCAACAGGGATTGAACCTGGGATCTCCTGCAAAGAAAGCTTGTGCAGTACCACTGAATGAGGCAATAGTGCTCTCCCGGACACGGGTGGCGCTGTGGGTTAAACCACAGAGCCTAGGACTTGCTGATCAGAAGGTCGGCGGTTCGAATCCCCGCGACGGGGTGAGCTTCCGTTGCTCAGTCCCTGCTCCTGCCAACCTAGCAGTTCGAAAGCATGTCAAAGTGCAGGTAGATAAATAGGTACCGCTCCGGCGGAAAGGTAAACTGCGTTTCCGTGTGCTGCTCTGGTAAGCCAGAAGTGGCTTAGTCATGCTGGCTACATGACCTGGAAGCTGTACGCCGGCACCCTCGGCCAATAAAGCGAGATGAGTGCCGCAACCCCAGAGTCGGTCATGACTGGACTTAATGGTGAGGGGTACCTTTACCTTTACTGTTGCCTGAAAGCATGAAGGTTTGCAACTGAGCCTTCTCCAATCACAGTTTTGCAGTGACTAAAACTTTAAACTTTGATCCTTCAATTTTGTTCTCACCATCGTCTTTGTAGATCTATCTATCTATCTATCTATCATCTATCTATCTATCTCTATCTATCTATCTATCTATCTATCTATCTATCTATCATCTATCTATCTATCAATCTATCATCTATCTAATTTTTCACCCCAGAAAACGTTCCAAGGCTGATTCCAGAAGAAGGGAGCATGTACTATCCCAGGGTTCAGCACTACAGAGAACTCCTGGATTCCTTGCCAATGGATGCCTATACACACGGCTGCATTCTACATCCTGAATTAGCAGTAGATTCTATGATCCCAGCTTACGCCACAACTAGAATTCGTAGTATGTACCATTGTCTGATGAGAACTCTGCTTGTGCAGTGTTAGACAGAATGCTGTAACTCTATTTTTGTGTGTTTATCATAAAACTATTTCCGTTGACAATAACAAAACCATTTTTTAAAAAAAATACTGTTTTCCATCAAATTAATTATAGTGTATTTAGGGGTTAAATCTGCATCAGTGACAGAGAGGTGTTTATACTAAAGTATGTCAGATATTGGAGCAGGCAGACAACACTCATTTGGCAAGTTCTTAAATCAAACAGTTTCTAACTGATATGTTCTAATATATAGCTGTACTGAAGTATTTTGATGGACGTGGTTTATTAGCTTTTAATGAGCTCATTGTTGTTTCTTCAGGCCAAATAGGCAATACTGAGTCTGAATTAAAGAAACTTGCAGAAGAAAACCCAGATCTTCAAGATGCCTATATAGCGAAGCAGAAACGTCTTAAAGTAAGAATGGACAATATCTGACAGTCAAAAACCCAACTTAGAATGCTACTGTTCCTTTGGATGTGATATTAATGTGATATATTTCTTGTCATTGCATGTATGTATCTTCAGAAGAAGTCAAGGTTAAGGGGAATTTTTTGTAATAACTCTGCTTTTGTGGCCACACTACTTGCTATTACAGTTGCTTGTTTGTTCTATACTTGTGTTGGTGTTGTTATGCAACCAGTAGTGGGTTCCAGTTTTGCTCACTTTATTTCCAAATAATGAGCATTGCTGCTGGTTCCTGAGAGGGGCAAGGCCTGGAGAGTTCAGCAGTGTTGCCTGGTGATCATGCCAAACGAACACTCTTGTTGCTGCACCCACACTGCACTCCCCATATCTTGCCCCTCCACCTCTCAGGAACCAGCAGCAACACTCTGTGTTTGAAAGTCAGGTGAGCAGTGCCATTCTAGCTACGACACTCCACTGATCACTACTGGATGCATAGATGCCTGGCTAATGACACTATACTATGCATGCTTCCTCAGAAGTAAATCTCAATATGTTCAATGGGGCTTACTCCCAGGAAATGGGACTGCAGATTAAATATACAATCTACTTATTTTCCTTAGTCTAAACTGATGGATCACGATAACATAAAGTATTTACAGAAAATATTGGATGAGCTGGAAAAAGTTTTGGATCAAGTTGAGACTGAGCTGCAAAGAAGGAATGAAGAGACTCCAGGTAGGAAATTTTCAAATTAGGTCTTGGTCAGTGTGTAGCTGCCTCGGTTAAAGCATTGCATGTTGTTCAGTATATTGGCACTGCACATCAGACATTTGATCAGCACATAGAAAGTTCATTTTAAAAAGAAACTAGTTCATTCCAAGCACTGCAATTGGTTAAGTCAAAGGTTCCCAGTGTTTTCTTGTTTAAGCAGTTTTGTTGCTTTAAGATTGAAAATTTAGAAATGCAAATAAACAAACAACTTAATGCCTTTTTCAGGAACAATCTGGGACTGATGGCTATTTGAGCATAATAGAGAAAACAGTGACAGAAACATAAGACCCAAGGTCCTTCTCATCTTATTGCTTTTTATTAGCCCCTAACTTTTTTTTTACCTTCATTCTGATTAGAAAATGGACACCAGCCTTGGCTCTGCGGTCAGTTTTTCAGCTTGGCCGATGTATCCCTTGCTGTTACATTGCATCGACTGAAGTTCATTGGACTGGCAAGGAGAAACTGGGGGAACGGAAAGCGGCCTAACTTGGAAGCCTATTATGACCGTGTCTTGAAGAGAAAAGCATTCCACAAGGTTTTAGGACATGTCAACAACATATTAATCTCTGCAGTTCTTCCAACTGCATTTCGAGTGGCCAAGAAGAGGGCACCAAGGATTTTTGGCACCACTCTTTTGGTTGGCTTCTTAGCCGGAATCGGGTATTTTGCTTTGGTGTGTCTCCGGAGGAGGTTTCCCAATGTGCTGTCATCCATTAGAGCAAGGCAAAGTTATCTGTAGATGTTTCTTGCCAAACTGTGAAAGGACCACCAGTTACACCAAGGATGCAATGGGCCACAACATTGTTATATATTAGTACAGGGGTTGCCAACATGGTACCCTCCGGGTGTGGTTGGACTACAACCCTCATCAGCCAACTCTCATGGCCATTAGTAAGGGATGATGAGAGTTGTAGTCCAGCCACATCAGCGGAACCATATTGGCTACCCCATATTAGATTTCTGCTGTCACACAGGTACTTATAGAAATGAAATCTTGAAGAAAAATGAAAGAATAGCTTGGATCTGGAGTATTGGGAGCAGAAAACTATGGAATGGGACTTCCCTTTCTACTGCTAAAAAAATCTCTCTGGATGGTTGAGGGACACTTCTCAGCAGCACAGGATGGGGCATAGTGCCGGAAGAAGGTTGGATTACCCAAAGTTGTGGGAGGGGAAAGGACCATACACATTGCACAAATGGTGCTCTGCTCATGAAATGATTTGGGTCAACTTCTCATCCTCTCAACTCATGCTGTTCAGGAGGGCATTTGGAGCTGCAGGGGGGTAAAATAATGGGATAATTTCCAGGCTTCTCTCTGCTTCCAGTACTCAAGATTCTAGCCAATATAACTTCCTTTTCAAATTGTGGCTTATATGGCAATATGCAGTTGGAAAGAATACACAACCCCCCTCTCCCATCTCCCTCTCTCTTAAAAGCCATTCCTTAATATTTTACTTTATGTGGTCTTTTGGCAATTCAACATTTGTCATCATTCAGTGTGATCAGCCCTCTGCTAATCCACCACTTATATATTATGTAAATTTGGGCCTTCTAAAAATGAGGGGCTTTACATCAATTATATGTTGCACCATGGCTGGATTAAAGCACATTTCCCTAAAACACCAGTTAGTTGAATGCACTTTGTCAGAGCAGCATACATTTAAATCACATTAGGGAAGCACATGGAAAGTAGATTGTTATTAGGAACATAGCAGACGGGTTTCCAAGGCACAAATAACAGTTAGGCAATGGATCTCTGTGGATTGTCCATTAGGAGGAGACACCTTGATGGAATTTGTGCCTTGATTATTCTTCACACAGGAGTGTCATGCATCATCAGTCTATTCTGAAGCACTGTGCATCAAGCATTGGATATTGTGAGTGTAAATTAATAGGGGTGTTGCTTTTCTTTTACTGTAAGCATATTTTTTGTGCCTGTGTATGAATGTAACCCATAATGTGCCTCAGAAAATGTCCTCTCCACAAATATAATATCTTCAGAAAACACACACACATGCATTTGTAAACAGATTTGTGTCCAATGAACTGTATTTTGCTTTCTGATTAAAATTGGTTTACCAAGCAGCAGTTTGGTTATGAAGTCTTAGTAGTGTGGGGTAATTATATTTTAGATCTGGAAAGGGTGTGAAGGCTATCTGGCACGGGGGTTTGATATCCCATGCTAATCCTACTCAGAGTAGACCCATTGAAGTTAATGGAAACAGCTAACTTTGGCTGATTAATTTCAATTGGTCTTCTCTGAGTAGGACTCAGTTGAATCCAACCCTGGGACAGGATCTTCTGTTTTGTGGCGCAGGTCTTCCAAATATAAGGAAGGGAGGAGCCCTTATCTCCAGAGGACATCAGAAGCCACTTGTATTACCAAACCTTTTCCCCTGGAGGGGGAAAGTGCTCACACTTGCCCTGCTGGTCAGGAAATATCCACTGGTAGTTTGGATCCTAAGCATAGGTTCCTGGTACTGTTTGTTGGATTGTGAAACCACCAGCTGGATCGTTGCTCTGGAGTTTCTTAGTGTCCCTTGGTTTGCCCCACCCTTGCCATCTACTCCCTTTTCTAGCTTCTTTTCCATTATTTAAGGATTTAAAATCCACATTGTCCAGTAGTACCAAGTGAATAATTATGGTGGTGTTGCAATCTTGGTTTGCAGGGATGTGACTTCAGCTCAGCTTCTTGCTTCCATCATTACACTTCGAACTTAGCCTGCTGTCTGCTGTGTGAGCCTCCAGCTTCACCTCCCAGCAGCTCTCTCTGGTCTCTAGAGAGTCTTGTGGCTTGAGTTGATGTTTGGGGATATACAGTAAAAGCTCTTTATGCAGTGTTCAGTCTCTGGTGGCTACTGCACACATGTGCAGGTCTTTATCTCATATTGCAGTCAGCAAGTGGTGGTGATGATCCCATGGAAGAGGGAGGTACATAACCCTTAGGCTACATAAATAAAGCAGGTTGAACCAAGATGCACTGTGTCAGAGGTGGCTGTAGGACAAATGATTTGTTTTAAGTAAAACAAACCCAGATGACTCAAGGAAAGCATGCTGTGTCATATGACACAGGGAAATGCAAATACCTCCCTCCCTCCCGGAGCAAATTTGAGTTAGAAAAGAGTTCATTTTCAGATCCCAAAATTGCGTGGTCAGACTGTATGTGTAAAAACCAGGAGAAAGTTTTCTCAGCATTTTTTACACCAAACCTTTTTGTTCAGTACTGCATGTTCAGGTGCACTAATCTTTGCTCTAACAAAGGGCATTGTTAAGGCATGACACCATATATTTGTTTTATTAGGCATCCACACTCCTTCCAAGGGCTTTTATAACCTCCAGAAGTAAATATCCCCAATTTCGATATGGGAATTATCCCCAAATATAACAGTAGCCTCATAACAACCTTATGAGACAGCTTAGGTGGAGAGATTGCAACTTTCCCAAAGCTACCTACAGATTTCATAGGTGAACTTAGGTTATGGTTACCAGATCTTTTTCAACGAATCTGGGGACACTTTTTTTTTTTTTGAAGCTGAGTAGCAACAGGGCAGTGGCGTAGCGTGGGGGGTGCAGGGGGGGCCGGCCGCACCGGGCACAACATCTGGGGGTTAGGGTTAGGGGGCGCAAATCCACGGGTTAGGGGGCGCAAATCCACGGGTTAGGGGGCGCAAATTACTTGCCTTGCTCCGGGTGCTGACAACCCACGCTACGCCACTGCAACAGGGAGTCAGTAATGGGGATGGTGAGGGAAAAGACCCTGGGCCCAAGCACACATGCATATTGTATAAAGGTGCAAAGCCCTTCTTTCACACCCTGTGAAACATAAATGCGCAGAGTTTTTAAAAAACTGGGCAATGGCCACCTCCCTGCAACTCCCAAGCCTCCCCTGATCAGTAAAACAAAGGGGGAAGGCAGCAGGAGATCTGTACTGCTGGATGTCCCCGGTTCCCCTTCAGCAGTGGCAGTCAGCAGCCTGGAGCCAGCCTGGTAGCGCAGTTGGCTCTGGCTGGCTTCAGGAACTGCTTGCTGCTCACTGCCATGATGCCCACCTGTTTGCCTCCTGGAAGTCCCCATATGATGTGTCTTGAGTGCAACACATCATATGGGGACTTCGGGTGAGGAAAAATGGCGGGCACCATGGCAGCAAGCAGCAAGCAGCTCCTGAAGCCAGCCAGAGCCAACTGCACTACCAGGCTGGCTCCGGGCTGCTGAGGCTGCCACGTTTTCCGGGGACAGATTTGCAAAATCTGAGGACATTCCAGGGACGGAATTTGTCCGGGGACAGATTTGCAAATCCGGGGACTGTTCCCGGGAACTGGGGATGCCTGGTAACCCTAACTTAGGTTTCACACACCCAACCCTACCACTTTAGTCAACTGTTTCTTCAACTCATCAAACCTGACTTTCCTACATATGCTCTGCTTTTTGGAGCTTCTCATCCTAGACAAACCTGCTGATCATGCCAATGGCCCATGTTGTTCAGCATGCTAGTCTCACAATGGCCAGCCAGATGCCTTTGGTAAATCTGCAAGCAGGACACAAGCACATGGCTGACAAAGAGCTGCCGAGGGAGCTGCAATTGGAAAGGGAAATCTGATAAGTCGCAGTGCAGGCATGGCAATATCTGACTAAGTTTACAGAGAAAACTTTGGATCCCATCCCAACATTTTCCAATTGAATACACTAATGATTAGAATCAGAAAAGGAGATAGGATTTAGCTAGTGTATTTTAAAAATCCCACTCCTGACAGCTGTTTATTTCATTTTGGGCTAGCTGGGCATATATCCTATTCCATTCTAGGTGGGCGGGCTGCAGTTTGGCTGGATTGTCACTGTCAAGTGACATCCTTTGGGGGTTCTGAAAGAGTCCTTGCTGGCAGACCACTGTTTGTCTTCTTGTACTGTAGGCACACAGAAACTGAAGCAGCAGAAAGCAAAGGCTTGAGATAGGCTGGGTATAGCGTTCTCTTTCCATCGATGAGCAGTGTCATGGCTCCTGACCCTGGGACCTTGCAGTGTGTGTGTTACCCAACACAGTGTCTTCTTCTTTTTAGGCAGCCCAAGAGCACGAAGCCCTCTAATTTTTGACCCAAGAAAGACTCAGGACATATTTTTAATGCTTTATTAATACACAGTTCTAAAGCAATATGGCACACACACGTACAATACTGAAGCACAAATTCTAGTACTAGGCATCCTTTAACAACCCATGTGGTTCCTCTAGAAGGGCAGAGGCAACCATGCCACAGGTTTTGTCAGTCCGCATAAGGCTCCAATTGGCTTCATCTCACTGCTGTGACATCTTTCTACATCTACCTTAGTAGGATAGCGTTTCAGCCAGCAGGGCTCACTTAGAGCTGTTCAAGGTCCTGTATTTCTTGGCCCTCTATATACCAGGGCTTCTGATCAGGTTTACTTAGGAGAGAGCACCCCAGCCTTTCCAACTGGGCAGCCTGTTCTGTGAGTGCTTGAGGTTTACTTGTGTAGTTTTAGGACCTTCCCTATTTTTTGGTGATTGTATTCTTTGCAAACTTTTAAACATTTAATACAGTATTTTAAATTGTTGTAACCTTCTCTGGGACCTGACATCATCATCATAATCAACATCACCATTATCATGTAACAGCTGTGGGAAACTGCCAGTGTTGGCCATGGATACAAGAGCTGACACACAAGACCATACTGGTTTTCAGCCAAGTCAGCATATAATGCAAGAGTTGCCAACCTTTTTGGAGCCCATTTACAATCTGGAGAAACTGACATGGGTACTGCACAAGCACTGCAGCCATTACTATCTCCAAAATAGCCTCTCCCCCATTGCAATTAGGCATGAGGTAGCCTTCTTTTAGGGACGCGGGTGGCGCTGTGGGTTAAAGCCTCAGTGCCTAGGGCTTGCCGATCGAAAGGTCGGCGGTTCGAATCCCCGCGGCGGGGTGCGCTCCCGCTGTTCGGTCCCAGCGCCTGCCAACCTAGCAGTTCGAAAGCACCCCTGGGTGCAAGTAGATAGATAGGGACCGCTTACTAGCGGGAAGGTAAACGGCGTTTCCGTGTGCGGCTCTGGCTCGCCAGAGCAGCAATGTCACGCTGGCCACGTGACCCGGAAGTGTCTTCGGACAGCTCTGGCCCTTGGCCTCTTTGAGTGAGATGGGCGCACAACCCTAGAGTCTGTCAAGACTGGCCTGTACGGGCAGGGGTACCTTTACCTTAGCCTTCTTTTGGCTACAGTAAAAGGCTTTTTGGAAGCCTAATGCAGCGACCGGAGGATTATTTTTGGCAGTGGGAGTGGCAGTCACAGCTGCAGAAGGGAGAGTTAATCATTCTCATCTGTGAGTCCCTCAACCCACCACTGTCCTGCAATTAGGCTTGAGAAAAGCCTTCTATTGGTTACAATGGGAAGCTGCTTTCCAATGTAATCTCAGTGTGGAGGGGCACATAGGCACCACATGCTAGGTTACATACTTATCTAGATGATAGCTCAGTCAGTAGAGCACAAGACTCTTAATTTGAGGGTTGTGGGTTTGAGCCCCTCATTGGGCAGAGGATTCCTGCATTGTAAGGAACTGGACCAGATACCCCTCATGGCCCTTTCCAACTCTACAATTCTATGAAGAATCCATCTCCACCATCCTCCTTACCAAATGACCAAAGTTTCAAATGAAGTCTCAAATGAAGTTTTGTGTTGTGGACAGTGGTTCAAGGCACAACAATGCCTATTGCTTCACATTGTACCAATAACTGGCAAGCATTTCTAATAGTCATACAGAGGTACCCCGGGTTACATACCCTTCATGTTACATACACTTCAGGTTACAGACTCTGCTAACCCAGAAATATTACCTCGGGTTAAGAACTTTGCTTCAGGATGAGAACAGAAATCGTGCTCCGGCGGTGCGGCGGCAGCAGGAGGCCCCATTAGCTAAAGTGGTGCTTCAGGTTAAGAACAGTTTCAGGTTAAGTACGGACCTCAAGAACGAATTAAGTACTTAACCCGAGGTACCACTGTATATGAAAATGGGCCAAAACAATAACAAATATTATTGATACTCTTCAACGCCTGCAAAAGGGCAGGACTTAGTTTTACATGAGCAGTCCCTTCACCAATCACATCTCCAAACCGTTCTAAAGGAACTCTCCAATAATCTAGCATTTTCCTCTTTCTTTCAAATGCCAAATTTATTGGCATCATGCCTTTCCTCGGAACTTTTTGAACCCTCCTAACCTCATCTAAAGGCATTAAGAAATTAGTTTTGACGGGACTAAATCCCAGATGGAACTAAATTCCAGCCAAATATCAAACACAGAGAAACTCTTGTTTCTTGCATAAACATTTGTTGCCTAAAATTCAATAGGATTGGAGTGTTAAATTCTTGAGTGCCTATACCCATTAATTTGAATGGGCCATTGTCTCTGTAACAGTTGTTATGGAACCTGATGATCAACTCACAAGGTACCAGATGTAATCAGGGAGGTACCACCCTGCCAATTTATAATTACTGTCAACACCGAAATGGCAATTCACTTGCTGAAATTTCTGGTTACTATTTCATAGAAATAATGATTTAACAATATATTCTGAGTCTCTGCTCAGTCGCAATAATGAGAAACACTCTTTTCATTTTTTTTATTTGGGAAACATTTGGAGGCAGTAAGAAACAGATGAATATAATTTAACTCCATGACCCAGTTATTTTGGCAAAACTGATGAACTGGATATGCTCTGTTTGCAGAAACATAGTTTAATTTGACCACACAACACTGTTTATATGTAGCATCTTTCCCCTCCAGTGCTAACTGGCTTTAGTTGGAAGTAACCTTAGTTATTTTCAATGGACCTAACTTCCGGAGAAAAGCCCTTATGAATGACTGAAATTTTGCTTTAACATTCTTGCTAAAATACTGCAGTGAATCAGCACTTACTGTATTGTAACATTCTGCTATACATATGCATAGCAGAAACTCTGGAACTGGACAGCCACAATGGCACATCGTATTGATGTGATTCTGAAATGCAACATTCAAATATTATCTGCTATGGCAAATCTACTATTTGACTATCAGTAGTGAAAGTGGACACTTCATGCACCCTCTCTCATGCTTTCTAAATCTGTCCAGAGTCAATTTCCTTCTGTGTTAAGGTGTTCACTCTTCTGAACGGTGAAAGTTAATTCCTTGGGTGTACAATGTCATTTCACTTATTGTGACCTTTACTGTCTTCTCTGAAAAACAAAAACAAAATACCACCAGATGGCAGTGTTTTCCAAGCCTACATTTGCCGGAAAGCTTCGCAGAATTTGGGGACCTTTTTAAAAGAAGCTGCTGATGTTACTTTCTCCTCGTGTTTTGAAAATAGATACAGGGAAGTGGCTAGGGAATCACCAAAGCAATACAGCACATCTTCATAAAGGCATATAGAAGTGCCTGCTTGTGGCAGGTCAGATCAAGGCAATTCATTAAAAGAGTACATTAATTTATCAAGAACATATATACAGGTTGGTCAGGCCTGAGCCATCTTCCAGTCACAAACAATAACAAGCAATAGGAAAAAAGAGAGGAAATAAGAGTAACTTGTGTCCTTTATCTCAACAGCAACAGGGTTTTAACCTTTGGCTACTACCTCTCCAGCTAGCCATAAAGTTTCTTTCCCTGCTCCTACAGCCATCTTTGTTCCACAACTGAAGGTCATTTGAAAAATTCTTGTGGACTAGTCACTTCCCATCTTAGCTGCAGGGTGGCAAATTCATAGTAACAATAAGAGTGCAATATCGTTTAGAAGCATAAAGGTGGGGACAGCAAGTGAATTTCATGGCTAAGTGCAAGCTAAGATATTGATCCAACAGCAACATGCTCCCTTGCCCTGCTTCCTTTTGAAGAGTGGGCAGGAGACAGCTCTTAATATGGCAAATGGGTAGAGTCTCTGGACTAGGCAAGCAAACAGGCACTTTTGGGAGTGGGCTGAATCTCTGAGGTTTTTTTCTGCACTGGTGTTGGCATCACCATGCCTTGGGTGATGGAGGTGGGGTTGGAACTGACTCAGTATTCAACTTACTTTGTTGCCTCCCCCAAAAGGGTAGGCTCCTCAATGCCAGGGAAAGTGACAGTATCTCCACTCTAGTAGGTGCTTGGCTAGAGGCATCTGATATTGCAGGAGCAGAACCCTTCACTGCAGGGCCGGATTTAGGTTTGATGAGGCCCTAAGCTACTGAAGCTAATGGGGCCCTTTATATGTCCAGTTGTCCTTTGTCAACAACAAATTGTTACTGCTTTTTGTGTTGAATATATGCTATATGGGATGCAGGTGGCGCTGTGGTCTAACCCACCGAGCCTAGGGCTTGCCGATCAGAAGGTCGGCGGTTCAAATCCCTGCCACGGGGTGAGCTCCTGTTGCTCGGTCCCTGCTCTTGCCATCCTAGCAGTTTGAAAGCATGTCAAAGTGTAAGTAGATAAATAGGTACCGTTCCGGTGGGAAGGTAAACGGTGCTTCTGTGCGCTGCTCTGGTTTGCTAGAAGTGGCTTAGTCATGCTGGCCACATGACCCAGAAGCTGTACACCGGCTCCTTCGGCCAGTAAAGCAAGATGAGCGCTGCAACCCCAGAGTCAGTCATGACTGGACCTAATGGTCAGGGGTCCCTTTACCTATATGCTATATGGTAATTTATGGACCTAATAGCTATCTAAAGCCTTTTGCACATAACAAAATATGCATTTTATCAAAGTTTTTTCCCCCTTTAAATTTTTTGGGGCCCCCCAAGAAAGTGGGGCCCTAAGCTATAGTTTATTTAGCTTATACGTAAATCTGGCACTGCTTCACTGTCAAACCTCCTCTGTATTTAGCTCCTTACTCTCTAGTTAAACTGTTCACCTCCTTCGGCTCAGACATGTACCTCAGTTTACAAATTTATTCCCTTCTGGAAATCTGTTCTTAAACTGAAACCATTCTTAAATCGAGGCACACTTTCCCTAATGAGGCCTCCCGTCGCCGGTGCCCTTCCACCATTTGGATTATGTTCTTAGACCAAGGTAAAGTTCCAGTTTTGTGGAGTTCGTAAACCAAATAGTTCTTAAATAGGGCTGTTTTGGGGTCCCGCTCTTGGCTCTCCTAATCTTCCAGGGCTCTCCCCCAGGGCATCCAGTTCCAACTCTTGGAAGTCCTCCCATTGTTCTCCATGAGGCTCATATCACATCAGGCAAGCTTTGCGGGTGTCAAGTGTACTGAATTGGTGTGCCTGTCACTTGAAAGCTATTTGGGGATGCTGTCAGCCCACAAATCAATCACTTAATCCAGATGTGGGGAATTGTTTTGAGCTGGAGGGCCACATCCTGATGTGGGAAACTTTCCAGGGGCACCGTGCCAGTGATAGGTGTGGGGTCAGGTGCAAAAGTGGGCAGAGTAATGGATGTGACTCTTATCCAGCCATGCTGAATTCAAGTGGTTTCTACAAATTCCCCCTCCCCCCACAGCATCATTGGAGTATAACAACTAAAATGAAAAGAGATGTTAAAGAACCAAAACTTTCTACCTGCCTGTGCCATGTCATTCTGGGCTGTTTCATGTCACTTTCACCCCTCTTGTAGGTTAACATTTAAGGACAAAGCCATAACATGTCTTCCTTTTTGTTAAAAGTTAAAGAAAAAGGACACAATATGTAGTTCTGTGTGTTTGTGTGTGTGTGTGTGTGTGTGAGAGAGAGAGAGAGAGAGAGAGAGAGAGAGAGAGAGAGACAGACAGACAGACAGACAGACTGCTGTCTTTGGGGGAATTGTCAAAGCCACCAACATCCCTAATGAATCAATTTTCAGTGATGGCAAAACATTCAGTGAGACACAGAACATCTCCTGCTTCCATAATCAGATCTGGAGCATGTTCACGCAATTTCGTTTCCTCCCCCCCCCCTTCTGAATTTGCTTACAACGAGCCTGAATGTGACTGGTGATGGTATTTATACCATAAAGTACAGCATCACATGAAAAAAGCATCCTTTAAAAGCAGCCCAGTTGTTTGTAATTCATCAAGAGCCACATAATAGTCTCTTTTAAAAATGGGGATTGCATGGTAAGCATAGAACTGTGATGCTTTTAACTCATTTAAGCTTTGAACATGGGCATCGTGTACTGAACCAAACTTTTGGAACACAGAGTTATTTCTTTGGGAAAATGACTCCTTTTATAAAGAGTTTGTGGAGTATGTTTAGGATTGTCTCCAGAACAGCATCATAAATTTTGTGTTTTGTGTGTTTTAAGACAGCAGAACGCTACAGTTTACTTTAGCTTTTTTCCCTAGACCTCTAATCTCTATAAATGGGAGATTTCAGCTGTCAAGAAAAATCCTGTAGTTTATAGCTTTTTTTAAACTTTGTACTAGCAGTAGTCATGCACAGGGAGAAGGGCCTTGATTTCTTTGTAGAGAGATCCACTCAAAACTTCCAGGAAATGCTTGTGAGAAGAATATCAAAATAAATAATGGCGCATTGCTAAAGTTTCAGCAAAAGTTTCAGCATGGAGTACTTAACAGCTAACAAAACAAACAAAAGACTTTTAACAAAACAAAAACCTGACACAATCCCAAGGGATACATTTAGCAGTACATCTGGTTTGCACCCCCTGTTTTGAATTCATTTCATGCAATGCAGGAGAGTATTCTTTGTACACGAGAGGCTTCATTGCCCAATTGCCACTGTTGGTTTTTTTATATAGATATACTAGGTGGTGTCCCAACTCATTTGCTTGCCAACCCAGCTGCCATTTCCCCAACATTAAGACCATAAAAACACAAGAAGGGCTTGTGAGATCAAGCAAGTGGGCCATGGTCCACCATCTTGGTTTCACAGTTGCCAACTAGAAGCCTGTGGGGAAACCGCAAGCAGGGGATTCAAGCACAAAAGCACTCTCTCCTCTTGTAGTATCCAGTTACTGGATTTTGCAAGCATTTCTGCCTCCAGTTGTGGAAGCCGAGAATAGCCATAATGGCTAATAGCAATTAATAGCCCTCACCTCCACAAACCCTACATTGATACCCTTCCCACTCCATGTAACCATGAAGCTTATTTTTCTTGGCCTCTTGGGTTTTTCTTCATGCAAATCCAGGATTGTGATGTGGCACTACAAATCTAATGGGGGCTGCGTGATGACAGCCTTACATTTTTATGTATCTAGGAAGATAGGGTTCAGGAATGTAGAACCTTTGGCCCTCCAGATGTTGCTAAAATATGTTTCCCATCCGCCCTAGCAAAGATGGTCAATAAAAATACCACCTAAAAACAAAAACAATGAACACACAGCAGTCAGTTTCCGTTACTGGGCTTACCAGAAAGCCCAGCTGGAGATGCCATGACTTTTTTCGATAAATAACTACCTGACATTTAGAAGACATCTTAAGGCAGCCCTGTTCAGGGAAGTTTTTAATCTGTGATATTTTACTGTATTTTTTGTTTCTATGGAAGCCGCCCAGAGTGGCTGGGGAAACCCAGCCAGATGGGCGGGGTACAAATAATAAATTATTATTATTATTATTATTATTATTATTATTATTATTATTATTATTATTATTATTATTCCTGGCAACACAGGCACATAGGAAGTCTGCAGAGTGCAGACCACTTTAGAGAGTATAGTGTTTCTGCCCACCCACCCCTCAATCTCTGCTGAGCAGTAATAAGATTCAAGGGAGCTTGGTACTTAACTGGTGTTTGTGTTTCCTTGGGGAAAAATGAGGCACAATGGACACTAGCTTCTTTATATTATTGCTTTGTTCACACATATTTAACCTGAGTTTTTATGGAGAGAGACTTCACAGCATCTGCATCTCAAGAGTTGCATGTTGTACCCAGCAGTGTAGCATTGGATTCAGGGGCATCCTGAGTGCCAGCCCTGTGTCTCTCTGTAACAGCCTGCTACAGCCAGCCAGCATGACTGCTGCCCTTCAGTTCCCACATGGAGTTCTGCCCACTTCCTCCTTCCCAGCAACACTTGAAGAAAACAACTCCTCCCCTTCCACCTCCAGTACCCTGTCAGTCTAATTGTCTGTAGCCCATTGCCAGAGGCATTTCCCCCCTTGTTGCCAATGGTAATCCTACTCCAAAATCTACTGGGCAGAGAGTCTGATGTCTTTCCAGTGGCTTACCATTATCCAGTGCTTCTCTTCTAGACAAAAAGGTGCCGGTACTCACCATGAAGTTGTTATAGTAAGTGATGCACTTTGATCAAGTGCTTTTCTTCTAGATAGAAAGATGCCGGAACTGTGTACCCTCGAGTACCCCAAGAACAAAAGCACTGCCATTATCAGACAAACCAGGGCATATCAGCTTTTGGTTTCTTCAAGTGAGCTGTTGCCAGGCTAACCTCATGAGGAAGCTAGCTGGTATTATTTCCAGCCCTTGCTAAATTCATGTATTTATGAGTTTTCTCAAATACTATCTCTTCCCTGAATGTAGAGGTTATGGCAGATCTTCCCCACCAATTCCAGAATACAGAATGAAAGGAAATGCAATCATAAACACCCCTTAGCCATCTT
Organism: Podarcis tiliguerta; assembly: GCF_965153285.1. Classification (NCBI taxonomy): domain Eukaryota; kingdom Metazoa; phylum Chordata; class Lepidosauria; order Squamata; family Lacertidae; genus Podarcis; species Podarcis tiliguerta. The sequence goes on along the minus strand of NC_139540.1, from coordinate 31,528,571 downwards.
GAAACTAAGGTGAGCGCTACAGAAATCCTTCATCCCGTGGGCAAGATTTTTGCAGAAATTTACACACCCCCTTTGTAATTTTCAAATGTAAGTTCCTTTCTCATAGACTGATGGATAATGGATTGTTTGTTTTTTTAAAAAGCAGGAGAAATGTTCAACACAGCACTAATCCAGAACATTGTGTAAGGTAATTTTTTTTTTTTTTGTGGGGTGGAGGGTAATGGCCAGTGATGCTGGCATTTCTGAAGCAAATTTGCATGGCAGAGCAACATCCCAACTAAATGGCACTCTTGAGGACTGGGCCAGCAGGATGAAGTTATTGTTTTGTGGAAAAAATCCCATCAACTGCAGTGATTATTGAGAACATTTCCCTCCCCAACATAGGATGGCTTATAATCCATTTATTTAGACTCTCCCCAGATGGGAAGGATGTCCAGTAAATCATCAGCTCAGATTACTTCTTTTCTGCTAATAAAACAGATTTGTTAATTATTTGTTTATCGTTATGGGAAAAGGCATAGAAAAATAGAAGGGCAATGGATTTTTATGAATACAACAAAGACAAAATGCTTATAAATGAAACTCAACCTGAGGAGTCCTGTTTCAATCCAAATTGCCAAATGGAGTCTATATTAGTGGCAATTGAAAAACAGGGATTCTGTGACATTGTTTATTTACTATTCCTGAGAATTTATTTTGGACGCTTCTATATAAACGCACAGACAGCTCCAACGATCCTCATCTAAAATTATAATTCCCTTAGATATTGAGCAAGATCCAGCCAGGAAACTAAATTGAGTGCAAGTCACAAGCGATTTGCATTGCCGGAAAAGCTCACGCCATGTGCAGAAAATGGTCTGCTCTGGGAATTGGACTGCTCTTCAGAAAAGCACAGAATTAACATCAAAAAGTAAAAGGGTGCTAAAAAGTAAAGTGAATTTTCCGAAAGAAGACAATGCTATACTGTATACATTTGTACATATAAAATCTGCACGCGCAAACTGCCATTTTGGAGGACTTTTTGAAAGGATGCCAAAAATGAGCTCAGTTCTTACCGTGACCCTGACGGAGCATAATGATAGAAGCCACACAACATCTTCCATCCTTCTTTAATTCACTATACAAGGTATAATTAATTGTAAATGATTAAATGTGGTAATTAGGCAACTTTTCTGAGCCTGATTATGGTATGGAGCCCTTTCAAACACAGATCTACCAAAAATCTCTGTGTGCAAAGTTTTTGCCTTGGTTGTCCACCATTTTCGGAACCAATTAGATCAGATGGAATTTGCAATTTGCTGAATGAGAAAGTATTTCCCCTACTTCAAAAATAGTCCCATGTCTTGAGAAGATTGAACTTTTCTTTCTAAAGCACTTTCACTGTCAGTTTCAGAAATGGGGGTACCCCAACAATTTTTGTCACCTCAAACAGATATACCACATGGGTCATTTGGTGTGCCCCAAAACCTTTTGCAGCACCACAGCAGATGAGGAAGCACAACATTTGCTGCTGAGCGTTGCTTCTTGGGACCATCTGGAACATTTCAAGGTATGTGTTCTTCTGACAAAGAATTGCTTCATAGTGGCCAAATCCACGGATGATAAGGCCATCAATGATTGCTAACCCTGATATTTATGTTCTACTTCCACTGTTAGAAGCAGTATACAGTACTTTTAAATATCAGTTGCTGGAAACTGCTGGATGGGAGCATGCTGCTGTGTTTTAGGGGGTTGTCCAAAATTCACTTGTCCTGTGCCTAGAAGGTATGGATCTGATTGGCTTTCCGCTTGTCCCATGCTTTCTAGACAGAGGTCCAAGAGGCTTTCTATTTGCCTCACTCCTTTCATTGGGAAAACCCTCTCTTCATTGCTGAATTGGAGCAAATGTCAGTTCAGGGAAAACCCATCTGAGGTTTGTTCTGATTCAGTGTTAAAGAGTGGGTTTCCCTGGGGGGAAATGGTGGGATAAGCAGAAGTGTGAACGATCCCTAGGTTTTGCTTGTGGGTGTCCCATAGGCATCTGGTTGTTCACTGTGAGAATAGGATGCTTGACTAGATGGGCCACTGTCGTGATCCAGCAAGCTCTTCTTATATTCTTATGCCCCCCCCCCCCAATATTGCCCCACAAGGTAACTACTTGAGTTGTTTTACAGGAAGGATGGGCAATCCGTGGGCTCCCAGATGTTGCTGGAGTCCCAACGCCCACCATCCCTCACCATTAGCTGTGCTGGCTGGGGCTCATAGGAGTTGAAGTCCAACTACATCTGGAGACCACAGGTTTCCAACCCCAGTTTTACAGTCAGAAGAATCCTATTCAGAAGCATGGAAGCGAATATTTTCTGTGCTCATTTTTCATCTTTGAATTGTAGATTATCTCCAAAGGCAAACGTTTGCATGTGAACATGGTATTACAGAAAGTCTGCAGCTTTTAATATGCACAGTGCTTTCCATAACGCATACAAGGGCTTGTGTGGAGCACAGTAACAGTTTATATGCTTGCTTGCTTCTGGAAATAGGTCATTTGCATGTGTTGTGCATATGTCTTAGATCTCAAATTTTGCAAACTTTGGTTTATGAAGTACATCTGTGCAAAGTTTAGGGCTCCAGTCCAGCACTAGTCATGCAGAGATATCCAAGAGCTTTAGACCGTGCCCTTGGACAGTTACACAGGGGGTGAATTAGGCTGCATATCTGCATCCATATAAGCTATACGTTCTGAAGTGCAGGGAGTGGCAGTCCAGGAGAGGGCTTATTCTGTGGCAGACCCTAAACTGTGGAATTCTCTCCCCACAGAGGTGTGACCAGCATCTTCACTGTACAGCTTTCACAAAATGCTGAAGACACACCTCTTTACCCTGGCCTTTGACCAAGGTATTTTGCCTTATGGGACTCAACTCTTCTATTGAATGCAATTTGTTCTCCTCTGACTGGAATGGCTTTCCTTGTTTTGGATTGATCTGCTTTTCTATTAGTATATTATATATTTTTTAATCTGCATTGGGACCTTACAGTGAAGGGTGGGTAAGAAATGCCATAAAATGAATAATCAATACCTCAAAATTTGTCGGAAGAGGGATAGATTTCTTTCTAAAGGAAAGTTCTACTAAAACCTAAAAGAAAGTTCTACATTTTAAACCTCTAAACTTACAAGAGATCTCTTTCCCACAGGGTTTCCCCTAGCACCAAACCTATCCGCATAATAATTGCTGTGATGGACCTTTTGAAGTGCTAGGGTTTAGGTCTAACCACTGCACTTTACTATGCCTGTTGATTAGGATACTCTTATAAAATAATGTTTGTTTCACCACCCACCCTCTTTCAGAGCAGAGAGCAAGAACATGTGCCATTTGAAAAGCAGTCTGATACTTATCAACAGTTACACTTTCTTGGACAGAGAGATGATAAATGATAATTTGCAAATTGTCTTCCAGGGATGGTCCAGCTCTTTGTAGGAGGACCCCAAGTTCAGAAAGAATAACTCGTGAGCCAGCAAGAACAGCTGGGGCTAGTTAACATGGGAAGGATTAAACAGACTCGTTGGAAGGCAATGCCAAGCTCTGTAGGCAAATCAGAATTCTAAATGCATTGGCAAACCCTGAAGTCATGCAAACTCTGTAATCCTATGGAAGTGGTTAGTTGAGGGGCACTCACACATCAACAAACCCTTGACAGTTGTCTTGAGTCAGTCCTTATCTTAGGAGTGCACACACTTGACATTTTGAGAACACACTTGAAACGTGTGTACATTCCCCGCCCCCAAAGAACCTGTAGCTCAGAGTTGATGTTATGTGATAAAGCAAGAAGATCATGTGCAGTATTGAGTAAAAGTAAATACTGTTCCAGAGCATAGCAATGGGCTCATTGCACTGTGAGTTGAATGGGGATAGCTTCCCAGTCTGCTCAACAGAGCTACAAAGGAGACAAGTCAACCCATTCTTCAGCCAGATATTAGAATGCTGTGAGATGTTTGCATGTAGTGTGTGTGTGTATGACTCTATTTATATTGCACACCCCAATCACCAAGTAGTGGGAGACTTCAGGGGTCCCAGGTTCCTTGGAATCTCTGGAGAAACCGATGCCATTGCTTACAACATATATACAAGCTGTGCACAAGATGGAAGGCTCACAACATGAATAGTCTAACAGATTCCTATTAGGATTCTAGGGGAATTCCTCTCCCTAATGCCATAGAACTGGATTCATATAGCAGACTGCTTTTGCATTCAAGTCCTGGGCATCTGCCTGGCCATTGTGAGAACAGGCTGCTGTATTAGATGGGCCTCATCCAGCTCTTAGGTTCTTATACACAGAAAGGAAGCCAGGCCCAGTTTTGAGATGGAATGGTCTTCTCAAAAACACCCTGCGGACATCACATACAGCTAAGGGTGTGGGCAGTGCTTTTCTTCTAGAAAAAAAAGGTGCCAGTACTGTGTACCCATGAGTACCCCCAGGAAAAACTCACTGTTGATGGGGGTGGGAGGCACACTTTCTTCTGCTCACTTTCTAGAAGGATCTCTACCTATTTAATTCCCGTGGGGCAACCCATTGCCCTAGCTTACGTTACAAAGCATATACTTAATTTATGCCTTGACTGAGTTATTCATTAAACGAAGAACTGGTTTGCCCAGGTTAGCAGTTTATCTGGGCAATTTACCTAAGTGTCTCACCTTTATCACTGATATTAAATCCACAGTAGAATAGCCCAGTGGCTTGTTACTGAATATAGAACAATAGTACTCTACCATATCTTGGTGAAAAGGTCCAAAGGCAAGGTAGTGATTATTCTGACTCCCCTTGAGTCAAACTGCACTGGCTGCACTTTAAACAACCTGTATACAGACCATGCTATTGCAGTCAATTTAAATAACTGACTGCAAATTCTGAACCGTCTTCAGAGGCAGCCCTTTGTATAACGCATTGCAGTAATCTAACCTTGAGGTTACCAGAGCATAGACAACAGTAGTTAGGCCATCCCTGTCCAGAGAGGGGTGTAGCTGGGCCACCAGCCGAAGCTGATGGAAGGCACTCTGGGCCACTGAGGCCACCTGAGCCTCAAGTGACAGCAAAGGATCCAGGAGTACCCCCAAGCTATGAACCTGCTCCTTCAGGGACAGTGTAACCCCATCCAGAGCAGGCGACCATCCAGCCATCTGTCTGAGGAACCACCCACTAACAGTGCCTCAGTCTTCTCTGGATTGAGCTTCAGTTTGTTGGCTCTCATCCAGTCCATTATTGAGGCAAGACACTGGTCCAGCACTTCCACTGCCTCACCTGCAGATCTAAAGGAGAAATAGAGCTGAGTGTCATCAGCATACTGCTGTTTATTGTGCTCTGCTTCACACAGAAATACCTCAATGACATCGTCTCCAACCAGGGACGGGAAGAAGGAACACATGCTCCCACCTCTGCTCAATTTCTAGAAGGATCTCTGGCTTGGTTCTGTGGCAATTCATTGCCCTAGCTTACATTACAAAGCAGATAGTTAATGGACCTGGCCAGGCTATTCACATAGCAAACAGACTGGTTTGATTATTTTAGCAGTCCCCCTTTCCTGCAGGCTAGAGTCTTACAGCTATAAAACCAAAAAGGCTGGAAGGGAACCCAAGAAGATGTCCAGCCCAATTCCAAACTCATTATAATATATTTTACGGAAGAATGCACATATGTGTTTTGCATATTATCAGTGCTTTTTTTCTGGGGGGGACGCAGGGGTACACAAACACCTAAACATTTTGTGAATCTAAGTTTGGCCTCATTGAGAGGCAGTATTTCAATATGAGTAGGAAAATGAGAGTACCCCTAAACATTTTTTAAAAGAAAAAAGCACTGCATATTATTAATTTTAAAAGTCTTTTCCTTGGGAGATTGATTCATTGTGCTGTACAGATCTTTAATTTACTAGGATGTCTCCCCAGGTGAGAAATGTATGAATTTGGCCCAACTGAGTGAGCAAAGACACACATGTGGGCTAATTTTGCACCGGCAGAAAGCACCAAACCTTCAGATGTTTGTTTCATGGATCAAGGCAAGAGATAAAATACAACAACCTGGGGCTCAGATTGAGAGTCATTGTGGTGTAGTGGTTGAAGTGTTGGACTAGGAACTGGGAGACCAGGGTTCAAATCCCCACTCAACATAAAGCTCACTGGGTGTCAGGTGCTGGACTGAGGAGGAATGGTGGGGGCCGCCCCCCCTTCTCCTGAGCCTTCCTGAGAACAGGAGGACAGTATAAATTTAAAACAGTGGTTTGCAGAAGGTTCAGAGGCTGCAGAGGGGAGAAGCTGGGAAATATTGGGAGAGGAACAGCAGGAAGAAGAAATACCAGGGGAGAGACAGTGGATAGACTCAGTGTCTTTGGAGAGCATTCCTGACCCCCCCCCCTTCCAGGCAGTGGCGAAGCTGCATGCTCTGGCACTGGGGGCGGAGGGCAGGCGGGGGTGTGGTGCCCGGCATGGTGGTGGGGTGCGCGGCGCACGTCTGGGGGGGCAGTCGCGATGGTACCCCCCTCCCTGATGGTGCCGGGGGCGGTGGGCTCTCCCCGCCCCCCCCCGTTCCTCCACCAGTGCTTCCAGGACTAGGTGGGCATTGAGGGTAGTAGAATAGAAAGCTCAGAGGCAGAAAGCTCAACACAGGGGTGACACAGAATAGGAGAGATGGAGGGGGTGGGACTTTACTCGGAGCAATGCCACTATCTTAGGGAGTCTGCATTCCTTCGTGTCTCTCTGTGAATTATGGAATAAATTACTTGGTAAGAACTCTTCTTGTTTATCTGCTCCTTGGCTGCCACCATGGAAGGGATCAGATTCATTGACGCCTGACACTGGGTGACCTTGGGCCAGTCACTCCTCTCAGCCTAACCTACCTCACAGGATTGTTGTGGGGATTAAATGAGGAGAACCATGTGACCACCTTTAGCTCCATAGAGGAAAGTTATGTGGGACATAAATGAAATAAATAAAACAAAATGCCCAGAGGATCTGATGCTACATATTTATGAGACTCCTACATATCTAACATATTTGATCAGCCCAAATAAGCGTCGTATTTGGTACTGGAAGGCTGCGAATCAAGACACTACTTTGGGCTGACCCTGGGGCTTTCTGAAAACATTGCAAATAATTCCATGAGCCTGTCAAGCACCAAAGATACACAGGCTGAATTACTGGCCTCCTAATTCACAACCTTATCCAATTAATCTGCATTTATGGAAACCTTTTAGAATACTAAGCAGTCCCGTTGAGCTGTCACTGTTGCAATTATTGTTTAATCACAATCGTGCTGTGGTTCAACAGGAAGAACTATTGAGGTAATTGTTGCTGCTCTTGGTTGGCTGATGGTCTCTGACTTTGAGGCCTATAACAGTTCGCTGAAGAATGTTGTAACCAACCCAAAACCTTCTGCTGACAGCAGTTTATAACCTGATGCTCTGGGGCAGTAATAATAAAAAAGAGTTAGGATTGATTTCTGTGCCAATGGGCTCTTACCCATTTTGGCCTAGAACCCTGAAACTTGAGGGTTTCTTTCTTTCCTAATAAATGAACCATATGGTGCCAATGAGGATAGCTATTGAAAACATTGTTTTTCCTTGTCTATCTAGGTACTTAGTCACTGCAGAAATTAAAATGACCAAATCGTTTAAAAATAGCATATTTCAATGGCAACATCTCCTCTTTGGGGAGTTTACAAATTTATTGTGTGGCTCCTGGCTAAAGGCCTCAAAATTAGCTTTAAGAACAGACTATTGTTTTCGGAGTGAGCCTCTGACAAAGGGTGAAACTAACTTAACTCATGCCTTCCCACTACCTCAGATGAATAGCTAAATAGCTCCTTCTCACCGTTGACAAGTAGGCATGTCATTTTCAAGATACTGAAGTAGCAATCATCTCAGGTGCATTTTGTAGAAAACATGGTTGATATCCAGAAAGTTTCCAATTCAGTCAAGTGATCTGTTCCTGATCCATAAGTTCAAACACACCTGTGTTGCTCAGAATAGCTTTGCCATTCATTTCATATTATTCACATATTATTTCTTTGCAATGGCAGTTTGGTTCCATCCACCGGGATTAAATGGGATGCTTGCTGAACATACAGCAGTTTACATATACATCAGTGCACACATACCACTTTGAATTGGGTTGTACGTTTTCTTAGATGTGCATATCTTTCAACAAATGGATTGTTGCTTGGGAACATACTGACTAAAAGCTGCAATTCTGCACAAAGAACAGCAGTCTGGTGGCATAGTGCAAGGATAGGTAGTTTGTAGCCCTAGGGATTTTTGTGGCCTGCAGCGTAATTCCAAAAGTCCTCTGCAAGTAGTCAGTTCTGTTAAGAGTGAACTGTCCCCTCTCTGACAGCCTCCTGGAAAAAGAAGAGTGGGGGGAAAGAGAGGTCAGTAGGGAGAGGGAATAATTTTTTTTTTGGCTCTGGCTATTAGCCAGGCTCACAATCAACATGCAACCCCTGACAGATTTTCCTTGATGGGGGCAGGTTGGGGGGAGATTGTCCATTCCTGCTACAGTGGTACCTTGGGTTACAGACGCTTCATGTTACAGATGCTTCAGGTTACAGACTCCGCTAACTCAGAAATAGTACCTCGGGTTAAGAACTTTGCTTCAGGATGAGAACGGAAATTGAGTGGTGGCACAGCAGCAGCAGCAGCAGCAGCGGGAGGCCCCATTAGCTAAAGTGGTGCTTCAGGTTAAGAACAGTTTCAGGTTAAGAACGGACCTCCGGAACGAATTAAGTACTTAACCTGAGGTACCACTGTATAGTGGTTGAATGTGTTGAAAGACCTGGATACAAATCCCTAGGTTGCGCTAACGTCCAAGCCAACTCACAGGGTAAAGATAAATTTTGGTGTTGCTGTGTCTGCTGTCCTGGGCTCCTTTGGGATGAAGAGCAGGATCTAAATTGAAACAACAACAACAACAATGGTGGGAGAAAGCCTTATTGGAGAAAGGGCAGGATATGGTGACTAGTGGTGACTAGTGCTAACTGGAACTGGCAGGCCAAAAGAAGGTAGAGCCATAGCCAGGCACAGCCAACTCATACTAGGTTTGCCCCCATCCTCTCCTCTGTTGAGTTCTACAAGGTGGACACAAAGGAAGGAGGAGAAAGCTGATAGCTGAGGAGTGGTTATAAGAAGAAGGCAGGCATGCTGGATGGAGTTGCTGGGGGAGTGTCCTGTTCACTTTGATGGATGAACCTCGACTAAATAATAGATATGCTGCAATACAGTCCTGAGATTCTCTTTCTCGACTCTTCCGACAACCACAAGCTCCTTAAACCCTTCTCCAAATTGGCAGTAATGAAGCTCAAATATAGGGCGGAATTCTATGTAGCTCCATAATTCATCACCAACTCTAACCCTTGCTGGATTTTGTTTGAATGAATGTTTGCTGTCACTCTATCTTTGGGCTCCCTCTGGCGGCGGCTGTTGCTAAGTAAGGTTGCATATACTGTACTGCAATATCCAACTTTAATACAGTATAGGAATTCATTTTAGAACAATCCTGCTTGTATCATGGAGAAACAGAGTGGTTTCTAATAATATCAACTGTATTAGTTTTGAGAGTTGCATAAAAGAGGTAATGTTATTATCTTTTTTTTTTGTGTGTGAACCACCTTGAGTCCTGATTGTGGGGGAAATAATAATAATAATAATAGTAATAATAATAATAATAATAATAATGTTTGGAATTACCGTACTGAGATAACAGCAAGCACCATTACATTATTTACAACTTTGAAAACATACCAAAATAAAATAAAATAGATAAATTGCTGTGTAAGTTGCCAAGTTCTTTAAACTACTAAGCAACATATACAACACATCAAAACATTGAACTTGGAGGTCACATTGGTTATTTTGCACAATTCTTCATTTCAAGGGAAATTGCTTATGAGGTAATTCATCTCCAAAGAGGAAAGGCTGCAGCTGAGTGGTTTTGCATGCAGAAATTCCCAAGTTCAATCCCCAACATCTCCAGGTAGGACTGGGAAAGATTTGTGTTTTAAATCCTAAAGACAGTCCTGTACAATTTAAAACCCTGCGCTACTCTGCATAGTGCAGGGTTCCTAAGTATGTACAGCAGCCTCCCCCCTTTAGAACATCCCCCATACATGGATGGTGTAGGGGTGGGTGGGGCGGAAAATAAGGATTTGACATTGGAGGCAGGTCCAGAAAACATGACCCCACTCTGCCCTCAGAAGAATGCCTAAGAAGAATGGCTGACTAGGACTAAGGACTAAGAGCGGAAGACTGCCCAGAATTTCACTGTTTCAGGTGGAAAATTTAAGAACTGCTTCCAAGTCCAATAACATCTAGAGAGGTTAATTGTCATCCAGGAATCTGACCCAATAAATCCCCTTTCTTCTAATATTCTGAGGAAATATTAGTAAAGCCTGGAAAAAAGATGCTTCTCATCTTCTTGGCATTCAATTTATTGTCTTTTGGGAAGCCTCGTACTACTGATACTCCGGTCATGATGTTGGAGTGGGATTATTTTGACCTTACTTGACTTTCAACAAGAATGAAGGGCACTTGCCTTGACCGTCTGGACTGTGGCCTTTGAAAGTGTTATTTTATATTTGGATTGCACCTACGAAATATTAAGAAGAAAGAGACAGTGAGGTGTGTGTGTGTGTGTGTGTGTGTGTGTGAGAGAGAGAGAGAGAGAGAGAGAGAGAGAGAGAAGTCACTATAGCTTGAAATCCCTAGACTGATTCTTGGAGTTAACTGTTTTGCAGATATTTCTGGGATTGACCCAGAAATATCTGTCTTGCTCTTTGATCTGTAAAACAGCTGAACATATTATTTTTTTCCTTCCACACTAGGCATTGCAGAAAATATGCATCTCACCTTCTCAGAAACCAAGCAGGAATGCCTTTGGCAAAGCATGATATATGTCCACATCTATTTAATCACTCACCTGATGTTTCCAATAGCGGGATACATGGCTGACTGGTGTGTGCTCAATTTTCTCAGGCCAAGGATGATTTCTGACTGTCTCCAGTAGCCCATATTTTGACAATGACACACACATCTCATTTAGGGTTAGAGCGATTGGGCAGAGTAGACCGTATTGAAGGTGGCAGAATAATATGTCACTGGCAAGGGAAGGTGGGGAGACTCTTGTAGCCCCTCAATTGCTTTGGAACCATGATGTCATCTGCAGCAGACAGACAAGAGTTCCATTGATTGGGGCCGTATATCAGCGATTTCTATGTTAAAGAGTTGGAGCTGGCACATGTGTCCTGGGCAAAGAGAAATGACTGCCTCCTCTTCATAGAACATCTGAAAATCGCTGACCTCTGGCAATAAAGGTTACATAAGCAACAGTAAATCACAGTAAATAGCAATGTTGTACAACTAGGTTGTGAACCAAAGAAATATGCTGGGCTATTTTGATTTCAGTGATTATGCATAAACTATGGAGTGTATATTTTTAAAATCCCATCTCTCCAACATATACTTTAAGCTGCAGGGTTTCTTCCAAAACAAATGCTTTAAGTATGAGGTTACTAAAGGCCTTGTTAAAACTTCGATCCTAGAGTAATAATATATCTGGCATCAGAAAAATGTATGCTCCGTGTCCTTCAATCTGAACATTTTACCACAACTAATTAAATACTGGCACTGACATGAGAGCAAGTATGCATGTTATGCTATTGATTTCATACTGTAACCATGAAGCCATTAATAAACAGTTTGGCATAATTGTGTCAATTACATCATTTCTTTTTCTTATCTTCTTCTCTCTCTCCTTACACCCCAATCTGATTTGTTCTGCATTCACTACACAGTTCTCTTGCAGGTCTTGATAACCCAAAGTAAAACATATAAAAGGTGGAGAAACAAAACATTAAACATCAGAGCAAAGGACTAGCATGGTTTTCAGAGAAAAGGTTCACAAAGTGTGGTCCGTGGACCACCAATGCTCTGCAAGGTTTGTTTAGATGTCTGTGGATTTGTGGTTGAAGATAGGAGATGACACACACATCACACTGAATGTTCACATGGATTATTTTTTTTAAATGGTGGGAAAGTTGTTGAGTTGTTGGACTTCAGACCAAGCAATATGTGACGCTACCAACTCAGCCCTATAATGTCTACTCAGAATGTCCCACAGTTGGTCTCACTCCCAGGTAAATGGTATAGGATTGCAGCATCAAGACAACACTGAGTGGTGGGAGGGGAAAATTGGAACAACAGAGCCTGAGAAAAGGGATTTATCTTTTCTTCCCAGATCATGGATCAAGTGAAGGGTAGGTCAATAGCAAATTTGGGAATGGGCTTTTTTTCCAGTCAGAACTCACTGGAACTCAATTCCAGCACCTCTCAGGTAGGCACCATTGCCATTCCAAGAGAAATAGCAAAAATAGCACTGGTTTTACTCAAGAAGATATATGAGTGCTTTAATGTACCGTATATCCACTGCAGTTCCAAAGGTGAATCCAAACTGCAAGCCTAAGAGAACTCCCAATTTGCAAGCCTCTGTCAATCAAGATGAATGCCATATATATAGCAAATACCATTTGTAGATACACCTTCCTAGTTGCTTAACATTCAAGTGCTAACAAAGCACACAATGAAAAATCACAAGAGCACTACGTATTCAAATTCACATTATACAAGCACATAACTTTCCCCAAAACAAAGAAGCACTTCCAGTTGGGTGGGGTAGGAAGACAGGAGACAGGAGAAAGAGAGACATAATCCCCTTCCCAAAAAGATCTCCAGCTATTAAATTTCCATGGCAAAACATTACCTGTACTTGGCCGTCTCTTTAGTTTTGCAAAGACCCATTCCACCAACAAAAGGGAACTTGTTAAAGAGGAAATATAAAACTGCATTCTTCTGACCAGTGTTCCTTTTTGTCAGATTGAATGATTTCCCCTTTCCTCCCAACATACATTGTTCTGGGGATCTTCTAATGCACCAGAGCAGGTTTGGGGGAGGTGAGGAAGGCCCTACTGTGCTAGTGAGAAACCTTGCACTGGCTTCTCGTAGCACACCTGGTTAGTTGAATGCCTGCTTAAACTTGTCTAACCAGTTTGACTTCTTTAGCAGTTTCTTTTTCTGCAGAATCAAATCTACAGATATATAATTACTGGGTTGAAGGGGAGAGCGAGAACCATTTAGTTCAACCCCCATTTCTTGACAGCATCATTCAGGGTCCTGGTGCTTCCTTATAAATGTGTCCATGCCCTAGGCTCCACAAATCTCAGACAGCACTTCTGTCTATACTATCCTTCATGTCCACTTCTCAGCACCAGCTCTGACCTCCTCAAACCCTTCTGTTGTGGGTCTTCCACTCAACACTGTAGAATGTACTTCCCTCTATCTATAATTCCTGCTCTCTATTAAACTTCAGCAGGGCTAGGAGCAAGAGGCATTCATTTCCTTTGGCTTTTGGTTTAGCCGGCATATCTGTTTGTTTCCACCAATGCTGCCTTTTCAGATTTTTGTCATTGCTGTGGAGCTCATTTTGTTTCATGTCTTACTGAATGCTGCCTTGATTGCTGGAGAGAGAGATTACAAGAGATTTCAATAAACAACAAACAAACAATCAATTATCACTCCTGGAATCTATGACAAAGCTGGGATCTGAAACCAGCCTCCTTGGCTTAACCTCCAAGACTCTGATCACCAGATGTCCTCCATCAAAAAGAGTGTGCAAGTCAAATGCTCCTAACTCAATTGCATCACTAGTTCATTGGTGGCATGGTGAAAACGATGCTCTGATGGGAATAAGCCTCAGCATTGTTCCTTAGAAATAGGACTCACTGACTTAAAAGGAATCCACTCATCTGCTAGTGTGCTTAGCACTGCTGTAATATCCAGGAAGTCCAGGATACTGTCATCCTACTTTGAGACAATCCATTTCCTTTTGAACCTCTCTGTTTTGTTCCCAAAGTCTTAATTTTAAGACACAGCAGTCCTCTATTTAGATAATTAAATACAATACTCATGGCTTTAGCAAACTGTCAAATACAGTTCTGGACAGCTGGGGGAAAGTATTTCAAAACAGCACATCATCTACTTGAATCTCAGATTAATGTGCAAGAAACATGACTGTTTGCCAGGACATATTGCACCTCTCTTAACCTTACCCCTGCCCTTTCGTCCCTTCCCTTCTCTTTGAGCAGAGCAATGTATGCTTCAACATTCAGAATCCTTCCTGTGCAACAAATGGCCTTGTGGGTGATTTCAGAGATCTTGGAAGTACAGGCAAATAAGCCAACAGCTCTTGAAGAGTGTTGGAAGGAGCCCATCTACAACTGGACCATAACATGCAACATAACTGCTGCCAAAAAAAGGAGGAGAAGGAAAGAGAGCCAGCGCTATCTTGGCTGGGGTGCCAACCTTCTAGAATGAAGCTGCATGAAACGTTTACAGTGTGTGTGTTTCCCCCCCTGAGCCCCTGGTGTCAGAGAGAGACACACCATTTTAAACAAATGAGAATCTGGAGACAAGGAGTTGATCTTTTGTTTGTGAAATCAAAAAATTTACAAGCACAATGTGGCATACATGATAATGTCAGAGCTTCCCTGTTTTATAGGAGGAGCCCCCTAAATAGAGCAGCATGCACAGAATAAAGCTCAGGCAAATCCTTAAAGGGACAGGACTTTTAAAAAACGTGTATACTTCCACTTGGACCATTTGGGGGGTAAGGATGGCTTACAAATGGCAATAAAATATGAATAAAACCACTATGCACTATGCAGACCTCTTAACATGTAAACACATTAAAGTATTTCATATCTGATGCATTAATAAAACTAGTCTGCCAGGTTTGTTGTTGGCTTCGCCCCACAGGAATGATGAAAAAATGCTGTGCATTTATTATATTTCCTTTTCACTTTACATGAGGATTCTTTTACAGAGGGTTAGCCATGTTAGTGTGTTATAGCAAGAGGAGCAAAGAGGGTTCTCTTCATAACAGACCATGCTGGCTGGGGCTGATACGATTTGCAGTTCAAAATATCTGCATGGCCCCAAGTAGTGGAAGACTGCTTTAAAGGAGATGAACTCTGACGTTTTCCTTTGTATTTTTACCTAAGTCCTGTCAGGTCAGGTGTATTGTCCATTGCTTACTGCCTGAAGGTCAGAATATGGTTGTGCTTGGTTTGACAATTTAGTCTTTATATTTTACTAGGGGTTGCAGTCCTGCTTGTATTGCTCTCCAGTCACGCTTATTCATCTCCACCCCTTGCCAACACTCTCCTTTTACACTTGCTCCAAGCCCCTTCCCTTTACACCTTGCCAACTCCCTCCTTCTACTCCATGTTTCAAAAAACATCGGACCTTTTGCAGTAAGGAAAGTGATGAGGAAAAGCACTAGAAAGTATGGAATCAAAATATCGTATAATCTTTCTGTAGGATGGGTGCCCGATAAACAGGTAATCAGGAAGATATCTGTCTGTTCTCGGCAAGCACTTTAGAGTCTAATATTTTCTTAGTTTGAAACCAGCTTTTCCATAATAAAAACACTCCAAAGGTAGTTTAAAAAGTTAACCTCCTATAATTTAATAATAAAAAACCCAATGAACTCTAAACTTTACTTGTTTAAATGGAGGGGGTTCCTAGAGTATTAAAGTTCTGGCTGTGGTCATGCAAGGAACAACCTGTTCACTTCTTGTGTTATTGAGCTGAGAATTTTAAGCCAAGTGCTGTGCTTTTGTACATTATTCCAAAAGTAACATCAGATTATCAGCTTTCTCGTTCACCCAAAGTTCCCTCAGTGCAAACAGCTCCACATAATTGATTTTTATTTTAACTGATAGAAAAACACAGATACAGTACTAAAGTAATATGATCTACATCCTCTAGAGATATACTTGCTAGCTTAAAAAACCAACATCTGCCAACAGTCTCCATAAAATGGGGGAAAAAAAATCTGTTGATAAGTTCAACTACCTTATTTAGAAGTTCTGTTTACTCAAGTACAATAAAAGGGTTGCAAGAATATAAAGGCAGTAAATACAAATTTATTGATTATAATCAGCTCTGGAGGGTGGGCTACAAATTATCTTATAAATAAAATGCTTTTTTGTAAATCTGAAACCTTGAAGACGTGAGATAATGCCTTTTACTGGATCCATTATTCTGCTGGAAGCAAGCTTTTGGGATACACTGAACTAACCTTCAGAGATAGAGGTTAAATTGTAAGGTTGTGATTTGTATATTTGATCCAGATGGCTTAGTCATACTTAGAGTAGACCCAGTGAAATAAATATGTTAGTCATGGCTTACTTAAGTCTCATTGATTTCAGTAGATCAACTCTTTTTCAATTTTTGAAAATAAAATTATTTCAACCTTTTTGACATCATACAGATAAAGATCTACTCTAAGGGCTCATCCATACTTTCCCCCACATTTCCAGGCACAGGTCCAGGCTTTTCTGGTTCATTTCCAAGTTCTTTCTCCTTTTTTGCCTCATCATTTTCCCCATGAAACCCCACTGTTTATCACCGAATTGGAGTAAGCAGCAATATGCAGAAAACCCAAAGTGCCATTTGCTCTGATTTAGCAGTAAAGATCAGGTTTTCCAGGGAAAAGCAGAAAGTGACAGCCCCCCCCCCCGAGGGCTCAGATGCTGACCAGAAAAGCATGAACCTGTGCCTAGAAAGTGTGGGGTAAAATATAAGTGTGGGCGAGCCCTAAGACTGCAATCTAAACTGCACTTACTTGGGACTAAGCACCACTGAATTCAATAGGACTTCTGAGTAGAAATAATAAGGATTGTGCTCTACGTCTGGATCCAGTGCTATCCAGCTGTCCATGGAGGCGCAGGTCAATTCTGTGCCCAGGGCAGCTGTCTACCAGCTCCATCTAGTATGCAGGCTGAGACCCTACCTCCCCACGGACTGTCTTGCCAGAGTGGTGCATGCTCTGGTTATCTCCCGCTTGGACTACTGCAATGCACTCTACGTGGGGCTATCTTTGAAGGTGACCAGGAAACTACAACTAGCAGCTAAACTGGTGATTGGGAGTGGCTGCCGAGACCACATAACACTGGTCCTGAAAGACCTACATTGGCTCCCAGTATGTTTCTGAGCAGAATTCAAAGTGTTGGTGCTGACCTTTAAAGCCCTAAATGGCCTCGGCCCAGTATACCTGAAGGAGCGTCTCTACCCCAATCGTTCTGCCTGGACACTGAGGTCCAGCGCCAAGGGCCTTCTGGCGATTCTCTCATTGCAAGAAGCGAAGTTACAGGGAACCAGGCAGAGGGCCTTCTTGGAAGTGGTGCCCGCCCTGTGGAACGCCCTCCCATCAGATGTCAAAGAAATAAACATCTATCTGATGTTTAGAAGACATCTGAAGGCAGCCCTGTTGGATATGTTTAGCCTAGAGAAGAGAAGTTTTTAATGACTGATGTTTTAATGTAGTTTTAATCTTTTGGTGGAAGCTGCCCAGAGTGGCTGGGGAAACCTAGCCAGATGGGCAGGGTAGAAATAATAATAATAATAATAATAATAATAATAATAATAATAATAATAATATTTATGTATCCTTCTTTTTAAATTTTATATCAGTTTATACCAGTACTATCAGTTTATGCATTGGAATAGTCCACTTCCGGTTCCTATCTAAACTGATTTCTCTCTGCCTCTCTCTGCTTTTCTGTCCAGCCAAATCAAACAGCAATATAATACAAAAAATGATAGGCCATGAAAGAATATGAAAGGCCACCTTGTAAAAATGGCCTGTCCACCCTGTCTTGGGTAGAAATAGAATATAAATGATATACTTCTTTTTTTTTTTTTTTTGAAGACTGAAATATATGAGGAAGGTTTATTCTGCCACACACTCTCCTTAGAAAATATTTAAGTGCAGGTGTGTGTGTGTGTGTGTGTGTGTGTGACCAAGATGAGTAACAGTTGTGGGAGTTGGATATGTTTAGCCTGGAGAAGAGAAGACTGAGAGGTGATATGGTAGCCATCTTCAAAGATCTAAAGGGCTGCCACATGGAAGATGGAGCAAGCTTGTTTTTTGCTGATCTGGAGAACAGGACCCAAACCAAAGGACTCAAGCTTCAGGAAAGGAAATTCCAACATAACACTAGGAAAAATTTTCTGATGGCAAGAGCTGCTTGACAGTCAGAAGGAGGTGGTCTCTTCATAGAATCATAGAATCATAGAGTTGGAAGAGACCACAAGGGCCACCGAGTCCAACCCCCTGCCAAGCAGGAAACACCATCAGAGCACTCCTGACATATGGTGCTTCTTCATTGGAAGTGCTTCTTCACTGGAAATTTTAAAACAGTGGGTTGGACTAGACTACCCTTTATCACCTTCCAACTCTACAATTCTATGATTCTACAATTCTAATTTTCCTCTCTGTCCCTTTTATTATTATCTTTTCTTTGTTTCCTTGAAGCTGCCTCTGGCTTCAGGACTAGCAGCCTAGGCTTACTGCGTTACCTTAAATATCAAGAGTCTGATTTTCAAACACATATAGGTTTATAAGACCAACAGTGGAAAATGCTGGTCAGTTGTAGAAGCATGACACTGAATTTCTAAGATTAGGCAAACAGGTTTGGAAAGTTTGGCCACAGACCTCCAGTATCTGTTCCTTTTACGCCTTTCTGTTTTAAGGACGAGATGATTAGTTTACTTTTTGCTGTTGAGTCAGTGAGCGATTCTTTCTTCTTCTTCTTCTTCTTGCCAAATGTCAAAATAAGGTTGTTTCTTTGCTTCATGGATAAATTTGCCTAAAAAGTGCTCAAAACAAATGGCAACAGCACACTTTGCTGGAAGCCAAAAGACAAAGCTTGGCCAGCAGTGATAAAAAAATATAGTGACCTTGCATCATGCTGCTGGCAAACCCTGCAAGCTTAACTAACTAACAAACCAACCAACCCTTTGAGCAACCTGCAGCAAATCTTTTACTATTCTGCAGTGTTGTTTATGAAAAAAACCTGTCCCAGTCTGGAAGGCATTATGTAAAAGATAATTCTAAGAAAAAGAGGGAAAATGGAATAATCTCATAGTCTGCATCTAAAATCCTTTCCTTTAAACTAAGAGGAGAAAACCCAAGTCTGCTCTGAAGACTTTTTTAAATAAAAAAGCTACTTCTTGATTATAATAAAGTGACAAATTTCTGCTACATTAACTATTAAAATGTAGCAAAGAGTTACATATGGTTGCACACACAGAATTGTGTTTAATTGCGTGAACTCCCCAATGTAGCATCTGAGGCAAATATCTGACCATCCAGCTTCAGAGCTATTTAACATATTTAGGTTTGACCTATGGATGCCTCGGTATTTAAAAAACTGAAATCTTCATTTCAGCTTTTCTCAAAAGATCTATGCAGGATAAGAAAATGTATTTGGAAATTCAAATACCCACAATGCCAACTTTTTAGTGAATGATGAGAAAGGTCTCCCAGGGCAAATCTTTATATCATTCAGAAGGGTGTTTCAAACAGAGACTATAACAGGCATCTGAATAAGACCAACACAGTTATCAATATTTTTATTACTGAAAGTATTGCTGCATAGTGCTGCTGACAGAATAATATAGTTTTATTTCCACTGCCTGAGCAGAGCAATGTTTTAATTTTTCTTTTGTGCTCAAGTAGTGGAAAGATCCATCATTATTGGCTAAGTAACAGGAAAACTCATAATCACTGGATATACAAAGTATTAACAATGTCTGCTGTGAAGCCTCCAAGGCCAAAATCGTTGATGAAATAGATCAGGTAAGATCTGGGCTTATAGCTGTTATGTACATAGTATTGTACAAACACGACAGCTAGGAAAGAGGCACAGCAGCCACTGCGGTCAAGACATGACACACCTTCTAGACTAGAAGGTCAAGGAGTCCCACAATTGACATCTGGCAATGGATATACCTATCTATTGCCCCATTGACACTGCCAGCTGCTATTTTCAATGGTAGATAAGCCTCCAATGACACAAATTCACACAATTAATGTCACATCAGTTTTGCCTTTCACACAGCAATGGCGTAATCTCCTCTCCCCATTGTCCCTTTGCTCACATTCAGCTGAGAAATGCTGTCCTGTTCTGGCAAAGCTGGGAGTCTACAGCGGCCATACCCAACCTGATGCCCACCAGATATTTTGGGCCACTATGCCCGTCAGGCTCAGCCAGCATGGCCAGTGATTGAAGATGGTGGGAGATGTCGTTTAAATCATCTGGAGGGCAGAAGATTGAAGAAAGCTGGTCTATAGGTTTCTGGACAAAGTCTGGGGGCAATCAGCTCAGAGAAAACAGCATCTATGACCAGGACAAATTTACACACTGCAGGACCTGGGACAGCTCCAGTCTCCAGGGTAGGTGGGACCAGGTTGCAGTAAAGAACAACTACAGCAGGAAACAGTTCAGGGGCTCCGGTACAGCAGGTGCCTATTCAATGAAGCCCAGAGCTCAATCCTCAAGCAGGGTCTCTAGCAATGATTGCCAGAAGGCTGCCCATCAGGTAAAGTTGCAAGGAATTTGAAGGGGCATCAACTTAATATTGATGGCCCTCAGATGTTACCTTCAGTGAAGTTGACGAGGTCAGCAAAGACCCCTGAGTAGCTGATAGTCTGATTCCTCAAAAGTCTGAGCTGCCATGATCAAGTTTGAAATCTGAAACTTGTTCGACAGATTTCAAGGGAAATCATGAGAGGACTCTGAAGACTGACTCATAACAGATGGATAGATATCAATGTAAGAAACCTGAATTCAGTTAGGAAAAACACACACACAAGAGCTACACACAGTTCTAAGTGCAACATAATACAATTAGTGTGTGCTCTTAAAGTTCAATTCTTTAATTATTTTTTTTGCAGAGCTAAATAATATCGTGTTAGAAGATAACATCTGTCTAATAACTAATAGGGCTTGCCCAGTTCCAGCATTTGATTGTTTACTCCAATTACTCTCTCCATGCACAGAAAAAGCATGTTCTGAACTTTCCCTTTGTTCTTGGGAAGCAAAAAGGAGAAGCCTTGATGCTAGAATGTGTGCCAGAACTCTAAAAGAGAGTTCCTTTTGGTCGGAATTCTTAGGTATAGCCCAGAGATACAGGTAGAAACTTTGGATTAGCTGGGGAGAAGAAGAGAGACCCCAAAGTCTTGGCAGAGAGCTATAAAAGCCTTAGTGCACTGTCCATGGAGAGCACTGTGTAAAAAGATGAGCAGCTGCTGGAGTTCATAGAGTAAAGCTTGAGTGAAGGGGCAGGGAAAGAGAAGGAAGAAGTTTGGTCGTGGCAGGGAATTGGTACATAATGGTTTAATTCTGAAGTTTAGGATCAGGGCCCAAGACAAATAAAGTTATGTCCCGTATAAAGAGGTCTTTCTCACCTTAAACGTAGGGGTCATGGTTAGGGTTATAGAAAAGTCTTGGAATTAGTGTTGGTAAACAGAGGGTGCTACACTCAATATGCCAGCAAATTTGGAAAACTCAGCAGTGGCCAGAGAAGATCAGTCTACATCCGAATCCCAAAGAAGGGCAGTGCCAACGAACGCTCCAACTACCGTACAATTGCACTCATTTCACACGCTAGCAAGGTTATGCTTAAAATTCTACAAGGCAGGCTTAAGCAGTATGTGGACCGAGAACTCCCAGAAGTGCAAGCTGGATTTAGAAGAGGCAGAGGAACCAGAGACCAAATTGCAAACATGCGCTGGATTATGGAGTAAACTACAGAGTTCCAGAAAGACATCTACTTTTGCTTCATTGACTATGCAAAAGCCTTTGACTGTGTCAACCACAGCAAACTATGGCAAGTTCTTAAAGAAATGGGAGTGCCTGATCACCTCATCTGTCTCCTGAGAAATCTCTATGTGGGACAAGAAGCTACAGTTAGAACTGGATATGGAACAACTGACTGGTTCAAAATTGGGAAAGGAGTACGGCAAGGCTGTATATTGTCTCCCTGCTTATTTAACTTATATGCAGAATTCATCATGCGAAAGGCTGGGCTGGATGAATCCCAAGCCGGAATTAAGATAGCCGGAAGAAATATCAACAACCTCAGATATGCAGATGACACAACCTTGATGGCAGAAAGTGAAGAGGAATTAAAGAACCTTTTAATGAGGGTGAAAGAGGAGAGCACAAAATATGGTCTGAAGCTCAACATCAAAAAAATGAAGATCATGGCCACTGGGCCCATCACCTCCTGGCAAATAGAAGGGGAAGAAATGGAGGCAGTGAGAGATTTTACTTTCTTAGGCTCCATGATCACTGCAGATGGCGACAGCAGTCACGAAATTAAAAGACGCCTGCTCCTTGGGAGAAAGGCGATGGCAAACCTAGACAGTATCTTAAAAAGCAGAGACATCACTTTGCCAACAAAGGTCTGTATAGTTAAAGCCATGGTTTTCCCGGTAGTGATGTATGGAAGTGAGAAGGCTGATCGCCGAAGAATTGATGCTTTTGAATTATGGTGCTGGAGGAGACTCTTGAGAGTCCCATGGACTGCAAGAAGATAAAACACATCCATTCTTAAGGAAATTAGTCCCGAGTCCTCACTGGAAGGACAGATCATGAAGCTGAGGCTCCAATACTTTGGCCACCTCATGAGAAGAGAAGACTCCCTGGAAAAGACCCTGATGTTGGGAAAGGAGAAGGGGACGACAGAGGACGAGATGGTTGGACAGTATCCTCGAAGCTACAAACATGAGTCTGACCAAACTGCGGGAGGCAGTGGAAGACAGGAGTGCCTGGCGTGCTCTGGTCCATGGGGTCACGAAGAGTCGGACATGACTAAACGACTAAACAACAACAAAAAAACAGAGGGAATTCAGAGGCTCATGTAAGCAACTGTTAAAAAATGATGGGGTATTCATGAAATATATTTTCTTCTGGATTTGGCTACAGTGTACAAAACTTCCAGGCTCCCCCATATTTCACTCTTGAAACAATAACAATAACAATAATATAGGTCTTTCCCCACCTTTCACTGTAAGGTCCCGTGGCAGGGTACAACAATTTAAAATATAACATTAAAACTAGTTTAAAAACATACAGAATATAATCACAAAAATTAAGGTAGGTGCTGTTTTATATACATTTCAGGTGTCAGAGACCAGGGTGAAGAAGTGTGTCTTCAGCATTCACTGAAAACTGTGTAATGAAGTTGCCCAATGCAACTTCTGTTGGAAGGGAGTTTCTCAGTTTAGTGGCTGCCACAGACAATGCCTGGGGAAAGATAAAGAAAAGGCAGGATATAAATGATGGTGGTGATGATGATGTTTCTCCCTCCTCCCTTTGGTATGAAGCTGGAAGAGTGGGACTAGTTATTTCATATAAGAAAGGGGTTAGTTGGGTGGCGTTGTGGTCTAAAGCACTGAGGGCCAGAAGGTCAGCGGTTCGAATCCCTGCGATGGGGTGAGCGCCCATTGCTCTGTCCCAGCTCCTGCCAACCTAGCAGTTCAAAAGCATGCCAGTGTGAGTAGATAAATAGGTACCGCTGCGATGGGAAGGTAAGCAGCATTTCCATGTAGTCTGGTTTCCGTCATGGTGTTCCATTGCACCAGAAGTGGTTTAATCATGCTGGCCATGTGACCCAGAAAGGTGTCTGTGGACAAACGCCGGCTCCTGTGGCCTGAAAGCAAGATGGGCTCTGCAACCCCATAGTCGCCTTTGACTGGATTTAACCTTCCAGGGGTCCTTAACCATTACCTTTTACCTTAAGAGGAAGTGTAGTTGAT
The DNA here is from genome assembly GCF_965153285.1 of Podarcis tiliguerta. Taxonomy (NCBI): domain Eukaryota; kingdom Metazoa; phylum Chordata; class Lepidosauria; order Squamata; family Lacertidae; genus Podarcis; species Podarcis tiliguerta. The sequence goes on along the minus strand of NC_139540.1, from coordinate 31,504,890 downwards.
TTTTGGCTTATGACTTCTGACTGCTTTTCAGGAGAATATGGGATCTTATCCAAGTAAACAGTTCTACTTCCACAAGCACCTTTGTCTGCACAACAGAAATCCCCCTCCCCCTTCTCACCCAGTGCACCTGCTGTGCACCCCCTAAATCTTATTTAAATTTTCCCTCAACCCTCTCATTTAGGTACACATGGGAACAGGACAGGGAGGAGAAATCTCATTGCACAGCCAAAAGTGCTTGGGCTGACCCATGGCATCCCACACTGAATAGGGTGTTATACCTGATGACCTCCAAGACCCCTCATAATTCTATGATCTGCATTGTGGCCAGGCGCAGTTCTCCACTTTCTCCAATTGTTCTACCTGAGTAGAATTAGGGTAGAGCAGTATGGTTCTGTCCTATTTTCCATACAAATAAATCGATAGCCCCTTACCACATCTATCCATTGCTGGCTAGAGAGTTTTAAAGATGTATAAGACAGTGGTTTTCAAAGGGTGTGGAGTACCACACTGGTCTGGCAGGAGAAAATGGCCAAGTGCGGAGGGAAGACTGAAGGGCAATCAATATTATATTTTGGGAATGATTCATGTTCTCTTGTAGCGGCATTGTTTTATGCTTTCTAGATATCCCATGATCATATTATAAAGTAGTTGTGTTCTGTGTTATAAATCAAACATTACTAGGAGTTGTTTCTTTTTGTTTCCCAGTGTATTTCTTATCGATAAAAAAAATTGGTGTGGTGCGAGCAAATTCTTATTCTGAAAGTGTGGCCTAGAGAAAGAAGTTCGAGAACCATTGGTTTCAGAGATAACATAAAGGAATCAGAAGCCAGAAAGTGACTAGAAAGAATCTCGCAAATCTAGGGTTTAATTTCAAAAAGTTATGTGTTTAGTTACAAAGCCCCCCAAAAGCCCCAGAACCTGACCCAGGGATGAACTGATATAATGACAGAGAAAGGTGGGGTGGTTATAGCATTAGGTAGGCCTTGTAGGCCAGACAGTAGTTTCTAGATTTGAAGGATGTGACTGCTATTCTTCCTGCACATGCCAGCTGCCTCTATTGCTGGAAGGGTATTTCCTAACTTTCTCTGATGCTTGGAAACTATACTGTATATGCATATGATTCAGTACAAATGTTGCAAGTGGATTAGCGTTGCTGATGTCATTGAAGAAATGCTACATATCACTTCTGTTCTCACGGCTTAAGAGAGATGCCCTGTACATTCTTGCTCAATTATCAACAAAAAACGAGGGCATGTAAACAGCAGATCCAAACAGGATTACAAGTTCACCATCTGCAAGGAGTTTCCTGTTACAGTTGGAGTGACTATTTTATTGACCCAGAGTACAAGGAAAATAAAAATGCTTTCCTCTCTCAACCATAACCTAGAAACATGAATTGCCTCACTACTGAATCAGAGCTTTGCTCTAATGAGCAAGCCTAGCACTGCTTAATCTGGGCCATGGCAGCTTTCCAGGTTTCAGCAAGATGTCTTTCCTAGATTTTCTGCCTGGATACTTTAGTCAGAACAGCTGGGGATGGGACCTGGGATGGAACCCATGCAAAGCGCATGCTAGAGGCCCTATCTAATAAATTGAAATTCTCGCTCATCCTTCCAACAAGGAGTAGACTAGGCTGAGAAATATTGACTGGTCCAAGTTAGCTTCACTCTGAGTGGAGATTCGAAGCCAGGTCACTCTGGTCCTGATGTAACACAGACTCTTTTATACCAGGGGTGAGTGACCTTTTTTCAGCCTGAGGGCATTTCTTTCCAGGAAAACCCTCCAGCGACCACAAGCCAGTGGTGGGCGGGGCCAGAGGCAAAAGTGCGCAGAGCATCAGAAGTATATGTTATCTAGGCTACTTTCTACACATATGCTCACACAACTCTCTATCTTACATGCAGGCAAGCAAAAGGTAAAGGACACATTCCAGCCAGGCAAAAATGGTATTTAGAGAGGACGGTGTGGTGTGGGAGAATCCAGAAGACCAGGCAGTGAGAGTTGGAGGCAGCATTTGTCCTTCGGCCTGAAATTCTCCTTCCCTGCATTCTACCAGACTGTCACGGTTTGCAAGGCTGAGAAATCTGGAGATATTTTCTCTGCAGGGACTTTGGCATCAGCTCTCTACTTGTGGCATAATATGAAATAATAATTTAGTGGAGTGGGTAGGACTTGGTCCATATCAATTTATTTTGGGATGAGCATTTAATATATTGTTAGTGTTTACTCTGTTAGCATTCTGGCCAACCTCATGGAGGGGCTTCTCGGCAGTGGTGCCCTCCCTATGGAATACCCTCCCTTCAGATTTCAAGGAAATAAACAACTATCTGACCTTTAGAAGACATCTCAAGACAGCCCTGTTTAGGGACGTTTTTAAGGATTGGTGTTTTTGTTATGTTTTTAGATATGTTGTAAGCCACCCAGAGTGGCTGGGTAAACCCAGCCAGATGGGCAGGGTATAAATAATAAAATTATTATTATTATTATTATTATTATTATTATTATTATTATTATTATTACTACTACTACTACTACTACTACCACTACTACTATTCTGAGGTAAGCATGGGGAACTCTAGTACTCATGGAGAGTTGCTGGAAAATCTGGGTTATAAGATGTAAGGAGAGGCTCTTTGTTTCACAAGCTTGGAAGGTGACTTGAATTGTTATGGGGAGCAGCTAGTGCTCTCATCCCTGGGAGCCCTCCTCCCATGTTTAGTTAACATGCTTTCAATATCTGAGCAGATTGACACTGTATTTATCACCCTCTTTTTCATTTGACTTTCCAAAGCTACCCTGAATTTGATACAGGTCAAGGAAGATGGAGTGGAATAGATCTTTACAAAAGAGAAAGAAAGAAAGAAAGAAAGAAAGAAAGAAAGAAAGAAGCACATTTGAACTATTTTGAAACATAACTAGCAAAGTGTCTGTTGTGATTGGCTGAGCACTGAAGAGCTTCTCAATGCAAACAATGGTAAGAAGAGCATTGCTTTGAATGGCTTGGCAAGATCCTGCACAGCTTCATTACAAAGTTCAGAGGTCCATGTGTCCTGTCATCAAAGTTTATCCTACTAACAGTGCCTTATATATTGTTTACTGTGTGTGCCAGGATAGTTACGTCCCTTGATCCCTTTATTTGGTTCTTTCTTGCCCTCCTTATCTGCAGAAAGAAGCCCTGTTGGCCTAAGGAAGACCTCAGAGCTGCAGGCCACCTTACCAGAAAAGCTCCAAGAAGTTCCTGTCATTTATCTTAACAGTGTCTGGGAATAACTCTTTGAGGCGTGATTGCTGGCTTCAGCACGTACCAACAGCTCAAAAAGTACTAATAGCCAGACAGTCTTATGGTGATCAAAGAAAGGGTAGCCAAATGTAATATCTGCATCTGCCAGCAACTTCAGAAGTTATTAAAGGAGAAAGGATGGAAGCAGCACTACTGGAGCTTCAAATGGCCCCAGTTCAAAATGCTACTGAGAAGAAACCATTGCTGATGAGGTTGACTAGCCTAACTTTTCCAAGATTCTTAAATGCAAGGGGATATGGGAACATTATGGCCTTTTTGCTGTGACTATTCTGATTCCAAATCGTCCTGGAGCAGGAAATTCTGTGCCTTGCTGGGAGCACAGAAAAAGTGTAGAATTTCCAATCAATGAAAGCAGAGGTGAATCATTTCTTGTCTGTCCCCCTGACATCGAGAACCAAAATAAATTACAGAAATTTAAGAAGTTTAAATTTTGAATGCTAAGAGTAACTTGTATACCCCCCCCCCCACAAATAGTGGAATTAAACTTTTCTTGGCAAACAATTTGCATTGTATTTCTGCTGCAGTTGATCATTATTTGCATCACAGAGCAGAAAAACAAAACAAAGCCCTGTTTGATAGCAAAATGTTTGCCACAGATCTGGAGAGCACACTTGTGTGAGGTGTGGCATATTGATTATCAATATAATGCAAGAAGTTGCACCCCTTTACTGACATTGGGTGTTATCCAATATAGTGTCAGATAACTCGGTCAATCAGTGCAAGGGCTCACACTTGCGCAATGGAACTCTTTCTCCCGGTGACCCCATAAATCTGCTCTGGGACCCCCCTCAACCCCCCCAAGCAGTTTTGGGTAGAACATGGGGCATACATGAGAGGAGGAGAGGAAGGCACGTTCCATTGTACAAGCATAAATCTGTTTGCTAATGGAATGAGTGCACTGGATAGCATTCAGTATTTAAAAGGTACAGTTCCTACTTTCTCACAATGAGTATGACAGTGGCACATTAGATATAATTTGAACCTTGCTCACACAAGCATGTCCTCCAAATTTGTGGCTGAAAGAATACCAACCTTCTAAATTGAGCATTGGCTCTAACCTGTTCCTTCTACGTACCACTATGTATTGAAGCAGAATCATCTCTTTCTTAATGATTAAAACTTAGTACAGCATTTAGTAATCACTTGGGGGATGCTTAATCTTTACAAAGGACTGCTGGAATCGATAATCTTTTAGGGGGTCCCCCTAAATTATTACTCCCCCAAGCCTTGTCAAATTTTGATCATGCTTTGATGTAGTCTGCAGAGAATCCCCAAGGCCATGCAGCCATCATCCTAACCATCAGAAAAACAACCATACCACATAAAACTATGTTTCATCTTAAAGCTGGAATAAGCACTGGTGAATGTTAATATCCCTCATGAAATGAACTATTGCCAAACCAAAGCAAAAGTTTTATTCTGAGCAATCATCTGAAGTGTGGCCTTTCTTGAGTTTCCAGCGTTAATTTGGGGCATGATAATGCTAAAGGTTGCACATATTCCAACTGAACGGGAGCAAAGAATACACAATATCTTGGGAAAGGAGGTGGCTTGCAGGTTAACAGGAAAGCAAGAGCCAGCATGCTGGACAGTCATTGCTCAGCCACAAAAACTTACTGGTAGGAGACAGACATATTTCTCTTTGTGGGCTGTGGGCTTTTAAAACTCTTTAGTGTTTCTGCCAGAGCCACAAGTTCTGATTCTCTAAACCCAAAGACTTCACCAAGGAATGGACCAGACCCTTTCAATTTGCCGAGCTTCTTCTTCTTTTAAATAGCATTAAACGTTTTCCAAATCCCACATTTCTTCTCCACCCAGCCCACCCACATTCACTTTTGTCCTCATTCCCCTTTGCACTTTCCTTCCAATAATGCTTTCTATCCAGCTGTTCTTTCCTCCTTGTCCACAGAAAGTGAGGGTAGGTTTTTTAAAAAAACTTCTCAAATTGTTTGACCTCAAAACATCTAGGTCATACGAGTCTGCCTTGCAGTGATTTGGACCGTTAGTTCACCTAGGCCAGGGCTGTCTACTCTGTCTGGCAACAGCTCTCAAGAATCTCTGGCAGGGGTCTTTCTTATCTGTGCTACCAAGAGATGCCAGATATCAAACCTGGATACAAATCATGCCATTTACTTCTTGAGCAATCGCCTGGTCCCACTATATGAGTGTAGTCAAAATGTAGGTTTGCAAGGAGAGAAGATCCTGGCAATTTTAATTTATTCCACTCCCCCCAAATGTTCATTTCTTTGCATGCTTATTCTTCTGTCCACAATCATGCTCATTCCCCTCCTGCCACTTAGCTGGTTAGAAGGAGAGCTCTTTTTACACTCAGCCCCCTGACTTGAGAGTTAACCATGAGGATTGCCTTCAAAGCTTACTGGTTGTTTTGGTGGGGAGGTAGGTTTCATTTGGTCTTGGGCAGCCCCCACCAACCTGCCCTTAGGCCAGCGTGAGTAATGTTTCCATCATGATTTAGTGGGGGCCATTTAGGAACCCTTTTTGAGGTTCTGATTGGTCACTGTAGGGTTTTCTTTTCTTCTTTTGCTGACATCACACTACCATGGTTTCTTGGTTTTTTTAAAAGGATCATTGGTTGGCTTTCCCTTTCCTGTGATGGATACAGTGTGGGGTTAAGTTAACCAGTGCTGAAGGATAAATCAGTGAGCATCCTGAGGACCTTTTGGGAAAAGAAGCGGTGCTTCCATCAATGGCTCAAGTCTAGCGTAGAGTTACCAGACATCCCCAGGTCCCGGGGACAGTCCTTGGATTTGCAAATCTGTCCCCGGACAAATTCTGTCCCTGGAATGTCCCCAGATTTGCAAATCTGTCCCTGGAAAATATGGCAGCGGCAGCCTCAGCAGCCTGGTGCCAGCCTGGGAGCGCAGTTGGCTCTGGCTGGCTTCAGGAGCTGCTCGCTGCTGTGGCGCCCACTACTAGGCTGGCCCCTCCTGGGCAATGGCAGCCTGCCCGTGATCCCCGAGCCTCCCCTGATCTGTCAAAACAAAGGGGGAAGGGGGAAGGAGATCAGGGAAGGCTCGGCAGTCATGGGTAGGCGGCTCGCCGTTGCCCAGTTTTTTAAAAAAACTGCGCATTTATGTTTCACAGGGTGTGAAAGAAGGGCTTTGCAGCACCCTTATACAATATGAATGTGTGCTTGGTCCCAGGGTCTTTTGCCTCACCACCCCCACTACTGACTCCCTGTGGCTACTCAGCTTCAAAAAACAAAAAAAGTGTCCCCGGATTCATTGAAAAAAATCTGGTAACCATAGTCTAGAGGGCAGTGACAGAAGTCCTGCTTGAGGATTGTTCTGCTCAATCACTCAATGCCTCAAGGCTGGAGGAGGTTGGCATTCTCTTGGCACACTTTAGGTGAGGAACAGCTAGGAACAGGGAGTTAACTACTCTGAGGCCCAGAATCAAAGGAGGCCTCTCCCCAAACTTGAGGATTGGATTTTTGGTTTCTGTGCCTCAGATTTACAGGAGCCCACACAGTTCTGATTCTGTTCTAATAGCGGGAACGTTAATAAAGTTGGTGCCACGTTAACTCCAAACCTTGTGTCTGGTCTCTCAATAAGGGGTGTTGGTGCAATATAAACATTCCCCGAAGCTTACAAAAACTGGCTTGATACTTTACAGCACACAGATGTGACTGTCATCAGTAAAAGAAACCCAAGACTCTTTATGCAGTGAGCAGCGTCCTTCTAATTAAAGGATGTCACCAATCAAACAAAAGCAGCACATACAAAACAATAATAATTTGTATATATGTTGGTTCTCGAATCCCAAAGCTAGTAAACAGACATTGCTTAATTTTTAATGAAAAACAAAAGAAGTTCCTTTTCCTCCCCTCCACCTCAGACATTGGCTTCCTCCCCTCTCCTCTTTCTGCTATTCATTAAACCTAAGATACTGCCAAATGTAACTTTGAAAGATGTAATGCTGCATGAGGCATATTTATGAAGGAAACAAGATTCACAAAGTGCCATTACTATTTTTATGAGCTTGGAATAAAAGAAGGATTCTTTATATGGCTTACAAGATAGAATGGCAGCAAAGCCCTGATCTACTCTGGGGGATGTAAAAGTTGTCATTTGTAGGATAAATTTACAGCAAGGAGATAAGAAAGTTCTGAATTATGGAGTGGATGGAACATTAGTCTCAGAGGGTTTGAGAATATTATCTTCCCACCACTAGGTAATATGACCAGTGAAAAGTGAACTAGCCCCTCTATATATGATGGATAGTGATGTGCACAACATTTTGTGTACCAGTATCTATCTCAGCTAAGATAACAATGGACATTGCTTCCTTTGACTGCTCTCTGCTTTGGAATAGTTCTGTGCAGCTCTAATGAAAATAGGCACTGAGAAAAAAACAAATATAGCTTTGTTCGCACTGTTTCAGGAAAACTTAGTAATACCACAGCTGGACTGCACTAACTGTACTGTGCATTTGTATTGCTCACTGCTTAAGTTTGACTAGGTGTATCCATTTGACAATCCAATCGGCCAAACATGAATATGTGATAGCCATGTTTCATTTTATTTTATACCAGTGAAACAACAATTGTTATGAATGGGGCATGGAGATCATGCAAATTACAGAGTCCTGCTCATTATCAGGGCAAACGATTTGCTGCCCTTTCATAATACCCAGAATCTGTTGCATCAGGTAATGGCCCAACTGTGCCTAATAGTAGGACCATCTCTGCTAGGCTACATGGCCCTCCCCTGAGGAAGGTTCTTGTACAGACAATTCTGGTCTGAAGTTCTAAAGCTTGATGCACCCATCCAGTGAATATGGACTATTCATCTAAGCTATACAGTGGTACCTCGGGTTACATACGCTTCAGGTTACATACTGTCAGGGCTGGCTCCGGGTCCCAGCTCACCAAGGACCAACGCTAGCCGATAGTACAGTATCAAAGTCTTTATTGAAGAATAGTCTCCATTTACAAGTCTCAGCGTCCCAGCCCTACGTCTGGACTTTAGACCGGCGAAGCTCTGTCTGGATCTCCACCCCCTGTGCACCAGTTTAAGACTCTAATCTTACTCCACCTCTTCCTTCTCTCTCTCTTCCTCTGGGTCTTACTACCCCCCGGGGTCTCATTCCTCCTGGACTCTTCCGACGCAGAGCTTGACCCCTCTGACTCCTCCCCCTCTCTTCGGCGGGCTTTAGGACCTGGCTCCCTACCCGGGCTGCCCACCTTGCCGCCCTCCTGTACATTTGAACTTGGCGCGCGCGCGCGTTTTACTTACTTTCCGGATGACCGTTTCCTCGCTCCCTGACGAGGGTGTGGCCACTCCTGCCTCACGTTCTCCCTCTGCCTGCGCGCTCCCTGATCCCGATGCCTTGGACTCCTCCCCCCTACTGCACTCTGGGGGGGACGCTGGTCCGGATTTCCAGCTGCTACTCTCTGAGTCCCCTCTGGCCCCTTCTTCCCGAGGTGTCCCCCTGGGCACTCCCCTTGCCCTGACCATGGGGGCCCCTTTCTGTGAATCCTCCGAGTCACTGGAGAGACTCAGAGACCTTGGACTACTGTCGCCGCTGACATTTCCTTCCGACTCCTCCCCCTCGCTCTCCGTTTCTTCCCTCTCCTGTGACTCTGCTCCTGAACCCCTGACACATACGCTTCAGGTTACAGACTCTGCTAACCCAGAAATAGTACCTTGGGTTAAGAACTTTGCTTCAGGATGAGAACAGAAATTGCGGTGTGGCAGCAGTGGGAGGCCCCATTATCTAAAGTGGTGCTTCAGGTTAAGAACAGTTTCAGGTTAAGAACGGACCTCCAGAACGAATTAAGTACTTAACCCAAGGTACCACTGTACTCAGGATAGACCCAGTGAATCATTTGGCTTATTTTGTTGTTTAGTCATTTAGTCGTGTCAGACTCTTCGTGACCCCAGGGACCAGAGCACGCCAGGCACTCCTGTCTTCTACTGCCTCCCGCTGTTTGGTCAGACTCATGTTTGTAGCTTCGAGAACACTGTCCAACCATCTCGTCCTCTGTCGTCCCCTTCTCTTTGTGCCCTCCATCTTTCCCAACATCAGGGTCTTTTCCAGGGAGTCTTCTCTTCTCATGAGGTGGCCAAAGTATTGGAGCCTCAGCTTCATGATCTGTCCTTCCAGTGAGCACTCAGGGTTGATTTCCTTAAGAATGGAGACGTTTGTTCTTCTTGCAGTCCATGGGACTCTCAAGAGTCTCCTCCAGCACCATAATTCAAAAGCATCAATTCTTTGGCGATCAGCCTTCTTTATGGTCCAGCTCTCACTTCCAGATATCACTACTGGGAAAACCATGGCTTTAACTATACGGACCTTTGTTGGCAAGGTGATGTCTCTGCTTATTAGTCACATTCTCTGCTCATTAGTCACATTCATTGATTTCAATGTCTACTCTGAGTATAATTTTGTTGGTACAAACTACCCAATTGTAGGTATGGATCTACAGCTGTGTACTGCATGAATAAATACAGAACTCAAGGTCATCCAAGGAAACTGAATGTGGGAAGATTAAGGAAATGCAACAGAAACACAGCACATAGTTAAACAATGGTATCCATTCTCAAGATGTAGAAATGGCCACCTGCATGGATGGCTTTAAAAGCAAAGTAGACCAAATTCATGGAAGATAATGATATCAGTGACTACTAGTCGAAATGACTGTGTTCTCGCTTCACTGTCAGAGGCAGTTTGCCTCTCAATTATCAATACCACTTGTTCAGAATCCCACATGTAAAGAGTGCTGCTGCAACCAGGTGATTTTTGCAGCCTACTCTATGTATCTGCTTGACCACAGTGAAAATAGGATGTTGAACTAGATGGCCCTTGGGCCTGATCCAGCATGGCTCTTTTTACACTCTCTCACAGCCTATTTCTCCAGAACTGGAAGAATTTTATCTGACGAAGCAATGGGAGAGGGCAAAACAGCTACAGAGGACCCCATGTTGTGAGTATCCAGCACATGTTCTGGTAAAGAACACAACACTTTTGCTGCAAGCCATCCTTGTGATTCCTCTTGGCTCAAGAACAACTTGCAGTTTGAACAGTGTATGAGGTAAATGAAAATGCTATTATCCAAAGCCAACTAATCTTAAAAACTTGGTTAAAAATAGAAAGCATTACCATTTGTCTGGCATGACAGTTCTTGGTGATTTAATTGTAGAAATGGGAAGGTCATACTGAGTTACAAAGTGACTGGCTTGGTCTTCTTCGATGTCCATCTGAAACACCTCTTGGATGGCTATCCAAAACACATGGGGAACCTGTGGCCTTCCAGATGTTTTTCGACATTAATTGGACATAACTGGACTCCCATTAGTCCAAGCTGGCATGGCCAGTCGTCTGGGGCAATGGAGTTGCACCGTATCAACATCTGGAAAGCCATGGGTTCCCATTCCTCCTATACACAGTTACGATTAAACTCAACTCAGCATTTGATTACACATGTCTTGTATTGTTCTCTTAATGACACTTTCAAACATGTGTGTTATTAGGATTGAAGAGGTAAGTATATATTTTATGTAAATATTTATCTGCTTTGAGAAATTGGATCATTGCCTTCTAACTGGGGTGAGCATTTATTCCAAATTACTTAACCACTCTTCATTAAAATATTCCCGGATGGTGTACAATATCATGAATAAAATTAGTTCCCACAGCAAACAAATTTAATTTAAAACCAAACAGCAAAATATGACAAGCAGAAAAAAAATCCAGAACCTAAAAATTGAATGGAACAAGAAAAGACATAAAAAATCAAACGGACCTGAGCAAATAGGAAGCGATAAGCAGTGTTTTAATAATAAGTGACTTCGTGAGGTTTCATGTATAGATTTAGGCTTTATTTGGCATGATCTACACTGGCCTTCTGCTCAGGCTATTTCTTAAATTCTCTCTGACTGACAACTCAGAAAAAGCTTCATATCGGATTGCCACACAGTTCCATGTTGAATGAGAAAGAATAAGTCTTTGCAGTACGACCCACTGCTGGATGAGAAGGCTATTAATTGCTACCAGAAGTACAGCGCAAGGGCAAAGGCCAATCAGGACCCTGGGCAGCTCCCTGCTAGCTGAGATTGGGAAGATGTTGATTCAGCAAGGCTTGGAACAATCTGAAACCTTGGAAACACTGGTGGGGTGTGGAGAATTATCCTGCTTTATATGTGGAAAACCAGTCTGTTTTACACCCACTTTCACCAAGATTAGCATATTTCAAAACTATATACAGTGGTATCTCAATTTAAGAACTTAATTCGTCCTGGAAGTCTGTTCTTTACCTGAAACTGTTCTTAACTTGAGGTACCACTTTAGCTAATGGGGCCTTCCATTGCCACTGTGCCACCACCATGCGATTTCTGTTCTCATTCTGAAGCAAAGTTCTTAACCCAAGGTACTATTTCTGGGTTAGCAGAGTCTATAACCTGAAACGTCTGTAACCTGAGGTACCACTGTAGCCTCTGCCACCATATACTATACAGATTGCCAATCCCTTAAACTGCAACCCAGTAGCTGTGGTACTTTGGACAGGCACACTTTGTGACTAATTAAAAGTAGCAAGTTGTTATTTATTATTAACTATAAAAGTAAATAGTATACTAACTTCTTCTTTAAGACTTATATTTGCTTTTATATGGTTGTTGTTGTTCTAAATGGCAGTTTGGCCCATCACCCCCTGTCTGGACCTTCAGATGGAAACTTCAACCCAGACCTCTTTACTGGGGTACCCTGAGATTTTGACATGTCCAGGGGGAGCGGCTCCCTCTCATATCTGGGTTAGACTAAGGATCCAACCCAATGCCTTTCCCTGGCAAAGTTGACAGTTGCTATATGGAAGGTAAAATCCCCAAATTTATGGAATATGTATGTATTTATATCAATACATTGCCAGTTTAAATATGGATAAGGGAGTGCAAATCATTAATGCATTGGAGGATTAATGTATGGAGCTCATTAGTTTCTTCTTTCATTGTCAAAGCACCATGCATTTGACTAGCGCAAGAATGACCCAGGATAAATTCTAAATAGCATGGATGTAATTCAAGAAAACATGCATTTCTTTGGAATTTAGTGAGGTTTCCAGGACTAAGACAGCACAGTTCTAACCTACACACAAATAAGTCCTGTTGAATTAAATGGGGCTTACACCCAGATAAATTAAGTTAGGACTGCAGCCTCAATGAATGATTACCAAGACTGTAATTGTACCCAGGAGCATAGGCCATTATTTTATCTGTAGAAGTCCTGTAACAGCAGGGATGTTGAATGGAAAATACCTTCTCTGGTACAAGGTCATTTCAGCCTCTCCAACTAAAATGTTAATTTAGAGTGAAACATTGTCTACTCGCATTTCACTGCTTTGTAAGGAAGCACAGGGTGGTTGAATGCACACCCAGTTCCATTAACTTCTGACCTTTCTGAGTGAACTTTTGCAACACACCACATGATCACTTGTGTTAATTTTAGCTGTAATTCAAATTATTTTTCAGTGTAGCAGTGTGGGGACCACCCATAAAACAATAATATTCATAGTAGGAGCACCTTGTTTTCCAGAGGGATGCTATGTTCCTGGCACACAGGGTGGAACCACCATCCTCGATAGTGGTGCAGTGAAACCCTTGTTTCTTGTGGAGTGTTGTTGTGGTAAAGCCACTGCTGCCTTACATTGTGTACCCTATTCTGAAGACACCTGAGGGTAGTCCCTTAGTTTCTAACCAACACAAGAACACAATAACATAGGAAGAACACTGCTGGATGATGCCAAAGGCCTCTCTAGTCCTACCCACAGTGGTCAAGTAGAACGCGGATGTGATAGTCCTCTTCTGTTGTTGTTCTCCAGTGACTGGTGTTCAGAAATTGCTGCCCCTGATCCTGGTGGTAGCGATAGCAGGCAAGGGGAAAAGGTGAGGAGCTACTAGTGCATGTGAAGCAGATTGGCAAGGATTTTTGACTCCCAATTGTTTGATCGTGGCAACAAAATAACCCCTCTTCAAAAATGGTATTGTTGAATGAGGAAAGCCAGGGAGGGAAAATGATTTTTGTGTGCAAGGATTATGAGCTCAGCTGTGGTCTGGCACTCAGAACAAATCCCCGAGCTCTGAATTATTTAATTCTAAGTATCTTTTGCACCTAGCTTCAACTGGTGGATCTCAGGGGTCCTGGTCATCTCTATGACTTTGTCTCCACTTCTGCCTATCACACTGCTTATGTATGCTTTATGTCTATAGAGCACATAGAGTACCCAGAGCAGACATTGTAGTGATGCAAACGGTTGAAATAAAATGTCCATCAGAAACAAAAGTCCAGCACTTCAGAAATAGCGTGTGCATGGAGGGGGGGGGGGGAGATGGAGACCAGATGTCAAGGGAAGCAAAACTGAATTGTCAACAGATTGAGATCAAAGTCTACATTTTGGCTGGCCTTTATGATGCTAAAGAGGCTATCTTGTCTTGGTGTATTAAAAATTATATAACAGAAACAAGTGTGTGTCCAACATTTGTTTGTTTTTCCTTCTTATAGTGCTTTTTGTTTTATTTTAAGGAAATGTTAAAAGGAAATACAGGTTTTATATAGCTTTCCAAAGACAGATTTTGGAATTGGATAGCATTTAGCCGGAGAAACATCTGCTGTACTTAATGAAAATTAGAAGCTGGAAGATTTCGAGAGATGGAGTGTCTGACTTAGAACTGCAAGAACCACACTTGGAGAGTTCAGCCATAAAAGTGACTGGGTGACCTTCTTGAGCCAAACACTATCTGAGGTATCTGGCCAAATTAGACAAAGAAGTAGGAGATTCGTGACTACATGTTCTGTCTTTTAAAATTAATTTAAAAATCAGCATCCCCTGCTGATATTTGCCAGAGTCAGGACTGTGGTTCTGCAGGAGCTCTACCCCCTACCACATTGTTACTATTTGCTGCATTAGCGAAAGCGCAATGACAACCATGGAGTACTGACTGGATGTGAAAGACCCAAATGAACGACATATAATGAATGAGGGCCCTTTCATCTTTTTTGTGTGCATTCACAATGATCTGTGCTCATGGTGCTGTTGGGGTGGTCATATACTATTGGACAGGACATTTCAATACTATTTGCATCTTCAGATTTTTGGGGGAATTCACACTGCTTCATTTCCAATCAGTGCACATCCCATATCTTCGTACAGAAATCCTGTAACTTTTAATACCACAAATATTCTTTGTTCTGCTTTTGTTGCACTGTAGCCCTTCTGGAGGTGGCATTGGAGGCACATCACAGGACAAACTAAAGCAGACTAGACCCACCACTGATGCGCAATTCCTTTGTCAAGATCATGTTGCAGAATATACCCACAAACTAGCATCTGTCTGAAATTTAAATATTCTTAAGTCTATGCTCTGTGTCAGGGACTGGGCAGAGAAGGAATGGTGGAGACCGCCTCCCTATGCTGACCCTTCCAGGGAGTAAGAAGAGAAAGACAGTATAGATTTACAACAGGGGTTTGAGGGAGGTCGCAGTTCAGAGGCCGATGAGGGGAAAAGCTGGGACATCATGGGAGAGTCAGAGCAAAACCTTGCTGACACATTCTCATTAGAAAGCATTCCAGACCCTCCACCTCCCAGAACCTGGGAAGCCTTAAAAGTAGGAGAGCAAAGAGCTCAAAGACAGAGGGCATGTAGTGGCACAAGTAGAGGAGATGATGAGAATGATGAATGAGGAAGTGGGAGAGATGGAGATTCACTTGGGATAGTGCCATTATCCAAGAGGCTGGGTTCTATAGCCTCTCTCTGTAAAGATTGAAATAAAAAATGGCTGTAAGAAACTCTTCATTGTCTTTATACTTTCCTGGGCAACCAGCTGGGAGCCGCTGACAGCATCCTGACACCCTGCCTCCATGGCCAGAGGCATTCGTGTTTCTGAATATCAGTGGCTGGAAGCCACAGGAAGGGAGACTGCTTTTGTGCTGGTTGCGAGTTTCCTATAGGCATCTGATTGGCCATTGTGAGAACAGGATGCTGGACTAGAGGGACCATTGACTTAATCCCACAGACTCTTCTTATGTTCTTAACTCACTTAAGTTCATATTGAGTTGGTGAACCCTGAGCCTGAGGGTCTGGTAGGGCCCCTGAAGCCTACCTCTTAGCACCTGCCATTTTTGTTTGTGGGGCATTTTTATATCCTATGTTATCAACGTGTTTGCTTACATATTGGCAGCAGACTCAGCACCTAGATGGTTTTAAACCGGCCTGGACATCTGAGTGACTGACTGCTGAAGTAAGCTGGACAGTGGCATACACAGGCAATATTCCATTACAACTTTGTGTCTATTTAATGAATCAAAAATGTTTGCAAGCGATAATTGATTCCCATTAGAACATATTGGCGCAAGTGTTCAGCACAGCTGAATGTATCATCTTTAGGAACAAATGAGTGTTTTACAGCATATTTGGAAAAGTAAAGCGATACATAAGGCGATACGAAAAGACACAGTGTTCTTTAAAAAGTCACAGAACACTTTCATATCTTACCAACAATATGACATTAGTCAAACTATCAGTCCCTGAGAAATGTAGCGCCAATGTAAATACCGGCAGATTTTGGCAGAACATTTTGGCCCAAGTTTTTGAGACAAAGCCATGCATCTCTTCCTTATAAATTAATTGAAGTGTTTTCCACCACCTAATTATCTCAAAGTACAAGTGCACAGATCAATCCTATATATATTTATTTTGAAGCTGTTGTTTCTTAGTTCAGTGAGGTTTACATCCAAGAAAAAGGGCACAGAATGGAAGCCAAAGTCTCAAAGAAGTCTATGGAACTGGTCGGCTTTAAGCAGAGATGTACCAAAACGAAGGTATTCACCAGACCTGTAAGTAAACATGCACAGGACTGGTCTGCATGGACCATTCAAGTCAGCAGAACTTGGAAGGAGACAATAATCAGTAGATATTCTGTCTGAGGGCAATGGTGCATAGAGCATCAGTTTCCTTTTGAGGAATCTGGGACCAGTAATCCCAGTTCTTGTTGGGAAAAGGTGCTTTGCCCCACACTGTTGTCTTCCCCTGAGGGAAGTTCATGGTGTGGGGCTATGGAGGTGGCAATGGATGACAGGGACAATGAAAGCGCAGATCTGCTCATCCTGTTCAAAGTATGCTCTAGGCAGGGCTGTGCTCACCTGATTTTGCCCACAAACATACAAGGCTCAGTTTTGCAGGCACCCTTCTTTGAGATGTTGCAAAATCCCTAGTGCTCTGTAGAACTGGATAGTGCCTGCTTACTGTGTACAAGAACTGAGACCCTGAATTATGGCAGCTATGTAGACAAAATAGGGTTCTGAGAAAACAGGAAGACATATTGAGGAAACTCCAAGCTTTGCAAAAGTAGAAATATTTGTGTGGATGGGTGGGACTAGGATGGGTAACTCCCCCCCCCACAACTCCCTCCCTCACAACCCTTCCCCAAATGAGTATGCTCATGGAACAAAGAGGTTTCTGCTATGAATGGAAAACCGGGGGAGGGAGTGGGGAATAATATGGAATATTCTGAAAAAAGGTCTGTCTGAAACACTGAACAGGATCATTCCACTCTGCAGAATTTTGTTGTAGGTCCCACTTGTGGTATCACAAAACCCAGAGCCTTCAAAGAGAGGACTTGAGCTGAAACTCTGTAGTGTCAAGTAGTAATGGGCAAGCGACCTTTGAACTGATGAGAATTTGGAGCTCAGCGGGTGGCGCTGTGGGTTAAACCACAGAGCCTAGGACTTGCTGATCAGAAGGTCGGCGGTTCAAATCCCCACGACGGGGTGAGCTCCCATTGCTCAGTCCCTGCTCCTGCCAACCTAGCAGTTCGAAAGCACGTCAAAGTGCAAGTAGATAAATAGGTACCACTCCAGCGGGAAGGTAAACGGTGTTTCCGTGCACTGCTCTGGTTCGCCACATGACCCGGAAGCTGTACGGCGGCTCCCTCGGCCAATAAAGCGAGATGAACACCGCAACCCCAGAGTCAGTCACAACTGGACCTAATGGTCAGGGCTCCTTTTACCTTTACCTTTTAGGAATGTCAGTAATTCCATACCAGTAATTCATAGATACAAAAGTAGATTGTTGTAAAGATTCACTGACCTCATCCAACATTTGAAGTAAAAAAAATATTACTGGATATTTGTGAGGAGTGGTGCATTTGTAGTAGCTTATAAGAGAAGCATTAAATAAATTTCCTAAAATTCCCATTGTAAACTACAAGGAGTAATTTTACGTATTTAGGTGTGACTAAAAAGCGATCATCATCTTCTCTTTCAGAATAAAGCTTTCATTGTTAAAAATAAAAAAAACTCTCTTTAGACATTTGATATGATATTTTCTGCTACTTAAAGTGTTTTTAAATCTATTTTATGAGTATTCCACTTGTTTACTTGAGTAGCTCACTAAAATCTGTTGTAGAGTGAGTCGGTGGCTATATAAATAATCTTATTAATGCTGCAGATGTTTTTCCTATTTGATGGCCAAAGCTCACTCACATCTAGGCTAGAACTTGTCTTCTTTCTTCAGCTTATTGTCTAAAGTTTTCTCAATAATTGGTTATTGTTAAGGGCTCAGTCTTGCACAAAGTTCACACTTTCAGACTTGCAGTGTGGATGAGAGATGGATGATGGTTTCAGTTGTGCTAAAATCATGAGTGCACCATATGGTCCTCTGTGAACATGGTTTGAGGGAATGGGGTGCTTTTTGGGTGGAAGAAATGTTAAGGCATCTTAATCTAAATTGTACCTTTCCTACCACTGTTTGCAGATTTTATTTCTTCTCACTCATTCTTTGTCAGCACTATTTTCCTACGCTCCCCCCCCCCCACCTTGCTGGAGTGATCCCAGCCAATCAGAGATCACTCTGTGTGATAACACTGCAACATCAACATCAGATAAGCAATCATAGTGGGCTACATGATGATATAAATGAAAACAAAAGAAACTCATTGCCTTCTCTCTGAAAATTCACATGGGCTGTTAGCCTTGTAGTCAGGTTAACTAAGCTGATGGTGGCGCAATGGGTCAGTATGTCTGACTGTTAACCAGAAGGTTGATGTTTCAAGCCCACCCAATCCTGTGGGCAGGACTCCTGCACTGTGGGGGGTTTGGACTAGATGATTCTCGGGGTCCCTTCCAACTGTAGAATTCTATGATTCTTCAACTTCTGTGGTGCAGCAGCTCTAACGTCTGCATTTGTTGTGAACACTTTTAGCTCCTTTGAGAGACACCTGTGAAAAACCACTGCTGGAACCATTTTAGAAAAGCGTCTCCCCCAACCACTGCCAGATCATCTGCATTTAGTATCTCTACTGCCAATACTAAGACTTTGGGATGAAGTAAACTACAAACTAGATAGTTAAAAAACCCAAAAGCCAGTTCTTGGAATTTGCTTATTAGAGGAGTAATTTTTGGTACTGGCCAACATAGTATTCAGAATCATGCTGCAAAACACCCCCCAGCTAGCTGGCTCCATTAAACTGCCTAGTTATTTATTGGCAGATCAAGTTCAGGGAAAGAAAGTCAGCCTGCCTGGATGCAGCATTTATTGAGTCTGAAGCAAAATGTCAAGGGGAGAGATTTTACAGATGAACCATAAGTTACTGCTGATGTCGCATAATCTTTTTGTAAGAGTTGTGACAATGGGTTGAAATGGACGTGAAAATGTTTCTTCTGTTCCTTCAGGCAACATCCAAGAAGTGTAGGAAGAGAAAAAATGTGAAATGAACAGCAAGTAACGCAGCATATATATTGTGGCCCAGATGCCATGACTTCATGGCTGGTGGGGGCCAAGGCATGGGAAGATGCAATAACCACAGGACAATTTCTTGGGATTTAAACAAGCCACAACTTTATTGATTACAGATGTCAGTAGGTTTTGGTATAGGCATTGGGTTGATTACTTGGCAGGGTTGACCCTGGTATATGGATCACCCTAGGATGTACATCGAATTAGAGTGAGCTCTCCAAGATTGCCATTTTTTTTGGGGTGCTATGGCACATCGGCCCCTGTCTGGACATCCGGACAGTAGCGCCTCTCCCTGGCCCCCTTTAATAGGGTACACCAATTCCTTGGTGTGGGGGTGGGGCACCCAAAACCCGTTCCACCTTGAATAAAGATCCACCCCAATGCCTTATCCACCAACAACTTTAGACAATTGCTATGAGATAGGCGAAATCTCCAGACAGGCCAAATTTGTCCCAGGAAATTTTCTGTTTGGCCCCAAATTTGGTGACCAGGTGTTTCCACAGCAAGGTCTTCAGCTTGACCTGCCCACTCACCTTTAGGCCGAGTCATAACATGCTGCATAGGGTGGGAGGGTGAGAAATCCAATGACCACTGAGCACCCAAGTCCAGGTGTGATCTCCTTTTATGCCTGTGAAGCAGACCAGAGGGACAACAGGGGGACAAAGTCTTCCCTATGGTTTTCTGCCCAAGCCATCCCACCCCCTTGCTTGCCCGGGATTGGACAAAAACTGTAGGTGAACCCTAGCAGCCAGCATAGCTGAGGGAGGAGAAAATGATGTCCTCCCTCAACCACTTAAGGACCAGAAGACCACACCCAGCTTGGCTATGGTCGTGCTGGTCCACAATCCCTGCTTCCCAGCCAGGCAGACAGTAAGTGGTCCTTCTTGGTAAATTCCATTAATAACATGAAGGATGATTTCTGGGAAAGTCTATACTAACAAGAAACTGAAGGCTGTGTCACTGACAGTCTCAAAATGGGGCATTTATGTGTTAGAAGAGCAACAAATGTTTTCTGACAGTAGTTGAGAGGAGATGCCAGGCTGGGAATGGTCCTTGCAGGCCCATGCTCACCCAGGTGCTGACCCTGAGCATGGCCCCCTTTCCATCACCCAATGCTCACCATTTGGAGGCCTCTAGAGCTGCAGAACCCTGGACTTCAGCTCCAGGGTCCAGCCCCAGTTACACCACTGATCTTGGTGTTGCCAATATCTTCTGGTAAATAAGAGAGGGATTTACCATATTGGTCCAAATATAAACTACCCCTGAATATAGGACACACCCCTAAAATGAAATCTCTTAACTCACAACTTCCTTAACTGCAACAGCGTAGTTATAAGCCACACTTAGGTTTTATACAAATCAGATTTAGGAATAAAGTGCAGCCTATATTCAGAACAATATGATATTTTATTGTGCCATAGATCTGATATGTTTTATTAGCACTCAGTGCAGCCAGACTTTCATTCTCTCCTAATTTTTATTGAGTTTTGTTTTTAAAAATGTCATGTCAGCACTAGGTAACACAGTTGAGTGTTGGCCTCTCAGGCACCTGTTAGAAGTGCAGGTCCTTGCCAGAAAAAATAGAAATTGGCAATCTTACATATTTGTTTCTCTTTCCTACGGTCCTCTGTATTAGGACTTAATCTGTGAGTCAGATCCTCTCAGGCACTTTGCTGAACCAGCTGCTTCTCTCCCTGTTCCAAACAACAGATATTTCAAATAAAATATATTTATTTTGTTTGGGGCTTTCCCACAGACTTTTTTTTAAAAATAACTTTTGACAAACTGTACTGGCTGAAGTTTGATTCTGAGAAGGATGCTAAACTCTCTTTCACTCTGTGTAGCTGCAAAATGTCTTGGGGCCTGTTTGGCCGTGGTACTGTGCTTGACAAAACTGTTTGGATGGCAAATTGGAGAAGACTGCTTATTGTGTTGTTGAACATTGTATGGAAGGGTGTATGGAAGCTGCAAGAGATGCTTCAATATGGAGACAGATTAGAAAGTATTCCTTCTTCCTGAGTATAAGTATATGCCTTTTCCATTCTAGTTCATTACTGTCCACACCACAAGAAACTAACATGGTGCCCATCAGAGGTTTTGAGCTACAACTCTGACCATTGGCCATTTTGATTGAAGTTGTTGGGAGTTGTAGTCCATCTGGGCACCAGAGGCACCATGTTGACAAACCCCAGTAGACACTTGCTAGCCTCAGCTCTCAAGGACTTCAGACAGGGGACTCAATTCTGATCCTTTCCTCCAAGTTGAAATATAAGTGAAAGATTTTGGACGGGTTCTTCCAATATAAGATGGAAGTCCCAGCGTGTCTTTAAATTATGTACTGGAAGCGTAGCCCAAACATTCCTCTATTTATTAAATTGGTAATGCTAGTAAAAATACTCATCACCACAGTTTCTTAGAAGGAGATTTCACTGGCATCAAATGTCCTTTCATTCAAGCAGATGCTATAGGGTTGGAGGACTGGGAAGTGAAGCAACAAAACCACCACAGACTATGGTGTGTAACAACAGAGAACACTGGCACAGTTCTTTAGGCTGGTTGCATTTCCTTTCTCTGCCTATTCAAAGTGGTTGGCTTCCAGTGCCGTTACTGATGTTTCCAACCATTGGCTATGTTGTTTCATCATGACCTAACTATGTCTACCCCTCGATTCCTAATTGGCTGGGATTACCTGGGGAAAGAGAGCAAAGACAGAAAGAAAAATTGTGATGAACTGCAGCAAAGAGTGGAAAGAGTTGTTGAAAACAGTCATGAACAGGCATAAAATGGGAAGATTTGGGGGGTTGCTAAGGGGGTTCCCCTTAAAAGTAGTTGTGCACGAAAAATGAGGGCAAAAATCTAGCCACAATGAAATAATACACAGGAAGCTGCCTTATGCTGAATCAGGCTACTTGGTCATCTAGTTCAGTATGTCTACACTGACTTGCAGCAGCTAGCCAAGGTTTCAGGTTGGAGTTTCCCTCAGCCCTACCTGGAGTTTCAACCTGGGACCTTCTACATGCAAAGCAGGTACTCTACTCCTGAGCCGACAGCCTTTCCCTGTCCACCTGGCATAGTTCTGGATATTTGGCTTATCACTTCCTTTTAAATTAATTTCTCTTTTTTAAAAAAGTTGTTTAGCTTTCTCTGCACTAAAGCAGCCCAGCCAAGTTCTAGCATAGCATTACATCAAGCTGTTTTCAGGCCCTGGGGAAACAGACAATCAGTATGGGCAAATGATCAGCCGTGCCAAAGGATGAGGGAAGATAACATGTTAGCTGAGAAACAAAAACATAAAAGCAAAAAATGTCTGTTTCCTTTCCCTCCCTTTCCTTCCGCAGTACTGTTGCTGGAATACCTCATTTGAAGATTAGGCATTCTAAGAACAGTGTTTCAATCTGCTATGGACTTTTCCAGTCTCATGCCTGACCTCTCTCTCTCTCTCTCTCTCTCTCTCTCTCTCTCTCTCTCCCTCTGACCTTCTATGTGAAGAAGAAGAAGAAGCATGAAGGACAGCAGCATGCAATCAGGCAATTAAGCCTAACTTGCTGATCATTGCACAGAAGAACCTATTTAAATGTGCTCTAAAATTCAACCATGCAAAGGGCAACTTAAATTCGAATCCCTAGAAAAAACCTTAAAATACACTTCTCCCTTCCTAATGCTTGTTGGCAGGGTTACATGGCACAAAGTTAATCTGTCCAGTGCTAAGTATTATTATTATTATTATTATTATTATTATTATTATTTATACCCCACCCATCTGGCAGGGTTTCCCCAGCCACCCTGGGTGGCTTCCAGCACCATACATTTAAAGCACCCTTATACCAATTCAACAGTCAAGGCTTTCCCCAAAGAATCATGGGAACTGTAGTTTGTTAAGGGGTCACCTGACAACTCTGAACACCCTTAAAAAAACCACACTACCTAGGATGGGAGACTGCCTGGGAAAACCATGTATACTGCATCAAATTCATGTTGGAAGGAAGGTGGCCTATAAATTTTCTGTTCCACAACAGCCTAATCTCCACAGCAGTGTGAGATTCCATGGGTCCAGGCACTTATGCAGGGTTTGTGTTTCCTTTTGAAATGAAGCACAGTGGAGACTGTGGCGTCTTTAGGATATATGGTTTATTTACACATATCCTCAACTTGAGTCTAGATGGACGAGAATCCCAGCACTGCATCCCATATAGATGGTCCCTTACTTCTCCTAGCAGGCTTGGGTTTAAAGACAGGGAAATCCACCTTGTTCTCTCTCTTTGCTACATCCTGCCACTGTCAGCCCACATTGTGTCCTGCCCCCCTCCTTCCTCCATGTTGCTGCTAACCAAGTGAAACTATTTCCCTCCAGCCTACTCCATCCCAACCTGAACTCCTAAAGCCCTCTTGTCTCTGCCCACTAGCACAAAGCTGGAGGAGGGGGACTATCCCTTCTTGTCTGGTACATCTTTGCCCTCATCATGGCTTCCTTGACGGGTTCATGACTAGCCATCATCAGCCTTTGTCCTCCAATGATCCATGCTCAGTTAGCTCTGCCAAGCTGGCCTGGCTCGGTAGCATAAGCTGAATCCAGGGGTTTCCATGTTTGGCACAGTTTAATCAAACCTCGATTAATTTTATCTCTTACTCAATCCAATAATTATGGGGGACTTGCACCCACAAACTCTGGCACCCAGAACCTATAGCAGTTTGCAATCCATAGGGGAGAAAACAATCTGGAGAGGAGGAAAAGAGAAGAATTGCCAATAGCAAACAACAGAAAGGCAGGTGAATGAGAAAGGCAAGGGGTGGAGAAGCATGCGGAAAATGTGCTTCACAGTATCTGGCATATTTTATGAAACACACACAAGCAAGAAGACTTACAGAGTACTGTCATTGCATTCACAGCGGTATACATACAGCCTATCAATGAACTTGGCTGCTTGTCTAGACAGAGAAAGGAAGATGTACTGGCTCCTTTCCCCACTAGTATTCTATTTCTGTCTAATCATTCATGCGTAAAGTTCATATGAGAGTTAGAAAGTCAAGATAATATCTGGATATGTGCAAGTTCACTCTCTTTTGGGAACGACACTGCATACCTTCCTTGTTATGATCTTTTGCCCTTTTACACTCAGACTAATAACCGTACTCCAGGGTTTATGATGCATATGTGTCTGTCTGTTCCTCTCAGGAATACCCTTATTTCAATTTGCTTCACACTATTGGTATCACTCAATCATCTTTTCTTGGCTTTAATCCCGCACTAGGAACAATGTCTTCACAGAGAATCCATCCAAGCTATGAAATTAGTTACAAGCTTCTCTTGGCAATATATTGCAGTGTTGCATACCATGTGAAGATTCTCTAGTGCTTTGTATACATTGCTTGCAAAAGCTCTGGAGATACTCACTTCACAGTTTCTGAGCTATGATAGTTGTTGCCCTACTTTGAACTTGCACTCTGGAAATCATGTTAGGTTATAGCATTTCATTTGTTTTGGAACTAAACATTGCTGGAGTCTTTAAAACCAGTTCATGGTTATGAATTCCCTGCATGAAGCTTTAATGGAAAGTTCATACTGTATTTTACATTCTGGAAAACAACTGATGTCAATCACAACTTTCTAGATGTCAAGCACACTCTACCAACCTATACAAACTCTTCGATAGAGGTGATAGGTAGATGATTGATAGACAGAAGATAGATAGATGATAGATAGATGATAGATAGATAGATAGATAGATAGATGATAGATAGATAGATGATAGATAGATAGATAGATAGATAGATAGATAGATAGATAGAAGCATATAGACAGAGGTGTTCTGGTTGATATAGGGTACTTAGACGTTCAAAAAGCTTCTGACAAAGTTCCCCACCAAAGACACCTGAGTAAATTTAGCACTCATACAGTAAGAGGCAATGGCCTCTTGTGGATCAGGAATTGTTTAAGCAAAACTTCCGGGTCACATGGCCAGCGTGACAAAGCTGCTCCGGCGAACCGGCACCAGAGCAGCACACGGAAACGCCGTTTACCTTCCCACTGGAGCAGGAGTGGTACCTATTTATCTACTTGCACTTAAGGGTGCTTTCGAACTGCTAGGTGGGCAGATTCCTTTACCAGGATACCCTGAAATATTGCAGTGGACCGGAGGGAAATCTTGGTTCATCTGATCTGCCGCTGAAGCCGTGACTCACATACAGGCCACCACTGGTCAGTTTAAATTAAAACTTGGCAGGCTAGATTATTGTCCCCCCATGGCTGGCCGACGCAGTAAACAAATGTCTTCCTGCGAGGGAGGATACTGTTGCCCCCTTCCTTCTGGCTGTCGTGGGCTGCACCAGGATGCAATCGCCTCGTCCCTGGAAAGATAAATGGTCTTTAATGAAAGAGACCAATTCATCATATATAGCTACTTCATTTTAAAGACCTTGCCAATAACTTCAAAGAGAAAATAAACTAGACCTTTTTTTTAATAAAGAAGAATCTTCTTTTGCATCAAGCCTCAAAAAAAGGTTTATAATGCTATCCAAACGATAGGCAGTAAGAACCTGACATTCTTCTGTGTTGAGTAAGCTTGTTGCTGAACAGACTGCAAAGCCAAGGACTATAAGAGCTTCCATCCAGGGCACAGTGACATGTTCCTCCAGATAAACTAGGAAATAATCCAAGTAAAATTCACAGGCCCTTTATCTCGCAGGACAAACCTCCAGCAATCAGTGCTGATGTATAGCATGTCCGCATGGAAATGTATTACATTTTGTCTGACTGTCACTGTGTCCAGGAAGACAAACACCATTTAGAAAAAATGATAGTGTCACCTTAACCAAAGTTTGTTCTCAAAAGGAGTATTCTTTATTTTGTCACTTCAGAGTAATAAGTGAAGGATACTAAATTATCCTTTCTTTTATACACCAGCTTAGCAGATGAGAGATGCCTACATTTACAGTCCTATATATTGAGGCGGGTGGCGCTGTGGTCTAAACCATAGAGCCTAGGGCTTGCCGATCAGAAGGTTGGTGGTTCGAATCCCTACAACGGGGTGAGTCCCATTGTTCTGTCACAGCTCCTGCCCACCTAGCAGTTTGAAAACACGTCAAAGTACAAGTAGATAAATAGGTACCACTCCAGCGGGAAGGTAAACGGCGTTTCCGTGCGCTGCTCTGGTTCACCAGAAGTGGCTTAGTCATGCTGGCCACATGACCTGGAAGCTGTGTGTGGAAAAATGCCGGCTCCCTTGGCCTATAGAGCGAGATGAGTGCCGCAACCCCGAGTCATCGGCGACTGGTCAGGGGTACCTTTACCTTTACCTATATTGAGGAAATGCCTAAAAGTATGTAAAAAAAAAAAGTGTCGTTTAGGAAAAACAAAGCACACAAAAACCTAGTCCACATGAACCCTTCATGGACTTATCTGTAAACAGTGGTACCTCGGGTTACAGACCCTTCAGGTTACAGACTCCGCTAATCCAGAAATAGTACCTCGGGTTAAGAACTTTGCTTCAGGATGAGAACAGAAATGGCGTGGTGGCGGCACGGCAGCAGCGGGAGCGCCCATTAGCTAAAGTGGTACCTCAGGTTAAGAACAGTGTCAGGTTAAGAACGAATTAAGTTCTTAACTCAAGGTAGCACTGTACTAGTATTGAGCAGGACAGTCTCAAACAAATATGTGCTCTCCCAAGCCCACATTCCCAGCATGTTCACCCTCCTGTCTCAGCTGGTTTGGTCATGTCTACAGAATAGAAGATGGCATGACCCCCAAGGACGTGCTCTATGGGGAGCTGGCTTCAGGCACCAGGTCTGACGGCAGACCAGCTCTGTGTTATAAAGATGTTTGCAAAGGTGACATGAAGGCTGGCAACATCAACCCTGGCATGTGGGAATCCCTTGCAGACACCTGCAGTGTCTCGAGACAGACAGACAGGTCATGTAAGCATAGCAAAAACCAGAGGAGGAATGAAAAAAGCAAACTAGGAGGGGCCCTATTGCAGCAGGCTTAGGCTAAGAGCCATAAGAGCCAGTTAATAGACCTGGCAATTTACCCAGATCTGTGGAGCTTGTTGTCAAGGTTCAATAGGTAACCAAATACCTCTGAACCGGTCCTTGCACACAGCATAATGGGAAGAGCTGAGGGTGGGGAATGTGGGTGTGATCTGTCCTCTAGTTTGAGCACTTGTCTGAATGGATTCAGGCTTTCCTCCAACACCATCTCCCCTCTGGCAGCGTCAGTGATGTCTAAAGTAACCAGCAATCAAAACCAATGTCACAACTCCCTGCCCCCCCCATCCCAGTCCAGTTCTAGGGTGCAATCACAATTCAAATTACAGGAGGAAAATGTGCATCAGCAAGCTCCAGGGAAGAAAACAGAGAACACTTGTTCTGAGCCTTGGGACTGTACGCACTTGTTTGCTCTGGTACTGCTTCCTCCGTGTTGAACGTCAGACCCGATCGCTCACATTTACAGTTGGGCTATGATCTGATGCCTTTTCTATGTGTTGGCAAGTTCGACCAGAACAGATGCCAAAAGACTCCTATAAGGATTAAACTGTTAACCACAAATACACTGATTCAGTTGGGAAGAATTACATGTTGCTGACCTTATTAGCAGTTGCAATTAACTTTGGCTCAGGGAAAGCAAAGCTTTGAACATGTGCCACAGATAGGTTGAGGGGAGGTCAGAGAGAGCTTATCTCGTTTATTTAATGTGCTTGTGAAATGGGAGCCTTCCAAACCACTTGGCACCAGTAGGCTATACATATAGCTAGCCTATGTCGTTGCATAACCCTCTTATCGTTGTTGTTGCTGTAATAGCTGTGCTTCACCACATTACCTCTAACTCTGTGCAGTTTGCTATACTTCACTTGCTCTACCTCTTCATAGTCTTGGCCTCTGCTTTGCATGACTTCAGCAGGACTCTGCATGAACCCAGCTGTACAACTGCCTGAACTAATTTGCAGGATGGAGGCCTTATCTTAGAAACATTTCGGGGGGTGGGGTGGAGAATTGTTGTGAAACCTGATTATTACTGGGATTTTGGAGGAGAAAAGGAATACAAATAAATTGTACAAGTAAAAGGTACCCCTGCCCATACGGGCCAGTCTTGACAGACTCTAGGGTTGTGCGCCCATCTTACTCAAAGAGGCCGGGGGCCAGCGCTGTACGAAGACACTTCCGGGTCACGTGGCCAGCGTGACATTGCTGCTCTGGCGAGCCAGAGCCGCACACGGAAATGCCGTTTACTTTCCCGCTAGTAAGCGGTCCCTATTTATCTACTTGCACCTGAGAGTGCTTTCGAACTGCTAGGTTGGCAGGCGCTGGGACCGAACAGCGGGAGCGCACTCCGCTGCGGGGATTCGAACCACCGACCTTTCAATCGGCAAGCCCTAGGCGCTGAGGCTTTAACCCACAGCGCCACCCGCGTCCCATTAATTGTACAAGTACAAAAGTTATTAAGAGCACTATGGTGTCCTTCACTAATATATAATTTTACTTTGAGACATCTATTTGAAAAGCACCCTTCATTAGCCAGATGACAATTTTTGCTTTCACAGGAATATTAGGGTCAACTAGACCCATGACAAATGTGTTTTTGTATTTCATGTGTAGGTGGTGGTGGGGTGTTTTTTAATGCAAATATCAGCAGCTGGTGTTGGGGTGGTAATTATCAGGAGCACAGCAGGCATCAAGGGGGAATTTAACCATTTCTGCTGCACTTAGAAATTCTGTGGATTTTTTGAAAGAAGGTAGCAGGTGTTGATGCCCTGATTTGGAGGGGGACTCTGACATTGTGGCAGGGGGGCTTCAACGTTCTCCCCTGATGTAGTTCCATTCCAGATTGAGCTCCACACCAAAATAATTCTGGAACAGTGCTGGTGGGGGGCGGGCGAGGCAAGGCAGAGTTAAAGCCTTTGCTCCACGCATCCAGTCTGGATCCCCTGCCCCAGCCCAAGAGCCTGCTGTTTACTCTTAAGAAGTCATTCATGCATTCGCTAATTACATGAATGGCATCTGATCTGATCTGGACCTAAAACACTGTTCAATTAGTGCTGTCACCACCTGGTGGAGCTCTTATAATAAGCCATTGATTTCTCAGATGACTACTTCAAGAGTTTTAAAACACAGCAGAGGAGAAATATCACCCACAATTTTTGAGTGTGTGAAATATGGTGCTTTGGGGATGTTCAGTCCTTCCCCACCATAAGTGTCTTGAATTAGTTTTGTCAAACTTTGTAGCCACAATGATTTGTCCCTCTGCTGCTGCTATGTGCTTTTTTCTTGTTTCTGTGTTATGGTCTGGTGGCCCACATACCACCAAAAAAATAGGGGCAGCTCCCTGGTTGCTCTGGCAGCCTGAGAGCCCTATCCTATCTTCAGGAGGGCAGTGAAGAAGACAATAAGGGCTGACTCTCCTTGTCTTATGACACTATCTTGCAGCACATTGCAGACAGAGAAGTGTATCCCTACTGTCACCTTCATTTGACGTGCCCATGAGCAATTGATAATTGTGCACCCCACCTGCCACCTGTAGCATTAATGGAAGGAGGAAGTCCAACTTGGTAGCCTTCAGTTCCTGTCAGGGTATAAATAAATATGTTCTAATATCAATAAGTTGAAAGGTTGAAAAGTTAGGTGGTCTGTTTTGGCTCAGTCTCAGTTTTAATTACAGGGGGTGACGATGGCTCTCTGTAATTGAAATGCTGATGTGGAGAAATGTTATTGACTGGCTGACAATGTATCTAAATATGCTTTCCATTATATTGCAATGACTTTGGTCAAATTTTGTACATAGCTACCTGGTTAACATCACATACAGACATATGGGGCTCTCAGCAACAGCCACTGCCTTCTTTTCTCTGCAGACATCCACCAAGATAGGATATGAGGGGGCGGGGGAGGAAGCAGTTTGCCTGGGACCCCCTGAAATCTGGTGTTGGCCCAGAGTGTTGCATAAAGTCTGCATTAAGGATACGGAAGAGGTTTCAAAGCTAAATGAAATCCTCTGGTCATCACAAACTGGAGCGT
This sequence comes from Podarcis tiliguerta, assembly GCF_965153285.1. NCBI lineage: Eukaryota > Metazoa > Chordata > Lepidosauria > Squamata > Lacertidae > Podarcis > Podarcis tiliguerta. Next base: position 31,474,836 of record NC_139540.1, on the reverse strand, counting down.
TACAAAGCATTTAAAGGCAGGGAACATCACAACCCCCACTCCACTAAATATCATAATAACAAATCATGGATTCAACTCTTTGTGGTCAGGAAGTGTGTATTATCAGGATTCATAAGAACAAAGGAAGAGGCTGCTGAATCAGGCCAGTGGTCCATCCAATGCAGTATCTGCTCTCACAGCGGCCAACCAGATGACTGTGGAAAGCCCAAAAGTCAGACCTGAGCAAAAGAGCACTTTCCCCTTCTGTGGTTTCCATCAGTTGGTATTCAGAGTTATTACTGTCATTGGACCCTGGAGGCAGAGTGCAGCCGTCATGACCCTGAGCCTAATTCCAGATCACAAGAAAGCTTTTAATTGTGCTTCATCAAATGCCCTTGGAAGTCCCCTTCAGAAATAATGCCTGAACAGGACTTTTGTCTCAAGTCATTGTAGTATTTCCATGTTATCTCTTCTTAGAACTGTGCTTTAAAAAAAAAGCAAAATGGAAGTGTGAAATCAGCCCTACAAAACTGTAAGGCTCATTGGGTTGTTATGATAAAAAGTTGGAGAAATACAAAGTGATGACATATCTGGAATTGAGTACAACGCTGTGAGTTAAGATGTTGTCAGACACATAGTGAGTTTCAGCTGGCAAGCCCACTTTGCATGAGGCTAATGATAAGCCGGCAGATGTTAAGTTGTTGATGGTGTTTTTTGGAGCAGGGTTAGTTCTGGATGAAGAAAAGGTGTCAAGAGTATGTAGCAGAAAGTCATTGATCACAACAGATCAGGAATTTGCAGAGCATGGGAAAGGCAGATGATAAACACAAAGAACCTGAAGTATAGAGTTAAACAATCTGAGATTTCAAATATGTGATATTGCATATCTATTGTTGGAATATGTTAAAACTAATACAGAAATGAAAAACAGAAACCCTGAGCTAATGAAAAGTAATTCAATATTTAACTTTATTCTTTTAGAAGTTTTTAAAGTAATTTACCACACTCGCAGCTTGTTTAAAAGTAGATACTCAAAAAACATTTCACTTTAAGTAATAGTCTTCTTGTAGCCACCTTTATATTACAATGTGGGACGTGATCAGAGCAAGCATTCTTGACACATGCTGAAGTAGATCAATTGACAGTAATGTGTATATTTATGTTATATTTTAGCATGAGTGGGCAATTGATGTAACCTCTCTGAGGCACTTTTTGTAGGCATTCATCCTAGGCAGCATGAACTTTAGATCTACATGTGAGATATTTTGAACACTGGCACATAGCCAATGCTCAGCTGTTCTCCACAAAATATACTCTTGGGAGATACCTAAAGAGGAGATATATTCCTTGGAATACATTCCTTTGGAATGTTCAAATGGTTTGCCCAAGTACCATTCTACAGTAGTGGGAGAAGCTGCCTTCATTAAAAATATGTTTTCTACCCAGGCACAAATATCAAATGAGAGTCCATGCTGGATTGATTCTGGCAATCCTATCTCCAGACTGGCTTATTCTGCTTCCACCCTTTCCCTTTTCTCAGCTGTTCATCTGGATAGTGATCTTGCTTTGGAAAAAAGACTGCAGTATGTTTTGAATTAGATGCTGACTCTGCCCAACACTAATGGCCTGCCTGATGGTTCTTTTAGAAAGCCCACACAACACGTTTGACATGACTTGGTGGTTGGCAGCTCCTGGACAATCACTCCAGGGAAAAACATACAGGATACCATTGCCCAAAAATTCCTAAGTTCCCATCTTGGGGCAAGTGGGAAACCTTGAGTCTGGTGGCTACCATCTGAAGATCTTAAACTTATATATTTACTGTCAATTCTAATCTTATTGGTAGATGTCCTTATGTGTGGAAGGGCTTTGTGTAGGAATAGGAAGGACTCCTCTTTGCAGCCTGGTGCCAGTCAGTGTATATTAGTGTATATAACTTTTCTACATTCCTATAACCCATTTTTTTTTTAAAAAAACCTTCTGATCAGGCATCAGTAGTTGTGCTCTTCCAAGGTAACCCAACCTGATGATCTGTTCCCTTCTTGGTTCAGAACCACAGACCTTGAAGGGACCACAAGTATAATCCAGACCGACCCCCAAACCAATAACATAATATTTGAAGCAACATGGCAAACATAAAAAACAGCAGCACCTTCATACATCTGGGAGAGGCTCATTGTGTTCTCTTCTTCTTCTTCTTCTTCTTCTTCTTCTTCTTCTTTTGAATTTATATACTGCCCGATACCTGGAGGTCTCAGTGTGGTTCACAGAACAAAATCAAAATATAAAACCACAAAATATATAATCAAAATAAAAACAACAACCCAATAGCCCCCCACAACCCCCTCATTTTAAAAGGGCATGTCAATCAAATCAACCAAAAGCCTGGTTAAAAAGGAACGCTTTGTCTGGTGCCTAAAGGTGTACAATGAAGGCGCTAGGCAAACGTCCCTGGGGAGAGCATTCCACAGATGGGGAGTCACTGCAGAGAAGGCCCATTCTCGTGTTGCCACTCTCCGGACCTCTCAAGGAGGAGGCACACAAAGATTATGCATAGGGTCAGGCTCTGACCCTCACTATGTGTTCCTTTGGGTATTTGGGTTTTCATCAACTAACTTTTACTCTGAGCAGACCCACTGAAATTAATAACCATGTCTAACTTAGGTACCGTAATGAGTTTACTTGTAGTAAAAATTATTCAGATATTACCCTTGAAGTATGCTTCCACTTGTGGCATGTGCATGAAAATGGGTCAGATCCTGTTGCCCTCCCCCAATGTGCAGTCACATCCCACCTTCTGCAAGTCCAAAGGGAGTGAATGTCAACAATGAAAAGAGCAGGAATAAATAATTAAGGTCTCCTAAAACTTTGTTATCTTTCATCATTTGGGGTTACAGTGACCTGTACCTGAGGTGGAGAGGGGTACTAAAGGGAGTGCACTAGCAAAATTATTAGACGTGGGGTTTGTTCAGAGCCACAAACACCCTCTGTTCATGAAACATTTGTAATTATGAGTTACTGCCATTAAACAAAAGTGAAATGGCTTCAACTCTAGTAAACAAAACCACATTTTCAGCCTCTAGGCTGCAATAAAAAAAAGTTTTTTAATTACTGTGCAACTTTGTGAAATTTTCTTCCAGTGTTGTGATAGCATCAGGGGACCCACTTGCAATGGAAACTGTAGCAGTGACATTGAAATATACTCAGAGTTGCAAAGTGATTTCATGCTCTTTATTCAGCTCATAGTGGTGAGGAGGAATGAATGAAAGTCCCCTCAAAGTATCTGCTTTATATACATTATTTACACAATGGGCTGCACATGATTGGCTAATTCTGGAATTCTACTGTAAGCCAATCAGGTTGTGGATTCACTTATATCTGGAGCATGATTGGGTGGTTCCTGCCAACCAATCATACTGCTGCATTGTTCTAGGACCAATCAGGCTGCTGGATTCTGAATCCTATTGTTCTAGGACCAATCAGACTGCTGCAATTTGGATCCTATTGTTCTAGGACCAATCAGACTGCTGCAGTTTGGATCCTATTCAACTCAGTACATAACAGATATCATCAGTCTTTCCTGTGTGAGAAACCTTGCTCATCTCTCCACTCTTGGTAACCTGTCTGGATATGGGATATGCACTGATTACGTTAAGTTCTCTTCCCTCGACCCCCAGCTCCAACTAAACTTTTAAGACATTGTGTTTATAAGTCAAATATCATGTATTACATTTACCTAGGAAGGTTACATATATGAGAGCTGCTATAAAGCCCAGCACGAAGTTTTGCAAAAGGTCCCAGGGAAGCACCAAAGAACAATGTTCATGTTTTTCCCCCCCTTCTGCTCCTGATTCCTTTGATCCAGCCCTATAGCCAGAGAACTTAACGGTGGGTTGGGTAATTGCTGTAGATGCAGAGCTATAAATAACTTGGCAAGAGGGGTTGTAGGGTCAGTCAGAAAAAATATTATTTAGACTAGCCTAGAATAGAAAGGCATGTGAAAAATTCCAGAGCAACTTAATAATAACCATTTAATATTGGGTCGGGGGAAAATGAAATGTACTGCGTGGAACCCAAGGAAAGACAACCAGAATACTTGAGAGCTAAGACATCTTCCCCTTCCTACAAAACAGTGAATGCTCTTACTTTTAGGACCAAAGTTATACATATAGGATATTGGGCCTGGCATACTTTCTTTTTAACCAAAATTAGCTGTTGGGGGCTTCCTGCTGGATTGGAGCATGATGTGGCTTGAAAAAATTGCCCCCCTGAAGCTGCTGTTCTTAACATGTCTAGGATTAGAACCAAGTCATGCAGGAAGGTTTAAAGCTGTCTTTTCTAACAGGGAGATTGGCTATTTCACTGCATTCTGTTGCAGTTGTTCTGTATTATATTGCAAAACTGTGATAGTTTAAAATGGTGTTTTACACATCAGTCATAACACAAACTAGAACAAGGTATGGTAATCTTGTTTTTCTCTTTCATCGCTTGGATCCCCCCACCTTTCTATTCTTGGAGGAGCAGGTGTATCTTGACATTGTTCAGACTTCCTGGAGCCTTTCATCAAACAACAGATACCATGTATGTATGTTGTAGCAGGAAACCCCCCCCTCCCTTCATTCAGTTTGTACAAACTTCACTCACACTCATACACTACATACACTACACTTCTGTTATAAATTCATAGAAAATCAACCATACATCGGATTTGCACTGTTCCACTTTTATTTTACTCCATGAAAGAAAGACTACAAAATGGGGAAGGTTTGATACAGGGCACCATAATCCCTTCACCATACCAGCACATCCACAGGAGCCCTGCCCAGTTGCTATGCCAACCCTGATGATCCCAGACAGAAGACAATCAAGATCACAAAGAACTTGCATATGGGAGTGGATTCAGCACAGACTGGAACAAAGGACAATGATCAGGGGGCAGGAAACTGCAACTACCTTTTGTCTTCAGAAAATGACTCATGGGGAGGGGTAGAAGGGAACCAGCCAGGTGACAGGACACTCAGGTTACCACCACAACTCCTCCCTCAACCCCTCCTTTCTGTAATGTATGCATGGGAAGTTTTTATAAGGTCTTGCACACCATTTTCTGTGTCTTTCCTCTCTCCTGCAAGTGAGGGGAACACCCTGTTGCAACAGTTCAATAAAGGCCAAGCCTACAGGCTGCTGATTTGCTCCAATTTACTCTGGTTGGTGTCTTTACTTTTTGTCCAAGGGAGCCCTCGGATTTTTCCGGTAACAATGTGCAGTCTTTTAACTTGGTCAAAAAGGGTTTATACTGTGAATTGTGTGACCTGAAATGCCAAGTATGGTAAATATCGTTTCACATCATTCCCACATTGATCAAAGGTCCGCAGTACCTGAGGACTGATGGCAGACCTTGACAACACCCACATATGGAGCTGCTGTAGAATGGCCAAGCAGTTTTGAACTAAGTCCACTTTGCTATGAATTCTTTTTCAGTGGAAAGTGTTCTAAATTTAGTAAAATTCAAAACAAAACAAAAACACACACGGGGAGAGGAGAGAACCAGCAAGCAACAGCAAATTCCACTGTTGGGATAATTGGTAACCAGGCCTTATGGTCTGATGCTCATTTTCTAACACCCTGACAGGGCAAGAACTAGACTGCATCCAAATGTCTCTGTCTTTGTTGGTATTTTCTGTTTTACCCACAGGGCTCCTATTTGAGTCAATGCAGCATAATATTTATTAATTTAGCATAGTGGTTAGAATGTTAGTTCAGGAAGACCTGGGTGCAAATCAGCCATGAAGAAAGACTGGATGGCCTTAGGTTAGTCAATAATTCTCAGACTAGCCTACCTCACAAACTTGTTGTGAGGAGAAAATAGGAGGGGGTGTAAAATGATACATGCTGTGTTGAGTTTGCCAAAGGCAGGGTTGGATATAAATGTAATAAATAAATACATCTGATTCTTCTTTCAGGGAAATTTATTTCCAACATTCTTCTTTCCCATTAACCCAATTTCGTGTTCATCATGTTTCATTGTATCAATATATACTTGCTTGCATAGCATAAACTTTTACTATACAGTTACTGAAATATTTTTATTTAATACAAGCAACACAAAGGGAGTAGGATTATTTGGTTCCTTCTAATACAAATGCCCTTTAACTTTTCTCTCTGTCTCCCTATAACAATATAAGAGTTTGCCAGTTATATATTTGGCAACACATTGGAGGTACTCAGATTATTAATCTGCAATGTTATATAAAAAAAGAAAGATTTCTAGGAAATCGTACTGTATACTCATAATTGGCAAACTCAGCAATAATACACCTACAGATTCCAATATAATATTGGAAACCTTCAGAAATCTATCCCAAGTGCCAGCCAAAGTTCTCCAAACTTTCTACTCTATTGTAAAACCCTATAATGCTTTCAGATGTTTGAGAATAATGGATCATGTGAGAGAAAAATGTTTAGCTAAGGAAAATTCCTTAAAGGCATGTACATTTTTCAAAGTCACTTAAGCTAGGGGAGAACAAAGCAATAGAATAGAGTGAAAGAAAATATACTTATTGAACCTCCAAAGAAAATATTGTTGGGGAGGTACTAGTAAAAGTGTCAGGAGCAGGCAGCCTGAGATTTTTATTTGAGTGGTGCAGAATTTGGATGTCTAATTTCAAGATGTTTTGTGCTGGTTTCAGTAACTGGAGGGAGTTGCTGTAGAACGTCTCTGCCTGTATTCTGTGGGCATAATTATATGACCACCATACTCTCTACCATGCTAAATGATTCTCCTCACTGGGACATTTGTTTTCTTTTGCTCTGATGGTGTTCTGAGCTCAAGAATTTGAAACACTCACAAATATCCTCTGAACATGTGGAAAGTGTTCTCCTCTTACATTTCAACTACTACAGCCACCCACTACCACACATTTTGGATTGAGGAGCAGAGCTATCAAATTAGGGTATCCTGTTGTAGACTTTTGTATTTATTTTCTTCCATATAGTTTGAGATAGCAAGGCAGTTCACCATCAACAAAACAGTGAAATACAAACCTATAACAATATACCGGCATAAATTAAAATCCGGAACATTTATAACCCATCCTATCAACTTGCGATCAATAATAAAAAAAGAACTCCACAAAGACTAGCTGAGCAATATGAAGTCATGTTCAGTGCATAATGTCAAGCAATAGTTATATGCCATTCATTTGAAGGGGAAGAAGTTGAAAGACCAAACTGTCCCTTTTAGGGGGAAAGAACAGTGTGCATTTTTGACACAGGGAACTGCTTCTAGCCAGTCCCAGTTCTAAAAGAGAACTATATGTTGCATTTAGAATAAATCCAGTTTTACTTTCAAGACTTTGTGTTCCAGTTCGAACAATCTGAGTTGAGCAGAGCTGAGCATCTCCCCACTGCTCCGAACATCAGTCCCAGCTCTCAGTACGACATGTGTTCCTCTCCGCTATTATCCCATCTGCAGTTCTTGGAAATGGGTGTCATCCATCTTCTAGCAGTGGTGGTGAACGGCCGCTGGCTCTAATCCAAAGTGACTGTTGCGATGTCTAGTGGGATGACTTAAGAAAACAAGTCCAAAGGCTTTCCCAAGATTTTGTGAATCCTATGGAGTTTCTAGATGTTTCTGTGACCAGCAGGCTCCCACTTGTGGACACAGTACTCGTAATGTCAGTTCAATGATTCACAAAGGCTTTATTCCAAAAATCACTATATGGCTTAACCATAGATCAAATTACAGGTTGTCCACAGGAGTCCACAGGAGAGTACATGGCTAGACACAAGCTAAGGTGTTGTCTTAACACCTGGCATGCATACTTTGCCTCCCTTTTGCAGAGCAGAGTGGGCACCAACATTCACATATTTTGGGTCCTGAGCAATGGAACTGGGCAGGCAAGTGAGCACTCCTTTGAATAGGCTGAGTCTGCACAATATTGTGGTCTTAGATGGGGTTTGTCCAGCTGATTCAGGTGCCTCCCCAATTATTGGGAATATCACATGAGTAGGAAGTTGGGGGGCACTGAGGTTGCTTTCCTTCCTCTGCTGGGACATCCAGTGCCTGCATGATGGGTATGTTTCCCTCCCTAGCAACAAGTTCAGCACTCTTATCCCATTCCTCCTCCACCTCTGACCTGCCCTGCCAAGAAGTCTTCATGATGCTCATAACAAGCAGGCCTTTCACTTCCATATCACATCACAAATTATTTCAAGGCTGCATGAAGTTACAAAATGGTTTCACATTGGGAGCTGCTCTTGGCTTGAAGCAAATAGCCAGCTTTGGGAAGATTTTGACATGGTAAATCCCAACCAGCTGTTACATCAGTAGACATTCATGAACATCCTATAACTATGTGAAATTTCACCAAGGAGCAGGGCAGGTAGAATCTCACCCCTGCAGCTGATGCCAAGATTCACAGGGTAGGGTCCTGGAAAAGTAATAATACAAGATTTGGTGCTGGGAGCATGGGAAATAATAAAACAAGATTTGGTGCATGACCAAAGAGCCAAAGCAATTACATTTGGATACCCCCCCCCCCCATTTTCCAGCCCTGTTAGTTAATGATGATCTCAGGAAGGTTCCCAAGGACATTTGCTGTATCTACCAATATGAAGTAAGATCAACACCTTAATCTGAAGTAGAGTGGATCTCCAGGTCATCTATATGTAATGTTTCCAAAAAGGCAGGAGTGTGGAGTTGTGGCCCTCCAGCTGGTGTTGGGTGTCAGCTTTTATTGTCCTTTTCCACTGGACATGCTGGCTGGGACTGGTGGGAGTTGGAGTTCAACAACATCTGGGAGACACAAGTTCTCCACCCCTGCTGTTAAGTAAATGTTTCCTGTGTGGTGAACAGATGACAAGCACGGATCTTTTATCCTACACATGTGTCCTCAGAGGTTAGTGGGACTTGCTCCCAGGTATGTGTGCATAGGATTGCATCCTAAATCTCTTCATTGCTCCATTAGGATATATTCATATTTTTATTTGTGCTGGTTAGAAACATTCTTGAATATTTTCTTGTTCTGCCCCCCCCCCCCCCGGTGAATGCCTGATATAATTCCTTGAATCATTTCCCCATTCAACTGTAACTTGTAAATTCCTGTTAAGAAATGACCTGCCATTCATTTTTTGTTATGACTGGTATGTTTCTAATTATTTGTAAACCTAATGAACTCTTCGTCTGGTTCTGCTGACCACACTACGTGCTAAGAAATAAGTAGCTGGGTGAAATAAGTAGAAATAAGAAATAAGTAGGCTTGAATCCAGAAGCTAGAGGGGTGCCTATTGGGGAAAACCCTTCCATCGATCCCTTTTTAAAAGAAACATATCTCCACTCCATGCCGCTAGGGTATGTAGAAAGGATATATATGACAAGGCTAACAGCTTCCAAATAGTTTTGGCCAAGTGTTGACACTTATCGAGTTGAAAACTGATTTCAAGTCAAGTGAAATGAGTATACACTGAAAATGTTTAGAATACTACCGGTTTGCTATGTCAGAGCAGAAATGCTTGTAACACATATTGTTAAAATATGAAAAGATTTAGAACCCGAAGCTAACAAATTGTCAGGGACTGGGCAGAGGAGGAATGGTGGAGACCGCCTCCCCAGCCTGACCCTTCCAGAGAAGAAGAAGACAGTTCAGAATTTCAATAGGGGTTTGAGGGAGGTCACAGCTCAGAGGCATGTGAGGGGGAAAGCTATAAAATAATGGGAGAGGAGGAAGAAGAAGCAACAGGAGGGTAACAGCTGAGGGTAACACAGTGTCATTAGAAAGCATTCCAGACCCTCCTCTCCCAGAACCTGGCGAGCCTTGAAAGTAGGCGAGCAAAGGGCTCAGAAGCAAAGGGCCCTCGGAGCCACCCATAGGGGAGAAGGTGACAAATGAGGAAGTGGGAGAAAAGGGGGTGGAGCTTTACTCAGGGCAACGCCATTATTCCAAGAGGCTGCATTCCCAAGCCTCTCTGTGTAAACATTGAAGAAAAAGCAGATGGTCAGAACTTTTCTTGTCTCATCTGGCAATCTGCCGTGGTGGGTTGGTTCCTCTGCTGCCTGGCACAAATACTATCAAGAACATAGGAACATAAAAAGAGTCTACTGGATCAGGCCACTGGCCCCTCTAGTCCAGCATTCATTTCTAAATAGTAGCCAACCACATGCCCATGGGAAACCCACAAACGACCTGAACTCACCGGCACTCTCCCCTCCTGAAGTTTCCAGGAGCCAGCATTCAGAAGCATTACTGCCTCTGACTGTGGATTGTGATCTGGGGACCTTAAGGACAGCTTTCTGATGCATGAACTTGCCTTGCTCTAAGAATGGCCTTCTTCTCTGAGTTCCTCTGCTATTGAAGGTGAAATGGGATGACTGGAAATACACCCATTTCAGTTGTGGTACCCCAACTTTGGAACAATCTCCCTGATGGCTAGTGAAAAAACTTTTAGCCTCCTAGATCTTTATTTTAATGCTATTCTACTGATTTTGACTGGGCTGTTGCTATTCTTTCATAGAATTATTTATTTTAACTGTTTTTATTGGTTTTATGTAAGCTGCTCTGGGATTTTTGTTGGCTAAACAGCAGAGTAAAACATACAAACGCTAAGCAAATAAGTAAATAAATACTGCATTGGATCCAAAGATTCCATTCTTCAGATGGAAAGAGTTTTTCTCCAGCAGAAAGAATCACGTGATGGAAAGAGCCTTTTCATTGGATCCAACCTTTTGTCAGCTACATAAACTCAACAAGCAATTTATGTGCTCTTTTTATTTTACCTTACCCCAAGGTATGAATCCTACCACTTTGTCAGAGCGAACATGTATCGGTCAGTATGGTAGTCTGTATTCTTTATTATTATCTCAGTATTACAAATGGGGCCTGAGAAATATTAGGTTACCCACCAGTGACTGATACTGAACATGAAGATTTTCTAAAGCACGTCCTTATTAAACATTTTTCCATAGGATCTCTCTAAACAATAGCAGGAGGCACTCTAAATATATATAGTCATTGTTCAGTTATTTATAGGAACTTTGAAAAGTTTAACAGCGCATAGCTAAACTCCTGCATTAAAACCCTATGGTAGATATGGTGTCTTCTTTGGTGCTGATAGGGTAAAATACTGAAAAATTGTGCTGAGGAGCTGTTACCACTTTAGCCAAATAAGATGCCATGTATCTTATGGTGGAGGCAAGGAGAGGAGAGTTAATCCATTTCCCAGTATTGCTCTATGCTTTCGTAACTGCAAGTTTGAGAGATATAATAAAATAAACACATTGTTTTTAAACAGAAGTTTTCATGCTGCTCTGCATGGGAACAGCTGGTATATTATGGAATAGCCTAAGATCCAGTTCAAAAATAATATTTAAGTTGGAACAAGTGCCTGTGTGATTTACACCTAACGTTGGTCAAAGTCTGACAAATAGCCAAATTGTAAGGGGGGGAGGGGAGTAAAATGTCCATAGCGTTTTCTCATTTCTGGTTTAGCATTGAAAGACTATAACAAAAACAGCCCAAGTATTAAAGGTAGCCCAAGCACTAAAATTGTTTTCTGTATTGCATGGGTATCCCAGAAGAATAAGAATAAGAATTTTATTATTTATACCCTGTCCATCTGGCTGGGTTTGCCCAGCCTTCTGGCTTCTTGGAACTATTAGGTACCATGACAACTTTTTTGTACTCTGCCATATTAACAGTGCAAGTTTATGAATGTATATTCAGAACGAAGCCCTACTGAGTTCAATGCAGCCTGCTTCCAGGAAAGTGTGTATAGCGTTTCACATAGAAAAGGATAAATACTTGTTCTGTGCTTCCTAGTGGGCAGCACCAAGCCTAATGGGGTTAGGTTTCAGGTGTGAAGATTTTGGTTGATCAGTAAGAGAATCTTCTTGACAGTTAAAGTAGTTTAAAAATGGAATCCAATACCCCGATGAACTCTTCCTTGCTGGATGTTTTCAAGCAAAGGCTGGGCACCCAGACCATCTATCAGGGATGGTCTAGCTCTCTACATTGAACAAGATGTTAGACTAAATGGTCTACATGAGCCCATAGCTATACTCAGTGGCAGAGCTTCATGCTCCAGCACTGGGGGTGGAGAGAAGGCGGGGGCATGGCTGGCGCGCGTCCCGAGGGTGTGGTGCGTGTCCTGGGGGCAAGATGCACCGTCTGTGGGGCCGTGGGGCCCAGCGTGGGGAGGGGGCAGCTGCGATGGCACCCCACTGGGATTGTGGTGCCAGGGGCGGTGTGCTTCCCTCGCCCCCTCTTGCTCTGCCACTGGCTATGCTCTGCCAATTTAGGGACAAGTATCTTTTGTCAAGTTAGGGAAGATAGCCCTTTAATATCATAAAAGCAGCCACGTATTCCTACTAAAATGAAACAGAGATTATGGTTGCACAAAAAGCATACATTTAAAGCACATGATCCCCTCCCCCCCAAATCCTGCAAACTGTAGTTTGTTAGGGGTGCTGTGACTTGTATCTCTTTAAGGGGTAAACTACAGTTCCCAGACTTCGTTGGGTGATGGAATATGTTTTAGTGTATGCTGGGCACAGAGTCCATATTGACCATGTTTTCTCTACAGACAATGACCATTTAGAAATGATGGGCAGAAAACAATCACATCACTTTCAAGGTAATATGAAAACTAGTAGTATATGTGTTAAAGTTTGTCCAGGAAAATTAATTACAGTGTTTGCAACCAAGCTAGGAACTAAAACTTGCATGTTAGTGAAGCAGGGACATAATTACTGTATTTCCTTTGCTTCAGTCCAAAGTGAGTTGTGGAGCAAACAAGGATGTATATCAGATTCAATGGTGCCTTGTGCCATTGGAACCCGTAGGGCAGAAGACAGGGAGACTGACAGCAGGTGAAGTCAGTGCCAATGATGGGCAGAGCCAACTAATTTCAGATTGTCTCGATCCTCCTCCCAGTTGTTTTCCACAAGGGCCATAATGAAGCCAAGGAGGAGGAAGCTGGCAGTCAGACTGATGTTGGCGGGGCAAAAGCCCCATTTGCCCTGGTCAGATTAGTGTAGACACCTGTTGCACTTCTTAAGTTGCACTGTGTATGTTGTATCTTGTGATATTTCTTGTCCTTTCTTCAGTGGTATTGTTCTCTTATATTTGCTGAAATCCACAAATAATTATTAAACAGGTTTTGTTTTTTTTTAATGCCAGGAGTGCTTTTGCTTGTTTTTAAGGGGTTCACAAGGCTCTGCCATAGTAGAACGCAAATCGTCTGTTGAAGTGAAAAGATGCCCACAAGACATTTCAGTTCAAGCGAAATGAACCTTGTCTCAGCTGTTAATTTTTATGGGCTCACAACATTTAAGTCCTACTTTTGAGTTCTAGGGTTGAAAGCCTGCACATAACTTGACTAGTCTGAAGGGTTGGATACAAAGAGCACAAATCAGATGAAGTTCCAGAGAAAATGGGCTCAGTTTCACACAAAGTATTCATAAAGTATTTTCAAATATATAGTTGTAGATGCTGGAATGATTTCACACTGTTTTCGGTGCAATCAACTTATTCTCAGTTAGAATTGGGGCAAAAAAGAGTCTTTGGTTATATGAGCTAGCTAGTTCAACAGCCAGCTTGGGCTCCATCTTTTCCCTTGCTACTCACCCTACAATGACTCTTCCCTACCAAGAAGAAGAAGGCTCACATTGAGGATGGTGAAAGAGGCAGTGAAAAATACTCCAGGTGTGATCTGCTGTGCTTCTCCTCCTTTCTGAAGTTAGTAAAGACACTACTAAAAGAGAAAAAGAAAATACTTCATTTCCCTTAATCTCCAGCAAAAAGGCTCTGCCAGCATCACAACTGTGCAGCAATTGCTTGTGTTGGTCCATGGGGTCAAGCTGTTATCTTGAAAGATCTCATTTGGCTAGGAGCATCAGTGGTTGGAGAGGAAGACCTGGCATTAACCAAGAGAAACTTTACTCGAATGTGGCATAGCAGATTTAGACCCAATCCACAGCTGATGTACAGGATCAAGCTGTCAGATCCATAGTTGATATATAGGATCATGGTATCAGTCGGTATAGGCTCAAGCTACATATGGAATAAATATAACTTAGTAGGCTTTTTCACAAATTGAGTGATGTCAAGGGCAATACATGTATTCATACTGTCATATATTTATAACCAATAAAATTTTGCTCTTGGTTCTACTATTTTACTCCAGTTGTATCAGTTGCCACTCACAGGTTAATCAAAGGAATACCTAGGCTGACAACAAGCATCTAAATCTATATAAATAATTCTCATATAGTGTATGGTGGCATTTAACCTCTAAAACAAATGATATCATCTCATCTGAAAGACTGGGGCTCAAATGAGGTATTTTTTCAATCTGGTATTATTTTTAACATTGGGTACGTCAGATTTGAAGTACACACATGTACGTATTTTTCAATCACAAAAGGATTGACTTCCCATTGTATTTGAGAGGGAAAAGTGCTGAGAAATACATGTCTGACATTGTATGTGTGAACTTTTTGCTTTGGTCTCCAAGTTTAAGAGTATCAAATCTGAAGCAGTCTTCAGAATTCACAAATTTGCAGAAAAATAGTACCTGCTTCAGTACTTATATTCACATTTAATAAACAGCTTTCCCAAATAAACCTTCCTTGCCAGCTGTAGGAAATCCACAGAGAGTGGATATCATTGGCATAAGCACAGTGAAGAATTTGGGGGTGGCAGCTACTAAATCGGGAAGGTTATCTGGCACTAGAGGTTGTAGCAGAGGCTTTCATCTGCATAGGTATAAAGCAGTAAGAATTCTATGGTTATCACTGGAATTTCTCTTCTGAAAAAAAGAGGAGACACCCTCTCCCACCCACATAGACTATGAGAAACTCAGAAAAGCTCAAGTCAACATTTCCACAGCTGGAACTCAGTTTGACATGGATGACATTTATCTCTCTCTTAGCTTGCTTAGCTCCCATTGTTATTTTAAATGATTTGTTTAGAAACATTTCAGTGTAATATGACAAGGAGCGTTTCCAGTCAAAGTCAGTAAAAGACTGGAGATTTTATTTCAGCGGCTAAATGCGTCACACTGTGTTGGGTTGTCCAGTTGCCAGGATAAGTTATGATCTGTTGAAGTGAATCTCGCTTGGCACAATGTAAAGCTTGGAAGGATTTTCACAGAGTTACGTACGCTTGCAGGATGAACAAATCCACTATTCTGTATCAAATCAAAAAGTCCTAGAACTGACTGAACAGATGCTTTTTCAAGGAGTGTGAGCCTTCATACTTTTCATAAGACAATGCAGACTTTTGGCTGGATGTTGTTTTCCCTAGCATGAAGATGATTTCAAAAAGTAGTGTTTACACATTCTTTGCCTATAAAAATTAATATATTTTTGAGACTGTAAAGCTCAGCTTCTTGCCCACAACTACCTCATATGTTATATATAAATAATCCATTAGGAAATGCCAGGAATTGCTACTTTTGCTCATAGGTTCAATCCTATGCACACTTTTCCAAGACTAAGCCTCATTGAACTCAATGGAACTTACTGTGGAGTTGACATGTGTAGGATCATGACTTAGGATGCTGATTTTTAGTCTAAAAGAATGACTTGTGTTATTTTAACATCAGAGAGACAGGGAGGATTCTGGTATATCATCACTGTAAGAGGCCATTTCAAATTTCAGAAAGGTGTGTGTGTTTGAAGGAACACAGGAACATAGGTAGCAGACTTAATCTGAACGACACCATTGGTCCAAGTAGCTCAGGGGTGAGCAAACTTTTTCAGCAGTGGGCTGTTCCACTGTCCCTCAGACCTTGTGGGGGGCCGGAATATAGTTTTTTTTTTGGGGGGGGAATGAATGAATTCCTATGCCCCACAAATAACCCAGAGATGCATTTTAAATAAAAGCACACATTCTACTCATGTAAAAACACCAGGCAGGCCCCACAAATAACCCAGAGATGCATTTTAAATAAAAGGACACATTGTACTCATGTAAAAACATGCTGATTCCCAGACCGTCCGCGGGCCGGACTGAGAAGGCAATTGGGCCACATCTGGCCCCCGGGCCTTAGGTTGCCTACCCCTGATCTAGCTCAATATTGTTCACACTCACTGGCAGTGTCTTTCCAAGGTTTCAGGCAGGGGTTTCTCTGAGCCCGACCTGGAGATACCAGGGAATGATCCTAGGACCTTCTGCATGCAGATCACATGCCACTGAGCTGTATGGCCATAACAGTTCTTAGACACCTTCAAGTTTAAATAGCACATTTTTGAAAGTTGGAATTCATTGCTTGGAATTCCACTGGTCTAAACTCTGTTGTGAACTTACAGAAGATACAGATTTGGTTCTTGTCCCTCAGTTCTTCTCTGCTATTTCACATGTGGGGAAAGTACCTTGGGCATAAGGTATGGAGAGGGAAAGTGGGAGATATGAAAAATGTTAAGCACTCCTTATCCGCTGTCACCTTTCTGCTTTAAGATGCTCTCTCCATATGATATTTTACAAAGTAAATGAAATTACTGAGTAGAGTAAGAAATACCAAATCAAAGTACAGTGGTACCTCGGGTTACAGACACTTCAGGTTACAGACTCCTCTAACCCAGAAATAGTACCTCGGGTCAAGAACTTTGCTTCAGGATGAGAACAGAAATCGCGTGGCAGCAGCGCGGTGGCAGTAGGAGGTCTCATTAGCTAAAGTGGTACCTCAGGTTAAGAATAGCTTCAGGTTAAGAATGGACCTCCAGAACGAATTACCGTAAGGTCTTAACCTGAGGTACCACTGTAGATAAAAGCTACACTGACTCCTTCATTTGAGTTTATTAACTGCTAACAATTTGAGAGACATTTCACTTTGAATCAGAAAGAACTGTTGTAGACAACTGGTAACCCAAACTTCATGTTTAGGCTTTCAAAATAAGGAATGGAGATTTGTGTTTTCATCCCTTAGCAAAATAGTAGGAGCATCAACTACATTTTGGAAAATATTTTGACTACTTCCGTTACCAGAGGCTTTTGTTTAACGTTTTGGCTCAATGGCAAAATAACGATTGTGTAGCTCAATGCATAAAACTGTAACTAATCTAACCAGACATACAATATTGACAAAGTTAAAGGGGTCTTCTTGGCAGAGTAATTCTGTATTCACACTATGCTGGGACCAGAGACATGCAGCCACTACACCAGCGGAATGGCAGCTGCATCCAATGTATGCTCAGCCTGGGGGTGGGGGTGGGGGTAGGGGAAGGATACAACACACGATCAGAAAATACAAAATGGCAGATACACTCGCAGCATTCCTGGCAGGTCTGGCCTAAGGCTGGCCCTGTTATCTTGTCATTTTATTTATTTCTCTATCCCATTTATGAACTGCTTCCTATAAAGCATTTCACAGTGATTTCGCAGTAACATGCAGATGTAAGATGTTATTTGCAGGATGCTGTCTCCTGCAGAGCACAGCGATGGGCTGAGTAGAAATCCCAAAATTGATTCTATCATACCCTCCAACATTTCTCCAATGAAAATAGAGATGTCCTCTCCAATATTTCTCTGATGAAAATAGGGACATCCTTCTAAGGCCCAGTGTTGCCTTTCAGAACTTAGCAAAGAGGAAGATGGATATGAAACTAGAATTTGTTGAGCTCTGTCTGTCATTTGTTTTGACTTCACCTACTGTTGGTCTCTCTGCCTTTTGTTCTACCAGTCTTTATGGGCACAAGCCACCAATGGCCCCACCCCAAGCGAAACAATATATAACTGGACACCTTGGAGGCAGTAGCAGGGACCAACTTTTTCTGTTTCACAATTTCAGCTCAGTTCAGGAGATTATAGAGTATGCTCTGTAACCTTCTTTAATTTTTTGCTCCCCAAACTGGGAAGCAGACAGCAGGACTATGTTAAAGCAAAAGCATAGGATTGGCTCTCTTCCATAGGCAGTGTAGGCCTGTCATTGTGCCATCACTAGACCCACAGACCCTCCAGCATCTATCCAGATTTCTGCTTCCTGGGCTGCAGTTTTGCCAGCCATACTGTGGACAGCACCATATTTATGGCAGTGCAGGTGGTCGCCCCACATAGGACAACAAGCTGAGGGGGCGCAAACAACAATCAATAGGCAGTTTCTGCACATGCTGTCAAAGTGAGGGGTAGATGGGGCTCACCAACCTGGGAAGGTAGCCCATATAGGAGAAGGAAAACTCTGGTCCTAAACCTCACTGCCTTATGGCTATGCTTATGTGTGAGAAAGTCTTTGGGAGTAAACCCTGAGGAAAAATCTGTACCTGCTTTGGGAGAAGAAAAGGAGTAAACCCTACACAAATCTGGAGTGGAGTCCCTAAGAAGATTAGATGGCATCTTGTATGCCTCCTTCCATCAACTCCTGCAGCCAAGTTGGTGCTAAATATATTGCTCTGCTTTCCTTTGGACCACATCAATGAGGCCAAAAGAGGAGCCTTGTCATCTGAGCAGCCCAGGACCTCCATACACACTGCCCAGGCTTGCGCCCCAGAGAGGTCACTTTGGTGCTGCTAATGCAGCAAAAACAATGGGAGAGGCAGCAGTTACAAGTTACTAGCCTCTGCAGCCACACCAGGCACTGTGATTCTCCAGCAGATTGACTTCACCACTGGAGGTGCACTCCATTGTCTTTTGAGATAGATGAATGCCAGGAAATACAGGTAGCTACTCAACGTACCAAAAGGAATTATTGTGAAAACAAGAACTATTCGGTGCGTGTGTGCGTGCGCCATATTTTGTCATTGCTCAAGGTGCCTTATTACCAAAGTCTGGCCCATTGGTATGATCCAGGAACATCATATATATTATCAAGAACATTCCAACACCATATTATTTACACCTTTAAATAGACCATTGAGCCTTATGTAACAATGAGGCATTGAGTGGCCTTCTTTAGGCATCTTGCGATTTCTTCGGTAGAATTAAAGTGTCATTGCTTGCTGCTTGTTGCTTTAACCACTGTATCTTTCTTCCACAATAGCTGTCCATTAAAAAGCCCCACCTCTGTCTGAAACCATGCCAGTCAGTGTGTATTAGACTATCTTTTTGGGTCAAGGGCCGTATGTTCCTGGGGGGAAAGTGGTTGGATAGCACATACTAATGGTGGTGTCCAGGCCCAAAACAAAAAGAGGAGATTATACACCCCACAACTTCCTCTTCCCCCCTCTTTCCCCCCTTCATGAGTCAGTCATCCTTTCTCTCTCCCCCTGCCCCCACTCTCTCACACATTCACAACAACAGACATCTTCATCCATCTCTCTCTCTCTCTCTCTCTGAGCTTGAGGGGCCACCCCAAAGGAAGTGGAGGGCCACAAGTTGTCCCCATGTGGTATAGTCAATACTGAGCTAGCTGGATCTGTGATCTGACTTGACTGTGAACCAGCTTCACATGTTCTCTGTTTACAAAGTAGGCAAGGACCTGAGTATATTGTGTGTATACCCACAGTGCTCCTCTCTGTTTCTGTTGCTTCCATTACATTCTCCTGTGAATACTCTGTCCACTGACATCACACAATATTTTTACTGAATGTTTGAGGGGCCTGGTCTTGAAGATTTCCTCAGGCCTCCCAGACCTGGCACTGCTTCTGCCGAACATTGAAGGCGCTCCAATCTGTAACCCCATAATATGGGATTCCTGGCTCTGGGTGATTGGCTACCCTTCCTGCTGCTGTTGCATTCTTCACGGACCTAGTGTTATGCCCTCAGCTTTTGCTGTATAAGTGGCTGAAATGCTCCCTGCCTAAGTAATTCCAACTATATTCTGCTAAATGTGAACCAGATGTTTCCCTGACCCCCTTTTGCTCTCAAGTCAAGCTGCTTCTGTAGCTTTTCATAGGCAGGCATTCAGGTGACTGAACATCTTTCCCAAGTTATCAGTTTATTCATTCCGACTTCACAATTGCCATGAAAATAAACCTATTAGCAGTGCTTCAAATGTCGGCTTCACACAGTACTGCCTAATCAACCAAACACTTCTCTGTTGCTTTAAGCTACTGATTGTACATGCTATAATATCATTATATAAAGAGAACTTACGAAAAATAAAATATATGTGCAATTTATCAGATATATATTTATTAGCACTAGGGATTAGGGAACCAAACTGGATGCCAACCTTGTGTGGGAAGGATATGGTGGGGGCAGGAAAACTGTGGGAAAGGTTGAACGTTTTGAAAGAGAAAAAGGGTTGACTTTTGCCTCTTTGTAGTCAGGGGTAGGGGTGAGTGAAATAATAACCTAATATCCCACAGTAAAAAAACCCCAAAAAACCAGATGGTACCCAATCACTGTGTTTCCTGTGCAAAACTCCTCCCCTTTCATTTTTGGCTGTGCAAAAGACTCTTGGAAAGATTTGCCCTTCGTGGCTCGCACAGACTAACATATAAAAGCTGTTAGCAGCTCCTGTAGCCAGCCGCTAGAAAGCTTGCAAAGTTTCTCTCTCCCTCTCCCTCTCTTTCTCTTTGAGGGTTTGTAATAAGACACACACTTCTTTCCAAGGGTTCACACTAGAGCACAGACAAGAGCTGTTTAACTTGGAAGGACAATACACTAGGCTTTTTGGTTCTGCAAAGAGGTAAGCCATTGAGCTCTGTCAGTTTTCTTTGCATGCACTTTTTTTATTAATGCACATCCTATTTTGCTGGACTCGGTTATTAGCCGTACGAGTGAGATACTGTGTTTCCATGTCTTCTCAGGTTTCTTGCCTATCGCTTTGCAGCTGAATATTTATTGCGGGTGTAGGGTGGGGGGGATGAGTGCAAAAGCACATTCCTAATCACCAGGATGGATGGAGCTTTCATTGTCAGGCTATTAGATGCTCTATGCAGTAGTCAGATGGCCAGTAATAAATCCTGTTGTATGTTATAGGGCAATGTGTGTATATGGTTGCTAGGCAACTTGAGACAAAGCAAGGCATTATTTGACTCTCTGGAAACATTATAGTTTGAGTTACCTTATGTAGATGACTAAACAGCTGAAGAGCTAGGTAAAAATACTATAAATAAATAAACAAACAAACAAACTCAACGTTGGGGAAAACTCATCTGAAAGAGAAAGATATTCACATTCACCCCAGTCATATTATTTAACCATTTTCCCTTTGCAGATCTTCTGCTTACCATTGTGAGTTGAAGTAAATCTTTGCTCCCCACCCCACCACCCAAAATGACAGTAATTTCTGCCATCAGTGGTACCCTCTTGATTTCCATTCTCTGTGAAACAAGTGCAATAGAGTCATACAACTCCACTGAGCTGTTCTTGTCAGCCAATAATTACACGGACGCTGGAGCGGCCTTGAACATTCCTCCGGATTCTGCAAGCCCTCCCAAAACCAGGAGGAAACGATATATTTCACAGAATGACATGATTGCCATTCTGGATTATCACAACCAAGTCAGAGGCAAAGTCTTCCCACCAGCATCTAACATGGAATATATGGTAAGTAGACGTTCATTTACTTCCCTACCCACTCCTGAACTTTAGAAAATATAAAGCTGATGTTTCATGCTACTAAACCAAAGTGGCG
Organism: Podarcis tiliguerta; assembly: GCF_965153285.1. Lineage (NCBI taxonomy): Eukaryota > Metazoa > Chordata > Lepidosauria > Squamata > Lacertidae > Podarcis > Podarcis tiliguerta. The sequence continues at coordinate 31,453,344 of NC_139540.1, read as the reverse complement.
CCAAACCGGATGTTGTTGGACTACAACTCCCATCAGCCCCAGGCAGCATGGCCACTGTCCAGGAATGAAGAGAGTGGTAGTCCAACAATGACTGGAAGGCAGTACATTGGATTTTCTTAATATTACACTATGTCATTTCTCCCTCTCTCCTTTCCCACCCTCTTTTAAATTAGACCAGTGGCTTTTGAAGCCTCTCTAGAGCTTTGAATGAACAGAATAACCCAGGCCACTTATGACACAGAAATTTGGGATAGGGTATAATAGTGGCTGCCATGCCACTATTACAGGTCTGTCTTCAGTTGTGCATTTTCTGAATGCCAGTGACCTCTTGCATTAATGCTGCATTGTTTGTATCACTGCAAGGTGCAATACACATCGATGGTGCTTTCTCTATGTAATACACAAAAACAATCAGAAACTTAGTGGAGCGGGGGTGGTGGAGCTTTTCAATCTTCTTTGCAATGGTTTATCTGAATGTAGGGTTCCTACTATACCTAAAATAACAGAATGACCTCCAGATGTTGTTGAATTCCAGTAGTCATCATCTCTAATCAGCATGGCAAAATGGTCAGGGAATGAGGGAATTTGAATGAGGATTTGGGGCGACTTGCTCATATTAATTTACAGCACTTCACCCATAGTTTAGTATCCATGCTTTAATGTTCCCATGGTTTTTAAGGGTTAAACATAACCCTAAAAACCATGGCAATATTAAAGCATGGATATTTTTTAACACTCCGTTTATCGTGATATGTTTGTGTGATACTTCTCTCTTTTGAGAGAGAGAAAGCCAGGAATAGAAGGAAGTATGTTAACATTGCTATGGGACATATTAACATTGCAGACTTGAACTACGTGAACTGCCATTCCCTCTTTCCAGGAAATCATGGTGCTTGTGGTTCTGTGAGGGATATTACTGATCTGTAAAAGAGAATTCTCATCCTGTTCCGCAAACTACAGTCTCCAAGATTCATTCTTTTTTTTTTTAAAGGGAGGGAGGGAAAAGTCATGGCAGTTACCTAATGTGAAGCCAATAAAAGTTTGTAGTGGATTGGCTTAGGTTAAGTTCTCCTCCACTGTACCTAACAATGTAGGCTATTGTTCAGGAAAGCTCATGGTGCATTTAGTAAGTGCAAGTGTGCCACAGCACTTTTGAGTTTTCTTCACCTTGGTTATCTCCTGATACAGGGACAGCCCTCCAGATGTTTAAGACGACAACCCCATCAGCCCAAGCCAGCATGGCCAATGGTCAGGGATATAGAGGCTGTAGTCTAATAACATATGGAAGGCCACAAATTTCCCATCTCTACCTTAAGCAGTGGCATAGGAAGGGGGTGGAGGGGGCGGTCTGCCCCGGGTACCACTCTGGGAGGGGTGACAAGATGGCCGTCCATATGTGCGCTGTCCGTCAGGGCTGCCTTTCGCACGGTGACCATATGGGCTGTAGTCTGTATGCAGTCTGTATGGGCTGTGCTGCCCCAGGTTCCGGAGCGGGTTCCTCCACCACTGACCTTAAGGACTAATAATATAAACAGATATAATAGACCCAGGACAAAAGCAGCGAAAGGGAGAGAAGGGATCAGGGAAGAACAACTTTGAATTGGAATTCAGCCCAAAACCTCCTCCAACCACCCGCTGGAAAAATGGCCTAGAAAGGCCCATCCTCAGCTTATCTAGGAGTTGGGATATAGATCACATATTTCCTGCCGCCTTCTCCTACCTCCTTGTTCCCCACAAAAGGCAGCTAATGTTGCATGGCCATTTTGCACATGGCACCGTTTCCTTGTGGTTGAATCTCATACTGCAGCAGTAACATCTAAAATCTATTAATTGTATGGGATGGTGGATCACCTGGTACTTTACTGCTCCCATACAAGCTGCCCTGATGCCCCACATGACCCATCCAACCCACATGCTCACCAGATACTTTTTCTCTTTAGCTTTTATATTAGAAGAGCATCAAATATGCAACAAAGTAAACAAGAATAGAATGACTTTCTTTGGCTGAAATCCCTCCTTCCTGCCTCATCACTAAAATAACCACCCCATTCCCAGAAAATATAAATTCCATATACAGTGTTGTACATCCAAGTCATTCATCTTCTTTCTACAACATCACAAGAGACATCAGGGGAAAATATGTAAAACGCACAAACACATGAAAACGGGGATCAGAAAGAGCAGGAGATAATCCCAGTGACTGTGCAAACATGCCAGTAGCCCAAGTGTTTAGTCAATGCATTCTAAGGATGGATTCCTGATTCCTTCCCCTTCCCCAATGTTTGCAAAGCTTGCTGTCTTGTATAAGCAGTCTGTCTCTTGGAAGCCAATTTTACCATTTCCGCCATTCAGGTTTGGATTACCTTTGCTGTCGAAGCTTTTCATACCAGACATTTGGCAATAAGTGCAGCACGCTGGAACCAAGCTTGCTGAGAGCCAGGAAATGCCCATGTTCTTGGAATGCAGCCAATCATTAAGTTTGTGGATTCTAAGGGACCAGAATACCTTGTGGTATTGACCAAAAAAATTTCAGGACCCAACAGAATCATCAGCTGAGTGAGATGGACCCAACCTTAACTGTATTCCCCACAATGTAAACTAGAAGAAAAATCTTGCTTAACAAGAGTCATGGGGCGAACCAGTTGATATGCAAGGAAATGGTTGGTTGAACCAGTCTTGTAAATCTAGCAATTCCCATAGTTCTCTCTATGCATGAAACCCTTGCAAATATATACACCGTATTTTTCGCTCTATAACACGCACCCGACCATAACACGCACGTAGTTTTTAGAGGAGGAAAATCCGTAGGCATGCCACCCGTAGGCATTTCCTCCATTACACGCACAGACATTTCCCCTTACTTTCTAGGAGGAAAAAAGTGAGTGTTATGGTGCAAAAAATACGGTAATTGCACAACCAGATTTAGAGCTCTGTTTGCACAATAAAGATTTGCTCTTCCTCCCTCATTAAGTTATAATGTTGGGATGGGGGGGTGTCAGACAATAACCCAATGTTCAAGGAAAGTGGGAAGGTGTTGAGAGGATGTGCAGTAGCCCTGCTCCTCTTTAGCTGCCACCATTGCAGGGAGTCCTGGCATGTGCTGTCTGTGTAGTAAACTAAATGTACAAATACCTTTCTCACTCACTCTGAATGCACAGATGTAGGGGTGAGCTAGCTCTTGTGTCCCAGTGACCCATCTCTAGCATTCCTTGAACTTGTTGAGAGGTTGTATGGTAAAAGGTAAAGGACTCCTAGATGGTTAAGTCCAGTCAATTCGACTGTGGGCTATGGCTCTCATCTCTGCTTTCAGGCCGAGGGAGCCAGCGTTTGTCTGCAGACAGCTTTCTGGGTCATGTGGCCAGCATGACTAAACCGCTTCTGGCACAACGGGACACCGTGACGGAAGCCAGAGCATTTGGAAACTCTGTTAAGCTTCCTGCCACAGCAGTACCTATTTATCTATTCAAGTTGGTATGCTTTCAAACTGCTAGGTTAGCAGAAGCTGAGACAGAGCAACAGGGGCTCACCCCATCATGATCTAGCTCTCCAAAATTTCAGACAGAAGTCTTTCCCAGTTCCACTTGGAGATGCTGGGCCTTCTTCATGCATCTGTTCTGCTGCTGAGCTACAGCTCAGTGAAGCACTTTTGAGGGTACTTCCCTGTGTGTCTTCATTATTCCTACTTGATGCACAAAACTTGTAGCTGACAAGATTCTTATTTGATCTTACAGGTGGTTATGAGGTATGGTGAAAGAGTTAACTTCCAAGATATGTTGCAGTCATGTTATTTAGGATTTTATAGTTTATGACCAACATCTTAAGTTGTCCCTGGAATGCTTCAGGAAGCCAATGCACACTCTGGAGCACCTGCCAGTAATGTGATCCTGCCATTCTAGCCCCCTGGAGATGAATTACTATGTACTACAGCAGCTCTACATATAAAATTTCATTTCTTTGCAGCTTTCAGTGAATGCATTTTAATGTAACAAATAGGCTGGCTCAGCAGAAATTCTGTTACCTACTGAGTAAAGAATTCACATAGTTCTGAAAGGGCTATTGTTTTATTATACAAGAATAATGTTCATCTTAAAGTCACAGGAGCATCTTAGATGGCCACGTATTGCTAACGACTTATCAGAAATATTGACTTATTTTGAGTAGAAAATTCAAAGGAAGGAAGGAAGGAAGGGCATAATTCAAACTTAATTTTAATAGGTGAACCTTTTTAGGAATAATTAACATATATAATAATAACGGAGGTTGTTTTTAACCATATATAATAAATAAGTAAAAAAAACAACAACAGCAAGCAAATCTTCCCTTCAGGACTAGGAGATGGTGCTCCAGTGTCAAGTTGTCTTACTCATGCTCCCCCATCTGAGTTTTGGAACTGCGCAGTGCCAAGAAAATCACTTCAAAAGCAACAGTACTTTTCACTGCAGAGTTCAGGAAATTAATCAAGATAAACTGTGGAAATGAAAAGGGGGGAGCCCAGAACTATAACAATGGATATTTATTTAATCAATTTTGGAGAGAAAATCTAAGTTACTTGTTCTACTGCTACAATTTCTTTTCAGTCTCCAGTTTAAGATCCATAGGATTCAGCACCTCTATAGGAAACTATAGTTTCCTAACTACATTGCAACACTCATTATTTGAATCTTGTCCACTATTGTAGAGAGCTTCGCTGTCTATCTTTCACATCATGGTGGTCAATAGTGGGGAAGGGGGAATTCACTATGTGATGGTCAATTTTCATCTGGTGAAAGTTCTACTAAACAATAAGGGAAGGAGAGTGTCAAATGCATCACATAAAAAGAGCCTGCAGAATCAGGCCAATGGCCCATCTAGTCCAAGATTCTGTACTCACAGTGTCCAAGCAGATGCCTGTAAGAAATTGGTAAACAGGACTCAAGCACAAGAGCATTCATTTCTTCTGTGGCTTCCAGCAACTTAAGTACACAGAGGTCTTAAGAAGACACTAAAAATGGCAGACCAATTAGGGGAACAATAGCATGTCCCCAGTATGCAATTATTATTGGCGTCCAGTACCATCAGCTACAATAATTCTGCAGAGGAGTCTGCCCCTTTTGGGATTTCTACCTTGCTGGACTCAATGCCCTCTTTGATGTACAGGGCGACACCACCAGGTTTCCATTTTGCTCACTATATCAATACTATCCTCTAACTCTTTCTCCTAGGGAAAGAGTTCCATAAGCTTGGCACCACCAAAGAGAAAGCACCAACACATGCAATTATTAACCTAGCTCCCAAACACTTTAGTTGAAATGGCATATATTTTGTATCTCCAAACACACACTATCCTTCTTGGCATAAATTCATACTGCACAATCCTACCTATGTCTAGAAGTATGCAATGGGATTTACTTCCAGGTAAGTGTGTCTAGAAAGTGCAGCCTGAATGAGCCTTTAATTTGATTATAAACTATCCATGTTTCACTGAAAGGTAGTCATTGCAAGTGACACTGGATCCCCTAGCATATTTTGAAGCTCAAATAGCAAATGTCACATGCAGTAGTTAGGAACACATTGTTCGTGCCTACAAATGTGCTGCGCTGAAAGGTCACAAAATGGGTTTGTATTCCAAGGCCACTGGAAAAGGACAAGCCTTCAGAAAACCACAATTGCATGTTTGTGTCAGTTCAGTCTTAGGGACATAGGAAACTGCCTTGCATTAGATCAGACTGGATGCTCATCTAGCCCAATATTGTCCACAGTGACTGACAGCTGGTCTCTAGATCTCAGGCAGAGGTCTCTCACATCACCTAGTATCTGATTCTTTTCACAGGAGAACCTGAGACCTGGGCCCTGCTGAATACAGAGTATGTGCTTTACTGCTTGGGGCTCACCCACACTTCTGCTTGGGTCTGAGCAGTTCTCTGCTTGTCTCATGCTTCCTAGCCATGAGTCCAAGTGGTTTTGCCTTTGCCCACTGCTTTCCCCTGGAAGACCCACTCTTTAGTGCTGAAGCCATTGAAAACCCAATTGACATTTGTTCCAATTGTGGGCTAAACTGTGGTTTTTCCCAAGGTGGGGGGAGTGTGGTGGGGCAAACGGAAGTGTGGACAAGTCCTTAGATAAATAACCTTCCCAGCTCAAGTTATGATCTTACATTCAGTTATGGTTGCATAAAAGACCCTCTGAATTGTTACGAACTAAAAATGCACACTAAATCACAGGCATAGGTTCACTCCACTGAATATCCTTAGAACCTTGCAATATTGTTTTGTACACAACAGTAGGTGGCAAAGGGCTGGGAGCTGAATCTTGCCCTACCTCCAAGTTCCTTTGATAGCAGATAAGTAGACTTGGGCACAAGGAGTCTTGTGACATGTTTGAATACTGTACCAATTTACTGTTAGTCACTCAAAGCTACTCTAAGAAGTTGTGTTGATGCAGAACCTGGGGGTTCTACTGCCTCATCTAACTTTCAATAATGTGTACTGTAGCATATAGAGGACAAGATGTTTTGTGGCACCAGCACTCAGAGTTGTTCAGAAGCAAGGTCAGAGAGAGATGGGGAAATGGAGCTACAATTTATATAACTTAGACAATGGCTCTGTGGACTTACACTGCCAGCCAAATATGGAAGAGACTGCAATTTTGAATAATGTATGGAAATGTTAGGTCCAAAGACATTGCTTAAGTAATGTCTGAAGAGCTTGCATTCGTCAAGGAGCCAACTACTACCTAGGTAGCATATGCAGAGCGCAAGTAGCAGGTGGTTTGGGCTCTACAGCACCCAGGAGAGCTCCCAGATGGCACTTCCAGAAAGGCAGTTGTTGACCCGCTAGAATGCAATGCTCTTTTGAGCCTTTATATTCAAACAAGGCCTGAAAACTGTCAGAGTGCTGCTTCTCAGTTACAGAATTTCTAGGAACAACTTGCTGGCCAATGTTGACATTGAATGGTCTTGGACTGTGAACTATGCCCAGCTAATCAGATACACAATAGACAGTTCAAAATATCAACCATGCAATAAAATTAATCCCACTGAAGATTAACCTCAGTAACCCCCATACTATGTTGACTCAACCTTCAAACTACAGAGAAGGTGACCTTCCCATTTTTCTCCCATTAACAAAAACATATTTAATGAGTGAGGAAGCTCTTACATAAACAAACCTGCTGTCAATCACCCTGCAGTTACTTTGTAAGTTAATTATTGTGCTAAGGAAAATGATGGGACAGGGGGGAAAGAAAAGAAAAGATGTGTGAGTGAAGACATTGCTCAGTCAAAGATTTCAAATATTTTCACTGCAGTGATGCCCACTGCCAAAGTTAAAAGTTACTGTTCAACTTAAAAAGAGGCTTATCTCTTCAGCAGAGGGATACTGCTGTGTCTGGCAGAGGAAGTGGATTTCTTGAAGGGAAATCTCTTGTGCATTCATGCCTCTTCTTTAGATCCCAACCCAGGAACCAACTGGGTAAAATCCCTGCCTCAGAGCTGGTTTCAGTAGCTCATTTCTATATTTGAGATTTGAAAACACATGCAGGGCAGTAGCCAGGAACTAATTGAAAGCATACGTCTTCAAAGCTTTAGAATACCAGAGGCAAATATTATAAATGTGCCTAATAAAGATCCTGGGACTTTCTCTGCAGGCCACTGCTTTTTACTGACATGTGACCATTCTGACATTATAAAGTCACAGCTCTTGCCTTTGGCTTTTGGTGGGATAAATCTTTGCTTACATTTCCAACATGCGAGAAAGGAAATGCAACATCAGAAGCCGCCGTCGGTGTGCAATGTCAGCCAAGAAACATTAACAAGGTCATAGTCATGTTCTTATCATTGCTTTGCCTTGATTTTGGCCAGACTGTCAAAGTGAATGTTTCCAAAACTGAACCTTGACTGGGATATACATGGATACATTAAGAGCACATAATGTCTTTAACATCACAAGATATGCATCTGTTTAAATGCATTGCTATGTTTTTGAAAATTGGCCAGGTCCCTATGAAGTTTTTAATGGCGTATTAAAATCTGAGAACGTGTAAAAAGCTGTAGATTTTTCAACTGACTTCCCTTCCCAGTCCCCCCAAATGATATAATCCACATGGTGGCTTTTTTGTAGCAACCGGCTACAGACTGAACTAAAATTCTTATTGGAAATGTTTTTAAAAAATCAAGCCAGGAAATGTGTTAACAATGAAAGATCACAGAGCAGTTTTAACAAATAGACATTGGAAAGGATCTCCTTTTAGTACAAAGCGCTTCCTGAACTATTAAAAAAAGAAAGGAAGAAAAAAGAAAGGAAGGAAGCAAGGAAGGAATGGCCTAGTTTGAATAGCTATGGCATGAGTGCTTCACTCCAGTTCTCCTGAAAGTGGTCTGATTGGAGGAATATGTACCATATGCAAATTTAATATTTGTGGAAAGTCTTTTAAAAGATCAGTCATCCCAAAATAAATGCAGCCAGATCCCTTGTGAAAGGCAGACATCAGAATTAGGCGTATATTAATGATTTAGTACAATTACTATCTGACTCTTGCCTCAGCTCTGAATGTAGAAAGATCCTATCATATAAGATTCTATATTTTACATATCAAGGAGTTCAGGACTGTGCTCCGAAACATATGGAAACTATTCCCCTTGACATCATTAATTCACTTCCATATCTGAAACAAAACAAAGGAATATTGCGGGTTTTCAGCTATTTAAGTTAACAACAGAATATTCAGTGATGTCACAGGATAAAAATTGCATCCAAAGAATATAATTCCTAGAAATGCTTGGAGATTAATAGTGGAATATAGAAATTAGGATTTGCATGATGAGTTTGGCAAGCACTAAAATCAATCTATAAGACTTTGCAAGAGGTTTATTCTGCTGATGAAATAACAGAGGTTTTGTTTAATTCAACACAAGCAAGGGAAATTTTCAGAAGAACTCCATAGAGCATGGCAAATACAGTGCTTGAATTCTGACAGGTAGAACATGAGAGGTTTCGATCCAGGTCTATGTGCCATCATGCACAGACCACTGCCTCTTGGTCTTAGTTCTCACTATGTGAAATGGAAACAGCAGTAGTCAAGCACACAGGATTAGAAGTAAGCACTGTGCATGTTTTGATAATAAAAGTTAAGTATTTTAAATTAGGGGACAGGGCTTCCAGATCAGCTTCATCCCTAAACTTGGTACTGTACAAATGCCACTGAATTTAGTTTGAAAAAGAAGCCTAAAGCTACCAGTTTGGGATAGTGAAATGTTCATATTTGACTTCCAATAATTCCATTATTTTGTATGGATAATGGAAAATATTTGTAAAGAAGCAGCCTTTCACTGTTTCTATCTATGTGTACACACACACACACACACACACACACACACACACAATGACCAGCGTTTAACAGCAATCTGCAAATGGTCTTGGAAATACACAATATAGTTTCATATATGACATTGTTTCCCACCTGTGCTTACCTGTGAGCCCCTATAGCTATTGGCTGAAGTGCTGTGATGTCCTAGAATCGTAAGAAACAAACATTCTACATGTTGAAAGGAATGACTCCATTTTGGAAGGTCGGCAAACAGTTCAAGGTCTATTAAATATTATTTTGGGATTGGGAAACTATGGGCTGCATCCAGCTAAATTTTACTTGGAGTAGATGCATTGAAATTAATGGACCTGTGTTAGTCCTGTCTATTGATTTCAGGAGGTCTGCTCTAGATACAACTCATTACTTATATTCAGCCAGATCTGTTGACCCACACTTCCTACCAATAATTGGATGGAGTGTGAAATAGGACTAGAATTAGATGTCTGAGAATAGTTTATTAAGGGGAGGGGATTTCTCACAAGTGTAGCAACCTCTTGCTGCATGCATACATTTTATAAGTCCAGAAGTAAGGTGGTGTATGGGATTTTATTCCTGCTGCACATCAAGACAATTTATGCATGGCAACCTCAGTGGATGGATACCATTGACTTGAAATATTGAACCAAACCTTTGTTTATAGTTCTTTAATAGATTACATAGTTACTAATCTAAAACACACACACACAATTGCTCATAGAAAAGTGCCAATTGCTAGCTGATCACAGTATTAATTCATTTCTATTAGTATATGGACTTTCCAATAGATTACAAATGCAAGAATGATTTCTTTGCAAAGGGACAGCTCAGAATCCAGGTGATCTCATAGCTGAAATAAATACATAATGCCAGCCAAATCTGTCTGTATAAATTCCAATGAGCTCATGTGTTTTCATCACTTAGTATGCACTGAAAAGGAGAGGAGAGGCATTTTCCAGTCATGGGTAAAAAGCAGGCAGATAGAGAAGTGGTTTCCTCTATATTAAATACTTGGCCATATATGGTGATTGCTACATAGGTTCCATTGAACTGCTTAAAGAAACAAAGGTCCATAATACAAATGGCCAAGAAAACATCTCTTTCTACCTGCATCACATAGCAGACTGTGGTTGGATGGTGGTGTTAGAGCCAACTTCAGCTGCAAAACATCTTGTACCCTATTTGTTTTCCCAAAGCTGTGGTAGTCTCGTAATCTGGGGAACCGGGTTCGCGTCTCCACTCCTCCACATGCAGCTGCTGGGTGACCTTAGGCCAGTCACACTTCTTTGAAGTCTCTCAGCCCCACTCACCTCACAGAGTGTTTGTTGTGGGGGAGGAAGGGAAAGGAGAATGTTAGCCGCTTTGAGACTCCTTAAAGGGAGTGAAAGGCGGGATATCAAATCCAAACTCTTCTTCTTCTTCTTCTTGTCCACTGTTCATGTCAAGAATCTTTGGATCCACCTACAAAGGCTGATACAACAATCTCTCTTTAGTGTAGTGAAATACTCTCCTTTAAAGTTGTCGCTGCCTGGATCTCCCACTGTGTTCTTCTCTTCCTAAAAGCAGCTGTAGGGGAGGGGTTTTAGATCAGGTCATAATGTAAATGGGGTGTGGTTAACCCTTTTCCTTGTGCTAATTGATGCAAAATCCCTCCTCTCTGAGCTGCTTAAGCAAGAAAGGTGTCTGTATTGTGCTCTATTCCTACCCACCCCTTTTCTGGAGCTAACAGCAATTTCAGAGAGTTGTTTTGCATCATGGAATCCATGCTGGAGAAAGAGTTAAAAAATCCCTTCTGGCTTGCCAAAGAGCCCAATCCAAATCTTCCTGCCATGATATATGGCATGTGGGAGATCTGATCACAGAACCCTTGCAACATGTGTAGTTTGACCCTAAGTTAAACACTATTCAAACACTATTCATTTAAAGCACTTTGATACTACTTTCAACAGTCATGGCTTCCCCCCAAGAATTCTGGGAGCTGTATTTTGTTAAAGGTACTGAGAGTTGTGAGCAGACCCCTACCCCCCCTCACAAAGCTACACGTCTCAGAATAGCTCTGCCAAATGGATCACTGTGCGGTGAAAACATTTCCCAAGCACCCTAGAAATGACTGCATATTTGGATCTGATTATTCATGTTATGTCAAGTGGGAAGGGCATTCCAGAGATTACATCAGGTTTATTCACACCCAATATCGTCCATATACTTTTTTTTAAACAGAGGGACATGATTTATGCATAAGGACTCAAGTGCCTTGGAATTGGTTTCCTTGATAGAAATGAAAAATCTGTCTGTGTGTGCGCGCATGCATGTGTGTGTGTGTGTGACAGGATGTGCTCAGAATCCTCCGCGCCACAACACATAGGATTGTAAGCTTGCCCAGCAAATAAACATGATGATTCCCCTTCAGATCCACCCCCCCATGCACCAATGTCATGAATAAAGCTGGCAGGGGCAGAGATGCTGGGAGCAGGTGTACTGCACACAGTCCCCTAGCTCCCTTCATATATTGAGTTTCCAGTACATTTCCGAGCACAATTCAAAGTGTTGGTGCTGACCTTTAAAGCCCTAAACGGCCTTGGTCTAGTATACCTCAAGGAGCGTCTCCACCCCCATCGTTCTGCCAGGACACTGAGGTCCAGCGCCGAGGGTCTTCTGGGGGTTCCCTTGCTGAGAGAAGCCAAGTTACAGGAAACCAGGCAGAGGGCCTTCTCAGTAGTGGAACGCCCTCTCATCAGATTTCAAGGAAATAAGCAGCTATCCTCTTTTTAAAAGACATCTGAATGCAGCCCTGTTTAGGGAAGCTTTTAATGTTTAACAGACCATTGTATTTTAATATTTTGTTGGAAGCCGCCCAGAGTGCCTGGGAAAACCCAGTCAGATGGGTGGGGTATAAATAAATTATTATTATTATTATTATTATTAGAACTGCATAGGCAAATGCCGGAAAAAGCTTATACATGCATAGAATTAAGCCTCAGGGGCCTGCCAGACATCATTTTTATTGTGCATTCATGACGATTTGTGCTCATGATGCTATTGAGGCAGTCTCTTGTGATCCCATGTCCAAGACTATTTGCACTTGGGTGGTCATACTGCTTCTAAGCAATGTACACCCTGTAACTTTCTGCCGAAGTCCTGTAACTTTTTTATCACAAATGTTCAGGTTTGGGGTTTTTGTCACACTTTTGTTGTGCCAGAGCACCTCCGGGTAGCAATAACATGGTAGCATGGGTAAAGCTGAGTCACCACCATCATGTTTGGTCGATCCATCAGGTTGTGTAAGAAACATGGCAGAAGTGACTAATCTGATTTAGGGAAGAGGGAAAGTTCTGCCACACACCATGCAGTTGCCTTCAACTCTCTCTGTTTCATACACAGTGCTGTTTTTATAGAAAAAGAGGTGCCCCCACGAATGCCTTCCTTGTTCTCTTCTACAGTGGTACCTCTAGTTAAGAACTTAATTCATTCCGGAGGTCCGTTCTTAACCTGAAACCATTCTTAACCTGAGGTACAACTTTAGCTAATGGGGCCTCCTGCTGTCACCGTGCCACTGGCGCACGATTTCTGTTCTCAACCTGAGGTAAAGTTCTTAACCCAAGGTACTACTTCCGGGTTAGCAGAGTCTGTAACCTGAAGTGTCTGTAACCTGAGGTGTTTGTAACCCACGGTACCACTGTAATGCCAATGGAGCCCACTTGAGAGGTGTGGAATTCCATTGAACTGCGGCTGAGAAAAGCCCTGCTCCCACTTAATACAATGCAGTTAATATTTTAGAACTCCCCACCCTGTTTCTGTGTTCAGTATTACTAAAGAATATGTATTTTTCCAGGTGTGGGATGAAAATCTAGCCAAGTCTGCTGAAGCATGGGCTGCCACCTGCATTTGGGACCATGGCCCTTCATACTTAATGAGATTCTTGGGACAAAATCTGTCGGTACGGACTGGAAGGTGGGCAGATGACTTGTAGCATATCTTCATTCAATGTATTTTGCCAACAGTTACCCTGATGCAGAAGATTCCTGAGAACATTGGCACAAAAGCAACCCCTTTCACTTAGTTAGTGAGCCAGCTTCACACATGCAATAGGATCCAGGCACAGAGCATTCCTTTCCAGTGAAGTAAACAGAGAAGCCTATTTGTGCAGGGGTACTCTGTGTACACTGGAGCACATGGATCAGCAATGGGGTCTGACACAACACAGTGACTGTTGCTATTTTGGTAAAGAAAATTACTGCGATGTGGGTCCAAGAATACATGATATACAAATTAGGCAAAGAGATCACTCTTTAGTTGTTGTAAATGTATGCAAATGTTCACATTTCATTTTTTAAAATACTGTTTTATTGTTCACCATTTGGAAACTTCTAAAATTCTAAAAGGACATATACACAAAAAATAAAATACAGTGGTGCCTCGCAAGACGAAATTAATTCGTTCCGCGAGTCTCTTCGTCTAGCGGTTTTTTCGTCTTGCAAAGCAACCCTATTAGCGGCTTAGCGGATTAGCGCTATTAGCGGTTTAGCGGCTATTAGCGGCTATTAAAGGCTTAAGGGATTAGCGGATTAGCTGCTAAAAGGCTATTAGTGGTTTAGCGGCTTAGAAAAAGGGGGTGGGGAGCGAAAAAAAATCTCAAGACTTGCAAGACATTTTCGTCTTGCGAAGCAAGCCCATAGAGAAATTCGTCCTGCGAAGCGCATTGAAAAACGGAAAACCCTTTCGTCTAGCAGGTTTTCCGTCTTGCGAGGCATTCGTCTTGCGGGGCACCACTGTAATCACCTTCACAACTCTGTCCATCTAGCAAAATCAGAAGCTATATAAATAACAGATTATGTAGAAGTATCAGCAACACTCTAGCATCAAACAGAGCATGCATTTTCTTCAGCATGTCCCAGTGCTTATTCACAAAAATATACGTCAGTTTTTCAAGACGCCATGATCATGGAAATCGTAGTCACTCTGTAAGAGGCCAGAGCGTACCTGAGAACTTGATCACGTGGAGGAAATAACCACAGCCTAATATCTGTCTTATGCACATCAATAATGCTGAACATTCAGAAATGTCCCTATCTCTCTGTGACTTCAATCACACCTAGGTATCGATCTATTCTCCAGCTGGTGAAGCCATGGTACGATGAAGTGAAAGACTACGCATTTCCATATCCTCAGGACTGTAATCCAAGGTGTCCGCTGAGATGCTATGGGCCTGTGTGCACACATTACACCCAGGTGATTTGAGTTCAGCTTTTCATACATCAATATCATGCTTCAGTTCAATGCTCGGCTCCCTACACTATCTGTGTTTCTCTCCACATTTGACTCTAACAAATGGATATTAATCTTTCTCCAGATGGTTTGGGCCACTTCCAATCGAATAGGCTGTGCAATCCACACATGCCACAACATGAATGTCTGGGGGTCAGTCTGGCGACGAGCTGTTTATTTGGTATGCAACTATGCCCCAAAGTAAGTAGCTCTCTTTTCTTTTCACCAGCTTTCATATTAGCATGCAGGCTATCTGACTGAGCTGACTCATCATCTTTTCAGTGGTGCAACAGAGCAAGAAGAGGCTGGAAGCGCAGATCTGGGGCTTTTTTTCACAGTATGAGTGATGATGTCATCTGCCAGAGGGCCAGGGCAGATCCTCCTTGCTCTGGACAGCAAATGAGGATATAATGGCACTTTCACGTTTTTTCTATCTACTCTCTTCTATCTTTTGTGACAGATGAGAGTAGAGCAAGGGTGGGTAATCAGACTCTGAATACCATTAAGCTCTGAGGGCACAGTCAATGGGTAGGGATGATGGGAACTATAATACAGCAACATCTGGAAGGACATGGGTTTTCCAGCACTGGCAGCTTCTCTGCCACATCTGGGTGGCAGGGCAGGCAGGGGTTCTTCTTCAAAGCCTGGCATTCTTGCTTAGGTGGCCTGGCTTTGTCTGTATGCTTCCAACCCTACATTTGCAGCCACAGGGGCTAGAAACTTGAATAACATGAATATCACATCTGGTTATGATACTATTCCGTATCAAGTACCAAACTCTGTGATTTTCTTCTTCTTCACCGAATCACACAATAGACTTAGCCCTACATACAACATCAACGTCATCATCATCAACAACAATAACACTTTATTACGGTCGTAGACCAGCATAAGGAGGGAGGGGTACAATCATTTTAAAAACAACAACATGTTTTTTATTTTAAAAAAACTAAAAGGAGGTAAAACAGAATATATATATATATATAAGTCCATAAGAATCCAAAAGAGGCGAAGAAGGTCTAAAACAAGGGTTAGGAACATCAGACAAGAGTGAAAGAGCGCAAAAAGCTAGTATATATAAGACCACAGCTAACAGTCTACAGAGCACTCCAATACGAGTACTCATTATATCTAGTTTGTGGCACAGATCATCTGAGCGCTGCTTTGCAGAATCTTTAGCCCTACATAACAGATAGAAAACTAAACCTAATTGATCTGTTGGAGAGATACAGTGATTCTATGTGCTAATCACATTATTACTTTTATTCCTCAGGGGGAACTGGATTGGAGAAGCGCCATATAAAGTAGGGGTGCCGTGTTCCGCTTGCCCTCCCAGTTATGGAGGATCCTGCACTGACAATCTTTGTTTTCCAGGAGTAACATCAAACTACTTATATTGGTTTAAGTAAAATAGTGCAGCATCCCAATAACTATTCTGGTCAAATGAGACTGTAACACAATATTGTATATTGAACTTTGCACATATTGTATGTAAATAATTTTAATAATATTAATAATAAATGTACTTTGTGAAGTAGTTTGAATAATTAGATTTCTGGATGTGGCAAAAATCCTCTTCAGCCCTGCTTAATTGACAGTCACCCTTCCAGATCACTGATAGGCAGAGAGGGATATCATATATTTACAAAGAGAAAGAAAAGGAAGCTATAGAAATGGCAAGTAATGGAGCGATCCACAAACAATCTCAACTGGGTTACTTGGATTTAAGGTAATTAAATTCTGCTTCCTTAAAAGTCATTAGGAATATATTTTCTTATCTTCAAAAACTCCACCATTACAGGGTTGTAGTGACATGCAATGTTCTGAGTTCTACAAATGTCTTCTAGCCAAACTGGCAAAATAGAAGATATGTACAAATCAAGCAATTTAAGGAACACAAATTAACTCTGTAATAGAACAAAATCACCTATGAATTATTCTTTTGTGTGTCTGTTATTCTTTAGAATGAGAAAAGCAAGTGCATTTTGGTAAAATAATAATCATAATGTTTGTGAAAAAGGGGGGGGGAGGGAGGTCTTCAGATGATTTTGTGAGGAAAAATTTACTTAAACCTTAGCAGTGTATGTTTTGTACAGGGTTCTTGTTCCAGAATCTAAGCAGTATTAAGCAAATGTTCTAGTTTATTTCTTTTCTTCAAAGCATGCGCGTTACTGCAATTGTGGCCTGGTGCTATGGACTTATTTTATCTGTGAGAGCACAAATAATGGAAAACGTTGCTGCAGCAAGTAACATCCTAGCCATGTCAAAAGAGGCAGAACTTTCTGGCTGTGCCCTTCTTGACAAAGCTTTTCTGACCAGATGCTCATACCTGAAGCCATAAAAGTTTTTTTGGACACTGCAGGGTGGTCCCCTTATCCCCTTGGATCGGTACTCCCTGTTGGCAAAGCAGATCTGATAGCTGCTGTCATGCTAATACAGGTCCCAGGACCACATCAAGATGTTCAGTAACATTAGATGGATGGAGCTGTTAGGCTCCTTCATTCGTGGTAGAAAATTTGCTGCATTTGCCTTGTTTGCTGTTCCTTATGACCAAGTCAGACTCAGTTCACTACCTTTATCTTTAACTGGCTCTGTTCTGTTAAACTAGGTAACAGAGTTGTGAGTGATAGTTGTGATCGAACCTTTGCAGTCATATATCTGAATGGAATGCCAGGCAGAGTAAGCATAGATGTATTTGCTGCAGATGACCACAGTAACACGTGGATGTCTGGAGCTGGGGCTAGCAGCATGCAAATGCTAGAGGTAGGGCCAGGAACACAATACTGCCCCCCATAATTATGTAATATCCCTTTCACATGTTACTAAAGAGCTAAAGCGTAACTGATATTCATGGGTGCAACATCAAACTGATTTTACTCTTGTGAAATAAGCTGTTGTTCTTTTTGTATGAATGATCTCCTCTAGGGAGAGAATGAGTGTTGAGAAAAATGCAAATCCTATATATTTTAAATATTTTTTTTTGGGGGGGGGGATAAGTATGACATTAAAAACGCAATACTTTTTAAAAAAACAGTGTTTATGCTTTCTAAACAGAACTAGTAACTGTAAATATATGATTCTGTAATGTAGCAGAAACTATTACATATATATGGTACTGTTAACTGTTATTCTTCTACATTGTATGAATAAGCTGATTCTGTGGAATAGCTGTCTTTCAACAGTTCAAGTAACAAAAGTTTTCTATTATCAAAGAGGTGCATAAGCTTTTTCACAGTCTACAACAATGGTGCTAAGAATGGGGGAAAGTCTGGCTGCATTGAAAGCAATTACTTTTTTAAAAAACAACAACATTCCTTTCAGTGAAGCCAGGTTTAACCCATTATAAACACACTGTTAAGTGCAACAGGAAACAAAAATGAGATAAGCTATTTCATAAGAGCAGCTTCGTTTTAAAAAGGCAGCAAGTTTTGGAGGGTTCAAAAAAACTTTCCCCTCCATACAGCTAGGAGACATTTCAATGCATTACATATTTGACTTATATGACTGAAGAATAGTAGGATGTTTTAAAATACTGTGTTTACCTGTAATCTTGTGTTACTTACTATCAGCTTTCGGTTGATTGGTGCCAGTGGGTTTTAAACTAGGTTCCTCAGAAACACAGGGTTTATCAATAAGATGTTCAGCAGTGGCAGTCAAACTTTCCTGAAAGACAACTTGGGTCATCTCTATTACTATTGATCTTCTGTGATATAAAGGAAAGGTGGTTATATTTCGGTGCCTTCAGTTAGTGTGGAGAAATGGGAAGAGCCTAGCAGGCCAGGCCAATGACTGATTGGCAGATGCATAGGTTCCTTAGCAGAACAATATGGGTCCCTTGGCAAACAAACTTATGTAGAAAACATTCTTTGACTATATGAGGTTTGAAAGCCATTGGTTATATAATAGCAAAGTTGAGAAATGTACATTTACCTCCATGGCCAGTATCAAATGGTGCTTGAGAGAACAGCTCCGTGTGAGGCTATGTGTTTTTTGCTAACAACAATGGGACCATTCTAGAGAGAGCTTAGACAACAATCAATCAAATATCTGGAGCAACAGCTACTCAACTGCTGTCTTGCTTCATTGCTGGGAAGTACACAGTGTACAAAATTGGAGCAGCACAAATGTTGCAGAAAGAATGTGCTGCAGTTTCTTTTTTAACAGAGGAGAAATTCTGGTGACTAGTCCCTGCAGTCTTTCACTGGAATTGCCATTTTTCTCAATGCCTTCATTATTACAGGGCTGCATGTTGATTAAGTTTAGGGTGAAAACTGATCAGTGACTTCCTGACTGGTATAGGCATGCCATTGTAAAAATACATTTTTGGAGCATTGCAATCTTTTTCTCCTTCAAATATGAAACAAATATTTACAAAAAAATGGGGGGGGGGGGCGAGGACTAGAACAGAGTAAACTGAATTGGTCTTCCAGATGCATGGTGAATCAGTGGGCTAGCTTGTCCAAAATGTTGTTAGCAGTCTAACACAGCTTTCACATGTTTTAATAATTACTTGAGTATTTTGGCTGATTTCCTCACCAAACAACCATTTTTGGTGCTAACATTTCATGCTTATAGTGTTAACTACACAGGATGGTGCTAGAAATGTTTTCTTTGAGTGGTAGCTTTACTTTTGATATTACCAAATGTGCCCTGATAATTGTCACCTTCATGACAAGGAGAAGCAGATTGTCCTATAGGATACACAAAATCTCTTTACCAAAGCACTCCACATCCTGTGACATCAACATCAGGTTGTTTAAATGGCTATCAAGGCAATCTTTAGTAAAACAAATGAGATGAGAAAAGAATATAGGCCATGCAAACTAGTGGCTTAGGTTTAAAAGGGAACCAAATTGCTTTGGTAGAGTGCAGTACCCAAAAAATAGAGTGGTACTTAAAAAACCCCAAACCCTCACCTTTTTTGTAGGCTTGGAATTTATAACTTATTGATAGAAGCCTTTTGATTCATTTAAGAATGCCCTAATTAATCAGAAAGTGGGTGTTGTTGTTTTTTAAAAAAACACCTTACTATTTTAAAAAAATATAAGTAGTTATAAAAACCACAAGAGGAATTCTGTCACACAGGAGGAAATGTTGAGCCTTCTGTTCATGCATAATCTAGAAAGCAAATAAAGTATTCATTTTGCTTCAGGACTATTGTTCTTTACTCAAATCCAGATTTCTGCAAATTTAATTGATTGGCCAACCAATTATTTAACTAAGAATGGTATTGCTGAAAGTGGTTAAACCACCCCACCTGAAGCTCTGCTGGGCTCTTGCCAGCAAGGCAAAGTGAAGGCAAAGGTGTGCTGTTATTGTGCTTTTCTGTTATTTTCTAGCTTTGAACACATTCACACTTCAGCCTTCCCATTGGGAGCAATCAGAGTAAAAGACTTAAACCAGCACTTAAGCTTGCCTAAATCTCTGCCTGGTTTGGGAGCATGTCAGGTGGCTGAGAAAGCTTTGAATCCTTTAAATCCAAGCCATTTCCTGTTCCTCCATTAGCAAGCCCAGAAACCACCCTGAAACACCACCCTTTTGGACCTTGTCAGTGTTGGTTTGACCAGGGCACCAAAGATTTCCACAGGGATGGGGCAGGGCTGTTCTGCTACATGAAGGGAATAGGAGTCTTCTAACAACTCTTGGCACCCTGAACAAACTACAGATCCCAGGGTACTTTGCAGCCATGGATTTTTAAAGTGGTATGATACTGCTTTACATGTGTATAGTGCAGATAGGGCTTGGCATAAGCAAAACTGATGATTGCAATCCATCTGAAAGAATGAATATGAAAATGATGGCATATTCAAATATATTTTTTTATCTTCTGCAAGAAGGAAAATATCAGTGGAACTGAATATCAGTGGGATCACAACAATAATCAAACTTCACATTCTGAAGCTGTAATGGTTTCTTTAAAATCCTTGTTGACTATAGTGCTATAACCATATAAGTAAATGGTTTCAAGACTCTGGGCATTATGTAGGGACATTTTTTACATTCATCATAAGTAACTGTAGCAGTCCTGGTCACAATGACCCAAATGCTCCCAAACAATGATAGTTGAAAGTAATAGGCAGCCTAGTAATAATAAATGTACTCTCTTTCTCCAAATTCAACATGCGATTAAATGGCAATCAAGCTGTTTCACTAAGCATGTTTTTGCCAGCCAGCTGAACAGCCCATATATTCTACCACTGATGGAAAATCATGCAATGATGCACAAAGGAACCCGTAAAAACAACTATCTCAGATGTATTCACTGATAATACAGCAACCTGAGGTATATTAACCCATAAAGCTTGAGGCCGCTTAAAGTCATACACCCGAAATGTTTTAAATGTACCCATAAACCTTGTGAATTTGGAATGCAACAAATACATCTTGAACCTGCATATCATAGATCAGATGTCAAAAGCAAATTAGGAATATGGTAAGAAAGTAAATAAATGGAATAGAGATCCATGCACCAGGGAGCTCTGGATATCTGCGGCTCCATGAGAAGTGTGCACTTGGGGCAGCATTCTGCTGCTACATAAGCAGCCCCGATAAACCACTGATTTTGGCTTTTGCTGCAAAATACTTAATATATCTCAGTTTGTACAGTTTGTTTGGGAGCAGCTGCCATGGTAGGGCAGTGCTATGGAGTGAACCAAAACATTTCTGCTGCTCACCTGGAGGGTGCAGGTTTGCGGCAGGGTGCAGTCAAGTTGAGGTTATGTGGGTGCACTGGCAGAGTCAGTCCGTTTCCAGCAGTGTACTCATGCAACCCGGACTTGGTGCCACACTGCCCAGCCCCCATACCGTCCAGGTAAGTAGCAGAAACACAACTGTGTGTGTGTGGCTCTGTGGCACCCGTCTACCATGCCAGCTCCTCCTATTCTTTGTACTACAACAAATGCCTTGTTTGTACATCACCATAAACTATAGCTTGTCATGATGTATGAACTGGGAACTGCTTTTCATTAGCTATGGTTTGTCTGAACTTGCCAGATTTGTAAACCATGGTTTGAAGTTGGGTTGCTTGGGCATATAATTGGTGAAAATGAAGGAAAATACTTCCAGTCCTCCTTTATATGAATACTTGAGTCTGAGGAAGTGCACAAACCTGAGGCTCACTCAGGTAGCACTACGTTACGGTATTACACCCAAACTCAGCCGATGTTATGAGGACTGCTTGAAGTGGACTTTCAAACTTGCTAAATACAATATGCTGATTGCTATCTGGAAGCAGCAATTAAAAGGTATTTTTAATGTATTTATATGACAGAACATCTGTTTCCCTTTTATATTTCTGTAACCTTTATTGGGTGTTCCCCACCTTTAAGATTTCCTGAGAATAAAGTTCATTGTTTGACACGGGTGTTGCAATGAATAAGCTTATTTCCCCCCATATTATTATGGTTTTATTATGAATTGTGGCAAATATTACACTCTCTACTCTTGATCTTGTGGAAACATAAAAGTGTAGATCGTTTTGAGTGAATGTATAAGAATATGCATTTAAATAAAAATGGTCAGTATTTCATCAGTTTCATTGTTATTTTTGCCCCTTTGCACAAACGTTTGGGATCAGTTTTCATTGGAGGAGCAGAAAATGCATGAACAAGCATGCACTATATCACCCACATGCCTTGATTGGGATAGGTGTGTGTGAATCAGTCCTGATTGGTATGAATCAGTGTTCTATTGAAAGCGTATTTTGTGTCTCTTAGCTTGTTAGTCTGTACATGGATGTGAAGGGCTGGTCTGTCAGTCAATCAAAAGACATATTTGGCAAAGGCAACTTCTGGGGGGAAATCTCATTGGGGAAAACCTTAGAAGATGCAGATTGCAGTGCTTAAAAAGGCTGATTCATAGTTAAATTTGTCAGCAATTGTAGCTGCATTTTTCCAGGAGCCACAATCACAGTGATGCCTTCCAGCTCCCTGCACATAAAACTGAATTTACACTCGTTTTTTTCATGTGGTTGTGTGAAAGAATGTTACAACTACTATGAACAAGGGTGAACCAGCCATCATGTTTCTTAAAGCACAGGCAAAATAAATATGCCTCAGAGTGCCATTTAGTACTATGCCCAGATTCCTAATTAGAGCAGTTTTACATGCATAGGTTATATATGAATCTGCACCCAGTTTCTTGGTTGTGTGCCAGTCTGTAATGTTGTATTATTATAGCAAAGTAAAACTAAAAATAGTTTCAAATAACCCTTTGCTGTACCTTCAATTTTGTCAGTAATTATAGCAGCTTACTGATGACCAAAGCCAAGAATGTGATTCAGTGGGTTCATGAAGTAGGTTTATAATGCTATCAAGCTGCAATAGGTCAGGTTCTGGACTGTGGGGTTCCAGCAAAGGGGGAGGGGCATTGCTCTAGGCTGAAGCAGGATTGGGTTCCAGAGTTGGGTGTGTGGGGGGAGAGAGCCATGGGCCAGGAGGTGTAATCAAAGCTACAAAGAAATCAATGTCTCATAGAGTAACCTGTATGAGGACCAGGTCAGAAGCACATAAGCAGTCAAAACCAGGCAACCTCTACAGCGGCAAAACCAGGCAGGGGTCAAGTTGTGGAGCAGGTTCTTGGGCAGTGTCCTCACACCAGGGGCAAGATCCTCAGACTGAGGGTCAAGTTCTGGGGATACTGCTTTACAGGACATGCAGCACAGGGATTGGCCCTTGGGAGTCAGATGACTGAATAATCAGGAGTGTTGGTACTACAGACAGATAGTGCCTTTGAAGCACAGAGCTCAGCCAGCCAGGTGAAAACTGTAGTGGAAATCAATAAGGCTGCCCTGTTTAGGGAAATTTTTAATGTTGATGTTTTATCGTGTTTTTAATATTCTGTTGGAAGCCACCCAGAGTAGCTGGGGAAATCCAGGCAGTTGGGTGGGGTATAAATAATAGAATTATTATAATATTCTTATCAACCAGTCATGCAGGAAGGTAAGGCACAAGAGCTGGATCACTGGCAACCCCCGTTAAGGACAAACATCAGCATCTAATATATACACAACACTGGCTCTGCCATATTTTGAGCTCTTTCTCAGAGGAATATATGTGTCAGGACCAAGCTGAAATGGGGGGAAAATGGGGGGGGGGTCAGTTCTCTTAGGGGGTCAGGATGAATGACCAATAAATAGGTTACCTGGAGGACCCCAAGTCGCTTATTGAACAGAACGCAAGTGATGAACCTTCCACACCAATGCAGGATCTGGCACGCTCTAGTATTGCGACCACTGACAGGAGATTGAATTAATCCACAGTTCTTTCACTAGCACTTCCCTCCATGCTTCTCAGACAAACGAAACTGCAAGTGCATTAGGAACGGCTGACAAAAGCCAGCTGAGCACTGACATGCTGGGAATTTCACTGCCCCCCCCAGGAATAACTCTTAACTTGCAGGGAAGTGGCTCTTACTTTAGAATTTCTATCAGTCACTTAACTGCATACTGTCCTATCATAGCTTGCAACTCTAGTTGGCTCTTGGGGTTTGTTTTCATATGGATTCCACTCTTTGAAAAGAAGCCAACCCAGCAATTATCACATAGTCATCATTTATTGTGCTGCCCACAGTGTGATAAGCGCTAAGCTAATTGAGAAGAGAGGTGTGTGTGTGTGTGTGTGTGTGTGTGTTTTATCTTGTAAGCCTACCATCTGTCTCCCTCTTGCAGGATCTCACAAGACAGCTATAAACCCAGTTCCAGCCACCCAGCAGTTACAGGAAAGTTATTTTATAAGGAAAGTACTCCATGTCCTTCAGTACTCTTAATGTGACAAGAAGCATGCTGTACCATGCTGCTTACTCTGCAGCATGAGTATTGTTGGTGATACTCTCCTTACCTGAATGGATCTTGATCCTTATTTCCACCAGTGAAAGACTTGCCCAAAGAAGGTGGTAGTTGTGTCTCTCCTTCTCACAGGTCCTTGTCCTGCCACACTTCCTTCATCCATCTTTTGCTGGTCCCCTGTCATTTTGCAAATCTGTTCTGCAGGACACTCCAGCCTTTAGCCCTCTATGGATGTCAGGCAGCCATCCAATTACAGATGCATTTTAAAATACATTAAAGGGTATGTAAAAAGGCATTATATTACACTAGCAGCAAATATGAACTGTTGCTTCATAGGAAGTCCTTCATCATCTTTATAATGGTATATGCATGTCAATACTCCATATATTTTTAAAATACACAGAGACTATCTAATATATGACTAGAAACCTAGTCATCTGATGGGGCTTTCCTTCTTCACTTCTTCAGTGAGGTCTCCAGAACCTTCTGCCCTCCTCAGGGAAGTCCTAGACTGGGGCACAGGGAGGAATATAAGGAGTGGGTATGGGCAACATTTAAGGCAGATGTTTGGAATGGAGCTACCATTCATGTAAATTATACTGGCAAAATATTTTCAATTTCTCCCTCCCGCTGCTAGGGATAGATAGACCAGTGATTTAGGGGGCCAGATCATTTTCACATTTCCATACCCTCCAATATTTCTCCAATGACAACAGGGAAGACCTATATATGGCTATGGATAATGATGATAATAGGTTCACTTTAAAAAAATATCATTATTATTTATTAAATTTATCAAATCAGAAACCTGTGATGGTCCCTGGAAAATCGGGATACCTGGGAGATGTGCATTTCTGCCTACAACTTCATTCCATCTCATTTCTCATGAATCAGCTATTTTGTGGGGTTTTTTTGTTTTTACAAATTTGCATGAAAAATTTTAAATGTGTATTTTTGAATGCATAGTCTCTAGACATAGGCACTTCTAACTGTAAAATTTAATTCCAAAGTGGATTTTGATATTGATTTGAGCCAATAAATGTGTTGCAATCTTCAGGAAAGTATATAAACTGATGGATCACTACACTCTAATTCACAAATGTGGATCAAGTCAGCTCAGAACAGAATGTGCACATATCAAAATCCTCAATCGGCCCAGACCAGGCCATTTTGAGAGACTTTTTCAGAGGTGAAGAGAAGGACAGTGAGGAGATGTGGGTGGGAAAACACCACTGGCGAAGTGGAGTTCCATTCTCACAAGTCTGGATACAAGGCAGCTCAGTTGCACACAGACACACAAACTGGGAACCATTGCTGAACTCTGAAGAAGAGAAATCAATTGAAGCAGCATGCAAGGAATTGTTTCCACCACCAGAGAGCACTACAGCATTATTAAGAATAAATGACATTTCTGTTACATGTGGTGAATTCCTAATCAAGAATGGGTGAATGATTATGCTAAGTATAGTAGACTGCTAGGTCTTGAAATAGTGGTGCCAGCCTGAGAGCAGAAACATGGCAAAACTGTTAGCAGAGTGCCTGGAATAAGGCTGTTTGAGTCCAGAGGGAAAAGAAATGGATAATATTGTACTGAGATAAACTGAATAAAAGCAGTATATAACTTGGAGAGAATCTTCTTTACAGGCCTAGAAGAGCAAGTTGAGACATATAGATGACTCACAACTAATGCACGTTTAACTTGCTCATATTCAGCTTTACATGATTGGCTAATAATAATAATAAAGAACCTGTCCAGGTCTAAGTTCTTCAGGGGAGGCCCTTCGCTCAGTCTCACCACCCTCACAGAGTAGAGATTGGTAGAGATGTGGGAAAGAGCCTTCTCAGTGGCTGCTCTCAGACATTGGAACTCGCTCCCTAGAGAAGTTAGACGGGCTCCCTCCTTGTTGCCCTTGTTCAAACAGACTTTTGAGAACTGACTGTTTTTAAGGAAAGGGCTGGTGCTGTGTTGTTTTTATTGCAATTATCTGTATGTGTTAACATCTCTCTCTCTCTCTCTCTCACTCACACACACACAGAGACGATCTGTATGGTTTAATAGATCTCATATAAATGTTTAATTGTATTTTAATGATTGTTTTCCCCTTCCTATGTTTTTAGCTGTTCCTATTTTCTCTGTAAGTTGTCTTGAGTCCCTTTCAGGGAAAATGGCAGAGAAAATGAATTTATTTCTTTACATTTGAAGTGGGGCGGGGAATCAGCACAGTGAGATAAAGATTTGCACATAGTAAGGAGCCTCATTACTTTCACATTCTAATTAATGCCTTCGTGGAAGGTGATTGCTATTACTGGCTCTGCCGCAGCTGTAATCCTGACAGGCTAATAGATTGTGGGAAGTTATGTTGATGTAGCGTATGGCTGTTTGTGGCTTTCCCATTTGAAAGGATATATTAAGGCTGGGTCCAGATTACAAATGTTTGACCTGGCAGAGAGATGTAGCGGCCGCTAAAGCAAATATTGTGTCATTAATATAGCACTATCCACAAATGGGACTGGCGACATATAATGCTGTGTCTGTGGATATATTCAAATTGCCTGGTGGGTCCTTAACTAACCCCATTCTGCCTAGGTACACTCTTCCCTTGAATACCTAAACACAACAGAATGAGTTAAGGCTATATTTTTAGCCTTAACTCTAAATTCACTGGCGTTTGTAACTTCCAATAAGATTCTTAATGCCATGTGACTCAAGGTTTTTCTGTGGTCTAGTGAAAAGTGCATACTTTTTAATTTGGGCTAGTTGATTGTGTTTTTGTTTTTTACAATGGTACTATTAAAAATAGAAGCATGCTTCAGATAAATCTAAGCTGACATGATAAACCATAATCACACTGTTTAGCACAGCTGATTACATAGATGCATGCTTTTCCGAATGAGTTTTGACCCCAACAATCTCTTTAAACTGCTACTTATGTTCTTATGCTACAAGATAATGTATTATCTCAAAGAAAACCACAAAACTTTTGCAATAAGAGGCATATAAGAAATCCAAATAGTAAAAGTTAGGGGTTGTTTTTTTTTTGGGGGGGGGGGAAGGTGCCATACAGTAGCCAGTTTGTAAATGGTAATGTGATTATGTGTACTATCTTTTTAAGACCGAAACTTTTTCCATCTCTGTTTTGTATAATGAACAATATGCTGCACCGTTGCTACTCAATTATTGCAATGCAATAAATATGGTCCTTTTTCTTGGTGGTGGTAGAGATATCCAGTCAACACTTTTTTAAGAATATTTTTTTATTAACCGACCAATCACATCAAATCAAACCAAATTACATAAATTCCAAATTACACAGCCGAATTTTAAATTTTTGTTGGGGGTACCCATATTTCAAGTTCCTAAGGGATCCAATCAACTTCTTGCTTCTTACTGCTGTTTTAATGTCCACAAATCTAACCGTATGATGTTCACAGTACTATCCAGTCCTTTCTTATTATTTTTCCACATCTCTTGTTGTTATTTTCATATATTTTTCCTTTCTCTTTGTGACCTCTGATAGTCTCTGCAAGCTGGTTAGAACAGTTTGTAATCCTGCGTGGATATTTTTTTTTTTATCCAGTAGCCATATCCAGACGTTTTCCATATAACATCACTTCCATACATCAAAACAGTCTTAGCGTCATTAATCTTCACCAATCTGCCTCCTTTCTCAAAACCTCTGAGGAGATTCACTAGGAATGCAGTCTGAAAACAAGTCCGTTCTTCCTCCCGGCTATAAATCCTTTGGCAAGATGGCGACTCCGAATTAATTGCTGCGCCATTCCCAAAAGCTCTTATTGCTTCTCGGTCTCCATAAAGCATACTTTTGGTTAAAGTTTATCTCCACACAGACCTTAATCATCCTGCTTGGGTCAGTTCAACCGACGGTTCTAATGAGGAGGGGTTCTTGTAAGTCACATAGAAGGAAAGTAAAAAAGGTCCCCCCCCCCATTCAGCCCCGTTGTCAACATGGTGTATCTTCATCGTAAAATATTCCTGTTTCTTCAGCCCGTCGTCTTCTTTCGCAGAGGTCACTTAAATTAGCAGACTTCATTCCCCTTCTTCACTTGAAATATGTGCATTTGCTTCTTTTGTAATTAATTATTCCAAATTGCTGCAACTAGTGCACGATCAGAGACGGCGTCCAGGAGAGCCGAGGTCCACACGGGGGCATTCTGCCTAGGGCCCTCACCCCCTTCTTTCAAATTAGGGGGTGATTTATGGGCACAGCAGGCAAGGGCAGTGTTCCCAATTTCCTTGGGGCAACAAGGGAGGCTGCCTACTCCCATAACAGCCTCTTAATTACCCCGTGTGGGTCGGAGAGATGGTATTGTCGGCCATCTTCCAATGCCCCCCCTAGTGGCCCCCCGATGTCCAGTCAATACTTAGGACTTGGTCAACTGCCTCTCATTTGCTTTATTATTTTTAAATGTTTTTCTTATTCCTGGCATGAATCTATTGGGATCCTAAGTTCATCTGCTAAGGCTCTTCTCTGGATTTCCCCTCTGAAGAGGCTTGGGCGGTAGCAATACGTGAGAGGGCCTTTTTGGTGGGCCCCTGCCTGTGGAATGCTGTCCCCAGTGAGACCTGCCTGGTACCAACACTGACATCTTTGCATTGCCAAGTTAAGCCTTTCCTCTTCCCCCAGGCATTTAATTGAATAGAATCCAGGAGTGCCAAGGCTTTATGAAAATGTAACTTTAAATTGTTGGTATGTCTTTGATGTCAGTGGAGGTTGATGTTTTATGTTAAATTTTGGTGGCAGTTTCAAACAATTCTTTTTAAATCTGCTTGTAGGTTGTCTAGAAGCTGCTTTGTGCTAAGTGATGGGGGGGGGGAAACAATGACAAGAAGATAAGCATAATAATATATATGTAATAGGATTAACAACTGTAACAGCACAATACTTCGGCTAATAAAATATAAACCCATACTTAAAAATGAAATCAAATTGCATCAAAGAAACCTTTATATGGTGTTGGTTTGCATCATCTACATTTTATTAAAGGAGTTTATTTCAGTTTGAAGCCTTACAATAATTGTTATATTCTGTCTCTCAAAAAAAACCCCATACCTCTCTATGGTAGTGGTACCCAGTCTTTTTGGAACATGCACTACAACCATGTACCAAGTATGTGGCTGAAACCTTACAAAACACTCCAAATCATCTTTGGCCCACAGGGATGATTACTCCAAAGTAAGTGTGCATAGCGTTGCAGCCCTAAAAAACTTGGCAGCATCAGTTTCTGGCACAGCTTCAGTCTTGCCTTGTAAGAAACTGCTTTTAAGGAACAAATCTTAGAAAGACTTCGATCCAATGCAGAGTTAAGTGTGTTTTAAGTCCTCTGATTTCAGTCAACTTGGGCATACTTCACTCTTCATTGAATTATAGCCAAGGTATTTGCGGCTGGGAACGTTAAACGACTTAGACCTGAAACTTATAAAAGCCCTGTCCAAATGACAGATAAGCTTCCTCTGTGTATCTAAATGCTGAAGCATTTAAAGTTGCTTTGGCCCTAAAGGACAGTAGGAGTGATTTTTCTGTTGCACAATGCAATAATTACCAAAGACCACGTCAGGAAAATGATAGTGTTTCACTGCCATCTAATGGATTTATAAGGAAAGGAAGTGGAATGGGGAGACTGACAAACTAGGCCCTTTTGGACTAGGCCTAGAGATTTACTCACTGCGAATGTTTAGGTCATTATTCTTCAGGTCAAGAATGGCAAGTCTTGGTAACCTGAAAATCTGCATGCTCTTACCAACAAATATTGATTTTTTTAAAAGCTAACTTTATTTCTCTGTGTTTGCCTTTTATTCTATTCACATGAATTTCTAGGAGATTTCATGGCCTAATAAGAAATATTATTTTCCTAAGCAGATCGAGTGACAGCATATTGGAAGGCTTAGAGATGACAGAAGTCAAGAAATGAGGCAAGAACTTTATTGTTTCTCTCAAAGAAGAACAGAACAGCAATGGGAAATGCCTGTGTTCATAAAAAAACTATGTCCAGTGCCTCCTAGTGACTAAAATATATAATGACACTATCCACACAGTCAGAGTTCCATATATATATATATATAGAGAGAGAGAGAGAGAGAGAGAGATTGAGATTGTTTATAGAGGCCTCACTGGTAAAACATTACAGCTCACTCTGTTGTCCATTGCTATTGAAAGGATGTTATTTTTGGCATTCCCCCACCAAGCCTAGTAGGTGACTATTAAACTCTGCAATATGAGTTAGAGTAATTTGAGATGTTTAAGTGCATGCAACTTAATCATCTATCTCCATCCTTAACACATTAACAGTTCATTCCATCAGTCAACTATACAGAAGTAGTTGGAATGAAGCCAATTAAGTTCTACTGACATTTATTCACTTGGAAATTCAGGGAGCCTGAGATGGGAATAATTATACACATTAGTCTGGGTAAGCATGTATAGAAATGGGTAGTTAATAGGAATTGGATTCATATGGGTCTGGACTGCACCACTTCAGATGGCATCACGGGCTCTCATAATTTAATGCCCTCCATAATGTGCTTGCCCTGGTTCTCATACTGTCAAGGAGTGCCCAGGCCTTAACTTGCAACTCCTGCCCATTGTTTGAGACTCTACTTCACCTTCAAAATTCATTTAGTCTATAACAGATTGCTTGCCTTCCATTGATTTAAAAGCTGGCCAGGTTTTTATCCTTTTGTTTAAAGATGTAATAGAAAAACAAAATTGTTATAGAGTATTCATTTAGTTACTTAACCCTAGATAACAGCATGCTATCAACTTGTTAGAGCTGCGGTGTGCGATTTGGCAGCAATGTGTCTTGATGTTAATGCGATAGCAGATGGGGCAGTGGCACTTACCTGACCCTCATCGTTGCATAACCCCCAACATTTCTCCGATGGAAATAGGGACGTCCCATTCCATAATGATAATTTTAAAAAATGATCTTGGCCTGACAACTCTGGCTGCCAATTCAAAGTGCTGATTTTGACCTATAAAGCCTTATATGGCTCAGGACTACAGTACCTCAAGGACTGCCTCTCCCCATGTAATCTGACCTAGATTCTGCAATCATCATCTGAGACCTTGTTTCATGTGCCT
Source organism: Podarcis tiliguerta (assembly GCF_965153285.1). Classification (NCBI taxonomy): domain Eukaryota; kingdom Metazoa; phylum Chordata; class Lepidosauria; order Squamata; family Lacertidae; genus Podarcis; species Podarcis tiliguerta. The sequence continues at coordinate 31,421,877 of NC_139540.1, read as the reverse complement.
CTTCCATAAGAGGTCCAGAAGGTGGCAACATGAGAATGGGCCTTTTCTGCAGTGGCCCCCCCCCCATTTGTGGAATGCTCTTTCCAGGGAGGCTTGTCTGGCATCTTCATTACATATATTTCGGCAAAAATGTTCCTCTATCATCAGGAGTTTGGCTGGTTGAACATTCTAGGGCCTTTTAAATGTGTTTGAGGTTTTGGTTTGTTTTTGTTCTTGTTTAATTATGTGTTTACACTGGTACCTTGGGTTAAGTACTTAGTTCTGGAGGTCCATTCTTAACCTGAAACTGTTCTTAAACTGAAGCACCATTTTAGCTAATGGGGCCTCCTGCTACCGCTGCACCACCGGAGCATGATTTCTGTTCTCATCCTGAAGCAAAGTTCTTAACCCAAGGTAATATTTCTGGGTTAGCAGAGTCTGTAACCTGAAGTGTATGTAACCCGAGGTACCACTGTATTTATATCATGGACCATCCTGTGAAGTTCAGATGAAGGGTGGTATAATTAATTAATGGGTGGGTGGATGGATGGGTGGATGGATGGGTGGGCTGAGGAGGCAGTTTAATCAAATTTCTGCAGGGAAAATAAATTGTCTAACAGTTACTTTTTCCCCGTGGCGTTTTCCTGCTCCTGCCACAGCTGGGGGTAGCAGAAACTCTGTTGGTGGCCTGAACACTGTCTCACATCCTTCTTAAAGACCTAAGCCTAGTAATGTTTGAGGGCTTTGCTGGGAATGGTGGAAGTGGCCATGAAAAAGTTGGAGAATATCCAGCAATAATATTTTTTTCAGCAGGGGATGCTAAAAGGTAGTATATCATAAATTTTCTCTGAAGGATGTCAACTGAGAAATTTTGGCTCAGCATTACATAAAACATTTCAACAAGGTGTCTCCTGGAAAGGTCAACAACAACAACAGCAACCACAACCACCACCCAGGGTTAAAATAAAGAAAATCATTTACTAGAGACAAAGAGCAGAAAATAGGGAATATCTCTGGTAAATAGGGAATGTTGGTGCATGTGAAAGTAGAGATGTCAGAGAGAAGGATTCTGTCCTTAGCTTCTCCCTGGAATGGATGAGGCGGCTATTGTTCAGGGAACATTTTGAGCTAGGAAGAGCAATCAATCACACCGAGGCTTCATCTGCAGTCTGAAGTCGTACAGTTTCGATGCAGGTTTGGTACTTCAATAAGAGTAAGGCCTGCACTATGGATAGATTGGAATGGATGCTATGCCACAGATTATAACTTCAGAAACAAAGGGTAGTTGCACACCAACATGTAATGAGTGAGGAAGGACTAATCGCTTTAATCGGTACTGGCCCGAGTCCATTTCAAAATGAAACACCATCACAAAATGTCACTCGTATTGATTCACAGCACATAAAGCCCTTGAGACCACCTTCTTTCTCATATGCCATTGTGATTCATACAATCAGTCATGGCTGTCTCTTGATGATGTGTTCCATGTGGCAAGTCTGAAGGCTTTGGAATTGCAAAGGTTGAGTGTGAATCTCATCTATGAAGTGTCGTGAAACCGAGGCAAAGAAATTATGGTTCAGGATGAACAGAAACTTCTGTGAATGACAGAAATTTGTTTGTTTGTTTGTTTGTTTGAGAAACTGTGCTAATATTATCTTCCTGGAGCTGTGAGGAGCAAGATGAGTTCACCATCCACATAAATATACTGTATACTAGCAGGACTTACTATAACAAAGCTCCTTTCATCTCATTCTCTTTCTCTTTCTCTCTCTCTTCCTCTCTCTCTCTCTCTCTCTCTAACCCCACCACTGGTCAGCATTATGTGTCCAATGAGCACGTCTGTCCCTCATTAGGCTATTTTAGGGTATACACACAACTGATGCTCCTTATGTTTCAGATAAATAGAAAGTACAAATGGCTATTACTGGCCATGGTCCTTCAAATGACCTAAGAAAAGGGCTATTTATCCAATCTACATAACAGAACAGCTTAATAATTTTAATAATAACAACTTTTTATTTATACCCTGCCCCATCTGGCTGGGTTGCCCCAGCCACTCTGGGTGGCTTCCAAAAGTTGTCTCTTCTAAAAGTTGTGTAGTGCTTTATCCCCATGACATCTGATGGGAGGGTCAATTGGACTATATAATATACCTTGGATGACAGCAAACATTTAAATGTATGTGTGCTCCATGGTTTTTTTAGATTCAATTTTTTTTTTTAAGGCCATTAAAGCATTCAAAATCTGGGCTTTTACTCAGCACTTGGATTTTCATAGTTTCTGGCCTCTGTAAAACACAGAGGCTACAGTCAATAGCAAAAGCAAATGGGGCTTTTTGGCATAATGTTGCCCATATCTTTTGTTAAATGCTAGGCGAAACTTGAAACAAAGAAGTGGGCACAGAATAATGTGATACAAGTGCAGGGGATTTTGTAAAACTTAAGTCCAATACCTTGCATAATATTTTTTTATAAGTGGGAGACATAATGGTTCTGCTTCAGCTCATAAGCTCCTCTAAGTATCATTTCTGGGAAAAGCACTAGATGTAGGCAACTGACTGAGCGTTAGAAGTGTGGGTGTCTTTTCCTCTCGAACACTGTGCTGTATTTTTATCTCAGTTACAACTATTTAACCTGGCAATATGTTGTGGGCTTAGCACTGGTATTGCTTGTGTTTTGAAATCTCTGCCCAAAATTTCAGAAAAGAGCATAGGGGCAAAAGGACAGCAAAGAGAGACAACATTTTGAGCACACGAAGAGATTCACTATCACAATAGGAGTAATTATTACCCACCCACTTCTCTGTTGCAACTGTCCAACAGTTTGACTTCACCCCCAAAGGCACACTCCTCTATTATCTCCCAAGAAATGCAGATGCCAACCAATCAGTGTGTCCACATACCTTTTAGTATCCATAATACATACTTGGGTCTGGCTATTTCTGGGTTCTAATATACCAGTTCTAATTAAATTCTAAAATTCATTAAACCCAAGCATTTAGCACACACTGATTTATAACAATAGGATTAAATGGTGGTGTGAGCAAATACAAATGAAGAATGGGGGTGCTTCCACACTAAGCATTTGGTATGGCATTACTTCTTTCACTCGTTTATCTTCGCTTTGGTTCTTCCATCTTTAATTGCAGAAATGGTGGCTTTTTCCAGAAAAGCAGAACAATCTCCAGATGTGCAGTAGCCTTTAGTGCAGGCATAGGCAAACTCTGGCCCTCCAGATGTTTGGGACTACAATTCCCATCATCCCTGGCCACTGGTCTTGTCAGCTAGGGAGGATGGGAATTGTAGTCCCAAACATCTGGAGGGCCAGAGCTTGCCTATGCCTGCTTTAGTGCTATTATCTCATCTTTTGAAGACGGTAGAATTTTGATATGGGCAGATGTCAACCATGAAAGTGAATGTATGACACATTTTTTTACTCCAGTTATTTGCTAATCAATCTTATAAATAGAGATAAAATGCTTTTCCAGCTATGTTTTTAAAAAGAAACAAAAACCTGAAGGATATGTTGGCAGTATTACTTAATGCTTATATATATATATATATATATATATATATATATATGCTTTCGTAGATTTTCACGGGTACAGGAATGCAGGTTTTGGTGTCCTCGGGTGTCTTCCCGTGTAAAAGTTGGGGTGTCTAGGCGACGTTTCGACGAGGTCTCACTCGTCATCTTCAGGCTGGTGCTTTCGGCTTCTTGTTACTGGAACAGAGCAGGATCTCAGTGTTTGAGTTCCTATAAATACTGTTGAGGAGGTGTGGTGTATAGCCTCCAATGTTCTGGGCAGAGAGGAGGTTCCCAGGCTAGTGTGCCTTTTCTTCTTTTGTTCCTTAATTACTTGAGGGATATCTTGAGTGATTTCTTGAGTGATTTCCTGAATCCCACTTAGGTGGGTCATTAGGTGTGGATTAGTTGCTAAAGCCTTCGTGTCTTGAACTCTTGAACTTTGTGAAGAGTTTTTCTGAGAAGATGGCTGTACTGCACTTGGTTGTGCTCTGGCTTGGCTTCGTGTATAGGGGCGAGCTGTGGTTTTGTGGCCTGTGCCAGCCAAATCTGTGTAGGGATTGCAGGGGGGTGCAGCATCCGGAGGTGCCACCCTGGTTTGGCTACTGGATGGTGTCTGTAATTTATCTGTGGAGAGGGTCTGGGTTTGGGTCTGGTGTGGTTGATTGGTGATGGCGTTCTGTATATAGCTGCTTAGCTAGGAAATTAGCTATAACACATTTGGGGTTCAACGAGCATTAAGCAGTAGCTGTAATCTTAGAAAGCAAGCATGTTCTTGCTGCAGGTAAAAATTATTGACGCAGAAATGCAAATGATAATCAGACTTGGCTAATTTGTTTGCTCATATGTTTGTCTGTGTCAGATACTCCAGACGCTGGATTCAATATTATCGTTTAGTCTGAATGAGAAGGACAGCAAGCAGTCAACATCTGGGATTTTCCCTCCTCCGCAAACTTGTTCTTCCCCCATTGCTTGCCTTTTGCTCTCCTAACAGGGAACTTTTTCAGAAAATCTCTCTTATAGATTCAATGAATAGGCAGCTGTTCCTTGTCTCTTGGAGGAATCTGGATATCTTTCCTCAAAGTGGTGGTTCTGTTTCAGTGATACTGCATTCTCCTAACACACATAGCACTAGACTGAATTACTGGGAAAGTGGAAAATTCTATATTCCCTGCCCCACTAGACTGTCAATTGTGGCTGTCAGTTTTGGGAAAACCTAAGTCTTATCCAGGCATTATGAGAGTAGGGATTTAAAAGCTTATCCGGGGACTGTGCACACCAACCCTGCTTCCCAATATCGCCAACAGCTCTACTTCTGACCATCATGTGCTCAGAACAAAGATCGGAAGGGCTGTATTGAGCTGAAAGTCCTTATTCACCATGATTGGGAATCTTGCACAGTCTGATTGTGGTGAGGCTACTAACTGCATCAGGACCACTGGGAAGGGGGTAGCATAGTGCATTACTGCTGGCCACACACAAAAAAGCAGTAATTTGATTGCTCTGTCACTTGTCACAATCAATTTTTACCATGTGATGAGGTCAGTAACTTTCCCCACCCTAAAATGGCCACAAGACAAGTGGTCTGTGAGGATATTGCACCCGAGAGCTAAATGAAATGTCCATTGAACTCTGTGTGCAGAAAGAACTGATATTTAGGGCCAAACTGCATATGATATTAGTCGGGGTGGGGGAGAAATTCAATTCAGTCCACATTTAAAGGCAAATCTACCTGTAGAGCACATTCCAAAACAATGTGCAAGCCAAAGCACAGCCATCCATCAAAATTTATACTTCTCTGAATTTCATAATACAGTTATGCAGCAAAGTAAGTAGTAGAAAAAATGCACATGTGTGCATTAAAATGCATACAAAAATTGCTTTGCAAAAAGTGTATATTAGGGGAAATTGCATATAGTAATATATATATTAAGGGACACAGGTGGCGCTGTGGGTTAAACCACAGAGCCTAGGGCTTGCCAATCAGAAGGACGGCAGTTTGAATGCCCGTGACAGGGTGAGCTCCCGTTGCTCGGTCCCTGCTCCTGCCAAGCTAGCAGTTCGAAAGCATGTTAAAGTGCAAGTAGATAAATAGGTACCACTCCAGCGGGAAGGTAAATGGCGTTTCCGTGCGCTGCTCTGGTTCACCAGAAGCAGCTTAGTCATCCTGGCCACATGACCCAGAAGCTGTATGCCGGCTCCCTTGGCCAATAAAGCGAGATGAGCACCGCAACCCCAGAGTCGGTCACGACTGGACCTAATGGTCAGGGGTCACTTTACCTTTAATGTATATATTAGGGGAAATGTACACCAAGATGATGGTATGGAAATGTTGAGGACTGACCTGAAGAATCGGAAAAATGAGAAACTGAGAGAAATAAAAATGGTCAGTTTTGTATATCCTTAGATATTAATCATGTGTTTTAACAAGCATACACTTCATGGCTGCTTTTATTTTGGAGAAAAAGCAGTCATGAGTTCCTGATCAAGAACATGCTCCTGATCTGTATTGGGGCTCTGCATCACTTTTCTACATAAAATTGGTCCCTCCTGAGTGCATTTCCCCCCTGAAAATGCTGTTTACTGCAAACAACACCTTTCAGGGCACATAGCCAGGATGGGCAATTTTCAGCAGAAAACCCAATGCAGATATCCAATCTGGGCAGTGAATATTGCCCAGTGACTGTATTTTCTCAAAAATACAAGTAGTCAGCTTAAGCTTACTTGTCTGAGCTTTAGTCGTGTAAAATGTTCCTCAAGGTGCCATTGGACTGAAATTCTTTAAATGGATAATATATTCTCAAGCTCAGTTTGTGAACCAAGAAGCAAATGTAACCAAGCGAACTTTCTCTCTCTCTCTCTCTGAGTTTTAGCATTGTATCTGTTTATTGCTGGGAACATGAGCCTCCTTCCCATTGCTACTTGAAATCACACGGAGCCCAGAAGAAATACAAATGTATCATATGTACATAGATACATCTACAAAACCAAACAAATCTAAGCCTGAGAATAAATATTGCCTTTGGATGAGCTATGCTCAAGATATCCAAGGAATACTTCAGAAATTTATTGCTCACACAACATTTGTGGCTGGGGGAAAAGGACTTTCAACTATTTACATTTTAGATCCAAAACAGAAGCAAGCAGTCTATGATAATAGACGAGACATGAAATTCACCCCACCTTCCCCATCTAAAATTACCAGTATTGCTACCCAATGAGGAAGCAGCTTGTAACATTCTGTTAACTACAACTTGGCTCGTGTTAAATGGGTTATTCAAAAGGGATTAAACATCACAGTTTGTATTGCCTACATTCTCCCTAGCAGCAAGGCTATGCCTATTTACCTCTTCAGGAACCTGGAATACATTCAACGCAGCTCTTTCAAAGGTTACCCTTCTTTCAGTTCATTTTCAGCTGCATTCAGTTTGTTGTGTTGTCAGCCCAGGTTTTCAGCCTCGGATACTCAGGGCATGATTCCACCAAAGTGAAGCACTTCCAAGTCCCAAAGATTTCAGTGGGAGAAACTGAAGCAGGTGTAGGAACCAACTCCTAAGGGCTGAGGTCCCTTCAGCCCCCTCAATAAAGTATTTGAGGGAGCTGCCACCCCAAAGTTAATAGACATTGCCATTCAAATGGTGTATGAAGAAGAAGAAGAGTTTGGATTTGACATCCTGCTTTATCACTACCTGAAGGAGTCTCAAAGCGGCTAACATTCTCCTTTCCCTTCCTCCCCCACAACAAACACTCTGTGAGGTGAGTGAGGCTGAGAGACTTCAGAGAAGTGTGACTAGCCCAAGGTCACCCAGCAGCTGCATGGAGGAGCGGAGACGCGAACCCGGTTCACCAGATTACGAGTCTATAGCTCTTAACCACTACACCACACTGGCTCTCATGTGGTTATCTATGATTGATTGTGTCGGGTGGGGCTTACCTGGTCCATCCCAATATTTTACTCAAGTTGGCACCCATGGAAGCAGGTATTTCTCTCTTCCGTTGCAAGCAATGAGACTTGCAAACACTTCATTTTGACTGGGATGTTGTGCCCTATGTTGATCTTTTGTGTGGAAAAAAATCAATCCAAATTTTAGGTGCAGAGCAAAGCCCTGTCCTGTGTTAGCAGCAACGACGTGACCTCCCCAGGGCACAACCATGGGCAGTGTGTATGGAGGTGCTCACTTTTGTGGTGTAAAGGAAAGCAGAGCAATACATTTGGCACTAGCTTGGCTGCAGGAGTTGCTCGAAAGAGGCATACAAATCTCCATCCAACCATCTTAGGGATCCACTGCAGATTTGTGTAGGGCTTACTCCTTATCTCCTCCAGAAGATATCCCACAAGGCAGTGGAGGTTCAGGATCAGAATTTCCCTTTCCTTAAATGGGCTCCTTTCCCCGGTTGATGAGTCCCATCGCCCCCCCCTACTTCCCTCTGCAGCACGTGCAGAAACCACCTTCTTGACCATTGGACTCACTATTGGTCTCGTCAGCTGAATCCGCTGGACCCTGTCTTCACATGCGGGTGAAGTTCCTAACTCACTGAGGGTTTGAGACCCATTGGCTACTTTCATCTGGTTTAGTTGGCCAGTAGAAGCTGTTCCCAGAGTGTGGCCGCTGTCGCCTGCTGACAGCTTCTAGGAGCCACTGGTAAGAGCTGAGTGCAGGCTGGGGTGAGAACCAAAGAAGGACAAAATACATCAGAAGGAGCGTATCATCAACCAGAGATACTACCCCTCCCCTAATGCCCCATACACCCCACATCATCCACAACCAGGTGTTTTAAGGGGAGATGCTGAGGACTGAACCTGGGTCTTTTTCTGCATGCAAAATAGGAAGTCTTAACTATTGATTATTCCTATGACCAACCTTGCCTGACTGGAATGCTTTTGTATATAGAGACCAGGGAGTTCCACTTTTGATACAAAGAGGATTCCAGGCTTATGCATAAGGTCTCACTGCAGTATTCTGCTTTTCTGGAGCAGGGTGGTGGTGTCCAGACTGAATCTGAATCTGATATCCTCTAGGTTGCCAGTTTATAGCCCACTGTGGGCTGCTTAACTGCTGTGATACATTTTTGCACAGAGTCTGCCTGGATGATTCATTTATAAGAGCATTCATGTCCTGCCTTATTTCAAGGCAACTAGCATTAAAAAAAAATTTTTTTTTAATCAGGAAATTTTTAAAACAGAAAGATGAGTTCATGTTAAAAACAGACAGGAACAGCACACACAAAAAAAACACACCACCAAGCATAATCAATCTTTCCTGAATGCCTGTTGGAACAAAACCGTCTTCGAACAGGCCTGGAAGTTGTCATATTCTCATGGTTAAGGAACAAGCTGCTGTGAATATTTCAGAAGATGTAATCACAAACAGCAGCCTGATGTCATAGCAAACCAGTGCTATGCCTTGATTTTCCAGGAGAGGGAGTGAGGCACCCACTGACTACTTTTCTGCCTTTCATGGCTCATAGTCAGTTTCCAATTCTTGCTTTTCACTAGGAAAGAGCAAAGATCCGGCTGTTGATTAAGGCCTTAAAGTATGCCTAATGCTTAGATAATATAGTTTAGTCAATCCACTGAGATGTGTTCTTTTAACATCAGAGACTAGAAATAAATGAGAAAGAACTAGGGGAAGTGTGTTAAAAGCAGAAAATTTCCGCAGATTATGTTTGAAGTGACTAAGAAAGGAAACATATTGTTTGACAATGAGAAGCAGAGGGTGAACAGAACTCCTCACCCGACCTATATTTAACGATTTTATTTTTTTAATGCATATAATTTGGTCAAAAGTCAGGGGCAGCTGACTTACAAAGTAATTCTATGTGTTAAGTGGAATTGACTATTATGTGCAGTAATGGCCAGCGAAGGTTGGATCTGCTGCAATGGCCTCTGCTGTGCTGAGCTCCTCGCTGCCTTGCTGCCACTCCTCTCCCTCTTGTAACTGGCACTGATGTCCATCAAACATATTGGCTTCGCTTGACAGTTTTTGAACTGGTGTCATTCCCAATTGGGACAAGCCACCGGGGTGGGGGGTGGGGAGAGGACTTAGTTTAGTGATGGAGCATCTTCTCTGCATGTGGAAAATCCCAGGTTCAATTCATGGCATATGCAGGTAGGGCTGGGAGAGATCCCTGTGTGAAACCCTAAAAGAACCATTGCCAATATCTAGAGGGCTCGTTTTCTCCTGCTCCAGAGGGTAGGACCCGAACCCAACGGATTCGAGTTACAAGAATGGAGATTCTGACTAATAATTTTCTGACAGTAAGAGCTACAGTGGTACCTCGGGTTACAAACGCTTCAGGTTACAAACGCTTCAGGTTACGAACTCCGCTAACATGGAAGAGTTATCTCGAATTGAGAACTTTGCCCCAGGATGAGAACGGAAATCGTGTGCTGGCGGTGCAGCGGCAGCAAGAGGCCCCATTAGCGAAATCACTCCTCTAGTTCAGAACAGTTTCAGGTTAAGAACGGACCTCCGGGATGAATTAAGTTGGTAACTAGAGGTACCACTTGTATTTGACTGTGGAACGGACCCCCTCAGAAGATGGTGGACTCTCCTTCCCTGAGATCTTAAAGCAGAAGTTGTATGGCCATTTGTCATGGAAGCTTTAGATTCCTGCATTGCAGGGGGATAGACCAGATGATCCTCAGGGTACCTTCCAGCTCTACAATTCCACAATTCAATTAGCGTAGGCAGCAGATGGGCCAATGGTCTGACTTAGTATATGGAAGCTTCCTACATTCCACTACTCTTCCATGGGGTTCCGACTGCATCCATCCATCAAACCAAAACCAAGTATTTTCTCCAAGCAAGTTACTCAAAAAGACATTCAAAACAGATACCCTTGTATTTTTACACAGGGACAGATTCAGATAACATGCCAGCACAGATGAAGTCCTTCTGGAAAGGTGTGTTCTCCACACGTGGCACTGTGTGAAGAAGAACTAATGGACAGGTGCATTGATGCTTCTGGAGGAACATTCACAGATAAAATGCCACATCAGAATAAGTCCATGTTCAAATCCACTCACAATATTGTTGGGTTCAATGGGTCTCACACATACTTGAGAGCTGGTGTGGTTAGAGTGCTAGACTTGGGGTTGGAGAGGCCTAGATTTGAATCCACAGTCACATTTTCTGGGTAACCTCAGACTACTCACTATCTCTCAGCCTGAACTATCTCACGGGGTTGTTGTAAAACAAGATGGGGCAACACCCTCAGCTCCTTAGAGGCTTACACACATAGAAGTGAGTAGCAGTGCTTATCAGAGATGCTTTGCAATCCTTGTGGAAACCCTTTGGGAGCAGCTAACTATGCTTCCTAGTGTCAGGTATGGAGAACAACATTTGCCCTCTACTACTGTGGTGACTCCAAGTGCAATGTGTGTAAAGAGGGTCTATATATTGCAGGCACCCATAGAGGGACCCCTGTGCATTGTTGCTCTGTCTCATAGAGATTTGCAGTCAAGAGAAGTTTGATAAAGAAGGAGGAGATCTGGATTTGGATCTTGAAGACAGACAGAGGGGTTACTGAGGACATGAAATAGTACCATTTCTCTGTCAGGGAACAGGATTTATTTCTTTTCCCCACATTATTTTCCATGAACAGGATGGAAAAAAATCTGTTTATGTACGCAACAACGGCCACACCGACATTGATCGCCCAACACTGGAAAGAAGAACAAGTCTCAACTAAAGAAGATTGGCAACTTTAATTAATGGAATATGCTGAAATGGCTAAATTAACTGGAAGACTAAGAAACCAAGAAGACAACAAATATAAAAAAGAATGGAAAATGTTTATTGCATATATACAAAAACATTGTAAAGAAGTTAATACTATAGCATGGTTGTGTTTTTTTTAAAAAAAACCCACTTGTAATATTAAGGACAATGTTCAAATCTGGAAATAATTGGAGGATAAGGAGATTATATACATGTATGATATAAGATAATATAAAAGAACCAGGGGAGGGAATAGAGGGAAGTCAAGGGATCTCAGTAATCCCAAAATATGGATTTAATAAGATGTGAAAATGTTTTATTTTCTATTTTTATTTTAATTGTATTTGTTTGTTATGGTGTATATGCTGATAATGTTTAAATGTGAAAATTAATTTAAAAAATTATTTTAAAAATACATTATTTTCCATGGAGGGCCATAATTTCCATGTTTGAAGCCATTTCTTTAGAAGGGCAGGCCTGCATATTGCCTTAAGTGGCCTCTATAACAGGTTGATATTCAAACTGTGGAAAAGTTTTCCAGCACGAAAGGGCACTCTTTCATTAACTGCACTACTTGGCAGGCTGAATATTAGTCCAATTTTAAAAATAATTTCTTTCGCAATACTTGCACTCTCTTCACTGTTCATTGTTTTCCTGATAAATAAAATAATCCACACACCACTTAGGCTGGCATATCAGCCCAATTCAGGCATTCATTACACCCATCATTACAAATCCATGAGCAGGAGAGAGGGGCTGTTTCTGCTGGCCCTCATCCTGCCATCTGTGGCTCACTGTCCCTCTGAATGTTGGAAGGAAGAATTTGAAGTGGGGAGTCTGCTCTGTGCCCCTGAAATTCAGAAGACTGCACATGTGATATAGAACCCTATAGAGCAGGCTCTCTGCTTTTGAAGGTCAGGCAGTGGGGATGTCAGAGGATTAGAATGGAAGACACATGCAGGTTGTGAGCAGAGATAGCAGGTATGATCCAGCTCCATTTTCCATGCATACACTACAGTCATACCTCGGGTTGAATGTGCTTCGGGATGAACGCGCTCCGTGGCAACCCGGAAGTAATGGAGTGTGTTACTTCTGGGTTTCGCCGCTTGCGCATGTGCAGACGCTCAAAATGATGTCATGCGCATGTGCAGAAGCGGCGAAAAGTGATGCATGCATGCACAGACGTGCCATCACTGGTTATGTTTGCTTCTAGATGTGAACGGGGCTCTGGAACGGATCCCGTTCACATCTAGAGGTACCACTGTATATGCCTGGCGAACCAGCATGTATATAGCTCTTGTGAGTCCATTTTTTAATATTACACTTGTTTTCATCCTCATATCTTAAACCCTAAAACTTCATCCAAAATCTGTATAAGAGAGAGAGAACCAGGCTTTCTTTCAGTTGGAACTTTCCGGAACTTAGTTCCAGCACCTCTCAGGTAGGCGCCATTGCCATTCTAAGAGAATGAGGGAGGTTTTCATGGTGATTTCCAGCATCTCTCTTTTTTTAGAAAAATAGCACAGGACAGAACATATCCATCAAGCGGTGTGAAGGTAAATTCTCCAGTGCAGACTTTCTTCATTGCAACTCCTACAACCACAACCCTCCTAAGATAATGCAACAAAAGCTTCATCGTGTGCTATTTTGTGACATTTTGGCGGTCGTAATAAATACATTTTGCCTTTTTTTTCAAAATAAAAGCGGTAGTTTTTAACCCTTAGCCATGTGTGTTAATGTACTTTCTCTCTCCCTCTTGGCGAGATTCTGAGAAAAGCTTATTTGTTTGGCATGCAGAGGATTTGCAAACAGCACCCCAGGAGATGACATCATCACCCCTGCTGTGAAATAAGTAGTGTTGCTTCAGCCCTGCCCATCCTCACCACTGGGTGAACCACATCATCTTGTGTATGCCCTTTAGTGAGGTCTGACAAATTTTAAGATGGTAATGGTACAGGCTTCTTGGTATGATACTTTTATCCTGGTTCTCACATGTAAGTTTAGTAGGCCACATGTCTGATAAAGGAAAAGTCAAATCACCTTTAAGGGAACAGCCAGCTATTACTGACTCCAACTTGACTACTCTCTCTGACACAGTTAAGCACAAGCGCTTTCCAAAGTGTAAATCTTTGAAAGAATTTGGATAAGTGAATGTGACAAGCACTATCAGGTAGCTAGGGTGAACTGCAATGTGAGAACTTCTTGGTCACTTACTTGAAACCTATTTTTCTAATGTCCAAAGCCGCTTTAGGATATTCTTGAAAGTTTATTTATGAGTCTGATCAGCAAAGTGTTCTCAACCTTCCTTAAATGTAATGCATTTAGTATTTTGGAGTAGCATGTTTTTCAGTGTGGGAGTTGTCATGAGGAAAGCAAATGTTTTATGTACGCTAGTTTTGTGGTTGTGCCACTGTGGGACTGTGGTTTCAGTGGTGATTACTAGTTCTCTTCACTGCCTGGCAAGCCTCCTTTACCACTTAAACAAGCAGGCTGATGTTGTGGTAGGGCTAGCAGCCAAAGGATAACGAGTCAAGTCCAATCAATATACAGAAAGCAATTCTGTGTAATTTCTTCTTACCATATTGAGCTATAATTAGTCAGTACACTGGTGAAAGGGATACCTTGCAAAAAAAATTATGACGACAAGGACAGTACATTTACATGAATATCCTCATTTAACAGCAATAACTCCAGCTTTTATTTAACTTTTTTCATTTTCAGTTGACTCAGGTATTTTATCGTTCCAATTTCTTCTTTTTTGTCACTCTCTCTTCTTTATATTTATATTTACAATGGTGGTCACTGATGTATATTTATTTCCCCCCTCGTACTAATTGATTTGCTTCAGCTTTAGTTGGTTGGATAGACATGAATATAACATCGGCTACACAGTGAGACCAAAAACTTATGTCCAAGGTACCGGAGGGAGGGCTTGAACCCTCATATTCCAGCTTGACGAACATGAGATGAATAAGTGAGCATCAGCAATTTCTGTCTCCATTTCTGTTTCCATCAGCATTCTCAGACATCCCTACCCTCAGCCACTTTCAATGATAACCCTCAAAACCCTCACCTACCAAAATTCTTAGGAAAAGTGCCCTCAGATCAAGGCAGAAAAATGGAAGCCTCTTTCTCAGGAGAAGAAAACTTGCAACTAATTGGAAGATGGATTCTGCCATAGCTCTTTCCAACTTTAAAACTCTGGAACTTATTTTGACACGATAGTTTAATTTTCCTGGTTCACACACCTTCACCTTTTCTTCTGCTACCTACTCGTTGGATTAACATCATTTGCTTCATGCAGTTTTATCATGCACCTTTTGACCACAGGCTGGAAGAAACTGCTTTTCTAGCATTTTAAAGTGAAATGGGGAAAGTATGAAACATCTGGAATTAATGCATTCTGCTGCATTTTAAAAGACCCCCCCTCCTCACAGATTTGGGAAGGGGAGGGGGAAATGTCAGACACTTTCATCCAGATTACTAAAATATATATTATGTCTTGCTGACAGGTCATTTTTGGAGAACGTTATCATCCTAAGTCAGTGGGTGGGTGGTCCCTTCAGGATTTGAAGGGAGGAAGCACATAGCATTCATAGATTTGTACAGTATAAAGTGGGTTACCACACAGTTCCTGTGGGTACATGGCATGCTAGCTTTTACTGTGTTTGTAACATTTAATAATCCACTCAACATGCACTACATGGCAAAACCAAGGAGGCATTAGTAATTCATCAACTATTCCCTCCCCTCCCCATGCTATACTTCTGTGTAGCAGGGAGCTTTATCAGGGATGGCGATAATGGTCCAAGTAGAACTGTAGAACAGATAAAAATGCACTACACCGGCAGAGCCAATCAAGTGCTTCTATTAATGCTTTGCATGACAGCAGTCTCCCCACCACCTGCCTCATCCTAGGAAGCAACAGTAGCCCCCCCCCCCGCCACAAAGTGAGTGTTGCAGGTCCGCCACACTTGATGAACTTCTTCTGACCACAGATGATTCCTTAGAAGGTCAACTAGAGCCCTATTCAGGGATGAGCATGCTGGCTTTGTTCTCTGCCACTGTCCCTGTAGCCCTCAAGGATATGGAAGCAGAATTTTCGGAAGTGCAGATCTCTTTCTAGTCAGGCAGGCTCCCTATGCAATTTTGAGTTCTAAATTGTTCACGGAGCTGCAGGTGGTTGTGTCCACCTCATGAAGGGTGAGAAGAACAGTGTTGGGGGAAGGAGAGCTAGCGTGTTCTTTCCTCCTCTCCCGCCATTGATTCTAACCGCATGGGTGACTAGAATGCCTGTGCAGGACTTGTGTTCTACACCTCTGGTGGCTTCATTTAGGATTTCATCATTCCCTTTGAACAAGGCACTTAAACTAGTGGATTGGAACAGCATCTTTGATTATCTGCAAACAGTGGGCACATGATGGCCAGAGTTAAGCAGTGTGAAATCCTTCAGATTTCAATGCAATAAAATGCACCTTTAATTTTCCCTGGATTATGCCATTTCATTTTTAATACAGTGCATTTTATTAACTGACCACATTCTCCTGAGCACGATGCCAATTTAACATTTGATCCACTATTGGGTAATGTGGTGCATTACTGAGAAGCCTGGTTCAGCTGCAACCCTGTGTATGTCCCAGGACTAAAGGTGGATGCAACCATTAAAGTCCAGTCTGTCCCATTTCTGAACAGGGAATTTTAAAAATCCATGCTTGAAACCTTGCAAGCTCTCACTCTGAGCTAGAGCAGACCAGCCACTAAAGAAACTCATGCTTAGTATTGCTAAAGTCTAGGTATACTCTGCACTCCCAGGCTACTGTGAAACTCAGGGAACCCAATCCTTCCTTTCCATTTTCTAAAGGTCTTTCTACACATGTTTTGTCCAAACCCCAGTCATTACTACTGCAAGTATCTTAGTGCATGTCCCACTTCAAATATAATGAGTGTGGCAAGCAAAACCTCTTGGCTGACAGAATGGTAATACTGTGATGTTGAAATCCACCCTTTATCTCTAATGATCTGCATTCAATCTGCATCTGCTTGAAATTTATTTGTTTTTGCTAATTCCCCCAACTGTATATTGGCACTGATGAATTCCAAGTAATACAGTTATATAGTGCAGTGACTGAAAACCATGCTTCTGTGAACACACATGTATGTGTTCACTTGTATGTGTAAATAGCAACATAGGCAAGCCTGGTAACATGGTGCAGTATATTGAATGGTATGTTTGGCCCGGAATTGATTTGCTTGTATTCCACTAGGCCCTGCATAGACAACCATAGCTTATATATGTTGTGGAGGTTATTGTGCTGTCATCATCTGCAAAATGTTAGCTATAAGATGGTCCTACTAAAAGCAACAGGATGTAGATGGGCCTGTGCCTCTGCTTTCAGTGGACACTTACTCATGACTAATCTTTGCTTAATTGTGTCCCAAGCAATGGAAAAGGTGAAAAGGAAATATACTTCATACCATAAGCCCATCAATTCATCAGACCACCATAGATCCAGAACATGGTCTATCACAAGTACAGATAAGGTGCCCTGTAAAGTAGATACGTTTGCTCTGCCAATGCTACTTGTAACTCAATACTTGTCTTATTATTCACATAATGATTCTTCAGAGAATCCGTAAAAAGTCAGAAATGGAGGGGGGAACCTGGCCTAACATTATAAAACAATTTGCCCAGTACAAGGAAACACTGTTTAGCCAGGTTAGCACTCTTGCCCGTAAGCTGAATTGCAAATGACTAGCAAATAAGCTATTAATTAAAATGGAAATTGAATCCATCTTATGGGATTTACGGGAGAAATCTGATTTTCATGAGGTCTCTTCTGAGTGCTCCTTGAGTATAGCTGGAAACAGTGCTTTAATCTTTATATAATCCAACTCAATAATTAAAATATTTTTTCCATAAACTTTAAAATATTAATAAAAACTTAACAAGTCTAGCCAAACTGCTGCTGGGCAATACTAAGGAGCTACTAATGATCATACATAATATATGCTTGCATTTTTGGCTCACTGGCCATTGCAATTTTTTTATTCAGAACTGCATACAATTACTGAAATTGAGCAATATTCACATGGCATTTCCCATCATTTTGTTAAATGCAATCTGCTGGTTGTGAGGATTTAAATGAGACTTTGAGGGACATTCAAAAGGAATGTGAATAGCATGCTAGCAAATAGGCAAGGAGCTGGGCAATAGATGTTGAATCCAATAGCCAGTATGGTAAGATGCCTTGGGTGCCAGAGTTCCAGGCACTGGGTACATGAAATCCTTGAATGGGAACACAGTCTCCTCCTTGGGGGCAAGGGTTCCTGATTATACCATCCCCCCCCCAAAAAAATCCATGCCAATCAATGGAGCAAAAATCCTTCCCTGCCTTTCTTCATGAGTATGGAAAAGAAGCTGCAATATATATGGAAAAATATTTGGGGTGGAACATCCTATTCCTTGTAGCACAGAATGAGATGTGGGGGGTGCTTGTGTATTACTGTCTCCTAGTTCAGAAAGATTGCTTGAATTAGGTCTTGTTCTAAGCCTACCCCACTGTCCTAACAGGGCCATGAGGTACATTGCCTTGAAGAAGCCATGGCTGCTTGAAAGAGGGCAGTTCTATGAATACAAGATTCCAGGAGAAGTAATGGCCTGTTTTCCTGGTTGCCAAGGATCCTTATCTGAGATTTTGTTGCCACAGACTTTCAAGCTATTCTATGCATTGAGGGTTTCCTAGATTATTGAAAAAGAACTGTGCTACTCATAAGGTGTGCTACTCATAGGCTACCTTCTCTCCTAGAGGTGTCCAAGTGGGATCCATAAGCTGCTGCCTCATTCTGCAATACCTTAGTGCAACCGTAGCACAGTCTTCCTGGGTGTTGGAAACAGGCAATGGGTCTGACCCACTGTGCAGCGGGGTGAAGCAACCTGGTTCAAAGGGATGGGCTATATGATGGTCAGAAATGATGCCTTAAGGATGCAGCAAGACTTTAAAAAACATTGACCGTAGAAATTATGTGTGTGGAAGGGAACTTTTGGGGGCCTATTCAGGTAGTGAAATGTCTTGGGCCAGCACCAATAGTTAACAGTCCCCATCGTCACACACAAAAGCCAATTGAGTCTTTATAGGTCAAGGAACTGGTGGCGAAGTGAGCCATGGTGTTGTGCCCTGACTCTGACCTACACACATCCAGATTGTGTGCATTTATGCACTTAAGACTGTATGGATCTTAAGATACAGGGGCTGCAATAAATCTGCACAGTCTGCACACATCGAGTTTGCATGCACTTAGTCTGTTCACACAATTTACTTAAGATACATTGATTGGAGGCAGAGCCTTCCATCAAGATCCTGCTTCGTCCCTCCATGCTCACATGAATCCATCAGGGATGAGGAACCTGTGGCCATCCAGATATTGTTGGACTCCAATTCCCCTAGTCTGTGAACAATGGTGAATTCCATAATTTTACTATGTGTTGTATGAAGAAGTACATATTTTTATTTTCATTTTGCTTTTAACTTGTTCCCCCCTTTTTATGGTGTTATTGTTTCGTTTTAATTTTTTTACATTAATGTAAACCACTGTGATGTATTTTTTATGATACATCAGGATATAAATATTTTTATAAATAAAATGAAAATCTTCTGAGATTCAGCTTCATTGGATGTTCATGAATTTGAGTGTTATGGAGGACGGAGAAAAACTTTTTTCTGTCCATTTTCTCCATGTCATGCATAATTTTATAAATGCCTATCATGTCACATATAACTCATCTTTACTCTAAATGAAAAAGTCCCCAATACTGCAAGTTTTCCTCCACCCACTTTATAATTTTGGTTGTCCTTTTCTGAAGTTGCTAGTGAGTGAGGTGTGCTGTCCTTGCATGGGTAAGTGAAAGAACAAATCCATAATCTGTGAGAGAAGTCTTGAGACCTGTATAAAATAGTGTCTTCTTACAATGTTAAGTGACACTGGCTATTATTGGTTGCCTTACAGAAGGATAGGCAGATTGTCAGCATCAGTTCACCATAGGGTCTGACTGCATTCTTGTCACCAGTTTGGCTAGGGCATTTTTTTCTGATTGCAGTTCATCTATATGATGTAAGCTGATGAAGCAGGAAAGTGGTCTGATTAATCGTCCTTCTGTAGAACCACAGAGCAATGAAGGGCATCTGCCCTTTCTATCTGAACATCCTCACTTACAAAATCCCCCTGGAATTCATTTGTGAAAGAGTGTGACAGCAGTGTGGTCCTTCCCAGTCATATAATTATGCTAAACCACGATTGCAGAAAAATGTGCTGGTTACCCACAATGCTATATTTCATGTTATTCTCTTAGGCCACCATTGCCACCAGTAGGGAAAAAGAAATCGGCTGAGAATAGCTTAGGAAAAAACAAAATCATTCTGGCGGCAAAACCAAATCCTCTGAAGAAGTGGTTGTGAGCTCATCCAGTCCATCTCCATCTAAAGTCAAGTGTTTGTCAGAAGGTCTCAGTATTTGGGCTTTGGACTGATCATCATTGCTTCTTATCATCAAGGATGGGTTGTCACATTTCTTCTCAGTCTATTTTTGTAATGTGGCGAGATGGAAAGCCAATGACCCTCCAGATGTTGTTGGACTATAACTCGCCTCAATCAGAGCCAGCTTGGGCAATAGTCAGGGATGATGCCCAGCCTCATCTAGAGGGCCACAGGTCCTCCCCACTAGTTTTAAGAATATGTGTGTGCCCACAAATTTATAGTAAACATATTCATGGAAACCACAGACTTGTAGCATGTATTTATGAAAGACTTTCATATGAATGCTTTTCAAATATTCTTCATGGTGCAGCTAACCTGCAGTATAGACAGTAGGCCCCATTTTGTTGTAATCTGTGAAGTGGTCCTAAGCATAACATTTAAATCCGTACAATAACAACTCCCTCTTCTTTGCCACCTGAAATTCACAAGAAGGTTTTTACTTTAAACATCTAAAGTCTTAAGCAATACATGCAAGTGGGCTTTTTTGGGGGGTGGGGGTGGGAAGCATTTTAATGTATGTCAGGATAAGAGTTTTACCCAATAAATAAAGTGTGTGTGTGTGTGTGTGTGTATTCTTAATAAGATCAGTTGCAAACTTACTAGTTAGAGATAATCTAATGCAAAGTAAATTCTTATCTACCTTCCATGTAAGTAATTCACTTTGAATCTAATGTCTGTATGGAGACTGATTCTAGCCTCGGTCAAACCCACATTTGTCAAGGTTGCAAAAATGTTATGTTCCCACAAATCAAACAAATGCAGTCAGAGCACAGTCATAAAGTTTAAGTGCTTATTTACTTTCTGATAATTTAACAGCCCAAACTGAAATTGTAATCATCTTAAGATCTATCGTTTCTGTTATATTTTCCTGAACATAAAAACTGCAATAAATTTTTAAGAGCAGATACAAAATCAGTATATCAGATCATAAGAAGAGCCTGGTTGGATCAGACCAGAGTAAAGTGAAATAATCTTTAAATTCTGATGGTGTAGGAGTATGCAAGGTTGCATGTCAGCCCAAGCAGACATCACTGAAACACAAACACAACAGTTTTGGCTACAGGTTACTGTAGCAAAACAAGATTAGAAACAGTGAACTAGATAATATTGATGGAAATTGTTCTGGAGATTCTGAGGCTTAATCAGAAGTTGAGTTTGCTGATGGCACTTCTGTTTTTCTTTTATATTGTTGATGTTTGTTATGTTGTTATTATGTTTGTATTAGGTATATTATAATGTGATTGTCATGGCACAATAAACTTACGAAATGAGAATAAGGTTACTCATGACCAGGTTATCCTAGTTATTGCTAGACTTTTATTTATATGATATGGCAAAGTGCCACTGAGTATCTCAAGATGATAAAAGAAATGACCTCAGCTGATATGATGCTACACTCTACCACTGTTGTTTCTCTTGTTGTTTAGTCATTTAGTCGTGTCCGACTCTTCGTGACCCCATGGATCAGAGCACGGCAGGCACTCCTGTCTTCCACTGCCTCCTGCAGCTTGGTCAAACTCATGTTCATAGTTTCAAGAACACTATCCAACCATCTCATCCTCTGTCGTCCCCTTCTTGTTTCTCTAGTACACCTCAACTGGACCACTGAAATATTTCTTTTGTATTCAAGTGCAAGGATGATTAGCAATGGGAGTTTTCATTGGCATCAACCTGGCTTCCTATGTCACAACCAAAACATGCTCAGTGGCACCAGCTTACCTCAAAGTGGTGTGACGTGACGTAAACATACATCAAATGTTACCTGTGTCACACCTGGCTGCCACTTTTCTGTGGCCTAATCAGCACCAAGGTGTGAACCATGTGGGCTGGATGGTGGCATGTTGGTCCTAACTACCAACAAGGATTTCCTGCCTTTATTTCTAGGTGGATCTCCACTCCTTCCAGTTTATTTATTTCAGGTCAGAGGTGTCTCAACTTGAATAAAATATTTGGGGGGGGGCAGGGGCAGGTAAGCCCCACCCTACATAATCTATAACAAAACATGGCACACTCACTATTTGAATCAACTATGTGACACATCAATTGGGCGGGAGCTCAGCCCCCTCGAATATTTTATAGGAGAGGCAAAGGCACCTTGCCCCCCAGGAGTTGGCTCCCATGTTTCAGGTGCAAAACTGTCTCTGCCTTGCACGGCTGGAGCTGAGCACACTTTTTAACCTTTTGAGTTCATCTAGGCGGGACGTGGGTGGCGCTGTGGGTTAAACCACAGAGCCTAGGACTTGCCGATCAGAAGGTTGGTGGTTCGAATCTCCACGATGGGGTGAGCTCCCATTGCTCGGTCCCTGCTCCTGCCAACCTAGCAGTTTGAAAGCACGCCAGCACAAGTAGATAAATAGGTACCACTCCGGCCGGAAGGTAAATGCCATTTCCGTGTGCTGCTCTGGTTCGCCAGAAGCGGCTTAGTCATGCTGGCCACATGACCTGGAAGCTGTACGCCGGCTCCCTCGGCCAATAAAGCGAGATGAGCACCACAACCCCAGAGTCGGTCACGACTGGACCTAATAGTCAGGGGTCCCTTTACCTTTAGGTGGGCTACAATTCTACCTCTTCCTGAAGGCTTCCCCCTCATTGCATCTCCATGGCAGAAGGTCCCAGTGGCTTGTCTTGAAGAGCAAGACAGGCCTCCCTCGCCTGGAAATCCCTGGACCACTTTCAGGCCAGCCCGGCAACTCCGCGCCCCGCCCCTTTCCCACACGATCTCGGCTAATTGTCCACTGACCCGCCCTCGAGCAGGTCTTTGAGTGACATCACGCTTAGCGTCTCACCGGAGCCCCTGACGTGGGCTGCTGCGGCATCCAGTCACCCAAAACGGGGTCAGGCCGCAGGTGGCTCTGGCCAGCGGGCGGGCGGGCGCGGTGAACGAGCAGGGCGGGCGCGTCCTGGTGGGTGTGGGCGCCCTCCGAGCTCGGGATAAAGGGCTGCCGGTGGCCAAGGAGGCGAAACAGAGCAGCGCCTCAGCTCCTCGGGCTCACCAGCGGCTGCCACTCGGAGGCGGGAGACCGTGCTCAGTCCGTGCCGCTGAGGGGGGGAAAGGCGGGAGGCCCCCACGTAGCCAGAGCGCGGGAGAAGTGGCCGCGCTGAGGGGATAAGAAAAAAAGGAGGGGGCGAGAAACTTGGACGAGCCAAAGTTTGCAGCAGGCGCCTGCTGGCTTCTCACAGGCCGCGAACCCGCCTTTTACCTCCTCGGTGGGATAGGAGCTGAGGGGAGAAGGCGCGCTCGGCTCTCCCCTGAGCCGCGTATGCACAAGCGAGACCCCAGAGGGGCCCGAGGTAAGAGCTTTGCTTCACTCCGGCGAACTGCCGCGCGCTCTCTCGGCATCCCTGCCGGGAAATGAACTGCAGTTCTGCCGAAGCGCAACGGGGGGAGACGTGAAGGAACGAGCCGGCAACGCTTCTGCCCCTCTCTCTTTCTCTCTCTCTCTCAGTGCCTCCCGCCCTCCTCGATAGAGATCAAGGTAGCCAGCGGAAAAGTCACGCTCGCAGGCAGGCAGGCGGTCGAGTAGCGCGCGGGGTTGCTTGGCTCTCGGGAAACCAGCACGGACGGGGCAAAGGGAACTTTTTTGTGGGGGGGGGGGGGCCGCTGTGCAAAGGGAGGACTTCATCAAAGCTTATGGACCGTTGAACATCTCAAGGATGAAGACCAAACGTGGCATCTTGCAGGATTCCGAGCTGTGATTGTTTAGTATAAGGGCAACTAAAGTTTTCTTTTTAAAAGTTTCTGAGATAAAGCGCCCCCCCCCTCATGTGACAGAAACGCAGGGAGACCAGGGAGCCGGTCTGAATGGTTCGTAATGGGCAAAACCCCACACTGTTTAAGATGGCCATATGATGATAGGTGGGAGGTAGCAAATTACAGCCGGCACTGACATTTTCTTCAATAATAAACGCGCTCTGTTTCTTGCCCACCTCCCCCCCCCCGCCCCCGATCATTTGGTTCACAGCTTTGAATGCAGGGGATGCTGAAACGTTTATATGGTTGTGGCCCCTTTCCAAGCTAAGCAATCCTGTGTTGATATAAATTAAATGATGTGCGCTCCATTCATTTCTGTGAGAACTGCCCTCTCTGTTCAGGACATCTACTAGAATCATTTTTAAGAGTGTCAGCAATACTCCAAGGTGACTATTAATTGTAAGGTAGAGTAAACTTAGGCTGCAGCTTATAGATTTTGAAAAGCTTATTATAATTTGTTGTTATGCTGGACGTTGAAAAGATTTTTAATATGTGTGGCAAAGCCTTTTCACCAGACTTGTGGCATGATTGAGCCAACATTAAGTACTTTTAGATTTTGGTGGGAGAGTCAAACAGATGGATTTCAGTGAGAATCAATGAGATATGCAACACAGCCCTATGCACATTTACTCACAAGCAAGTACTTCAGTATTTACTGGGGCTTCATCCCGAATAAGTGAATTTAGGACATTTGGCTAAATTGTGCTTTTAATTTTTATTTTTTAGAAAAATCTGACTCAGAAAGCTAGCTTTCGACATGATCTCTTGGATATCTTCTTACGTTTGTTTTAGGCTCATCATGCATCTTGAAGTTATAAAAATATTTTTAGATGAGCTTATGAGGGCAGAATTAATCTGCTAATTCTATGACTGCCTGTGCTTTCATGGAGAGAATGAGTTTCTTTCATGCAGGCTTGCAACTGTGCCTTCAAATAGATTTGTACAGCATCCTTCAGTTCATGAGAAGGAAGATAAATTATCATCTCATACATACAGTATAATTGTTGGGTGTCTGCATTAGTTGGCTTCTTAGACAGTCCCCTAGCTACCACACTAGAACCCTCCTCTTTAAAACACAGTTTCACTTTTGTTGTTCAGCAAATTAATTCCTAACTGTACCTTAGCTTCAGAATAACCTCACTCTCTTTTGCTTTTGCAGCAAGTCAACTTGGAAGAAGCCTTTATCTTGGAGTTAACCCAGAGGAGGTTTTTTAATCATTCATCATGAAGAGTGTAGTGGAAGACTGCTTCAGAGTAACTGCCTTGCTATTCATAGCTCAAGCAGTTTCTGCTATGGTACTCCCCAATGCAACACTATTTGAGGAGATGCTAGAAAAATACATGGACGAGGATGGCGAATGGTGGATCGCCAAGCAAAGAGGAAAAAGAGCTATCACTGACAGTGATATGCAAAGTATCTTGGATCTTCATAATAAACTACGAGGTCAGGTGTATCCACAAGCTTCCAATATGGAATATATGGTAAGGATGCATTGCTGCTGGTTTGCAGAAAGAAAGAAAGAATGTAATAGTTTGCATCACTGAACAACATAGAAATATTAACTACTTGGCATTTGTATGTTTTTCAAAACTTGCTTCCTATTTGACTGTTTGTTTGTGGTATTATGAGATCAATGAAGTAGGGGTGTGTTTTTTTGGTAGACCCAACACTTTGTTCCAAAAAGATTGAAAGGCTTCATCAATTCCAATTTTTAAAACTATTTAAGTTATTTTAAAGGAATGTCTTAAACTAAGGGCATAACCCAGCAGTTTTAAGTCATATTGAACTGAGTGGAGAAGACTTATAGCAGGAAGTTAACTCTCCCGTTGAAATAACAGGGACTTTGAACTGTTTTATTTTGGCTGACACACATAATGTTGGACAGTTCCCGAAAATTGCTGTGGGAGCCATGTGTGTCATACCTAAGATCACTTTGCAGCCATCTGGAAAAGCAAGGGTTTGAAGATCCCAGGCCACAGAGAGGTTAGGCTGGCCTCAACTAGAGCCAGGGCTTTCTTGGCCGCAGCTCCAATCTGGTGGAACGCTCTGTCACAAGAGACTAGGGCCCTGCGGGACCTGACATCTTTCTGCAGGACCTGCAAGACAGAGCTGTTCCACCAGGCCTTTGGTCAGGGCGCAGCCTGACCCCCTCCTCTGGCAATCTGCACACTGTTTTGCTTAATGGTTGCCATCAATTTGATTTTAATTAATTTTATAATGAATGTTTTTAGAATGTTGGATTATTTTGATTGTTGTTAGCGGCCCTGAGCCCAGCTTCGGCTGGGGAAGGAGGGATATAAATAAAAATTTATTATTATTTATTATTATTAGATTGGCTTTCCCCTCAGAAGGAAGTACTACATTTTCAATGGGGCTTACTTCTGTTGTACTGTAGCCCCTAGCAATGGACATGTTTTCCCCAGGTCTTTTATAACAAGGTTAATTTTTCTGTGAGCCTTTTCCGTGAAAGCTTTAAAAACCATTCTACCAACATGAACACTTATTTTTCCACAGGGTGGCTGGAGACAGGAATGAAACCTGATTCTCCCAATCATACCAAAAGACTTACTGTTAGGATACATGGAAGTTGTAGTTTCCTATTCCACCCAACTCAGTTTATGGAACTGGTGAAACCCGTATGTAAGTGGTAACCCAAGAGCACCATTAATTTTCTGGTGAAAAGGTTTGGGTACATAGCTGTGCTTTAAGGAAGCATCAAGGTATCATCAGAGCTCCAAGGAGAGGCTATTCCATAGGAAGGGAACTGCCAAAGAGAAGGCCCTCCCACAGGTTGCCATTAACTGAGATAGGGGCACAACTAAGAGGGCCTCCAAAGCTGAGTTCAAAGCTCAGCAAGGCAGTAGGGAGAGAGGTATCCTGGTTCCAAGTTCTTCAGAGCTCTATGTTAAAACAGTCTGGAACTTGGCCTGCTAGCTTACTGGCTGCCAGTAACCCTCATTCACCTGGGTAGAAAGTGCTGCTAGCCAACATAGCCACTTGGGCTTCCAAGAACAAAGACCAATTACTCCCCAACTGAATACCTGTTCCTTTAGGGGTAGTACAGTTTCATCCAGAAGTGGCACATTGCTGAACAACTTCCCTCTTGCCAGGATTCTGTTTCTGTTTATTGGCCTTCATCCAACCTTTTACTGCATCTTGATTCTGGTTCAGTACCTACATGGCCTCATCTGATTCAAATGTAACAGAGAGATAAAGCTAAGTGTCATCAGCATATTGTGCTTCAAACCTTTTAATGACCACTCTCAATGGCTTCAGATGATAAATAACATTGGAAACAGTCCCCAGTGGCACCCTATAACACAGGGGTCAGGGGGCTGAGGTGCAGTCATCCAGTGCTTTTAAAATACCAGTTCTTCAGATAGGATTCAAACTACATTCGAACTCCCATCTCACAGAGTAGGTCCAGGAGGATAACATGGCCAAGGGTATTCAAAGTCACTGGGCGGTCCAGCAAGAGTAACAAAGTTGTACTGTCCCATCTCCTGGTAAAGAATAACTACCAAGGTGACCAAGTGTGATTTAGAACCAGGATAAACCTGTGTTGAAATGGGTCTAGATAATCAATTTCTTCCAAGTATTCCTGAAGCATGCCTGTCACCACCCTCTCAAACCTAGGAAGGGAGAATCTGTGACCAGGCAGTAGTTATCAAAAACCTCAGGGTTCAAGGTGTGAGTTTTTTTGTTTTTGTTTTAATTCACATTAGCTGAATTATCTAGGCTATGATACTGCTGTGATATCAATAGTGGTGAGAACAGTTGGCACGATGAGCTCCCCTGCTGCCAAGCTAAGGCATGAGGGTGGCTGTTACAATTTTCATATCATTGATGTTTGGAAGAGTTGCATGTTACTACAATGGCAAGGATGTGGTTTCCTTCTCTCCTAACCTCATGCTGCTCTGGGAAAGTGTGTGGCTTGGCTGAATGGAAAAAAAGAATTTGCCTTGGTGTAGCCCACTGTTGTCTACTCTGACTGCCAGAGGAAAACTCTCCAGGGTCTTGGGCAGAGGTCTCTCATATCATCTGCTACCTGATACTTCTTAACTGGGCATGCCTGGGATTGAATTTCCAGTAGAGCATCTTTTTTTGATTTCCATGTCAGCTTAAATATGGCTTGGATTGAGTTGAGAAAGAGGAAGAGGTGGCTGATTGTGTGTAGTCAGAGCTCTTCTGAGGCTCTGTAATAGAATGCGGATTGAGACATTCAGCTAAAAATCCATAGATCAGGCACCAAGTGCTATCATGCAGGGTTTTTTTTTAGTGGGCATATACTGTATATCAGCCTATGAAACAATTTCAAAGGCACTTTACATGTTTTAGGCATTCACATTTTAAGGGCATGCACACGCTTTGTGGTGAATGAGTTAACATTATGTTTAAGTTTCAGAAACTGTTATTGCTTTTTTATAGTCAAGTTTAATGTATTGTTAATATATATTTGTTACCATTACCACACCAAATAAACAGAGGAAAGCATTATAAATTGAAGAAGATAGAGAACTTCCAGACAATGTCTGTTTTCTTCAGTGAGCATAGTGCTCTGCATGTGACTTGAATACCGAAATGCTGCTTTGCTGTGTACTCTTGATATAGATGCTGAAAGTGCCACAAGTCATGCTGATTGTTGCTACTCAAAATATAATATTAGACAGCATAGGGAACAGCAGTTGTTGTGCGAAACAATGTCTCTTCCTTAAGGTACTTCCTGATGTTGTAAACCGCTCTGTGATCCTCAGATTGAAGGGCAGTATAAAAATTTAATAAATAATTACAATAATTAGCTTCTTTGTTGGGACTACCTTCATTGAAGAAGCTAACACTTGGAAGTACTCTGTTATTCAAGCAGTATGATCAGTCATATTTGCTAATAATTGGTTGGGGTTCTGTTATGCAGCCAAAGGTAGAGATGACACAAGTAGCAGAAAAGGGGAACTTGTAAAAGTGAACTCCCCTTGTTTGATCACTTGCAATGAGTTGTAGATTGAGCAGCAATCAATAGGTCCCCCTTGATTTGCACATTGAGTGTTCACTTCAGGAGTTGTCACCTCCTTCTCTTACTTCGCAAAGAGTCATACGAATGTATTTGAGGCAAAATAAGGGGTGCCACCTCCCAGCATCCCCAGTGACAATTTATTATTACAAAAGGTGATAGCAAGAAAGCATGCTCTGTTGGGGAGCTGGAGCTGCCACTTTTTCTTCTGCCCCAGGTAAGATGGGACAGGAGGAGAAGGAGGTGGCAGAGGTGGGAACAATTCATGAGCACCCATGAATGATTTGTATGCCCCTCACTTGGAACATGCACAAAGGATTTAGCCCCTTCAGGGTTAAATGAAGGTATACTTATGCACCTGTATTCAGTGGGTTAGAGGGTTACAGGTGCTGTCAAAAGATTCATATAAAGTCTACAAAAACATTTATTTTTGAATGAATGAGAAAATTATTACTGAACACTGAAATTTACACAATCACTTATAACATTGTAACTTACCAGCATTACATTTGTAAACAGGATCACAGTGCCATTGTTTTATGCAACACAAGTAATAAGTTCTGTAAGCAACAAACTTTAATTTGATTCAGCTAGAGCCTTTCTAGCTACAGTGTTGCCAGGGATATGGGTGGAACTGCAACTTGTTATAATGTGACAATATGGCAGTGCTGAATTTATGAGCTTTTTCTCTAAGCTTGCTCCTTTCATGTATCTCTTAATTTGCAGAAAGTGGATGTACTTTCCAAAGGATAAATAGAATAAGTAGACTAATTACAGTCCCCACAAGATCCCCAGTTTATTAGAGTGCCACAATTCTACTTGTTCTGTTCAACATAAGTGCCATTGCTTTCTTGATGCAACTAAGAATTCCCTGGCTCCTGGCCATGTGCTACTAAGCACAATGTTTTGCACAATGTTTACTGGAGGGTAACAATAACGCATGGTTTTTACAAATTTCATAGTGATCTGGTTTTCTCTAGGATGAAGGAAGAGAAGCAACTGTAGCATCAAGTTATTTCCTTAAAAAGGCAGTGGTGAAGTAACTGAATCAAACAATTAAAAAAACAGAACAGTTAGTACACTTTTGATTTCAGTTGATATTTTATTGCAGTAAGGAAGTAAAAGGTCAAGTAGAAACATGGAGTCAACATATTAGCATCTAGTAGAGTGGTTGAGACTATCCTTTACCTGCTGCAACATGCTACACACAGGCTGCAACCCATCTTTATGGTTGTAGTTTCGTTCACATTTTCATTATTTGAAAATGAAAATGAAGTTCTGTAGCTGGAAAGGATTGAAAGGGAAAGGCGTCAGGGGCTTAAGGTGCATCTTATAAAATGCAGCAGAGAAGGCGAGAAAAAGGACCTCAGAGAAGGATAAGACAGGTAACTGACAGAAGAAGGCATTGAAGAAAAATGGAAGAAGACAAGAAAGTAACAAAGATCAAGCAAGAAGAAAGTAGGTAGGATCAGCTGTGAGGATAGCAGAAATAAGGAGGAAAGGGAAGAATGTGGGGAAGCCACAGGGGCTTAAGGAGAGAGAAAGGAAGCAAGGAAAAGTGAAAGAAGGAGGAGGAGAGCTGGAGAAAGCAAGAGGTCATAAGTAGGGTGGTCAAGTGTCCCACAAGACCAGTCTTCCATTTGAAGGGATGTCAAAGACAGTAATCCGTTTGAAAGACTTGTCCAGTCCAAGGACTCAGCTACATTGGTAAAGATAAAACACTTTATATGTGTTATAACACTGTGACATCAGATGGAGCTGCGGAGTCCCGTCTTTCGCCAACGGAATTTCTCTGTATGACGTTTACAACACGTTTAACTGAATTGCTTCTTTGATGTGTCTAGATCCAGCCCAAGACAGTCACAAGTTCAGTTCAGGAGAATGCTGATGTGGCCTCACATGATTCAGTAGGGAGCAATTACTAAATATTATAGTAATTATCAATTAGCATGGTCACCTTTTATGCAAATTTGTGTCCTTTCACCCTCTTTTTTGCTGATGTATTTCCTGTTTTTTGGTGATGTGTCAGTGACAAAAACTACTGAGCAGGCAAGGGAAGTTGGTTCTAGCACTATTTATTTACTTAGTGATGCCTCATCTTTCTATACACATTTACATTACTTGTCAGATATAATGAAGGTTTATAGCTGAGAGGAGTTGAAGGGGGGGGAAACAAAAAAAAAGGGCCTGCTCTAAGGTTAACAATACAGTATTATATGAGTATACTTAGAAGTAAGTCCTATTGATTTGGATTTACTGCCAGGCAAACTGATACAGGATTGCAGTCTTAGTAATCCTATACTTACTTCTGAGTAGGCTTGTGTAGGATTAAACTGGGGAAAAAGGTTTCCAATATGTCTTCCTACTTATTTAAAGTACTTTTCATATTTTTCTGCTTTCTTTTCTTTTCTCTCTTTATTTCATTTCATTTTTTATTTACAGCATCTGTACCCTGCTGTTCAGCCAGAGCAGCGAACATAAAATCAGTTGTTTCAGAGACACCTAATGAACACAATTCCCATTTTCAATAACAGAGTACTATGGCCTGTGGGGTGTTTTAAGTGGTTGGTTTTCATAAGTAGAGCACTTAACCAAGAACCTAGCTAGAGTTTTCAAAGTGAAAATGCTTCCTCTCTAGCTTTCCACTTTCCTGCTTTACTTCAAAGCTTGGCGGAAGTGCTCCAGATTCCATGCCTTCACCCAGAGGCTATTGACATGGCATCAAAGGGCTGAGCAATGTCAACTTATCCTCTTATTCTTATCTGGAACTTTTCATCAGTAGATTCTGCCTTGTGAAAGTGGTCAAGAGGGCATGTAGGTAAATCTCTGCTGTGATACCCAAGGATGTATAGTCTTGATGTAAAGTTTATCACAGTGACAACAACAATTTTAAAACACAGAAGCATTCTTTTATTTATCTTTCATTTTGTGCATTTATTTTCTGTTAAATTCATTTTAGCAGTATTGAGGGCTGCAGGCTTTAAGTACATGTAATCAGTACACTAACCAAAATAAAAGATCAAATCAAATGCACACACACATACATAGCTTAGCGCAATCACCTGATGCATGTATACCATATCAAATCAATGTTTCACTCTATAGAACTTCAATCAGAGGTTAATTAAAGTGACATTTTTAAACTGATGGCACTGAGATTGTGTTCTGGCCATTACAGTTACAAAATTAGACTTGAAAGTGTGTGAACCATGCCATGCTTGGTGAGATTGCTGGAGGGGTGGAGTTTCAGTGCCCTTCATAGTTCTTGCCCCCGTCCCCATGATTTTAGTGGCATGAATTACACGAAATAGTCCAAAGTGGGCATAGTTCCCTAATTTATGCAGCTTTCAACTTCTTTTTGGCACTCAATTTGGGTTATTAATTTTTTTATTTCAGAGTATACACACATCCATCAGTATAATGCAGATATGTTTTGGACAGTGTGTAATTTACTCAAAGTGGTAATTAGTACTTTGTGTTGAGTCCAGAATTAAGTGCCTAGGATGGTGCTGGTGAAAGCTGACTTCCCTGCCCAGTCCTATGCCATATGTAACATGGGGGGAACTGATGAGAAAGGAGGAATTCCTGCAAGTTGAATGGAGACAACTTCAGCTAGTGGAACCAGGAGCCTTGAATATTGTTTTAAAAAAGAGCCCAACTATTGGCATTTAGTTTGCAGCATTGTATGAGAAGTTCAGGTAATATATTTTTGAATAAGGAAGCTTCACATTGTTGTTTTTAAATACAGTGGTACCTCAGGTTAAGAACTTAATTCATTCTGGAGGTCTGTTCTTAACTTGAAAATGTTCTTAACCTGAAGCACCACTTTAGCTAATGGGGCCTCCTGCCACCGCCATGCCACTGAAGCACGATTTCTGTTCTCATCCTGAAGCAAAGTTCTTAACCTGAAGCACTATTTCTGGATTAGCAGAGCCTGTAACCTGAAGCGTATGTAACCCGAGGTACCACTGTAAGGTGAGAATGCCCCTGTATGTCAGTGATATGTATTCATGTCTGTATATATCTTTTCTAGCAAATGCACACAAAATTTAAGCCCATGACTCCAGGTTCAGCAAGAGATATTCATGGAGGCCTGCTTCTCTACCTACATCTCTTTAGCTGGATCTGGGCATCTAATTAAAATGTGCTGCTTTGCTATGATATTTCCTATCCAGTTTTTGTATCCTTCTTTCACTTATTCATTGTGATTTGGCTTAAAGAATATAGTGGGTTTTATTTTAAAAGTAAAAAGCACCATACTGTACACTGATATTTACTTTACAAGTCTATTCCTTATATTTAGAATGAATACTGCATTGAGGCTTTCTATCATGCCACAGTAAATGTTTACTTTTGTTGGTGCCAACTGTATGCATTACTGTCTTTACCAAGTCTGAATCTTAGCTCTTTTTAATTCACTTTACAGGTTTTCACATATTGCTTTGGAAAGGTTTTCTTTGTGTTCTGTATGCCACTCCAAAAGATTCTGTGATTCTCTGGCCCAGTTCAGATTTCACATTAAACCATGGATGAAAATAAACTATGGTTAAATCATGCAAATGCACAGTGTATTGGTGCTCATTGCTCAAATGTTTCTGGGATGCTCTTTCTCTACTGATACTGCTGCTATGCTACAGATGACACAAGCTTGCCATGCCATGTGAACTGGGCTTGTGGTACGTCAGGGTTCATTTTAGCGAAAGAAGCACTGAACTTGGATTCTGATGATACAAAAAGCCACATTTTAACTGAAGTGAGGGCGGAGTGTAATGGGAACTTTTGAGCAGTGTGCATTACTAGCATGCTGCTTGTTCACATTTAACCATAGTTTGTTTTAAATTATGCTTTAATGCAATGTGCACACCAAGCCTTTGTCTGAGACTCAGGATACTGATTAGAGGTTGCTTGTAGAAGCATTTCAGAGTACAATTATGAAACCAAAATCAGTGACATTTCTGGTAAATTGTTTGAAGATTATTTTATAAGATAGTTGCATGTTTCTCAGGGTGAGGCATCTGTCTTGGGGATTGGTCCTGAGGCAGCTGGAGATATCCCCTTTTCACATTTTAATTCATATTCAAATCTGATGTACATATTCAAATCTCTGTGCAACTTTGTGTCATACTGATTTTTGTGAAAATTCACAAACATTAAGCTGGTTGTATTTCCACATGTGAACTTTAGCAAACTGAACAGTGCTTGAGGGTTTAGTATGGAAACATGTATCTACTGATAACTATTCGTTATTGTACAATCATACTAATATAATTGCTTGGATATTTGTCTGGAATTAGGCTACAATGGAGAACATCACTGAAATATTAGAAAGCTGTGCATTTCTGAATATTGTTTTGCAGCTAGTTCAATCTTTCCTTGCTACATTGGAATAATTTAATCACTGTAAATGGATTACAAATTAAATTTAACTTTGTAACTGTCATTATTTCTACATCAACAACGATCCAGGTCATATCTTGTGTAGAGATAAAGATTCCCATTCCATATTATTTTAGGTGCTATTTAATTGTATGGTTAATGTCATGTGGTATTTAACTTCAAAGATTAAGAGGTGTGTATTTTCTTCCTTTTATAGAGAATACAGTCTCAAAATATTTGTGTCCACCTCAGCATTAATTGAGGAGTTAGCTAGTTGAAATGCACTGAGCAACTGTGCATGGATCAGTACTCAGTGAACAAATACCTTATTTGCACCAAGCTCATATGCAATGCAATGCAACTACAGTAATGTAGTTAAAGAAAATATACATTGTTCTGCCTGCATTTAAACATACAAAAGTAAGGTGGATATTTTGCCATGTAGGCAATGTAGAAAACAGAATATTATTCTAATTATTTTAAAAAGTATAAACCTTTCAGGATGACTTTGAATAATCGATCCACCCTCAACAGTTCCTAAGGATGTATGTGTTTATCTGCCATGAGTGAACACAAGAAATGAAATGCTTCATCAAAGGGAGCTTTTGCAGTGCTTTGGACAGTTGTGCTTCATTATTCACTGCAGAAAATGGATTCCCGCTAAAAATCCCACTTGATCACAAGCATTGCCTTACTTGCTGGAATATACTATAGAAAGATTACCAGTGGGGTTCTCTATTTATGTCCACTCAGAAGTATGCCCCATTAAGTCCAATGGGGCTTTCTGCCTGGTGGTTGCTATAAGATACCATTAATTATTGCCAAAGTAGAAACATCTACAAAAAAGTATGTAGAACAGTGATGGGGGATCTGTAGCTCATCAGATGTTGATAGACTACAACTTCCATCACTCCTGATAATGAATTGTGCTTGCTGGAACAGAAGGGAGTTGGAGTCCAGCAGTATCTGGAGGATCACAGATTCAGAATCTCTGCTTTAGAACAGCATTGCACAATTTGTTGAAGCATCAAATTTCTTGAATTTGTAAAAATCACTAGTTTAAATTACAAAAAAAACCTTATCATTTCACTGGGTCAAAGTCAGTCTCATTATACAGATGGGAGTTATGAACAGATTCGATTTGACATATGGACTAACTAATTATGAAATCTGGTGATACCACTAATTCCAGTTCAATTTGCTTCTCAGGTTAGCAAAGGGGGGGGGGGGAGGGAGCTAATGTCAACAAATGTGGTATTACAATTTAGATGCTTGATAGTTGAAATTATCTTTATGATATAAGTAAACTAACCTCCTTGCAATTTGGAATCTGGCAACCATTTCATGAGTCCAAACACAGCTTATTGTGAAAATATAGACTCTTCAGGGGATCCAAGACATATCTGAAAAAATGTATGAAGGGTATCTTGTGGCTTTCCATTCGGGTGTCTCAGTTTAGGCCTTGATCACAAGAATGAACTTTTCACTCCAAAGTCTTGCTTGTTTCCTACTTCTTTGTAGGATAAATACGATCAAGGATTCTTATGACACATAATGTTCTAGATTGTGCAACTTGAGTAATAAAAAATCAATCATTGGAATGGATTTGTAGAAAACCAAAGTAAGTTCAAAGCAGAGGGGGGGGGCATAGGGGGCAATAAATGAAAAGAATGAACATTGTTTTGTTAAGCAAGGTGTCAGGTGAAGGGGGCATGAGTCAAACAAAGACTTATGCCATAAGTATTGCCAAATGAAGTCCTATTTCACTGGGATAAGTGGCATCATAGGTTGTTTGTTCATGTGCATCACAAAATGTCCCTTTTCATAAGCTTTAAACACTTTCAAACAATTTCATTTTTCCTTCTCTCCCCACCTCCTCAAATATAGACATGGGATGTAGAGCTGGAGAGATCAGCACAATCCTGGGCTGAGACATGTCTTTGGGAACATGGTCCTGCAAGTCTTCTTCCATCCATTGGGCAGAACCTGGGAGCACACTGGGGAAGGTATAAATAATTATATTTTACAAATGATTTCAAACAGTGTAAAAAAAAAGGTTCTCCTTAAAAATGTCATATAAACATTGTTTCTGTTGATAACTGCGGCGGCTGTTTGAATTATTTTTGAGTTTTGCTGGTTCCCTTTTTGTAGATATAGACCTCTAACATTTCATGTCCAAGCATGGTATGATGAAGTGAGAGACTTCAGCTATCCTTATCCTCAAGAATGCAACCCTTATTGCCCTTATAGATGTTCTGGTCCTGTATGTACCCATTATACACAGGTGGGTATGCATTATTCTTCCCAATATCAACAGTGATGTAATCAATTTGAGAAGTTTTTGCTTTGGATATAACACTAAGCCAGGGATTGTGTTTCTTTTCTTCCACTCACATATGGGCAAAGAAGGCAAAATTGGCCTATTCATGATAAGCCATTAACTGTGGTTTACCTTGACATGTGAACCGGCCCAGTGTGTCATGAATTCAGTTTAAAGAGACAAGTATAGAATTTAGTAATGAAACATTCAGAATTCATTTTAAGCAAGTTTGTTTAAAGTGACACTTAATACAACTGATTATATATCTATATCTATCATCTATCTATCTATCTATCTATCTATCTATCTATCTATCTATCATCTATCTATCTATCTAATCTATCTATATCTATCTATCAATCATCTATCTATCATCTATCTATCTATCTATCTATCTCTATCTATCTATCATCTATCTATCATCTATCTATCTATCTATCTATCTATCTATCCATCTATCATCTATCTATCATCTATCTATCATCTATCTATCATCTATCTATCATCTATCTATCTATATCATCTATCTATCTATATCATCTATCTATCTATCTATCTATCTATCTATCTATCTATCTATCTGTCTGTCTATCTGTCTATCATCTATCATCTATCTATCTATCTATCTATCTATCTGTCTATCATCTATCATCTATCTATCATCTATCATCTATCTATCTATCTATCTATCTATCTATCATCTATCTATCTATCATCTATCTATCTATCATCTATCTATCTCCATTCTGCTTTTAAGAGCAAAATAATTGCATTTTTATGCATGATCAAAGACCATAACTGTTTTATTTTATTGAGATCAACAGATGATGTAAATAAGTGGAATCCCGTCAGAATCCACTCATGCTAGCAAGAGATCTGCAGTATATATACTTTCCTCGACTATTCAGTGCATTAAACTTTAACTATATTAATTTTTCTTCTCTCTCTATGACTGCAGTACTGCTTGTATTTTTTTAAAAAAAGTTTTCTGGATAGTATTATAATATTCATTTGTTTTGATTTGAGTCAGGCATTTAACTGTCTTTCTTTTGTTTTGTCCAATAGGTGGTATGGGCCACAAGTAGCAGAATAGGTTGTGCAGTTAATTTGTGCCATAACATGAATGTCTGGGGACAGATATGGCCAAAAGCCATTTACCTGGTGTGCAATTATTCTCCCAAGTAAGTATATATGACAGATTAAGAAGTTAGCTATGGTACATTGGTACACAGAGATAGGTATAAAACAACCCCAGTGCCATTTTTTAAAAAACAGAAAAGCTATTGGGAGGGTTACTTTGGGAGGGTTGGAACCCGTGGCCCACCAGATGTTGTTGGACCAGATGTTCAGCCCCAGATTTGCCCCAGCCAAAGGCCAAATGGTTAGGAATGATGGGCGTTATAATCTAACATCTGCAGGACCAAAGATTAGTAGTCATCCCTGGACTACAGAAATGTTGGGGCTGGGAGTGCTTTATTATTTTCCCACACAAGCTGCTTTTTAATCTCATAAGGTACACATGGGTTTGTGACAATTTAACACCCCGCTCTCACCACCATCATGTTTCTATTCCATATTCCCAATCCCTAAGGTTTCTTTTCTTTTAGCGTTGGGGGGAGGTCTGCTACATTTATAAATATATCAGCCGCTCCCCATGTGGCTGGGTCATTAAAATATTACCCCAGCCACATGGAAGCTGGTCACAGAAAATGTGCCTGTTACACATAATTAAACCATGAAACCTGTGTTTTTATTTCTAAAGGACAAAGGAACTTTTAAAAATAAGCTTTGAATTTTACATTTCAAATTAAACATTTTACAAACATTTTACAAACTTTAAAATATCCAATGACTTCCCTTCTTCTCCTTCCATGGTTCATTTTATGTATCATACATTCCTGCATATTTTGCTATAACCATTCACATCAGTTTTCCACTTTTACATCCATCAAAAATTATTTACTCTGTTGAATTTATCTTAGTGCTGCCAGTGTTTTCAGCTGCAAACAGTTATTTTCAATAAATGTTTTCCGCTCTTCTTTAAATGTATGTACTTCTTGCTCTCTTATTCTCTATGTTAAATGTGCAAGTTCTACATACTCTATCAACTTAAGTTGCCAATCCTCTTTAGTTGGGAGCTCGTTCACGTTCCAGTTTGGGGCTAACAAAACACAGGCTGCAGTTGTTGCATACATAAATAACCTTTTGCATGCCCAGTCGCAGACCCCTCATCCCCAGGAGCCAGGCCCGGATAAATAAGACACAACACAGCATAGTTATGGGATTAAAATTAGGTCACAACTTAATTAAATTTCAGATGTAGGAAACCTTGGCTTAGGCATTGGGCATGTATCCCTCTCAGCCCCCAATTGGAGTCTGAGGCTAAGCAGTGACAGACAGGAATTATGGGGGACACTACAAAACATGTGTTTACGCAGCCCCCCCCACTCCTCCAGTTCTGGGAGTTTGACCATACACCAAGCACTCACGGTCAGTGACTTCCAGCATAAACCCCTCTAACAGGGTGCTGCTAACAATCATTTTCAAATATTTCTCTTTCAATGAATTTTCAAAGCTTCTCCCAGAGATTAAGATCTATATTGTGTCCTATATCTATTGCCCAGTATGTCATTGAAGCTTTACCTTGCTCGTTTTTTGTTTCCCATTCTAATAAAAAATTATGCATTTAGACAGAAGTTTATCCTTTATTTTGTAAGAGTTCTTTTTCAAATTGTGAGCTTTGGTCCAGAAACCCATTCTTTCTATCCAATTTAAACATGTCATATACCTGGTGATATTGCAACCAATCTGTAACTTGGCTCCTTAAGTATTCCATTGATTTCAGTTTGGGTTCTCCCCCTGTACAACCCAGCAGTTCCCTATAAGTCACCCATTGTCTGTCTGCAGACAAAGGAACATTTAATCTATTAGGTAACAGAGAAAAATCAGACTGAATTTTCTGTTTTGAGTTTCTGTAATGTGTTGCATTGTTTCTAGTGGAGCTTTGACCCAGTGCAATGGTAACACGTTTTGAATTTTGCAAGCTCCAACCTAAATCTGTTTTAGTCCAAAATTACAACATTCCAAGCATTCTCGAAAATCTGCCAGCTCCATTTATATACACAATCTGCTCATTTTACAACAGATGATTAGAGGGGATTTGATTGGCAGCAGTTCACCTGCATTATGGTAATTTTGCATGGTGTTAAATAAGGCTGCACTTGGCTACATTCTTCCTTGGCTTTGGAACAGCATGGGCAGAGCAGACCTATACTCCAATTTTGTTGGGGTTTGGGAGGGGAGGGAGATATGGCGCTACTGTGCTGGCAGAATGATAGTCACGTACTGTACCCAAAGGAGTGGAGGGACAACCATAAATTTCCCATAAGGAGAAAAATAGCAAACACCACTTCTCCCTCCCAGACTCCTCCATGGAAACACCACCAAAATATGCTAAGGAGGGGCTGTGCCAGACAGGCGCTTGCATGACAGACTTGGAGGGATCCAATGAATTCAGATCCCAGGAGCAGACCCACAGCACTCTCCCCTGCATTGCTGCACAACATGGAAAATTATACCCCAATGCTCCCTTTCCACAAGGGCCATTGGGACTCGCATAGGCAGAATCAACCCCACTATTGTGAGACCCCAATGATCCTTCCAAGCAAGGGTTTGAGTCTCCCTTGTGTGGCTCATGATCAGCATTTCAGAGCACAGCACACACAAAGAGAAGGAAAAAGATCCCACACAACGCTGTACCCACATAGCTTTCTGGGCAGGAAGCCTGCATAAAACACATACAAAGAGTATGTACCCCAATGTATCCTCTCTTCTGTTCTCATTAGGAAAAAGAAAAAATACCCCTCAGTTTGGCCAATTATCAACCTCAGCCCTCATTTGTGAAATCAAGCAATTTCCTCTGTACCTTTGGCTCTACCAGCAGGAAGGATAATCTTCTGAGCATGTTTCTGGGGATTAGCTATATATGTTGCAGCTATAGATCACGTTGTCCTACTTACCAAATGCATTAATTGTGCCTGTAGCTCAATAAAATACTATATCAAAAGCTTATTAAGGCCTGAGAATACATGTCTCTGCCCTCCCTGCCCCTAGGGCATTTAGGGTAATGCTTTGGAAGCAAATCTACCATTCATGGCATGTCACCATAGCAATAGCTGTGCCACTCTTACAGCACCATGTAGGAGGTATGACTTGTGCCCCCTAAAAAGCAGTCCAGGTGAACCAACCACCCCAGTTGGGTGAGAAGAAGATTCACAGTCACAAGTGCCTGTGTCCTTATTAGGTCAGTGATAGACCTTTTAAACTGTGCAAAACAAAATATTTATAATGAATATATTTCACTAAATAGCATTTCTCCCCTAGGGGTAATTGGTGGGGGCATGCGCCATACAAGCATGGTCGCCCATGTTCTGCATGTCCACCTAGTTTTGGAGGAGGCTGTAGAGAAAATCTTTGTTATAAAGGTGTGTATTCAGCAAATTAAATTGTATCTGCTGCCACTTTTCTTGGTATCCAAGGGAAAGGGAAGGGATCATTTGATTCCACGGGAAT
Organism: Podarcis tiliguerta; assembly: GCF_965153285.1. Taxonomy (NCBI): domain Eukaryota; kingdom Metazoa; phylum Chordata; class Lepidosauria; order Squamata; family Lacertidae; genus Podarcis; species Podarcis tiliguerta. Next base: position 31,381,091 of record NC_139540.1, on the reverse strand, counting down.
TCTATGTGTTGGTCAAAGGCTTATTCGTATTTTTTACTCCACATGAAGTGACTTTGATGGTCAGAAAAACATAATGAATATTTGGCTTTAACAGTTTGTACCAAAAAGCTTTTGCAAATCGACACCTATATCATTCCATCTTCCAAGAAAGACCAAAAATCATGCAATGAATTCATTAACACTGCAATCCTATATATGTCTATTCAGAAGTGAATCCTACTGGGCTTGCTTTCAAGTCAGCAAACATTGGATTGCAGCCTAAATTTATCCTAATTCAGAACCTTCTGAACACAACAGAAGGCATTTTCACACTTTCTATCTGGGGATAAAATGTAGCATACAATGGTACCTTGGTTTGCATATGTCTTGGTTTGCATACCTTTTGGATTACAAACACGTCAAACCCGGAACTGTGTGTTCCGGTTTGCAACCTGTTTTTGGATTACAACCCATTTTTTTTGGATTACGAACAACTTATTTTGAAGGCCCTATTGGCGAAAGTGCGCCTTGGGTTACAACCTGTTTTGGTTGTACAACAGACCTCCAGAACAGATTATGGTTGTAAACCAAGGTACCACTGTAATTGGAGTGCTGACCAACATGTACTTATTAGAATATGAGTAAAGAACTTCCCTGCGTAGAACTGTACTTGAATAGAGCTTTCTCTGTGTAATCTGGAATGTTGCCTTTGCAAGCTTCCTGAGTCCATAGAGCAGGCATGGGGAAGCTATAGCCCTCCAGATGTATTTGGACAACAATTCCCATCATACCTGGCCATTGGCTGGGGTCAATGGAAGCTGGAGTCCAACAACATCTAAAGGGCCATAGGCTCTCTACCCCTCACTAATATAAACTGGCTCTCTACAGACATTATAATGAACCACGTGTATTGAGGAAAAGCCTATACCTGTGATGCTGCCTCTTCAATGCATGTTCATTATCTTCAGATTGAAGAGGATAATCTCTCATTGTGTCAGTAGCTTTGCATCCTAATACATTTACTTTTGTTTGTAACCTTCACTTAGTGACATGATAGTAAAAACAATTATCACAAGCCAGCCAGTATTAAACATTTTTAAGTCCCATTAATTGTAGTGAGAGATATTTACTCCCAGCAGGGCTTGGAGGTTCTAAGTACTAAGCTGCATTTGTATGCACACAAGCTCCATACAGTGGGACTTACTTCCAAGTAGACCGCCATTGGATTGCTTTGGCTTCCTCATGGCCAGTTACAAGGCATACTTGTTATCCATTTCTGATTCACAGGAATTGACTGTTGTTTAAAAAATGGCATTTGTTCCATTTGTTTGCTATAACAGAAGGTTCAGAAAGACGTTACTCTCCAGAGATGGAAACCAATGAGATTGAACGGCAGCAGTCACATGTTCAGGATTCATCACAAAATCGATTAAGGTCACATGCAGCATCTGATGATGGTGACAGAAATGAAGTCATAAGCAAACTACAAATGTGTAAGTCAATTTCATTTTTTTATCATCGGTTTCATTTTGTTGTTGGATTTTTCTAACACTGTGGGACACAAATAATAATGGCCACTTTCTCCCCCAGCTCAAATTGTTTCCTGTGAAGTACGGCTAAGGGACCAGTGCAAAGGAACAACTTGTAATAGGTAGGGCATCCTTCCAGTTTATCCCGAATCCATGGGATTACATGCATTTTAAAATTTGATTGTTTTTGCTATTATTCTCAGATCAAACTATTTCTGCCCCCTAGGTATGAATGTCCTGCTGGCTGTTTGGACAGCAGTGCCAAAGTTGTTGGAAGTGTACATTATGACATGGTAAAAATATTATAATTAACACTCACTGTAGCACCGTTTGATTACATTTTTTTTTTTTTATCTAGGAGGTTGGCTAATGCACACTATCATTGACAAAACATTATGTAAACAGAACTGGGTGAAAAGTAAGCTAAAATTGATAGAAATATCTGAGGATAACTGTTTGGTGAGATTTTACTCATGATCTCATGTTGAGCTGGAGATTTAGTTAGCACCTCACATAGAGAATTCACAAGTATAATCAGTCATACTGGGTCGTATCCAGTGTCTTTCATATTCAGAATAGACATGTTGAAATTGATTGACCTGATTAACTCAGGTCCATTGATTTCAATAGGGCTATTCTGAGTAGAACTTAGTTGGACACAACCTAATATATCTGGTATCATTTGCTAACTCATCTTTGATAGCATAAAACTGAAAATGACTAATAGATGACTAACTTGCAGTATGTCAGAATATAAGAAAAACACAAGAGTTTGCTTTGAAGTAGAGGTGCTCCTCCTTTTGGAAATGTCATGGGGGAAATAATTGTTCGGCTATGGATCTTAATTTCTGTTCCTGTGTTTTTCTATCATAGCAATCAAGCATTTGCAGAGCTGCAATACATTATGGCATCCTAGATAACGATGGTGGCTGGGTTGATGTTACCAGGCAAGGAAGAAGAAATTATTTCATTAAATCCTATAGAAATGGAGTTCAGTCAATTGGGTGAGTAAAAATACAAATATTCAGTCACAAATGTTGTAGGTAGATCTCAGGTTTTTAATATATTAGCCTATAAGCATGGGATGCGGGTGGCGCTGTGTTCCATTTTCCAATTAATTTGTGCTCCTTTTGCTCAGTTATTAAAAATGTTTGTGGTAATTGTTTTATGATTTCATTGTACATCACTTTGGAGAGCATACATAAAGCAAATATATGGGTGTTGGTAATAATAGCTACGTTTCTGTTTTTATTGTAGCAAATACCAGTCTGCGAATTCCTTCACAGTCTCTAAAGTGCCAGGTTAGCATTAATTTATATAATACAGCATTACTCATTCATTAATGTATATGTCATCTGTTAACATTTATTTGAGTATGCTTTTTAAAATTTCAGTGCAAGCTATCACTTGTGAAACAACTGTGGAACAATTATGCCCATTTTACAAGCCAGCCACACATTGCCCAAGGTAAGCTATTTAATTATGTCTGTTGTTTAATTGCCATTCCTATCACAATGCAGGGGAAAGGCTATTACAAACCATATGGTGATGTTGAACTAGAAATATTAGAGTCATTAGACTTCCTTATATATTGAACTTCAGGCTGCTGACATTATACTGAACCTTATGAATATAAGTTCACACACTGAGGGTGCAGATGGGGGCCACTATGCCAATTCTGGAACAGGCATATTTATTTTCCTTTCCATTAAAACATTTTTTTATGGGGAGAAATGGAAAGGGAAAAGGAAAAAAAAAAAGGAAAAGGAGCCTGGCAGGGCTTTGGATTTGGCCATTTGCTCACCACAACCACTCCTTCTGTTGACTAAGTCAGATTGCTCTGTAGTTGATACATAGGTGGAAGTCTCTGAGCCCCCATTCATAAAAATGTGCTTCTCCATTCACACAGTGAGTTCTGTGTGCACATTGAAGCATGTACAAGTACTATGAACTGAAGGCAAAGCCAGAATCATTGGGAAATCTTCATAGTGTAAAAAGCCCATATGACCAAGAGAACAGGAAAAAATAATAGAACAAAGCAATGCATGGACATAAAACTGTTCCATTATGTGTGCTTTTCATTGGATGAAATGATCAAAAATTTGTACTTGTGAAAAAGTTATAATTGTCTATGTTTTTATTTTATTTTCGATTTTCAAGGCTCTATTGCCCTCACAATTGCATGCAGGCAAATCCACACTATGCTCGAGTGATAGGATCAAGAATTTATTCTGATGTAAGTAAGATAACATATTTCTAAATCTGGAGTGTAAAATAATTGCATTTATACAATTATTTATTATTCATTTATACTAGCTTAGCAGGTGGGGAATTGAATCATTAAAAATATGTGGCTTCATTTCCAGTTTAGATCCATTGATATACATTGATTCTCTGATTTAATTTTTTAGTGTAAACAGACACTATGTTTACAAAGCTGCTTGTTGTCTGTTTTAGCCACTTGAACCAATTGTGAACCAGTATAGATACATACAGTTCAGATATATTCAGTTTCTTTCCAGTCACAGGATACTTTTACACATACCATATCCATGTGGTAAACCCTAACAATTAAAACCTATTTCAGGATGCCACATGGCCGCAATACATATTTTGTGCTAGGAAAGATCTGAAATTGTCAAGAGGAATGTTGAAATGCAAACAGAAAGTAGACCACACAACACAAGCGGACTAAGAAAAGCCAAAGCAAGAAAGATTTCACTGACTGGCTGTTCTCCTCAGCTGACTGTGACTCCATTCATACACTTACACGTCTCAGTTGCTGTTGGTATCCGTCTCCCTCAGGAGACAATGGGGGGGTGCGCCTTTGGGGGTAGAGCCAAACTGTTGGAAGGTTACCCCACCTGCTGTGGCTCTAGAGACTGAAGTGGAAGAGACATGTTTTGTTGCAGCCAGGGCAGATGAAGGTGTCCAGCTGTGCTGCTGCAGATGCACCATGGCGTTTCTTCTCTCTGAACTCCTCCCAGCCATCATTTCTGACCTTTAAAGCCCTAAATGGCCTCTGTCCAGTATACCTGAAGGAGCATTTGCACCCCCATCGTTCAGCCTGGACACTGAGGTCCAGCACCGAGGGCCTTCTGTTGGTTCCCTCGCTGTGAGAAGCCAAGTTACAGGGAACCAGGCAGAGGGCCTTCTCGGTAGTGGCACCTGCCCTGTGGAACACCCTCCCACCAGATGTCAAAGAGAAAAACAACCACCAGACTTTTAGAAGACATCTGAAGGCAGCCCTGTTTAGGGAAGCTTTTAATGTTTAATAGACTATTGTATTTGTTAAGTTGTGGGCGAACATATCAGACGACACAGCGATTCTTCCAAAGCAGCTCTTTATTTGTAAGCTGGAACAGAACTGAACTGAGGAGCTCAGTCAGCCTGCTTATATAGAGCTCCACTAGAATGCAACAGTAACCATTTTCTGTAACTAGCCAATCACTGAATGTCACTTTCGATCCTTCATTTGCATACAAACTATGCAATCACTGAACTTCACTTTCGATCCTTCATTTGCATAACTATCTACAGTATCCCCCTGCTGGCCCAGGGTGAGAACTTCAGTACATAACAGTATTTTAATATTTTGTTGGAAGCCAGATGGGCGGGGTATAAATAATATGTTGTTGTTGTTCTCCGGCCATTGCTATGGATACACGACTTAACTGCCTGTCTCCAAGTTGTCTGCAAGGGATTCCCACATGGTGGGGTTGATGTTACATGTCACTTTGGCAGACATCTTTGTAACACAGAGTTGGTCTACCAACTGGCCTGGTGCTGGAAGACAGCTCCCCGTAGAGAACGTCCTTGGGGATCTTGCCATCTTCCATTCTGTAGACATGACCAAGCCAGCATAGATGTCACTGAAACAGGAGTCTCAGTAGTGACTGGCTATATCACTATGCAGTACCCTCCAGATGTTTTCAATTACAGCTTCCATCAGCTCCAGCCAATATGATAGAAGTTGTAGACCAAACTATCCTGAGGGCATCATGTTGGGGAAGGAATGAGGCACAACCAGCAGTCTTATAAGCTAGAAATGGTTGCTGCCAAATTCATGTTTCCATGGCTCACTTTTAATGCTTTTACCATCACTTGTTTGTTAGAAAATGCTTTTACCATCACTTGTTTGTTAGAAAATACTGAATATTGGTTTATTCAGTACTTGTCAAGTAATGATGAAAGCCAGAAATGTGATCATGCCCTTCTACAATATATATGCTGGTGACTGCAGTCGTGTACAATAGTATAGGGCGATTTCAACTATGCTGACAATCTGATTGGCATTTGAATTATATACACACATTTCTCCTCATATATTTGAGAGCACATTGATAACTTTCTACAGCAGAATAGGTAAAATTCCCTGGAATTCCATCTGTCATCAATAATAAATATCTATGTAAATAAAGGCTTGAAAGATCCTTTTATAAGTGTTTAACATGCCTTTGCAGACTGATTCTATGCTGTTGTAAGTATCTGGAATTTTGCTGAGTAGCGAAAGAAGGAAAATGATTAAGCAGCTCGGTATTCAGATTCTGTGACCTGTTAAATGCTGATGAATGCCAAAGGGTTCACAGCACAGCAATAAAGCGAGGCCTTGTAATACTATATGAAATGTTCATGCTAACTTTTAAAGTACTTTAGACCGTCTTATTTATGCATGGGGCTGTACTGCAACCCAGTAAGACTATGGCCAATATATAATTGCTTAGTAAAGTGTGTTAAATGCAGACTATGAGTTACCCAATACCTTTCATAGTTACCAATACATGGTCATTTTGTCTTTATTAAAACTACATCCCCCTCCCCCAAATGCTGGTGAATACCCTGGTGCTACATAAACCACAAAAAGAGAGAGATGAAAGTTACGTCACTTGATTTGCAATTTTTCATTTAAAAAAAATACCCTTCTATTTTAATTTTCTTAGGCATCTAGTATCTGCCGGACAGCTATACATGCTGGAGTGATTCGGAATGAAGGAGGCTTTGTTGACGTTATGCCAGTGGATAAAAGAAGGATGTATACTGCTTCATTTCAAAATGGGATTTTTTCAGAAAGGTACAGAGTGTGACTTTGAAGACCAGTGTTTACTATCTGCATGCACACACCTGCCATTCTTTGCAATCCTACATTAATCCTGGAATAGTTGTGTTCTACTTAATGCTAATTAACCAGACGTGAGTTGTATAACAATGGCAATTGCCAGGGAGAAGCAGCTGCCTGTTTCCCGTAAGCTCAAATCATAACCCTAAAAGCTGCTTATGAATAAAAACAACTCTTTTGTTGTTGATCCAGTAGCAAATACCATAGTAGCTGATAAGAAAGTTGCATTGAATTTCTTCAGGATTTTCAGGTTTGCTTCTGCCTAGGTATACACGTTTATATCCACAATTTATCAGCAAAATCCTGTCAACATTAAGCATGTGAAATCTCATTTAATTCAGTGATAGAGTTGGCATTTAAAAGCAGAAGTGTTTCACTTTGTATTGTGCCCTAATTATTTAGTGTAGGTAGCTAAGTTTTCTTACACAGGAGGATTTCAACCCCCACCTCCCCAAATAGCTGTGTACTGTAAATAATCACTCTCGCTCTATATATATATGAGATATGTAAAGGTATAGAGAAGATATATTTGGTAGCATGGAGAAATAAACAACAAAATAACTATCCCATTTCCCTAGTGTAGATGGCTTGAATGGTGGTGGTTAGGATTGTGTGCAATTGCCTATCCATTGGATTTCATTGCTGGAGAGGAATCTACTGATGGGGAGGCACCGGCTCTGTGGGCAGAAGCCAGTGTGGTGTAGTGGTTAAGAGTGGTGGACTCGTAATCTGGTGAACCGGGTTTGCGTCCCCGCTACTCCACATGCAGCTGCTGGGTGACCTTGGGCTACTCACACTTCTCTGAAGTCTTTCAGCCTCACTCATCTCACAGAGTGTTTGTTGTGGGAGAGGAAGGGAAAGGAAATTGTTAGCCGCTTTGAGACTCCTCAGGGTAGTGATAAAGTGGGATATCAAATCCAAACTCCTCCTGTAGGAACCACCTTAATGAGCTGGACCAGTGCCTTGTGGATTTCCCAAGGGATCCAATCTTTCTTTTCTCTGCTATGCCAGCCTTGTTTGGTAAATAGTAAATATAATGACAAAATCTGCAACCCCACCTTCCGCCCGGGCTGGCATGAGCTAGCTGAGCTCAGGATATGGCAAAGATCCATCTTTGGTGGCTTCCCAGCCTGAGGACATTAGGCCTACTCTGCCCATGTCATAAAATGTGTTTCAGGATTTCTGATCCTAGTAGTTATTTTGATAGCGCTAAGCTATTGAATTGTATCATAATTTTACATGCTGTCAGGCATGGGTCTTTAATAACCTTGAACACAAGATTGACCTGGGGTGTGTGTGTATGTGTGTTTTGCTGGGAGGGGTGCACTTATTACTTCAGCAGACAGTATTGAACATTTGGAAGTACAGATGGAAGTACAGATAGAAATTTCTGAATATCTATTTGCACATCTGATGGTGGGAGGACCAGGGCTTCTGCAGATGGCTTAAACGCATGGGTAGATTTATCTCTAGAATAAGTGCTTGGTAAGATTGGGATCTTAAAACACAAACTAACCTATATGAAATGTTACTACTTTTTCCCTTCTGTAGTTTACAGAATCCACCAGGAGGCAAGGCATTCAGAGTGTTTGCTGTGGTTTGAAGGTAACAAGTAAACTGTAAAAACAAAAGCTAAATACAGTGCTTGGAAGAAGAGAAAGAAAATGCCATCTAATTTCCTTCCTCAAGTTTGTATAAAGATGTAATATTGCTGTACAGAATATATTTACTGTTTTCTGACTGAAAAGCGGTTTAACTGCATGTAAATCTTAATGGGGAAAAATCTGTAAAGTTAAACATGGGAAAATGCATATGAAAAACTATGATGATAAATAACTTGTTTTGAATCCTGTGTTAAATATTGCTATATTTTCTTAGCATTTATTCCTATGCAATTCGTTTGAAGCTCATAAACGTTCCACAATTTAAAAACAAAACAAAACTGAATACATTATTATTATTATGGTGTTTATTATTATGATGGTGTTTTATGTATGCCACTAACATTAACTGTAAAGGTATATCTATGATAGATCTTATATCCACTGTATATATCATTTTTCATTGCTTAAAATTGGAAAAAAAATAACTAATTCCCTAAAGCAAGCAGTGAACATATATTATTGCAGAAACACACAAAGTCAAAAGAATGAGGTATTTTGTCATTTTTTGATCCAACTTTTTAAAATGCCAGTTGAAACGAATCCTGGTTGAGAGCAGTATATTTTTTAAAATATAATAACTGTCTTGTTTTTGTATCGTGTTGGTGATTCGAATCTTTTAAAAAAAGCAAGATCAGATGCCACCAACTTGGTACAAGCAGTTGTTTACGTAATGATATGTAAAAGTAGGGATCAGATGCCACCAACTTGGTACAAGCCAGTAGCAGCCCCTGTGTGTGTGGCGGGGTGAGGGACACACTGCCTTTCTGGCAGCAGCATCACTGCAGCTCACCTGGATGAGGTTGGGGTGTGGCAGGGCAGCAGCAACATCAAGTCTGCATGAGTACGCTGGCAGCCAATCTAGCACTCTCACAGGTACACACAAGGACCTTTCACCTCTCTGTCACCCTGTCCCAGCCCCATAAGCATTGCCCCACCACTCCTGTTCAAAATTTAGAGTTTTAAATCCTACAATCATGTCAAGCATTGGTGAGACTGACATTTGAGTAAACCCTTAGAGCTGGGTTTAAGACAGACTATGTACTGTACTTTTCCGTGTATAAGACGCCCCCATGTATAAGACCATGTATAAGATTTTTGGGACTCCAAATAGAGAAAATGAGGGGGAGATTACCCACAGTTGCTGAGCTTTTTTCGGTGCGGATTGTCCAGATTTGTAGAGCTTTTGTAGGGGAGGGGGTTGCCGAAATTTGCTCACCCTCAGGAATGCAACAGCCAATCGCATGCATATCAACGATGCCACCAATCATCTGCATGCTCGCCAGAAGCAAGCACAAATCGCATGCCCAATTGCCGCAGCAGCCAATAGCCAGCAGACCTTGCAGCACCCACCAATCACCCGCAAAAATGCCGCGGACAATATCCTGCTCACGGCAGCCACCAATTGCCCATCACACCTCTCCACTATCCATGTATTAGACGACTCCAAGTTTTTAGCATAATATTTTTAAAAATAACCTAGTCTTATACACGGAAAAATACAGTAGTTCATTTGGGCTCCAGTAAATCAGCTCCCAGAAATACAATAGACATAGAATCACAGAACCAAAAAGCTCTAAGGAAACACAAGTGTCACCCCTCTTGCTTACCCCCTGCAATACAGGAATCTTTTCACCCAACATGGGTCTTTTTACCCGACCCTGAGATTAAGATGCTCTACCAAACTGAGCTCTCACTATGCACAAGGTTGTTTGTAAGACTGACATCCTATATAGTACTACATACTACATAAACAGTCCTGTATAGTACTGGTAAATGGTGAAACTGCAGAATAACGGAATTTGTAACATAGGCCCTAATACCTTTATTTTCTTCATCTGATGCATATTCCTGCAGGGCGGGACACAGTGCCAAAGATTACTATCACATTATTTCACCATTTCATTTGATCTCATTTATGGTAGATAGCCCTGTGCATTACATCTGACCTATTGTGGTATACTAGAGAAATTATATAATGGTGACATTATCAAGCTTTCTATGAAAAGTGTATGGTGTAAGACTGTAAAGCTGATAAATAGTTTTTTTCCTGTTATTTTTTTATCTTTATAGTTGTGGACTTTCTTTCGAAATGCCATTGGTAGCGATATTCTTCATACATGCATCACAGTATTATTTTGTTCAGCTACATGTACTACCTCATGTAGTTAGGCAAACTTTTTTTGAATAAAAAGTCTACTAAATGAAATGACAGTAAAATTGTGGTTCTTTTTATAATGCTAAAGAAATATGTTTTTGGCATATCACATTTGCTCATTATAGAGATTAAAGCAGACCTAGGGTCTCTTTGGAAGAGTCCTCCATTTGAAGATCACCCTGTCAGAGTCTTCCTCGCTATGCTGAAATTATAGCATTTCCATTTAGTTTAGAGTAAATATTTCTAAATCAGTACATATAAATTAGCACATGCAAATGTTTTTTGTGATGCATTTACCCTTTTTGCATGATGCATATGTGACCACACCAAACAGTGCATATACTATGAATACAGGAAGTCCCAGATTCAGTCTTTAGTACCTCCAGTTAGAAGATCATGAGTAGGAAAGACATCTGAACCTGAAACTCTGGGGTGCTCCTGCTATTCCAGGCAGACATTACCTGGCTGAACACATTAACACTGACTGTAGAAGGTAGCTGTTATTTATTTTTTTATTTTTGCTTATTTTTAATAGGAATTAAAAATAAGCAAATCACTGGGTCCAAACACCATTCAAATTCACACACACCATTCAAATTCACACACATGTGAAATTGCAAACATATTGCCAGCGGTGGAGGAAGCCGCTTGGGCGCCTGGGGCGGCACACCCAGGACCAGGAGGGCCCACCCATAGGGGCGGGGTGAGGCGAGGGCAGGGTGAGCCGCCCATAGGGGTGGGGTGCACCGTGCGGCCTCCAGAGTCTTCCTGCCTCCTCCCACTCAGCCGCCCTATAGCTGGGAGCAGCGGGTGTACTGTTTGGGCAGCATGGAGCCCGCACACACCCAAGCCACTGTGTCTCTCCCAGGAGAGATGTGTGGCTTGGGCACACTGCAGGCCCTACAGTGAGTGCCACTCGGCATTTCGTCATCTCCCTCAGTGGTGACACCCAGGGCGGACCGCACCCACCGCACCTCCTTTCTTACGCCCCTGCATATTGCAGCCACTGAGGTCCTGTAAATACTTCACTGAGTCATCTGTGAGGAAACATCAAATGCATTGCCCTCCCCAGCAACCCTGGAGATGCATTTGGGAGGGCCTTCCCCATCCTTATGGGGTTTGTGGTAGGGGAAGATTTTGCCCTCAGTTCAACAATGCCACAAAGCACAGTACTTCCCTTTCTCCATAGGACAAATGGTAACCACTTATTTACATGAGAAAAAGTAAAAGGATGCATTCAGAAACACATTGGGGTGGAGCTGAAACCTGCTTCCTGACTGCTTAGCCCAGCCATTGAAAAAGAAGCTTCTTTTGAGTGATGACTCCGCTCTGTTTCCTGATCACAGTAGCTTATGACAGGATATTGGCAAGTCATGATAGGAGTGGCCAGCATGGTGCTGAATGCAGCATGTCTGAATGCAGCTCCCATTGTCCCTAACCATTGACTATACTGGTGGGACTGGTGGCAACTGTTAACGACATCTGTTGGCTATGCCTGATCTAGAATGATTTTCACAGAGCAAATCAGAGATGAGCAGTGCTTTGAACTCTGGCTTATCAAATTCCATCCTAGCACACCACTAGAATCCACAGTCTATTATCGTGTCTAAAAAATACAGTCCATCTGAGAATGAGATTGGTCAGTTCCACTAAATAAAACTTGCCTCTTAGACTGCAGAGTCTTTGTTCCTTCTTTGTCAAAATCCATCTGTTTCTTGTTTTATTTTTATTTGTTCTGGAAGCCTTTGCCTTCTGAATAAGCAATTCTATTCTTGTTTCAGGGCAGCTCCAAAACCTTTTGGGCAACAGGCAGTATTAAGTACAGAAACAGAGAGGTGATTTATTTATTTATATGTAATAAAATTTGCATAAAAGCTTAGGGGTTTTTTCTTCTTCTTCCATAAAAGCTTATTTTCCAATTCTGGATTAAAACCATTTGAAGCACACAAAGGACTGCATTGTGAGATCTGATTTAATACTTGCTGCGCTGGGGGTGATATTCCTTCCCTGGCACAGCTATAACGGATCCAAGAGCTAAAGAAATGGCTTAGCAAAATACTCTGATCCTCTCTCATTCATCTAGAATGAATTATGGGCTAAATTAGATGCTCTGTGTATGTGTGTGTGGTTTAATGCAACACTTATTTTTGCAGTAGTGCTTGGCCTAAATATATCTTTCACCATTAGCATCAAGAGCAAAGCATGGTAACACAGGAAACTGTTTTATAGCAGGTGTGATTATTTGTACATCTAGCCCAGTATTATCTCCTCTTGTAATGTCTCCCCAGAATTTCAGGGAGAGAGGATCTTCCCCAGCCATTTACAGTGGTACCTCAGGTTGCATACTCTTCAGGTTACAGACTCCGCTAACCCAGAAATAGTGCTTCAGATTAAGAACTTTGCTTCAGGATGAGACCAGAAATCATTCTCCGGCGGCGCAGCGGCAGCAGGAGACCCCATTAGCTAAAGTGGTACCTCAGGTTAAGAACAGTTTCAGGTTAAGAATGGACCTCCAGAACGAATTAAGTTCTTAACCCGAGGTACCACTGTAATCTGAAATGCCAGGATTGAACATGGGACCTTCTGTGCAATAGCACTAAGCTAGAGCACTTGCCCCAAAATTTAACTACTGCAAACAGAACTGCATCTGACCTTCAGTGTGGAAGCTATGCAGTTAGAATTAATTATAAGCATCATTGTTAAATCGATTTAAAGTCAAAGTTTCTTAGTTGGTGCATCTGCTAATGCCCAACAGTCAGAATGGTAATTAAGCCTGAAGGGATGTCCATATGGAACACAAAAAATCCCCTGATGATGTAGCATTTAAGAATCATAAAACAGACAAACATGTTAATTGAAGTATGAAGCCAATTTACCTCACATAGTCTTTATCAGACTGAGCCCACAGAGGTCTCTGAACTCCTTGGAGAAAGAAGTGCACAAACAATATAACCAAGTAAACCAACCCTTTTGGATGAGATGTGCCAGCCTTTTTGTGATTGTATGGCATACTGTCACAACTTTCTTTGCTGTTCATGGCAGCCATTTTGTGCTGGCACTCACAGCACGTTTATCAAGATATGAATATCAGCATCTCCCTCTCTTTTACTAAAATACACACTCTCTCTCACACACACCATAAGTGTATTTTTTACTAGATGACTACTGTCACATGAGTGATGAAAAAGGATTGAAGGGTAAAGAATTCAGCTGAGTGGCAATGAACCACCAGCAGAAAGTGGACTGGAAACATTGGGAATGCTGAACTGGGCATAAGATAAACCTAACGTAGCATCATTTTATGTAGAAAGGGTGGGTTGTTCCTTGGAATATGGAACAAAGCTAAAACCTCCACCAGCATCACTGAATAAGTCAAAGCACTGTTTCCATCTTTTCCAGTTGTTTGCAGCCTATTTGGAGAACTGTTCTGAAAATGTTTTCTTTAAAAAAAAACTTTTAAAAAAATATATTGAATATTCCACAAGGCTCACCATCTAGAGTCACATTGTGTATTGCACTTAAAACTCACTTAAATCGTTATATTTGCAGCCGTATAGCTGAGTTCTGTGTCCAGGACTCCAAGCAGTTCTATACTTCCTTCTCCCTCTTTCAGTTTCACAATCAACCTGTTTTGAATCCCACTTCAATGGTACCATGTGTTTTTCTCTGAATTACAGAACAAATCCAGAATGGAGAACTAACAGTATGTGTGACTTAATACAAGAGACCTCCATCATGTTTACCCTCTCAGTTTGTTGTAGTTCACTTTCCATCTTCACTCCTTGTTCCTTTCAGCCCATTTCTTAAGGAAGCCTCACCCTCACAAAGGGAACTCAGTGAACACGTTTTAATCAAAGAATTCTGCTTTGCCTTTGAGAGTTTCCTCCTTGTGTGTTCTCTTCTCTAGGCTCCATTTTTTCACCAGCCAAATACTGTATCCTTAATCTCTGCCATCTCTCCTGTTGCTTCTGCATCCTTAATGGATGGCTGCCAAAAATCACAAAGCATCAGTGGCCTGACATCCAAAGAAGTAAATTCATCAGGATGCAGAGAATTTTGCATAACTATTTAGAAACAAAATGCTGCTGCTCTATAAAAAGCAAACAAAAGTACCCTACTGAAAAGAGGAGAAGCATTTGGGAGAGAGGGGAGTCATGGTTATTGTTTTTCATGGTAAGGTCTCTTGATGCCCTTGATCAAAAAAAGCTTTCATTCCCTCTTGGAACCAGTTCCATGAATGGCATATGAAACACCTTCATCCCATTTAAGGCTTAGTTTAAATTGTCACCCTTTTCTTTCTATCCCCCAAGGCACTGCTTCATTTTTATTTTACTTAGACATGTAAGCAACCCAATTTACCATAGATATTGGCTCTTTGGCAATCTCAGGGAAAATATCATCTAACTACACACACTTTGTGTAAACAGCAAAAATAGCTTTCTTAATGTGCGTAGTAAAAGTAAATAAGTATCTTCCAACATAAGCAAACCAGTTTGCCAGCAAAGCCAGATAACTCCCCAATAAGGTTTCTTAAGGGGGAAAAAAGAGTTGCCTTTATAATAAACTGTATAAAAGCTGAAGTCTTTTGCAGATTTTAAAAATAAGTCTGATGTTACAGTAAAAACAGTATGGGTTGTTAGAATTAAAATGTCTTATGCAAGCAAAAGAATAGGACATGTCCTGACTTTACTCCTTAGTAAAGTGAAAAATGTTAGCAGATTAGTGAGATATATATATATATATATATATATATATAATATTTATATATTTTAAAATCATAGCATTGCTGTGTTAAAATTTGAAGACAAATAATGTTAAAATAAGAACTGCTACAATGACCCTGGGAAATGAAGAAGGTGGAGATAAGAACATGAAGTGGCATAAAGGATTGAACCACGATACATCTATTTGTCCTTAGGTACAGGGATTCAGAACTCTACAGCTTTTGAAAATGAATACTACAGTATCAGCCATCACCCAAAGTTTAATTAAATTCCTTCTTTCTTTTGTTACTAGAAAGTCAAGACATTCAGTGAAGATGACTTGCATTAGTTGGCCACAGACAAAATGGTGCCCTTGTACCCACTTTTGACCCAGCCAATGCATCTGCTAGTGGGAGGGAAGGGAAGGTAATTTTTACTAATTTCCCTTCCCTTCTGCAGTTCCCAGCACACCCCAGATTGTGGCTCCAGAGAGTTGGGGGAGGGTGAAAGATGGTGAGGGGCACAATAGGGGTGATCAGCAAAAATTGCATTTCCTTCTCTTCCATTAACAGGGTTAGTGTGCATAGAAATCAGGTACAATAATCAGCTAGTATGAATCAAAATATTGCCAGGTCAATTCTTCCAGGATACCTGGATAATGTCAACGCAAAGGTGTTGGAGTTGAGTTACGTTATAGGAAGTGGTTGTTGCTTGGACCTACACTAAACTACTGACAGAAGGAGGACATTTCTCTAGCACCCAGAGAGGCCACCAGGAAGCCCTATGAGCTCAAGTCACATTGCAGGACTGACGTTGATAACTCTTCACAATATCTACTTCCCCCTGCTAGCCCCTTTAGCCAACAATTTTATACCCTCGAAAGCCCTATTCAACTCTTTCTTACAAGGTAAAGTCACAGTAAGTAAGGTTTAAGCTGCTACAGTATACAACTTTTAGCAGGATTAGATCCCTCCCCCCAACTAGCTCCCTGTATTTATGAATTCATGAGCTCTGGAGATGATCCAGCTTTATTTTCCAACTTGTGACATGGTGCCTGGTCTCTGATCTGTACAGAAATGGGATCAAGGTGCAGGCATGCTGATTTGTTTACATTCCAATGAGAGTAAAAGGGCCCAGACTGAGACAGCACTAACTCTCTCTAAGTATGTTTTAATAAGGGTTTATTTCATATTAACTCTGGTCATTGACCTTAGCAGTGGAAAATATAGGTGTAATTAGGTGCTCAAGCATCATTCAGGAAAAAGAGAGCAAGCAAGCATCTGATTTAAACAGTGGCCTTCCCTTTCATACTTTAATGTATCTGGGATGAAATTTGGGTTAAGGGAATACATTAAAGAAATTGTGCTTTCAGAGGACTTTTTCTTTCCTACTTTCTCTCTCTGGTCTTTTAAACTGCTAGGGTAATTTCCCCTTGGATTCTTTGCAGGAGTACAAATTATGCTCAGATGACAGCACACCAGAGGTTCCCCATTCTTCGAGGATACTTTTATTTATTTAACTTTATCAAAAGCATTTTTATACCTCCCTTTCACCATAACAAGGATCCCCCAAAGTTGTTTGCAAGAAGATGACCCCCTGTCACTCTAACAAGAACAGAATTACAGTATCAGAAATCAAGACGAGCAGAGCTGAAACCTTCGACCTCAAATTATGAACCTTTAAAAGCCAATAAAAATGTTTCTGCTGCCCACATAAAAGTCATCACAGATGAAGCCACTCTAACCTCCCAATGAAGGGATTTCCATAGCATGGTGCTGTCACAGAAAAGGCCCTGTCTCCCATTCCCACTAGCTGAATCCCTTTTAATTGATGAGATATACAACAGGTCTTTGGGAAATGATCTCAGTTTAAAGCCATGTCCATAGGAGGATTGGGTCTTTCCAATATTCTGGATTTAAATTGTTTAGGGAAGGGGTGCAGATGTTCCAGCCCACAGGTGAAAATTGGCCCATCATGTCTCCTCATTTGGCCTGCAAGGTCATTTTCAGGAAGCCACACTTACCTGTTTTACACCTGATGTCAGGTGTGGGGCGGGGATTGTTCAAAGGAACAATCAGGATGTTAACGTGGGCTCCCTATTGCTCCTCTGCTCCAACCCACCCATCTTCTGGAAGCCACTTCTCCCTCCCATCACAGTCTTCTGAAGCCCCAATTATCAGGAGTAGCACAAAGCTTTTAAGCAACCACCCAGATGCTCCTTCAAATGAGTTTTGTCCTCTTTTTTGATGATGCATAAGGACATACCTTGACTTGGGTGCTGAACTCTCTTGTTCTCACCAAACCTTTAGACCCTAACTCCCAGCTCTAGTGGATAATGGCTTATGCCTAAACTTGAGATCATGTGATTGACCTTGTTTCCTGTCAATTCTGGTTGTTGTGGGAAGGCTTTTTTTTAAAAAAACAAAGAAAGTATGGACGTGCCTGCAAACCATAGGGGTCCCTTCTGTTTTCCACTATTGATATCAACCAGACCCATACCTGGGATACCCACTTTAGTAATAAAGGAAGCATTGACATGAAAACCCATTTAATGATCAGATTGACAATCTTGAAGAAAATATATTCAGTATTTGGGCCTATTCCTCATTGGGCCTCAGTTATTATACTGTCCTGTGCAGCTGTTCTTGTACACTACAAATCATGTATTAAATGCTCTTGAGAAAAATATCCCAAATTTTCCTTTTAATTTGGCTAAGGGGCATGTTTCTATATGAGACACGATTGGTTCAAAGTTCATTAGCTCTAACCTCCCTCAAGCTGTTGCTTATTCATCTAGTTTGGCTTATTCATCTAGCTGGAGAAAATGAAGCACATGAAGGAACATATTTACACAAAGCCTGATTTGGTAGAAATAATAATAATAATTTAGGCCCTAGATGTTCAATAAAAGCCAAGTCCTACAAACATTAAGTGAATATTTAGATTTCAAGTTTCCGTAGTATAGTGTGGATCCCTTACAATTATGGCTGGAAAGGAACCACCTTTTCACTGGTTTCAAAATCCAACGTTCTACTTAAAAGTCTGGAAAATAAATAGAACTATATGGAAAGCAGCTTGAGTAATCAAAAATGAAAAAAAGAGGGGTGTTGTTCTCCTTTAGAAATATCATCATAGTCACTGAATGCCTGGACCAGGACCCAATGTCAGTAGATCCAGTGCAGAGGCAAAGGTAAACATGGCTACTTGATTCACACCCTCCTGAGACCTCAAATAGGCAGTGAACACTGCTGCAATCATAGGCAGTCACACTGCTGCAATCATCTCTACGTATGTATCTTTTGTTCATTATGCAAAATATACAAGGTCCAACTTTCCAATCTTACAGAAGATGAAATTGTTATTTCAGTCCTTGGACAGCTTGCTTGCTGAACATTTATAGACTGCTTAATAATAATAATAATAATAATAATAATAATAATTCCATAAGTGTTTGACAAATAACATTTAGAAGAAAACACTGGTTAAATCAACAAACTTTAAAAACAGGAAGACATAACAGAATTATTGAAATATTGATAAGACCAGCCTAGTTCAAGTTAATATAACAAAAATACATGTTTGAATAGACCTGTTTAAACAAAAATGGCTTAGTTTATTTATTTATTGTCATTTTCAATATATATACATTTAAATAACTCCACAACATATATCTACAGAACATAAAAAAACCATAAAATACAATCAACACAATTTTAAGAAGGCAGTCTCTGAATGATTTGGGCCCTAGGTACCTGATGGTGTTACTTTCCCTGTATAAACCAGGATCTCAGATTGACAGAAGTGGCTCTTCTTGATGTCCCACTGGCAAATGTTGTTTGGGGGGTAGGTCCTTCTTGGTAATTACACCCCAACCGTAAAACTCTCTTCCCTTAGAGACATGGATGACTACATCACTGTTGAGCTCCAATCACTTAATTAAAACGTATCTGTTCTCACAGGCTTTCATTGTAAATGCTGTGTTACTTTGTTTAGCATTGGAAACTGCTTTTAACCACATCTGTGATAAAAAGTGGCCTACAAATTTTACAATAAACTAACAGAACAGAACAAGACAGGACAAGCTAAGCAACGAAAATATTACGCTTATGTTTATATCCTGTTTCTTGAAAATTAATAAAAGGGGGAAAAGAAGATGCCCAAACAAAATTTTAACTTGGAGCCAAAAAGCTGACAAATTGGCAATAATTGCACAGGACTCCATTGCGACCATGACAAGGGAGTCTTTCATCCTCTTTGCATAGGAGCCAACTCCAGGGGGCTGTGGGTGCTTGGGCACCCAGAAGAATATAATTGTGGGGAGCCTGGTACCCACAAAGTCAATGAGCAAAGCCAGACAGAAGCAGCCAGCCAGCCTCTGCGGCGCAGCCTCTGAGAAAGAGGCAGTTCAGCTCTGCCCTCCACAGCCATCCAGCAAGTCACCCTTTTCCAGGGGATGGGGGCTCAGACACGGAGGCAGAATCTCTCTGCCTCCGTGTCTGAGCCTCTTCCTGCAGAAGAAGGTGCCTTGCTGGCCGTGGAGAGGAGGAGGAAGAGAATCTGCCACTGCCGATCACTGCACTGTGGACATGTGACATCACATGCACATGCGTGCATGTTTTGGAGGAGCCCCCCTCCCAAAATGTGATGCGATGTTTCATGTCGTGTGTGTTACGTCATAGGCACTACATGCAGGCCTGCGCGTTGACATCGGACAATCCTGAGGGTGAGATGGCACCCCTGCCTCTTTGATATATAATGAGTAGAAGTTACTTCAAGAAGTGTTCCCCCCACCAAAAAAAGAGATTTTATTAGAAGTCTGCTTAGTGAACTGAGGCTTGAACAGATTATATCCTTTGAGACTAGACTACTCTCTTTGGCACACCATTAGGCTTGAATATGTGGGTTGGAATTATTTCAGCTTTATAATCCAAATCCACACACATAATTTTTAATCTAGAAACTTTTCCAATTTTCCTGGAAGAGAAGGCACCAAAAGATAGAAAAAGTGTCACTCTTGGAATGCATTTTTGTTTTGGATAACTGAGAGTCCATCCAGACAGGTGTTTTATTGCAGGTGTAATCTGCAACATTTTCTTGACATATTATTATTATTATTATTATTATTATTATTATTATTAAATTTGTACACCACCCTTCATCCAAAGATCTCAGGGCAGTTATCAACATAAAATTTAAATATAAAACCCACAAACCACTAAAATAGTGCATTAATAGTGGATTTATTCTGCTCTTTTAATCTGTGGTGCTTCTGCAATGCTATGCCATTAATGCTGTCCAGAGGGACTACCATGCCACAAAAGTAAGACAAAAAAACTCCAGAGCATCTATACTAGGGAAAGTTATAGGATTTCAGCTGGAAGTTACAGGATGTGCACTAATTGGAAATAAAGCACTATGACTACCCCAAAACATTTGCAAGCACAAACAGTATTGAAACTGGGATCACATACAATCAGTCTAATAATATGAGCACAAACCGTCATAAATGTGTACTCAAAGGGCCAGCCCAAGACATTTTGACACCTGAGGCGTACCCCCAAATGGCGCCCCCTTCCTGCCAGGGTAAAAGGGGTGAGTGAAGATGTACATCAGGAACAAGGGGGAATAAAGATCTACCTCAGGATCTGCTGCCCCTGTGGATCCTGCTGCCTAAGACAGTTGCCTCACCTTGCCGGCCTTGTCCTGAAACATCTAAGCATTTCAAAGGAAGCATCTATACAAGCTTTCTACTGCACTCTGAAGATGAATAGTGATGGCATCTTTCAGAACTAAACATATACACCTGCCACATACAGGAGTACAATCTCCTCTGGTGGCCTATGGCTCTCCATGGTCTAGAAGAAAGATTTTGTCCCTCAGTTCTGCTACTTGAGATCCTCTCGACTGGAAATGACCGGGGACTGAACCCAGGGTCATTTGCATGCAAAGCATATATTGTCCTGCTTAAATGCTTCTACAGAGAGGCATCTATACATGCCTAACTTATATGCCTTTACAGAGAGGCATCTATCCCTATAATAATCTACTCTGCTGAATACTGTGCCTTACTAATGTAAGGTGAACTACCTGATTGACATAAATAGAAGTGACATGTCACCACACGCTGCGTCACTGTGGCACATAGGAACAGATGTGCTGTTCAGAGGCCTGCGGTTAAAATATCTGTAATGTGTGATTAAAGCAATATTTGTTTTTCAAATGCAATAGATTTTCTACCCACATAAAATATGCCAGACTAGTTAAGGACCTTGCTGCTCAGTTACAAGGCTTCATGCTTTCAACAATACTGCCACTATGGCATTGTATGCTATTTACAGAATAGCCTTATGTAAGTCTACTCACATGTACAATATGTCCAGTTTGGTTTGGTGGGGTTTACTGCTATGTATCCCTCCTTTTCTTTGCCTCCAAGTACCACTGTTCAAGGCCTATGCATTTTTGCTCAGAATTCCTGTTAGAGTAATCATGTGCTTAGGAGTTCAGGCATGGTCCCCCTCTGTAAAAATAATTTCCTACTTTCTATCAAAGCTGTTGTTAATTCTCCTCTTTGAGGAGAAAAGGGACAGAAAATCTAAGCAACTGCTTCTGCTGTAGTCAAAAACATCTGGATATGGCCAAGGTTTCAAACGTATTAGATATAAATAGTAAAATTAGGGCAATTATAGCCATTTAACCCTCTCCCCCTTTCAAAATAACTATGCTGTGCTTAGGGCAGTATGGATTTCATAATTTTTTGTTTTAAAGCAAATTTTCCTTAGATTTCTCTCTCTCTCTCTCTCTCTCTCTCTCTCTCTGTGTGTGTGTGTGTGTTTTTGTGTGTCTTCAGTGGGATATTAAATGGCTCAGCCAAAGTTTAAAGCGCACCACAAAAGCACCTTTGCACTGTGCTTTCTTAATCCCACAAAGCTTTTTAACTTCTTTCATTCTCTTTGACATTCCAAAAATGCAACATGGGCTCCTTGCCAAGAGAGAAAATTTTGTACTGAAATCTAATTTAGCGCAAAGAGAGTGACTGCCATGTGTTTTATAAATATAGAAGCTTATGTTTATTGAAAACGTATGTGATCCTCATGCATTTTCTTTATGTTGCTGGGAAATAGAATGATAGTATAATTGTACGATGCACTGTGAGACCAATCTATCTCTGGTTTCTTTTGGAACAAGAGAAATCCACAAATTGGGAAGGTTGGAAATCAGGCTCTCAGTTTTCTGAGACAATTCACTACATACCATACAAAGCTCTGAATGGATGATTTGGAAGTGCATCATAATCCTCTTCCATCACAGTACTTGTTGCATATGTCCGCCTTATGCACTGTATGTTCGAGATAGTTTGAAGCCCTCCATCTTAATTGAGAAGATATTTAGAAGTTTGTATCTTAGCAGTTTGAGGGACAGGGGGCGGGCGGGTGGGGAGGACTCTGAATGGGCTAACTGTGCCTCTGAAGGACCAGGTACGCAGCCTGGGAGTCATTTTGGACTCACAGCTGTACATGGAGGCGCAGGTCAATTCTGTGTCCAGGGCAGCTGTTTATCAGCTCCATCTGGTATGCAGGCTGAGACCCTACCTGCCCATGAACTGTCTCAGAAGAGTGGTGCATTCTCTGGTTATCTCTCACTTGGACTACTGCAATGCTCTCTATGTGAGGCTACCTTTGAAAGTGACCTGGAAACTACAACTAATCCAGAACGTGGCAGCTAGAATGGTGACCAGGAGTGGCTGCTGAGACCACATAACACTGGTCCTGAAAGACTTACATTGGGTCCCAGTAAGTTTCCAAGCACAATTCAAAGTGCTTGTGCTGACCTTCAAAGCCCTAAATGGCCTCGGCCCAGTATACCTGAAGGAGTGTCTCCACCCCCATCGTTCAGCCCGGACACTGAGGTCCAGCACCGAGGGCCTTCTGGTGGTTCCCTCACTGCGAGAAGCCAAGTTACAGGGAACCAGGCAGCGGGCCTTCTCGGTAGTGGCACCCGCCCTGTGGAACGCCCTCCCATCAGATGTCAAAGAAATAAACAACTATCTAACTTTTAGAAGACCTCTGAAGGCAGCCCTGTTTAGGAAAGTTTTTAATATTTGATGAATTATTGTATTTTAATATTTTGTTGGAAACTGCCCAGAGTGGGCGGGGTATAAATAAATAAAATAATAATAATAATAATAATAATAATAATTTCTGGAGGATACTTATATATTTTTGGATTGTTTATACTACTATGCCAAAATCTCAAAGAGACTCAAAATATATTTAAAATGCAATAAAACAGATAATCTCAATGTCCTTCTCAGGATGAGGCCTCCCCACCTGGATTGATGCCTCATGTGCCTCCTGGCTCCTGGAATGAAACACAAGGAGACCCTGGGGAAGGCAAAATCAAAGGTCTTTACAAGCATCTGCCCAGTCCTGAGATAATTTGGTTTTACTTGATCAATTCCAAACTGAAATGGGGAAAGTTCACACCATCCATTTAAAATCAACAACCCGAAAGCTTTCAAAATCCAAACCCATGGGAAAACATCTAATATTACTGCATTTTTGACAATACGGGCTCCAACCCATTGTGGTAGGGCCTGTGAACTTGCAAAGACTTGGCTTCCCTTAGTTCATGTCACCTTTTGGTTCTATACTTCAGGCTCATGTTAGTGCAGTATTTGGTGTGCAGTCCCTCAAAACTGCTGGTGGGCATGAGTACGATACAAGGACACTAGTAAGGAGTGGAGACATCTTCCAAACATCTTCCTATTGCAGGGAATATTTATTTATTGCAAACAGAACAATTAAACAATATGCACTAATATTAAAACCACATAGTTTGAAAACACTGTCCACAAATTACCCCATACAGCAGCATTTATTATGAAAAGACAGCAGTTGGATGGAAAATACTCAAACCTATTAACTGTGGCTGAATTTACAAACGTTTTCTTGTCATCCAGTTTGGCAGCTTATCTGAAATGGTGAGACTAGCAGGAGCCAGTGTGATCCAGTGGTTAGAAGAGGGTTACATCTGGGTTCAAACCAACTCAGTTATGTACTAGATTATCTTGGGATTTGAACCAGGATGTTCAGGTGATGGGCATGGCCAGGAGTGCCTTTGCCCAACTGTGGACCAGTTATCCATATTCCTTAAGAAATCAGAGATCTGACCATGCTGACATGTGCTGTACTTGCATCACAATTAGACTGCAATGCCCTTTCCATGAAACTCCCTTTGAAAAGTCTCCAGAAACTTCGGTGGATTCAGAAGACTGATGCCAAGCTGTTGACTGGAGCTCTCTATTGAGAGCAGAATGCATTTGTAAGACTGTACCTTCTTTCTTATAAGTAAAGCTGGGCTAAGTTGCTGTTGACCACAGACAGAAACACCTCCTGAAAACTGTTCCACTTCCTGTGCCAGATCACCATGGAAACAATGCTATATAGCATCATTTTCATAGGAATCTGACTGGCATAGATTGGTGGGTCACAAAGTGGTTAAGGTGGAGGAAGCAAAGAATAGGAATAAATGGACAGTCCTCCGAATGTAGTCTCCCAAGGATCATTTTTGGGACCTGTGATTTTTAACTTGTTCATAAAAGATCTAGAATGAGGACTGAGTAGCGAGGTAGCCAAGTTCACTAATGGGTCAAGGTTGTTAAAACAAAAAGAGATTGTACTCCAAAAAGACATCTCCAAACTGAGTGAATGGGTGACAAAATGGCAAATGCAATTCAACAACAACAACAATTTATTATTTATACCCCGCCCATCTGGCTGGGTTTCCCCAGTCACTCTGGGTGGCTTCCAACAAAAGATTAAAATACAATAATTCATCAAATATTAAAAAACTTTCCTAAACAGGGCTGCCTTCAGATGTCTTCTAAAAGTCAGATAGTTGTTTATTTCTTTGACATTTGATGGGAGGGTGTTCCACAGGGCAGGTGCCACTACCGAGAAGGCCCTCTCCCTGGTTCCCTGTAACTTGGCTTCTTGCAATGAGGGAACCACCAGAAGGCCCTCGGCGCTGGACCTCAGCTGAATGATGGGGATAGAGACACTCCTTCAGGTATACTGGGCTGAGGCCGTTTCGGGCTTTAAAGGTCAGCACCAACACTTTGAATTGTGCTCAGAAATGTTACATTGACGGAAACGTCAATGTAAACAAATGTAAAAAAGATGCATGTGGGGGCAATTCTTTTTCTTTCTCAGTTTCGCATATATGCTCCCATGGTCTCAGCTGGTGGTAAATGACCAGGAACAAGACCTGGAGGTCTTAGTAGATAGTTCAGTGAAGATGTCAACCTATTCTGCGAAAAAGGCAAATTTCATGCTAGGGATCATTAGGAAATGAATTGAAAATAAAACTGCCAATCATAATACTGTTATACAGATCTACGGTGCAACCGCAGTTGGAACAGTTCTGGTCACCTCAGCTCAAAAAGGATCTCACAGAGTTGGAAAAGGTTAAAGGGGATGGAGCAACTCTGCTATAAAGAAAGGTTGCAGTTTTGGGGACATTTATTTTAGAGGAAAGGCGATATCAAAGAAGGGTATAAAATGATGCATGGCGTGAAGTAAGAGGATAGAGAAAAGTTTTTCTCCTTCTGTCATAACTCTAGAACCCATGGATCTCCAATGATGCTGAATGCCAGAAGATTCAGGCCAGATTATGTGGCATTTGCCCTCCTGTGTGACATCATGCTGGGTCATAAGGAACGGGTTAAATGAGTGTAAAGTGACCGGCAAGTGGGAACCCAAGGGGAGGAGTTAGAGTTAGAGTTAGTGTTGCTAAGGAGTCAGTCAGGTGTTAGAGAAGAGAGAGGGAGGATAGTCTGTGGGTTGGGATAGTTTGATGTGAGAGAGTGAGAGAATCTGTTAAGAGGAGTCAGACAGTTGGGATAATCAGTTAGAAGTTATTAGGAAGGTATAGGCTGGTAAAGAAACGAAGATTAAGAAACTGACAAGAAAAATTATCTGAAACCATAAACTTGTTAATGCTTATGAAATAAACTTGTATATTTGGTTTAATGTTAACAGCTGTCTGGACTCCATGTGTACCCGAGAGAAACGGGTTGGTGGCAGCGGGGAAGCAATCACAGTGGTGGCACAGGGATCAATAGACTGTCAAACATCCAGGGACCCTGTGTGATTGCCACAGATAAAAGTAAGGACTTCTTTGTGCAGCACATAGTAAAACTATGGGACTCATTCTCACAGGAGGCAGTGGCCACTAACCTTGATGCTTTAAAAGAGGATTGGACAAATTCATGGAGGAGACAGCTAGCAATGGCTCCTAGCCCTGAAGACTATGCTTTGCCTCCATAATTGGAGGCAGCAGTGCTTCTGAATATCAGTTGCCTGAAGCCACAGGAGGGAAATGTGCTTTTGTGCTCAAATTCGGTTTGTGGGTTTTTCACAGGCATCTGGTTGTCCACTGTGAGAACAGGATGCTGGACTAGATGGGCCATTGGCCTGATCCAGCAGACGCTTCTTATGTTCTTAGCCAGTGCTATTTTTTCAATAGAAAAAGAGGTGCTGGAACTCACCACGAACATCTGGGAACTGTCCCAGATGTTGGACTACACATCTACCATGACCATTGGACATGATGGTTATGAATGATTGGGGAGGTGATAGTCCCAACAGTATCTGGAGACCAAAGGGGTGGCTGTGCTAAATGATACCAGGATAGCTTAAGGACTGCCTTCTCTCGTGTGAGCTTGCTCTCCCACTTACATAGGCATTTCCCCATTTATATTGCACCAATCTCTGAGCTCTATTTGCTTGAGATGCAGGACCTGACCTTCAGTGTAGACGTCCCTGCCAAGAGTGGCTTCTCGCTGCTCTCTGATGGCCTTCTGCTCCTGTGCAAATATATTTGCTTTATAGCAGCCATTCTGCCTGCCAAGCCGTTCAATTTATCTCCATTTTTGTCAGTTGAAATGTTTTGTAAATCTAATTTAAAAAAACCAATTGCTGTAGCCCCTTCCCACTTACTTATTTTGTATTTTCTGGATCTGTTGATCAAATTATAAACCAGTTTAAAAACATTTCTTTTTATGGAAAGAGTGTGTATGTATGTGTATATAGTACCGTATTAGCCTGAATATAAGCCTCGCTTTCCCCCCAAATTCTGACCATGAAAAGTTAAAGTGCGGCTTAAATTTGTGACCTTACAAAAATGGGCTTTTGCGATATCACTGCTGAAACAGACATACGGTAAATCAGAACGGGTGTGAATGCCTGAGGAATTTTAAGGGAGCGGCTTATATTTGGGTGTTGCCTTTTTTCCCTCTCCCCCCTTGAATTTTAAAGGTGTGGCTTATATTCAGGTGCAGCTTATATTTGGGCCAATACGGTATGTGCTAAGTTGTTTTTGTTTTTGTTGTTTTTGTTGTTTTAAACTGAGTATATTTTAAGGATGCAGCTATGATATCTGCCAGCTCCCACTGGGATTTCTGGTTATCCATCTTGGAGGTGGAGGGAATCACTGGGATTTTCCACTCACTCAGAGCACAGTTTGCATTTGCAGTACTTTTTAGTGGACTAGAGAATCTGATTTGTGAAATTAAAAGAGCTACCAAGTAATACAGTGTGTGAACACACATGCACATGAACACCCTTTTTGTTTACATCACATCCCAGTGTAGTGCAAGTAAATACAGAATTTCCATGGCATTTGAATTTTGCTGCTTTCCTGGACTAATAACATAGGTAATCTAATGTATAGCTTTTTCATTCTAAATGATCTTTTATCATCAAAATGTATTTTCTAAAAAAAGGTTTGCCAGGAATTAGTTTAGATGGACATCGTTTGGTGTCTCTACTTTAATGGGGTGCAAATATACCCTAAAATTAAAGCCTAGTGCTCTGTTTATCCCTGCTGTTTGGGAAACCGTCAATAAACTGCCAACAACATCATCTCTCTAGTAAGCTTCCAATGTCAGCTGTTCCTGTGGCCAACTTTAACCTACTGTGAATGGATTTCATTTAGTTCCCCCATCTTCCACGTACAGTAGGCTGACTATCCAGGAACCATATTTTATTTTCAGCTTCCTTTCCACTGCAAACAACAACAAAAACTGATTCATATCCCTGGGTTTGCACTGTTCTCAATCTTTGGGATGTATGTAGATGTGTGTGCATGTGCGTATGTGTACCTACCGTCTCAAAGACATTGATGTGATCCAGTTTAAAGAGCTCTATAAACTGTGCAGGCCCTCCTGAGCTGATCAATAAGAAGCCAGTCTGAGGTTCATGTGTCAGCCCCACAGGTTCTAGGCAGATATAACTAGGGATTAAGCGCACGCGCGCGCGCGCGCACACACACACACACACCTCAGATTCAGTTCGGATCCCATTCAGTGATTCAGATTCAGGGCCCTGAATCAAGATTATGAAATCTGAATCTCAGGTCTTACCATGAACTTGTGATAAGAAATCAAAATGGCCATAACTTTTTTTTGGTTTTTTTCACATACAGTGGTACCTCGGGTTAAGTACTTAATTCGTTCCAGAGGTCCGTTCTTAACCTGAAACTGTTCTTCACCTGAAGCACCACTTTAGCCAATGGAGTCTCCCGCTGCTGCCATGGAGCTGGAGCACAATTTCTGTTCTCATCCTGAAGCAAAGTTCTTAACCCGAGGTACTATTTCTGGGTTAGCGGAGTCTGTAACCTGAAGCGTATGTAAACTGAAGCGTATGTAACCCGAGGTACCACTGTACTAATGAAATCTGGAGACCTGGTGCTCCTAGAGAGGAGATTAATGTTGACAAATTTTGGAAAGGTAGAGCCAGGTACTCTTTTTGTACTAGCCATCTTTAAAGTTTACTCTCCCCCCAAAATAATAATAATTGTAAACAACAACAACCTTTTCTGCTTACGCCCTGACTGTATACCATGTATTTAACTATGTATAATGTACTCACACGACTTAAAAACACACACACACACACACATCAAAGTTCTAATAAAGTCAGACCCTGATAGCACTGCTGTAAAGAAAGTGCAAACCTAACCTTAAAAAAACTAGGGCCAAAACTGGAGGGAGGAAGGGATAAGAGAAGTGATACTGTTTAAGTAATTAGTAAGGCTAAGGGTTAATCTAGACTTCCTTTTGTGTTGTGTTTCTAGGTACAGGTCTGAGCATTGTCCCCTGCGCTTTCCCCACAAAAACCTGCTCTTTACCACTGAAAAAGCTCTGAAGAAAAGCCAAATTGCTCTTGGACATGGACCAAGAAAGCTAAGTGTGAATATGACCCAAGACAAAAACGTAACAAATTGTGTGGGTATGATCAGTTCTAATTAGGGAGAGAGAGAAGACCTTCTGAAATGGCCCATTTGGATCCAACCAACTGTTGCTCATTGATGGAAAATCAGATCTGACCATCAATAAGAGGTCAGGTACAAAGGATGGTCAGTCTGCAACAGGAATACCAGTATCTGGATTCAAGAATGTATAGACCTGTGGTAGTCCCTGTGCAAAACCTGCTGTGCAAACCAGCACTAATCCCCAGATAGTTCAAGGGTTGTGCTCTCAAGTAAACATGCAAGAGGGATGTAGCCTAAACCCAAGCGTTTGCATTTGCTGATATCAGCCTCAACCAACAGAACTCCTCTGAATGGTCTCAGTGATAGAGAGAGGATATAAGAGCTCAGACCGTCCTTAAGGTATCCTGGGTCTAAGTTGTTCAGGGCTTTGTATATCAAAATGTATACTGATACTTACAGCATACAGTGGTACCTCAGGTTACAGACCCTTCAGGTTACAGACGCTTCAGGTTACAGACTCCGCTAACGCAGAAATAGTACCTCGGGTTAAGAACTTTGCTTCAGGATGAGAACAGAAATCGCGCCACGGCGGCATGGCGGGAGGCCCCATTAGCTAAAGTGGTACCTCAGGTTAAGAACAGTTACAGGTTAAGAACGGACCTCCAGAATGAATTAAGTTTTTAACCTGAGGTACCACTGTAATCCTATGTATGTCTGCTCAGAAGTAAGTCTCACTGAGTTCAAAGAGTCTCTGAATTAAGTGTACATACACATTCTGCCCTAGTAGTTTTCTACGGTATGTACCTTCCTAAATGAATCCTTATGCTGGTGTGGGATTTGAAACTGGATTTATTACATTTTTCAAGCTTTCCTGGGGAGAAGTTCCCAATAATTGTGGTTTTGTAAAATAAATCCCTCCCACACTTTGATATACTTTCCTTTCAGTTTATTCGCTTTTACTATCCATCCTTATATACTTTCCCCCTAAACTAAATATGAAAAAGAAAAAAGTTAAGAACTGAGCGGTTTACCAGAATGGTTAGCATTAAAACAACAGATAAAAAAGCTGAACTGTATTTTATATTATGAATATATATTGCTTTTTTGCCTCCAGACAGTT
Organism: Podarcis tiliguerta; assembly: GCF_965153285.1. Classification (NCBI taxonomy): domain Eukaryota; kingdom Metazoa; phylum Chordata; class Lepidosauria; order Squamata; family Lacertidae; genus Podarcis; species Podarcis tiliguerta. The sequence continues at coordinate 31,350,551 of NC_139540.1, read as the reverse complement.
CTGGCCCTCAGAACTATTTCTATGCTATGAAAATATAATAATAATAATAATAATAATAATAATAATAATAATAATAATAATAATAATAATAGGAACATGCTTCTGCATAAGTGGGAAAGGCTAGCAGTGGAGCCTGGCAACTTAATGGTGAAACTTGGTGAACAGTGGTGAGTTAACACGATCCACACTCAACTATTTCGAGTTGAGTGTACAATATGATCACATTTTGTGTGCAATTAACTTGTGTGATATCAACTTTATTTAGTTGAAAGCCAGCTGATTGAAATCCTGCAAATTTAATGCACACAAGGTGGAAAGCTTAAAAGTTCCCTTTGTGCTGGGCTCTCTCTTGTGGTCTCTTGGATGTTCTCACAAGATCTTCTGGGAACTTGGACAGTCCTGCAAGATCTCATGAGAGCATCCTAGAACCTAGCAAGTAAGACGGACAGCTTAAAAGTTCCCCGCCTTGCTTGGAAGGTAAGGACAGTCACACCTGTTTCCAATGTGCCATTTGTGATATATCAACAATCCATTTGCAACACTAAGCCTCTGTCTAGAAGCGCTGAATATGTAGCAGCAAATGGTTGCAAGACCATCAGAAGGTGGGCTTTTCACTGGAAGGGAGCTCAGAAAAATATTGCTGAAAAGGGACAGCTAGAGAGTAGAAAGTTATAGTAAAATACTTCCATCGATCAACATTTCAGTATTGCTCTTTCATTTCTTTTGATATTTATAGCCTGCCTTTCTACATCTGCATCCATAGACCTGTCCGTCAGTGCATTAGATGGTCTAGTTCAGACTCTGTAAATTAAATGATCATTTACAAAAATGTCAATGTAGAGCAGGCTTTCTCAACCTCGGCCCTCCAGATGTTTTGAGACTACAATTCCCATCACCCCTGACCACTGGTCCTGCTAGCTAGGGATCATGGGAGTTGTAGGCCAAAAACATCTGGAGGGCCAAGGATGAGGAAGCCTGGCGTAGAGTGAATCCTTGAGCTTGGTTATATGACTACTGTAACAAACGCAAATAAGAAGCGGTGAGTAAATATGGAATTTTACAGTGGCACTCCTCACGAACTTCCAAGGGTAGATCTACAGTTTAATTAAGAGTAGGTGGGGATTTTTAATTTTTTTTTATTTAAAAACAACTCTTAGGCCTCAGATGGCACTGGTACAGTTTTAACAGGTCGGTGCAACACAAGCTTCCCAAAGCTTCCCAAAGCTGAGAAAGTACCTGCTCAATTCAATAGCTTGAATGTAATGTTCCTTGTGTTTGGGGAAAAAGTTTATTTATACATGGGCAAAGAGGACAGTGAGGAGTCATATAAAATATTGAATGGAAACTTTGTAACAGCTTCTGCTGTATACCTTGGCATATTGGTATAAGGCTGGTTTTTGCTTATTATGATTGGCTCACCATGTGGATTGGCAAACTGGTCTACCAGGCTTGGTGTAACATTAGCTGTTCGCCTCATCAAATATTGAATTTTGGTGCATTTAGCTTTCATCACTTAATTTGCCTGTACAATAAGATGTTTTGGAGCTTTCGGAATTGTTGACATCTAGAACGTAGATGCTGTTCATAAACCGATAGGGAACTCATGCTAAGTTATTTTGAGGGAATATGGGGCAAAGGAGAAGAAAATGCAGCATATTTGCTTTGGGCATCCATATGTATGCCAAATAAAGATGCAAACAATTTGGGGGCAGACTCCCATGTTCCCACCTTTTTTAACAAGGTGTGTCAAGGCAGATCAGAGAATCTGAAAACTTCTCTCCATTTTTCAAACAAAATTACATTCACAACCTGAGGAATTGTCCAGAACTTGAGTAAGAAAGTGGTGGGAACATCTGTTTTGATGAAAAGGTCCAGCTTTTAATCACAGTGCCTAATTTTTCCAGTGCATGCCAATCATGGTGATTACTAGGACGGATGGTGAAGTCAATAAGCTAAACAGAGTTGTTGTTCCTGTGTGTTGTCATTCATCCCTGAGTTTTGATTGTGAGATTTCCCCCCTTACCATTCACCGCTGTCTTCCTCTAGCTTTTGTAGGACCATTCATGGCCACGGAAACAGCCATATTTCTCCATCAAGAATACACCTGAGAAAGATGCTGCATCTTGATGTAGCATAACTCCTAGTGTAATGCTGTCTCAGGAAGGCACCTAAGATGCTTAAAGTAGCCAAGCCTTTGCTTGAAGCACCAGCAAGGCTCTTCCTTGCGGTTGACAGAGGGAGGAGAAGAAGAAAGAAGAAATCTTATTTAAATACCTCCTATTTAAAGGCAAGATTTGAAATTCATCACCCCTCCCCAGAGTAATCCAGTCTTCAGAAACCGCTTTTTCATGCACACACCCAAATTGGAGAAAATCACTGGGCCAAATGCTTCTGCTTAGAATTAGCAAATACAATAAGATTGAAGTACACCACACAGAGAAGAATGTGTGAGGACTTCCTAAATATTAAATGCCCAGATGGTATCTTACACTTTTGGGACATAGGATGTTATGTTGATTATGAACAAATGTTGATCACTTTTGGTTACCATCCCAAAACCTGCTCGGAAGGGTTGGGGGAACCCCCAGAACAAATTTAGGAGCTGTATGAGGGCAGAGAGGGGAACACCACTCTGGTGTGCCAGAAAAATCATTTGTCTCTGGCACCCACTTATATTTATTCTCTCAAAAGCAAATAGATCAGAAGGAATATTTGTCTTTGCCTTCCAGTTACTTTACATCTCTGTAACACTGTAGAGGTTCTCCAGCGACTACATTTTGCAGGACTATGTAATTTTTTTTCTGTAATAATGTCCCAGTGCATTTACTGTACATGACATGGCTGTATAAAAGGTAGGAGATGTGCTACAGTACAAAAAATGTTTTATTAGCTTTCTGGGAGGCCACCCATGCTGAGATTGGCATAGGCAGTGTAGAAAAGAAAGCCTTCCTGTGCCTGACTTAATCTACACCAAATTTGAGCCATAAATCCATCTGAGGCTATTAAAAAATGGCACCACCTTTACCAGTGTTTCCCTTTCAAAACTACTCATATCTTCCCCAGTTCTTCTGTTCACTCTGGACATTTAAAGCTATTTTAAAACAGAGCAGCAGCCTGTAAACAGCATCTTAAAAGTACTTACAGCACCTTTGTGTGCTCAGATTGTGACAACAGCGCTGTAAAGTAGGTCAGTATATTACGATTGTCTGCACATTACAGATGTGGAGCTGAGGCTTAGAGAATGACGCCTTGCCTAAGGTTACATAGCAGGTTGTAGGATTTGATCCAAGTGCTTCTGGTTTCCAACGTAGTTCTTAGCTTCTACACTGCTACACTATTCTCCTGGCAAGGCCTACAGCTCCTCAGTAAATAAGATCCGAAAGAAATAGTTAATAATGTGCTGTCTTAAAAGCCAGTTATATACCTGTTTATACACATGCATAGTTGGGGGGGGGGGAGAGGGAGAAACAGAGCTTTGCTAACATTTGTCTGCCTTCAGTCTGAAGCAGAAATTCTGTAGCAGCATGAAGGACAGCTGTGCCCAGCAACAAGCTGTGCTATGATACAACAAAGGAAGGGGCATGACTAGTGCCCCAAGTTAGTCCAGGAATGGCTAGAGCATTTTCATCCATAGCCAACCTCACAATGAACCACACCCTCCTCCTTGCATGGAGGGCCAAGAAGAGAATTAAGGCCCACTCTCAGCAGCTGTCTTTGCAGCCCTCCCCCACCCCACCAATGGAGTTTCTGTTGGAAAAACGCCCCCAGGGAAGGGTGCCAACTTCCCAAGACACCAGGGCTTCTCTCCGGTGGTCACTCTCTGGCTGGAAATCTCCCTCAGTCCAGAGAGACTGGTGATAAGAGACCCCTCCCTCCTGAGAGGAGCACACTCGCATTCTTCTGCCAATCCATCACAGAAGAAAGAGACAGTCCGTAGTCTACTCAACTACTTTATTAAAACTGTACAAACATGACTGCTCTCTTGAGCAGCATAACACAAGAGTCTCCGAGTATTTTTTTATTGTTGTATTGTATTGTTTGTTGAATTCTTGTATTGTTTTTCATGATTGTTTTTTTCCCCTTTTTATAATTACAAAATATTTAACAAATATTATTTTTTTAAAAATACTTTATTAAAACTGTACAAACATGACTGCTCTCTTGAGCAGCATAACACAAGAGTCTCTGACTTGACTCAAGCTTCGACTCAGAAGCGAAAGTAACTCACAGTAACTCTCCGGTTACAATGAGAACTGGCTGAGACTTTTTGTCTCACACTCAGAGACATCACATAATGCCAACAATGTAGCTGCCTACTCTCAGCTGGTGGGAACTGAAATCCCAACAGTTTCAGGACCTTAACCATGGTACTAGGCACTGGTTGCCGATCCAAACAATGAGCTATACATACATATATATATATATATATATATATAGCCACCACATTTATGCATTGCTCTGCAGAATCACTGGTGCAGAGCCTGGAGCATGAGGATGTCGCAACTGGCATGGCCAGACATCTGACAGAGTGTCTCAGTGATTTCCCTGTCCCATTGGAAGACCTGGATGCTCTCCAGGCTCAAGAGAGGGTGGAAGAGTGACTCAGCATCTTTTTTGCCGATAACAGCTTTGTTGGCTCAGGATATGGACAGAGGGGAGGGCTTACATGTAGTCAGTCCCAGTGGAAAGAAAAAGAGACCCACTGGTGTGACCTGTTGCAAACTACTGTGCCCCTCTGTGACTGCATTCCATGGCACACTGTCACCAGATAGAACATGTGTCCCAGGTCCACAAGTAGTTCAACTGTTCCTTTTGAGTCTTGCCATTAGTCCCTGGAGTGCTGGACAAGTCCTTCTTTTAGTAGGGTGCTGTAGGAGATGCACAGAAACTGACCACACCAATTCCACCTTCACATATGGGGCATGGGGCATGGAGAAAGTATTTCTTTTCTTTTCTTTTTTTAAAATAAGATTTTATTAAAGCTTTTTTCATAATACAATAAAAGAGATGATCTAAATAAAAACAAAAAACAGAGAGAGAAAGAAAAAAGAAAACTCCAAAGGAAAGCCAATAAATAGAAGAAAGAGAAAAGCAGAAGAAAAATAAAAAGGACTTCTGATTTTCTATCTGTCGGTTACATAATATAAATTATTTTAAATATTGACTCTAGAATGACAATCACCTGGTCTACTTTCTGTTAGGCAACATTTTCCCAGTCTTCCAAACCAAATGTTTCAGATTTATTCAATTTTCCTTTTTACACAAAAAGTCCTTCTTTAGACTTCTCTCATTATTGTTATTAATAAATTTCAGCAACAGAAGAATGTGGTTTGGTGACATGCTTTGCTTGCTTCTCGAGGAAATAGGTGGTGGGCAGAGCAATCTAGAGATACAAGGCACACCTGCTTAGCCACAAACACACTGTTCAGATGGTTCCAGAAAACCATGAAGTTCCTTCCTGAAGACCATGGAGCCATCTTGAGGGCCCCAAAGTAGTGTGCCAAAGAGAAGGCGCTCTTGTATCAGCTAGTGTTGTTTGATCATTAAACAATTTGCTTCCATTGAGGTGAGGGCTCCCACAGAGGAAGGCAGGAGAATGTGGCATGTGAGTCCAGCTCAGAGGACCAGCATCCTTGGCTTCCACCATTGCATGGCAGGTTTGATCCACAGGCAATGGAATGATATCAATGGTGCTGACAGGGAACAATTCCGGGAACTGGTTACCTCTGGTCTGCCATTCAAGGATGTTCTCGACAGAGCCTTGAACTCAAATGAGTATCTCCTTGGCCCCATTGTGCCATACAAGATGTTGTGTGGCATAGGAACAGATACCTCTACTGATGGGCCTCTCATTATGTATTGTGGGTGGCATGGCCATTCATGCTGGAAGCTGTGTCCAGATTGACTGTGTTGGGCAGGAACCCTGTGGATATCATGGACATGTCTGGTCTCCTGCTGCTGCAATTATTTTCTTTTTCCTGGCAATGGCCCTCCCACCCATCACCAAAAGGGGTTTGGATGTAGTGGAGTTTGTGCAGGCCGATTGCCAGTGAATATCTGTCCCCTGGTAGATTTCTCCACTTTGGGTTGCTCTGCTGCTCAAATTAAAATAGAGGAAGGAAAGGTTGCTTACGTTGCAATTTCAGAGGGCAATACCACACTATGTGGGGTTTTGTTATTGATGTTATAAGACTCAGGAAGAGTTCTTCAAAGGGGGTTGTTCCATTATGTTTTATAACACATAATAGCTGGATTTCCCAGTATTCAGATCATTTAAATCCCAGTCCTTTCTGATAATTGGACAATTTACAAACTATGTTAAGGTCACAAAATGCTCCTAGTGCCAGAGATATTAATGTGTTTGTGTATGGGGGGGGGGAAGCATCTGAGTTGTTAAATCTTTGAAACCTTAGTCTATAACCACACGTATAAAAGTGGAATAAATAATCTTGCCTTGCTTGATAATTTTAATGCCACACGTGAACATTTATTTTCCTTGCCATCAATTATTGCTTAGCACAGTAAACTCAGCATTTCTTTAAAATACTAATTTCCTGGTTTGGTTCATTGCTATTTTATTGGATGAAATTCAGATGCTTAATGGAATCTTAATTACATACCAGACAGCAGCTCCCTGGTGTTCAAATTTTCACAGAGTTCCAGTCAACACTAATTTGTGAAAGATCTGTCTGTTTCTACCACTTGTTTAAAGAAAAACAGCACCTTCCTGTGCAGATAACATTTTCCCCATTCCCCTTCTAATCAGTAGTAGGGCTCCAAGGAATGCCAGAACATATGCTCTACCTGTATGTGAATGAATGTTTCACCACAAATGAATTACCGTAATTGCAAATAGCTAAAACTGGAAGCACAATTAAAAAGTACTTTCCCGTTAAAAATGCATGAAAAGGTGGTCAGTTAGTATGGTAAGAATTCACTGGCTCTGATTCACAGCAAGGGCGTTTATCTCCTATAGCAGAGGGGGTCATCCAATTTATAAGTTATATAAATACTAAAACTGCACAGGGATTCAGGGCAGGCAGAGTTTAATTGTATTCCGTCACCATGAGTGATGTCATGGGTACCAGTTGTACTGGAATATATCATTTATTTTTATTTTTTTGGTGATCAATTGCCTCTTTAAGCTCTATGACAATCTAAAGGAAAAACCCTGCTTTTCCACCGGTGTACAATTAGGAAGAGGAAGATTAAGAGTCCTTCCAAACATCTAAAAAGCCTAAGTATAATCATTATGACAGACAGTGTCATATTGATACTCGGAATATGTGTTAAAAATGCCTACTGCAAGACTGAGCAGCTTCCCTGGACAGATTTCTAGATATTTATTTAATTTTTTAAAAGGTTAGTTTTCTGTTTCCAGTGTATACTTCTGCCATTCCTATCCAGGAATGCATATAAGAATCACTGGGGTGTATCCAGCTAGATTCATTATGTTTCCTTTCTTGAACACTAGGGCAATTATATTCTAATGTTTTCTGGGGGAAATGCCACTTAGGATAATATTATTGAATTCCTTAAAAAAAGAAAGAAAGAAGAAGACTGGATCCTACATGTCAGCAAGTTCTCTTAAAAAATTCTGGTGGGTGGTAATCAGGCTTTGGAGTGTTCCAGATTGTATGTCCTTGTACAAGGAGCTACCCATGTTCCAGAAACTAGATAAAATTTTAATCAAGGCTATGAATTGGACAATAATACATTTGCATCCTAGATCTTCACAAGTTTATTCTTAAAGCATTGCTCGCATGTTAGAAAGAACATGTGCTTTTTGGATAACATTTCTCATTATTTTTGAAGCAGCTTTCTCTTTCCAAAATTGTATCCTACTATTTCCTGTTCCTGATGAGTACAGACAACTTGTCAAGGTCTCCTGGTATGGTTCTTTCATTTCCTATATGCGATTGTAAACTAAGCTTTAAATAAGTAACTTGTTTTAGAAATGCTTGGGGTTTTTTTTGGGGGGGGGGGTTACATCTTTTGAATTTTTGATCTCATCTTTCCAGGCCATTACATATCAACTGAAGCATTTCTTATTAAAAGCAAAGAAACTTTAAAACATGCTTAGTTTCAGCTGCATCATGCCTACATTTTCCATTATAATTGCTCAGACCAGTGACCAAGCCTGATCAGGAAGCTTTTATAGCAGGGATAACCTGCTACTCTCCAGATGTCATTGGACTGCAACTCCCATGAGCCTCAGGCAGGATGATCAATGGTCAGGAAAAATGGAAACTGTTGTTCAGCATCTAGATGGCCACAGGTTCCCCATTCCCATCTTACAGAGATCAAGTAATAACACCTAACTAGATCTGACCAACTGGCTTCTTTGATTGGTCTGACCTCCATATTACAATCAGTGTGAAGTGGTGCTGCAGACCATAGATCCTACCTGACATCCTTCAAGTGAACCTCCACTTCAAGACCCACTGTGGGCCATTTTAGGAGTGAGTCATTAGAAGTGGGTCATTTTCAAGGTGTGTAAATACTTCATCAAAACAGAATGACAAAACAACTTCTTTGGACTACGAAAAAAAATTACCCCACTCCTCCCTAGATCTTGAAAAATTTGATGACCTTGTTAAACGACTGTAAGCTGGAATTCTAATATATAGTAGGCAAAGTAAAATATGTTACATCAGGATTAGGTAATGTCATGCTTCTCTAGGTATGGCATTACCTAAGAGAAGAAAACACAAAGTTTTTCCAGATGAATTTCAAGCACTAAAAACATACTGTGGTTACTTACTTGTTGCATAGAATCTAGACATCTTCCTTCAAAGAAGTGCTTGTTTCTATGGTTTCTGCATTTTCCACTACGCAACTCAAATTTATTATTACTGTGAACATTTATGCAGGTGGGAGAGCCATTGTGATCTGAAGTACTGAATGAGCCCTTATTTCAGCCTGCTGCCCTCCAGATGTTTTTCACTGAATCTTCCATCAGCACAGCTTGGATAGGGCAATGGTATCGCTTGTTGTCAGCAGCACGATACCCATCCTTTCCATAAGCCTGGGCTTTGCTGGAATCCTGACACCAGACTCGGGACACCAAAAGGGGACATCTGAAACTGACTAATCTCAAGGCAACCTAGCCCCTTGCCATCCTCAGCAACCAATCTTCAAGGCTTTACCATGATGCTATAGACCAGAAGGCTGATCGCTGAAGAATTGATGCTTTTCAATTATGGTGCTGGAGGAGACTTTTGAGAGTCCCAAGAACTTCAAGAAGATCAAGCCTATCCATTCTTAAGAAAATCAGCCCTGAGTGCTCACTGGAAGGACAGATCCTGAAGCTGAGGCTCCAATACTTTGGCCACCTCATGAGAAGAGAAGCCTCCCTGGGAAAGCCCCTGATGTTGGGAAAGACTGAGGGCACAAGGAGAAGGGGACGACAGAGGACGAGATGGTTGGATAGTGTTCTCGAAGCTATGAACATGAGTTTGACCAAGCTGCAGGAGGCAGTGGAAGACAGGAGTGCCTGGTGTGCTCTTGTCCACGGGGTCACGAAGAGTCGGACACGACTAAACGACTAAACAACAACAACAACAATAGGCAAGAAGCGGCTAATTGCTTTTTCTTTGTCTTTTGCTCAAGGATCAAAATTACTGTCAAAACAAAAATATGGATATTCATTTTCAATCTCATGGCAAAACTTTATTTCACATATTAATGATAACCATGTTCAAATCCCTCCAGTGAAATATGCTACAGTGTGTAGTTCTTAGAAACTATTCAGCTTTAAGTGAGAATACCATGAAACCTCAAGGACATTATCCTGGCATTTATAAATAAAACAAATATTTGAAAGGTCACTATATCACCTTTCCAAAGACACAGTGACTCAAAGATCAAGGCTGCAGATAATATTCTGAAAACTTTGGGTCTTAGGCTATCTTAGACGCACAACTCTGACAAGGGTTTAGGGAAGAGGTGATGTGATTTGTTTATTACCGGTTGAGAATTTTCACTCAAATGATTCTATGGTGGGTTTGGCTCTCAAGAACACAAATGCTAGTAAGGCTGGTAGAGGAATAAACCTGATGGTCTCAATAATGTTCAGTTCTACTCTATCAACTTTTCCCAGATAGCATTGGGTAACTCAAGTCATTTCATGGATAGATACCATTCCCATATACTATTACGATCCAACACTATTGGTATTTTCATCTACAGGCCTTATATATTCCAGTCCTTCCAATTTCTAGAAAATGTTCAGTACAAGCAAAAAAATCTGCTAATTCATGTAGCTGGAACACAGTTACTATATCTGAAGGAAACATAAGCCTGGGCATTTTTGCAAACTACTAAAGAATTGTTGAAGTAAAAATATTTTCTTTGGAAAAAATTATACTTTCAGTAGAGCTAACCTGGAAATTATCTTGACTAACAAAGCTCAGTGCTGTAGTAAAAGGTACTATTTTCATTTTTATTAACCCATTCAAAATTGGTGTTTTGCTTTAGTGATTTTTTTTTAAAAATGAGAAACAAAATGTTTTAAATATAAGTTTTAAATCAATTCCCTATTTCAATTGGAGCATCTTTTTAAAGTCATAGAGCTTCCAAAGAAGGAGATAATCCACCCCATTAATTTTAGTATGAGTATCCCTTAAGAAGGAAATACTCCTGTTATTAATGTTCCAATTATTTTATTAGGTTATATTAACTGATTTTCCAAAAGCAAATTTAATCCATAGAGGGGGAAAATAAGCAAATTTGTTTGCTTGAGATCACACACCTGAGGCATTCTGTAACTATCAGCTCCCTCCTATAGCTATGTCTTTGATTCAGAATAAACTGCCATTAATTATCAGGTTTCCATGATCGTCTCCATGTCATAAAGAGTTTCACCAGCTGATTATCACCTTGTATCATATTTGACCACTTCAATCTGTGGAACCTGCACTTTGGCAAGTGCCATATAATGTTTATTCTGCACAGTGGCATAGCTTGGGTTGCCAACACCCAGGGAGGAAGGGAGAAAATTGGACGGAGTACGCATGCACATTCAACTGCCTAACAGCATTTGCATCACCCAGGAGATTGCAGCCACTGATAAGAAAAGAAGACTCATTCCTTTGTCTTGAGAGCTCCAAGGCATTTAGGATCTTAAATCCAGTGCTCCGAATTGTACTCCAATATGGACCACACACAGCAATGTAGTTGCTTTAGAACTTGCAATACATATTCCAGCGAATCACTTTTCAGCAGACTGATGCCTAATCGGAAAGAATGCTTCTCCCTGCATGGACCTAATACTCAGGACAAGTATGAGGACCAGCAAAGTGTGACAAGAAATGTTTCCTGCTGCCAATTGCCTCCCACCTCAAGATCTGGCAATGATGCACATATCAGGAGACTTAGATCACATGATAAGGACCTTTTCACTAGTGGCGCATTGACTGTTGATTCTTGTTGATTATCAGACATTCCCCTCTAACTTATAGCTAGTACCGTCTTTGTCTATTTTTCAACACTAGCTGAAAAAACCCATGTTTGAGGCAGATGGATGAATTTGATATCATTACTATGACTATATGATTGTACTGCTATTGCCTGTTTAAGAAGTGAAGCAGGTCCCCCCCCCCCCCATTATCTTGTGTTTTACCACAAAGGTTCATTTCTACTTCATCACACAGGTTCATTGCCAAAGTATCATGTGGAGCAGTCTGCTAGTTGGGAGTCCCTAGACCAGTGTTCCTTAGATATGGAAGATGCAAACCAGGGAGTGTGCTTGAATTCATGATGATAACTTAAGGAAAAACCCAAGAAGGAATAAGGTAAAGGAAACAGTGAAGTGTTGGAAAGAGAACTGAGCCTCTCAGTGTGCCTGGGATAATTTTCCTTTGCAGTCTGAGAGGCCCCCATCCAGGAAGGATACAGGACAAATCAAGAATTGGAAATCCTTTCTACAGAAAGAGAAGAGCCAAGCAAAGCCAGGGTAGTTAAGGTCACAGTGGGAGAAACGACTGTAAGTGATTGTTCCACGCTCCCTGCAATAAAATCTATTTTCAATCATAGGAGTGAGTCTTTCAAAGTAAGATCTGCAACCAAGATAATTAAAACATTGCCTATTGGTGACTACCCTGGAATGAATTTGCAGGATAGGTGAAAAGCTCCATCTCCTCTCTGATGGATGAAGGAACCATCAGACTTTTCCAAGGAGACCTCAAAGGAAAGTCAGAAGACTCGAGGCAATAGCTCAGTGAATAGAGATCCCTAGAATCTCCAGTTAGGGCTGGGAGAGGCTTTGGTCTGAGACACTGGAAAGTCGTTGTCAGTCAGTGTAGACAATACTGAATTAGATGGACAAATGGTCTGACTCAATATAAGGCAACCTCCTATCATAAGTACTCACAATATGTATCAGTGGCATTGAGTGGTGGGGACAGGGAAGCTGACAGGGATGGCCCCAACTCACATAATGAATTGCAGCTAGTGTTTAGCAAAACATGACCTGACTTGTGCCTAAAACCAGAACAATTAAGAGCCTCTTGACTGGCTCTTAATTGTGGAACTTAACAGAGGTAAAAGATAAATTTTAGGTTTTCCAGAACCTTTATCTAGCAGAAGAGCTGAGGAAAAAACCCACCACCTTCAAAGCATCAGAATGTTCTTTACATTTCCTCCCAATGCATCTGACAATCTATTAAATGTGTTCCTATATACCAAACATGCCACAGATGGACTATACAGGATGACATTCTAAAGCCTCATCATCTGTGACACAGCTAAATAATGGCTGGTACCATTTTTGTTCCATAATTTTGTAAAAGCTGACAGAGAGAGAGAGTCAAGAAAGTAGATGAGCCTGCTTTAAGAATGCTCAACTGAATTAAAATTCTGCTCCTTACTTGACCAAGGCTGGAAACTGAATAGTTATTTTGCCCAATTTTGGCTCTCTCAAAATTGTTTTCACTCATGCAAGTGGGCCTCAGTTACACCATAGCTCAAACACATCAGCACCAGATTTTCCTTGGAGGTGAAATCTCAAGGACAGATCCAACAAACACAGGAGGACTTTGTCTTTGTTTATGTTTCTTTGAGTGCCTTGTCAAAATGTTGCCAACAGGTAGCTACTGTTCCAAATGACAATTTGGTATCTGGCACAAATGTTGCATTTAGGACATAATTAATGCACACATACAATGAAATGATTATTATAATTTCATCTAGTCATTTAAATAAATCTACGTCATGTCTAGTGGTTTTACTTTTACATTACATATCCCCATTCCTCTTCGTCCATTATATTACCACAAACATTTCAAAATGTAGTATAATTTTGTAAACAATTGCAATCGTTATTTGGCTACCTTTTCATACATTTTTTTTTTAGGCTGCAATTTGAGATCACAAATGAGGCTTTTAGGAGTTGGCTACTTTTTGGTCCACAGAATTATTTGTGGATTTTCTTTTGTTTTGCTATAGATTTATTGATAACTGGAGCCTCTGAAAATTAACAGTGTAACAGTTAAGCTTTATTTGGGATATTGACTATTTTAAGAAATAATATTTGTAGCAGCTAGGGTTATAATAGCTTGACCTATTTTCTTTACTGAAAATGGAAAAACCCAAGGAGCAGGGTGTAGCAATGATTAAAAGCTCTAGCAGCCTCATCATCTGAGTAGCTATTTTGGCAAATATGTGTTTAGGATGGAGCACAATGACTATGTGCCAATGCAATTTCACAGCTTGAAGTGTTGAACTGACATTTGAAGCTGATTCCAGAACAGAATAGTAGGTTGCTTCCTCACTTTTTGTCTGGGACTGACAGTCTTTGGTCATTCAGATTTTGCAGAGAATGTCTGCAAAATGTCTGGTTTTACAGTTCTTCCTTTATTTCCACAGGTAGAATCCCCACTACATACACAGTGAAGGGACCTGTCTATTCATTTCTGCCACTTCCTTTAAATTTGCATGTGTATTCCGATATAAAAACATTCAGTATAACAGGAGCCTGAGTTCAGGCATGGGTCGGACAGACCAGGAAACTTAAATTTAAAATTTAAACATAGGTTATTAATTAAAATGTACTTCCAGTAGAAACTAGGATTTTCAAGTTAGATGTTAAATGATACTTTAATATTATCTTTAAAATGATGCAGTTACTTAAAAGAGGCATCTGTTTCCTTGCACTCGTTCAGTTCTCCATTATAAAACAACAAAACCCAAAATTTCAAAAGGACACGAGTTAAAAAGCAGTTAAACACAATTTACCGTCATACATTTTAAACAAGTAGGGCAATAATAACAGCAACAGAACCCTGCAACAAAAACCCCTAAACAATACCCAACCTAAGAATCTGTTCCACTGCCTCACCATTTTTAGCTGGAGTCAGTCAGGGCCTTGCTCTTCCAGGCCAGGTGGAAAAGGCATGCAAGGCAGGGAGCAGGTCTTCCAGGACTCACAGCCGATATGGTTGTCATTTGCAAGTTTGCATCCTCTTTTGCAGGCAGGGTGCAGGGCCCCACAATTATTAACATGTCAGACAGAAAGATTATTAACAAGTGAGGCTTTCCCCATAATTGTATTTCCATACTAGCCAACCTGTTGAATATCTGCCTGCCACATGACTATTAAAGACCCAAGAGCCCTGCTTTCCCCCAATGCCAACCATAAACCAGGCAGAGAATCAATGTTTCATGAACTGTAACCAGTTTGGCTACTGCAGGTCTTTCATGGGTTGATCTTAGGCTGGTTTTGACCAATAAAGCCAAACAGCTCAGGACTGCAATACCTCAAGGACTGCCTCTCCCCATATAAACTGACCTGAGCCCTACAATCATCACCTGAGGCCCTTCCTTGTGTGCTGCCTTCATGAGAGGCTCAGAGGGTGGCAACACGAGAAGGGGCCTTTTCTGCAGTGGCTCCTTGTTTGTGGAAAGCCATTCCCAGGGAGGTTCATCTTGCGCCTTCATTATGTATCTTTAGGCACCAAGTGAAAACATTTCTCTTGGCTAATTTGGATTCTACAGCCTTTTAAGTGCGTGGGAGGCGGGGATTATTGTTTCATTTTGTTTTCTTTTTAACTGTTTATTTTGTGCTTCCATCCTGTATGAATCTTGTGAGCTACTCTGAGATCTTTGGATGGAGGGCAGTATATAAATTTTAGTAGTAGTAATGTGACATTAGGGACGTGGGTGGCACTGTGGGTTAAACCACAGAGCCTAGGACTTGCCGATCAGAAGGTCGGCGGTTCGAATCCCCGTGACGGGGTGAGCTCCCATTGCTCGGTCCCTGCTCCTGCCAACCTACCAGTTCGAAAGCATGTCAAAGTGCAAGTAGATAAATAGGTACCACTCCGGCGGAAAGGTAAACGGCGTTTCTGTGCGCTGCTCTGGTTCTCCAGAACAAGAGTCATGCTGGCTTAGTCATGCTGGCCACATGACCCAGAAGCTGTACGCCAGCTCCCTCGGCCAATAAAGCGAGATGAGCGCCACAACCCCAGAGTCGGCCACGACTGGACCTAATGGTCAGGGGTCCCTTTACCCTTTACTTTTAATGTGACATTCAGGGTGGGGTGTCAAAAGAGGTTTAAGATTGACAGCAACCAATATTCAGATACATATACAGTCATACCTTGGTTTTCAAACAGCTTAACTCCTGAACATTTTGGCTCCCGAATGCCACAAACCCGGAAGTGACTGTTTCGGTTTGTGAACTATTTTTGGAAGCTGAATGTCTGAAGGGGCTTCTGCGGCTTCTGATTGGCTGCAGGAGCTTCCTGCAGCCAATCAGAAGCCGCACTTTGGTTTCCGAACATTTTGGAAGTCTAACGGACTTCCAGAATGGATTCCATTTGACTTCCAAGGTACGACTGTACTTGGATAAATTCAAGAGTAAAAAAAGAGTTAAAAAGCAAGCAAAGTACTCTAAGAGCATTTGTGGCAGTTATATATTTATAGCTTATAGTAACAACAGCAAAAAGGATTTGAGCCTTTGACACAGGTTTGTTATACACTACTCTCTCAGCCCATGATATTAGGATAGCAATGAACTACTTTGCAGGGCTGATGTAACCTATGTTTTATCACCCATACTACCATACCACCCTAAACACAATATTGATATACTAATATTGGATTTCATATGCATTTGCATGAGCAGGAATTTTAAAAAAAATCTTCTTAGAAAAAAAATCCAACTTTCCATTTATGCATAAATTGCAGGTATTCCAGCAGCCCCAATTCTGCCCTAGGACACACACATGGTCTTACATGTTCCATCAGTTTTCATGTTAAATTAACGAGTGATTCTTGGCTTCATAAAAGAAGGTATTTTTTATTCATAATGTACTGATGTAATGTGTGTGATGCTGACATTTTTGCTTCCAAACGAAATATCTGACTATTAGCTACTATGGAAACAAATCACGTATACTTGGCCAATTCTTTAGTTATGCAAAGGTCTATTCTCCCAACAACATTGAATATGCCAGGCTATCTACTTAACAAAAGAAATTGAATGTTTCATTCCATGTGTAATGAAAGTGTCATAAATAAGCTTACAATTAGTATGGAGTATTGATGACTTCCTCTTTGCTGAATTATTTTAGCTGCCTGAATATGTGTATATCATTAAACTGTTTTTGTGTAACTTTCATAGTCTTGGGAAATCTTTTAATACTAAATCTAAGTGTGATGAACAGCTCAAAAGCAATGTATAACATTTTGTGCAAAAAGAAACACACCAAACACACAGGAAAAGAATCCTACTTTTTGTATGTGGGACTGGACAAAGAAGGGAAATCTGGGCTACATGCAGGGCAGTGACATAAAGATTCTCATATCCCTAGTTCACATGCTCAGGAAAAGACAAGTTGCTTTGCATGGAAGTAAACCTGTGTTAGAGAGCACATAAACTCATGTCTTTGCTACTACCTAGGTGGACATGCTTTTGCTCAATCATGACTATACTAAAATCCTGGGTTTCTTAATAAATTTCTCTATGCAACCATCATCTCACTACCAAAGAAGATGGAAAAAAAAAGGTAGGGATTCTTCTCAAAATGAACCAGGCACCCCCCTTCTTCATTGTCTGAGTCTAATGAAAAATATAGTGTCACTCAAGCACCAAAGACCAAAATACAGCTTCAGAATGAACTAAAGTCCCTTTAACATTGTCTGGAGAAGGTAATTTTGGACTTAGGTAGTTGGGACCTCTTAGGTAAGTTTGAAGCTATTTGGGGGTCTTATTTGTTTACCTTGGCACAGAGGTTTTCCCTTGACCAACTACATTCCTTCTGTGGTACCCCTGTGGGGCTCAGGAGCCCAGTTATGTCACAGCTGGCAGCGCCTCACCCCCTTTTTGGACCTGCCCTTGTGGAGTGTTCCTCTCTTCTCTCCTTTCCTTGGGAGTCCTCTGGGCAGCCGCCATCCCTGGTCTCTGAGCTCCTCCCCCCGCCCCAAAGAGAGGTGCCTCTTCACAGTACCTCACAGGGGCCTGGGAAGCAACCCCTGGCCAGCCCCAAAGGCACCATTCGCCTGGGGAGCTTGTAGCCGGGGCTGCTGCAACAAACAGCTGTGCAAGCCTTTGGAAGGCAGATACGCAAGAGGGAATCAGAGGAGGAGGGGAGAAGGAAAGAAGGACAGAAGCCAGTATTGCCCACAACATCCCTGACCATCATTTGAGGCATCCCCATGTGCCATGGCACACTGGTTGAAACCACTGCCTTGGCAGATTCCCTTTCGTTAGGGAGATTGGCTTATTGATGGGTTTAGAGAAAATGAGATGGTATAGAGAAAATGGGAAAATAGCTGGATTTAACAATGGCTAAGGAAATGCTCTGAGATAGTTCTGGAAAGGAGAATGCCTCTATTCACAGCTGGAAATAGTTCTGGAAATTCTTCTGCCCTACCTCCCTGCTTAATTTAAGCAGGAAACAAAAAGTCAGATTGACAAGTGTTGGGAAAATAATTAAAAAGAGCTTCTTGTGTGCTCCAAAAAGGCTTTCAGCATCTTTGGGTTCTAGTTGCCTCCTGGGTGCAGTGAACTTTGAATATTTGTTGGCGTGGTTTCATGTTGGGCTTGCACCTGCTGCTTGTTGTTGTTGGCACTCATCTGTCTCAAGAAACATTGGAGTTCACTTCCAGGAGTGAAGGCAAACCGCCGTGTTAGCAGCACTAATGTGTCCTTTCCGGGGAGCAAGCCTGGGCAGTGTGTATGGAGGTCCTGAGCTTCCCAGACAACAATACCCCCATCTTAGCCTTGATGATGTGGTCCAAAGGAAAGCAGAGCAATGCATTTGGCACCAGCTTGGTGACAGGAGTTGCCAGAAGGAGGCATACAAGGCACCATCCAACTGTCTTAAGGACTCCACTCAGGATTTGTGTAATGTTTACTCCTTAGCCTTTTCTTCTCCTGATGCTATCCTACAAGTCAATGGAGGTTTCGGATCAGAGGTTTCTTTCTTCTAGATAGGGTGGCTTCCCAGGCTTGAGTCCCACCTGCCTCTCATTTCCCTCTTTAGCACATTTAGAAACCGTCTTCTTGACCATTAAATGCACTATTCATATTGTCCGCTCAATCTGCCAGAGCCTGTCTTTGCATGCAGGAGAATTCCCTAACACAGCCAGGGTTTGAGACGCACTGGCCACCCTTACCAGGTTTAGCTGGCCGGTCAAAGCCATTTCCTTGGTTGTGGCCGTTGTCATGTGTTGACAGCTTCTGTGCTTAATGTCATATTTATAGATAAACACAAAATCCCAGTGCACCAGCAAACCTCTAGTGGCCTCCTATTTGCCTTCAAATGAATCATTTCATGAATCCTTATCCATGGCTGTCTTTGAGTTTTGTACTTCTCAAAGCTAAGAGAAGCCCTCAGGCAATGGCGCATTGACATTATTGACTTCTGCTTCATTTATTAGCATTTATCCCATCTTGCTTGGAAACAAGATGCTGAGCAAGATAGGCCATCCAGCTGTGCTAAAATGTATGCAGTCATTAATTTCAAACAGCACAAATTGAAATGACAGGTATCATCACATCACAATTCGTGTATACAGAGGCCTTTTAAAAAGCTGTGCTAAAGCAGATGAATTTATTTTAACTGGCCCTCAGAACATTTATTCAAAGTCTCTTTGTTAAAAGAAGACAGGACAATTGCTATATGATGCAAGTCATCTGTTGGTGCCCTATTCCACAGTAAAGGTCAGAGGTGAGGTGTCAAAGGTCACTCTGCCACCTGGGAACCATCAAGAACCCCGGTTGATCACTGTGCATGATTAGTGTAGAGAAGTCAGAGGTCACATCAGCACCAAGAAATTACCCAGGTTCATAGCCAACAAATACGCAAGGCCTCTGGCAGGACAGTCAACCAGGAATGCCGGCTGTTCACTAAAAAGTCACAAATATATGCAAGCTTTAGAATTCCCAAAAACTCTTCATCAGGTAAGATGAAAGCACACAAAGTTGGGGGGGGTATAATTTAAAGAGTACAACCACAAGGCAGGATATGCTAGCCATGAGGTCAGTATTTAGACCTCATGTGCAGGCTAAATTCCTTCTAGGTTCTACAGATGTTGGGTTGCACACCTAGAATTCTGTGATAAGGAAGCAGTAACCACTTTCCTTATTGTAGCAGAAAACAAAGCCCGTCCTGTAACCCATAACTGTCCCCCACTTTAGAACAAAATAAATACAGTGGTACCTTGGTTCTCGAACTTAATCTGTTCTGGGAGTCCTTTCGACTCCCAAAACTGTTCAAAAACCAAGGCACAGCTTCCAATTGGCTGCAGGAACTTCCTGCACTCAAGCGGAAGCCATGTTGGACGTTCGGCTTCCAAAAAAAGCATTCGCAAACCGGAACACTTACTTCCGGGTTTGCAGCATTCGGGAGCTCATTTGTTTGGCAACTAAGCCGTTCGAGAACCAAGGTACAACTGCAGTGACTTGGACAGGCTGAGAGCAGAAGAGAAACATAGCAGTAGCTGCCTCTGGAAAGGCAGTACAGTGGTACCTCGGGTTACATACGCTTCAGGTTACATACACTTCAGGTTACATACTCCGCTAACCCAGAAATAGTACCTCAGGTTAAGAATTTTGCTTCAGGATGAGAACAGAAATCATGCTCCGGCGGCGCGGCAGCAGCAGGAGACCCCATTAGCTAACATGGTGCTTCAGGTTAAGAACAGTTTCAGGTTAAGAACGGACCTCCGGAACGAATTAAGTACGTAACCAGAGGTACCACTGTAGTGAACTTTGGATGGTGTGCTAAAAATAATGTAGAATTATATAGTGATTGAAGATGTTAGTAGCAAAAGGTCTGGGTACCTATGGACCAGTGATTCAGTGTGCAAAACTCTTTTTGATTTGCAATGACTAGCTAGATCCTGCATTTCTCTAGTAATTGTGCACAGGAGCACCAGGCGTTGCATTATACTGAGTCAGGCCACTAATTTACCTAGTGCAGTTTTGTCTACACTGTCTAGCAGTGGCTCTCCAGGATTTCAGACAGGATTTTCTCCTGGCTGTATCTGGAGAGGCCAGGGATTGAACCTGGGACCATCTGCATGCAGAGCAGATGCTCTACCACTGAGCTGTGGCCCTTTCCTTTGAGATGCTGCATCACCCCAAGTAACAGTGGCATGGGGAGGGGTCTGGGCAGCAGTGGTACCATCCTGGCAGGTGCTGCTTGTGTTGGTATGGAGGGGCAGGGAATGGCAGTGGTGAAGTTGGGGGAGCTCATCCCTGTCCTGAGGAGGACAGCGCTGCCACCAATGGGACACTGCTGTCACCTGCACCCCCCTTTTGTGTTGCTGCTGATTCTAAGCATGCTTCTTCAGCCATCGCACTGAGTTCTGTGGGGCTCCTTGTAGCAGTGGCGTAGCATGGGGGGTGCAGGGGGGCCCGGCCGCACCGGGCGCAACATCTGGGGGTTAGGGTTAGGGGGCGCAAATCCACAGGTTAGGGGGTGCAAATCCACGGGTTAGGGGGTGCAAATTACTTGCCTTGCCCCGGGTGCTGACAACCCACGCTACGCCACTGCCTTGTAGTGTTATTGGTCCATAGAACTGTACTTGGATAAATCAACGGTGTGATCAATACAGCAGTTTTAAAAAGGATTTTTTAAATCTTAGGCGCACTTTCCTGAGACAATTCCCACTGGGGCCAGTGAGAACATGCATAGGGTTACACTGCCCATAGGGCAAGCTGTACTAAGGCGGTCAAAGATTGTGATCACTTAATCAAGGCAATTATAGAACATATAGGGGATATCTCTCCTTCAGACAGCAGTTTTCCATCAAAATTAAAAAAGCAGGAATCATGCAATAAATAAACCAAATTGAACCATAAATCCTCTAACACGTTGATTTGGAATGTTCTTCCAAGTGATTGCATTGTTTTGAGGAAATGACCAGATTTATTCCTCTTACCATAAATGTTGCTCTTTGGTTCTATATTAGACACATTGCTGCAGATTATAAGAAATACAATAATAGTATAAAGAAGTTTGAAAGAGTTAATGAGAGAATTCAAGAGCAATAAAAGATCACAAGACTAGCAGTTTCACCTAGCCAAAGAAAATTGTGGTAAATTATAACCAGGTGCTTTTATTTCCTGGTTCTTGAAGTACTGCAAGCTCAGCTTCTGGTTAGAAAAGACAGCATGTGGTTCTATCTGTGTATTGGATTTATCTGTTTCACTTACCTTTTACAAGGCAACTGTAGCCATGACCAAGTCACAGGTGCCAAATTATTTTGAAATCATATGGCTAGTGGGACAAAGCTGTAACAGCTCACGGAGTTCAGAACACTACTTGCAGATTTGACTCCGTTTCCTGTGTATGCAGAATAAGTTCTCTCTGAAACTATGGCCCAGTCTCAAGCAGTATTACTCAGTCAACTGTTACTGGGGAGAACATTCCACAAGTGGGGAGCCACTGCTGAAAAGGCCTGTTCTTCTCCAGATTGCCAATGGAAGAAGGATCACTGATGGTTAATGCAGTGTCTGGGTTGGTTCATATGGGGAGAAGCAGTCCTTGAGGTATAATGGTGCGTATTGTGGTGCTGCATAATCACTATGATAGTGGACATTGAGTAAAGGGCATCAGAACATCATTGTGTGATGCGGAATATGTTGTCAGCCATACTTGTTTTATGTGGAGATCTATACCATTAGGAAACACTGCCCTCCTTCCAGCTTTCTAAGCCAGTTTCTGGCTGCTCCCAATGGACCCACTTCATATTCTGCTTCATATTCTAGGGCAGCAGAAACAATCTAGATCAGATGTCCCCAAACTTATTTGGCCTACCACCCTGTTTTCAGAAAAACACACACACCTCAGTGCCCCCTGGAAATCTACCTTTTGTCAGCAGACTTGGCCACTGTTTGGTTATAACTTGCATTTTGTGTGTTTATTTAGAAAAGAAAGTAATCACTACAACTTTAACTCTATGTTACAATGGTAAGCAACAGATGAAAGATGTACATATGGTATTTCAAAACTGGACAAGGAGGTGGACTAGGTCCCAGGATTAAAAAGGGGTGGGCCAGAGTGAAGCTTGCCAGCTCAGTCCAATCTGCCCCAAAGGCAGAGCCAGAGCTACAGCCTGCCTGCCTTTGGCCAAATAGGCAGGCAAGCTGCAATCCACATCCTGGACCTGCGTGAAGCCTGGTAAGACATGGACTAGGGTAGGCTGAGAGTGTAAATAAACATACTGATAGTATATGACCCACCTGTAATATGGTACACCTGCTTCTTAGGAGTTCACAGCAAGGTGGGTTGTTATGGCTGCAGTCCTATATATACTTACCTGGAAACCGGTGGGGCTTATTTCTGAGTATAAGATGCACTGTATGCTAGCAAGGATATATATAAAAAAAGGAATGAGCATAAAGCCTTATATTCTAGCTTTTGACTTTCCAAAAGAAACACAGCCACACAACTTGAGAACATGGGATTTAGTGTCATGCCAAAACCTGTACTCTAATTTCTAAAACATTTTCTAACACCATGAAAGAAGCTTCTGTTTTTACGTCTCATTTACAGGATACTTTAGAATTTTGTTATAATTTTGATGAGTGTGGGCTTGCATTATCATTGTGTGGTGGTCAAAGCAATTTATTTTCTCATTAACTGACGGAGAATTGTCAAGAAATGCAGAAAGAAACTTTTGGCAGACCACTAAGGGGAAGTTCAGAGTTCAGGCTGCAATGACTGAAGGTTCCATGCAGGCACACACACATACATGTACATACATATACACACATACACCTATCCATTTGACCACATGTAGCTTAAAGCACAGACTAAAGTTTATTGAGCCAAGCAGAAGGGTGCTATCTTCTTGATGCAAACAAAGCCATCCCCCCCTTGTTTTTGACAGTCCAGTTAGGTTTTGACAACCACCGCTTCTTTATAGCATTCCCTGTCAACACAGTGAACAATGCATGAAGTGCCTCATATTTTTGTATTACAGTATTTTCTCTCCACTGTTTTGGCTATATGAACACACATTTGCGGGGAGGGGGAATGTTTTTCCTATCCTTTTTTTCTTCCATGTGCCAGTGTCAGCAGGAACAATGAATGTTTCTTGGCGTCTTGATTTGCTTATTTTACTGGCTTCCAATTAGATTTTTATTTTGTGAAAGTCAATGTAAAAACTTCAAAAAGAAGGGCTCTCATGAGGGCAAGATTTGTCAGAGGGCAGAAGTAGACTTAATGGGCCCAAGGTAAAGGAAGGTAGATTTCCATGAAATATTAATTGAAAAGTATTGACAGTAAGAGCAGTTTGACAGCAGAGCCACTTGCCTGGGGAAGAGCATTCCCTCTCTGAAGGTCTTCAGACAGAGACTGTTAGGGATGCATGATTTCCTGCACTGAGCAGGTAATTAGACTAGATAACTTCAAAAGTATCATCTAACTCTATGATTATATGGTTCTAAGGAAAGGGTTGTATAGTTCTGTGTTCTGTCCACAAGTCCAGTGTGAGTTCTAAGAAGGTCAGTAGTAGCATCAATAGGATGTGTAAAAGTGCTTGATGTTACATATCATCGTCAATCTGAGTCAGCAATAAAAATATCTTTGAAAAGAAGCTTAGCTCAGAAGCAGCTCACCAGGTAGGGCAGGTATGTTATGCTAGTTTCCCAGCAGATGGGTATCTATTGCTTACGGGAATGGAGAGGAGAAGGGGAAAGGCGGTGGAAAGGTTGGTGCAGTGCAAATGCACCAGCAAGAACACCCTATTGGCTCCATTGGTTCATTAGCACTCCCATTATCCATGAACATGTGGACTGGGGATGGGGGTGATGCGAGTTGTAGTCATACAACATCAGGACGACACACACTGATTTTCCTTGGGTTAGAATGTTGGATTAGACTGAGGAGACCCAGGTTAAAATCCCTACTCACCCACTGAATGAATTTGGGCCAATCACTATTTCTCAGCCTAACCCACCTCATAGGGTTGCTTGTAAGGATAAATGGAACAGGGGAGAAGAGCCTGTATGCCTCACTGAGCTCCTTGGTAGGATATTAGTGTAAGAAACAAAGGCATAAAATGTGTAGGCATAGCATGCTCTATCTCTCTGTTTCAATTATATTTTATTAAGTTTCAACTAAAGTCAAAGCAGAATTTCATATTTTCTCTTATTTTTGTCGACTTTCCACCCCTTTTCTCATGGATTTGTTGTTTCCCTCCTTCCGCTGCACCCTATCTTTGAGGTATAACATGCTCTCATTGCTCATGAGAAAAATCAGATTCCAGTTCTTTGGGGAGTTCCCCCACTTTTCTATCTAACCTAAGAAATTCAACAGGGTGAAATGCAACAATTAATGGACTTCTCTGGGAAAATCTCAGTAGAATATGAGAAAAGGCAGTGTGCAGTTAGCCTTTGCAATAATCTGCACTGGGGAGAGTGTCAATAAATTGTTAACACAGAAGGAAGACAAACAACAGCCAATGTAAACTCAAATTAGGAAAAAGAACAGTGTTCTGTTGGCCATTATGTCAACTTAAGATGCCTCCCAAGTGTGATTTCACTTTGGAGAGGAAAAAGGCAGTTAAACAGAAACAGACGAAGTGTGTGCTCATTCTCATGGCAACCTATATAAGGACGATAGTTTTATTGCATTATCTTCTTTACTTTTATGACCCTACCGAAAGCAGTGGCAGCTGCTGCCCTACATAAGTGATGGAGCTCAATGCTATAAGTTGCCCTGCAGCTTTTCCCTTTGTCATGACTGTGGATTCCAGCAGGCACCAGGACACTGAATCAAAGGCTGCAGGGTCACTCCCTGAGGAGGTGGAGCAGATTCCTGGCTTTGAGCCTGATGTTGGTGATCACAAACCCATTGAATTCAAAACCACCAGAGCCAATGGAACCAGAAGCAGGTTCCTCAAGGTCAAGGGCACCTTCCTCTGGACCTGGGAAAGCAAGGACCTCTAGTGTTATCTCACCAGGGAGTATGTCAGGTGGTAGGTCATGTAGCAAGGGAGAATTGACCATCTTCTGGCCAGAGGCTCAGCTCTTTATAAATCTTCAGTTCTCCAACAAAAGAGGAAGAACATAGGAGAGGACAGACCAAACACAGAGGGCTTGAAAGGCCCTAGTTAACCTTCAGCCTTTTTTGGAGAAATTTGGCTACTCTGAGCTCTACTTCGTGTTGGGATAACTGACCTGCTTCCCTATGCCCTGTGGAATCTTCCTTGGAAGGAAAATGGGACACCTTTCTGTTTACAGTCCTAAAGGAAGTGTCTTCTCCTAGGAAAGGATAGATCCTGAAAATAAGATTGTAAGGTCTGTCAGACTAATAAACAGAGTGGATTGTAATGTAGCACTAAGAGGGTATCACATGGGGTATGAGGCCTACTCATGCAATAGGACGTTCCCCCCTGTGTGCCTCCCTGTACCTATTCTAGGGTTTCCTCCAGCCCTCAAGAACAGATTTAGGCTGTGCAGAAGCATGCAGGGGGAGGAGGGAGGGGGAAGTCCCAATGTGCAAGCAGACCTCCTTATGTGCATGCAACAACTTGGTGGAATCCTGCCCATATACTACTTATAGAAATAGCTTGATAGCCCCCACCCTTCCTGCTAATATATAGGCTTTACGCAAGAGCAGAACACCAGCATAGGGCTCTGGTGTTTTGATTATGAGATAATCTTCTGGGGGAGAGATTAATTAGAAAACTAATTCTGAGAACTTTTTCCACATGTCTGCATTCGTAGGCCCACTTCAAAAGGAACTGGTTCCATAATGCATTTGTCAGTCCTGAGTGTTGCTGGCATGTGGAATTCATTGGATAAAAATGCCTTTGTGGGACCTGGGAGTACTGTCTGTCACAAAGGCAATTAGGTGCATATATCCGCACAACCCCCCCCCCCCCGACCTTGAGTGCAAAAGAGCAGTTCAGCCAAAGCCACTTGAATATTCCAGGAGCAAAAAAATGACTACAATTGGAGTGGGAAGGAAATTTGAGTCAGTTCACATTCAAAGGCAAATCTACCTAATTTGCAATTTCCACAGCAACACTTTTCTGAATTTTAGACTTTTTGAATTTCAGACTTTTCTGAATTTTGCAACATAAATCTCCAGCCAAGTAATATGTACCAAAATGCATAAACTGCTGTAAAGTGTGCAAAACAATAACATAATGCATTATCTTAGGGGAAATTGTTTGCATGGCAAAAGAAGAAGAAGAAGAGTTTGGATTTGATATCCCGCCTTTCACTCCCTTTAAGGAGTCTCAAAGCGGCTAACATTCTCCTTTCCCTTCCTCCCCCACAACAAACACTCTGTGAGGTGAGTGGGGCTGAGAGACTGTGACTGGCCCAAGGTCACCCAGCAGCTGCATGTGGAGGAGCGGAGACGCGAACCCGGTTACCCAGATTACGTGACTACCGCTCTTAACCACTACACCACACTGGCTCTCAAAAAGTTCACACATTCGTGGGTATATGAGGAGTACATTGACTAATAGGCTGATAAATGTTCAGGGGGACTTTAAAAACACACCCACTGATGTGGAAATGTGAAGAACTGAATTTAGGATTGGAGAAATGAAAAAAATAATAAGGAAATCACACACTCCTTGATTAGGGACAGCATTCACAGGAGATGACTGCTGTGAAAAAGATAATCCCTATAATCCCTTTATCATAGTAATCTTCCAATTTTTTGGATTATGATCGCCATTTTATAATCTACTTCTAACTCATATCAAGGCTTCGGGTGGTGCCTAAGGTATCCTGGACCTACATTGTTCTCTGAGAGCCAGTGTGGTGTAGTGGTTAAGAGCGGTAGTCTCGTTATCTGGGGGACCGGGTTCGCGTCTCCGCTCCTCCACATGCAGCTGCTGGGTGACCTTGGGCCAGTCACACTTCTATGAAGTCTCTCAGCCTCACTCACCTCACAGAGTGTTTGTTGTGGGGGAGGAAGGAAAAGGAGAATGTTAGCCGCTTTGAGACTCCTGAAGGGGAGTGAAAGGCGGGATATCAAATCCAAACTCTTCTTCTTCTTCTTCTCCAGTAATCCATCTCTCTCCACCATCCATGCTAGCAAGAGGCATGATCAGACTTCAAGGACATATTCCAATCAAGCAAAAGCAGTGTGCAGAACGGGCTGGTGCGCAGTGTGACATCGAGAGAGGAGGGCTACCTGGGTTCAGGGAAAGTCCCAAGGTCCAGAAAGAGAGGCATGGTGGGCCGCTTTTGGCCCCTGGGGCTGAGGCTTCCTGTTCCTGGTCTAAAAGAACCTCTGATGAGAAGTGGTGTGTGGTCAGTAGACTAGGGGGACTCCTAAATTTTCCCAATAAATTAAAGCATTAAAGTCTGGCACCTCCTTCCCAAAGCCTGGGAAGCTTCTGCCTGGCTTTGGGAAGAAGGTGCAATGCTCACATGGGCAAAGTCATGGTCATCTCTCTCTCTCACACACACACCATTTCCCTTGCAAGTTGGCGCCTCTGGCTCTAACTGTTCCTCTACAAAAAAATTCACCGCACACCATTGCTGATGAGTCTAATCTGTCTGGACTCGGACTGGCTTGGCATATCATGTAGAGCAGAGGATATATGTGTAGCAGAAGTTTATACAGAAAAAGATACCATCTGTTGCTTAACATCTCACATGTGCTCAAGAAATTAAGGACCATTCTGAAAGTGTACAACTTTCTGTATGCCTGCAAGTTTAACTTTGATATTTCCTGCTTTTCTTTCTTCTGAGTATGTGTTTCCCTTCGTGCTGTGAACATGACATTCCTTGGTATGGAACATATACAAATGCAGATTGGCTTAATATTTCTGAAACTTGGTACCATAAATTAGAGTGATTTAGCAAATGTTGAAAACACATTCTTCTCATTAAATGGAAACAGAAACATTCTTTTCAAAGTTATTGGGCCTCAGCTGAATTATACATGTGTTGAAACATGTTTCTAAATGCTGGCCTGAGCCTAGCAGAAAATATCCATTGCCTTCCGGGTCATTTGATCTTTTGGACATGATGGATGCTGGGACTAGAGCAGGCCAAATGGAGGAGGCATGACAAAGGAAGTGCTTTCCCTGACAAGCGCTGCAACGCGGTTTCTTGGGCATTTTTTTTTGCCTTTCCATCTTCCTAACTCCATGCATCTGGACCAGTCACAGCTGCTATTAGTCATGGAAGGAGTGCTAGGTACTCTTCGCACTATGACTTGAATGCCAGTACTGAAGAGGTTGCTTATACAGATCAACAATGGTGAATTAATAGGTAATAAATGAGTGGGAGAGAATTCCAGGCTGGATTGGTGGTTGGTTATGATAATGGACTGGTTGAGGGCAAATAAAAATAAGCTTAATCCAGACAAGACTGAGATTCTGCTTGTGGGTGGTTCCTCTGACTGGCTACGTGGTGTGTAGCCTGGTGTAGATGGGGGTCACATTCTCTCTGAAATAGCAGGTTCATTGGCAGGGGGAGGGGGTGGGGATGTTCCCTTGCATCCATTTTTGCAACTTGAGGCACCATTGGCCTAGGTGGTGCAGAGTGCCTTCCACCAGTTTAAGCTTTGGACAGGGATACCACTGAGCCTCTTGGGCTTGCTGATTAGAAAGTCGGCAGTTCAAATCCCCGCGATGGAGTGAGCTCCTGCTGCTCTGTCCCAGCTCCTGCCAACCTAGCAGTTCGAAAGCACACCAGTGCAAGCAGATAAATAGGTACCGCTGTGGCAGGAAGGTAAACGGCATTTCCATGCACTCTGGTTTCTGTCATGGTGTTCTGTTGCACCAGAAGTGGTTTAGTCATGCTGGCCACATGACCCGGAAAGCTGTCTATGGGCAAACACTGGCTCTCTTGGCCTGAAAGCGAGATGAGCGCCACAACCCCATAGTTCCCTTTGATTAGATATAACCGTCAAGGGGTCCTTTACCTTTATCTTTTTAATTCTCTGGTAACCTCAAGATTGGTCTGTTGCTGTACCTTTTACATGGGGCTGCCTTTGAAAATGGTCCAGAAGCTTCAGTTATTGCAGAATGCTTGACCAATTTCCTTGTGCCATGATGTTCATATATTTCCCCATTTATCATTTGTTCATTCCATGCTTTTCAGTGCCCTTCCCTGTCCTTTTCCTAACCTCAAAAAGTCTTCTTCTTTTTTTAAAAGAGGATTTGTTGTGCCAGGGTGACGGGGAATCCACTTCATTTGCACAAGCCCAAATTTCCCAGCATGCACTTGAATCTCTCCTGAGTCAATGACAGCTTAGAAGGTGCCACAAAGAGAGAGGGGTGAGGGGAGAGAGAGTTCTGCTATAACCTCTCTTTCACTTTAATATCCTTTGAAATTGCAGTCTTAATACACTTCTTTCATTGTGCTTTGCTTTACCTACAGTGTAATCAGTCATTTCCCACTCTTCATAAAAGTTATTATAATCAGACTAATTAACTCCTTCATGACCACTTTGCAATTTGGATTTAAAAATGTGCAGGCCTCTCAGAGACGGTGTTGGCATGCTTCACTGGGGCAATGAGTTATAACTAAATACTTAAATGGCAAGGAGCTCATTTTGTGCATGTGTGTGCACGTGCAAGAGACGAAGCAGAACATTCAAGTCTAACGTTTGTTGAAATGTCTACATTACCTGGAAATGGGAGTAAGGCAATGTTTATTGCCAGCATAATGCTGACAGACTCTAAGGAAAATAAGCAGGGAAGGTGATGAACACCTTTTGATTTGATTTCAACCCTGATATCTTTCTTTCTACTTATAAAAAGTCCAGGCAACATTATTTTACTACCAAATGAGAATTCCTGCGATAAGGAAGCCTGGGAGTTGGCCTGAACACCCATAGTAAGAGGGGCCTTGTTTGCATTTAAGTATAATTAGCACTGGGGCAAACATAATGCTGCAAACCCTGAAATGATAATGATGGTTAACAATATAATGGCGTGGTGTAGTGGTTAAGAGCGGTGGACTCGTAAACTGGTGAACCGGGTTCGCTTCCCCGCTCCTCCACATGCAGCTGCTGTGTGACCTTCTCTGTCACACTTCTCTGAAGTCTCTCAGCCTCACTCACCTCACAGAGTGTTTGTTGTGGGGGAGGAAGGGAAAGGAGATTGTTAGCTGCTTTGAGACTCCTTAAGGGGAGTGAAAGGTGGGATATCAAGTCCAAACTACTACTACTACTACTACTACTACTATTCTTCTTCTTCTTCTTCTTCTTCTTCTTCTTCTTCTTCTTCTCCTCCTCCTCCTCCTCCTCCTCCTCCTCCTCCTCCTCGCATCTACTCAGAAACAAGTCCTATTAAATTCAACAGGGCCTTACTCCCCAGCATGTGGCATTAGGATTACAGCCTAATGTGCCATTCCATCTTGAAGGGTCCCATAGCTTAAGTTGATAAACTGTGACTCTATCACAGACTTGCTTCAGTTATCAACACTTTCAAAACCTTTTTGTGTAGATTCTTGCAATGTATTGTATGTAGGGCTGTTTCTGGAAGTGGTCCAGCAAGCTCAGCTGGTCCAAAACAGAGCAACAGCAGGGAGAGGATGAAATGACCATGTTGTGCTCATACTTTATCTTCTGCGCTGACTTTCAGACACAATTCAAATTGTTGGTATTAACCTCCCCAACCCTGAATGACTTACCTGTAGAATCAACATCCCACATATAGCTTTTCAAATGTCAAGACAATCCGCTGAGACTTCTCCAGCTGTTCTGGAGGTGTGACAAGAAGCTACTGGAGAGAGGGTCTTCTCAGTGGTGGTGTCCATTGGTTGTAACCCTTTCAGTGTCAGGTGAAGATTTTTTCCGCACATGCCCCAACCTTTTCAACCTTAAAATCAAGTAGTTTTAAAATACTTTGTACTAATATTCTTCACTGTTGCTGGTTTTTTTTATTGTCTTTATGCTGCTGCTGCTTTTATTATGGTTATAATATTATGTAATTTTATATTTGATCATTTCAGTTTTCCCGTGTTAATCACCCAGAAATATTGTAAGTCAGGAAGGAAATACCTTGAAACATATGATGCAACTTTGTACCCTTTTGTGCTGTGTGCATTAGTGCAACAGAGGAGGAAGTGCAGAATATCACAAATCAATATTTGGCATTTCATGATTTATGAGTGGAGAGAACACCCCTTTTTACTGTAGATTTCCTCTTTAGGAAATTTAGTGCTTTGGCATCTTTGTATAAGGAACCCTGGGGTGCCTTCAGGCTATATCCTTAGCTCATCCTGCAGAAGAAATTAAATGAAATGAAGAAAATGATTTCTCTCAGCCAGCTTGTGCTATCTGGGAAAATGGGATTTTCACTTCCCTGCTGGTATAAGAGATGAAAACAAAAGGTCGGCTAATATGAAGGCTGAAGCTGAATATATTTTCAGTCCACGTCCTTTCATGTAACAAAATGTCCTTCTGGAATTTCCACACTGTATTGACTTATCAGAATAAACAGCCCTTAGTTAAGAATGCAGAACACATGGCCCTGTTTTGATAAGCACACCCCCTGTGATTTATGCCATTCAGTTTAAACAATATGGCTAGTCATGGTTTTCCCCCTATTATTATTATTCTCTACCGAAAGACTCTGGGCAGCTTGCATTAATTTATGGAATACAATGATTGTGGGGTGGGTTATTCTCAGTTCTTTAGCAATCACAGGTTGAAGGCAGCAACAGTATTTTCAAGAGAGCTGGATGTGGTTTGAGAGAGACATGGTGTCTTGAAGTGTAGAAACATCAGAAGCATTTGAATATGGCCACTTAGAAAAGCAACAACTCCTGTTCGAAAGCTTACAAGCAGAGATGAGGTGAGCAGGGTGAGCAGGGACCCAAGCTCACCTTGAATGCTTGGGAATTTACCTAAGGGAAGGTAGTAGAAATGGCAGTTGTTCCTTAGGGCTTGGGTGAGTGTCCTTTCACCAGCAATGGGATTGGAGCTAACAGTGCAATCTTAACCATGCCTGCTCAAAAGTAAGTCCTACTGAATTCAGCAGGACTTATTCCCAAGTAAATGGGATTAGAATTGCAGCTGTAACCATTTCTGTTGAGAAGAACGGCCTTCTGAAGGTCTCAGAGGGTTTTCTCCCCAGAAGAAATTACACGCATAGCTGTTTCTCACTATGAATTCTGGGACTGGCAAATGATGCTCTGCCAAGGCCTGTGGAGCACTGGTCACTTCTGCCTTTCCTTTGCCCTACTCCCAAGTTACTGAGCTTTGTGGGAAGAGAACACTTCCACCAAAGCTCAGCAACTTGGTGGAGGTTACTTTAGGCTTGGCACCTAAGGATTTGTACTGAAGATGCCAGGTGAGCCTCCCTGGGGAGAACATTCCACAAATGGGAAGCCACCTTAGAAAATGTATATTCTCAAGTTGCCATCTTCTGGACCTCTTGTGGTGGAGGCACAAGAAAAAGGGCCTCAGAGGATGATCACATGGTCTGAATCAGTTCATATGGCAAGTTGAGGTGGGAGGGAACCTTGGCTGAAATCCTGGAGAACTGATGACAGTCAGTGGAAGCAGTAAAAATAAATATAAATAAATAAATAAAATGTCCAGTGGCACCTTAAGAGACCAAATAAGTTTGTTGTGGGTATCAGCTTTCGTGTGCATGCACACTTCTTCAGATACACAGTGTAGGCAGTACTGGGCCAGGTGAATCAATGGTTTGTGCCAGTATAAGGCATCTTAATGTATTACTACGTGGTCATTCTAACTCATTCCCCAGCTGCCAAGTATATCTTTAACAAATGAATTATTTACAGATATGAGTTAACTCCTGGCATATGGATATATGCCTGGATCCATGATCATTTAATGATGTAATTCCCTTCCCTACTAGCTAATACATGCTTCTCTGGATCCGGCTTCAGGAATTGTGGATCATGAGGAATCAATTATTACATGCAAACTATGGCAATTTGCCAGCTGATAAATGTTTGTCCATATTTATTCATCAGACAGAGATCAGTCCTATCAGAGATCAGTCCTGGTTGAAGAACAATAAAGCAGATAAGATATTTTCCATTCATGTAACTGGCATTTTAAATGTAGTTTTCTTTTAATTTACAGCCAAGAGAAGATGAAACCTTCCTGGAGATATATTTTAAAATAAATGCTCACATTTGCCTCGGCTGGGAAGAATCAGCCACTGCTATTCTACTAACAGACATTTTAGAGGATGAATTTTGCTATGTATTTGTGTCACAAATATATTTTCAATTTACAATAACCTGTTCTCAAAATGGAGAGTGGGGAAATGTTAGGGTCCGTTTATATTTAATAGTTAGAGAAGCAACAGGGATTTGGAAGCAATTGTGCAGAAGATTTAAAATATATCACATTATTTGTGAGAGATGGAAGGACTTGAAAGGAAGGCACCTCATTGTTGCAGCATTAATGCGAACTGAAAAGTTGAAGAAGGTGGCAAGGACAGCCAGGTGTAAGAATTCCACCTTTCATGCTTGCTTCACAGCAGTTTTAATAAACTGTTTTCCTTCCGTGGGCTCTGTTCTTCTCTTCCTACTGTGAGAGACAATAGACATTTGGGGCTGAAATGAACACTAAGCTGCAGGTCAGCTTGTATATGCTGATTCGTGGGATTATAACAAGAACTCGTCCTGAATTTTAGATTGAAATGCCCACTGAGATCTCATAAAGAACTATTTAAAGCATCCACAGTAACTTTGCAACACAAAGGTCAAATAAGAATTGCAAGCAGGGAAGCTGCTGGAGATCTGCAGCAAGATTGAAATGAAGAAGGGAAAACAAGCCAGAGACAACAAGCATGTTATCAGCCTCCCCATCTACTTGGGGAGAATTGATAACAACTTTGAATGTCCCCTGCATAGGCTGTAATTCTGGAGCAGGCTTACTTTTCACAAGGCTGTGACTAACTCGAAGGTTAAACCCAAGACATTCAAAGTAAAGGGCAACTTCCTTTTTTGCCATCAGTGCAATTAACAGTTTGGATTACAGTTTGCACCTCTGACCAGGATGAATGGTTAACACCTTGGGGATATTGTAGGCCTCATTGGGTGAGGTAAATAAAAAATGCCATCATCAGCCATAGGTTAGGTAACTTAAAACTTTAATGGTTTTACAGCACCCCCCCCCCTTCCTTAGATGGCAATGTGAATTACAGTGGTACCTTGGGTTAAGTACTTAATTCGTTCTGGAGGTCTGTTCTTAACCTGAAACTGTTCTTAACCTGGAGCATCACTTTAGCTAATGGGGCCTCCTGCTGCTGCCGCACCGCCGGAGCACAATTTCCATTCTCATCCTGAAGTGAAGTTCTTAACCCGAGGTAATATTTCTGGGTTACCGGAGTCTGTAATCTGAAGCGTATATAACCTGAAGCGTATGTAACCTGAGGTACCACTGTACTTCTCTTACTTCAAAATGTGGCAAGGCAGTCCTGCACTTTAGGCACCTTCCTGCTCATTCTGTAAAATAGGGCACTGGAAATTTGGGGTCCCCACTTGGCTTGGAGTCTCCACAACAAAACCTGCTGGTTCATGGTAAGCCATAAACCAAGGTTTACTGTTATGTGCAAACCAGCCAATTAATTGTTTCCATGTCAGAGAAGGGGACGACAGAGGACGAGATGGTTAGACAGTGTTCTCGAAGCTACAAACATGAATCTGACCAAACTGCGGGTGGCAGTGGAAGACAGAAGTGCCTGGCGTGCTCTGGTCCATGGGGTCACGAAGAGTCGGACACGACTGAACGACTAAACAACAACAACAACAAATGTCAGAGAATCTTGGTGGAGGGTGGCAAAGAGACATAGAGTTGTATCCAGTCTCCAGGATCAAAAGAACAAAGAAATAGTTCATCTGTGCATTCCTTTCTCAGATATGATGCCTTCTGATTTGGATCTATGGAATATGAACTTCATTCCTAGCCAGACTGAGAATCACAGTCTAATTGCAAAAGCAGCACTCTCATAATATCTTGACTCTAAAACTGCCTGAAGCTGTTTTATTCTTTCTTTGTTGTGAACTATGATTTCTGTGGTGGAGTCCTCACGTTATGGCAAATAATATATTTTCGCTCTGTCAGTTCCATATTGTTGAAACCTTTCACCCAGTTAGATCACGTTGCCTACAGCTGAGCTATACCATAAGCAAATACTAATTACTGAAAGTAAACATTGAAATAGGTTGTCATCCATTTGCAGAGAAAGTTTAAATTCATCAAGCAATCTTTACTTGTTTTACTTTGTTCTTTTTAAATTAGGCATGGAAACATAAATCTGATGTGCGATCTCATATATTTATCATGACTGTGTCTGCCTTATGTTTATGAGCACGCTAGAATGATTATGTAATGTTGTTGGACTGTCTGCTCTCTGGAACAAGACAGATTAATTACTTTCTATCAAAAGGCTGTGATCCCAAGAATGTAAACTAAACTGAAATCAATGAAAAACACAACTACTTACATGTGCTTAGGATTGACACAGTGATAATCAGAGTGGGCCCTCCAGATATTGTTGAACTTCAGTTTCCATTATCATAGGCCATTAACATAAGACATCCTTTGCTGGAGAAGACCACATGCATGTTCTTATCCACCACTGAGTTCTAACAGTGGCCAACCAAGTAAGTGTGGGGAACTCACAAGCAGAGCATGATCCCAAGAGCACTCTTCAACTCTGTCTCTGACACTGGGCATAGCACATAGCCATCATGGCTGGTAGTCTGTGGTAACCTTATCCTCCATGAATTTATCTAAATCTCTTTTAAAGCCATCCAAGATGGTGGCCACTGCTATTTCTTGGGACTTTGTGGAGGAGAGGTACTTCCTAAATCTCCCACCCTCCAACTTCATTGGATGCCCCCAGGTTCTAGTATTGTAGAAGAAAGAGAAAACTTTCTCTTTACATCAGTTTTCTCCACAAGATACGTAATTTTATAGACTTCTTTTGCTTGCCTTTCCCCCTAAACTTTCTTTTCTTACATCTCTCCATTGTGAGAACATGTACAAATTGTCCCTCTTAATAATCTTCTTGTGCAACTCACAGTCTCAATAGAGCACCGAGTGCATTCCAAAGCCAACAGACCTGACCAGCGTTTTGTGTGAATGTGCACCTTGAATAATCCTCTGCAATGCACAGAGATCCTTAGCAAAGTATTGTGAAAAGTGTTTCCCAGGTCAGCAAACTCTGAGAACTACTACTGTAAACTACTTGCACATCTTTTTAGGAAAACACTTCTCATAACCCTTCTTCCCCAAAATGCTGATTAAGTTAATAGTGATTTGATAAATAAATGCTTCCATGTGTAATTTGCACATGTTTACATTTCAATTTGAGATCCAAAGTCCAAACATTAAAAGAACCAATTGTGAGAGTGGAGGCAGGGATGCTATTTTTCCTTGTACATGAGAGATCATCTGTATGTTCAGGCAAAGATGCCTAATACAGTCTCTATGGTGGACAGTATTTCAATTTTGGTCAGAAGAGCTTGCCACACAGAGATCATAAAGGGTTCTTAAGTATCATCTGCAGTAGTGTGTATTGTCCTTTTCCATACACCAGAGGAGTCAGGCCATCAATCGTTTCTCTCTAGTGCCGACTCTTTCACTGTTACACAAGACTACATAGCTTCAAGCAAGAGGTCTGTCCTGTTCTCTTTTTGAGGGTTTACCTTGCAGAGGCACAAAGACCATTTAGCTAGCTCAGTATCTAGTCACTCATCACACTGTCAGTATTCAAGGTTTACTCATAAAAATACAGTACTCTGTGCAATTGCCCTGCATCCCATCTTAGCAGGGTCAACAGGTGGGAATTGTGATGTTAATATTCCCAAACATTTATTCTGCTTGGCACAGACAGAAGGTTCACTGCCTGTTCTGGAAGCCAGAAGCCATCACCTTGTAATGCCTAAGCTGGTGTCGGACAACTTGCACTTGGTGCGAGTTCCACAGTCCCTTGTTTGTCTTAACTGACAGCATTGTTTGGTTGCTATATGACTTTTGCTCTGGCATGTATGGAGACTGCCCACTATCACCATGGAATAGTTATCCCTGGATTCCATGCATTTTGCCCTTGTTTAGTTGCTGTTGTTTCAAATTGTGTTTTTGGTCTTAATGTACAATGTTATTCTTGATGCTATCTGTGTAATATTTTATTACTTTTTTTGCTGTTATTCTAGAATCACAGCCTAATGCTTTCAGGATCAGTCTAAAACAAATAAGCAAGTCTACACTTGCACTTGTGCAGAGCTAGGCAAGCTTGTACCTGTGTTCAGTATAATATGTGAACAAGTCTTTTAGGAATACAGGTAGAGAGATGATACACTCATTTAATGTATTTATTTGTTTAACAAAATTTATATACAATTTTTTCAAAAAAACCTCTAAGCAATTTACAAAAATATAGAATAAAACATTTTATTATTATTTTATATATAGGCACCCCTGTGATGATTTAGCATAAGGACTTTATCACCCTGACCCAACAATGCAGTCATATTATAATACATTTTAAAATTATTACTCAAAATCAATTCCTGTTTGACATAGGTCACTGGTAGAGCACTTGGTTTTTATGCAGAAGGTCCCAACTCTACAATGCTATGATTCTGTATGTTCCTATGTACAACCGGAAGCAATTAAGATAGTAGAGATAAACTCTAATGAAGTAGACAGATCATGCAATGCTATTTTGAAGTGTTTTGATGGGTGATGAATAATGAAAATCATCTCTGAGATTCCAGAAGTGGAATTTATAGTCAAGAATTCAAGTGAATTCACTTGTTAATTTGTGTTATTACAGGCAAATTTGAAGGAAGCAGTGGTGAAAGACCCTTTATCTAGCTTCTGCCAACCTAGCAGTTTAAAAAGCATACCAGTCAGGGCAAGTAGATAAATAGGTACCACTGCGGAGGAAAGATAAATTGTATTTCTGTGTGCTCTGGCTTTCGTCATGATGTTCTGTTGTGCTGGAAATGGTTTAGTCATGCTGGCTACATGACCCAGAAAGCTGTCTGTGGACAAACGCCGGCTCCTTTGGCCTGAAGTAAGATGAGTGCCGCAACCCCATAGTTCCCTTTGGCTGTACTTAACTGTCCAGGGGTCCTTTACCTTTTACCATAAGGATTTAATGTTCAGAAAGCTGCAGACTGAAGGCTTTTTTCTTTTTTTTACAGTTCTGGTGAAAATATTGAGTTCTTTCAAATACAATCAAACCCAGTTTCATCCCATACAGTGTAAGAATAAATGGAATACCCCCACCAAACCATCCATCCTTCTTTCCCATACATTAAGTAATTTTAAGACATGTGACAAGAGCTAACAGATTATTGCATGAAATCGAAAAGAATAATGTGCTAGTGACTTTTTCATGAAATATATTTGATTTGGATTCTCTGTGCCTCCTACTTTTTGTGTGGCCTGGACAAACTGCTTTGTGGAAGAAAATATAGTCGAAATAAAAGGAAAATCTGATTCCTGGTAACTTGGCTTTTGCGGCTGACATAATAACTGGCATAGAAAAATACCATAAAGTATGCCAGTGTTTAACCATAACAAATATCTGAAAAGGAATATATATATATATATATATATATATATATATATATATATATTAGAGCAATGAGTTAATGGAGGAACTTTTTTATTGTTACGATGCTACTTTTAAAACAATTGACAAATATGACCTTACATTGACCCCTGGTGGCAGTGATAGGAGTAATCATCATTACAACAAATGTACAGAGTCTGATCTGAGTTGGAAGGAAGTTCCACTATGGTAAGAGGCAGGGGCATACGAAGTGGGGGAGGAGGGGTGGGTAGCCCCAGGTGCCACTCGAGGGGGGGGGTGTTGACAAGATGGCCCCTGCCTCCCCCAGCTGTAGAGCGGCCGAGGGCGTGCACAGTCCGTACGGGCTGCCTCTCACACAGCGACTGTACGGGATGCTGCACATGCGCACTCCATATGGGATGCCGCACTCTATACGGGCTGCCCCACCCCAGGTGCCAGAGAGGGTCCTCTGCCACTAGTAAAAGGTACAGTCATACCTTGGTTTTCGAACAAATCCAGAAGAGACTGTTCTGTTTTGCGAACTATTTTTGGAAGCCGAACGTCCGATGGTGCTTCCGCGGCTTCCAATTGGCTGCAGGAGCTTCCTGCAGCCAATCAGAACCCGTGTTTTGGATTCTGAACGTTTTGGAAGTCGAACAGACTTCCGGAACGGATTCCATTTGGCTTCCAAGGTACGACTGTACTTGCTTGCTAGTAAGCAAACATAGTTTTGCAGCCAACGCGGGATCAAGTCTGAATTGTGCCAAATAAGGGCCACTCACTGGAATAATAATAATAGTAAAAATAATGGTGGTAAAAATAATGGTGGTAACAACAACAACTATTATTATTATTAAATTTATATACCATCCTTCATCCAAAGATCTCGGGGCAGTTCACAAGAGCTAAGCATGACAAGATCCTCTTAAATAGCAAGACAAGATGCCTGAAGTAGATACACTTTGCTCCTCACCTCAGATCTTAATTTATAGCAGAGATAGGGAATCATTTTAGTCCAGTAGGTCAGACTGTTATATCCCTCCACCACCTTGTAGACCAAGTTTGATAGGTGGGTGGAGCCCCACATGTCAATCACCTGAAACCACAAGGATGTCATGTGACCTCTTTTTGGGGGGGACTACAGAGATTTTCAGAAGCCCCCTTCCAAGAGCTATTTTGTGCTGTGCTATGAAAGGGAGTCCTGAAGGTCCAACCATAAGCTTTTACAGAATTTGGTTGAGCTGGGGGTCAACTGGGTGTCCCAACAGGTGGTAAGGATTGTTTTTAATCTCACCCAACATGCAGGTATGTTGACTTTCACTTTTATTCTGCTGATACGCAGCAATATATGCAGCTGAGGCTAGAGGATGCTTTCTGTCTCACTGACTGCAGTGTGAAAACATGCACTTAACTCTGCTATAGAAATCATTGGGAATCCAGGTGCTTAACCTTGAGCCTGGAACCCATTTACAGAGTTCTGCTGGTAACAAAGCTAATATAAATACCCCCAGAGCCATTCGCCGGGAGTGCATTCATTTCAAATGGAGAAAGCCAATTATCTATCGTACAAGAAAAATGAAAAACAGTCACTCTCCATTAAATGATAGATAGTAACTCGCACTATTTATTCAAGTTAAACAACATCTTGTCCATGGATCATTTGTTTGTTTCAGTTATTGGGATAGAAGCTTACTTCTGGTATTTTCGGGAATGCTTACTCCATGTGGACAGGATCCTCTCTCTTGTTTTCAGTTTTTTGTTCAGTGGGACCAATGTGTCTCCTATCTGGGGGGGCGGGAAGGGGGAGCCCAGCCACCACCAGCCTACCAAATGTCCCAGCTCTTGCCCCTGAAAGAAACTAGCATCTTAAGGTCAACTTTCACATGGCAGTCACAAACATCAAACGTTACTTTACTGCAAACTATAAAGCTGTAATGAAATAGAAAAAAGGAACCATAAAGTTCCTATGAACTTAAGCTAGAATCCAGATCTTCCTGAGTGAAGTCACTTTCCAACAGGCGGCAAGGAAACCTTCAGAAAACCAGAAAATCCTCAAGGTGTTACACCAGGCCACGTCTTGTTGGGATGAATGGAGCTTGCTCTAATGGAGTAGTCTGAGGATTGGAAGCATAGCTTTTATTTTCCTAGTTCATCCTTATTTTGGCCAGGAGTGAAGTAGCCACCTCCACAGTTTTGGCAGGAAAAGTCTCTTTACTGGAAGAACAGTCCGCCTCCTCAACTGGATTTTTGGCGAGAGATCAGGAAAAAGTAATATCTGATTTCCTTGACACTTGACTTTCCTCTTTCTTTTGAGCTTTCAAAAAGGACTGTTTTTATCCTTCAGATCTGCCAGCCCAAATAGAATAGCTCTGTGAGCTCTTTTTTATTTCTTCATTCATTCATGCAGCCGACCGTTTGTGCCTGCCTTACAAATGGGAGGTATATTTTATCATGCTGAAACCTTATATCTCTGGAAGTCACTCATTGTTCTCTTGCTTGCCTTACATTTTCAGCTGAAACACACACACACACACACACACACACACACACCTCTCACTGTCAAATAGTAAACTAAGCCTGAATTTGATTGTTCAGGATGTCCAACATTTTTGGTAATGACCATCCTTTTGGTGTAACTGGCCCAAAATTTCTCCTGTTACCACCACACTCATTGGCTTATTTAAGACC
Source organism: Podarcis tiliguerta (assembly GCF_965153285.1). NCBI lineage: Eukaryota > Metazoa > Chordata > Lepidosauria > Squamata > Lacertidae > Podarcis > Podarcis tiliguerta. Next base: position 31,308,902 of record NC_139540.1, on the reverse strand, counting down.
TAGTGTGAAGCCAATTTCACACAGTGTTCTGTAAGCCATGGCAAGATAGTAGTCAGGCTGGGATGGATAACAAGTGATGCTGCCAATCACTTACTGTCTAGTTGTCATTTTGTCACATTTTTAGGGAACACACACTATGTGTGTTCAGACCCACAAAAGGTCCCTTTCTGCATTAGCAAGTTTCTAATTTTAGGGTTTTTTCCAGAAATATCCTTCTTTTTCAAAGGAATTCGATTCTGAAACAAAGTTATAAAATGTAGGTGACAAAAAGGAAGAATACGGCATAACAATAGAAGCCCCTTCCCCCCAATCTTAACAGGACAAGCTGACTATTGAATGTAGCTGGATCATAATATATGTATCCATATTGGAATGGAATATTATCAGAAGCTGTAATAGCTTTCACTCAGGAGATAAATGGAAACAATGGCATCATAATGTATATTTTTGTTATCCATATTTTTAGATCAAAGACCCTTTCAAGCACTCTTGTTATTGCCATTATAAGTGTTTGAAAGGACAAAGGCCAGCTCATGTCACCAACATGCGCAAATGGCATTGAGGTTAATCCAGACTCATTTGATTGGACTCAGGCCTCACTGAAAATCTTGGGACAAGTCAGTCATGAATTCATTGACTTCAGCAGGAACTATATTCAACTAACATAGTCTGGATCCAGCCAAATATGGTGCTGGAGAGAACCATACTACATATGTCACCCATACAGTTCTTTTCTACAGACAATACTGTAGAATAACTGGATCCCCAATGCGGAAACAATTCCCGTGCCACTCTGAATCAATATTGGTCCTCCTGAATGGAATGGAATTGGATCTAGACTTGTCACAGTTCCACTGAAATCAATGGGCCTTGTAAGTAACATCCTGCAGGATGATATCGTAAATCAGGGCTCAGCAAACTATTTCAGCAGGGGGCCGGTCCACTGTCCCTCAGACCTTGTGGGGGGCTGGACTATATTTTTAAAAAAACAACGAATGGATTCCTATGCCTCACAAATAACCCGGAGATGCATTTTAAATAAAAGCACACATTCTACTCATGTAAAAACATGCTGATTCCAAAACTGTCTGCGGGCTGGATTGAGAACGCAACTGGGCCAGTTCTGGCCCCCGGGCCTTAGTCTGCCTACCCATGTCTTAAATCTTCTGTAATTTAGGGTATGGAGGAGACAGAATGGCAGCCTCTAGTGGTGGCCACCTAAAATGGTCACTGTTGATTAAGAAGAAGTTTTTTTGGGGTGTGGGGAAATTACTCTTTTAGAGATGGACTGGATAACGCCTTCCATTTGTGGGAGAGGCAGGCACGAAAACTACCAGATGGAGGCTATTTAAAATTTCTTCCTAAGTTGACTGCCTCCAGATGGCAAGCTGTTGTGTGCAGCATCATCTTCATTTAGTATTTATAGAAGCACTTAAATAACTAGGTACATGGATAAATGACACAAGTTTCTTCCTACTCATAGGTTCATGATCTTATTGAAAAATGAAGAATCAAGAGAGAAGAATCCTTGGACCCTATGGGGAAACTTGGAACATAGTTGGCTGGCGAGACAAATACTTTTTTTACGTTTAGATAGTAAACCTGTGCCTGGACAGTACCAGACTGCATGTGAGGGCTTATATGATGAATTGGTCATCTATATGTGTGTACATGTGTGCGTGCACACACACACACGCACACACACACACACACACACACACACAGAGTGCTCATGTTGCTTTTCATAAGTGCAAACTTTTATACATATTCAATGTTTTGGATGGCATATATAGAGTTGTATGTGTAAATTAATATGGATGTGCTAATGGTTATTGTTTAATTAATGCAAACTGATGGTTTTGTTTTGTTGTTTTGCCTCTTTAAAAAACAACAGCATGCGCGTGCGCGCACACACACAACCACATGGAAAACCAGATCTTAGACCATTTAATTACTAAATAAACATCAAGAAGGGGCAACATATTTATGTACGGTAGCTTTCATAGACTTATTCTCAGCCTTTGCTTGATAAACAGAGAAAAACTTTGGTTCAAATTGCATAGTAAAAGTATTGACAAGAGGTTGCTCATTTTAATTTAACACCTTCATTTGCAGACACATCTTAGAGTGGATTTGAATTGCCATCTTACCAACATGATTCCAACTTTGTAAAAGTCAGGGGTGTCTGTTAGCCTTTTTCTTGTTTGATTTCTATATAAATAACATTGCCCAGGATCTCCAAAAGCATCAGTATTTTTCTACTATAGTTCTTAATTGTAATTTCTCCATATTGCTCTATGTAGATGACATGGCCATTGTTTCTACTGCTGTGATAGGTATGAGGCATCTTCTCAAAGTCGTGGGATCATTTTGTAAGAGGGCATTTCTTACATTAAATCCTGCCAAAGCTAAGATTGTTCTGTTTGCTAAAAGACTCTGCCCACATACGGTAAGTGGAAAATAGATGATACAAGTATAGAACAAGTTAAGGATTATAAATATCTGGGAATTCAGTCCAACCAGAACCATACTTGGGCAGTACATTTGGAATCCACAAGGCTCTCGACCATATAAGTAACTAGGGAAAGGGAAAGGTAAAGGGACCCCTGACCATTAGGTCCAGTTGTGACCGACTCTGGGGTTGCGGCGCTCATCTCGCTTTATTGGCCAAGGGAGCCGGCGTACATCTTCCGAGTCATGTGGCTAGCATGACTAAGCTGTTTCTGGTGAACCAGAGCAGTGCACAGAAACACTGTTTACCTTCCTGCCAGAGTGGTACCTATTTATCTACTTGCACTTTGACATGCTTTCAAACTGCTAGGTTGGCAGGAGCAGGGACTAAGCAACGGGAGCTCACCCCATCGCGGGGATTCGAACCGCCGACCTTCTGATCTGCAAGTCCTAGGCTCTGTTGTTTAACCCACAGTGCCACCTGTGTCCGTAACTAAGGCAATATTAAACTTTACTCATCTTTGAGGTGTTAACTCAGTACCTTTTATACTTAAGATTTCTTTTGGGAAAGGTTATCTCATTAGTGTTGTGTGGTGCAGAAGTGTGGAGTTGGGAAACAATGTTAAACTGGAGTTCGCTCTTGAATCTCCCAAATGGTACTCCCACTGTCATGAGGAATTTTGATTTGGGTTCTTTTCCATATTGTCCAGAGTTCATGCTGCTTTGCTTCTGTGTTGGTTGAAATTACATCATGTGGGAGACACAACATTGCCCTCCAAACGCCAATTATTTGGAGCAAATTCCCAATAGTTTTGTACAAAGTTGGGCCAACATATGTGAAACCCTTATAATCAGTGGCAGACTTTGAACTTTCAAATTTTAGCATTGCCCTGTGTGGTGCCAAAATTTGGCAGCCTACTGCCTCTTGCCTTCTGTTCTAAGTAATTTTTTGTGGCACCCTCTTGGCTCAGCATCCAATGTGGACAAACCAGTCACACACCCCTAAATCTGCCTATGCTTATAATCAAGTGTGAATGGATGCTGGTGCCCTTAGGGTTACTACCCCTATAGTTGCAAATCAGTGGATTCAAAATACAGTTAAAAAGTGGGACCTCCTGTAAGCTAGATGTCATCTCCAAACTATGCCATTTTCACCATTTTATTATTCTGTAAAATCTGTTTGTGGCTTTCCAGATTACTTTTTTGAATTATTGGTTGATGCAATGAAAGCATTTACAGCTTTAAGATTCCAGTCTATGGCAGGAGCATATTTAGATGAGAAGTAGATTGTCATTTATAGGTCTATGACAAGGGAGAACTGGAAAATATTGTTTACTGCTGCCTGTGTTGGTCCCTCTGTAATTCTACTAGAAATAGATTTCTCAAAGGAGTTCTTCAGAGAGTTTCCTTCATGAATAGTAGGGATAAAAGTTGTTATTTGCTGATGGATAGGGATAAACACATCAGATGAAATTTCATTGTACAACATGGGGGCCAGAGTTGTGGGAACCATCTATGCTAAAATATATGTCAATACTTTTTGTATTTTTGTGATGACCAATAATTTCGGGGTGGGGGGGGGATGACTGAAGCCCCATCTGCACTATACTTTAAAACATCATCATATCACCTTAAAAGGTCATGGCTTCCCTCAAAGAATCCTAGGCACTGTAGTTTGTTAAGGGTGCTGAGAATTGTTAGGAGACCTCTATAACAGAGTTACAAACAACTGGCCTAAATTTGCAAGAGGTGGCCCTGTGGTGAAATAGCTACCAACCCCTCTTTTGCATTTCAGAGGGCTATACCTAGTTGTGGCCCAAAATGCAAGTTCTTCCTTGGGTCCCCACTGCTGCTTGACACAATATTTAATCTGCCATAACACTTCTGGGATGACACTACATTGCTGTGTCAAAGTGTAGCATCATTCTGATTGAATGGCCCTAGAGTGATAAAGATGCTGTGATAAAAGAACCATAAGGATGAGAGTAGGAGCCATGAAGTTGCCCGTCCAACAGTTAACAGCTGGGCAGCAGGTTAAGCAACAATACACATCACCTGGTCACAATCCTCCCCACAACAGTGAAAAGTGTTGTATTTCTGTTTATACTATAGTAAATATTTCTATATAGTAAATATTGCCAACAAAGGTCCGTATAGTTAAAGCTATGGTTTTCCCAGTAGTGATGTACGGAAGTGAGAGCTGGACCATAAAGAAGGCTGATCGTTGAAGAATTGATGCTTTTGAATTATGTTGTTGGAGGAGACTCTTGAGAGTCCCATGGACTGCAAGAAGATCAAACCTCTCCATTCTTAAGGAAATCAGCCCTGAATGCTCACTAGAAGGACAGATTGTGAAGCCGAGGCTCCAATACTTTGGCCACCTCATGAGAAGAGAGGGCTACCTGGAAAAGACCCTGGTGTTGGGAAAGATGGAGGGCACAAGGAGAAGGGGACAACAGAGGACAAGATGGTTGGACAGTGTTCTCAAAGCTACCAGCATGAGTCTGACCAAACTGCGGGAGGCAGTGGAAGACAGGAGTGCCTGGCGTGCTACGGTCCATGGGGTCACAAAGAGTCGGACACGACTAAACGACTAAACAACAACAACAACAACAAATATTTCTAGATTTGCATCTATACATATAAACCAGCATATGAAGATTTATAAATGGGTCAGTGTGTCTGGCTGTTAACCGGAAAGTTGGTGGTTCAAGCTGGCTCTGGGATAGCTGTGAGCAGGATTCCTGCATTGCATGGGGTTGGACTAGATGACCCTCAGGGATCCTTCCGACTTACAAATCTGTAGTTCTGTGGTCTTCCCTTTTGTGTACATGCATTTCTTGTTCTTTGCCATCCCACAATGAGCCCAGTGTGCACCTTGGAGCCTCCATGGTGCTTTGGATCAAGTGCAAGGTGTGTAAGTTTGACACACTGAAAATCCCATGTTTAATGTTTCCACATATGTATTCTGGTTCTTCAGCCAGCTACTTACATTGTGCTGCTGGTTTATTATATTTTTGAGTCGTATATTTTAAAACATCCCAGCCATGATCCAAATCTTTAGTGTCACCTTTCAAAATAAATGATGTTCCATACAGGGACATACATCAAATGACTTTCATTTCCATTTTCTGTTGATAGCACCCTGTCACACAATGCTTCTCTGTGTCTCTAGACTTAACGTAGGTTAAACTGTAAAACCTCTGTAAACATGAAGTTCAGATGTGCGCCATATGTAGAAGCCTTGTTAAACAAACTCTGTTGGGCAATAGTCTCTCCTGCACACACACACACACACAGAGAGAGAGAGAGAGAGAGAGAGAGAGAGAGAGAGAATGACAAGGCAATCTTAAAACACAAGGCAGACAAAGCAAGCTTTTAGTTTGCCCTGCAAATGTGACTATGGCAACAGAATCGCTGAGGAAAGTTTATGCATTCTGTAGTAAAAACAGGATACAGGCCTTGTATGGGGCTACCTAATCACATTTCTTTCTCTCTTCAAATCCTTATAATCTAGAAAGACATTTGGGGGAATTATATAATCCTCTTTAAATAATGGATTCAACACAAATCAATTCTGGCTTTGTAATGCATTATTCTATGTTAAGGTTGGCAGACCTGTGGCCCTTACATGTTACTGGTCTTTATTTATTAATTAAAATATTTCCATGCCACACTTTGGTTCACAGTTTATGCTTATTTGTTGTTCCATATGTTTGTTACAATCTGTAATAATTTTTTTTTACAATAAAGAAAAACAATCTTAAACTACCAAGCACATCAGTAAAAGCTGGTTGGCAAAGAATGGTTGGAAAGGCCTCTCTGAATAATATAGTTTTTAGAAGATGTCTGAAAATGAGCAGGGTGATTCCTGACACATCTCTATTGGCAAGGAGTTCCACAAGGCATGAGCTGCCACACTAGAGGCTTGGCCCCTAGGAAAGGACAGCCAAACCTCAGGGGCATGTGGGACCAAGAAATTGCTGCATCATAAAGACCTTGGTGATTGAAGCAGAACGTATGGGCTCAGGAGGACCTTAGCAAATCAGGTGGTCTACAACTCCCCATCCCTGATTATTGGCCATGCCGGCTTGCGCTCATGGATGTTGGAGTCTGACAGCATCTAGAAGTATTCCTGGCAGTGATACTGATGTACAATAGAATGACCTTATTTCCATCAGATGAATGTTGCAGAGTGTGCAACTGCAGCCATCTCCATCCACTGCTCCTTTCACCAGCGGCGCTGAGCCTTTCCTCCCCACTCACGGAGGTCAACAAAGGACCTGCCTTGTGAGAAGACCTGTCCCCACTATTTTAAAACTGGAAAGGGGGAAGGCACCTCTATTAACGGGGGCCACTTATGCATCCTGCCTCAAAGATGAAGTACCTCACCAAAAGCAAGGAGAAAGTAAGGCACATTTATGCATAAAATTTGCATCTACTACTTTATATGTATAGCTGCAAACTTCAAAATAATGACTGTAATCTTAACAAATATGCAATGCATCTCACCACAGTGGGGAAGACTGTGAACAGGTAACCTGGGTGCCTGCGTAGTCTGTTGCCCAGGTGCTAACTGAATGGGCAACATCAAGGCTCTCCCATCTTATGGTTCTACTTTAAACCAGACTTGGAGCATCCTTCCAAGGAGGGAACTCTTTTACTGTCCCCTGACAGCCCTTCATATAGAGGACTCTCCTCTCTAAAGTAGGATACATCACCACCCTGCCTCTATTCTTCTCCCAGCATGTACATGTAGCACTGAAGCATAAATGAGCTGCTGGCACATCTGCATTCATAAGGTATACAATGGATGGAAGGCCTCGTGGCACCCAAATTCTTGGCTGGCACTTAGTAGAAAGACCCGCTTTGCAGACTTTCCAGACTTCAAAGGCAACATTTCCAAATATGCACATGACTACTTCTGGCTACAGTCAGCTCAGTCAGAAAGCGGTATAAGGAAACTGGTAATGGGCCAAGAAAATGAATGATGGCAAAAAGGCAATGAAGGTTCCTTCAATATATATCCACACTTTCTCCATGTAAATACAGCTGGTGGCTACATCACTTGGCTCTGTTCTTGTGCTTCCCCCGTGGGTTCCTCACCCAGTGCCAAATATCTGCTTCTTTGGGAAGTTTCTACGTATGTGGTCACTTCTTTGACTTCTGTGTTATCAGAAGCAAGCGGAGAAATGAATGATGATTATATCTTACCATATGAGTTAGGGTGCAAGGCTATGATCTCTGGGAGGGTGTCCTAGAGGCCATTGAATAGAGCAGATCTACCCCTCCACTGCTGGAAATGAAACTCTGACATTGGCATACATACCCTCCAACATTCCACTGATCAAAATCGGGACGCTTGTTTTTTTGGTCCTGAGCTCTGGCAGGAATCATGTGAGAGCGCAAGACCAAATAAGTGACTTTTGGTCTGACACTCTGGCATGAACCAGCTGACTCATACCAGAGCACCAGACCAAAAAAACAGAATGTTATGGGATCCAATCAGAAGTGGGGATGGCTTCTGTAATTCTAGGATGTCCCACTTAGAACGGGACAGTTGAGAAGTATGGGAGTAGGAGATCTGGTGGTGGAGAGCACCTGTCTCATTCAATGTCCTGGCCCAATCAATGTCAGAGCTCCCACACGAAACAGAGCCTTTAGTGTCATTGGCCCAGTCCTGTGAAATATTCTACCAATAGAGACTCAGCAGTGACCTTCTGTGCCAGCTTTCAAAGTCCCATTGAAAATGTTTCTATTTGACCTGGCCTATGCAGGCAATTCAGAATGCATCCCTTCCACAATGGTTAATTGATGCCCATTTAACATTTTTACAGCATTTATTGTATGGTTCTATATTTTTACTGCTGTAAACAGCTTTGATATTTTTTATGGGACAATAGTTTGCAGATGTTTTTATAAATAAAAAACTTTTGGTAGGGCCTAAAATGGGTCTGTGCCAGGATTGCGCTGGGAAGCAGTTTGGATTCTTCAGATGTGGCATTATCCTGGTTCTCTAACACACCCTCAAACTTTGTAGAAGGACCTCTGTGAAGCCTACCTAGTGAAGTCAGTGGGCACAAGTCCATAAATGAGATGGTGGGGGCACTGCTGTTATTAAGAGGTCATCTACCTACCCATGAAGATGTGACTGTATAAATAAAGCTCTCTGAAACTCATTCCAGCTTCTCTTGGTGACATTTCACAAAAAAGATCTTAAATCCTATAGCATCCGAGACTCTTAATTAAAGCTTATCGTCATGTCTAAAAAGCTGGTTCTTCCACAAAACTCCACACAGAGCACAATGTCATAAAAAGTATGAACCAGGACTGCAGAACTTCCATGCACACTGGATATTTTATGCAGGATCGCAAACCTTCTGTATGTGAACCAAACCTTACGGATCATGGCAGGTGTGTACACATGTACTCTGCAAATAAATAAATAAATAAATAAATAAATAAATAAATCTTCATAGCTTTGCTACAAGAGACTTATTTGCATGCACATCAAACAATGTGATTGGAATAACCTGACTTTTTACAGGAAAAGCTTGAATGTTTCTGAAGTATTTATATGTTTCATAAATATTCATAGCTATTATTCACTGTTGACAAGCATTTCTTGAACTGCCTTGGCAAGAAAAATTTACATTCATTTTGAGAAGTAGCTGGAACTGATAACTGGACTGCTCGAGAACTTCTAGAAAAATGAAATATGATCCTTTAAAAAACACATACACCTCTGTGATGATTGCCCCAGGAATGACATCCATGGAGGACAACGAGATTACAGTCTTCAAACCGTAATGAGAATGGCTTATGTTTGCTATTCCTCATGCACGCTGCAAACCTGTCACGAAAATGGATTGCCTCGGTTTGGTACTATTTTCTGTTCTTGTCATGATAATAAGACATCAGAAGTTTAATGTTCAATATAGCCTGTGAAATACAATAGTATATAAAGATGTGTGGATATTAAAATGCTTGCAAGAGCAACCTCTAGCCTTTATACCAGTGTACCAGTAGCCAAGCTGTAAAATGATCACGAGGACTCCAGCTTATTACCTTTCTCTCTGTGAGATTTATTTTGTGGCTTTAAAGAAGGTGCACAAGCCAGGTAAGATGGAAGAAACTTCTACGTTTGCTGGGTTGCATCCCTATTGAAAGCAACAGGCACAAAGTTCACCTGACCCAAAAGTAATAGGACAAAGCTCTTTCTGTAACTCTTTCCACAGAGCAGGGACAAGGTGGCCCACCAGATCAGATGTTGCTTGACTCCATCTCCCATTTTCCCTGAACATTGGCCTTGGTGGCCAGGGTTGGTGGAAGCACAACAACATCTCGAGTGCCACCTTTGCCACAGAACTTATTAGTGCAAGAGCTCTGAATCCCCAAGGGATCTATTCACTACTTATTACCCAGGCACCATTCAGGACTTCAGTAGTGGGATTCCTGTGTTTCCACTGTTGCGATGAACATGAGCTCCATTGGCTATAGCCATACAGTCTCTGTCACTGTGCCAGAGTAACTTAGTTTTTCAGTGCACAATTCAGCAAGCAATTGTAGAAGATAATCCAGAGGAAATCCAAAGGGCTACAGTCTCTAAGAGGCAACTATTGCATGTACAGTTAGAAGAAGAAGAAGAAGAAGAAGAAGAGGAGGAGGAGGAGTTTGGATTTGATATCCCACCTTTCACTCCCTTTAAGGAGTCTCAATGCGGCTAACATTCTCCTTTCCCTTCCTCCCCCACAACAAACACTCTGTGAGGTGAGTGGGGCTGAGAGACTTCAAAGAAGTGTGACTGGCCCAAGGTCACTCAGCAGCTGCATGTGGAGGAGCGGAGACGTGAACCCAGTTCCCCAGATTACTAGACTACCACTCTTAACCACTACACCACAGTGGCTCTCCAGTTTATGGCTGAATTCTGAACTTTAATTGTCATGAATGAGCCAACTCCCAGGGAAGGTTTGCAGCCAGCTCCCAGGGAAAGCTTGCTGCCAACTGAAGAAAGCAGCCAAGAACAGAGAGGGTTAACTGCCATGCAGGATAAGCATTGACTAGTGCCAACTCCCCTGCCCCTTGGAATGCCAGCTGATAAGGGAATGGTGGGGAGCAAGCTAGAATGCAGTCAAAGCTTGCCAGAAACACAAACAGGCAGGAAAGAGTTAAGAGACAGCCTCTCAGAGAATGGGGAAGAGGAGGGAGCTGATCCACTCAGCCCGAGGTCTCGACAAATGGGAAGGCTGCAAGATAGGAAGCAAAAGAAAAGGCGTATGAAGCAAAAGTTCAGTTGCTTCTGGTCACGCCGGAAGCAGTCTTCAGAAGGGTCATCTTGACTGATGAGAGTGGAGGCTATGTTAAAGCCATCTGGAGCTATCTGTTTGTTTTGACAATAAACCATCCTTTTTAATTAACTATGCTCACTGTGTTATCAAGCCGGGGACTGAACTCCTGACACTAATCATAGCCACCAAGAGCATGATTGGAGCCTGCCTGTGTGTGTGGAGGTGCCAATTGGATATTGAGTTCTCAATGTGAATGACCAGCAGCATCAGAGGCAGGGCAGGTGTGCTGAGTAGACAGGGATAGTATGTGTGCTTTTTGTTCCTCTACATGTGTAGGGAAGCATATCCTATGAACTCTCTGGCTTTTCAAAGTTCCACTGGCCCTCATCCCCTTGAATATGAGATACTCCTCCAAGGTGTCAAGGTTCAAGGAATCCTATCCCTTCCCCAATGGCAGCCAAAGAAGCAGATAACATGAAGAGTCTGTACCACATCATTTATTCAGTATTCACAGAGAGAGAGAAAGGAATGTAGTCCTTATTCAGTAATGGCATTGCTCCAAGTAAAGCCTAACCCCCTCTGTCTCTCTTATCCTACGTCACCCCTGTGTTGGCTAAGCTGAGCTTTCTGCCTCTGAGCTTTTTTTCCTACTGCCCTCAATGCCCACCTGGTCCTGGAAGGGGGGGGTCAGGAATGCTCTCCAAAGACACTGTGTCAGCTGTCTCTCCCCAGTGCTTCTTCTTCCTGCTGTTCCTCTTCCAATATTTCCCCGCTTTTCCCCTCTGCAGTATCTGAACTGTGTCCTTCTGCAAACCACTGTTCTAAATCTATACTGTCCTCCTGTTCTTGGGAAAGTTCAGAAGAAGGGGGGGGGGCCCTCATCATTCCTCCTCAGTCCAGCCCCTGACACAAGGCAAAGACACAACATTTTACATTACATTCAGTAAGTTTTATGCTCTGCTTTTTCTTTGCAATATAATATCTTACTTAAGAAGAGTATTTCCATAAGGCTCTGACTTTGCACTTGTGCTGTACACATGAGATGGTCCATTTGACAACCTGCACAGCTGTAAATGCAGCACACCTGGGAATTAAAGGAAGCATAAAGAAAAAAGCATGGCATTCACCAAATTTGATGCCAGGGCACTGGACTTCACCTCTGCTGGCTTCTGTGAGATCTTTGCAACATTGCAAGGGGGGGAGTCAGTCAGGAGAAGGATTTTGAGCAGAAAAACAGCAGGCCAGAAAATGGGTAAGCAGTGCTCTCCATTCCTGAGACTAGACTTTGCTGCTTTTCCAATCCCAATCTTTTTGTGTAGGGGAATCTAAACCCCAGGGGCCAAATGTGGTTCTCTGCCCTGTGGCTCTGTGAGGGGAATGGGGGTGGGTGTCTAATAACACCCTTAACAAAATACAGTTCCTAGGATTCTTTAGGGGGACTATTGACAGTTTAAAGTGGTATAATAGTGCTTTAAATGTATGGTGTGAATGTGATCGTAGATTGGATAGCTTTTGAAACAAAGGACTCCTTTGAAGAGAGGCCTGTCCTCTGAAAAATAGGACACACATGCCCCCCCTCACCCAGCACTGGGTCTCAGTTGCACACATTTGTGTGTAATAAGTAGTTAGCCAGTAAAAGAAAGTTATTTCCCCACTCCAGCAATGATTTTTTTTCTGAACAAGTTACAGTGGAAAGGGCCTGAGTACAGACATTACGTTAATTGTGGAAACTGTGTCACTCACAGCCTTAACCATAGGTTCATAAATAAGAGGTTTCGTATGTGTGTATACAGTTTCTAAAAACACCACTAAAAGAGGACTTGTCCCTACATTCTGCAGTTAAAATTCACAGTAGAATACTTGTCCAAGCCTCTCTGCTTGTTGAAATGCAGCCTTTCTGCTTTGATTCCTCGGTCAAGAGTGAAAGGGGGCGAAAGCTTTGGGTTTTATTTACTATGTCACGGTGTTAAGATAAGCCTTAAAATTACTTTTTTTGGGTGCACAAACACTGTGATTTCCCATTTAAAAAGGTTATTATTAAAGGGATTTATTCAGTAAAACTTTGGGGACATTTACTTTTTTGAGCAACCAAACAGTCTAAGTCGGTCTCGAACAGTTTAAACCCCAAGTAATTGGATTTTCTGATGGCTCCTTCCATGATTATAGCAAAAGCAGGAGATGCAAGATAGCAATTTTCACCACTGGGAAAACTCTAAAGCTCAGCTAACACAAGAACTTTCATCTTTGGTACTTCATTTCTAAAATGAGATTTGCTTGTTTGCAGCTGGCTCCTGGTGTTTTGAGTCCCCCTCCCCAAACTCCACAGCAAAGCGGCCTCGGATGGGCCTCATCCTACCAGGGTTACTTGCTGCCAGTGACAGCAGCCCATAGCTCTGTATTGGACAGTTGTGACACCCACCATTTTAATTTCTCAGAGGGTTGCACCAGAGTGCTGGACCTTCAGAAGCTCTGGTGCGACCCTGCTGAGAGCACCAGAGTGAGATGCTTCTGGACCAACACTCTGGCACGAGGACCAAAGAAAATGGGACATCTGGGAATTAAACACAAGCCAGGGTTGGCTTCTCTGATTCCGGTTGTCCAACTTAAAACAGGGCAGTTAACGGGTATGAAAGCAGCAAACTGGAGAGAGAGTCAGAGCAACGTTTGAGAGGAACATTTGATTTCTGTTTGAACCCAGGGCTGTGTGGCTATGGGAGAAACAAGACCCTTTTGGGGTGCTGTGAACCCCTCTAGCACAGGTTCAAGTTGTATATATGTATAAATAAACCATATGTCATAAAGACACCACAGTCTCTGCTTTACCTCATTCCCAAAAGGAAACACAGACCCTGGGTGAGCGCCAGGGACCCCTGAAATCTCACATGGCTTGATGATTGGGGTACCATGCAACAGTACTATGATATCCCTTTATACACATCCCACAAAGAAGTCTGAGAGCTGTTGTTTGTTAAAGGTGCTGACAGACCCCTAGTCCCTTCACAGAGCTACACTTCCCAGAGTTCCCTGGAAGAGAGAATAACTATTAAACCACATCTGAGAATTTTAACTCTTGTGAGGGGAAGAGCAGGTCTCCTAACAACTCTCAGTACCCTTACAAAATACACATCCCATAGTTATTTGGGAGAAGCCAAAACTGTTTACAGTGATATCATAGTGCTTTAAATGTATGGTGTGACTGCGGCCTAAGCTACACTCAGAGTAGACCCATTGAAATGTCACCCTATGTATATAGTTGCCAGTGTATAGGGTGCTGGTCACCCCTTGCTTGGCATTTTCAGAAGCTGGAAACAGGCGCTGAAGAAGACATCAGATTCCACTCACCCTCCATATTCAGTGAACATGTTTTGAAGTATGAATTGGGATTTGAGGGTTTTTTTTCTTATCTGTGCAAAACAGTTGCTTAAACCCAGTAACACAGAATATTAACTTGCACAGAGGCTAAATCCCAAAATTAGAGTTACTGGGCTGAAACCTTTAAAAAAAGGTCACACCATCAGACCTGAAATTCCTGCTGCCAATCCTGGATTTTCTAGAGAGGTTGTGCCTCTCAGTGGCAAGGGCAAATCATTCTGCACATGCTCAAAGAAACCTTTTTCATCACTTACGTATGTCTTCTATGGCTGAGGTATAGTTGGAAAAAAACAGGCTCTGTTTTGAGCTCTGTCTCAGACTGGAGCACTGGGTTTGCAGTGGTTTCTGTCCATATTTACTCTCACAGTGTTAGGAATTTTTAAAATATATGTTTCATTGCTTTCTTCCCCTTGGAGACAGCCATCCTTATTTTTAACTCCCTTTTCCCATTTGGAATTTGTGTGCATTTGGTTTTTTCATTCGTTCTCCTGTGTAGGTCAAATGTCACCTTTATTCTTACCTTCAAGGAGGTTTACTGACCCACTTTAGTTATTCTAGGAAGACAATGTGCCAAGTGAATCACAATTTTTAAAGACGAATCCCCATCAGCAACACACACGTGTCAGTGTTAGACCCTCTCAACTTTGTTTCTCTACCTGTGGGCAATCTGTTAACATCTCTTCTTCCTGGCTTTGCTTATGTGATGCATTTAGTTATTTATTTATGTTAGCTGTCTTTAACCCACTTACCCCAACAGCCTTGAGGCATCTTACTATAGAATTTTAAAAGCATCAAAAATAAAATAAAAGAGCAGAGCGAAACAGCAGACAACAACCCTCTTACACACACACACACACACACACACACACACACACATGCTGGGCCCCTAAAAGGGTGTGGTTGTATATTGTTGGATTAGGATTCAGGAGAGAATCAGATTCAAACCCCCACTTAGCCATGAAGCCACCCTATGGGTGACCTTGGGCCATTCACACTATAGTCACTTCCACACCATACATTTAAAGCAGTTGTATAGCACTCCAAGGGACGCGGGTGGCGCTGTGGGTTAAACCACAGAGCCTAGGACTTGCTGATCAGAAGGTTGGTTGTTCGAATCCCCGTGACAGGGTGAGCTCCCGTTGCTCGGTCCCTGTTCCTGCCAACCTAGCAGTTCAAAAGCATGACAAAGTGCAAGCAGATAAATAGGTACCGCTCCGGCGGGAAGGTAAATGGTGTTTTCGTGCGCTGCTCTGGTTCGCCAGAAGCGGCTTAGTCATGCTGGCCACATGGCCCGGAAGCTGTACGCCGGCTCCCTTGGCCAATAAAGCGAGATGAGCGAGATGAGAGTCGGCCACAACTGGACCTAATGGTCAGGGGTCCCTTTACCTTTATCTATAGCACTCCAACACGCACAGAGAATCCTGAGAACTGTAGTTTGTTAAGGGTGCTGGGAATTGTAGGTCTTTGAGGCCAACATCCATAACAAACTACAGTTCCTGGGATTTTTTCAGGGGGGGTGTGTGAAGTGGTATAATAGGAGTGCTTTAAATATATTAGGTGAATGTGGTCTCTCACTTATCCTAACTTCACAGTGTTGCTGTGAGGATAAAATGGGAGGCGGAGCCATGGATTTGAGCTTCTTGAGAGAAATGGCGAGATATAATAAATAAAGATGGCAGGTCAGAAATTATTAAAAGCCAAAGAGAACAACAGACTATGCTTGGTACCTGAAATAAAGAAAAGAAGGCACCAGGTGGATATCCCTGAGGAGGGCATTTCACGATTTGAACATAACCTCTGAAAAGGCCATCTCTTTGGCACCCAAACACCTAGCCTCTGAGTGAGCTGGATGTCTCCGGCAGCTGAGTCTCATAAGAGAGTAACAAATTGTGAGTCATTTAACATGTTGTTGTTTTATTTTTACTGCCAGGGAGGGAGAGAGGCACTTGTGAAACTTTCTGCTTCAAGTACCAAAATAATTTGACCTTCTTTGGGTTCTATGTATCTGGACATGAAACGTGGGAGATACCATGTGGTACTCCCGGAGCCATCTGGAGAAGAGTTTCTTGAGAAGATAATAACTGGAGGCTTTAGATGGAAGGTGGATTTAACTTCTAACCCTGTATCCCCTCTGATGCCCATGTTGCATTCTGGCACTGTTTCCTATGCGCTCCTCAACCCATTGCTGCATCTTACTGCCTCCTGTCAGCAGAACAATGTGATCTGGGAAAGGTTGACCTGATCAGGGTAACCGTAGCATATCATCCCACAATTTTTATAGCCACAATCAGTGATATTTTCTAATGTGGTGTGTTATTTATTCACCCAGATTACAGCTATTTTATCTAAGCCTTCCCATTAGCAGAGATTCACTGGGACAAGAATTCAAAGCTTATATTGCCATCTTGTGTTGGGCAGCAGAAATAACAGCTCAGTTCCTTCTATCAGTGCCATCGGCTACCTAGAGGTGTAACCAATCTGAGGGCATGGTACCACCTTCAGATGTTTCATACTCAAATTATATTTTCTTTGTCACCCTTAAAGGCTTCATGCCAAACACTCTTAGGCTGATCATGCATTGCAATCACCTGGTAGAAACTGGTGACCACAAGAAACTGAGAAGGTGACCACAATCTAGTCCAATCCCCTGAAACACATGAATCTTTTGCCCAATGTGGGACTCCAACCACGACTCTGAGATTAAGAGTCTCATGCTTTACTGACTGAGCTATCCCAAGGATTTATTTTTTCCAATCACTGTAAATTAGCAGAGGTAAAGTTTCTAACCCAGGCTATCCCCTGCCATGCTAGGCTTTTTATTGTTATTATTAAGCACAAGGATTTCTGTTAAAGGTAACTTTCAAAAATAGTCTCTCCCACCTGCTGTATGAAACAGAAGAGTCTATTCTTCTGCATCACACTACTGGAGAAGTGAAATTTTTCACAGGGGAAGGGTTAGGGCCAGAGGCACCAGCTTGCGAGGGCAACTGAGGGAAGGGGACAACAACATCATGTGCGTGAGCATCACACGTCCCTCCCTAAACTAGGCAGAGGTGTGTGATTCCTCAGCTGAAGTGGGCTCAGGACAGGTGAGAGTCACATGCCTCATCAAGCTCAGATACTACATCAGTAAACAATGTATAAAAGGGAAACAGAGCTGAGGTACTGTGTCTTCTCAACTTCCCATATTGGTTGGAGCACAGCTTGGATGCACCAAGACTGTGCTTATGTGGGACCGACCTCCATGATCCCTGCCCCTGCAGAGGTGGAAACCTGGCCTGATGGGATTTTGGACTTGTTGGTCTGCCGGACTGTGTGCTAGCATCTGTTGTAGGATCATACACACCAGCGGGACTTACTACCAGGTACCCTGTGATTCCGGGACAGCAAACGCATTTGAATTTGAATTTCAACTTGCTGATTTGTTGGCCTAATCCTTGCTACTTATGTACAAGATAGATGGTCTTTTGCACCTGCCTTCCAATATGGCAGTGCCCTCTTCTCCCTTTACCTTATGAGGGTGCACAAAGAAAGGGAAGGGTTGAACCTCGGTTGTAGAGCATCTCCTTTGCATGCCAAAGGTCCAGGTTCAATCCTTGGCATCCACAGGAAGGTTGGGAATATCCCCTCTGAAGCTGTTCCCAGTCAGTGTTAGCAATGATGGGCTAGATGGACCAGTATAAGGAAACTTCTAACGTTCTTATGTTGCTATGAAATGACAAAAGGATCATGAAGGAAAACGATGGCACTGAATGTCCTCCCACCACAGAGCCTTTCACAATGTCAGTCTAGCAAAGCGTCCATCATCATTCCGTTGATTTCAATGTGAGGAAGCAGATAATTGAATGTTTACTTTCTCTCAGAAAGGTCAATTGCAAACATGAACTTATGGGTCAAAGTCACTAAAATGTGGGACACCATTTAGGTGTGTGTGTGTGTGTGTGTGTGTGTGTGTGCAAGCTCCGATGCTGAGATCACATTACTTGAGGCAGGAACAGGAATTTCTCCACCTTAGCTAACTGCATCCCCAGTTAGTCACCAGGAAGCAGTGTGGTGTAGTGGTTAGACTGGTCATACTAGAACTGGGGAAACCCAGGTTTGAAAACTGATCCAGCCTTGAAGCTTGATCTTGAACCACTGAGCATCAGCTAAACCTACCTCATAGAGTTGCTGTGAGGATAAAAGGAGGGAGAATCATGGCATCCTGAACCACTCATTGAAAGAATGTTGGCAGAGGGGAGAAATGTAGTAAATAAAGTATACTTCTCCCCCCACTGAAATGATGGGAGGCATTGTCTTGGAGAAAACCAATACAGTCTGTCAAATCGATGGGCACTCCAAAGTGATCCAGGGTTCTCTTTCTTAGAGGTTTCATGAACTTGTGTATATATGCATTAGATCCCTTAGTTAGCTCTCTTTTAAACCTGTTAAATGTGGCATTTGCCAAGTGCCTTCACTTAATGACAGTGGACAGTGACAAGGGAAAAGAGGCATTGAGTAGTAGCTCCTCAACTGTGCAATGTCCCAGTCTCTAGAGCCTACATTAATACCTTTGTGGTGCCAGGCCTAAGGTTCCCAGCTCTCCTTTAAATTGCAATGGATGCCTTAAGAATTGTCCTTGTTGCTATGCCTGAAGGACAAATATCCATATATGATTTGCATCTTCCCAGAAGACATGGGGAGTGGGGAAATCGCTCATTTACCAATAAATCATTTCTATGTACACTCATTTTTTTTAATTGCCTAGAAGCGAGAGGCTATGCCATCTAGCCAGGTGCACAAACATGCGCTGGCTCAAACCATATAGGACATGGGTGTGCGCCTCCCACAGTACTCTGTAGAACAACCCACTCTGGCTCAGAGCAATATGAAAGCTGCCTGATCTCACTCAGACTTCTCAGTCCAGTTTGTTCTCCCCAACCCCCAGTCACTATGGGGAAAACAAAAAAAAACATGGTTTTAAGACACCCCCCTTTTGACAGAAGTGGGTGAAAATTGCAGGCATATTAGTCGTCCCCCCCCCCCCTCTGGCTGGATGAACCTGCCAAATTACAGACAAATATGTCCAGGCAGAGGTTATGCCTTTGAGAGATCCCATTGCTACTGTGTTTTTGACCTGTGGATGCATATTCATAAATAAACTGAGTGCTACACTGTTTACTTGTTAGCACTTTCCCCTTCAACTTCCATCTCACACATTATCAACAGGTAAAGAATGAAGTGCGGCTGGCAGGAACTGCCCATTCTCGGAAACATTATTTCCATTTGAATGTGCAACCTAGTGATGGGTGTCTGGAAATGGATTAACAATTCAGTCTAACGATGGGCGGTTTAAGGAACCTGGCTTGTCATTTCCCAGAAGGTCCACTAGATGGCATGGCTAGGTTTCGGAATACCTTTGTGCTGTGGTGCTTGAACTTGCAGTTTGAGGATGCCCAACCGCCTCAGGATGGTTACCAACATCCAAGGCCTTTAAGAGATTGGCAGTGCAAGCCTAGATTCAGTAGGTCCTACTCCCAGGCATGTGGCCATAGCCTCAGGAAAGCCCTTTCTCTCTGCCTTGGAAAACAAATGTAAGAATTCCTTCCAATACATCTTATAACAATTCTTTTAACATTCTATAGAAGGAATCTCTCCATCCTTATTAAAATATTTTGTATCCAATGTTATCAAATGGAAATATTAAATTTCCATTCTGATCAGTATCTGTTTAATCTGGGAATTGTTCATCCTGCTGATTTCGGCAGTTGGAATTTGCCAAGTGTCTTCCATTGCTTGGTCGTCTGCAACCCAGTTATTTCTGGGATCTTTAGACTAAAATCCCATACCTGTTTGTCTGGGAAGAAGCTCCACTGAATTCAATGGGGCTAACTTCTGCGAAGACCAGACTCGGATTGTGCTGTTGATCTGATTACTAAGAAATAAACCAAGTGTGTGTGTGTGTGTGTGTGTGTGTGTGTAAAAGAGTAATTCCATGAAGCCCTGTGATTTCTAAACACTTATAGAAGTCAGTCACTGGAACCAATGGCAGTTTTACATATAAGGAAGTATAGGAACCCTTCTACACCAGGGGTTGACAACCTAAGGCCCATGGGCCACAAGTGGCCCATGGGGGTCATTTAACCGGCCCCCGGGGCCACCCCCAAACCAAGCCGCCCACTCGGTGAGTCCCCACTGCACTGCGCTAAACCAGCTTTGTGTGGGGACTCGCTTCCGCAGCACCGGAAATCACATCTGCGCAGGCGCAGACACCAGAAATCACATCTGTGCAGGCGCAGGTGCAGGTGCTTGAAATCATGGGTGTGTACGCAATCTGGCCCACTCATGAATCTCTGCTGGAGTGAACTAGCCCAGGGGAGGTAAACCTTGCCGACCCCTGCTTTACACAAAACAGGGTTGTAGAATTTTGGACTGCATTACCTCAGAGCACAGGAGGGGAGGACACGGTGTTTGTAAACGCCTCCACAAAAACAAAACGTGACAGCCTCCACTCCCTGCACGTAGTAATCTAGTAATCCATCAGGAACAAAAGTATGATAAATCTTCCTCGCAGATGGGGTAATTCATGGAGCTGGAGTGTTGTTTTTGGGGGAGGAAGCTAAACATCTCTGAGAATTCTAGCAATTCACTTCAGTCTGACTTCCCATCCTGTGTTGTTGTTTCTTTTAAAACACAAGAACAGCACGTGCTTTGTTACGGAGCATGAAACTAGCTGGATCCTAGCTCTGTTTGCTGGGAAGCGTCACGGCAGGGCAACCGGTCGCTCTCGCGCCCTCACTAAGGTCCCCATCCTGTGCACTCATTCCCTCGGACAATAAACCTCGCTGAATTGGCCGGGCTAACTTCTGACGCCGGAGATATCCGGAGAAATCTGCAGTCTTGGAACGATTGCTGCAATCCTGCAAATAAACAAGCCGGTGTGTGTGTCTCCTTTAATGGAGACGGGGGCTACTGTTTCCAAGGAAAACATGCGCATAGCATTTCCTTGTGTTGGCTGACGGACCTTCTCCCGCGACTGTTGGGTGAGGGGACTCGATCCTGGGGGTCGTGCGCTCGTTTCCGTGCGCTTCCCGAAACTGGCCCGCTGAGTTCAGCCCCAGGGCGTGTCCCGCCCTCAGATAGTTGCCAATGCGCCTCGCCGTGCTTTGCATTGCGCCTTGAACCAGCCTGCGCCTGTCTCCCGGGTGCTTTATTGCCCCTGCAATAAAGGGGGTTGTAAAAGAGAGAGAGGGAGGGAGGGAGAGAGTACAGACTGCCAGTTCAGAGTTTCTGCAGGTGCCTTGACAATTGTGCTCAATTTGAGAGGGTGGGGTTAAAGAACAGATAAATTAATAGAGGAAAGTCAGCCCCTTTGCCAAAGATATTCAGAGAACTTGGCATCCGGACCCCTTTCTCACGACGGAGGGCTTCGCTGGCTTGCAGGGACCTAGGCAGCGGGGCCCGATCCTGTCCGGGTTGACTTGGAAACCAAGTCCTCCCGCGATCCAAGGGGATGACTCCCAACTCAGGCTGCATAGCATCGCAGGGCTCAGGGATCAGCAGCACCTGGAGCAAAATGAGATGTACCCTGGGCCTGCCATATAAAAAATTTTTTTTTGGGGGGGGGAGGAAGGGGGGCAACCAGCAACGAGGTCTGGCTAACCACTGTTATGTTCTTTGCTGTACTGTACCTTATGTGTCAAACGTCACTGATGTGAGTCAAAGTTTTCTATGCCTTATAGTTTTCGAGTTCTGGGGTGTGTGAAAATTAGGGAAATATATACATGCGTGACTAAAGTTCCTTCTAGGCAGCTACTACAGGCGCGGGTGCCTTCCGCTGGCAGCTGCTACAAGCACCGGATCCTGAGGGGCTTCATCCGCAGCATTGCTGGGGTTTTTTATTGGGCTTTTTAAAGTGAGGGATTAAAGGGAAGTGTTCAGGCCCAAGCTTTCTGTTCAGGTCTTGCAGCAGGATCATAGACGTGTTTACACAACGAGTTCAATGTGACTCACTCCCTAGTCCCTGTGTTTAGAATATGTAACCTAGAGGAGAACAGTACCGGTCTTAATTCAGCTTCCTTCCTTCCTTCGAATTAAGCCCCGCACCATTCAAAAGGGCAAGGGAACTACTTGACATTCTCCCTAGGTGCTGGTCTGTTGAAATTATGACCACGGAGAGGACCTTTCTCAAGAAGTGGCTGAGAAATCGGCCTCAATAGGGACTGGGAACCTAGGAGGCTATCTTGAGGAGTCGATACTGTGTTGACAATGGCAATTCAGGGTTTCAGGAGACACCATTTCCCCTGATCCATCAGAATCGAACTGGGAACTTTTTGCATTCAAACTATACGTTCTACCATAAAGGCTTTGCCAATCCTAAAATGCCATATAGATTAGAGTGGCACCAAATCCTGCTATGTTGGTGGTGGGAATTGGGGACCTGTTTATGGCTTCAGGAAGGGGCAACAATTGAGGCGGGGTCCTCTCAGATGGTGCGTTCTCCCCATATTTCACGCCTCCGCCCCCTAACCGGTTGTGTTCACCTCCAGTCGTTTATACATAATTAGGTGGGGAGGGGTGTTTGTGTGTTTCTCAGATTTCAACATTTCCCAAACGATTTAAGATTTATATGAGCCCCCCTCACAAAACTGGACCATCAGAACATCCTCGGTTAACCTCTAGTGAAATTAGGCGTTTGGCTCTTTCTAAATCAAGCCTTTAAATGTAACTTTTCTAAAGACAATGACACTAGAGAGACTGGCTGTTGCTTAACTGGTGGAGATTAATTTCGCTTTAATTGCTAGTCTTATTTGACTGCTCCTCTGGTTATCCAGGACGGGGGGGTCTGCAGACTTCAGGCTTGCGGTAAGGGGAATCTGCTTTGAGCTTAATGGTTTTGCTAGAACACCAAGATCCCTCAAGATCCGCCTGGTGTCAAAAGCCAGATCCTTAAAAATTAAAGGATCCAGAGCCTACGGATTTGCTTCGAGTCCCAAGAACTGACCGGAGCTCGCAGTCTTTCCAGGAGAGAGGGGGGAAAGCCGGCTCTGGTGTCCCCAACCCATTTAAAACCGGAGTGGGTGAAGTCATTTAGCGGTTGATACAATCGGAAGTCCAAAATGTTTGCAAAGCAGCAACTAGCTATAGAGCCAGGTCTACCTTGCGGACACTCTGAAGATACCTAATGAAGAGAAGGGGATGCAAAATAGCATGATTAGACTCCATACAGGATCCCTTGGAAGGCGGAAGTCAATTCCTTTGTGATCCATGGGACTTTATTGCCATGTAAACTGGGAGGAGAGGGAATGGAAAATGACCATTGATGTGAATGGGTATTTAGTTTGTTTCTGTGATGTGTGGTTTCTGTGCAGTCCCACGTTGCTGAATCTACTTTCTAACGTTGTCCTTCCGGTGTGTGTGTGTGGGAAGGTTCATTTGCAGTCTACTTTTGAGGAGACCACGAAATCACGGGGTCCTCGTGAAAGGGGAAGGGAACTTTTCAAGAATTCCTTCCTGGCGCTAACTTGTTGTTGGTGTTCTCTGTGAAAATATGTCCTTTTAAACGCCTGTTCCCTTATTAAGGGACACAGGAAGGCTTCGCTAAATCCCGATGAATTGTCCTAAATTACCTTCCAACGCGACTGCTGCGACTAATAACCTCACAGTTCACGACACGTCCACATTGTGCGCTGGTTTCGTACGCACGCTTTTTGCCGTCTTGCGTTCCCGCAGCCCGATCCTACGCATGTTTGCTTACCAACAAGCCTCGGTGGGATTTTAATACAAGCTGCACATGAGGCAAGCTGTACATAGGTTCGAGAACTCCAGTTCCATAGGATCCGGCTGCGATGGCGCGCCGGCGCGCAGTTTGAGACGCTTCGGTTCGTGATTTGCAGACCAATGAAATAGTCCCACCGGGGAGATGGATTGCCAGTCTTAGGATCGGGATCTCATTCGGCCTCCTTGAAGCCCCCCCCCCCCCCGCATCCCCAACCATTAAATGACCATTCTACCGTGTAAACCTCGCTCAGAAATACAGTATATGGAAACTCAACCAGCTACGTTCTAGTTAGAATTTAACCGAGTTGCAGAAAGAACTTTAAATACGTTGGCCGCTGCTATCAGCACCCGGTGCTCGCTTCTTCCAGCATATCCCGGCAGTGAAGCCTTAAATTAAGATCTGCATTGTAATGTAAACAAACAAGTAAAGATGCAGCTGTCAGGAAGGCAGTGACGAGGCAAGCTTCACCTGTTGAGTTTATACTTCCAGATCGTTCACTTTCCTTCTCTCCAGGAACTCAGTTTAATTTCACGAAGGAGGGGATACATTCGCAGCCTGGACCCCCGGACTCAATTCTGTTCAGGGGTTCATGGCTTTATTTAAAACCATACGGTTCTGTACAGTGAGCAGAACCAAACCCGAGTATAGAAACCGATCCCACCGCCAGCAAAAGTCCTATTTCTCCCAGGGAAATCTATTGGCGCCGAAATCCTAAAATAGACCACCCTGCCACCGAAGTCCCATTCGTATTAGGACAAGGTTAGTATCGCTTCCTCTAGTTTCATGTGATATGTTTTAGGCTTGGGATGGCAGAGCAGTAAGTAATGTCTCTGGGCATATGCAGAGTGCTTTCTCCGCCCCGCTAAGTAACGAAAGCCTCCCATGCTCCCCATCTTGGCGGGATCCGGCTTTCTGAGCAAAAGAAAACGCTTGGAAAAAAGTATTTCTCTCTTAAACTAAATTTACCAGCGTCCCATCCCAAACAGCATGCCTTTAAAACGCACCATTCGGCGGATTTTCAAGTTTGTCACGCGTTAATTGCCGGACATCATTTGCGAGGATTATTGGGGCTTCCTTTTTCTTCCTCAATAACATGTTTAGGATCTCTGCCAATATTGTCGCACAGTCTAGCCTAGAATTTGCTTTGCTGTCCTGTCCTCTGTGCGTTTACACTGGATTAAGACTCCGCCCCCCCCCCCCCCCCAGCGATCAAGGATACTTCCTCCGGAATAGAATCGCAACCCGAGTCCCAGCGGGAATTTAACAGGGGCGTAAAGGGAAGGGGCTGCGGATCCGGCTGAAAAGAAGGCGCTTCGTTGTGGTGACATCCAAATATCGCCTCCCTTTTGCAGCCTCTCGTTTCACACGCAGATGAATGCAGCGGCAAAGTTCTGCATCAAGGATTTAAGCCGTGAAAAGAGTCGAGCAGCCCTCTGCTTTTGTCCATCTTCCTAAAGTAGAAAAGCCTGTTTCAGGTTTAATTGTTGTTGAATGCCAGCCACGATTATCTTTTAAAAAAGAGAATCAAGACGCAACCACAGCAGATCAAATAGCTGTTTACTGCTGTGGTTCTGGTTTAATTCCGGCCACCATCTCGTTGGTAAGGCTCCTCCTGCATGTATTTGACACACACGAAAGAAAGGAGCAAGGCAGGCTTTATCTGAGGAGGCTGAGCTCCTCAAATCTACACAGCATTCTCCAGATTTCAAGTGCAGAAAAAGCTGAGGAGTTCTGTAAGACCGGAAAGCCTGCCTATTGCCCTGAGCCAAAACAAGCTGGTCCAAGAGAACGCGGTGTGTGTGTGTGTGTGTGGAAAAACCGCAAGTACACACGCACACGCCCTTTGCCTCCTTTCATTTGTGTGTGTGTGCGCGCGTGTCCTTCCTTCCATGTTATTTTTTGGGGGACCGCAAAGGGCAATCTGAAAGAGTACGAAGGCCTCTAGATCTGCGTGGTTCTCTCCTCCCTTTGCCAATCTGGCTAATAACTCTCTTCCCGAACAGGAAACTGCAATAAGCCTCCAGCTTGAGAGATCCACCGCCCGATCCTATACAGAGTTAGGCGCGCAGAATCTTGCTGATTTCAATCGGTTTAGACGCAGCCAGCTCTGCTTCGCCTGCTTCTTTTACATCCATTGCCTTGCTGGGACAAGGATCATGTTTAGCTTCCATTCCTACCTCAAAAGTCCTCCTCTTGCAAGAATACTTAGCTGAACATTCAGATCGTTTCACCGCTAAGGCTGTCACAGAATGCGCGCAATTAATATTCTAATGGGGGGGGGGGGCGTTTGGTCTTTGATTAAAAGGCAATGGCTGCAACCCTCAAACTATGTGCGGCACATCCGGGGTTAATGCATCCTTTGCGGCTGTAGCTCAGTGCCTAAGCACCGCACGCAGAAGGTCCCGGGTTCCAATCCTCGCATCTCCCGGTAGAGGTGGAGTTGACCCCAGTCTGAAACCCTGGAGAGCAGCTACCACTCAGTGTGGACGGTACTGAGCTAAATAAACCATCGGTCAGACGCGGAATTAGAAAGCTTCCTATGTTCCTGGGCGAAGCGGAGCTTCTCAATGGAGGGCGAGTTTTATCTAGCAGGGAAGCCAGTACAGTATAGACAGGAGAGGACGGGGCAGTTGTTGGGACAGAGTCAGACCCGAAGGCCTATAAATGCAAGAGGTGGTTAGGAAAAGCACAAGAGAGAACAATATCCAGAGAGAGAGAGAGAACAAGGTCAGTCAGGCTGCAATCCTATGCGCACTCAGCTGGGAGTGAGCGCCATTGAATTAATTGGCACTGACTTCCGAGGAGGCCAGGCAGAATGAGTAGAAGCCACTCCCAAGCGATGATGGATTAGGACAGCAAGATTGATGCTGCCAACCGTGCTTCCTCGGACATCGTCTCTATTGAGGCCAAGTCTGACACTATCAAATGTGGAAATGATTCTACCGCGACACTTCCAAGCCGCTTGCAGAATACCCGGGGAAATTGAAATGCTCCTTTCACTGAAAGTTACTCTCGTGAATTATTTGCGTCCGTTTATTCTACGGAGGCAGCTGAATTTGGCCTATCCAAATGGACGTGAGCGTGTATTAGCTTTGGAGTGAGACAGAGTTCTTGGAAAGGCAGTAGACTTTTAGGTGGGGGTGGAGAGGTTCGTTTGAATCACAACCAATTCAGCCTAGGCGGAACACGGTTAGGTCCTACTCATTTGAAGACAATGTTAAAATCCGTGCTTAAACTTATTTCTCGAGGGGAAGGATTCGCGTTTCCTTTTAATAGAGCCCTCACAGGGTATGTGAAGGCCAAAACAAGAAATGCAGCGCAGTGCAATCCTAGACATGTCTACTCAGCAGCCCCTCTGAAGTCAGTGGGACTTACTCCCACTAAGCAAGTACAGAATTGCAGCTTTACTGAGTTTAATGTAACTTTCTCCTTACCGAGCAATTCACTAAACTACAGCCCCAAACAGATTTTACAGCACAATTCTAACCATGTATCAACTCAGACGCAAGTCCTATTGACTTTAATGGGACTTTCCCCCAAGCATGTGGAGTTAGGATTGCAGTCTTGGATGCTCGCTAGCTTCAGGTGGAGGCGAAACGAGCTGCTTTTCGTCAGCGAGCTACACTAAACGAGCTGCTTTTCGTCAGCGAGCCCACTAAAGAATACGAATCGCAGGAAATCCATGTAAGTTCTGCGGCATTCATATTCTGAACACAAATGTGCAGGATCGCGCGCAGAGTCTGAAAACTGCCACCCTGCCCTTACTTGAGAGTAAGCAATATTGATCGCAAGCGGTCCTCAGTTGCCTCGCTAGTACTAAAACCTTGGTGAACTCCAGGAAACCTCATGCTGAGGAAGCATGCGCGGGATCCTGTAGGTGACAGGAAGTCGCTATCAGTTGCACTTCCCTCCCCGCCTTTATTTATGGCAATCCTTCGCATTCAAACCCGGGAGTAGATCCCCTTGAACGAAACGGGCGCTTGCTTTCCAATAAACACACACGAGATCGGGTTTGGGAGACAAGACGTAAAGGCTGCCTGGCACTCGAAACCCCTAACCTTTCAATTCCCTGGCTAATTCGCTGGTTGGGAGAATTGCATTCTGCATGCGCTCAGAGGCACGCTCGCCTCCTTTTTTTCTTAACGCGCGTTCGGGCGCCGAGCTCTAGCGGTCAAGCCAGAAAGCTGCAGGGGACGGGGAAACCGGGCCCTGTCGTGCGACGAGGAAAGGTAGCCCTGCGGCGGCCGCTTTCAGTTTCCCTCGAGGCTCCTGGTTACTGTTTAACATCCCCACCCACGTTTCAGTTTGTTTAGTAAATCGATCTGATGCCGCTGGGGCTCCGTCTCTCGCCCCGTCGCCATTGCGCCAAAGTGAACAGATTCCCCTCCAAGGCATAGATCTCTGCTCGAAGGAGCTGGGCGAAGCGAAAAAAGCCCAGGGCCCAAGAGGGGAGGAGGAGGAGAGAGACGAGAAAGTGGCGCGCTGGGGGCGGGAGGAGGCGTGGAGATGCTCGGCAACCGCCGCTAAGCTGACCCGCCCGAGGGCCAAGGAGCAACTCGACCCGGCAGGTAAGTTTCATTCGTGCCGCTGGCGCCTCCCGGCAGAGCGAGCGCAGCGCCGTCTGCCTCGCACTGCCCTTCCTGGCCGGGACGAGACGAGGACAGCGCGCAGCCAGATTCCTCCGCGTGCTGAGGGCGAGCGGTGCCAAAGCAGAGGATGTCACAGAGCGAGCGAGAGAGCAATGGCTTCTGGAGATCTGGGGTTGTGTGTGTCACGTGCCCGCCTTGCCTGGTGGGCAAACCTGCACGCCCACCACGTGCGACCCCCTGAAAGAGCTTCGTATGGATGGGCTCTTGATTTGGGGAGGGGGCAACTTCTCTTCCTTGCCCCCCACAAAGGGTAATTCCCCAGTTGCTATTCTGCTCTTGTTTTACTTGCCCAGTTAACATTGAAATGATTTTTAAACTCACGACAGACTCTTTAAAAAGAAAAGAAAAGTGTGGACCTCTTGCAGCATGCAGAGTTTTTCTTTCATCCCACAATGACAAACCACACACACACAACTCCTGCTGGGTGGGCGCTGGGAGCACTCCAAAGAAGCAGGCTTCCCCTCCCAGTGGCTCCAGATAGTCAACAAAGAGGCGTGGCTTGAGACATTTCTTCCTTGTTGATCACATGATTACAACACTGGAAGACAAACTCTGAGGACTTCTGGTGGCAATCAGAGATTCCATACAGGTAGGGGGTCCACTATGGATGTGACAGAGTTTGTTATCTATAACAGATGCTGGGGGGGGGGGGGGGGCTTCCAATCACAATCAAACAGGAGGACTTTAGGGTCCCAGTTACCCAGCAATGCACCATATTTTGGTTTTGTTTCCCACTGACAGCACACAACATTCTGTGGGTACTCGGTCTTCATTGGGCAGGATTGTTTTTTGGGGTGTATGTGGTTTCCCCTCAGTTTAAGTAACAATAATAATAATAATTTATATGCCACCCATCTGAGTGAGTTGCCCAGCCACTCTGGGCGGCTTCCAACAAATCAAAACGTAGTAATACATCAAACATTAAAAAAATTCTCTCACCAGTGCAGACTTCAGGGTTGCTCTGAGCATGCATAACTCAAAATGAGGCCTCTTGACACTCAATTCCTGATTTCATTAATAGAGGGAATGCTACCCATAATCTCCCCCGTTTTGAGGTGAGAGGTTTGCAGGAATAGGGATTTCTCCACTACAGAGCTTACATTGCTTCATGTGGCAATAAGCATGCATGCAAGGCCACATGCCACTGTTGAACACAGTATTCCTAGCTAGCCTATTTTGTTTAAACAAGCTCCAATAGCTCTGTGCTGCCACATCTGGTTGGTTAGTTCAAAATCAATGAGTGAAATTCAACCCTCCTCTTCCTCAATGCATCTTTATCACATCTCTATCCTGCCTTTTTCCTCCAAGGAGGTCAAAGTGGCATACACTCACAATAGGTTCTTCCTTTTATCCTCACAACAACCCTGTGAGGTAGGTTGGGTTCAATGAGATTCATACCTGAGCAGGGATTGGGAACCTGACTCTATCACAATTACCGGGCCTTTATGCTTCAGCTATTGTAGCAGTCAGTGTAGTGGTTAGAGTGTTGCACTAGAACCAGAGAGGCCAGGATTGAAATCTCCACTCAGCAATGGAGCTCATTGCATGACCCTGGGCCAGTCACTCTCAGACTAGCCTCCCTCACGGGTTGCTGTGAGGATTAAATGGAGAAACAGAGAATTGTGTTCACCACCTTAAGCTCATTCAAGTAAAGGTGATAATAATAATAGCAACAAATGGATGGGACTTCTTCATCTTTAATAGCTGTGTTTCCGCAGAGTTTCTGCACAGCTATTAAAGATGCAGAAACCCTGTTCTTCTTTTTCTTTTACCCTGCAACCTTATGCTGTACTCTTTTTCAGCCATGTTATTTCTTGGGTTGCTGGCCCCAACTTTCCTACCTTCTAGGACTGGTTTCTAGTTCTTAGCCAGCTCCACAAAGTCCTTAGGGCTTTGATGTGGTTTTAATTCCAGCCAAAAACACAATTTCATCAGGCATGTGGTGCCATGTTGAGAAAGCTGAACCTGCTTTCCAAATCCCCTCTTTGACAAAACTGATTATGATGACCCGGAATCGGCTCACCGGTTGGCACAGAGTTAAACGCTGTAAGCAGTACCTAATAAATTACTGTGTGTCCTATGCACAACTGCATAGATGTGTGCCCATTCAGTTCAAGGGGCTTATTCCAAGGTAAATGGGAATAGAATTGCAGCCCTAGATGCATTTTACAGCCTAATCCTGTGCACGGTTACTCAGAAATAAGCCATACTGTGTTCGACGGGAGTTTACTGTTAGGGATGTGTGGATAGGATTATAGCCTTAAAGTATGATGTTTGCATTTTATGCAATATACACAAGGAGGAAAGAAAACCATGACAATGAAATATTCTGTTAAAGCCAGATATGGGGAGAGTATTGTGAACATTTTATTGATCATCCCTTTCTCTGTTTCTCTTCCCCTTTGTGTGTGTGTGTGTGTGTGTGTGTGTGTAAAGGGAGTTAAGGTGGAAAGCACTTAAAATGCTCTTTTGTAACCTGCTCCATACTTCCCATGATTCCTCTGTTGCTCTGCAGCTTTGAGGAAGGAAAAAAAAAACCACAGTTAAAAATGCTGTTTTCATTGCCTGATACTCAATTCCCTGTCCCTTTCTTCCTGTCTCACAGATGCATGGCAGCTCTGCCTGAGGCTCACCTCATACACATTAAAAAAATCAGGTGTAGGACAAGATCCCAATGCAGTTGCCTTGTTCAGAATGTTGTCTTTCATTTTAGTGGCTCATGCAACTGGAGCACACACACACAAAAAAACTTCTCACTCTTCCTCGTCTTTCTCAACTTTCCTTAAGTTTTATTGAAATAAATCCTATTTCCCTTTCATTGTTGGGTAAATGCAGAGTAGCTCGCCATTGGGTAAATGTTCTTTTCATTTCTGAGGCCACAGGGAAGAAGTCTGTTGTGGGAGGAAATCCTAGGTGGGGTGTGTGTCTAATGTAGAAGTTATCACCTTTGGGAAATCAGTTGTGAAATTCTAAGGCTGTGTACATAACATGCCTTTAAAACACATCACTTCCCTCAAAGACTCCTAGCCAAGGCTTTCTTTCAGTCGGAACGTGCCGGAACTTGGTTTCAGCACCTCTGAGGTGGGCACCATTCATGGGCGTAGCCAGGATTTTTGCTAGGGGAGGCAGGCCTTTTGTTGGGGGGAGGGAGGCAGAACCTCAGTTAGCTATGTATTTTTATTGATTTTTATTGATTGGGGGGGCAGCTGCCCCTCCCTCCCCACTCCCATGGCATCATTGCCATTATAAGAGAACAAGAGAGGCATTCATGGTAAATTCCGGCACCTCTTTTTCTAGAAAAACAGCGCTGCTAAGAACCATAGTTTAAGGGCGCTGAAATTGCAGCTCTGTGAGGGGGCAAACTATGGTTCTCAGGATTCTTTGGGGGAAGCCATGTATTTTAATTGTGTCAGTAGGCATATCACACCTCAGTTTTTTGAAGTTAGTATTGCCCCAACGCTCTGCATTAATAAAGTTGTATATTTGGGAAGCGGACTTCATATTCTTGGGTATCTGGTTAACAAGGATGCTCTTTTGGATAAGGTAGGCAAAATGCAGACTGAAGAGGAGTTCAGAAAAGGAGCTAAAATAGATGGGGAAATTGTCCCACTAGTTTCTACCTGCCTGGTAGGAATCAGCAGCACTGCGAATAGGGTGGGTAATCCACTGCATTGTGTCCCCCCTCCCACAACTCAGAATTTATCTCTAAAATTGTATTGCAGGCCACTTTTCTGGTTTTCTCCTTTGCAGTCCGCCACCTTTGTTTCTATAGGAGTGGTGTAGTGGATCAAAGTCTTGAATTGGGAAGTCCTCAGATTGAATGTTGCTTCTGCCATGAGTTCCCTAGGTGGCCTTAGTCAAGTCACTCACTTAGCCAGGGGCAGAGGAAGGGGGGGCGGTGGGTGCAGAACTCCCCAGGTGTTACCACTGGGTGTGTGTGTGTGATAAAATGCCAGACGGCAGTCACCGTGGGGCTTGCAGCACACCCAAGCGTTGGGAGAGGCGCGGTGGCTTTGGTGTGTGCAGGCTTCACGCTGCCCAAATGGTCCACCCATTGCCTTCCCCCTAGCTGTAGTGCGGCTGAGTGGGAGGAGGCAGGCAGACTCTGGAGGCTCTGCTGCGTGCCCTGCCCTATGGGCAGCTCGCCCCGCCCTCGCCCCTTCATGGCCTAGGATCCTTGTACCTACGGGACCGCCTCTCCCAGTATGCCCCATGGAGGACTTTAAGGTCCATAAATAGCAACACCTTAGAGGTCCTGGGCCCTAATGAAGTTAGATTAGCCTCAACCAGAGCCAGGGCTTTTTCAACACTGGCTCCAGCCTGGTGGAACGCTCTGCCTCATGAGACCAGGGCCCTGCAGGATCTGATTTCTTTCCACAGGTCCTGTAAGACAGAGTTGTTCCGCCTGGCCTTTGGCTTGGAGTCATTTTGATTCCCCCCCCCCTCTT
Organism: Podarcis tiliguerta; assembly: GCF_965153285.1. Lineage (NCBI taxonomy): Eukaryota > Metazoa > Chordata > Lepidosauria > Squamata > Lacertidae > Podarcis > Podarcis tiliguerta. The sequence goes on along the minus strand of NC_139540.1, from coordinate 31,275,934 downwards.
TCTTTTTTCCTTTCTCCTCCTGTGATGAGGCTGCATTTTAATGTTCTATTTTAATCTTGTTTTTAAGTTGTATTCATTCAACTTGTTTTTATTATTGGTTGTTAGCCGCTTTAAGCCCGGCCTTGGCTGGGGAGGGCGGGGTATAAATAAAATTTATTATTATTATTATTATTATTATGGACAGCTCACCCCGCCCCTGGGCGTGGCGCCTGAGCGGCTTCCTCCGCCACTGCACTTGGCCTCTTGTCAGCTGCAATATGGGGGGGGGGCAATAACTCTGACTTACTTAATGGGGTTGTTGTAAGGCAGTGGTGATGGAGAACTCCTTCCATCCTGGATCCGCAGAGCGACAGGTTCCCCACCCTTGTTGTAAGGATCAAAATCAGATGAGGCATGTAAAGCGCTTTGAGCACTTGAAAGCACTATACCAAAGTATAAGAGGAATATTGCAGCTTCTGCAGGACAGAAGGAAGCAAAGCATTTGGAAGGCATTCAAAAACTCAACACTCTTTGCACTTGGTTGCAAGTGAACAGAGTACCTGAAAGTGAATCTGCAAAATGTTGACTCTCTGTTTAGCTTAGTGACATGAAGTATGTATAAATATAACAGTGCTTTCTAGCAACACTTCTTTGCCTTTATCCTGTGCTTCCAGTATAGTTACATAAAATTACTTGTTAATTGTTCATTCCAGAGAGATACTAAATATATGATTGTGTGCAGTACTGAAAATAAGTTATGTGTGGAAATCCTATGCAAACCTGCCTCTTCTTTGTATCTTATGCAAACAAAGAAACATTAGTATCTCTATAAGTTAAAAGTGGTTTGTACAGAAATAGTATCTTCTTCCACACAGTTTATCACATTATGGATAACAACTGAACTTACTTTTACTAGCTGATCAAATAGTTTTTACACTGAAGTTAAGTCCCACTGAGTCACATGGGGTGTAGGTCTGTTAAGAACTCTTAGGATTTCAATTTTAGACTTGCAGGCAGCAAATCACATGATTTATCTAGCCACATAATAGCAAATGAAAGAGAGGGATTCAGATGACGAGAGCCTTGCTTCAAGATTCCCTGAGTCATTGATCTTAACTTTAATTTTTCAGTAGTATTAATGGTAATTTTATAGGAACATATACAATTGTATAAATGTGAAGATTAATTTCTTTTTGACGCCTTGTTTAACTGAACCAATCAGAGGTACAAAACCCCTTTCTTGCATCCCAACTTAAGTTGAAAAGCAGGTTAAGAGATTCCCTATTACAGTGACGCTAAGCATGAAATGTAAGCAGGGTTGCATATCCTGTATCTGTTATACGGAACCAGTTCTTGTTGCTGCCTGATTTATTGTTTTTGATAGCTGCATTGTTCCAGTGCTTATGGAGAGCCCCATTGAAGGTAAGGAATGCTATTTTTTGGCGATAGATACAACTTATCACAAAGGTGAATTTTATAAGGTCTTTTACGAAACGGCATTCTCCTAGTAAATTATCTTGGTAGCATAGCGTGCAGCAACTTCCAGAAACGGAACACACATTGCACCACTTTTATTTGCATTGCATCTTATTGAAGCTAAGGCTGAAACGTGAAGCAAGCTTAGAGGGAATAAGTTCCACTGAAGTTTGTAAGATTTAATTCTGGGCAAACAGACATCGGGTTGGACTGCGAATGCTTTATCATGGTAAATTAGCACAGATGTAATGGTGTAACTGAAATAATTGGCAAGGGGCTGAATCAAAAACAAAAATCGTGCTAAATTTTGGATCACTTTAGAGGCATTTTAAAATGTAATTCAGCAACTCTGATTGAATCAGGTTTTTCACTTTGCATTTTCATATATATTCATTCATATATATATATATATATATATATATATGCTTTCGTAGATTTTCACGGGTACAGGAATGCAGGTTTTGGTGTCCTCGGGTGTCTTCCCGTGTAAAAGTTGGGGTGTCTAGGCGACGTTTCGACGAGGTCTCACTCGTCATCTTCAGGCTGGTGCTTTCGGCTTCTTGTTACTGGAACAGAGCAGGATCTTAGTGTTTGAGTTCCTATAAATACTGTTGAGGAGGTGTGGTGTATAGCCTCCAATGTTCTGGGCAGAGAGGAGGTTCCCAGGCTAGTGTGCCTTTTCTTCTTTTGTTCCTTAATTACTTGAGGGATATCTTGAGTGATTTCTTGAGTGATTTCCTGAATCCCACTTAGGTGGGTCATTAGGTGTGGATTAGTTGCTAAAGCCTTCGTGTCTTGAACTCTTGAACTTTGTGAAGAGTTTTTCTGAGAAGATGGCTGTACTGCACTTGGTTGTGCTCTGGCTTGGCTTCGTGTATAGGGGCGAGCTGTGGTTTTGTGGCCTGTGCCAGCCAGATCTGTGTAGGGATTGCAGGGGGGTGCAGCATCCGGAGGTGCCACCCTGGTTTGGCTACTGGATGGTGTCTGTAATTTATCTGTGGAGAGGGTCTGGGTTTGGGTCTGGTGTGGTTGATTGGTGATGGCGTTCTGTGTGCCTCTGGATCTGGTGTCAGATTTTGTGGGGAGGGCTAATTTCCAGATGTCTGGCAAGCGGGATGTGTCGTCACGCTTGTTCATGTTGTGAGGGTGTTTCTCTATCTCGATGGCTTCCATGATTATTCTCTTGTGGTGATGTTCCATGTTAAAGAGCAATTTGGAATCTTCAAAATTAATTTCGTGTCCTGTTTCTTTCATGTGTTGGAAAAGAGAGGAAGTTTTTTCTTCTTTTTTGACGGCATTCTTGTGTTCTGCGATACGTGCATTTATTCGTCTGTTTGTTTGTCCAATGTACGTGGCTGGGCAGACTTTGCAGGGTATTTCATAGACCCCTTGGTTTTCCAACTGAATTTTATCCTTGGGGTTTCTGAGGATATTGGCTATTTTTTGGTTGGTGCAAAAGGCTGTTTTGATATTGTGTTTATGGAGGATTTTGCTAATTTTATCTGTAGTGCCCTTGATATAAGGAAGGAGGGCTATGCCATTGTTTTCTTCTGTGTCTTGGTTTTTGGGGGGTGTTTCTTTTTGGATTAGCTTCGTAACCCTGTTTTGCTGGTATCCATTGGCAATTAACACATTTGAGAGATTCTGTAACTCAGTTGTCAAGTGGTCTTCGTCAGCCACTGTTGTGATGAACACATCGGACTACCAAGCAAAACTATCAAATCTACTCCAAGACCCTACCTACCAACCTATAAAAACAGATCCCACCACCTATCTGGAAAAAACCACCAAATCCAAAATAAAAGCCTCTCCTATCAGTGAAGAAATCCAGCTAAGAATCATCCCCAGAGAAAAATCATCCAGATGCCCCAAACTCTACGGCCTCCCCAAGATACACAAAGAAGGAACACCACTCAGACCAATAGTCAGCTCCATAGGCTCACCTCTACAAAATCTCGCTAAATTTCTCGCCAAGCAACTTCAGCCCTATGCAGAATCCATCTCTTCACACGTTCCAAACTCCTTCCAGTTCATAGAAACAATAAAGAAGCAAAACCTACAACCCAATGACCTACTGGTGAGCTTCGATGTTGTATCTCTCTTCACACAAGTGCCCATTAATGAAGCCTTGACAGCCATTCAAAACAAATACAATCCCCCCGAATACATCTTGGACCTGACCAACCACTGCCTAACCAACACGTACTTCATCCACAATGGACAAAGATACAAACAGATAGAAGGAGCACCTATGGGATCACCCCTCTCACCGGTCATCGCTAACCTGTACATGGAACACTTTGAAACCAATGCTTTAGACAAGTCAGAACACAAACCCAAACTTTGGCTCAGATATGTTGACGATACCTTTGTAATTTGGCCACACGGGAAGGAAAAACTGGATAGCTTCCTCACACATCTCAACAGCCTACACCCCAAAATACAATTCACTATGGAAATAGAAGCCAACAACCAACTTCCCTTCCTTGACGTCCTAATCTACAAAAAACCTGATGGCTCCCTAGGACACACTATCTACCGGAAAAAAACACACACCAACCGCTACTTACATGCACAATCACACCACCACCCTGCACAAATAAACTCCGTAGCCAAGACTCTCATCTCCAGAACCAAACGCCTGGCTGACGAAGACCACTTGACAACTGAGTTACAGAATCTCTCAAATGTGTTAATTGCCAATGGATACCAGCAAAACAGGGTTACGAAGCTAATCCAAAAAGAAACACCCCCCAAAAACCAAGACACAGAAGAAAACAATGGCATAGCCCTCCTTCCTTATATCAAGGGCACTACAGATAAAATTAGCAAAATCCTCCATAAACACAATATCAAAACAGCCTTTTGCACCAACCAAAAAATAGCCAATATCCTCAGAAACCCCAAGGATAAAATTCAGTTGGAAAACCAAGGGGTCTATGAAATACCCTGCAAAGTCTGCCCAGCCACGTACATTGGACAAACAAACAGACGAATAAATGCACGTATCGCAGAACACAAGAATGCCGTCAAAAAAGAAGAAAAAACTTCCTCTCTTTTCCAACACATGAAAGAAACAGGACACGAAATTAATTTTGAAGATTCCAAATTGCTCTTTAACATGGAACATCACCACAAGAGAATAATCATGGAAGCCATCGAGATAGAGAAACACCCTCACAACATGAACAAGCGTGACGACACATCCCGCTTGCCAGACATCTGGAAATTAGCCCTCCCCACAAAATCTGACACCAGATCCAGAGGCACACAGAACGCCATCACCAATCAACCACACCAGACCCAAACCCAGACCCTCTCCACAGATAAATTACAGACACCATCCAGTAGCCAAACCAGGGTGGCACCTCCGGATGCTGCACCCCCCTGCAATCCCTACACAGATCTGGCTGGCACAGGCCACAAAACCACAGCTCGCCCCTATACACGAAGCCAAGCCAGAGCACAACCAAGTGCAGTACAGCCATCTTCTCAGAAAAACTCTTCACAAAGTTCAAGAGTTCAAGACACGAAGGCTTTAGCAACTAATCCACACCTAATGACCCACCTAAGTGGGATTCAGGAAATCACTCAAGAAATCACTCAAGATATCCCTCAAGTAATTAAGGAACAAAAGAAGAAAAGGCACACTAGCCTGGGAACCTCCTCTCTGCCCAGAACATTGGAGGCTATACACCACACCTCCTCAACAGTATTTATAGGAACTCAAACACTAAGATCCTGCTCTGTTCCAGTAACAAGAAGCCGAAAGCACCAGCCTGAAGATGACGAGTGAGACCTCGTCGAAACGTCGCCTAGACACCCCAACTTTTACACGGGAAGACACCCGAGGACACCAAAACCTGCATATATATATATATATATATATATGTTAAATTCAGGTTGGAATAACACGTATAATGTCAAAGCTGAAATCTATCAAACTGAAAGAGCTGGGCTACATTTTCAAACCTTTTGCAATTGTCAATTTAAGTTAATTGAAAGCGAAAGGTCTTGGTTTCAGGATTGGGCCATTTAAGCACAGGCGTGCTGCTTTCATTTCATAGAAGGGCAATCTCCCTCCACACACGTATTTTTAAAAGGTTCATTCATAATTCTCCCTTCACACTTCTATTGGAAATGACAGAATTCATTATTTTTGAGCTTCGAACTATTTTCCTCCAACTTGGGTGATGAATTGTATGAGATTTACTTCACAACATGACATGGCAGCCCTTGAGATTTTAAAATACTATGGGCTAGCTGCCTGCCCTTTGTAACTCCTCGGGAGAAAGAGTGGAGGGAACTTTAGACCAGACTCCATGTCTCACTACTCTGTAAGTAAGAGGAACGGATTGCTATGTAGTGCTTGCAACAGTTTTGGGGGCCTAAGGATCACTAGAGCTCTAATAGGAAACAAAGAAACAGGCTCCCTTTTCCTGCTTTATCTCCAGGCACATAAACCAATTGGTTATCTTTGTTCCCCTTCCATATATTCTAAGCATATTCAATAACAGAAAAGCCTTGTTTATGATACGACACCAGTTAAGAAATTATATGTACCCCTTTTACAGTGATCACATTTTCAGGCATTGTAATAAGTGTATGTCTTACCTTTAAAAAATGTGCATATCACCTATTGTGCTAGTGTTAGTTTCACCAGTAAAACTGAATGTGCCAGAATACAACAGGTGAAATTTATCATCCAGGTTTGGTTCTGTCCACACTGTGCCATAAGCAAACATCATTGGGCAAAATCCAGAGAAAGTTATGCACTGAAATCCTATTAATCCTTGTGAAATTTAGGATTGTGCCTCTGCATTTTATTTATTATTGGATTTATATCTCCCTTTTCAACTCTTAGGGCCTCAGAGTGGCTTTACAAACTTTAAAATACAATTTTAATTTCTCACTCCTTCTCCTCTTCATTCTTAAGGTTATGGTGATAGAATCAACATTATTGTAAGCACTTGTGCATTAAAGAGCACATGTGAATTTTTCACTGGTTGTTGGTGGTCATTGGGATTGGTAGGGCGGAAGGCAGAGAGACCAATAGTAGTGGAGCCAGAGCCATTGATAGTGAGAGCTTCTGCAGCTTCTGTATTTGGAACGGGACGGGGTGAGGACATTGTGCACCCTTCACAACTAGCAGAGCATCTTAGGAATGGATGTATCTGTCAGTGTTGGCTTCTTTCAGTTTCTTATTCCCCCAGTTTCCAGATCTCCCCATTTCTGCATCAGTTTGAGATTTATTTATTTTAAAATATCCTTATGAAAATCCATTCTGTATTTTTGTGCACATTTCTGTATGTAATTTTGCCTAAGAGCATATTCTTGTGATATTCCCTTAATGCATTTTGTATGTTATATTCACTAAAATATACAGGTTTGCACACTTCCCCCCTTTTTACTTGCATTCCTCTTCACTTGGTTGGACAACTGCATCACAAGTTTTAAAGAAGTATGAATTTCAAAGGATAGCTAGCTGCGTTTAAGTTCATATTAAGTTTCAGGTGGTGCAAATTAGGTTTGCTTGCATTAAAATGCAAACCAAGCTCTCCCCATTCCTAAAGCACATGCTTATTTTGTCTCACTCACTGGATCATCACCTTCTTGTGGTAGTGGGAAAGTCTCACCTGAACAAGAACATGGAGTAGGCTTTGCTATCAAAAGCGATCTTGTGAAGCTCTTGTCAGAAGTCCCTACTGGCATTAATGAGCGACTTTCAACCCTTCGAATAAAACTCACCAAAAACTAACAGGCTACTATTTTAAGTGCTTGTGCACCAACATTGGATGCCATTGAAGACATTCAATAATTTTTTAATTCTCAGCTGGATGCCATCCTATCAGAGATGCCTAAGGAGGATAACATTATCCTCCTGGGTGATTTTAATGCAAGAGTTGGGTGAGATTTCAATCTGTGGAACTATTGGGAAAGAAGGAATTGGCAACAGCAACCAGAATAGAATCTTACTTTTGACTATATGTGCAGTGCACAACCTTGTTATTACCAACACACTCTTTCGACCAAAAGATAAATTTAAAACATCATGGGGGCACCCTCTGTTGAACCACTGACACCTCTTAGACTATGTAATTGTTTGAGTTGAAGATCGCTGTGATGTGCTCCTTACCAGAGCTATGACAAGTGCTGACGACTGCTGGACAAATCACCAATCAATACGTACCACGGTGGCTATCAAGATTATACCTCAATGCAGGTTTCAAGGAAGGAAACTAAGGCGCAAAATGAACACTCAAGCCAGCAAACTTTTTCAGCAGGGGGGCGGTCCACTGTCCCTCAGACCTTGTGGGGGGACGGACTATATTTTGAAAAAAAATAATGAACGAATTCCTATGACCCACAAATAACCCAGAGATGCATTTTTTTTAAAAAAGGACACATTCTACTCATGTAAAAACATGCTGATTCCTGGACCATCTGTGGGCCGGATTTAGAAGGTGATTGGGCCAGATCTGGCCCCTGGGCCTTAGTTTGCCTACCCATGCTCAAGCCCTTCAAGATCCCATTAAGAGGGATTGCTTCCAAACAACTCTTAAGCACCATCTGCTTTCAGAGTTCCCTGATAACAGTGAGAAACACTGGACCAAGCTAAGAACATCCATTATTGCAGCCTGCAAACATACTATTAGATACCAAACCAAGAAACACCAGGACTGGTTTGATGAGAATGATAGTGAGATTGACTGCATTATTGACAAGAAAAGGAAGGCTTTCAGATCTGGCAAAGAGATAGAAACTTCACCACTAAGAAAGAAACATATGCCAATGCTAAGGCTGAGGTTCAAAGAAGAACCATAGAACCTGGTGAATAAAAGCTCAAGGGATCCTGCACTTAACCGACACTCTCCCAATTGAACTGCAGACTGTTTGAGGACCAGGGCATTTGCAGGGAAACCAAAATGCTTGTTTACAAAGCTATTGTACTCCTGACCTCAATGTACGCTTGTGAAACGTGGACCACTTATAAACGCCATCTCCAGCTCCTTTAAAGCTTCCATCAATTGTGTCTCTGAAAAATTCTACATATCACTTGGGAAGACAGGCAAACTAATGCCAATGTACTGGAAGAAGTAAAGATCAGTGCTGAGGCAATGATTTTTCAACATCAGCTTCATTGGATTCGTCATCTTCGGTTACCTGATTATCTTCATCCAAAGCAACTACTGTATTCCAAACTTAAAAATGGAAATGTGTAATGCCGGTGGTCAACAAAAGAGGTTTAAAGACTTTCTTAAGGCAAATCTAAAAAATCTAAAAAAAAAAGTAGGATAAACACCAACAAGTGGGAAACAGTGGCTTGTGAGCGCTCCAATTGGAGAACAGCCTTTACCAAAGGTTTCATGGACTTTGAAGATGCTCAAACTCAGGACGAAAGGGAGAAACGTACTAAGAGGAAGGCGCATTTGGCAAACCCTCACCTTGATCAACTCCTGCCCAGAAACCTATGTTTAACCTATGTCTAAAGACTTTCAGAATCCAGAATTGGCCTCCACAGACACTTATGGACTCACTGTTAAGACCGTGTTCATGGAAGACAATCTAATTTGGCTATGACTGATTGCCAAAGAAGAAGCTTATTTTGTACCTGATCAAGGTCTTCATATTACCATTAGTCTGTAAAATGTAGAAAGAAAAGATTATTGCTGTGCTGCAGGAAGTTGGTTGTAAAGAGGATCTATAGGGAAGTTGCCTTTTAAGGACAGAATATAGAATAAAGTCCCAAGGAAAGCCAAAATATTGGGCTGTAGCCAATACTAATCCTACTCAAATCGGACCTATTGAAATTAATAAACATGACTAGCTTATCTCTTAAGTTCTACCCTGAATATAACTTAGTTGGATAAAGCCCTTTTTTAAAAAAAGAGTGTAAAGTGGAGATATAATTTCCCTTCAGGTTTAGATGCATTTCTTTTGTCCTGTTGCCACCACCTGTTGTCAAACAGGTTTTGCAGGGGTTTGAAGCAAAATATGTTTGTCAGAATGGTCATAGGATAAGGCTACAATCTATGGATACTGAAATTTCTGTGATACTTTTCCCCAGAGCACTGAAGGTGGCATCTATTGTCCATCCTAACGTGGGCCATCCTATTTTTTTTTTATTTTAAGTCTGGAAATTACTAGTTGACACTGTCCATTGCCTGCCCATTTATTGCTGGCAAGGCTTCCTTGTTTGTGAAATTTTATTCTTAAGGAAGCAGAGAGCCAGTTGAAATGCTGCATAGTATTTTGTATTAAATCACACTGAAGACAGAGGCCTTGCATCTTAATCTGATGGCCAAATCTGCCAGTTCTTGTTCTCTTTGGTGCAGGTAAAATGGTTAAAAGCACATTTTGAAACGTGGGTGCTTTGTATCTTTGAGAAACTTGGCTGAGAGGCCCACAAATGGATCCCAACTTCTTACAAAACTCAGTGTTGAATGTTTATGTTATGTTGTTCCATTGTTCTGTGCTGTTAAGCAGTTAGGAATCTGTCTAATCTTCTCTGGGCTCCAGTCCATCGGTAACTGGAATCAAATAAGTGAAACTGACTAGTCTTTGTGACTGGAAACCTAAAATACACACACACATACACCGGGGGGGGGGGTGGGAAGGGAGGGAGGGAGAGACTAATAGGACTGAAAAGTGAAACCAACTAGAGTACTCCGTTGTCTAAATATCTATTCCCACAGTCATACCTTGGTTCTGGAATGCCTTGTGACTCAAACATTTTGGCTCAATGTCACAAACCTGGAAGCAAGTGTTCCAGTTTGTGAATGTTTTTTGGAAGCCAAACGTCTGATGTGGTTTCCAAGGCTTCCGATTGAGTGCAGGAAGCTCCTGCAACCACTTGAAAGCTGCACCTTGGTTTTCAAACATTTTCGGAAGTCGAATGGACTTCCGGAATGGATTCCATTCAAGAATCAATGTACGGCTGTATTATGTTTTGGACAACAAACATGCAGTTGGAAAGTATCTAAATAGTCACCTTCCGGCTACCAGTGTGGTGTAGTGGTTAAGAGCGGTTAAGAGCAGTAGTCTCGTAATCTGGGGAACCGGGTTCGCGTCTCCGCTCCTCCACATGCAGCAGCTGGGTGACCTTGGGCTACTCACACTTCTTTGAAGTCTCTCAGCCCCACTCACCTCACAGAGTTTTTGTTGTGGGGGAGGAAGGGAAAGGAGAATGTTAGCCGCTTTGAGACTCCTGAAGGGGAGTGATAAAGTGGGATATCAAATCCAAACTCTTCTTCTTCTTTTACAAACATTATGATATTCTTATTTAATTCAGTTTATTTACACACCTCTTTTCTACAGCAAGCTGTGCTCAAGCAACAGAGAGCTGTGGCCTTACAACAGAATACAGAACATTTTGCTGGGCATGGGAGAGAAGCCGATTAACAAATGAACCCTCCCCCAACAAATAACCTAGGCTTCACTTTCATTTTGCTCTGTGCTTGTGTATAAACAAACAAATGAGCATTACATGAGTAAATACAGTTCAGAGGAAGAAGAGACTTCTTGCCAGGCTAGGTGAGTTACAGCTGACTCCCTCCTTCCTCCTCCAGAGGGGGCCAGCAGATCTCCAGAGGTTCTAGCTGCATTCTTGAGTGGAAGACTGGATAGAAGCATAAACTTTGGGATGGAGCTTCCCAGTGGTTCTAGCTGGATGAGAAGAGTGCACAGGTCCTGCTTTGGGAGCATCCCATAAGCAATCTGGTTGGGCACTGTGAGGACAAGGATGCTGGACAGTGAGGGCACCTTCTTGATCTCAGTAGGCAGGGAGTTCCAAAGTGTAGGTGCCACCACACTAAACTATCAATTTCTTACAAATGTGGCCTTATACTACCCAACAGGACAGGTCTGGATCTAATAGACTTAAGGTACAAGAAGGAAGGCTTGGGTGCAATATTAGGCAAAATGTTTTGATGGTAAGAACACTTTGACAATAGAACCAAATACCCACCAGTGTGGCTGAGGACTCTAACCTCCCTGGTGGTTTCTAAGCAGAAGCTGGGCAGCTATCTGTTAGTGATGTTTTCGCTCGTTTGATTTCCTGCTTCAAATAGGGGATGGACCACATGATCTATGAGCCACCCTCAATCTCTGGGTGCTTTTATGCTTCTAAGCAGTAAATGCTGTTGCTGCATCACTGCTGAAGCTGTCAAGGAAGAGGTTGTTGTCACAAATCCAAATTCAGCGCAAAATGATTCACTCGGATGCAGGAAGCAGTTTGTATTATAACGCTATCTGGTAGTTTCCAGCTCATTTCTAATTCTTCAACACTGACTTGTTAAAACAAGCCCCTTGTCTTTACACTCTCTGAAAGGAGTTGCATAACATCAATTTCCTACAGGAAGTTGTCCTTTCATCCATGACAACCCCTGCAGCATTATCTTAGTGTTTTCTGATGCAGCCAAGGAATGTGTGTGTGTGTGTGTGTGTTATTTGAAGAATTTTGGATTATCCATAGCCGGATGGAAATCTGATGTGTGAGATGGGATTGTCAGTAGCCTATCTCCCCATGCTGACGAGAAGCATTTAATTCTGTTATTGGGATATGACATTCTAGATCACTGTTGAAAATCGATAAGCTGCTAAAGGGCAGCCTTACAGCTTGACCTAAATCCATTTAGAGCCACTTTATATACCTCATTAGTAATGTAATTTAAGGGTAAAATGCCTTACCCACATACTGTTATACAGTGTCATTAGTATGTTTATTTTTATTTTTCCCGTCACACAGCATCTTGATAACTGCGTATGTGCCTGGTGGTCTCTCGACGCACACATTTACAGAATAAATAGATCAGAGGTTTTCACATTGTGGTCCAGAAAGCTTTTCCGGGTGGTTTGCAAACAACTGATGGATGACTTGATGGTATATCGTCTTCCTTATTTACAGAGGCTAAATTGTATTAGTAGAAACTAAAAACCCATTTAAATATTTCTCCCCTCATATTATCCATGTGAGTAATTGCTGTAATTTCAAAATGATCTTATGCACTTTTGGGAGGGAGGAATGAGCTAGTGCAGGAATGCCTGTCTAGCAAATAATTCATGGTACAGGCTAGTACAATGTAGAGAAACCTTTACAAACTCGGAACATTTGAAATGTCTTGACATCAAATGTAAAACAAAGTTTCTAATGAGTTTACTGAGAATTCTGCTAAGAATAATCATCCTATCTATGAACAATTGGTAATGATCACTGTGTGTGTGTGTTCCTACAAGCAATTATTTTTATTCAACTTCTAATAGATAATGCTTGTTTGTTTCGGTTTTCATTAGTAAAACTATCCCAAGCCTCCCTCAGTTATTCATTTATGCAGCGATGGATTCTGTAAAGGCAGGAAATTGGCACAAAACAATTTCTCAGACAACCACAACACTTTCTTTACCCTAAACTCAGACAGTAGTGCTTTAAAGGTGATCAAAGGACATTCCTTTGTATAGTAAGTCTGGTGTGCCATTTGTAAATAGCTCCAGGAAACCTTTAGAAGAGAAAAGAAACAAAGGCAACATTTTTTCCATGGAGAAAGGAACGGGTGCTGTGTTCACCCAATCTGTAGTGAAAGGACATAGTGGGACTCTGGGGTTATGTGAGAGACTACAGACTAAGGTGGCACAATGACTTTTCCTTTTACAGTAAGGATTCTGAAGTCTCATCACAGGCAGAACTATGTGAGATTTGGACCCTGTGCGGCCTGGTTTTTTTTATGGCTCCTCATAGAGCTAAAATGGGAGGGAAGAGAGTGTTATGCTAGAGGTGGCAATGGGAGCTGCCCCCTGCCAAGGTGAATAGATGAGGAAGGAAGATTCCAGTTGGGACTGCACTGGGGGCAAAGGGGTAGAGCCCACTTCTCCCATTTCCTGGCTATTGGTTATTTTATTAGAATATCAACTATGCAAGAGCAAAGCATCTGACAAATGTCACATATAGTTTGACCCTAATGAGGACATCTTTATTGGACCTGCAGACATCAAGGGGGAAGCTATAGATAAGACTTGGGAGAGGCTGGGATATTTCCTGTTATTTATTTATAAATAGATCTTATTATTGAAACAAGACTTGAGTGGGACTGGGAGATTTCTTTTTATTATTCATTTCATTTATTTAGAAAAATAAATTCTAGACTGCTTATTATTGAAACAATCTATAAGCAACGCGTGTCAAAAGACAATGAAATTGCCAGTATAAAATTTATAATATGAATAAAAACAGCATCAAGCTGTACAAAAGGTATAGGGCCCAGCATTACAGTGCTGGGAAAGCTTAAGCACCAAGGTATGCCTTCAGGAGATGTCTAACATACACATAACTGAAGACACTTTCCCTAAGGGAGAATATTTGTGTGTGTGTGTAGATGATAGATAGATAGATAGATAGATAGATAGATAGATAGATAGATAGATAAAACATGTTTGGGTATTTAGTAGAAAGTTACTGTGTTTAGCTGTGTGCTGAGTTAACAACCAACACACACATAAGCACACACTCACACACAGGCTTTCTTGGAAGATCTTATTTTGTTTAATCCTTTTGTTGTTAACTCTGCAGCAGCAGAAGTAGCCGCCTCTTCAAGCTCAGCTCTGTTGATGAATAAAAAAGAATTTGCCGAACCTGTGAGAATGGGACTCATAGGATTGGTTGTGGTCCACTTTCTCCCCCCCCCCCTTTGCCTTCTCTCCCCCCTCCCTGCTTCTTTTCATTTTGTTTGAGATTGAATTTGAGAAAGAGCTTTGTTCCAGACAGTTGCTTATGGCAGTGGGTTGAGATGAGATTTCGTTGAATCATAGAACTAATACACAAACAGAAAATATGTGAAAATTGAAATGACAAGGTAGAGTAGCTTGTTTGTTGAGGTAGATAAAATAACTAGGTTTGCAGGGAAATGAGAGGAGGTATGTGTGCTTGTGTGTAAGAGAGATAGATATCCGAACTGGATTTAACCTGAGCCAGGGTTTGTTCTTCATATGCTTATATTCTAGAAAAACTTGCTAAAATGAAAGAAACCTCTCATTCTGATTATGCTCACAGATAACGTTACTATTACTTTGCAATTGTGTTTGCAAACAATCAGAAATAGATGGCTAAAGTATTGACATAGATCATCTCTATCTGCATTTTTTAATCACTCTGTATCATTTCTCCATAACGTTATTCTCCAAACAGCAAACAGGCACAAGGGATTATTTTGCCTCAGACAGGCAAGGGTGTTGCTAATTTCCCACTCCTCAATTGGCTACTTCTCTCTTCCTGTTATTTCCCCCTTTGTTTTTCTGTGACATTAGCTCTCTGTGAGGATCTTCTTGAGGACAGGGTGGAAACTGGTGCAAAACCCAGCAGCCATGATACTGGTAGGTCCCACTGGCTGGACACACATTACACCTGTCTTGAAAGAACTACACTGGTTGCTGGTTCGTTACAGGGCCTATTTTAAGATACTTCTGTCAGCCTATAAAGCCCTAAATGGTTTGGTATCCCTCTTGGTGTTTGCTAGGGCTTATGGGAGTTGTAGTCCCAAGCATCTGGAGGGCATCATGTTAACAAAAGCTAGACAAACATACTGTATTAAGCTTCCCAAAGAGGTGGCGTGTTATGTGTCGTTTATATACAATTCAGCTTTACTTCCAAGGAGCTCAATATACAATATTTAAGGGTCCTTTCCCCTTCCCTATTATAGCTTCACAACAGCCCTGCAAAGGCCTGAGTGACAGTGTGACTGGCGCAGGGTCATCCGGTGGCTTGTATAACTGAGTACGGCTGACTTTATGTGTGAGAATGGTTGTGACTGTGTCATCTTGGTGTCATAGCAGCCATCCAAATCACCTCAGTTCCCTTGAACAGAAGCACATACTACAGTGGTACCTCGGGTTAAGTACTTAATTCGTTCCGGAGGTTCGTTCTTAACCTGAAACTGTTCTTAACCTGAAGCACCACTTTAGCTAATGGGGCCTCCTGCTGCGGCTGCACCGCCGAGCACGATTTCTGTACTCATCTTGAAGCAAAGTTCTTAACCTGAAGCACTATTTCTGGGTTAGCGGAGTCTGTAACCTGAAGCGTATGTAACCTGAAGCATATGTAACCTGAGGTACCACTGTATGTGGTGGATCTGCATGGCTGCAGACTAAGGCCACCCAAAAAGACCTCAAGGGTTGCATGCAGCCCTCGGAATAGGCATTGGACCACCCTGGTTTAGGGTAACCAGGTACATTTTACACATTGTGTGTTGGTGCACATGTGTGTACAAAATATTTGTGTAGCTGCAGTATTTCTCCATTTTGAGTCATTCATTTTACCATATGAAACAACCAGGGGCGTCTTGCCCATAGAGGCAAGTGGCGTGGGGCGCCAGGGTGCCAAGTTCTGGAGGACACCAGGGAAGAGGCAGAGTCTGGGTGCGGTGCCTCCTGACATCAGCTCACTGCCCTTGCCCACCTAGCACCGTGCCTGGAGCCTCTGCCTCTTGCCTGCTGGAGAAGCTGCCCTCTAGCCGCTGCGTGCCTCCTCCAGCCCCGCAAAGCTGCCAGCAGTGCCGTAAAAAGGTTGGCAACTCTGGGAAAGGGGGGGGGGGGCGCCGGAGGGATATTTGCATCATGGCGCGGGATATACTTAAGATGGCCCTGGAAACAACATTCTTTTTTAGAAAGGTTCGGCTGCTTTCCCTTATCAGTCTGTGGGGCTTTCCAATGTCAGGACACTTAGGTAGGTGGAGACTTCTCAGAACAGAGAGCTTATCAGTGTTTGCTTAGGATCTATTGCCCCCCCCCCTTTTGCCATAAAAAGAGCTATATTGCCTACAGGTGCCATAAACCTTAAGATCAAACTTTTCTCAAGCAAGTTTGAATACAGATCCTCTGCTAAAACAACAGGAGTCAGGACATTTCTTCAGCAGAGCACTTCCAGTCTCCCAGCTCCTCTGGTGGCAGTAGTTATCATTACCATGCTAATTGTAACAGTTTCACTACTACAGTGAGATACTGCTGTGCTGCTTATTAGGAGAAAAATAGCTTGCACAGATAGATTTGATAGAGCTATCTATTGCAAACATAACAAAATTCAAATAGTCATATAAGCAATAGACTAATAAAAGTATATCATATTAATAACTATAAAGTAAAATTAAACACTATTCATAATAAAATTTAGCAATAAAAATATAAGAACATAATCCAGATAACTAAAAGAATCCATAATAATAATAATAATCTCCAAATCTAAATATTGACCCCAGTAAAATGTATGTGTATTGTTTCTTTCTGTGAGCTGTAAAACTTAATTGACCTGATTTTTTAAAAAGTTTTAGATTGAATGAACGTTTATTCTAAACATGCAGACTTCTAATAAATAAATAAAAACAAACCCAAATATGTTATTTTTATATGCATATTAAAAAACTGGAAGTGGCAATTGCCATTTTAGAACAGGTATTTGATCTGTGCTTTTGTAGAATAAGGAGTGCCTCTTTTCATCCTATGGGTAATGGCTATTTCTTGCATATCTGCCCCAACCCTGCATGCTGCGCTATTGCCTTGTTCAAATTATCTTCATATTGTGTGGGAGACACAGCAGAACTGCCCCATCCCGCAGCGCAAAGGTGACACACCAGATCCCATGGGAAGGGCTCATGTCAGAAACATGGCAAAATGGTTTTAAAGTGCCCAGGAATGGCTTGATCATCAGCCACCTCAGGTGGTAGAAGCTGGAGAGCAACAGAACGTGTGTGCCATAAGGCCTGCCCCAGCCAACAAGCTAGCTACCTGACCACATGTGTGGTGGAAGACATTGCCTTGTCCCCAGTGCTGAAGTAACATTCAGTTGCCAGTCTGATCAGTTTTCTACACGTGGAGTGGGCAGTGGGGAGACGCATCTCGTACAGGCGGCAAAATTCCCTGAGCAGAACTGGACAAGTACGTGAATTCTAACGATTCTACATTAGAGAAGAGCTCTCTAGAACTTCTGGGCTGAGGTGGGTGTGGGAAAACTGGTTGTGTGATGCTCTCCTTAGCCACAGGCATTGCCTGGTACGAAGGTCTGTCATTAAGAAGCACGGCTAAATAAACAGGTTGGGATAGGATTACTTTAGTGCCCTTCCCTTCACTTTATGCCATTTTATTGTCCTACTAATGGTTATTAGATTAGGTGTGTAAGAGCTCACGAAATATATGCGGTGGAAGAAGTATGCAGGAAAGTAAATGTTTCCCACAGAGAGTCTAGCTTTTCTGTATTTGATGGAGAGACTAATTTACCTTGCATAGATAAGTGATGGTATTGGAGGTGGGTTTGAAACCCGGTCCATTCCATGCTTTTATTATGCTCAGTGCTGTGCAGCCATTATTTTTAATGTAAACTTACAGAGGCCCCTTTGGGAGAAAGGCTGTTATTACAGCCAATGTTTTTGTTTTTAAGATTTACCCATTTTTGATCCGTGTGCTGTGAAAGTGCTCAGTATTGAATTGTATATTATTTTAATTTTTAAATACAGTCCTTCTCGCCATTGTGGATATTTCCAAAATAAATCTGGGAGATTGGATTAGGAACAGTACTCCCAAGGAGAAAGAACCATGATGGCCTACAGTAATTTTTGTTTTCTATCTTGCATTTGCTTCAGGCGATGATAATAATAATAATAAAAATAATAAAAAAGAGGAAGCTGTGGATGCATAGTCAAGTTCTTTTTTTTGGGGGGGGAGGGGGTATACAACCTACCTAAAGTTAGGCCATTAAATTAGATTTTATTAAGAGACAGTGTAGCCTACATTAGGATGTCTGAGATGCATACAAAATGACCTGATTTGCATCTCGCTGGCTAATTTGCAGATCTGAACATCTCTAAAAATTGGATTTTGCACTTCTCCAAATGTGGGAGTGCAATTTTTGGCTTTGAAAAGTATCAAAGTGCATTTAAAGTGCATGGTTTTTCAAATAAAATAATTTAGAAACATTTTGACAAAACGCATTGTGAAATGCATATTTTAAATAAAGAAAGTAAAATATATGCAAATATGTTTAATTTTTTGGGGGGTGTTGATTTCCCTTTCTTTTTCAAACAAAAATAAGCCATAGATGTGGGAACAGAATGAAATAGACTGAGTGAATGCATATGAAAGTAATATGGAACAGAAGCAAACTGGTTTGCCCAGTCCTAGTCTAGATGTCATTCAACAATTTCAGTGGTGGACTCAGAGTGAGATCCATGTAGGTTATAACTAAAGATAAATGGCAAAACCCAGTGTATTTTAAGACCATTTATCGTGATTGTTTTTTCCCTTATATGTGTGTGTGTGTGTTTGCGCAAATGTATAGAGCCAGATTCAACTAAACAGTTGAACTTGTGAGAATCAGTACAATGGTTTTCTTCCCTCCCTTCCCTTCTGTGTACCCCAAGCTTGCCCCCAACACAGGGAGGAGAGGGGAGACCATTCCATCAGGCATGTAATGCCAAAGCAATCTCCCAACACTGCTTAGCATTCCAACCATAATTCCTGACTTGAGCAGTGTTACCAACAGAGAATGAATTGCTTTCTGACATTTTTTATAGCATAAGTGCCTATGGCATACACACGTAGTATAGGTCTACTTCATTGTTCTTAACACTAGTCACTCAGCGTATAGGACTAGCGACTGCCCAGTAAGGATGTACGAAGGCATTGATTTATCTTCCGACCTCTGTTTGTCACATGCAGCGATGCTTCCATTGCACCGCAGTTTGGCTTCTGGTGAAACTGTTGGTCACCTCACTGTGATGGAAAGTTGCTTAGTTAATTTATTACGTTACATTCTGCACAATTCATTTCAGTGCAAAGGAAAAGCTATGCAAATGCGGGGAGGGGAGTCATCAATTACATATTGTTTTCAAACTGAAAACAACAGTGACTAAGAATTCTGTTCACTGCACTGATTTTTGTTTGACATCAGATGGAAAAGGAGACACCAGCAATCTCTGCTCCCATTTCTACAATAATTCCCTGATATCCCTACTGACCAGAGATGCAAATTTTCCTGAGGAATAGTCAAATGGTCTGAAACACAGAGGATGGGGAGGATGCTTCCTTTGATCTCCTTATCTAGTGAGTAGAGATTTGGAAAGTGAAGTCCTGGATTCGAGTTCTGAATCATAGACTCATTGCCTGAGCTTGACCAAGGTGCTGTGCATCACTCCTTGTTCCTCATGTCATCATTACTCCCATTTTACACATGTTTTACAAGGTTGTTATGAGAGTAAACACAGAAGAGATTGGAAACAACTGTTTCGGAAACCAAAATTATTCTGCAGTTTCTCAGTAGTAACAGCTGCCCAATATAGAGCCTGATCCTAAGTACTTTGGATAAAATCCACTGCAGGTCAGAAATGCCGCTGAAATAATTTACAGCTCTCAGCTGCAATGTGGGAGTAAAGAATGCTGCGTGGTAAAGATCAGGCTTGCATGATGAACTAATTGGCTTAATAGGGTTTGAGCTAGCTTTATGTGGATTGCAGTCCTTGTGAATGAAGAAAGGTGTTCCATTAAAATCACTGCAATCTACCATGAAGTGCCAATCTAAACGAAGACAAATTAAACATTTCTCCTTGCACCTATGGTAATCACCAGTCCTCAGCAACTATTAATACTTTTTCATGTGTTTACTAAGGAAAAGAGTGTGATAGATGGTCCAGGAATTCTAGTGAAATAAGCCAGATCTCATGGTCACAGCTAGCTGAGTTTATCACAGAACAATCAACCCCCCCCCCACCCCTGGGTTTGCTGCAGGCTGTGTGTGGATTGGAAGGAGGCTTCCTTTTCTGCCAATTAACTGCTTCCAAGCAAGTGATCACTCTGCTGATGTGGAGTTTCCTTTTTTCAGGGGTCTATTTTGTTTCAGAAGTTGCAAATTAGGTAAATTCACATTAGAATGTCAGCCAAACCATTTTTCACCACCACTGCAGGGTCAGTGTTATCCAGACAAGTCCCAGTTTGCATGGTTATCAAGAGTTTCCAACTATTGCTTTCTGTTGGAAAGCTCTGAAGAATGTAAGGCAAGGAAAGCTGAAGGGGAGAAAATGGTAAGAGTGACGTCAGAGAAGGAAACCTCCACTCTGATGTACAAGGATGCTGCGTTCATGATCAGAGGCCAACAGGCCAACCCACTCCCTGCTATGTTGTGGTGCTTCTTACCTATACAGGGCTGCAGTTGATGTGGGCCATATAATTACAAGCAGTCATTTATGGTTATTGTTGAATCAGATGCTATGCTTTGAAATGGAAAAAGGGCAGAGGCAATGAGAGAGATTCATCGTTGCTTCTAAAGTCATTGGGATTAGAAGCAGGCATTTCTAGCTTGAGAACAGCATGGGGAATCTTGACTCACAGCATCTGGAACACAGAGTATTCATTTCAACAATTCCTGTAGCCTCGTAGGTTCATGACCTATACAGAGATCTTTAGACCTCTGGCTATGTTTGCCCAGTTTGGCTGGGGCACCACAGGGCAGAGGGATGTAGCTCTGGAAGCAGAGCACGTGTCGCCGTCTCCGAGATCTGAGATGGTTGGATCAAATACCTGCTGTCTCTGATTACAATCCTTTGAAAAAACAGTCACCCCACCCCCCACTCTCATCTGTGGTATGTCAGCACAGAAGAGACCTTTTGTCTCTTTTCCCCTTTCAAAGCTTTACAGGTTATATTTTAGGACATAACCGCCCCCCCTTTCTTCCTAGTAGAAGGAAATCAGGAGACACAAACAACGTTTCCCCCCTTTAGATTTTGTGTGTCCCTGATTGTATAGCCCAGAAGTAGTGCTAAGCAAATGGCAGGCCCACAAACTTTGGTATAGTGGGGCTGTGCTCAGCTTGGTGGTTCAAAAATTGTGCAGGGATGCGACAGAACGAGATACTACAATATTTTAGCTATGATTTGTCACATGGCAACAAATCCCATGAAGGCTGGAAAAAACCAAGGACGGAGAAAGCTAATAAGAACGTAAGTAAGAACATGAGCTTGCTGGATCAGGCCAGTCATTCCTCTAGTCCAGTATCCTGTTCTCATTGGCCAACCAGACGCCTGTGGGAAACCAGCTAGCTCTTCTTCTCATTGGCGATCACTCGTAGCCAAGTAAGATTGTCTTCCATAAACACGGTTTGAAAAAAGGAGTCCGTAAGTGACTGTGGAGGCCAATTCTGGATCCACACGTCCTTCCACAGTGGGGACATTGGTTCCAGGTGGGAGATGATCATGGTGTGTATTTGCCAAGCATGCCTTCCTCTTACCACGTTTCTCCCTTGGTCCTGAGTTTGAGTGTCTTCAAAGCCCATAACATCTTTGGTAAATGCTGTTCTCCAACTGGAGCCAGTTGTTTCCCAGTTGTCAGTGTTTATACTACATTTTTTTAGATTTGCCTTGAGACAGTCTTTAAACCTCTTTTGTTGACCACCAGCATTACGCTTTCCATTTTTAAGTTCGGAATAGAGTAGTTGCTTTGGAAGACGATCAACAGGCATTGGTTTCTAACAACTGCTATTGTGTGCTTGACTCAACTGTGTGAGAAGCGCCATACGTTGTTGCTCTTTTGTGTATTGGAGCAGGGCGGAAGTGGTACAGAACAATTCAAGGCAAATCTATAATGTAGTTCATGCTTAGAATTCATTTTGATTTCCACCCTCTCATTTCTAAAGCATTTAAATTGAGCAGCTCCTTAAACTTTTTTTTTTTGCAACTTTTTTCACTGAATATTCTAATATGGGACAAATTTCTTAACGGGTGTAGCTTTCTTTTGATTACAAAGCAAGTACAAACTGGTTCTTTGAACCAAGGCCATGTGAAAAAAGAACTAAGGTATTAGAGACACTCTCCTCTCCATAAATTGTTAAAGGAATTGCCACCAAGGGGTAGTCTCACAACAAACTACAAATACATTTTCAAAGAACGTCTTTTCATATTTAATGTACAAAGAGTTCACGTTTTCCTAGAAATGTCTGGCGGATTTTCTTTGAACTTAAGAAGTTGCTAACTTCTTCTGAATCTTGAGTTGCACCTTTGGCAAAAGCTCTTATATTTTCAAAGGTAAGAATCAAAGTAAAAAAAACAACAACCCTCAAAACCCTGGCATACATGATAGTGAAATCATCAGAGTTTAAGATTCGAAGGAACCCCAAGAGTCACCTATTCCGATGATTTGTGCTAGAGAACTCATACACCAAAACCGTTTCTTACAGATGCTTGCCTAACACCTGTTTGCTAAAACGCTGGAGATCAGGATTGTACCACCACCCTTAACAACTTAACCCAGCCAACCTGCCAGGTAATATGAGTTTCCTTTGCCTAACATTTAACTGAAAACCTTCTTTGTGGTATTGGAAGTGGCGGAGAGCAGATCTTTACTACCGTATATATCTGGCAGCCTGAATGATGGAGTTAGCAATGGAAAGGCTTTTCAGAAGGAATGGAGTATTTAAAGACAGAGAAGAAGTTGGCTTGATGGCTATAGTGTGTAAGGGTGTTTATAGCCTGCCTGCTGCAATGGCCTTCACAGAACTTGCTTCTCCTTGAACTTGCAGTTGCCCAGTAGGACCATCTTTTTAATGGTTTCTTCTCACTCATACCTGCCTCTCCTTCCTGCATGACGTCCTGCCCCTTGACAGCCCCAGATGTGTCTGGGCTGCTCAACTGACCTGGAGTGATTGGGGCAGTCTCAACCCAACCTGATCAGGCTCAGAATCTGCTTCACAGCCCTAGGTACAACATATGATAGAGACAGGGACTGGAAATGTATTTGTCCATCGCTGAACATCACTGCCAGACTATGCTTTGGGTATAGTATTGTCTTGGTATTTGAAGAGTGACTAGGGATGCCTGTTCACATGTGTGATGTCACCACACCTTGAGCCCAGCATTGCAGTGTATGTGTGTGTGTGTGTAGGAGAAATGGTAATGAACTCACATGAGCATAGTTCATGCTTTTAGTCCAATTAATCTCATTTATTTAGTTAGTTTAGGAAAATAATAATAATAATAATAATAATAATAATAATAATAATAATAATAATTTTATTATTTATACCCCGCCCATCTGGGCGGCTTCCAACAGAACACTAAAATACAATAACCTATTAAACATGAAAAGCTTCCCTAAATAGGGCCTTCTGTGTTGATTGGAATGGGGGACATTTTCCAGCCCAAGGGCTGCATTTGACCCTCAGGCCTGATTTTCCCCATCCCTGAATGTAGATGGTCATCCTTTTCAGGTGTTACAATTAGGAAGGAACAACACATAGAAAAGGGCTATAGGCCCTTGCTTTATATACCAGAATATTAGGTTTGCAGATGTCTTTAGCATATGCGGTGCTGGGGTGCAAAAAACTGCCCAGCGCCCCCAATTCTTTTTTGGGGGGCAGGCCAAAGTTGTTGATTTTTTTTAGGGAGGCAGCTCAGAGTTGTGGAGCTTTTTGGGAGGGCATGCAACTCTCTCCCATGCTGCTGTGGGTGGAGGAAGGAGAGTAATCCTTGCAGAGGCACGCCGGAGGGCAGAGCTGGCCAGCTGCCTCAGCACCCGCAGCAGAAAAGCCTGCAGCGCTCCGGCAGGCTCTTCTCTCCTTGGCAGCAGCTGTTGGCTAGCCTGGCTCTTCAATCCCCGGATTCCAAATCCCAGCCCTGGACTCTTGGCCTGGTGCCCCTGAGAGCCCGGCGCCTGGGTGCCCCTCACCCCTAGCGCCTATGGGTAAGCTGGCCCTTTTTGCAGATTTAAAGTGGATAAAGGGCTCGGTTGCTTTAGAGCAACAAGTTGACTTAAAACAACAACAAAACCTTGACTTTTTAGGGTTTGAAAAGTGAAGATGAAATGTACTGAAGATGTGGGAAGATGTGTAAACACCCCAGAAGCAAATCAGGACAAATGCTTGTTGTATAACTGCCTCTTGAACAAATCAGAATAAATGCTCAATAAAGACTGGGTCAAGTCTGACCTTTGCCTTGTGCAAGCAAATGAGAGTAATGCTCTAAACAGGTTCTCTGGAGAGCCCTAGAACTCCCTAATAGGGAAACTTTATATAAAGCATAGGACACGACTATATTCTGAAGCAAGATATCCTTAGTCCCAAATATACCTTTTCCTGGATGAGCAGAGAGCATATTTCATGTTAATTTCAGACATGTACATTATATGGGTACAGTGCAGGCAACCTAAAACTTTGTTACCAACTCACTTAATGACAAAAAGGAGACTAATTGCGCAGCCAAGCACATGTATTGAAATTCTTATCTCAGTGATGTGCCAACACACATACCCCTTGGGAAGCATTAATCAGTTAGTCATGGGTCCTTTGAGCAAGAATCTGCTGTGTCAGTTTAGCTTCTAGTTAAAATGTAAAGCTGTCTTGAGTAGGCTGAAAAATAACAGATCCCACTGTCCCTGATGATTTGCATAGACTATACTAGAGGTACATAATAATTAGTAGGGGTAGAGAAACTTAGATTGGATTTTTGAAACACATTTACCAGCTACTTATTGCAAAAGAATGATTGAATTAGTTTGATTTAATGTGGCTAGCTTCATGTTCCTATGTGAGGTGTGTGAGTCTGTGTCACATAAAGAATCCAACAACTCATAGCTCATCACTCCATGACCAGCTTGTTGGTAGCGTAGACTATGCCACTTTAGAGTACAGGTAGAGGATAACATACAAAATGAGTATAGTAGGTTAAAGGCTAGGATAGAACATATTTCCTTAAAATACTAATTTGTGGGGGTTAGGATTTTTTGCGGAGGTCACGTAGGGGAGTGTGCAGGATTAATATATCACCGTCAGTAATCTGAAGTGAGTCAGTCCACTCTATCATCTCATTCCCAACCCCACTCCCCCTGTGTTGTAGGGTGGACCAGGGTTTGCTAGCCTGCCTGAAAGCTGTCTGGTTTGTGGAATCCTTATCACCATTACTGAGAGGGTGGCGAGACAAAACCCACTTTTTCTGCCCTGGCTGGTTTTCTGTGAAATAATTGTTATTTGAAATTGCTTTCCTCATGCCTGCAGAAACCCACCAAGCACAGAAGAGACCCAGTCACCTAAGAACTACATGTTGGTAGGAGAAATCCAAGTTATGGCCCTAAAGTGTTGCTATGCCATGTCACCTTAAAAAATGATCATATGGAAAGGTCTCAATAGACAAACTTCCATTAGAGGAGCACTGAAGAGAAAGCAGATGGAAAACTGGGATTAAAAATTTGGCACCCCCTTCCATTTTCTATTATGTTATCAAGCTCCAGTCTTGGTTTTTAGCATTCCGCCTCCCTTTTCAGGGGCAAAAAACCCCAAGCAAACAGTAATTCTCCAATAAAGAGAGCCGTTTTATGAATGTATGTGTTTCTCAAGGTAAATGAGGATAAGATGTGTATAAAACTTATCTAATCATCTACATAAAATGTTTATGATCAAACATGAGCCAAAGTTTTCCATGAAAGATTATTAACGAAGTACTAATTGCCTAACTATTCTTCAACAAGGAGGTTTTTTATCATATAAAAACCAACCACAGCATGACATTTATCTTACATGTGAACTCTCTCCTATTTCCTCCCCTTTTTTCACTCTACCCTCCCTCAGTTTTTCTGTCTCCTAAATTGTAAAAAGAATAAGTTACTTGACTTAAGCAATATTTAACTAACTGTACTAGTCACATGTCATTTAACTGTAACTCAGCAAATCTCCACCTGATGATTGCGAATCTATACCCTAGAACACTTTGTCTTCTAGAAAATGAAAATATTATCACCATCCTGATTATATAAACACAGCAGAAATTGAAACACAGGTTAACACCCCCCCTCCCCATTTCTGTTACTCACATACTGTAACAAGAATGGAGAACCTAGGGTTCTCCAAACATTAGACTTTGGAGCTCCCACCAATCTGAGCTACCATGGCCAATGGACATGGATGATGGAAGCCATAGGCCAATGACATCTGGAGGGTTGCAAGTTCTCCATCCCTGTTCTATACCACATTAAATATGGAAGCACAATTCCTAGAGGCAGTGTGGTGCAATGGTCTCCTTAGAGCAGATCCATTTAAATTAATCAACCTAAGGTAGTCATGTTTAATAACATTCGTGTGCCTATTATTGAGTGTGGTGCTTTTCCAGTCATCTGTGTGTATAAGCATTCCAGCTTGCCAGACAAAACAATCCTCCTTTCCCCCTCCCCCTGAGTGCTAATCCAGAGCCTCTCCCAATCCACCCCAGAGCCAATTCTGGGGGGGTGCAGGGCATGAGGGGGAGGAAGAGAGGGAGGAAAGACCCATTGTGTAAGTAGAAGTCCTTGCTCAGGGCTTCTGCTGATGAGTCTGGTTAAGTCAATCCTGCCCTTAGGCTGCAGTCCTAACCCCGCTAACCTGAAAGTGGGCCCTGTTGAGTTCAGTAGGACAGACCTCTGAGTAGGCATGGTTAGGATTGCCTGGTCAGACAAATGTTAAAGATTGAGCACTTTCAGAGTGATCTCAGTCTCATCCTCACCTACTAAAATTGTTCTTTGTCAATTTATAAATGATCACATTAGTTGACACAGCTATGAGATTCTTGTTTGCAGCCCTAATTTACACATCCCCAGGGGATCGCTTGCAGAAACTTTCCTACATTCAAAATATAATGATAAAACACCAAGAGGATATTCATATGCACAGCTATCGTTTTAGGGACTGGATGCACTCAGGCAATGCATTTGTTTATAGTCCACACATGTGTCTGGTTCCTATTCATTCACATGGTGGAAAGAAGTAACTACAGCCTGAGTGGTCAAAACAATGGTTGTTTTGGGAAATTCTGGCAGAATTCCTTGGAATAAGCCTCATTTGAACTCAATGAACTGAACTCATCTACTGGAATCCCATGTATATCACCTTCTATGATGAAAAAAGGGGGATATAAATGGAAGAAAGTGAAATTATACACTGAGGAAGATTTGCTGTACAAATAAACTTTAGTTAGTTAGTTAGTTTTTGTTTGTTTGTTTGTTTGTTTATTATACCCTACCCTTCCCGGTTTAAAAACCAGGCTCAGGGCAGCTAACAGAAAATATAAAACATTGATTAAAATGCGACTTTAAAACAGCATAAAATACAATATAAAATGCAGCATCAATATCAATAAAATTCAAAAATTCAGGGGTCATTTTGGGGAAAAACCAACAACCCCAGTCAGTAGACATCAAATGATCACCAGGGCTAACTGGCCAAGTTGGTCCTACTAAGGCCAGCAAGGAGACCAGGGAAGAATTTAAATGTGGGGTCCCAGAAAGGGTTTCTTCAGAGAAGAGAAAAGGGAAAAGGGAATAGAGGATCAGGCTAATTTAAATTGAAGACCAGGTGGAATAGCTTTGTCTTACAGGGCCTGCGGAAGAAGATCAAGTCCTGCAGGGCCCTAGTCTCATGGGACAGAGAATTCCACCAGGTCGGAGTCGTCACTGAAAAAGTCCTGGCCCTGGTGGAGGATAGTCTGGCTTCCTTTTGGCCCAGGACCTTAAAGTATTATTATTCATGGACCTTAGGGTCCTCTGCGGGGCATACTAGGAGAGGTGGTCCCGTAAGTACGAGGGTCCTTGGCCTCATAGGGCTTTAAAGGCCAAAACCAGCACCTTAAACCTGACCCTATACTCCACTGGGAGCCAGTGCAGCTGGTAGAGCACTGGGTGAATGGTAATGACCCTGTGAGGAGCCTCGCTGCAGCATTCTGCACCCGCTGGAGTTTCTGGGACTTGAAACTAAGGGCAGCCCCATGTAGAGCGAGTTACAGTAGTCAAGCCTGGAGGTGACGGTCGCATGGATCACTGTGGCCAGGTCGGTGTGAGAAAGGTCAGGGACCGACTGCTTGATACGGCAAAGATGGAAAAATATTCCAGGTGGACATTAGTCTAATGATGCGTGCTAGCAAGTTGGCCACAATTCTGTGTATGGTAGCCATCTTTTGTTCCCAGCAGTGCTCCTGGGAACTAGCATAGTCACATGCTGACTATTTGAAGTTGTGGAAGTGTGAGAACAAGATGCTGGAGGAAGAGGAGGAGAGGGAAGGTGTCAGGGACTGGGCAGAGAAGGAAGAGTGGTGGAGACCGCCTCCCCATTCAGGCCCTTCAAAGGAGGAGGAATAGGAAGACAGTATAGATTTACAACAGGGGTTTGAGGGAGGTAGCAGCTCAGAGGCAGATGGGGAAAAGCTGGGAAATCATGGAAGAGCTGGAACAACACCCAGTTGACGTGTTGTCATCTCCCAAAACCTGGCGAGCCTGAAAAGTAGGAGAGCAAAGAGCTTGAAGGCAGAGGGCACGTAGCAGCACCCATAGAAGTGATGAAGTGGGAGAGTTGGGGGGTGTGGAGATTCACACGGGACAACACCATTATCCAAGAGGCTGGGTTCTATAGCCTCTCTGTGTAAGGACTGAAATAAAAAAGGACTGTAAGAAACTTTTCCTTGTCTTTATACTTTCCTGGCCAACCAGCCGGAAGCTGCTGACAGCATCCTGACAGAATTGTATTTAAGGGAAAGACAAATATTCTGAAAATTCACTCATCCACTGAAGATCAAGCCAATGTTCGGGGAATGCTTTTGCCCCACCTCATTGAAATTTAAGGAAATCATTGGGTTGATTACATCTTCCCAGTGCTAGTCTTCAATATAACATGGACTACCAGTGACGCAGGTGGTGCTGTGGTCTAAACCACAGAGCCTAGGGCTTGCCGATCAGAAGGCCAGCGGTTTGAATCCCCGCGACAGGGTGAGCTCCCGTTGCTCAGTCCCAGCTCTTGCCAACCTAGCAGTTCGAAAGCATGTCAAAGTGAAAGTATATAAATAGGTACCGCTCCAGCGGGAAGGTAAACAGTGTTTCCGTGCACTGCTCTGGTTCGCCAGAAGCAGCTTAGTCATGCTGGCCACATGACCCGGAAGCTGTACGCCGGCTCCCTCTGCCAGTAAAGCGAGATGAGCGCCGCAACCCCAGAGTCGGTCACGACTGGACCTAATGGTCAGGGGTCCTTTTACCTTTTACCAGTGATGAGAGAGTTAACTATTGGTGATTGATAGAGCATTGGTGAGGATTTGGCAGTCCCAGAACAGTGACAAGAAAGTATGGTGGATGTTTAAGGAAGAGAGAGAGTTTGATAGCTGTTTCAGGGTGCAAACCTAGAATTCACAGTGGCTGTTTGAATTGGGTTTTCAGGAAGCTTTTTATAACCTTGATTTTTATTAGCGTGTTTTCTATTTTATATCCTGCTTTGAATGATCAAACTCTAATAGAAAACAGGACAATTAGCATGCCAAGGGAGCCTTGCAGATAGCACAGGAATGCTTTCTGATAGCATTCTTATCAGCTGGTAATGAGCACAGAATCTTTTAAAAGTACAGTACAATAACTTGAACTGCCATCCTCCCTCTAAGGGTGAGACTATGAGTAATAAGAAAGACAAGGCTGTTGCCAGAAGCGGTGGCTCCATCTTGCACTTCTCTCTGTGTGTCTAGGGTAAAAAGTAAAGGTAAAGGTACCCCTGCCCGTACCGGCCAGTCTTGACAGACTCTAGGGTTGTGCGCCCATCTCACTCAAAGAGGCCGAGGGCCAGCGCTGTCCGAAGACACTTCCGGGTCACGTGGCCAGCGTGACATCGCTGCTCTGGCGAGCCAGAGCCGCACACGGAAACACCGTTTACCTTCCCGCTAGTAAGCGGTCCCTATTTATCTACTTGCACCCGGGAATGCTTTCGAACTGCTAGGTTGGCAGGCGCTGGGACCGAACGACAGGAGCGCAACCCACCGCGGGGATTCGAACCACCGACCTTTCGATTGGCAAGTCCTAGGCGCTGAGGCTTTAACCCACAGCGCCACCCGCGTCCCTAGACGTGTCCCATGTCTAGGGTAATACCTTTTAAATCCTCTTATCATTAAGCTGTGCCCTCTTCTATTCGCCCTCTTGTGTCCAGCTCTATCAGTATGATTCACCACTATGTGAGACCCCTCTGGTTTTGTAGAAGAGCGTGCCTCAGGGATGAGCAACTTGTGACCCTACAAGTGTTGGACTACCATCCCCAACATCCTTGATCACTGACCACGCTGGCTGAGGCTGAGGCTGATGGAAGTTGGAGCCTGACAAGATTCGAAGGAGCACAGATGTCCCATTCCCTGGTGTAGATGACAAATGCATATATATGTGTGTGTGTGTGTTTTATTTAAAGAGTGAATGACTAAAGGGCCTGTTATTGTTATTGTGTTTTTTAAAAAAGCACCATGGAGGTTACACTTAGTTCAGAGATTAAAATTAAATAGAAACCCTGCCCCCAGAACAGGACTGCAATAAATGACACACAATTCTCTCCTAGCTAAATTAAAGTAATTTGTGGGGGCGGGGGTGGAAAGTCCTGTATTTAAATCAGTGGTGTCCAAACTTTTTTCAAATAGGGCCAGATTTGATGAAGCGAAGGGCTGTGGGGGCCAACCAAAGGGCCAAGCAAAGTTGTTGATTTTACGATTTTACCCCAAAGTTGTTGAGCTTCTTTTGGGATTGAAGTTGTTGAGAGTTTTTTTGGATTTTACCCCAGGAAATAAACTGCCACAGGGGCCTGATTAAACTGACCAGTGGGCTGGATTAGGTCCCTGAAATGGAATTTGGACATGCCTGATTTAAATTGAAAACCAGAGCCAAGATGTCCAGTTCAAGCGATGGCATACAAGCAGCTCTATGTATAGGTAATTTTTTTCCAGAAGCCCCAAAGACTTCCTCTTTCTTCCACCAAAAGGAAACCAGGGAGCCAGGCCAGTGTTTGGATCGTCCCCACAAATGCCTAGGATGCCCCTGCCCGGCCCTTATATCCCCCTCTCCTTTGCAGAAAGTGCACAAGCAAACTAAGTCAACGGCAGGAGGCTCCTTCAGCAGGGGCACTGAAAGGAGACAGGGAGTGAGGGAAACAACTGCATACTTTTGAAATGAACTTTGAGGCTGATGCTGCTACTAGAGTGTTAAGAGGGTCTATATAGTGAGAGAAATTCTAGGCCAAGTGATTTTGCTGAATTAGTTACTTCCTATAACATCTCTCTCTCTCTCTCTCTCTCTCTCTCTCTCTCTCTCTCTCTCTCTCTCTATCAGGATGACTTTATGTTTAGTTTAGACCTGACTTTTAATTATAGCACCTGGAGCTGATCTTTTAAATTAAAAATCCAGATTTATAGAAAAATCAATGGCAATTGTAAAAAAAGAGAAAACTTCTCAAAGCTTGCTTTATCTCTTCTGCTGCTGTTCCCAGGAGGAGCTTTGAATTGAATGCAGCTTTCATATTGAATCCTGAGGGATCCTAGACCATTTGGCAAGGAACTCAAGAAAAGTTTTGTTCAGCTGCTATAAGCCTTTCAAGTGAAGATTTGCTTTCGTAGTTTATTTCGAGGAAATCTTAAAAATGCTGTTTGAAAAAGCAATTAATAAAGTTTTGAGAAGGATACTGGGGAGAGAAAACCTACACAAAACCACACATACTCAATGCACACAGAAAATAGTATTAGGACAACATTCTTAATCCTGACACTTCTTGGCATTAAACATTTTAATGCTTGAGATTGTAATCCTGACAGCTTGGTAAAAGTCCCAGAAATCATAATAGTTTCTTCTCTTCTGCTTCATGGTGCGCCAAGAACATTTGCAGTTATATTGATCACTGCGTGAAAGTCTTTAAAGTGGAAAGTGGGGGGAAGGCATGGCATGGCATCTCCTTTTCTGATATTTGGTTTAGAACAAGATGTTTTATTTAGAAACAAATGTTGCTGCTGTATGAAAACCACATTTGAAGGCTTCTTAAATAAAACCCTAACCTTTCCTAGCCCTGCCTAGAGATGGGACCTTCTGTAGGCAAAGGAAATGCTCTACCATTGAGCTAAATCCCGTTCTGTACACACTTCAGTCCTTCCATATCTGTTTTGAGATTTGACAACCTGGATCTGTAAGTTTAAAAATGCTCAGGCCTGTGGGATTCTAACAAAAGCCTGAAGGCCAGATATACATTACATTATCGCAGACTACACACGAGCAAGAACACTAGTATTCAGGACTTGTAATTTGCCCATAACCTAATTCTTAAGCAGATTTTCAATTTTTAAAAAACTGAAATATATATATATCTCTGTAAATAAAATAGGAATGAGTGGAGAAAGATTGGGACATGGGAATGTGTTGCATCTGCTGAACACGGGCTCAGGTCCCCATAACTGTTACGGTCAAATGGGATCTCAGAGCCGTAGAAATAACTTTTATGAGTCTCCTGAGGGAGTAAGACAGAAATGGCGCTTTCCCCCTCCACAGCCTCCTGGGTTTCAGGCAAGAGGAGATAAGTACTATAAGCTACTCAGAAGAAAAGAGTCTAATTGGCTATTGATTCCATGGATTTAAAGTTAGATGGAACATGGCTTGAGATATTTATTTTTAGAAGTACATCAAATGGTTTTCCATTCCTTGCCATACAGTTTCCTGCTGATAGTTCAAGAGGGACGGTTTGCCTGCTCTAGTATGAATGTTTTCTGGGGTTCACAAGTTGGGCTGGCCTTTCTTGCCAAGCCCCCAAACTGTGGTAACCTACCCCAGCCTATACGTTCGCTGGTTTGGCCAAGCAGACTCCACCATCCCTTTTTCCTGCAGTAGCAGCAGCTACAGAAATCCCCTCTCATGTGGCAACGAGATGTGTAGAAGTTGTGTGGGTACCAAGGTGAGGGCCTCAATCAAGTGGCAGCCAAGGACATAGGCTGCTTCTCTTTTCTATGAGAGAGGGAGCCTGAGGGCTTTCCCCACTTGATGGCCGTAGAGCTCATGCTCCAAAGCAGGAAAGTGTGGAGACTTGGCAACCAAACCACTCCCAGCTAACCTTGAAGCTAGGAAATGGGTGGAGGACCACCCACCCATGCTCCCATGGCTTCAAAGCTCCAAAGAGTGGTCAGCATATTACATTTGTCAGACTGCAGCAGGTTGCCCACCACAGCAAGCATGGCAAGTGAAAATGTGGAAGCCTGAATGTAGTATTTCTGGAATTGCAGGACGGCTACTTTGTGCTTCATCAACAACTTCAATTATCTGAGACTCTTTCCCCCATTTGAGCAAGGTTCAGAATACCATGTTAACTATTAATGGGATGCAACAAGTCACCGTTTTACAGCTCTTTCAGGGGAGTGTATCATACAAAGAGTACATTGCCAAGTAATGAATTACTTTGATTGGTGTGTGTGTGTGTGTGTGTGTGTGTGTGTGGTAGCTTGTCAGCAAATGTTCAGAGAACACAAAGTAGTAACACTGAACAGAGAATCTAAGAAAGTATTTGTTCTGCATCAGCTAGTGCATTTCTGTGGAATGGGCGCACTAGCAACAAAGAACTGGATTGACTGCTTTCATGGGGGCTGCTAAGAATGTATTTGTGTCTCTCTAGTGAGTAAAGTGTAAATGTGTAGGGTGCAGGACCAAACTATGAACTTACACTTATTATCATCATCATCATAGTCGTCGTCATTATTTCCTTATTTATTAATGTAATAAAATTTATATACCTCATGACTGCAGGAAAAACCTCAAAGTGGTTTACAAATCCTTCTCCTGAACAGAATCTCTAGGAATAATTGAGGGCTAAGTTGGTAAATTCAAACACACAAACATGCCACATATATTTAACTCATTCACTTATCTTCTGTGGTAAGTTATGTGTGTGGTGGAGACTAGTTATGCAGAGTGTACATATTTTAGATGCTGTTTACAAGTTAAAGAGGCTTGCTGCTGTAGCCTGTTATGTTTGCAACTTATACACTGTGAAATATTGTGAACTACCTTTATAGCTACAGTTCTAAAATTTCAAAGCAAGATACACCAAATGATCCCCCCCCCATGAGGAAATCATCTTATTTTTCACATTAAGAGAAATACGTATAAACCAAGCTAATGAAAATAAAATTAACATTTCCATCCAGGTGGGTAAGTGCTTTTCCGGCTAGGATAAATTATCTAGAGAAATTCTGTCTTTACAATATATGTTCCTGTTTTCATTTTATATTTTAGCTTGCATTTTAGTAAGTATTTGCTATGAGAAAAAACACTGTTTCAAAATCATGACAATATCCTATTCAAAGCCACTCTTGTCAGATATATCTTCAATCTCAGTTGCAGGATTACTTCTCACAATTCTGACACATGCCAGTCAAGCCAGAAAGAGCAACATCCACCTTCCTCCTTGACATTTCACATGCTTACAGGTGTAAAGTGCATTGCCTTCATAGTAGCTTTATTTGAATAATTATTAAATACATACCTCTGAAAGAGAAAATAGTCTATAAGTACAGAAACATTTAACAGTCTGTGTTGTGATGCAATAATAAAATATTTTAAAGATCAGACTATAAATAACATATAGTGTGTGTGTGTGTGTGTTTGTGTGTGTAAATGATGATGGCAGTTTTATTCTCAGTCTCTTTCCTAATAATTCCTAGCATGGAATTTACCTTTTTTCACAACTGCAGCTCACTGGCTTGACATCTCCATCAATCCACCCAGTACAATCCCATGGCCCTATTCTGAGTCAGCCACCCTCTGTTCAGGCCCCATATGTGAAATTAAGATCCGGTCCCCCCAGTTTTATATCTCTGGCTTGCCAATTTCCACCTCAGTTAGAGGAAGGCCCATATCTCAGTGGTACAGCATTTCCAATCTGGCATTTCCAGCTAGTTCTGGGGGACACAACTATCTAAAACTTTGCAAAGCCATTGCCAGGTCTGTCACGGTGCTGATAAGCTAGATGGGCCCGTGGTCTGATTCATTATGAGGTACTGACCCATGTTGCACTCTCTGGAACTAACTTTGCCATACAATATTCACAAACCTCTTTCTTGCCTTGCTACGCAAGGAGGACTGTAATCATCACAGCTGCTTAATTAGAAAAAGTCTTTCTGCTCTGCAGTCTTGTACTTATTTATGTTTACCTTTATATCTTGCCTTTCTTCCAAGCAACTGAAGCTGGCACACATAGTTCTTCCCTGTCCCCATTTTCTCATCCCAACAAGGCTGTGAGGTATCTTAGGCTGAGAGATGAAGACTGGCCCAAGGGTCACCCAGTGAGCTTCTTGGCTGCGTAGGAATTTGAACCCTGGTCCCCCAGGGCCTTGTCCAACCCCGACACCACACTGGCTCTCATCTTATGGAGTTTCTATCAATTTAAGTCCTACAATTTGTGTGCTGTAAGAGACAATCTGTTGTCAGGCGACAACAAAAAAGAGAGGAATAGTTTTGTTTTGTTTTTTAAGAAAAACTGGAAGCCTTTGAGTCAAGCCAGTTGGAACTCTCATTTAAAGGCTCCCATGAAATGTCCCAATATTATCGCAAGAAATAGCTAATTGTGTCCCATAAAAAGGGGAATGATACAAGGCGTAGCATGGCACACTTAGCTGGTTTTATGACTCCTCCCATTGCAACACATAAGTGATATAGTAAAGAGTTAGCACTTGGATTATCAATTACTGATTGCCAGAAAAACAGAGTGGTTCACATCTTCTTTCCTGGAGAAGTAGTCACTTTCAAGGTTTATGTTCAATGATGAGGATCTCTGAGTCCGTCCTGGACATGGAAATGGCAAATTATACAGAAGTCTTAGATCCCAGTTATACTAGCCTGGAGTTTGAAACAATGCAAGTCTTGTATAATGGCAGTGGTGAGTTTGTATCTTCTCAGAGATGAAAACCTGAGTGTTTGAGTGAGTAAGAAAGCAAAAGAAATGAACATTATAAAAGGGTTTTACTCTTAATTGTGTAGCTGAGGTTTGCTTCTGAAAATTACATCTCTCTGTGTCTCTCTCGACTTCATCTCAAAATGCATGTTAATAACATTATACCATCTTTATGGTACAGAAAATAAAATGGCAGTTCTGCATAATAAAGTAACTGAACAGGATTGCCATCGGTCAGTTAATCAAACAAAGAAAAATGTTCTTTCAAACAGAGGAGGTTCTTTCTGTGTTTATTTTATTTGCTGTAAGATGCATGAGTAACTATCTTTGGCAGTTTGGGAATGAGAAATATTTTTGTACATGATATTTTAAAATGACAGTTAAGATACAAATGTCCAGAGGGAAAAATAATGGGTCGCACAGAAAAAGTATATTGATGTCTATTTGCAGCTGATAAGTTTAATATACGGTAATATTTCCAGAGCGTTGATATGCAAACTGGACTGAGTTGTTAATCACAACAACTCTCTCCAGGCTAATGGTTAGCTGGGACAACTTTTAGCTATTTGGTTAAAGTCACTTTTTAACTTTGGTTGGGTAGAAATTGCCGACACAAATAAGAACTCGTGAATGGGAAATGAAGCAAATACTATTTAACTTTTCATATAAAAGCAGATTAACATGTTTGGACATAATGGTTAAATCTTTTTGATCACGTTCTTTGTAAATAAATGTTCATCCTTTATACCTTGTATCAAGACACTTAAGACTTAAATAGTGCTAATTACATTTAAAACTATATTCACACAGATTTGATCTCTTGGTATTTACTGGTATTTATCAAGGGGAAAGGAACAAAACCATTTAATGAAAGAGAAATCTCCCCATGCTTTTGAGAGTGTACAATCGCTTTGCTGTATTTAAAATGTTAGCTTTTGCATTGGAATACCTGTAATATACATTGATGCTGTGGTTTAATAACAGAATAGGCAGAAGTGTAACAATACTGGAAGCAAGAAATTTTGGGGAAATACCAGTCAACTGCCAATTTAAGTTTGATTATTTGTTTTCATAATTTTGATTTTTGAAGAGATAAATAAAATTTTCATGTAACTATTAATTTAAGGTTACCAGATTTTTTTCAATGAACCCAGGGACACTTTTCAACTTCGATGGATTTTGTATGGGGACTGATTTGTAAATCCAGGGACTGTCCCCGGGAAACGGGGACGTCTGGTAACCATATATTAATTCTGGGTAGAATTCTTTAGCCGTTGCAACCAGTAAGACTTCCTACATTCATCAAATGGTGGGATTTCATTGAACATAGCTTCTGATACCCCATTAACCTTGGCATGCTTCCTACTTCCTGTCCTTTAAAAAATATTCACAACAGCATTATCCTCACAACATCAGAAGCAAAACCCAACATGCTTCCACTGAATTCTTTGAACAAAACCACAGCTAAATCACTTACAATTATGTAAGTGTCTTAATGTAGTGAAATTGTTTCATAAACATTTTTCTGGTTGCAGAATATAAGAATGCTTTCCAGTCGCAGAATTCCAGTAAGGTTTCCAACCCAGTATGTTCTATGCAGTAAAAACATCTAACATCCAGCAGCTGAAATCTGCCCACCTGGTTGCTCCTTAACTGGATTAAGATTGCACACTTCCACCAAAGAAACAATGGGTTCTGTCGCTTTAACCAGTGGCAGTCACCTGCCTCAGAAGGTTGAATCGAAACACAAATCCTAAACAATGGTGACAGGTGCTGTCTAAGCTGATCAAACCTTTTTAGCAACAAGATCATTGGCTTTGGGGGAAAGCCCAAAAGCTTCACTATACAGTGGTACCTCGGGTTACATATGCTTCAGGTTACATACGCTTCAGATTACAGACTCCGCTAACCCAGAATTATTACCTCGGGTTAAGAACTTTGCTTCAGGGTGAGAACAGAAATCGTGCTCCGGTGGCGTGGCGGCAGCAGGAGGCCCCATTAGCTAAAGTGGTGCTTCAGGTTAAGAACAGTTTCAGGTTAAGAACAGATCTCCAGAATGAATTAAATACTTAACCCGAGGTACCACTGTATAGCTTGATGCTAGGGCTATAAGTTTACATGCAGACGGTCCTAGGCTCACTCTACAGCATCTCTTGAGTAGGGCTGGGCATGTCCCCTACCTGAAACCATTGGCTCCTGCTCCCAGAAGGCGAGGGTGATTTGCCCAGTAATGTAGGAAGTGAGCATAGACAGTACTGAGCTTAATAACCCAAGGCCGGACTACATATAATACAGCTTCCCCAGTTTCTGTTTGTGTGGATGGAGGCCCCTGGATATTACAGCTTTCTTATACAGGGAGGCAACCATGTTGCTGGCCACTGTCAAGTCATCTGAAGATTAATGCACAGTTAATGCATACCAGCCTCCGAGAAAATGTTGCCTTATGGCATTGTCCCTCAATTATTTAAACTAACAAAGATATTTAAGTAGTTAGCTACACATGCAGAGCTGGGCAATTGTGTCAGTACTCCCAACTTCTATTGCAAGCCATGGAGTTTAAACAAAAAGCATTCGTTGTCATGAGCATCATAAATTCTGACAAGTGGGCACGATAGGTTTGAAGGCATTCATTAGAATAACAATCAGGGGTAATTAGGCATGTTGTGTTTTTTGCAGTCCTGGGATGGTGAATGCTAATTAAAAGAGAAGGCCAGTAAGCCACCCCCCCCCCCCGTATGGTGTAACTTAGCCACATTGTTGTATTCCTCCCCTTCAAGGCTCTACACCAAACTGTACATCTTGTTCTTCCCCTTCCTCAGACAGTTGCTCAGCAGAGCCGCTCGGCATGAACACTGCAGACAGTGGAATTGGCGGCCTTTGTGCAATATGCGGAGACAGAGCAACAGGCAAGCATTATGGCGCCTCCAGTTGCGATGGATGCAAGGGGTTCTTCCGACGCAGCATACGGAAGAATCATGTTTACACCTGCAGGTAGGAGAAATAATCCCATCTCAGAGGTACATCATGCAGTATTTATTTATTTGAACCTTTACTATCCCGCTCTTTATAAAACCAGGTGGGGTTCCAGAATCCAATATACAGTGGTACCTCAGGTTACAGACCCTTCAGGTTACAGACGCTTCAGGTTACAGACTCCGCTAACCCAGAAATAGTACCTCGGGTTAAGAACTTTGCTTCAGGATGAGAACAGAAATTGTGTGGCGGCAGCGGGAGGCCCCATTAGCTAAAGTGGCACCTCGGGTTAAGAACAGTTTCAGGTTAAGAACAGACCTCTGGAACGAATTAAGTTCTTAACCCGAGGTACCACTGCATTGAGATGACAGGTGTCATATTTAATGGGAAGGGATCATGCCTTATTTGGCAGAGCACTCGCTTTCGATGAAGAAGGTCCCAGGTTCAAAAGATGTGGCTGCAGGCAGTGCACAAGAGACCCCAGAGAGCCATTGCCCGTCAGAATGAACAATACTGAACCAGATGGGCAAATGGTCTGACCATGGTATTGAGTACATTCCAATGTTCCCTTACCACTACACAATGCCAAGACTAAGGGCCACTGTCACAGCTTACACAGCCCCCTCCACACTGGGGGAGCTGAAGGTCTGTCTCAGGGTTCCCACTCTCAAGTGAAAAAAGGGGAAGATCAGGTTTCTTACTTGTGCAGGTTCTCATTGCAGAAGTTCAGACCCTGACGCATGGAGTGGCGATGTAAAGGCCAGGAAGTGCACCTCCTCTTTTGGCAGGTGTGTTCTTTAACATACTGTTGACTCCATAATAATGCCTCAGTGGTGGATTTATACTGGACCATCCACTCACCATTCTGCTTTTTTGGTTGTCCTGTGATGCTATCCAAATGTCACCACAGTATTGCCATCCTGTGCTATGGCTTAACAAAAGCATGCCAGAAAATAAACTGGAGTTTTTTGTAGTATGAAAAGGTACAGGGTTTCAGTGGGAAGTTACGGGACATGCACTGATTGGAAATTAAGTGGCATGTCTACCCTGAAACTTTTGCAGGCACAAACAGGCATAAAAATGGGATCACATACTGTATAACCATCCCAATACCACTCCGAGCACAGGTAATCATGAATGCACAATAAAAAGGGCACCTGGCAGTTAAAGGAGGTTTAAAGCTTATTCAGATGAAAATATGTCTTTGAAAAGCAAAGCAGAATGGGCAGTAGCAGATTTCATTAGCAAACAGCTCCACGGGATTGAGCCCATTAAAGGTTTTACTTTATAGGGAGTTGCTGTCTGCGAAATGATCTGTAGGTACTAAACTTTTGCCGATTGGGAACAGCCAAAGCAGTTCAATCACATGATTTTCTTAACTGGGGTGACGGCATGTACAGGAACAGATCTGGATCCAAAAATCTAGAACTGAAGGTAGACAACGGTCTACCCTTGCAGTCAACTCTTCAGTCTGATTCCAGTCCTGGCAAGACTTGAGCCCCCTGGGTGTTCAGCTGCCCACTGCCACTTCTTAACAGCAAGATTCTGCTATGGGTCCTTTTAATCGTGTCTCTTGTCTCTTAATCTTTGCAATGCTCCGCTGTTTGAATGCAGAAGAGTTTCCTTGCAGAGTGGTACTTGGCACATTAAAGATGAAACTGTTTTCCTCAGCAGTCATTTGCAATCCTGCAATCCTTGCAATCATTTGCAAACCATTTTCATTTGCAAATGACAACAAATGTAGATTTTGATCGTCAGATATGGCTTCACAAGCAATGCTGTCTTGTGAGGTTCCTTCCTATCCTTGGCTCTATTTTGTCCCTCTATCTCTGTTCTTCCCCCCCTCAAGTCTGACTAGATCTGTGCTACGAGGTGCCCTCTGGCATTTCCTTTTATCCCCTTCTCGTTTCTCAGGAAGGCTGCCTAGGACTGTTGCTGAGGTTAAAAGGTACTCTCCCTCCTGCTTTTACCATCACTTGACTTATCGAGATCTTCAGTTATCTTGAGACTCTCAGATACAAAGACATCTCCGTATGTTAATATTGAAATCCAGGAGAACCTCAGCATTTATCAGTGTGTACTTGATTTCAGTCCTTACACAAGTTAAATAAAGCAATTTAACTTGCCTGATTGCATCAGCCCATTTTAAGCGCAGCAGCTCTAGTTAATTGCACCACCATAGCTAAAATGATGGTCTAACCCAGACAAACAGCCAAAAACTATTTCTTTGGCTGGGGCATTCTCCTGCTTTGCCTCATAATT
This sequence comes from Podarcis tiliguerta, assembly GCF_965153285.1. NCBI lineage: Eukaryota > Metazoa > Chordata > Lepidosauria > Squamata > Lacertidae > Podarcis > Podarcis tiliguerta. Next base: position 31,234,563 of record NC_139540.1, on the reverse strand, counting down.
ATTTGAAAGCTTGAAAGCCCCTCACTCTCCCTCCCAAGACAAATGTGTTATAGGGCGTCCCATCGCTTCAGGGGAAGAAAACCTTCCTAGGTGCTTCAGTGCATCTCAGATGGGGATATCACCTCGTTTTGACATGGGTATCACTTACAGAGTTTGGGTTTGTTTTTAAATTTGGTTAAGGCCCTCTTTCCTATGGAGGACAGTGGATCCATGGGAAAAGTTAATCAGTGGTGGGTAGAGCTAGAGACCATACAGATACAATACCATGATACCAGTTTAATCAGTCAGTTCTTCCCCCATAGGATTCTGGGATCTGTAGTTTGAAGGGTACCAAGAGCTGTTAGGAGACCCCTATTCTCCTCACAGATTTACAATTCTTAGAGTGGTTCAACAAACAATCCTTCTTCACAGGGAACTCTGACAATTGTAGGTCTGTCAGGGGAATAGCCATCCCCTAGCAACTCTCAGCACCCCTAACAAACTACAACTCCCATAATTCTTTGAGAGAAGCCATGACCATTTAATATTGTATCATAGCACTTTCAGTGTAAGATGAATGTGGCCAGAGTCAATAGCAGGGTTAGAATTGCCTTATTGCATGGTGTCCCACCCCATTCTTTCTCTTCTTCTCTACCTCTTCTCACTCACACAGACACACAGGTGCACATACACTCACACATGAAACAGAAGCAGTTCTCAGAGGGGCAGCAAGAGTGAGAACACATGTCTGAAGAGCTGAGTGATTGTTCGTGAAATTTGGCCTAGGGCCACATATGGCCATTGGGCTGCACTCAGTTATAAAAGTTAGCTTGGTAAAATAGAACCAGTGTGGTGTAGTGGTTAGAGTGTTGGAGTAGGACTTGGGAGATCAGGGTTCAAATCTCCATTCAGCCATGAAGGCTGAGTAACCTTGGGCCAGTCACCATCTCTTAGCCTAAGCTAAGAGTACATTGGGATAGCTCAGTTGGTAAGAACATGAGACTCTTAATTTCAGGGTTGTGGGTTTGAGCCCCACATTGAGTGAAAGATTCCTGCACTGCAGGGGGTTGGACTAGATGACCCTCATGGTCATTTCCAACCCTACGATTCTATGATCTCATCAGTATCAAAGGCTATAGCCAGGCTCATTCCAGTAGCTTCCATGAACAAAGGCAGTCTACCTTTGAATTCCAGATGCCAGGGACAAGCAAGAGCAGAAAGCTGTTTCCTTCAAGCCTTGCCTGAATGCTTTCTACAAAATCTGGGGCCCCCCTTGGAAATCACATGCCAGAGCAGACAAATCTTTGCTCTGATCTTACAGTGCTTTTCTTTCATTTCCTATTCCTGACCATTTGCCCCAGCAGGATTGGATCAAGCTGTAAGAAAATTCATCCTAAACATTCACGAGACTGGGAGCAAAATTTATATGCCTTGCGTTCACAAGATGATGAATAACCTAATGGGATTTTACTTGCCCATCACAAGGAATTATTCCGTAGAAGAATGGCAAAGAGAAATGTTTCAAGGCTGATTAAAGAAAAAATACCACTGAAGGTTGATAGTTGGAGACATTGTTTTGACAGTGCCCATTAATTGTTTCAGCCGTGCTAATCAGGACCCTCCTTTACTTGCACTCTAATATATTTACCCTCGATTCTGTCCAACAGATTTAGCCGGCAATGTACTGTTGATAAGGACAAGAGAAATCAATGCAGATACTGTCGTTTAAGAAAGTGTTTTCGCGCTGGGATGAAGAAGGAAGGTAACTTTTTTTTAACCTCCTGTTCAGAGGAAAACACTTCATATCAATTAGCAGGAAACAAAATCTATAAGCAAATGCCTAATGAATATATATTGGTTGTGCCTACAAAAGAAGGAGATTTTTATAGCAGTCAAAATAGTCAACTTGCTATGTAATTTTTGGTTAATGCTAAGATTTGACACATGGGTCATTTGAAAACAAAGCAAAGCCTGCTTTCCTCTAGTTTTGCATGCTACGAGATATTCTTTGTTTTAGTTGAACTTGATAAAAAAAATTTTTTATTCTTCTCAAGTCATTGTGGCCTCATGGACAAAGTGGTGGATTTAGGCAGGTAAGATCTGAGTTCACACTGGCTCAGCTGTAGTTTGGTGACCTTACATGCACTCTTGTCCTCAGATCTTCATCTGTAAAATTGCAATAGTAATAGGAAACATAGGTTTGTTGTGAGGCCTCTTATATTATTAATGCTGTTCCCAATTTATTGCAATCTACCTTGTGCATCCAGTTCTTTAGAAATGGGACAGGAAAAAAAGAACCATTGACATAGAACCATCAATGGTTCTATACAGACCTCATGTCTATGCAGAAGGATGTTTAAAAGCAGACTCATGAGTTCTCCTATATTTTAGCATGTCTGGAAGTAGGCATAGATAAACTATGGAATCCACCCCAGAAGTAGTGGTGGCTGCTGGGTGACTTTAAAAGATTCGACAAATTCACGGAAGATAAGAATATCGATGGATACTAGCCACCATGGCTGCACTTTGCCTCCATGGTCAGAAGCAGTATTCTTCCAAATTCCAGTTGCTGGAAACTGCAGGAGGGGAAATTGCTGTTGTGCTCAAGTCCTGCTTGCTGGCTTCCAATGGACATCTAGTTGACCACTGCGAAAACAGGACGCTGGAGTCAGTGGGCCACTGGCTTGGTTCAGCAGGGCTATTCCTTTGTTCTTATGTTTCCTGCATGGTGGGAGCTTTAAGATAAAAAATTGAATTTTTAAAAAGTGGGGTTCAACATTCCATACTCTGCTGTTCCACAGAGGATGCTTTTCATTTTTTCTTCTTCAAAAATTGTTTTTGGGAAGGAGACACATGACTCCCAGTGTCCACTGCTCTTTGTCTACAAGGGCAGCTTTTAGCCCTCAGCAGGTGTTGAATTCAAGATCATTTTGGACAGACTGAAGGAGCTTCGTTGGAAGGCAGCTTATATATTCATACTGAACAAATCCCATCTGTTCTGAATTCCAGGTGAAAACATTGTATGGTGGTTGATTTTTAAGTCAAAAGGAGGTGGTAATGCTGAAAATCCCAAGGGATGAGGGAGAATAATGCCAAGCTTAATTCTCCTTTGCAACTGACGTATTCAAAGTAAAAGTTAAATTTCAGGCTTCTTGCAATGTTGTTTTGTTTTGCCCTCTGTGGGTGTGTGGCAGACAGACAGACAGACAGAAATTGCTTAGTTCTTCCTTGGAAAAGACCCTTCTCTTGCTGTAGAAGACTTAACATGCAGCTATACTTGTAATTTCAGAAAGGTACTCCCCAAAATTCTCAAGTGCATCCCTTTGAAAACAGAAAAATGACACATTAAATCACATCAATAAGATTTGCTTAGCATCAAAGAACTGCAATTTAAGCTAAGGCTGCACTTCTGTACCCACCTACTTGAGAGTAAGCCCCATTGAGCAGCCAGGGCAATCCAGAGCCTGACTGGGCAGAGGTGGAGAGAGATGGGGCTATGGAACCACTTCCATATCTGCAGACTTGTTTCTCATGTCAGCCAAGGCACAAGGATGGGAGCAGACATTTGGAGCAAGATTGGGCTTGCTGCCATCAAGGAGCAGGAACAGCTCAGGATCCTGTGGCTCCCAGACCAGCTCAGTATCCATCCATTTGGAGACTTTCCACAAGCTATCAGTAAGGACTGACACTGGTTCAATTCTTTGGGTGGAGGGACACTAATCCAACCCCTGGTCCAGCACAAAAGTTGTTTGGGTTGCACACTTGGCACCATAAAACCTCAGTCATAGTATTTGCTTACTAGTTTTATCACTGTTCTTTTTATGTAGCTATGACCTTGTAAAATCCAAGACTTTTTAAGTTTGTAGAAAGTCTTGCATATATTTGGCAGGGCTTTCCTCTTCTCCCACCATTGCAGCCTTCACATGAAAGTTAGTTTCAACCTCTCCCGGGTTATAAAGAATCACAAGCAAGAGCTTAGGAACAAAATTATCTGGGCATTAGGAGCTGTGCCAGTGTTCCTCCATTATTGCCTTTGTGTTCTTCCTTGAGTCCTCCAAGCTAAGGAATACCATTTCATTCTATTTTCACCATAGGCTTATTACATTTTTAAAAACAAAAAACAAAACAAAAAAACAGGCTTTTCAAACTGACTAGTAACAAACTTTGAAGTTGAATTATGTGCAGGCAAAACATTTATTTCTGAAAAACTTCTCATTCTTTTTTAAAAAATTGGTTTGTAATGCATTCCCACCATTTATTCAGGGTGATCAAAGTAGTTAGATGCCAGTCCTCTGGTATAATTTTATATTTAAAGCATAACTACATTTTGTTGTTGAGGTGCTGAGTTAAGAAATGAAAAAGATAGCTTTTCTCCAGTTAAAAAAGACTGGAGCATCATTCTTGATTCACGTCTACGTGACCATTTATCACTTAGTGTTTATCACTGTACGACATTTCTTATTATGACCTTAATAAAAGGCCCATCATGAATGTCCTTGGCTAAGAATCTAGTGCGCCTTCACTATAAAGCGTGTTCATTCTTCATATAAACTGCAGAACACTATATAGTGCACTGAGCACATTTTTATTGAAGCATTGGTGCTGCCTTCTCAACTTCTCTGATGCAGATTGCTTCCTTAAAAATAACAAACGGATCATTGGAAATGCAACTGATGCTTTTACAAAAGGTTATGAGGTTCTGTGTGGAATGGAGAAATATGTTGATCACAACTCTGTTTTTCTCTCCTTGATATGACCTTGGATATAAAATAGGTTCAGCAAAGCTGATGGCTAGCCTTATTTATCTCTTTCATTTTTGCATTAAAAGGGACACCTTGTTCAAACACAAGCTTTGTGTTCCACCATGCCATTCTCTTTCGAAAGGCTACTATGCGATTATTTTTGCTCCATACTATCTGCTCCAAACCCTAATATTAGCATCTCTCAAAGCTACATCCTTAAAAATGAACTCTGGCTGGAAGTCAGTTGTTTTTGAAAGCTGAAAGTGGTTTTAGAGAAGTTTCACATTAGGGATGGAGTTGTGTTATTTTTTAATCCACTTTTTAAAGCAAACTTTCCTAAGTCACTAGTCCCAAAGTTATATGCAGATTGAAACATAGCTATCAGTGTGATTGCTTATCCTCCCCCCAAAAATCCATCAGCTACTACAGCAGTTCAAAAGCTTTGTAAAGAAAAAAGAATGTTGGGGCAAGGAAGGAAAGGTTCAGACCTATCTCTAAAAGTTATGAGACTTTTTTGACTTCAAAATTTCTAAAGCTGAAATGGTGTTCTTTGTAAACAGAAATTATTTTAGGACCGTTTCTTATAATGCTTATATAGAATGTTATAAAAATGTTTGCCATTGCTCTTCCATGACTTTCTGCAATAATGTCATGACCAACTTTGGATATCTATGGTTCATACAGTTTCTTAATAACACTTTGACTGCACACACATCATAACGAGGTAGGACTTTTGGCTTATCCTACAATGTTTCTCAAACTTGGGTCTCTAGCTGCTGTTGAACTACAACTCCCATCATCCTTTGCTAGCAGGTCAAGAATGATGGGAGTTGAGTTGCAGTCCAACAACAACTGAAGATCCAAATTTGAGAAACATTGTAACATGTCACAAACAAACAAACAAACAAACTGACTGCTCTAGCATTGCCCCTCCCCTGGCATGAGCAAGATAGACAAATCATAAACCTTTGACTTCCCATTACATCTGGGTCAAGGAAAATGATTTGTCGCTCACTAAGAAGCCACAATTGCTAGCCAGCCTCAAGCCATGGTTTATTGTTGGTTTGCTGCTTCTTTTAACTGGCTTATGTTGGTTTGCAGATTGTATTGCATTTGTACATAATGGCAAACCAAGGCTTCTAGGTTTCTTCCTCCTACTCTTGCCAGGGGAGGAATAGGTAGCACCCTGCTCATTCCTGGTAAACCACGATAAGCTGGAAACTCTGGCTTATAGTGATATGTAAACGCTACCCTTGAAAAGCTGTTCAGTATCATGGCCTGCATGCAAACCAATGTGCAATTTTGTTTCCTTTCCCAGCTGTGCAAAATGAACGGGACAGGATAAGTACGAGACGAAGTGCATCTGATGGCAGCAACATTCCTTCTATTAATATGTTGGCTCAGGCTGAGTTGCTTTCTCACCAGGTACAGCAATCCACCATCATGGCGTATAGGATCCCCATGACCTTTAAAATGTTCTCTGTTTTATACATGCACCTCTCCTTTTGCATTTGCAATACAGAAATGAGATGGGAAGATTCTCTCTAGAAAATTATAATCTGATTCAGCTTCTTTTGCAAGAAGCTTTATACATCTTTCACTTTCAAAATACTTAGCTGCCTGATTCGGGTAGAGCCATTAGCCCTATTGAGTGTGATTTGTAAGCTATCTGAAGAAATGTTTCACTGACCACTTGGAATACTCCTGTTGAAGTTAGTGAAATATCAGGGGCTGAATGCCTAATTCTAAAGGTCTACTTTTTTCTGTAACAGTGAAAACAGAGCTTGGTTTGTGGGGTGCTAAGGGAAGGAGGTATAGTGTTGGTTTTTGACACTCAGTAGGAATATTCCTATGACCAACATTATTTCTGTGTTTAAGTTGTTTTAAACTGTTTTTAATGTAGTGTTTAAATTGTTTGTAACCTGCCCCGTGACCTTATGGTGAAGAGTGAGTAAACAACAACCAAGAAACCCTACAGAATAACTTCTATTTGTTTATATAATTCAGATCCTGCTTGTCTTTGATGCCAGATGTTCCTCATCTGAACCGCCATTTTTTCATCCTTTCCTCTTAAGGTTTAGCAAAGATTGTTCCTCTTTTCCTTCACATGATATTCAGAAACCCCATTACTTTTGGCTCCCACCTTTGCTTTCTCCTCCTATAACTCCTTGGCTTTGTAGTGTAGATGCAGAAGTGACTGTCACGAAATGGAAAGTCCAACAGTACAATCCTATGCACATTGGTCCCATAAAGCTCAAAGTTCAGGCAATTGCATAGTGTAGGACTGCATCCCACATCTCTCTCACCATGCATATGAACATGATATACTCATTATTTGGTGTATATATGGGCTAGTATATACTCACTATAAACCTATTTTCTGTTGGTATGGGGGGTTATAATGGGTAACTGTAGGCAGACAAAACTTTATTATAAAGACTGCTGGAATAATGCGAGTTCATAATTTCTCTCCACTATAACCAGCTCCCTGTTTCAAGCCCCTGTTCTGGTACTGACATCAGCGTTAAGAAAATTGCTGGCATTAGCGAAGTATGTGAATCTATGAGGCAGCAGCTCCTGGTGCTTGTAGAATGGGCAAAATACATTCCAGCTTTTTGCGAACTACGGCTGGATGATCAGGTATGGGATAATGAGCTGAGAGGCCACAATAATGGTTCCGTGTTGAAGGCTCTCTTTTCACAGAAGACACTTCTAGGATGTTAAGCCAGAACATCAAGGGAAGTAGAGATCATGGGGGAGCTGGTTCTGGCATATATACAGTTAGATTCACGAAAGTGGGTAGGCTTGGGTCCAGAGAAGATCATGCCACACAGTAGGAGCCAAGCAAACAAGCCCAGGTGCAAACAAATCCACAGTAAGCAACTGAGATCTAAGAAAAAAAGAGGTGAAAGAATCAGGAAAAATCTACCTTTTATGAGACACAGTCAAGTTACTCTATAAGAAAAACACCAAAAGGCCTCTTCCTACCTGCTTTCAACAGGGGTATTGGGAGGCAGTGGGCAATTCTTGTTCGGCCTTCACTAATCTGGTGCCTTGCACATGTTTTTGACTACAACTCCCATCAGCCTAACCAGCACAGGACTATTGTCCAAAACACCTAGAGAGCACCAAGTTAATTGCTCTAGGAACAGCAGAGAGAGCTGAGGGACTGAGTCTCAAAGCCTGATTTTCAGGACATCATCCGGTATTGCACATATTCAGAAACTGGAAACAAAGCCAAAACAGAGCAACTGCTTATCCAAATAGACAAACTTCCATTGTATTTCTAAAGTGGAAACCTCTTGTCTTCAAGAGGAAGGGAGGGTGTCTTCACAGCTAGTGTAGGTGATTCATCTTATTCCACTTGCTTTATTTTTGAAGTTACTATTGTTCTATGCACATTATTTTTCCCAAGGTTGCCCTGTTAAGAGCACATGCTGGAGAACACCTTTTGCTTGGAGCAGCAAAACGCTCTATGCTTTACAAAGACATTATTCTTTTAGGTAAGTTTATCTTTATTTTACTTTTTACAACACAGTCCTGTGCATATTTACTGTCTCACTGGGCATGATTCAACTAAGTAGGTGTGCTAGTGGGAGCTGGCTCATGAGTTTCCCCATCCTCCTCCAGCCCAAACTGACTCAAATGTGGTATAGAAAAACAGCCCCCCCCCCCCACAGGTGGAGGAGATGGGAGATTATTCCATCAGGCTTGCTGAAATATGTTGATGTAATGACTGGAAGAGCTTGGATTCTTTGAACAGTGTTATTGGGGTTTACTCTTAGTAATTGTACATAGGATCACCACCTAAGACCACATCATGCTCTAACTAGGGATGAGTGAATCTGCCAGTTTTGGTTTCTCAAAGTTTCTCCTTTTCCCAATCTTCAGTTCTCAACATTTCCACATCAGTAAGCAACTTTTTAAAAATAAAGTCATCAGCATTTTAGTGCACATGTACACATTTTGCATGCAATTTCCCACAGTCCAGTCATACCTTGGAGTCGAATGGAATCCATTCTGGAAGTCCGTTCAACTTCCAAAATGTTCAAAAACCAAATTGCGGCTTCTTTTTGGGTTCCAAAAGAACATTCGCAAACCAGAACAATCACTTCCGGGTTTGCGGCGTTCAGGAGCCAAAACGTCGGAGTTCCAGGGCGTTCGGGATCCAAGGTACGGCTGTATACACATTTTTGCAAAGCCATTTTCTGTAGTGTAATGCATATTTGTATACATTCTCACTAACTTGTTCATTTTTTTGGTACGTGTTACTTGGCTGGAGAACCACATTTCACAATTTGGAGTAGCACAAATTGCAAGGGATGGCAGTGTTTCAGTTTCATGTTGTTGCAGAAATTGTGAATTAAGGACGTTTGCCTTGCCTTGTGAACTGAACTTCTCCCCATCCATAGCTCTGACCTTTCCAATTCATTATCCACAGCATTGTATCTGCTGTTCAGGTTTGGAGAGAGGCTGATATGCTGATGACAAAAGCTTAAGGTGTGGCTGTGCTGGCTGTTGCAAAGCCCAGTTATATATAGCAGCATTAGTCAATGGGGTGCCCTCCACATGTTGGACAACAGTTCTCACCATCCTTGACTATTAGCCATGCTGGCTGGCCCTGATAGGAGCTATGTAGTTAGCAAAATATGGAGGGTACCATGTTAACTACCCAGATATATAGGATTCATGGTAAGTATATTGGATTCAAAAAAGGACGATTCAGCCACCCATCTGTCTTAAGATGAACCTTGAAGATTTTGCTCTCCTTCTTGGTGAATATATTATGATTATGATTTCTCTGGTGGCATATCATTTGTGGAAATAAATACAGTGGTGCCCCGCAAGACGAATGCCTCGCAAGACGGAAAACCCGCTAGACGAAAGGGTTTTCCGTTTTGGAGGTGCTTCGCAAAACGAATTTGCTATGGGCTTGCTTCGCAAGACGAAAATGTCTTGCGAGTTCCTGCGGGGTTTCCCCCCCCCCTTTTCCCAAGCCGCTAAGCCGCTTAACAGCTGATCGCTAAGCCGCTTTACAGCTGATCGGTAAGCCGCTTATCAGCTGATCCACTAAGCCCGCTAAGCCGCTAATAGCCTTTTAGCAGCTAATCCCTTAAGCCTTTAATAGCCGCTAATGCCGCTAATAGCGCTAATAGCGCTAAGCCGCTAATGGGCTTGCTTCGCAAGACGAAAAAAACCGCAAGGCGAAGAGACTCGCGGAACAGATTCTTTTCGTCTTGCGAGGCACCACTGTATTGCATGTGTGGAGAAACGTCTTTTGTGAACACATTCATCTGCATAAATGCACGATAGAAAATGGAAGCTGAATATGAATTTTAAGGCTACTTATGTTGTCAAAAGAGTTCTGATTTTGTTTTTGCTTCTTTAGGTAATGATTTTGTAATCCATCGCAACAGTTCTGAAATTGAGATCAGCCGAGTAGCAAACAGGATACTGGATGAGATAATACGACCATTTCAGGAGATCCAAATTGATGATAATGAATATGCTTGCTTAAAAGCAATTGTCTTCTTTGATCCAGGTATACTTCAGAATCCAACACCTCCACCCACACACAATGTGAAAAGATTTTCTTAGCTGAAAAGATTTTCCTATGCTAATGTTGACCTTGATGTGGTTCCTAATTTAACAAAATGTGTCTTTGTCAGCCTTCCCCAACCCAATGCTCTCCAGTCTTTGGACTATGACTCCTATCATCCAACAACAGTTAAAAACAGAAAAAGTTCAAAATGACAATCAGTAAACCTCTGTCAAAGGATATAGTCTTGATTGCCTACATAGGCCTGGCAGAATAGGATTTTTTAAAGCAGATGTTTAAAAGTTGGCACAGAAGGCACCATCATGATAGTAGAAAGATCTGCACAGGAACTAGTCTGTCCCTCCTTCCTTTTGAAATGCCCTGTTGTGAGTATAGAGGTGGGTTTTTTCTACAGGCTACCACTGGTTGTAACTTCTGCCCATCTGTCATGTGGCCAGTTACATTGGGAAGCTCCAAGTTGGTGGAGGGACACCTCTGTTCCACCAAAATCCCCTCCAGCATAGTATTTGGGGAATTTGGATTGATCTGTGAGTCTTCTTTATCCCCAGGGCCCACTTGGATAATAACACTACCAATGATTCATTGCTTTGGTGCTTTCTTCCATACCCTTACGAAAGATTTCTTTGTTGTTTGAAGATGCAAAAGGACTGAGTAACCCAATGAAGATCAGGAACACGAGGTTTCAAGTTCAGATCAATTTGGAGGACTACATCAATGACCGTCAGTACGACTCCAGGGGACGCTTTGGAGAACTCTTACTACTTCTGCCCACCCTTCAGAGCATCACCTGGCAAATGATTGAGCAAATACAATTTGTGAAACTGTTCGGAATGGTTAAAATTGATAATTTGCTTCAAGAAATGTTACTGGGAGGTAGGTGTGTCAGTAGGTTTTATTGGACTTCCTTGTGTTTAACTGTACAGTGGTGCCTTGGTTCTCAAACTTAATCCGTTCCGGAAGTCTGTTCCAAAACCAAAGCATTTGACAACCAAGGCGCAATTTCCCATAGAAAATAATGCAAAATTGATTAATCCATTCCAGACTTTAAAAAATAACCCCCAAAACAGCTTCTGGGTTTGCAGTGTTTGGGTTCCAAGTTGTTTGAGTACCAAGACATCTGAGAACCAAGGTACCACTGTACTCAGATGCACTTATATTAGTGCTGTACCCCTCCCCAAGATACATTTTCCTGCTACTTTTGGGTCTAGAATTATTTTTGCAAAACTTAGGGCTAAGGGGGTTTGACATTTATGTTATAACTTTATGTAAACAGATGTGGAGAACTACAGGCCCTGGAACCAAATGCCCCCTTGTAGGCTTTTCTGTTTCTCCCTGTGGACACTTTCCAGGCCACACACCTGGACTGACCTGTTCTGTTCCCTATGAGAATGTCCCTCATAGGACACTCAGTAGGAACTAGCAGTCAAGGGGTAGTGGTACATCTCATCTTCCTCTGTTTCCATCCTGGCTTTGTTAATAAGTGAATTAAGGTCTTGCAGCTCCTCTAAGTGAGGGAAATGTATTTTATTTTGTAGAATCAACCAGCATGACACTCTTAATCTCAGGGTTGTGGGTTCAAGCCCTCTGTTGGGCAAAAGATCCCTGCATTGCAGTGGGTTGGTGTAGATGACCCTAACGGTCCATTTCAACTCTACAGTTCTCTGATTCTCTGTCCATTTGCATAGACAAACGCTTGGGTTTTCTCTTGCAGGTACGTCTAGTGATGCCACGAATCTCCACCAAGTTCATCCTCATCTAGCCCAAGATCCTCTCACTGGACAAACTCTGCTTATAAGTTCAGTGGCTGCTCCTGTACACGCAGAACCGATTTGTAAGTTTATTGTAAATATCACTTGAGTGTAACTTCTGTGGGTTATTTTTAATTCACTGCTTAATTGGTTATCAGTGCTTCACATCATTTTTTTCCAACCTTAATTGTTTTCTACTAACAACATTTCAACAACCTGAGTTTAAAATTTAATTTCTTATATTGAGCAAATTTTTAGTGAAGGCTAGGCTGTAGCATTGCCAAACCTTCATCCAGAAATACTTTTTTTGGGGGGGGGGGGCAAAGAGTGGCTTTCAGAGGGCATGAAATGTTTTTCTGAACAAGTCTTTAAGACTACCTTTTTCACTGCTATTATTTGAAGAGGTTCACAGTATTCATTTTGTAGTTTGCTCCTTCTTCCGTACCATTTTCCCCTCTGGGTTTTCTTTTGCTGTCATCTCATCCAACTGCAGATCCTTCACCAAATATGATGATGCCACAATACCATGTAACCAATAAGATTAGATGTTTTAGGTTTTGGGGGGTTTTTTGTTTTGTTTTTACAATCAAGCGGTATATAAATTTTACGAAGTAAATAAAAATTCATGAAATAAATGATTTGGCTACGTCAGAGTTTCCCAAACTTGGGTCTCCAGCTGTTTTTGGACTACAGTTCCCATCACCTCTGGCCACTGCTCCTGCTAGCTAGGAATGATGGGAATTGTAGTCCAAAAATAGCTGGAGACCCAAGTTTGGGAAACCCTGGGCTACATGATGATGGCACTGAGGACCAACAAGCCAGTGTCCTCACTCTAAACGGGTATAGGGAGGTGGTGGTGCCTCAGTCCAAATTGACTGTGGGGCTGAAGCTACTATGCTGCATTGGGAGAGTCAGCGTCCGCTGAAAGGCCTTGACAACTGGAAAGCCCCTGCAGACATTTTTCCCACGTTCAGGCTCTCGCTGAAATAGTAGGGACTTCTTCACGGCAGGTGAAAAATGTTCATGAAAAGCACATTCCCTGCCTCTTGTTTCAACGCAGCCCTAAGTTAAGAGAAGCTTGATTTGATTACTGATCATTCCTTTTCAATTCTTCCCCAGCAACTCCCGAAACTCCTCTGCCTTCTCCTCCGCAAGGCTCTGGTCAGGAATACAAGGTAGCTGCAAACCAAGTTACGGTTATTTCACAGCAATCTCTTCCAAAACAAAAGCCATTGTGATATTGATCAATGCTTCTTCTTTTTGTAATACAAGCACTGCATTAAGCCATTGTGACACTGGAAAACTCAGGACAGATAACTCAGATCTGCTGTTAAAGAGACAAGTACAGTTCCCTTTGGAGAAGTTTTTTATATATGTAAGAAAACAACAAATAAATCACTTTTACTAACTTTTTTTAAAAAAATAGCTTGAATTCAGATATAATTTGTGGGTGCAAGTAGGTGAACGGAGAAGGGGAAGCTGTTTCCTGTTTGCAATGCGTTTGAATCAGTATTGAAGAAATTTAATTTATTGTCCCCTTATACATGAAAAAGTCTTAAGTATCACTAGCGGAATGCAAAGCCTGATTTTAATAGAACTGCAAGCTGAAATTTAGAAATAATGAAACAGCAAAGCAAGTAGTTTTAACAGTTAATCAAAGCAGGTGTCTCATTTTCTTGAATATACAATGGAGGTTGAAAGCCAAAATACTTCCTGCAAGCATCTATGTGACGTATGTGTGAATTATATAGTGAAATCCTGTACATGTTTACTCAAAAATAAGACCCATTGTGTTCAGTGGAGCTTACTCTCAGGCAAGTATGCATTGGATTCTAACCTATGTGGAAGCAAATCTCCTTAATTTCAATGGAATTTATTTTAAGTAAGTGAATACTGCTGTGGGATTTGTTTAAAAATGTATTGTCTTTTGCTCTTAAGTAAGAGTCTCTTGTAAATAAGTTCTGCTTTTAATGTTGAACTGTGGGTTTTTAAAAAAGCTACTATTCAAAATGTGAACTATAATTTTTAAAAGAATTAAATAAGGATGTTAGCAAAAAGTGGAGAAATATTTTCCCCATTTACACTTTCTCCTGAAGTGGAAAAATTAGAAATTTTGGGGGGAAATGAAAAAAAAAAAGCACATATCTTCTGAAGTATTCTATTAGAACGAATAGAGCAGTGTTCTAAAATAGCACTGTTGCAGCCAATACACACAGCTGCAATTTTTTTAGTTCCAATATTCAAAGTTGGGAATATTAGTGATTAAAGCATTGGTACTATGTTTGCCTAGGTTGCTAAACAAGCAACACTCTTATCACTTGATGCTGAAAAGGTACATCTAAATATTTTCCAGTATAGAATACGTTCAGATAGCTAGTAGCCTAACAAGCACAGCCTCTGACTGTTGATTCTATTTTGCATTTTTTGTATCAAGTGAAATAAGTGGATGAATGTTAGAAAATAGACACATGCCCTCTTATAACACGCAAACAGGAAAGTGTCGAGAATCTTGCTTCAGTTCATACAAGACCTTCAAATGTTGATGGTTTATATTTTCATCTTCTATCTTTCTCTATTTTCCCAGCTGGGTAAAAAGGGAGGGGGACTACAAAAGACTTTGATACCAAAAGCTTACAATAGCATATCATACGCTGGATTTTTAATCAATAAAAATAAGCATGTCCAATTTAAAATGTCATGCAACCAAAAAAGTATCTGAATAGCACAATGTTATGTGTTGTGCTAAGTTTTTTAATGAGCAAAATGAGTTTAGCTTTTATAAGAAAGTACTGGATAGATTTCAATTTTCCCCCAAATTTCTCTCTTTTGTCCTAGAAAAAACAAACATATGGGAATACATCCTCCATTTGACTTTAAAATATCCATAGATTTTACAACTGTAGACCCTTCTGATGTTATCGGCATAGTATCAAAGCTGTTGCAGTTCAGTTCTTTGTCATGCTTTTCCGGTGACATCAAAACCATTGGACCAATGTCATGGAGCCTTTCTTACACCAAAGTTGTTCCTAATAGAGATTGGGTTGTGTCATAATGCCCACTCTGGGTAGCAGATCCCAGAAGGCCCTGCAGTAAAGGCTATGGAAAAGTTAGATATAAGAACATAAGAAGAGCCTACTCTTTGAGGCAAGTGGTCCATCTGGTTCACCATATTGTTCTCATAGTGGCCAACTAGATACTTAAGGGAAGCCTGAATGCAATAGCACTCCCCCCCCCCCCCGGTGATTCTGACCAACTGGCGTTCAGAGGCATATTGCCTTCAACAGTGGAGGCAGAACATAGCCATCTTGGATAGTAGCCATTAATAGGCTCACCCTCCATTAATTTGTTTAATCCAGACGCAGGTCCGGCACTGGTCCTGAGCTGAGACCTTTGCTCAGGAATGCCCAGAAAATGCTTCTCCACCTAGAGTCCCAAATACCACATCACTGGACCACTGGCATAGGCAACAAACCAAGAGGGAACTAACAGCAAGAGTGGGAGTGAGTTAGCCTGAGCATGGCAATCTGGGTTGAGTACCATAAAAGGGTGTAGTTGGAGTAGTAGGTGGATCACCTGGAGCTCTCCAAGGTCCTGTACCTCTACTTTGCCTTGCCCTTTGGGCTTCTATTTCATGATGGGATAGGACAAGATAAGGTGGTGATGGTAAAGGAGGCAGGTCCACAATGTGGATACTTCTTATCTGGTCCAAGTGTCTATTGTTACCTGAGCATTGCAGCAAGAAAGCAGAGGAGCAGAGTTTTTGGTGCTTAACACTGTACATAGCTCTCAGATGAATGACTAAATGATTTCCTAGACTGCCAAATGTAATGAAACACTTTTCCTTTTTGAAACTCTTAATATTGTTATCTATTTTATACAATGCTTTTCCTTGTTAAATAATAAGTATATTGTAATTTATTGAGAATCTGATTTATTTTCTAGGTGTAAAATTATTTTTGTAAGCCTAATTGTACAAAATCAAAATGACTGGCTTTGTTCGAATGGTATATTGTGCTGAGCTGTTTGAACCATGATGTAATGTATGGATGTTGGCTTGAGTAGCCATGAAATGGCTGCTGCAAATGTTTTCAGATAGACTGTTTTTCATCAATGCTCAATAAACAGATATTGAAAACATATGAATGTTAAATGGGCCTTGAAGTAACTTTTTTTCTTTGCATAATGTAAACAGCAATGTTGGGTTGTTGGGTTGTTTTTACAAAAATTGGCTGTCATAACTATGAGCAGAAAAAGTTAAACTGTTATTGAAATCAGATGAGAACCACATCACAGCTCAAACTGCATCGGTTAGAGCTTTAATTAGGCTAAATTCCTTTTATTTCTTACTCAGTTCATTGAAATCCTTAGAATTTCTAAGAGGTGAGATTGCTCTTTGGGGATGGCAGCTATTGTACTGTAAGTTAATAGAGTTCCACCCCCCCTTTTTTTTGCTTTTTGAGGTTTCAGATCAGAAAATTATGTGCGATTTAATTCAGCGAAGAATGGATGAGATTAATTTTCCTCCGGTCAGATAATTGTATGTTTTTTGATCTATGTGTCTTTTTTCAATTTTTAAAAGGAAAATAATTTACAGTCTCTGCATGTACATTCTAGTGGATCAGGTCAAAGACCTACCTGTTTTCACAGTGGTGAACCAGATGCTTAGCCATAGCCCTCAAGCAGAACATAAGGGCAACAGCACTTTCCCCAAGTGGTATTCAGAGGCATACTTCTTCCAACAGTGGTTGCAGAACATAGCTAGTGATGATGTTCTTGTCCATGAATCTGTCTAATCCTTTTTAAAACTCACCCAAGTTTCTGGCCATCACAACATCCTGTGGGTAGGAATCCCATAGTTTAACTGCACTGTATGCAAACGTATTTTCTTTTGCTTCTCCTGACTCTTCCAACATTCAGTAGCATCGTGTACTCTCAGGCGCTAGTATTATGAGGAAGATTTCCCCCCTCTATCCATTTTCTTCACATTTTCCATAGTTGTTTATATCTCTATCATGTCCCTTATTTTTATATAGAAACTTGAAAAGCTACACATTTTGTAACTCAAACCAGTTACTCCAACCAACAGTTTTGGTTGTCCTTTACTGAGCCTTTCCCAGCTCTACGATATCCTTTTTAAGGGAGGGAACCAAAACTATACACAGCATTTGAATTGTGATTGCACCATACATTTGTATGATGATGTTGTTATTAAACTGGCAGTTCTTCAATCCCTTTCATAATGATGGAATTTGCCATTTTCATTAACCGCTCCACACTGGATCAACATATTCATTGAACTATTTACTGAGATGCCAAGGTATCATTCCTGGGATTGAGCAATACAGCTGCAACTAAAATGTTTTGAGTGTGTTGTAAATTGCAGTATATGAATGTGACACTAGATGGCGATGGTGAGCTATGTCAAATTCAATATATTTTTCAAAACTTTTTTTAAAAAGCATTTTCACAGTGTTTTTTATATGCCTGTAGATTCAGCCATAATCACCCACAGTATAGACTCCATTAGTGTGGATGTGAAATTAGGATTTATTTATTGCTGAAATGTACACCCTTGCTTACATTGTATTGCATTTGCCATTTTACTGCCCATTCACCAAAGTTACGGAGATCTTTTGGAGCACCTCACAATCCCTTTTTGTTTAACCCACCCTGAACAATTCGACACCACCAGCAAATCTGGCTACCTTGCTGCTCACTTATATAGCTATGAGACATGCTATGATCTTTGTACTTCCAAAGAGTTAAGGAACCCATAATGGCATCGCCTGATTAAATTTATTGTGGTATAACAAGTAGTGAATTTTGTTTGAGAAAGTGATAGAGTAGAGTCATGTTGTAGAGAAAGAATGGCACTCTTTCCTGCTTCCTATTGAAGCTCTTTGTACTTTTCAGATGAATTCTACCGGATCCAGCTTTACCCAGATCCCTTGGAAAAATAAAATCTCACTTTCTCTTCATAGGGAGCTGATCTGAGGGAGGGGAAAAGAGAAGTGACCAGGTGGGGTGGCACCCATAATACACACTCAAAAATCCAAATGTACCTTAAAAGGTTGGTGACACCTGAAATAGGCAAATGTCAGGCCTAGCCACCACCTGTCTACCCAGCAAGCAACATTTCCTTAGTGGACTACTTGTTCAAATGCCCTACTTCGTGTGAGTAATGGAAAAGGAATAAGGAACAATATATCCCTACCTCCTTTCCAAATGATTTGCTAAAGCAAATCGTGCCTTAAAGTTGAGGTAATAAGGCCACAGGAAAGTGATTTTAAAAGATAGAGCCCAGACTGTTTTAAGGCAAGAAAAATTGTTTTCCTCTTGGCCCTTCTTTACAGTGCTCATGATGAAGGCTAGAGGTAATATTTTCCACATTGATGGTATCTGTGGGTGGGCAAATGCATTTTTTAAAAAACTTCTCAATTGTTGTGTGTTTCAAATAAACTGCCCATTTAATGTTCCTCTTGGCAAAAAGAATTATTTGATACAAATTATGGCTTGGATCTAAAGGTGGCCTTCCTCTAATGCAGAGGTGGGGAGCCTGAGGCCCAGGAAATGGATGCAGCCAACAAGGTCTGCATATCTGGCCCTGCAGATTCTCCCCAGCTCATGCCCTCACAATGGACCATGCTCCTACTTGGCCTGCTCAGTCCCTCCTGAATGCTTTTGCATAGAGAATGTAGTTTACTGATACAAAAGCACAACCTTTATTATAAAGATTATCTGTTAACATGGGGAAAGATCCTCTAAAGTTGATCTGACCTTGTATAGTTTAAATAGAATTATCTGTGGCTATCTACCATATTTTTCCATGTATAAGACTAGGTTTTCCCTCTAAAAAATAATGTCCAAAATTTGGGGGCATCTTATACACTGATAGATCTCTCCCCATTTTCTTAAATCGGAGTCCCCCAAAATAGGGGGCGTCTTATACATGGGGGCGTCTTATAGATGGGAAAATACGGTAGCTATCCATATTACACTCTGCTTATGTACCTGAATAAAGAAAAGAAGACAAGAAGAAATATAAAAATGGTAGCCATACAGCACTCTGGATAATTACTTTTTTTGAAATCGCTCAGCTGCATAGCCAGTGGCCACAGTTTGAACTTCTAAGTTTTGGGAAGAAATCTACATATTCAAAGTACAGGCAGAAAGGAAGAAGCAGATTCAGGATCTCTGGGAATTCAAAAACAACTTTGATGTAGAAGAAGTACATAAATACAGCAGCTGAAAAATTACTTTGGCAAAAAAAGTGACATAGATTAAAAAGTTTCTATACACCAGCCAAAATAAATTCAATACACATAGATTTCCATCAAAGCTGGAGTCAAGTATTTCTTTCTCCATTTCATATTTTCATATCTCCTTACAACTTCATATTTCATTTTTGCTACTGTCAAGTGCAAGGAAAATGGAGATTCCTATGGCAGACAATAGCAGCAGCCATGTAGTTCGAACATTTGTTGATCCAATTGTGAATTTGTGTCCATGTTGTGGAGATGGCAGCTTTCAATCTAAACAGTTCTTCGGCTGCTTTTCCCCTGGGATCTAGTCAAAGCAGGTTGATGTGCTGAAGAAAGTCTTGCTCCTAGGCTGTAGAACTGCTGGATCTTAACAGCGCTCATCCACGAGTAACTGTCAACATTAAAATACAAAGAATGTACTCAAAATGGGTGCAAACTTGCAGAATAACAGACCATTTAAATTATCTTTGCTCCCAGAAATAGTTTTGCTATCAGTGAAATCATTGTGCGGTATTTTGATACTCTCTTCTGCAGCACACAAATTGCTTCGTTCAGTTACCTCTCTGGAACTTCTACTGAAAGGTATTCATGCTGTGAAAGGTATTCATGATGAACTCTACACACAACCTCCACCCTAAGTTAAAGACTGTTAAGAGTAGATTGACACCTGGACAAATTAATTCATCTACAGTCGTACCTTGTTTTGCGACCAGGATCTGTTCCAGAGCCCCAGCCATTAGCTGAAAAGGACGCAGGGCAAAGTGCTGCATCTGTGCACACATGTGGAATGGTTTGTGCTTCTGCACATGTGCGAAGCACGATTTAGCATTTCTGCACATGCGCGAGCAGCAAACTCAGACGTAACCCGTTCCAGTACTTCCTGGCTTGCTGTGGACGTTCGCTGGAATGGACGCTGGACGAGACGGACGTTAGCGGAGGTATTACTGTACTTTCTTATCTCAAAGAATGCAATCCTATCATGTCTACTCAGAAAAATACCCAGTTGAGTTCAATGAGGCTGTTCCTGGTGTGTATAGGATTGCAGCACTGGTCACAGTGAAATTCATGTAAAAGTTAGCTTCCTTACAAGCAACAGCCTTATTTTAGATCCAACTCTATGTGAGAGATTTAAGCATGGATTGATGCTTCCATTGAAGTCAATGGGTTTTGAATGAGTTTAGGTCTGTCTGGATTATAACCCGAGTATGTTTAATACATAAGGTTAAATATTTAAGAGTTAGGGGTTCACAGATCTTGGAGGAATTCAAACTCATTAATATCTATCTGAACACTACCTAGCAGTTTGAAAGCACATCAAAGTGCAAGTAGATAAATAGGTACCGCTCTGGCCGGAAGGTAAACGGCGTTTCCGTGCACTGCTCTGGTTCGCGAGAAACGGCTTAGTCATGCTGGCCACATGACCCGGAAGCTATATGCCGGCTCCCTTGGCCAATAAAGCGAGATGAGTGCCACAACCCCAGAGTCATCTACGACTGGAGCTAATGGTCAGGGGTCCCTTTACCTTTACCTAGTTGCAGTTTATGAAAATACAATATACAGTGGAACCTCTGTATGTGCGGGACTGCGAACGTGATATATGCAGGAGGCACGTTCACAACCCGCAGCATTCGCAACCCACAGCGCTGTGTCTGTGCATGCACGTGATGTGATTCAGCTCTTCTGTGCATGCTCAAAATGCGATTTAGTGGTTTTGCGCATGCGCGAGCGCCAAAACATAGAAGTAACTCACAGCATTCGCAACCCAACGTATGACTGTTTATGCATAAAACTTGCTCTTTTCATGACACAGTTGCTGCAACTGTATTCATAATTATTTGGAAGCGATTCTCATTGAATGGAGTGGGACCTGCTTCTCAATGCATACAGATAGGTTGCCAATCCACTCTTGCAAACTTCATCTGTGTCATCAAATGGCCACTGAATAATCTGCTAAAATTTTCTAGGAATGCACATGTCAGTTTTAATCAAATGCATTATTTTCAGAATAATAAAAAAAGGAAATGGCTCTTCGACATTTATTCAGAGCAAAACCACCAACTTCTTTTGACTTTGATCAAAACTGAGAAAAGGAAGGCGATGAGGGCTGAAAATTGAATGAAGTGACATAGCATTGCTCAAGCGTTGCTGTTGAAGTAGCAGAAAGGCAACAAGCACTTTCTACTAATATGACACAACAGCTTCACCCATTTTGAGCACCAGGGCAAGTTGTAGGGAATTTAATAAGGAAGTGAAATAATCAGAAATCAGGCTTGGAGGACAAAAGAAAGCAGTATCACTACTGAGACAACATGTTTATGTTCTATGAAATAACATCCACTGTGAAATTTACAAGTTTGGGTCATTCAGCCTGTGCAACTGAAATCAACAGGTCTCAGTGGTTCCTCTTCCTCATAGAAATAAACATAGCATCCTTTTCCATAGCCACAAGGGGTGCTTATCATTTAAGTCATATGCCACAATTATCAAATGCAAGAAAAAGCAAACCACACATTCGTTCACTGTGAATATGGCTCATGCAGAATGAATTCCAGACTTCAGTGGTGCCATAAATGAAGTATGATGGTTTAACCAAGTTTTGATTACACTGCCAGATTCCTTTCTCAACACACATCTGAAGAACATTATGTATTGTAGAAAAGGGCTTGTGGACACTTATTGCTGCTGTTCAGGTCAGGAATCCTTAGGAATCATTCTCTGTACAATAGCAAAAGTTATGGTCACCACTAACAGGGCTGGTGTCCGACTCCATAGAGCCTTTGGCATGGTGCCAACCGGGACCCCTCCCAACCCTAACCCCCAAATCAGGGAAGGGTCCAGCCCTGTTTGGGGTGCTTGCAGGAGCTGCCAAGCTTTCTCTGCCACCCCTGGAAACACTTCAGCAATGTTTGAGTGGCAGAACTGGAGCAATCCTCAGTTCCTATCCATGTTGGCTGCCAATGATCTTAAACTACCCCAAATGCAATGCCCGGACCAAAAGATAAATGAAATTACTTTTGGCAATTTAAAATGGCAGTGATTGGCTCACAGCTGAATGGGTGCTGAGATTGGCTCATGGCTGAAAAGAATTTGCAGGGCTATCCAGGAATGCAATTAAGTTTAATGCAATTAAGTTGAGCTGCTATCAAGCCCTCCCCAAGCCCACAGGGTGCTTGATCTAATGTGGTCAACATCTGGCACCAGGCATGATAGGAAAGCTTTTGCCAGATCTAGCAGGTCAGTTACAACATGGCGTACGCTTGCGACAGAAAGGACAGCTGAGAAAGCAATCAGTGTAGGTAATTTGGGTGGTTTTCAATTAAGTTTTACTCAGAGTAAACCCATTGAAGGAAACTTAGACATGCTCATTTATCTCAGGGGGTCTACTCTGGCTAAAACCTAGTTAGAAGCCACTCTCTTTTAATCAACAAATTGCCCACTTCTCATGCAATGGACTGGGAAAGAAAGATGGTTTGTGGAGGCTTGGCACACATATGGGAGCCAGCAGAAATGCACTGGGCTAGCTCTGCTCCTTCAAAGATGTCAGGGGCTGGGCAGAGGAGGAGTGGTGATGGAGACCGTCTCCTCATCCTGACCCTTCCAGGAAGGAGGAAGAGGAAGACAATATAGATGTGCAACAGGTGTTTGAGGGAGGTCGCAGCTCAAAGGCAGATGAGGGGGGAAAGTTGGGAAATCATGGGAGCAGGGAGAGCCTGAGCAGCAGCTGGCTAACATATTGTCACTAGAAAGTATTCCAGACCCTCCATCTCCCAGAACCCGGCAAGCCTTAAAAGTAGGAGAGCAAAGAGCTCAAAGACAGAGGGCGCGTAGCAGCACCCGTAAAAGTGACAAATGAAGAAGTGGGAGAGACGGGGAGCAGAGATTTACTCAGGACAATGCCATTGTCCAAGAGGCTGGGTTCTATAGCCTCTCTCTGTAAAGTTTGAAATAAAAAAGGACTGTAAGAAACTTTTCCTTGTCTTTAGAATTTCCTGGGCAACCAACTAGGAGCCGCAGACAGCCCCCTGACAAAAGATAATACATGTGATAGCAACATCCCTCAGCTGACGTGTGATTGGTTCAGTCTTGAAGGAAGCAGCTAGAAGGTATATAAGGCAGCCTTATCCAACCTGGCTCCTTCCAGATGTTGGTCTACAACAACTTTCATCATCTCTGACAATTGGCAACAATGACTAGGAGCTGCAATCCAAAAAACCTAATGAGCACCAAGTTGGAGAAAATGGATGTAAGTTCTCTCTATGGGGGCAAGAGCTTTGATTGACCGGTGTTCCCACCCCTGCGGAAGAAATTCTATGTGCATCAATTGTCTCTTTCAGCATGAAGTGATCATGCGTCAGCTGAGAGACATCAGTATACAAGCCATTGAAGGACTGTGCTTTCCTGTTTTCTTCTTCACTATCTTTCCCTGTATGGTGATCCACAACACACAAAGGAGTTCAATGTGTCTGCTCCCAGTTGTTTAAAGATACCACACACAGTTATTTAGAAATAGTAGTAATTATTCTTGTCCTTGTCTGGCACCAAGAAGGAAGCTTAATTCAAAAACCCAAGATAAAGAAAATTTTGCATTGTAGATAAACATTTTTGCTCTTGCAGTCAAATGACAGCATATTTGTGAGATTACATTTCAAAGGCACAGTTGCACTGGTTCCATGCAGCAGGGTTATCTTTGATGCTTGTCAGACTTCTCAGGAGAATAGGCCCATCATTAAAGAAATGCATTATATTCATTATTCCTTCTTTCCCCCACTATCACCTCTCCTGTTCTTTATTCACTTTGTTCCTTCTGCTGTACCGTGTGGGTCTTTATTTTCAAAACAAGCCACTTGCGTGCTACCTTTTCAAATACCTTTGGAAAATTTAAATATATAATGCACTTAACGCTCCCTTTATCTTTCGTGCCAGAAATATCTTCAAAAAGTCCAGTGCATTTGTAAAGCAAGAACAGCTCTTCTGGAATTCTTTCTGGACGTTGTTAACTAATACCCTTGTCACAACTTTCTTTCTTTTACTTCCACCACAAATTAATCAACCACACCTCTTGTAATCTGAATTATCTTGGCTTCCTGCTTCATCTCTGAAGAGACGTGAAGAGGAGATCATAGTCATGTCTGTATTGCAATAGGCTTCTATTCCAATTTGAAGAATATTAAACCTAACGGTGACAGCCCAAGTCCCCTTCCTCTCCTTTCTTCTGCACCCCTCACAGTCTGCTTGGGGAGTGTCCTATAACCAGGAGTGCCAACTTGAATAAATTATAGGGGGTAGGTAAGCCCTGCCCCATATAATCAATCACATGACGTGGTGCAAACACACCAGTTGAATGGCAATGGCCATCAACTCAAATATTTTATTGTGGTCAAAGGGACTTTAGCCCCTAGGAGTGTTGGACTATGGCCTGGGAGATCAGGGTTTGAATCCCCACTCAGTCATGAAGCTCTCCAGGTGACATTGGCCCAGTCATCATCTTTTGGCCTAACCTACCTCACAGGGTTGTTGTGAGGATGAAATGGGGAGGGGGAGAACCATGTACCCTACCTTGAGCTCCTTGGAAGTAAAGGTAAAGGGACCCCGACCATTAGGCCCAGTCGTGGCCGATTCTGGGGTTGCGGCGCTCAGCTCACTTTATTGGCCGAGGGAGCTGGTCATGTGGCCAGCATGACTAAGCTGCTTTGGCGAACCAGAGCAGCACACGGAAATGCCGTTTACCTTCCTACTGGAGTGGTACCTATTTATCTACTTGCACTTTGAGGTGCTTTCGAACTGCTAGGTTGGCAGGAGCAGGGACCCAGCAATGGGAGCTCACCCCGTTGCAGGGATTTGAACCGCCGACCTTCTGATCGGCAAGTCCTAGGCTCTTTGGTTTAACCCACAGCGCCACCCGTGTCCCATAAAAAAAAAGTGGTATATAAATGCAATAAACAAATAATTTTTTAAAAATATTATAACTCACAGAGTTGGGGCCAGGCTAAGGGATGAAGGAAAAATGTTGACCCAGTACTCATTTAAACACAAACCTACCTGAGTTGCACTTCCCGAAATAATACAAGAACTAAAACACAGCCATTTTTTGAACGGTGCCCTTCTCTGAATTTTGCGATGCAGTCCTTCAGGCAAGTAATGTGTAAAAGAAAAAGAAAAAAACATATGCTAGGGTATAATAACTTATCAATTGTGTTACATGGTGGTTGGGGAATCCCTTGCATAAATTTGTACGTTAGACAAAACTGCATTCAAAAAATATGTTTATTAGGAGGAATTCAGACCCAAAGTGCTGACAAATTGTCATGAAGATTTTAAAAAAAAAAACAAACCCACAAATTGCTGCAGAAATGTGGAGAACTGATTTGAAAAATCATGTGAAAGAAAATGGACACTTGGGCACCCTATTAGAGACACATAGCACCTGTCAGTGGAAGAAAAAAAGAACTTTGACACTCCTACCTGGCACTGGGCATTATGGAAAAGTAGTTATCAGCTGTAAAGAATTGTCTCACCTCTGGGATGATGGACATGGAACGCTTTGCATTTTTGAGGACAAATCTATTTATGTGCAAATGATTTCTTGCTGCTGTCGCAGGAACTACAGCAAGCGGTGCCAAATATTTATTTGGTTACAAATTGAATTTGCAGAGGCAAACTGGACACAGGAGGACCATCAATCACAATGGGACCTAACTGTTTATGATGATGATGATTATTCCTGTTTTTCTGCTTTTATAGCTTTTTTATTTTATTTTATTTCAAGCATTAGACACTGGATGCAAAGGCAATTACCATCCCTGCATGGATGCTGCTCTTTTTCATTTCTGTCGCTTTATTATGGCAATTGAATTCCCATCCCTATCCCATTTTCCTTTTTATCCTATAGGGGGATTTGGGGGTCTTTTTTTTAGTTTTTCTTTTTTTATTACACGGTATTATTGCTATTTTCAACTCTTTCCTGATGTCCTTTCCAGGACTTCATCTGACTTGTCTGAGCTTCTTCAATCATAACCTTAGCTGCAGTTCTGCAAATAGCAACTGTTCTGTGTGAATGAGAGTCAGAGAACTTAGTTCTCTAAATTCACACAAAAATGGGAAACTTTCTTATTATTGCCATTACTGTGCCTTGTGTATAATATTTGGAATCAAAGCCTACTTGGGCTTGACATTTTGCTAGTGATGGGCAATGTCTCTCTGCTCTGTTCAGAACTGGATTCAGAAAACAGAGTTCCTTCCCTCCAAAAGTCAGGAAATAGCCTTCTTATTTATATTTTAATACGTCCAGTTTTGAATTTGGTTCCTGTTGTTCTCCCAGCTATATTATTGGGAGGGTAATGAGATCTGAATTCTCTTCCCCCAACTCCCACAAGCATCCCAGCCACTGGGACCCCGGGATATTCAATTTTCTTAGACAGCTAACTGGTTATCCAGTTTATGGTAAAGATAAAGGGACCCCTGACCATTAGGTCCGGTTGTGGGGTTGTGGCGCTCATCTCACTTTATTGGCTGTGGGAGCTGGCCTACAGCTTCCGGGTCATGTGGCCAGCATGACTAAGCTGCTTCTGGCGAACCAGAGCAGCGCACGGAAACGCCGTTTACCTTCCCGCCGGAGCGGTACTACCTATTTATCTACTTGCACTTTGACGTGCTTTTGAACTGCTAGGTTGGCAGGAGCTGGGACTGAGCAAGGGGAGGTCACCCTGTCACGGGGATTCGAACCGCCGACTTTCTGATTGGCAAGTCCTAGGCTCTGTGGTTTGACCCACAGCACCACCCACGTCCCTTCCAGTTTATGGTATTAGAGGTTAATAATATCCTAAGGTTTGCGATTAACACTGTTACTGCAGCATTCCCAGTGATAGAGAACTTTGCACAGAGAGTAAAAAGGGATTGTGGGGTGTGTGGCGATCCTACTTGTAATGAAGCCAAGCATTGCAAGTGGAGCAAGGTCATAATATGGATCAGGTGTAGGGAACCTGGAGCCCTCCAGATGTTAAGGAACTACTACTCCAATCAGGCCCAACAAACATGGCCATGGATGTTGTAGTTCAGCAACATCTGGAGGGCCAAAGGTTCCCTACACTTGGACCAGATAATTATCAACTTTGGCAGCACCCCAATTTTCTGCAGAATACAGATTCATCTCCACCCCACCCTGAAAAAAGTGCCCTAGTGTATACATGTAAGTTTCCACCCATTCCTTAGTAAGTAAATGTAAATAATTGTCAGTTTCCAGAGGAAATGTCTGGTGGCTCAGTGAGTACCAAGGACAAAGAGTTTTAGCAAGAAAGCTGAAAGTCTTTGATTTGAATCTCAACTCAAATTCATCCTTTGCCTCTAAACTGCAGTTCTAGCCTTCTTACAGGGCTGTCACTGAGATAATTGCCCAAGTAGTGATGGTGTGAAGATTGTGATTACCTGATCCGAGATACAAATTTGTCTAGGTCATAAAGGCTGGATGCATTCCAGATCAAGCACCGTTTCCCAAGTTATTCTCTGGCCTGGCATTTTAAACGAGAAGGATTTATTTATAAAAGCCTTCCTACCTCACCTTAAAAGGTTCCCTGGGACAACTTGCAACCATAAAAAGCACATGGTAATACAATAAAAACAGACAGCAATGTGGCACAACCAAGCACCAAAAAGATGATCCTGTGTAGGAATCCTGGCATTGTATTCAACTAACTTCTATTCAGAGCCGACCTATTGAAATTAATGAACCTAAGTTGGTCATGTCTATTAATTTCACTGGGTATACTCTGAGTATGACTAGCATTGTCTACAACCCATTGTGTCTAGATGAAGTAGGTGAGTTCACCAAAGACCTCTGTGTTAATATCTTACTTTGGATTAACCTCTCCTTGGTTATCATAGAATTGTAGCCTGTACTGCAGGAATATTGTAGCCCAATGTGGGGCTCGAACCCTCAACCTTGAGATCTCAAGAGTCTTATGCTCTACTGAGGGGTTGACATGAAGCTGCATGGTTTTTTTTAATGGGCACATAAGCTACGAAAAAATGCAATGTGCACAAGTAAAGTCATTTTTTGGAGTTCCTTAGGGAGGAATGGCAGGATATAAATTTAATAAATGATAGAAATAAACCGGGGCAGTGTCTGAGCTGTGGCATTGCAGCAGCTAATGCATTTGGTGCCATGTCAATCATGCATATGGTTATCTCATCAAACTACAATTCCCAGGCAGTAGTGTGATCAGGAGCATAAACACAGCAACATCAGTGTGGGGATGCATGTACACTGGTACCTCTGGTTAAGAACTTAATTCGTTCTGGAGGTCCATTCTTAAGCTGAAACTCTTCTTAACCTGAGATACCACTTCAGCTAATGGGGCTTCCCACTGCCACCACGCCACCACCACACGATTTCTGTTCTCATCCTGAAGCAAAGTTCTTAACCTGAGGTACTATTTCTAGGTTAGCGGAGTCTGTAACCTGAAGCGTCTGTAACCCGAAGCATCTGTAACCCGAGGTACCACTGTACTACTATTTCAAGCCAAGCCAAACAAAGGGAAAAGCTTTTCCTGAATGCTTCTTGGAAAGCTCACTTAACATTCTGAGCCAATTCACAACTGAGCTAAGGAGATCTTGCCCATCATAAACAGGAAGCACGTTAAGTATTTAAAGTATGCTATAGAAATTCTCAGTACTATTACTTTGCATTATGCAGTCGTTCTTCTGAGCCGTTGAGTAGACAACTTCTGTCATTGTTTTTCCATACTTAGTCTTCTTCAGAGCTGCCCATTCTTTTCTCTCTCCGGGATTCTTATGCTTTTCACAGCCGGAACAGAAGTACAAAGCCAGTGGGTGAAGCTTCCTCCTATCACTGACTTCGTACCCTAGAAAAGGCAAAGCTTTACTGCCACTTGTCAAGATCAAGGAAGGTGACAACCTTCTCTTACTGTTTTTGTGGACAAATTAGCAAATCCTGAATATAAAATATGGTTTTAGCCCTGCAGATAAATCACTAAGGGACTAATTGCACGCAAACCTACCTTGGAGAAAGTCCCATTCAACTTAATAGGGCTTACTTCTGAGCAGCAGGCATAGGCTTGTGCTATAAATAAGGGTTGGCCATTGGATGGGGCAACTATATTTATTAGTCTCAAAATTAGAGTTCAATATGCATTGTTGTTTCTGATGGTTGGGATTTAGCTGTGCATATCCCCACCCTTCACAGAGAACACTATTGGAAGAAGTTTTGGTGTTGGTTTTTTTTACTGGGACTGAACCATATTACTGAATGCTAAGTTGATGCCCATTCTCCAATTCCATGGTAGATTTGGCTGGAGATTTTAATGCCAGTGTTGGAAATTTGATTGTTTGATGAGTCCATGATTTATGCTGATAGTCTCTGGTTACTGTTTTAATATGGATATCATGTTATTTTATTCATTAGCATTTTCTTTTTGAATTTACTGACGGTAAATTTGAGGAGCACTGACCATTCCACACAAAATACGCTGTTCGATTGGCGGTGGTGTTTTCCCTGCCTGAACGGCAAACCTATACTTAAATGGAATCTTTCTTTGTAAAGTGTAAAATGGGTGGCAAGTCCTGTGCTTTCAGATTTTCACCTGCTGGTCCTGGGAATCTCAGGCATATGTAAGATTCTGGACCCAGAGTCACAGCTATTGACAGAAATATAGCCTCTTTTACAGTCGGTAGAGCATGAGACTCTTAATCGCAGGGTTGTGGGTCCGAGCTCCACATTGGGCAAAAGATTCCTGCATTGCAGAGGGTTGGACTAGATGACCCTCATGGTCTCTTCCAACTCTACAATTCTATGCGTCTGTGATTTTATAGCAATCAGTGGTAAACAACAGGCACATTTGCAGCACTGCCTTCAAAAGCAAGTATATTTGACGAAATTAGTTCATTATTTCCATACTTTAACATTTCTCTTTTTATCTGTGCAGGGAGATGAGAACATGAAGCTAGGGAATTAATTGCTATTTCACCTGGAATGTTATGCAATGCATTTCATTATTTGGGGTCTTTGCACAAATCTTTCTCGCTAATGTGACTACCAGAAAAGAAAAGAGGAAGATATAAGGAGTCCCTTTTTTTTTGCATGCTGAATCCTGAAGTTTCAGAGTGGTAAAATTTTAAATGCTTCATGCAAAATCAGGTCAGCTATAGACAAATGTCAGTAGACTGGATGCAAAATGCACTGCAGGCAGAAAAAGATGACATTTATCAGTCATCCATACATCAGTAACTAAAACAATTTTAGGGTTGTCTAGACAGGCATCTATTATTTCTTAAATTTAAAAGCTTTAGTAGAAAGACAACAGCAAATGCTCTTTTTATATTTAGGATTTTTCCCCCTTCCAAGAGAGATGAGACAGGCAAAGGAAAAATGGCAGTTTTCAAACCGAGAACTGCAGATTTGCTGATATATAGAAATATTTTTGACAGATGTACTCTATATATATGTACGTGAACACAGGATAATTTATTGCTCTATATCAACGGCAATGGAACTGAATTATCAGAGTATGCATATTGTATCGGATGTTATTACTTTGGTAGTCTGTATTAAGGGCACAACTGAGCTCAAATTAAGCACTTTTAAGTCTTATTCATTTCCAAGGGAGAGTTAAGCACATGCCCCCACTTTTTATCACATAAATGGATGAATGCAAAAAAATGTTAATTTTTATTTGCCATGCTGTATTTGTATCCAGACTTTTCCTTAAATAACTCTAGCAGCCTATGTTGATGTCTGCTATTTTATACCCACAACAGCCATGTGGCTGAGATGGAACCTTGCTAAAGACTATTCAGTGGGCTTAACATCAAACAATCTGAATTGGAATACACACAATTCCAGTCTAACATTCTGGCCAGAGTGCTATTGTGTTCACATTCTGCTTTGGGGCTTCCCATAAACATCGGGTTTGCCACTGTGAGAACAGAACACTGGAGAAGATGGATTTTTGGTCCGATCAAGCAGGGCTCTTCTTCAGTTTAATACACTCATGTAACAATGATAAAAAAGTACTTGCCAGTTAGAATGGATGATGGTTCATACTCAGTACTGGGCCAACTGTGATGGCCATGGTACTAATTGCAAAGAAAGGGTACATCTGCTTTGGCAGTTTTAAAACACAGGAAGTATTTCTGGTCGGGTTCTTTTTTGGTCCTCCCTGGAGATGCTGTGCCACTGAGCTACAACCCTTCCCATTTTCCCTGCTCCTCTTTCCCTCCTTTCTGGCTGTCCTGCTGCCATCTGAGTACCCAGTGCTCAAAGCAGTCGTTGGAAGGGCCACACATAGGACTTTGTCCAAAAACAGTGATTTGAATGTGTTATAAACATACAGCACCAGAGGGAGTCAGAAAGCAGAAAACCTTTCTACAGTGGTACCTCATGTTATGTACTTAATCCGTTCCAGAGCTCTGTTTGTAACAGGAAACCGTAATAGGAAAGGGGCACTTTCTCTAATGGCGCCTCCCGCTGCTGCCGCACCATCAGAGCGCGACTTCCACTCGCATCCTGGGGCAAAGGTTGCAACAAGGGGTATTTACTTCCAGGTTAATGGAGCACGTAACCCACAGCATTCGTAAGGGGGATGGTACGTAACACGAGGTACCGTGGTATAGCGTTTTTACATATTTTTTCTTTTTCTTTTGTTATAAAGATTTAATTTCCCCTGTGTGTAGATCCACCCTGAGACCCGATGCTAAATGGTCTGCAGCATGATTTTAAACAGAAGTACAGTGGTACCTTGGAACTTAAGTGGAACTTAATTCGTTCCGGAGCTCCGTTCTTAACCTGAAACTGTCCTTAACATGAAGCACCAGTTTAGCTAATGGGGCCTCCTGCTGCCGCTGGAGCACGATTTCTGTTCTCATCCTGAAGCAAAGTTCTTAACCTGAGGTAATATTTCTGGGTTAGTGGAGTCTGTAACCTGAAGCGTATGTAACCTGAAGCGTCTGTAACCCGAGGTACCACTGTAGTAGCATGCCCAGAGGCGTAGCAAGGTCAGGTGGTACCCAGTGTGGAAATTTTTTTGTCAGACCCCCATCGATGGCTCGGGGTAGGCTTGGGAGTTGAGGGGGCGGGTGGGCAGCATGCCAAATATCACCCCCCTCAGCTATGACACCTGGGACATTCTGTCCTCCGCCCCCCTTCCTATACCTCTGAGCATGCCTTCTGAAGTTAGAGCAGTCCACAGCCCCCCTTATCTGATTTATAGCCTGATTCAGTGCTTCAGAGTAGCTCTGTTCCAACCTAGGATGGTCTGGGGCCAACCTGACCCAGGTCCAGGTCCCAAGCCAATTTTGGAGCCTTGTAATCAGGTGGGGGGGGGGAGAAGGAGATGTGGTTCCTTAAACATGGCCACATGTTTAAGACACTGGTTAAACATGCAGTCTGGAAGGAGGAAAAGGAGACACACAGAATATGTTTCCATGTCTCCTCCTCCCTTCTCTCACTACCAGACCCTGCTTTTGATAACCCTGGATCAGCCTGGGGGGGACCTGATTCAGCTCAGTGTCGTCTGGGGCTGCCTCAATCTGGGTCAGAGCAAATCAGTTCAGGATCCAGGATTCAACCAGATCTGAGACACAGCCCTTGAAAACATGGCACTCTCAAGTTGCCTCTAAAACTCCAGTTCGTGGAGTTTTTTGGTGGTCGTGTAAAGTAGTTAAAAACTTTTGGGAGATGATATATAATGAAATGAAAAAAAAATGTTCAAAATAACTTCTGTTAAAAAAAAAAAAAAGCTTTCTTATTAGGAATTACAGGTATGAAGATCCCAAAGGATCAGAAAAGATAGTTTATGTATATGACAACAGCCATGCGGATACTACTGGCCCAGAGATGGAAGGAAGAGTCAAGCCTGATCAGAGAAGAATGGCAAAGCAAGATGATGGACTATGCCGAGATGGCAAAATTAACTGGGAAGCTCAGAAATCAAGAAGCAAAGAACTTTAAAAAAGAATGGGAAAAATTTATAACTTGTTTACGAGACCATTGCAAGCAGGTCAAAACATTGGCAGGATTTTAACCACACATGTAAAGTAATGGAAAGTATGGATAATTTAGAAGGAAAATAATTGGATAAATACTGATATGCAGTTGTAAATATTATCATTATGACCCATGGAAGAGATAGGGGGAAGTCAGGAGATTCAGAGTAATCATGATATTCAGATTTTGAATGGTTGGTTGTTGTATGTTTATATTTTGTAAAATCAAATAAAAATAAAAATAAAACTCCAGTTCTCACAGTGCTCTCTCCCAATTCAGTATTACATCTTTCTAAAGGTGCTTTAGAAGTGATGGACATCAAAGGTTATCTTGTCCAGCTGACTGGTGATGCAGGAAATCCACTATGGCAACATCCGATAGGTTTCCACCCAGTCCCTGCTTAGAAACCTTTAACAGAGGAAAGTCCACCATCTTCCAAGGAAGTCTCTCCCACTGTCAAACAGCTCCTACCACCAGGCAGTCCTTGGTAATGTTTTGCTGAAATCTCCTTTCTTGTAATTTGCTTTGGATTCCTACTGTCTGTAGCCACACAAAGAAAGAAAGAAATTTGCTCCATCATCTATTAGACAACCCTTCGAATGGTGTTCACATGTTTGCCTCTTAATCACCTCTTGTCCAGGGTAAATGCAGCTTACACCGTTGTATCCTGAGTACACTTCATTTCCCATTTCCGAAGCAGGTATGTTTAACAGAATGTTTAAACTCGCAACAGATCTGATTTTTTTTTCTTATTAGTATAGTAAACAAATATGTTCAGCTTTGTCATTTTCTTTCTGGACAGACAGGTTTGTGAGTGTGTGTGTGAGAGAGTGCTTTACACTGCCACGCACATATTGAATGCATGTTTTAAATGCATTTCCCAAAATGTATTTCTTCAAAATATTTTATAAGTCCGTCATCAAAATGGAAACCGGTGCTGTTTGCAACAAGGTTGGAATGAAAAACAAAAAAACCCAAAACCACAATTGAAAATAATATATAATAAAGCAGACCACAAATGAAAGTGGCAGATAAAAAAAAATCAGAAACAGTCCATAAAATGCCTGGATCAATAAAGAGGATTCTCCCCCGCCCCCTGCCGGTGCCAAAATGATAACAATGTTTTCATCAGTTGGGCCTCCTTGGAAAGGGAATCTGCAGACTGGGAGACCGTATCTGACACAGCCCTCTCCCCAAAGGCAAAACAAGGGCATTGATTTACTGGGGATAAAATCAAGGACTCCCCCTGGCTAAGGCAGGGGCTGGGTTTAAGGTGTGTTTTTTAGGAAAAGGATCTGGCTGGCAGGCTAGTTCCTGAATTTCCCTCACTGGCTACCAACCTGTCAACAGGGATAGACAGATCCATTGGTTTCAGTTCTCCATTCTTCCTATCTCAAATGCAGCGTTTCACATTTCCATAGCAATTTCCAATTATGGTTATTATTTTTTAAACCCTTGTGAACATTCACCACCCATTTAGTACAAAAATACAAACACACTGTTGCATGCAATTGGGACTAATACCACCCCCCTTTTTTGCAAGCCATTTCCCATTATATAAAGCATTTTTTTTGTACTGTGCTTTCAGTAATCTATGCATTTCCATGCCCCACAAAAAGATACATTTTCTCTCTCCATATTGCTTGGCTGGAGTGCTGCAGCGCAAAATTCAGGGAAGTGCAAAGTGCTTCTTCTCACGTCTGAGAATGAGGTGAATGAGGGAGCGTCTCATCAGGATGCAAACAAAATTTACTTTCTCCTCCATCCTACCTGTCAGCTACCTGACAGCACCCTCGAAGGGAGAAGAAGAAACGCCACACTCTCCAAAGGCATTCAACCTCTTTCCGTGACACCCCCCCCCCCAAAGCCTATAGGCCACCAGGAGAAGTCTCGAGGCTTGCAGACTCTTGTCACCCCACTCCCTCCCCTGACTCACTTGCAGCCCATCCTGGTGGATTATAGGTCAGGCTACTCAGGAGTGAGCAGTCAGTCTAGCTACTTATTCTTCCCATTCACTGTATGCATGCTTCCTCATATGCATTCACAATATGTGGTTATGGAACTTGGAAGGAACCTTCAATTAAACTACCTCCAGGTACCCGGTAGTGAACGGTGCACAATCAAAACTCGAACTGGAGTGCTTGTCCTAAGCACTGACAGCAGGGTTAAGGCAGCATAATTACTGCGATGTAATGATCGTCTGACAGTCAGATGCAATGCTCTCATGAAACCGGAGCGTTTGAGGCTGCTGTTAAAATTCAAGCTGGGGGCTGTATTTTACTTGTCAACATCACCCAGATAGCGAAACTTTTCCTATCCCAAATTAGGAGGGTCCCCTCCCATGAATGCAGAAACCTGAAAGTATGTTACAGTAATTGGAAGCAAAACTTTCTCCTCCTGTGTGTACTTGCGACACAGAACTTAAAACCTGGTCAAGCCCTCTGTTCTCACAGTGGCCAGCCAGATTAGGGGCACCACCTTTGTTCTGGCAAAATACAGGGCAGGGCAGGGCAGGCCAGGCTGTTCAGGGGCGATTGTTTTGTTTTAATCTGGTGCTGAAGTGACTTCAAGGCAATCCATTACACCCTATGGCAGCACACACACATGAATTTGTAAATCTGTCTGTGCTTGGCTGCCCAGAGCTTGTACAAGACCTTTCACACACCCTTCCGAACACATGCATTTGGAGAGGATCCCTAACCACACACACACACACACAGAGAGAGAGAGAGAGAGAGAGAGAAGACCTGAAATAGAGGACAAAACTGTATCAATACAGGAAATACACGACAATCCTGTATTATACAGGACAGCTGGCAACGCTAAACCAGATGCCTATGGGAAGCCCAATGGTTTCAGCAACTGATACTGAGATGCATTACTGCCTCTGGCTGTGGACGCAGAGTAAAGCCATTGTGCCCAGTGTAGCCATGAACTGCTGGACACTTAAGGCACATTTCAAAAAGTCAGCTCTTGCATGCGCCATGCACACTACGGACATTTTAGTCTTTAAGGGACCACAGGAATCTGGATTCAGCCAGAGAACTACATGGCTGTCTTTTGGGAAATTGCAGTTTTAAGGATTTTTTCTTCCCAAGGGAAAAGCAGATATGGGAACAAAAAGCATATTTTATTGACACTGCCTTCATCCTTGCAAATTGGTGTTGTCTTGTGCATTAAACATTACTTTCAGCTCATTTCCCCTTATAGCACAGTTTACAAATCATAGCTCAATCTAAAGGAAATCCCATATTGTCCAGTGGCTAAACTGGCACAGGATTTTGGCTTCAGAATTCCCGATTTACTGTCTCCTATTGTAATCCACCCAGTTTTGAAGAGTAATGTTTGATAATATTGATTGAACTAGTAATCACCCTGCTTTTAATATGGTACCTTTGTACAAGTTCAAAAGCACAAATGTATTTTTAAAAAAGGAATGTAAAATTCAAATACTGAATATGAAATGGAGAGAAGGGATGATGCCTTCTATCCCCTAGCAATTGTAGGGTTGTTGTTGAGTTGCTTTCTTGTTTGTCTTTTTACATTTCTTCCTGCCCAAAGATGCTTAAGTCCTGTTTCTTTGATATTGCCAAGGGACCGAGTTTCAAGTGTCTTTCATTTCCTACTGCAATCGAGCTATCTGCCCACTAGGTGGAGCTGTAACAATAGGTTTCTTCAATTTATGATAATAAGGAAAGTCATGAACCAATTTGAAAGGCAATGTTCATTTTAACAATTCAGATACACTCCTGTTAATTTGTATTTTATAAAGGTTCAGCAGGCTTCACTGAATGTCTTGTTAACCAGAGTTTTAAATTTGCTTCCAAATCTGCCATTTGATTGTGCATTTTAGAGTGATTTTTCCCCCTTTATGGGTGATTGTATGGCATATTTGTATGAAGTGTATGCATTTGTGTATGTGCATTGATATATAAAAATATTCCCTTCACATACACGAAATATGATTTTTAATGCAATTCTTCTGCATGGATCAGGACGTGATCAAAATGCAGTGCTAGCACAGGACACAGACGCAGTGCCACCACGCATTGTTTAGAAATACGCCCAAATGGAGAGGGTGATTGCCTTCCCTTGTAAAACCCAGCAGGTACGCTATTCAATATCCAAGAGAGAGACAGAGAAAGAGAGAGACATAGCAGACATGGCTTTCTTTGAGGAAACACTTTTGTTCTTTAAGGATATTTATAATCTCTTAAAGGGCCAGTGTGTTGACAATGAGCTAGCCACAAACCTGTGATTAGCGATGAAAGGGGTGGGATTTGAAGGATCTCGGAGAATCCCGATCCCAAGGCCACGTTTCTCAAATCAATTCATTGTCAGGACCGGATTAACTTCAGGCAAACACAAGCGGCGGTGCCGAATTGCAAAACTGGGAAGCTCCAACGCGATTTAACGCCACTTGCACCCGTGCCACGTTGCTTAGATGCAAGCTCCATTGAACCCAGTGAAACATTCTTCTGAGTATAAACATGCATGGGCTTACCCTGTGCATCGCATACGCAAGGTTGGGTTTGGACTCCCTGTCCCCTTGAGGCAGCCGCTGTTTTGCTCTCTCTAGGGTCCCCTCCGGTTCTTAAAGCAACAGCCCCCATAACTTGGAGTTTCTCCAGGCTTGGGAATCTCCCCTTTCTAAATTTACGATGCTTTCTGAGGCTGCCCTGCTCAGCGCCAACTCTTCTGCAGTGTGGAAAGATTCTTGCACGTAGTTGTGCGTTCCATACAGTCTGCTGTTACTGCATGCTAGGATGGGTGGGGTGAAACAGGGGATCCCTCACTGGAAGTCTAGCGAAACAGCCCTATAGCTACTCGGAAGTAAGTCCTATTGAATTCAATGGTGCTGGCTCTCAGATAAACAACATATAACCATCCTCAAACCAGGCAAGAGGAACACAGAAGTACAAAGGAAAACGTCTTTCTACACCTGGCGCTTCTCAAATCACATCGGGACGATGAAACAGTCTAATTCCGTTCAGTCTAACCAGATTTTTTTGGGGGTGGAAAGACAACTTTTATGAGGAGTTTGTCTGATTCTGTGGCTGTCTGCCCCCTGGAGTGGCTCCCACATTGTATAAAGCCACAACTCAAGAAATATGTTGATAAGAGGGGAAAGCACTCTGCACATGCTCAACAGCACTTTGTTTCTCCTTTGCAACAAAAATTCTAGAACCAGCTCATTATTATGTACTGTAAAATAATATGCTTGCTCACCCATAGTGACCCATTTTTTGGTCAGCCATGTCATGTTTATGAGGGCACAATTTTGTAACGGGATTATAAACAGAGGACTCTTTCCCTTGGAGCGTCCAAGAGCAGGGCTGTTGTGTTGACTGCTGTCAAAACACATGTGTGTGCACCCCATCCATAACTGCAGGATTATAAACAGGGCTCCACCTAGAAACAGAATGTATGGGGTGGCGTCCATCAAATTAAGAGGCTTCCTTTGCTCTTGTGTCTAATGCCTACATCGCAGGAATGTTGTCCTTTGATTTCTAAAGGGAAAGAGCCCCCCTGAACTTAGCTGGACGTGCTGTCAAGTAGACATACACAGACGAAGGCTGCAATCCCAAACTTGCTCACTTGTAAGCAAACCCCATCAATTCAATCTCAATCAACAAGGCTAGGGTTGTGGCCTGGATGGGGCAACTTTAGAGGGCTTTTTGGGGGGAGGGGGGGTGTCTGACCCAGTAGCAGCTTCAACAAGTTTATTTCCAAGTGAGCACTGAGTGCAGAAATGGTGGCTACAGCCACAAAGCAACCTTTCAAAAGAAAAGAAGTGGGGAGGAAAGCCACACCTTCCCAACTAACAAATAAAGGCATGGGGTGGGGTCGGGAGGTTCAGTCCCTCTTTGCTCTCCATTCCACTCTAACATTTGAACTGATCAGTCTTAGCAGACATTCAGTACAGCTCCATATATGACCATTTTTAGTTGATACCTCCCCCCCCCCATTAACCTTATGGCAACATTTGTTAAGGTGCTTTAACATATATACAGTGCTTTTTTTCTAAAAAGAAATAATGTTTAGGGGTACTCTCATTTTGACTCAATAAAATCACAATTTTATAGTTCATACCGGGGAAAAATAAATATGGGACAAAAGTATAAAGATTCACAAAATGTTTAGGGGCATGAGTACCCCTGCGTCCCCCCAGAAAAAAAAAGCACTGAATAGATATATTTATTTACAATACTTGGGGAAGGGGAAATACACAAAGCCATAGAAGATGTCAATTTGTCTGGACTCTGCAAAGCTGAACATGAATTGGGTCTTTGGGCTACCAGAAAGACCCTCAATGGCTCTTTCTAGCTAATTTGCTAGAATAATATGATGGTATTGCTGCATATGCAACACCCAGTTTTTCTGCTGGCTTTTTCTTCACTGACACCAGCAAGCTTGCCTCTGAAAGGGAGGGGAGCCTAGGTTGCTCCATAAACATGGGAGAGCTGTGGCTTTCTGCACTGCAAAGAAGGGTTGCCCTGTAAAGATGCGGCCAGATCGCCACCAACTTAGATGACTTTTAAAAAGAGATTAGATGCATTCCTCAAGGACAAGGCTATCTATGGCTGATAGTCGTGATAGATGGAGGCTACCTCCAGCATCGGAGGCGACAGGACTCTGAATATCAGATGCTGGGGGACAAGACTGGGAGAATGTATAGTGTGCTCCTGTCCTGCTTCCCAGAGTCACCTGTCTGAGCGCTATGAGAGCTGAATGCTGAACTAGTTTGGGCTTTTATTTTATTTATATAAACATTTATATCCTCTCCTACTAGTACCCATGCACCACTCAAGGTGGTGTAGAACAATTTCAACGTTACATACACACACACACCCCACGATTAAAATATACAACATTAACAATACACTAAAAGTAACAATGGCAGAGATCACAGGTAATAGTGACCTTAACAGGCAAAAGCCTCTTGAAATACAGCCAGCGATATCTAGAGAGAAGGTCATCCAGACTTCATGGGGCAAAGTATTCTACAGTATTGGTGAAGCCACCAAAAAGGCCCTGTCTCTTGTTGCCCTTACCTGTGCCTCTGTCTGAGATGTGTCTCAGAGAAAGACCCGTCCTTTTGCTCTTAGGAAAAGAGCAGAAGCTGGGTCAAGGCATTTAGGGTGCTTATGTTCTCGACAAACTAAGTTATAAACAACAACTCCTGCTCTACTGTGAAAAACGTCACTTCAGCTGGTGGCGGTGTGTGTGTTCCAATAGATGTGTTTCCTCTCGAAATTATAGAATGTCAATCCACACCAGATTACTTTCATTTGACAAACTGATGGAAAAGCAGCTATTTTGTGATGATGTTAATCAACAAGAATCTGGCAATAAGCATGCCTCAAAATCAGGGCATAATCTTCCAAGGTGGGAGAGGGGAAGGGAGCAATTTATTTTTTGAATTCCAAAGGGACTCTTTATTTCTTTTGTCACAGATATTTTTGGGCATCTGAAAACACACCTTCACAGCAGGAAGACGTTGCTGGGGAAAGCGAAGAACAGGACTGCACAAAAATCACACAGCTAGAGGTAAATCTAAAGGGACTTCGTAGGATTTTCATTACAGCTGGGTTACCTGATTTCACCTACCCAAATCCAGAACTGTCTGGCATTAGACAATGATAGAGTAATTTGCTTCTGATGATTATGTTTCCTTAATTAAAATATTTTTTAAGATATGAAATTAGGTTTGGGGGATTCACTGCCCTAGTGGCTTCAAAGTGAGGCTTCCAGACTGCTCTGCAAATATGTTCTTTCATATACATGGTAAGTCTGGAGAATGCCTGCTGGAAACAAGATGCACCCTAAGCCCTTTGAAATGTGGCAAATCACTGTGCACTGTAACCTCTTTGAAGTTTGTTTGTTTTTAGACAAACAGCTCATCGTATAGTAAAACTGTTCCTAGAAACTGTTCAGTTTTTCGATTGCACAATTGCACCACTGAATGGTTGTGTGTTGGTGTGCCCGGGGCACACAAATGCACACACTTACATCCATAGAAACATCCACAAATAGAAAAGCGTGGGTGATATTCAATTAAGTGCAAGACACC
The DNA here is from genome assembly GCF_965153285.1 of Podarcis tiliguerta. Taxonomy (NCBI): domain Eukaryota; kingdom Metazoa; phylum Chordata; class Lepidosauria; order Squamata; family Lacertidae; genus Podarcis; species Podarcis tiliguerta. Next base: position 31,193,202 of record NC_139540.1, on the reverse strand, counting down.
CCCCCCACCAGTATCCCTATTTTCTAGGGACAGTCCTGGATTTACAGAAGCCATCTCTGTTTCTGATTTGATCCCAGAATGTCCTGGTTTTCCTTAGGACGCCTCTATTTTCATCTGAGAAATGTTGGAGTGTATGGAGTTATGCAATCCCTGAGCCATCTGAAGGTAGCCCTGTATAGGGAAGTTTTCTTAATGTTCAATGTTTTATTATGTTCTTATATATGTTGGAAGCTGTCCAGAGTAGCTGGGGCAACTCAGTCAGATGAGCGGGATATATTATTATTATTATTATTATTATTATTATTATTATTAGGAATAGGATGTCCCTATTTTCATTGGACAAACATTGTTGTGTGTGTAAGTGTTACTCAGACTAGACATATTAAAGTTACTGGACCTAATGACATTTGTTCATTTCAATGGGCCTACTCCGAGTAAAATTTAGTTGAGTATCACCCTAGCTCAGGGATCAGCAAACTTTTTCAGCAGGGGGCCGGTCCACTGTCCCTCAGACCTTGTGGGGGGCCGGACTATATTGGGGGGGGGGACAAATTCCTGTGCCCCACAAACAACCCAGAGAATGATTTTAAATAAAAGCACACATTCTACTCATTCTACTTCATTTGTTCTAGCCTTGATGTGGACAGAGTACGGCCCCTCTCTATGCCAGCATCGACCACTGGGAAATTGGTTTGATGCTGGGAGAAGCCACAAAGTGACTTCCTACTCCATTGAGACTGTCCTTCTCACATTACAGTGGTACCTCAGGTTAAGTACTTAATTCGTTCCGGAGGTCCGTTCTTAACCTGAAACTGTTCTTAACCTGAAGCACCACTTTAGCTAATGGGGCCTCCTCCTGCTGCTGCGCCACCGGAGCACAATTTCTGTTCTCACCCTGAAGCAAAGTTCTTAACCTGAGGTAATATTTCTGGGTTAGTGGAGGCTGTAACCTGAAGCGTATGTAACCTGAGGTACCACTGTACTTGGCAGCAACGGAAAAAATGATACTGTAGCATCAACTGTCCTACTGCAGTAACATAAGAACTCTCCCTGAATAGTAGTGCAACACATTCTTAGTATTGTAAAGGTTAGTTGTTGCAGTTGCTGTGAATCTCAGGTTGCTAGGAAGGAATTAACACTGCTGCTAGTCGAACAGCACAGGCTCTGTCTAAGGGTACACTTAGATGTGGGAATATTGCCTAAGTTTTCCTGACGATAAAGCTTGTGTTTCTATCCTGTTTTCTAACATTTATCTCACACTGCGGCACCTGTTGCATTACAGAACAGTGCAATATGTCGTTTTTGAGATCATCTGCACACCAAAGGATATGTTTAGCACACATCTGAGCTAAACATTTTTTGGACTAAAAAATTGGTTACTCTTTCTCCTTACAGAAGGCTATGGAAAAGCCATAGTAGTGTGTTTCTGTTAAATTCAAACTGTATGCAGAGTGGCTGGGGAAACCCAGTCAGATGGGCAAGGTATAAATAATAAAAAATATTATTTTAAAAAATATTATTATTATTTTGCCTTTTATACAGCCAGAAGTGACTTGGACCTTTTTGAATTTCTGGAGTGTTCTTCCTCTTCCCCTCAGAGCACATAAGACTATAGTTAATACATTTCTCTACATGCATGGTATTTACCATTCCAGATGCAAATAGTTATATTTCCTGGAAGACCTACTCCTTGTTTTAATGGCCTTTCCCCCACCTGGTCTGGGTGGGAGGGGCCCAGACTGACTCCAGCTACAAAAGCTGAGCCTGCTGAACAGACTCTTGAGTTGGGGTGTTGTTTAGGGTGGATTGCTGCTGCTATTGATATGAATTTTTTGTATCTGTATTTTTACATATTACAGACTTCTGTCGAAATAGTTCAGGTTGGTTGTGTGCTTTTTGACGTGTTTTATTCATTCTTTATGACTACTTTTGTTCTGTTTGTAATTATGTAAACCTTTTCATGTTGTCAGCCGCCTTGAGCATGGCTTTAACCATGGAAAGGTGACATACGGCTCTATGCTGCCTAGAACCCATGTACTTACAGGACCGCCTCTCCTGGTATGCCCAGCGGAGGACCTTAAGGTCCACAAATGAGAACATTTTGGGAGTCCCAAGTCACAAGGTGGTTAGGTTGGTCTTAACTAGGGCCAGGGCCTTTTTAGTACTGGCCCCAACTTGTTGGAACACTCTGTCAAAAGAGACTAGGGGCCTGCGGGATTTGACATCTTTCCGCAGGGCCTGCAAGACAGAGCTGTTCCTCCTGGCCTTTGGTTTGGATTGGACTCAGTCTGACCCTTATGTTTCCCTCCCCTTTATGATTTTGACTTTTAAAATGAGGCTGCATTTTAAATTGCATTTTAACCTGCATTTTAAATTGTTCTTTTTCTTTTTTCTTATTATGTTTTTACTGAAATTTTGTTTCAGGTGTCAGCCAGGTGTCAGCCTGGCACTGGCCGGGGAGGGCAGGGTATAAATAAAACTACTTCTTCTTCTTCTTCTTCTACTACTACTACAAATAAAATGATGGTGATTATGACAATATTCTAAATAGTGGGATCATATCTCAGAGGCACAGCACATGGTGCCAGGTTCAATTATTGGCATCTCAGGGGGTAAGATAAGGCTGCCGCCTGTGTGGGTTAAGACCAGCCTCCCTGGGTTAAACTACAGGTCCCATCATTCCTATCCACTGTCCATGTTGGCTGAGGCTGATGGGAGTTGGAAGTCCACATCATCTGCAGACAGCAAGCTGGAGGAGGCTGGACCAGGCAATACTGTGCCCGAGGGACAATTAACCTAAGCAGCTTCCTATGTACCTATATTTGCCTTCTTTGAATGAATTGCTTGAACTCCACGGGGTTACCGTTCAAGTTTGCATATTGGCAAAAGATCTTGATACCTGTGCTTTGAAATAACATTTGCTTCCAATTTGTTTCCAGGTTCAAATGAAGACTTTCGATTTCATTTATAAATCTTTCTAACAGCTTAGATCCTTTGACTATGAGATTTCTCTCTCAATGAAAAGCCCTTTGTCTTTCTGTCTGAAATGTGACAGCAATCTAAGGGATATAGATATGTGCCTGGAAGCTTCATGATCAAATCCCCTATATAACTATGCCAAAACAGAACATACATTTATACATCTGGCCAGGGGCTCTACTTGTCATCAGCACTGCACATCCCTCAGCAGAATAGAGCCCCATCTTCCTTGTGTGGATATTTATTTAATGACAATTGAGGGGCTGGAGATACTAAGTGAAGAATGAGCCCGGCATTGACCAGCTGCTAACATGGACGTATTGGGGCTTGGAGCATGCGGCTCAGATTATTCATAAGAACTGTACAAGCGAAAGAAAGGGGCCCTGTGAAATGACTCCCTCAAAAGGCTTTAAAAGAAAAGAACAAGTTCTCATACATGTAGAAACATTGGAAGCTGCTTTATAATGAAGCAGTCCATTGGTCCATCCAGCTCTGTATCTAACACTGACTCTCCAGGGTTTAGACAGTGGCTTTTCCCAGTCTTACCTAGAAATGCCTGGGATTAAACCGGGGACCTTATAAAGCTGACGTATTTCCCCCACCCCACCCAGTTTCTCATCTTTGGTTGCAAATTTGCCTAACATACACATTTTTGCAATGCTATTTCCCCATATATAATGCTTTTTTAAATGTTATTTTCACCAACACATTCATTTTAACACACACTTTACCCCAGTGTATACATTTTTTGTACACATTATTTGGAGAACTGCATTGCAAAATTCAGTGAAGTGCAACTTTCGAAGGATGTGTTTCAGTAGTTTCAGAAAGTGTGAATTAGTTAGGTTCACATTTAAATTTGAACTGAATCAAATTTCTCCCCCATCTGTATGTTCTACTCACACGAGCAATGGCACACATGGCCTTCCTTTGACTGACAAACATTTATTGTGAGCCTCTAGTACATTGATAACTTCTAGTCACTATTTTTACAATCATGGTAGCATTCGTCCTCAACATCAGAATCAGAAATGGCTGCTGACTGAATCTGTGCACTGCTGGTTCACACATTATTTCTCCTAGACATGTGCATCCAAAAACATGGAGGAGTGTTCTTTTGAAGGAGACAAGTCCATTAGTGACAATAGTAATTTCAATTTTTCAGTGAGAACAGGCCTCTGTGGAGAGTGGCTGCCAGTCAGTGAGCTACATGCACCAATAGACTGACTCGGTGTAAGGCAATTTCCTATCTTCCTACTGGCAGTCAATTCAGAACACCTCGTGTTTCGAAACAACAACAACCTTACAAAAGAATGAACTTCAGGGGAATTGAGTAAGTGACGTATTTTTGGAGTATGCAGCAATGGTGGGGGTGGGGAAGGGTTGGAGACATAGGAAATGCTGATTGTATGCAAAGCGAAAGGAAGCACGCATAGCAGATAAGAGACTGACAGTGCAGAATTACCAAGCATAACAGAGATGGGGGTGAGACTCGCAAAGGACTGGGTGAAAATAATCAGAACTTCATCGACAGTCAGAATCAGGGGTGGTCTTGTTTTAGTTGGTCAATGTCACCAGTTAAAGGGATGGTATTTGGAAATTGGACAGCCAGTTTCAAAGAAAAGAGAACAAGTAACATTATTACTCCGAAGTTGGTAATTAAATTCCAGTAAAAGAACTCAGCCATCAGTTCACTTCAGGACAAACTTGCACAATTTGTGGCTCACTTCCGCAATCCAGGCTAAAACAGACCACACCACTGGTGCATTATGGTCTTTCCATTAATGGAAAATTTCTCCCCCCACTTCCCAAGTGGTCTCAAGCAAGTAGCAAACAGAGAAAGCTGACTGAACCCCCAGTGGGTTGGTATACAACATTGCAGGGTGGGTGAATTGTGTTTTGCTTGGTGGGTCCTGAGCTGCATGTGTCTACTTTAGTCCATCAAACTTTGTATGGCAATTGTAATGATGTCTGAAGCAGGTTTTGAATTTGGAATGGCTCTCCTCTATTTTAGAACATGCAGTCTTCAATTTTCTTTCCTTTTGCTTTAAGTTCAGCTTCATTTACACTTAAAGAAAGCAGTGGCAGTTTCCAAGCTGCTGCTGACATACTCAAAGCGGAGAGTGCATTTGAAATAGGTGTAAAATCTCACAAGGCTCACCTAAGTCCCGTACAGAATGACAAGTCAGAAAAGCAGCAATCTGTTTGTGAACCCAAGAATCGCACGCTGTAACTAAGTGCCTTACCAATAAGCCTGGTGTAGGCCATACAAGCAGCTTAAAATGTGATTGTCATGGGTACTCTATACATAATATATTCATCCCAAGGTGCACATACATTTTTTACTATTAGCTTTAGAGAGATTCAAGTGCATGTGCATTTGAATGTGAAACATAATAGAAGGGGGGAAGTGAACAATAAGATGCAATAGTGGGTGGCACAACAAGAATGATGAGCTCTGCTCAGGATGAATACCAGAATCCAAACAGATAACTGCAGCACTTATTGATGGCACAGATGCCAGGTAACTAATCTAAATCATGGATCACACATCTCAGCATTACAGTCCTGAAGTCTCTTTTAGAAGTCTTTGATTTTGCAGAGGCCACCTAGAACAGCGACTGGCGGACCTGTGATCCTCCAGATATTGTTGGACTCCGACTCTCATCACCCCAATCCAATATGGGCCAGGGTGCTGGTTGTTGTAGTCTCTCTCTCTCATAGCACAAGAACTCATGCAGTTCATAGTTAAATGATGGGATTTGCTCCCACAAGAGGGAATGGGACAAAACATGTTATTTTTCCATAGCATCTGGCTCAGGAGAGGCTGTGAAAGCTCTGGATCAGTGTCTGAATGGTTGACTGGATGGGAGCCAATGAACTATGTGTGATTTTGATGAAGACTCTTTGGGTGGGTGGAAACCTTGTGTGGGAGATAGCCAAGTTACCTGTTCTGGATGGACTTAACTCCCTCTGAAGGAGCAGGATGGTGGTGTTCCTAGAAACATGTCTGTCACTAGAGGCCAAAGTGTCCTCCATGGCTAGAAGTGCCTTTCACCAGCTATGGCCATTCCTGGACAGAGATAGCCTGGTCACTGCAGTCCATGCATTGGTAACCTCAGTGTTGTATAACAGCAACACACTGTATGTGCACCTGGTTTGGAAGCTCCAACAGGTGCAGAATGTGGCAGTCAGACTGCTGATAGGAGCACATGGTCAGCAACATGTGGCACCATTATGAAAAGATTTGCATTGGCTGTCCATCTACTATGAGGTCAAATCCTTGTATAGCTATACCTTTTGTTACGTTTGGTTCAGGTTACGTCTTTTCAGGTTGCGTCCCGCGCTGACCCGGAAGTACCGGAAAGGGTTACTTCCAGGTTTCGCCACTCGTGCATGCGCAGACATGCAAAATGACTTCACGTACATGTGCAGAAGCAGTGAATCATGACCCACACATGCGCAGACGCGCAGACACGGGTTGTGTTCCGTTCAGGTTGTGAACGGGGCTCCGGAACAGATCCCATTCTCAACCAGAGGTACCACTGTACTGATTTGCAAAGCCTTGAACAACTTGGGTCCAGATTGCTTTAGGGACTGCCTGGACCCTGAGATCATCTGGACCTTGACCACTGAGATCATCTGCCAGAGCATGATGATTGGCCATCCCAATCTGGCCTCGAACCAAAGATCTTACATAGCAAAAGGCAACTCCCTACGTCGCTCCAAACCCTTAATCATCTTGGGTGCTCTTTTCTGAACATTTCACAGTTCTGCAATATCCTTTGGAAGGTTCATTTACCAGAACTGTACAAAGTATTCCAAATACAGTTGCTCCATATATACTGTATCTATAATGGCAATGTGATATTGGCAGTTTCAAGAGAATAAACAGCATTGCATTTTGTACATGAAAAAAGGCTCCATAAACTACAAATAGTAAGTGCATCACTGCTCAGCATATGGCAAATCCATGTAGCTTTTTTGTGTAATATAACTAAGACTTTGGCGAAAGTTGTCTTAGCAGTTCCATTGAGAAGTTCCATTGAGCTCAATGTGGCTTGCTCCTATGTAAGTGAATTGCAGCCTAAACCACCTTTGCAACTTTTTAATTGTGACTTGTGAAAATTAGTGATTTTGATGACATGAACCATTTTGTATATTATTATTATTATTATTATTATTACCATTATCATCTATTTTATAAGATTCCGCATCTCATTTTTTTATTTTAATATTATTATTTCAGAAGATACCTTTTAAAGCATTCTGTCCTTAGTACTATCACTGCCACAACACACTCTGCTTGGGCTTATTCATGAACAGTAAAATAAATGATTTCCATCAGAACTGGGCTGGTTTTAAGAATCTCCTTCCTGTGATTAAAGCCCCAAACTGCCCCTTATCATTTTTCACCCTTGTGTTCCCTCACACTTCCAGGCTTGTCTTGGCTAGATCAGCTAAATTTCCCCTGAAAGATTGAGAACCTATCCGGCCCCACTCAGTCACAGTCTAAGGGAGGAATTCAGTCATTTCAAAAAGTCTCATTACATAAGATCCTTTTATTGCCTCTTGTTATTTATCTTTTTGTGCTATCACCTTTTCCCCCTCCTCCTCCTCCTTAATTCAAATTAATAAAGTCCTGCAGTGAATGGTCCTTCTCTTCCATAGAAAATTCTTTTTTGAAAAGGCTGAAAAGTCCTCAAAAATCACAATGCTCATAAAATGGGGGAAAGGGGAGGCGGAGAGGACACCTTTTATTCTTTCCCTTAGACTTCAGTGACACTATGAAGTTTCACATAATTTGCAGACTGCATCTCATAAAATACTGGCAAAATTTATTCATTTCAAATTAAATAGATGTAGCACAGAGTAATCTTTCTCTATTAAATATGTCACTTTTTGCAATTGTTTCTTAATATCCCTCACAGCTTCCATCTAAGATTAGCACTTTCTTTGCTGCCACAGTTTCACTAACCCTACTGAATTATTCACTGAAGCAGAACCTTCAGATATCAGGTTAGAAAGGCCTTGATTACGGCAGGAAGTGAACTGTATAAACCATTTTTCTTTAAAGGAAAAATGCTCCGTATAGAAAAGTCAGAAATCTGTATTAAATGTGCATTTTTTTTTAAAGTTTATAATTGATAGGAATTTAGTCAGCTGTGACCTTCTTGTATTTTGTTTATAATAATGTACAATAACATTCGGACAATGCTAGAGAACGGTTTAAAAACATGCACGTCTTCATGGTACTATTTAAAGTGGAGTTGGATGTCAATGGATATTTTTCCTGTTTCGTTTAAAGTGGGAGGACACTGTGAGCAGGTTAGTCCTACGATGCTTCATTTTACATGGCTGATTATTTACGTTTCTCTCTTCTGGTTTTGCTCCTTTGCTGCGTGGGCTTCAAAATATTGGAATCCACAGTGACAGTGCAGTAATGCTCCTTTTTATGGCTAACTGCCAATGTGGGGCCATTAGTTTGTGCCAGCCAAGTGCTGAAAAGTCGTTTGAACCTACCAAGGAGACAGCAGCTCTCTTTGCTGGTGCTGAAATCCAAAAACTCACCACTCACAACTCTGCTACTTGATGATGTGTCCAGAGGCACCCAGGAATTTGAAATATAGTCCTGACACAGAACAGGCTAAAGGCACTAACTTGAAGGCTCGGCGAGAGGAAGAAAACGTCTTTCACTCATGTCCATTAGTCAGAAAAGGAAACTTTCAGGAAGCAATTCACCTTAACAAAGACAAAGAAACATCCTCTTTGGCATCCTCAAAGGTTTGCTGAGCTATGGGACATTCGGACATAGATGGACAGAAAGCATTCACCCTCAGAAATGACTAGCTTGGATTCATAAGCAGAGATGTAATCAGGGCAATTAAGCGACTAGGCCCAGCGGCGGAGGAAGCCACCCATAGGGGTGGGGCGAGGGCAGGGCACACCACGGGGGCTCTGGAGTCTGCCTGCCTCCTCCCACTCAGCTGCCCTTCAGCTGGGGGAGAGGCAGCGGGCGGAGCCTGCCTCCACCCCCGCCCAAGCCACTGTGTCTCTCCCAGGAGAAATGCATGCTCGAGCGTGCTGCAGGCCCCACGGTGAGTGCCGCCTGGCATTTTGTCAATCCCCTCAGTGGTGATACCCGGGGTGAACCACACCCACCACACACCCCTACCTCCACCCCTGACTGGGCCATTCCCAGTATCCAACTTGTGGTTTGCCCCAAAATGGCACAGAAAATAGTTGTGTTCTGGAAAGCTTTTTTCCCCCCAAAAAGCGGGGGGGAAGGCTGTACTTCAGTGGCAGATTACAGTGGTACCTCTGGATGCGAATGGGATCCATTCCGGAGCCCTGTTTGCATCCTGAGGTGAACGCAACCTGCGTCCACGAGTCTGTGTGTGCGTGGGTTGTGATTCACCACTTCTGTGCATGCGCGTGACATCATTTTGAGAGACTGTGCATGCACAAGCAGCGAAACCCGGAAGTAACGCACTCCATTACTTCCGGGTCGCCACGGAGCGCAACTCGAAAATGCTTAACCCAAAGCTACTTCAACCTGAGTTATGAGTGTACATACTTTGCTGTGATGGTGGGTGGTTCCCAGTGCTGTTTTTCTAGAAAAAGTGCTGGAACTCAACATGAATGCCTCGCTTGTGCTCATAGAATGGCAATGATGCACACTTGAGAGGTTCTGGCAAGCTCCAGCTGAAAAAAGCCCTGATGGTGCCATTCCGATTGGTAGGGTAGAAGGCAGAGAGATTAATGAGATGTGAAGCCACAGCCAATGGCAGACAGAGCCAACTAATTCTATTTTCTTCCCTAATGGACCAGCCTACACTGATGCTTTAAATACAGGAGGTTGAATCCCTTCAACCTGTAGGTTGGTGTGGCCAAGGCCCTCGTCTGAAACCTTGGACAGCTCCTGCTGGTTGGTGAGGATATTAAATAGACCAATGATCTGACTTGGCATAAGGCGGCTTCCTAGGTTTCACTTTTCAGTAAATGGCCTTGCAGCATTGCCAGTAATTATTTTACAGTATGTTCCCATTTGCCAAAAATAGGAAAATGGTGGAAACTGAGCACTATTAACCGTAAGATAATAGCCAATTAAAAGCAGTATCGATTTTCTGCATTACATCATGGATTCTTGCTGGGCTACGGCAAACCGTTTGAGAAAGAATTTCGGCTAGAAACAAGTGCATATTGTACTCACCAACCATGCATGCAAACAAACAGGCTATTAAAAATACCAGTCACAATTGGGAATCTCTGGATAGACTTGCTGGGATGATACTCTGGGAAACCTACAAGCAAATAAAAAACCATCTTCATCAATAGGGCACATTTAGAAAGATCTAACCTACTGCTCTCCAACTCTCTGTGTTAAAAATGAAAATAATAAAAATAGTATGAAAATAATAAACATCTGTGTGTGTTTTTTAAAAAAGAAGAGTATATGTTGCCTTTTCTAATTATGTGTTATTTATTTGTAATTGCTTATTTAAAACACTTCTGTCTTGCCCTCCATCATAACTGAACTCAGCTTTATTCCTCTCGTTCTTGATATACATCTTCATTCCCTGGTAGGGAGGACACCATTTAGTGGTTTGCCTCAGTCACTACAATGTCTTGGGCCAGCCTTGCAGGGAACCAAGGCAGAGGACCTTCTCGGTAGTGGTGCCTGCCCTGTGGAAGGTCCTCCCATCAGATGTCAAGGAAATAAACAACTATCTGACTTTTGGAGACATTTGATGGCATCCCTGTTTGATGTTTTATTGCTTTATTATTATTCTGTTGGGAGCTACCTAGAGTGGCTGGGGAAACCCAGCCAAATGGGTGGAGTATGTATGTATGTATGTATGTATGTATGTATGTATAAATAAGGATAACAGGACTTCTCCTTCCTCTCCATTCCCCTACAGTCCCCTGTGTCTCCCTCAAAATCTGCTCTACAGGATTTTGGGACCCTCTGAGGCTTATTGGAAGGCCCTCAGGAAGAGGAGAGGAATGGGGAAGTCTATTGCATGAGTGGAATTCTGTGTTGGATGTAATGATGACTGAACAATTTAGCAGACTGCTGTTCTACTATGTTATATACTGTGACATGAGAGGGAAGGAAAATGGAGCATTGGCCACCTTCACGTAGCACTGGAAGTTGCTGGGTATTCTAACAGAGTATCTTGGCCTGATCTATCAAGGCTCTTCTGATGTCTTCATGCAAGAATGCATACTCAAGGCTACTTAGTACAGATTTGTTTATGTCTTCACTGTTAAGAGATCCTGCATGTGCTCTGTTTGCTCTGTAAATTTATAGAACATCAGCGAGCTATGGGCAGTCCATGCCCATGGACTACATAATATGGTCTATATAATACGTATCCCAGCCCTCCTCTATAATACCAAAATAAAGCCATGTTTATACTTGGAAGGTAAATGGTTTTTAAGCTTCCTGGTTGCAAGGCTAAAAAAAATTAAAATACTCTGCTGTAATCATTCCCTTATTACAAAATTAATGGATTTTCACACATGGACAGGTGTGCAAAAAGAAAGTAATGTGGGAATTTCACCTGTATAGTTCCAGTGCATTGTAATACTTTCTCCTTGCACCTGAGTTCCATTCAGAATACTTTTTCAATTTTTGTGAATGATTGCTTGATACTTCCCCACCTACTTCATTAGATGTCAGTATTTAATCTTATTGCTTACCTGCTGTATATTCTGTATATTTTTAAAGCATTAATTGTTGGCATTAGTTTGAGATTTGGGATAATTTAAAACAAATATAGTCATAGATGAGTGTGATACTGTTGCAGATAATTGGGCATAGGTATAATTATTTTACCTAGGAGTTGTACCACCATCCTGACCTCTGAGTGCGACTAAGGCTTGATAAAAAGGCATAATTAGTTACCATTAAACAAGCAGAGTCTTTCTTGATTTATTGTTTTTCAGCAGCAAACTTGCATGGCTTCCTCAGGGAAGCGATGTGGGATTTTGCAAATGACTTCTAAATGCTATTGTTTCCCCTATAAATGCTATAGGGAGATAATATTTCACACAAGCCTTTTGCAGCTTAATTGTTAATAAATAATTTTCAGATTTTCCAGTAATGAAGTGTTCAGTATTTTGTGAAGAAACACACTTTTTTTTTTAAATATTTGGGATCAGATTCCACTAACAGGTCCCACTAGTGGAAATCCACACAAGGGCTTCCAGTAGCACTAATAATAATAATAATAATAATAATAATAATAATAATTCCAACAGGTTAAAAACAGAATAAAACATCAAACATTAACAACTTCCCTAAACAGAGCTGCCTTTAGATGTCTTCTAAAAGTCGGATAGTTGTTTGTTGACACCTGATGGGAGGGCGTTCCACAGGGCGGGCGCCACCACCAAGAAGGCCCTCTGCCTGGTTCCTGGGGCTATCTTCTCCCCCCCCCCCCCGCATGCTCCTCAGTTGACTCTAGGGCAGTGGTTCTCAACCTGCGGGTCCCCAAATCTTAATAATAATAATAGTAATAATAATAATAATAATAATAATAATAATAATAAATTTATTTATACCTCGCCCATCTGGCTGGGTTTCCCCAGCCACTCTGGGCAGCTTCCAACAAAACACTAAAATACAATAACACACTAAAATACAATAGTTGGATTACAACTCCCATCATCCATGAGCTCTGGCCTTGCTAGCTAGGGGTGATGGTAGTTGTAGTTCAACAACATCTGGGGACCCACAAGTTGAGAAAGGCTGCTCTAGGGGGTCAGCGGAACCCTCAGAACAGTGTTTGGGGAGGAGCAGGAAGAAATGATTACAATGACAAAGCAATCTTGGCATTATACAGTGGTTCCTCCGGTTGCAGACAGGATCTGTTCCAGAGGTCCGGTCGGATCCGGAGGTTTCCACAACCTGAGGACCACTTCTGTGCATGTGCGCATGGCAAAAACCCAGTAAAATACTTCTGGGTTTGCTATGCGTGCATCCCAAAGTTTACATAATCAGAGGGTTACATAAACAGAGGTACGGCTGTACTGAATTCCTCCCTTTGCCTCGATGATGATGAAAACATGTGTGTAGAGAATGAGCTCCGAATCAGAAGACTCCATATTAGAGAATAGTTTCAGGTGGGTAGTAATAACATCTATCCTATTTATCAAGTTGCTGACACTGAAACCCATTTACATGCATGCAAACTGTGTGGCATATAAGTCACATCTGTAAAACATGGACACATGTTTTAAAGAAACACTATACATTTCTGAATTTTACTGTCATAGGGAGCTGGTAACATGATTGGTGGACATCATGACTCTAAAGAAAGAATGAAGACCAACAGACTTGATCAATTTCATTTTTTGTTTCGTTTAGTAAGTCCTGTGAATTATCATGTGAATTCTACATGTTTTACAGGGAGGGTTTTGTGACAGGACAGGCTTTGTCCAGACAGGCCTATGCCATTTGCAGTTTTTAAGGTCCCTAGCTAGAATTAACATACAAAAGAAAATGGCGCACAAAAACATCATAAGGCACCAAGAAAGAGTGAGTGGTTTATGGGTATAATTAGCTGATCTGCAAGGGTACATTTATCATGGTCTAATATTCTGCCATCAGAACCAATATAATTTTAATGAACATTTTAACTCTGTCATGTGACAAAATCTATATCAGAAAAAACTGCTTTAGAGCACATCTATTTGCTTAAATGTACTACTCTAAGGTGAGTGTATGTCACATTTTGGTCCAATGTGTGTTAAAACATGTTGCAAAATTTATCAAATGCAAAAAAGTAAAGGCGTCTAAATGATTGGGGCTCCCCTTTGAGCTTGATGCCTAGGGCAAATGCCCCCCCCCAGTCCCCACCTGCACCTCTGTTTGACCCTCTTTATATCTGTAGACAGAAGGTGCTGAGAAACCCTACTCATTATCTCAATTCTTGCTCCTTGTATTGCCACCATGTTATATTTATCTGAATAAAAGAATGATTTTCACTGTAAATTGGTCTATGAGGCTTGGGTTGAAATCTATCCTTGCCACATCTGGGCAAGTTCAATTTTAAATAAAGCTCATCATACAAAGTCTGAATGCAACATATTGTTGTTGTTGTTTAGTCGTTTAGTCATGTCCGACTCTTCGTGACCACATGGACCAAAGCACACCAGGCATATTGTTAGTAGTATAACATATTGTTAGACTACTTGAAAACAAGACATAAGATGGTTGTAATCGTCACTATATTTTCAGGTTATTGTGCAACATTTTAATATTGATGTTAACTTTAATATGTTTTGTATTTTAACTTTTATATGTTTTAGAATATGGCTTGATCTTATTGTTTTATCCTTTTGTAAACCGCTGTGAGGTTTTTACAATCAGAGTATAAATTTCATGAATTAAACAAATGAATAACTGTACTTCCCATTTTTTCCTTACTTTTTCCTTTCACATTTTAATGATATTTAAATTTTGCTATATGATTTTATATGGTTATAGGTTACACAATAAAATTACTATTTTGGGTATCATGTGTCTCTATACCAGTGAAGTACACTTCATTTTTGAAGAGCTCGGATACTTGTTTCTAATTTTTATTTTAGAATGTTTTTAGGATGGTCCTGAATTATTTGGAGTTGTAGAATATAAAATCAGGTTAAAGGTCTTATAACAACAATAAGCTATGTTCAGGTTGCTGTATGCCAGATTACAACTTCCATCACCCCCAGCAGGCATAATCAATAGTAAGGGATGATTGGAGTTGTAGTCCAAAACTGGTCCTGAGACTAAGAATGCCCATTCAGCATTCTTCTTATATTTGGGTCAGAATATATGAACAGTAGAATGTCTCCATAGATCTGTAAGTGAGGGATAACTCCCCTCCCCCACCACAAAAACCCCTATTCACTTCATAGGCATGGAACTTAGGTGAGAGATTAAAACATACTATTCTGTCTTGCACACTGAAATGCTAAAATCCAGGCAAAGCTTCACTATATAATTCTTCTGGAAGTCTAAACTGCCCTAGGTCTAAGGATGGGAACCTGTGGTCCTCCAGATGTTGTTGGACTACAACTCCCATCAGCCCCAGCCAGCATAGTCAATGGTCAGGAATGATGGGAGTTGGAGTGCAACAAAACATCTGAAAGGCTGCGCTTCCACTGTCCTTATATATTCCCTTATATATATATTCCCTGTCCGCCCTAGTCAGACATGATAGCCCGGCTTTTTATGAATCCTCAACTGCGTAGATAGTAAATTGCATTTCCTCTTTAAAATGCGGCAAGTTTTCTGCTGTTTTTCTTTTCTCTCTCTTGTCTGAGCTCATCCTGTTCTTGGATATTTTCTTTTGTTTTCATGTCAGGAATGCTAGAGAATTACAAAGAGAGAGGCAGAAGGATTTTTAAGAATGTAATGGAAAATAACACTTAATCTTTCAATAAAATACTGCTAACAAAAACATAGAACAGGACAAGTCATTACATAAGTAATATGCAATTTACTTTGCCCTTAATAGGAACTGCTTGAGACCTTAGGAATGTACGATAAAACTACCAAATCACGGTTTGTCTATTCAGAAGCTTCCAATGGGGCCTGCAAAAATGTTGCATGCCAGCAAGCATAGTGGTTTGCCTGTGTTTCTGAAAAATATGTGAATAGAAGGTAACAACAAACACTCTTTAAATGAAAAATAAAAATAACCAGCACATCCTGTTGATTTGCAGGGCAGCCTGTGCTTAATGTATTGCTTTCTGCCTTCTTGCCTAATATAGAGCACAAGGCCCAATACAATTTAGACACTGTATCGTAAGAGGAACATCTCTCATATAGCGAAGATTGGATCAGGGGTGTGGGCATCTGACTGATGATAGTTGGTAGGTAGACTCAAAAGAGGGTAGAAAGGAACACTGTCTATAACCAGAACAATAAATATCTCTCCCATTTCTCTTTCTATTCAAAACAGAAGGGTGAAAAGATGGCATAATTCAGGCACAGGGGCTAAAACTGAAACGCAAGAAGCCACTAAAGTCATATTGATCTGGTTATGCACCTTCCCCTTCCCGGTCGATGGCCAGTTATAAGAGCAAAAGCAGACTGGGAAACACTGGATTGACACCTACATTTGAACTCTCATACTACTTGGACTTTGCCAAAGCGTGTTCTCCTTCATGGAGAGCACGTGTTGCGGTGGGGGCCTCCAGGACACTCCAACGTTGGAGGGCTGGCTAATTGATCGTTGGCCACTGATGCGAATGGGGCTTCCCTTGTTGTTGGGAAGAAGTTAATGTTGCCATTTATTGATTGACAGCCAGAAATACTAAAACTCCTTGCACGAGGCTAGGGTTTCCTCTTTTCGCCCATGCATTGGATTGCCTGTCCCTCCCTCCCTAGAATTAGGGTTGTTCGCTTTGACCTTGCTATGCCTGTCATGGGGTCGTCTGCTTTGGAGCGGGGGCCTGGTAGGAATTTTGTCCATCTGGCTGATTGGCTGGGGCCATTTGGTTTTTGCCTACTGCGTAGCAAATCGTCACAACTTGTAAGGTTCGCGGTTAGGCATTGGTTTATGGTTTGGTTGGTTGAGGGGCATGGATTGGCTGTGCCTGCCCCTCTAATGCTGCTGCTGCAAGGGATTCCGTTAAAGGAAATGGGAGCTAACTATTGCTTGTCCACTCTGTCAAGGGGGCTCGGGCCATAGCAATGAGCTCCTGGTTGCATTTGGGGTGAGGGCAGGTTCCCTGCTCCGCGTAACCCCCAAGTGTATTCCCCCTTTCTGACTTTTGCATCGTGCGGAATGTCAGTCTGCCTCCCATGGTGGGGGCAGATAGTCGCACCTTTGGGGTGAGGGCAGGTTCCCTGCTCCGCGTAACCCCCAAGTGTATTCCCCCTTTCTGACTTTCACATCGTGCAGAATGTCAGTCTGCCCCCCATGGTGGGGGCAGATAGTCGCACCTTTGGGGTGAGGGCAGGTTCCCTGCTCCGCGTAACCCCCAAGTGTATTCCCCCATTCTGACTTTCGCATCGTGCGGAATGTAAGTCTGTTCCCCATGGTGGGGGCAGATAGTCGCAACCAATGCCTATGCAAGCACTCACAAATTTGTATTTTAATAAAGTTGTGGCCAAAATTATGCCAAAAATCTTAAACAAAAATTTCTGTGTGATGTGTGAGTTATTTGGGGTGGACCTGGGGACCTCGACACGCAACACATATTCCTCCAAAATGACATCTTTCTTTTACTCCTGTTCCAGTACGTGGCTGCATAACAGGCAACTTCATTCAACACATTCTCAGTCCTTATCCTTCTATTAAATGATAATGCTACTAAGCAAATGAAAGACAACATACAGTCATACCGCCTGTTGCTTTTGCTTCATGTTGCAGCTTTTTGGGTTGTGAACGCGGCAAACCAGAAGAAGTGTATACTTCTGGGTTTTGCTGCATGCGCACACACAGAAGTTTTCTGCATGCTTTATGCATGCGAAGAAGCGTTCTAGGTGCTTTGCACATGTACAGAAGTGCTCTATCACACTCTGCACTTGCGCAGAAGCGCCGCTCTAGTTGCGAACGGCACCCCGAAAATGGATCGTGTCCACAGCTAGAGGTACCACTGTACATAGAGTAGATGAGAAAGAAATTTGTCCATAGTCCGCTTGAATCAAGCAAGGATCTCAACAGATGACTTTGACCATAACAGCAAAATAATTTGACTTGTGGAAACAGACCATCTAGCCCAGTATATGTTGCTGTTTTTATTCTGATGCTGTTGTAACTGCTTCAAGCTTTTATGCCTGCCTTCTATTTTTATTTTTTGGAGAGAGGCTTCTTCTGAATGTGGTGCACATTTTAGTATCACGTCTAACAGTTATTGCTAAGTTATCCTGTGCGCATTTTTATCTAATGCACACCACAACTTCTTGAGGCACTGGATTCCATACAATGCAAGTGACAGCGGTGAAAGAAAAGTGCATAAGGCTCATATAATAAATGCCATATTAAATTTGACACCTTAAAAAATCTGCTGGTATGTGGGCACTATGTGTATCTTGTGGTCCTTCTTGACCTTATGTCAAAGATGGGGAACCTGCTCCCATCAGCTGTAGCCAGGATGGCCAAAGGCCAGGATTGCAGAAGTTACAGTCCAACAATACAGGGGTACCTCAGGTTAAGTACTCAATTCATTCTGGAGGTCTGTTCTTAACCTGAAACTGTTCTTAATCTGAAGCACCACTTTAGCTATTAGGGCCTCCTCGTGCTGCTGTGCCGCCGGAGCACGATTTCTGTTCTCATCCTGAAGCAAAGTTCTTAACCCGAGGTAATATTTCTGGGTTAGCGGAGTCTGTAACCTGAAGCGTATGTAACCTGAAGCGTATGTAACCCGAGGTAACATTGTACTTGGAGAGTCACAGGTTCCACACCTTTGCCTTATGATGAATTCACAGTTTGAAGAATTGGATGGTCTGGCAAAGTCCATACATTTGTATATATTATGCATTTGTATGCCAGGCTGAACATTTCCACCAGGTTGTATAATTTAACATTCCTTTAGCATCCACATCATTCTTAACAGAATACAGAATGAAGCTGCCTACAGTTCAAATTAGATGGACTGGACTGAAAGTGTGGTGAAGATGCAATGTGAGGAAGTCCACCTGCAGTATTAAAAGCCTGGTTCCGCTGAAAGCTTGTAGAAAGAATTTTGGTAGGGATTTTTGGAGTACATAATTTAGTATGTACTTAACAAACTGCAGTTTCTTTCTTATAACTGGTAATGGAGTTTGTTTGTTTTTAAAAAGAATAGATTCTAATGGCTGTACTTTCCATAAATGCCATGGTTTTCAAACTGAAAATAATAAGAACCAATTTTTATCATTTAATGCGAGAGCTTCCTTCAGTCCTCAGAATATAAGTATGTGTGTATCTAATAGCGATATATATTTTGTCTACTTTTCTTGAATATTTGTTCTCATTATTTATTTATTTATGTAATAGAATTCACACACTGCTTGATTGCTTAAAAAAAAGTCTCAAAGCAGTTTACAAGAAGATTAAACAATAAGATCATTAAAAAAAAATACTACCCTACTTTAAAACATACAAAAGTTAAAATGCTAAAACATGCTTGAAATCAGTAGGGAGAAACTATTGATTACAAGCAATATCTTTAATGTGACTGCTTGCATTTTGGTGAGTTCTCTAATACAAATTACTTCACATAGTGCTATAGAAAATGTTCCCTGCCCTCCTTTTGTAGATTTTTTTTTTTTTTAAAAAAAGGTTTGGTTGGATCCTTAGAAAGTTACCCATCCATCTTGCGCCTCTGCAGCCACCTGTGGTCTCCAGAAATGATCACTGGTGGGCAGAAGGTCTTCCTAAAAGAAAGAGGGACCGCTAAGTTTTAATTTATATATTTTTTAACTGTTGCTATATCTGTATTGTCCCTGTTATACCTAATTGCAAATTCAAATGTATCCCTATCATGTTTTATGACTTCCTTGATATTGTATGTGGGCTGGAACTGGTCTGTGACCGAAATAATAAATTCACTCAAAGAGGGACCGCCCCAAATAGCACTGAACAAGTATAGGCAATCTCGGCCCTCTAGATGTTTTTGGCCTACAACTCCCATGATGCCTAGTTATAGGACCAGTGGTCAGGGATGATAGGAATTGTAGTCTCAAAACATCTGGAGGGCCAAGTTTGCCTATGCCTGTTCTAAAAGAAGTTAACTTAAAGTGCAATCCTCTCTCTCTCTCTCTCTCTGTGTGCGCACGCACTCAGAATTAAGCCCCACTGACCTCAATGGCTCTCCCTTCCATTTAAGTATATAGGATTTCAACTTTAAATAAGTTCAAAGAAGGAAGTTCATGGACCACAGTCTCCTGGTCCTCAGAAGAGCATTCTAAGAAAAAAAGCGGGTTTGGGGAACATGTATTTTGTAAACTTCCTTAAGTTAATTTATCTTAGGATTCAAGCCACAGTGTTCAAACAAGGCTTCCCTGACCCAGAGCATACATGGGCCTTCTGTACTTGTCACCTTCATTGTTCACGTCAAGGGTGGGTGGAGCTCTTTGCAGAGCTGTCCACCTTCTGGGAGGTTAATGCAGAAGGCCTTCTTAGCAGAGGGCCCTACCTTATCCAGAAACCCCTGGAATTCTTTGTGCAATCAAAGTGAATACTTGGATTGCAAGAAGAAATATTTCACAGTATTCGCCATCCATTTAGTCAGGACGCGGGTGGCACTGTGGGTTAAACCACAGAGCCTAGGACTTGCTGATCAGAAGGTCGGCAGTTTGAATCCCCGCGACGGGCTGAGCACCCATTGCTCGGTCCCTCCTCCTGCCAACCTAGTAGTTTGAAAGCACATCAAAGTGCAAGTAGATAAATAGGTACCGCTCCAGCGGGAAGGTAAACGGTGTTTCCGTGCACTGCTCTGGTTCACCAGAAGTGGCTTAGTCATGCTGGCCACATGACCCGGAAGCTGTACGCCGGCTCCCTCAGCCAATAAAGCGAGATGAGTGCCATAACCCCAGAGTCGGCCATGACTGGACCTAATGGTCAGGGGTCCCTTTACCTTTACTAATCTCTCTGAACCAGCCAAGGATGTCTAGTGCATCCTTGAGAAGAACTGTAGTATTGCATGAAGGAGGCCTCAGCTTCAATTCCTTGCATCTTCAGTTAAAGTGGGATCTCAGGAAGACATTTGGGGAAACAGTTCCGCATGCCTCCTTAGAGAAGCATTGCCAATACGGGGCTAGCTGGATCAATATAGCCTAACCAGAATCAGGTGGGTTCATATGTTGATATGTTTAAGCCTCAAATGGCCAGCTGCTTACTTACATCAAGTGGAATTGGGACCAATTTGCCATAGAAGTCAATGACTAATGCTCCTGCTTATACCATCCACCTCTCTGTATCCGTCAAAATGAGTTTGTAGCAACGTATCCAGTATAATAGCATCCACTAGAATTGCAAAGCTCTGGATTTAATTTCGGTGAGTACTCGACTTGTGCATAGCCTACAATAAAATACTATCCATTGTAAGTAAAGGTGTCAGAATTAACTCCTAAGTAATATTTGCTTATGCAGTGGAAAACCCCATTGACTTCACTGCATTGTTAATGCAAGAAAGATATTTCATGATTAAGGCTCTTTATACTTTATAACACAACATTGATTTTTGTGAAATTACACAATGAAATTTAATATGCCTAAGTGATAACTGGGCTTTCTAGATGTTTCTCAGATATGTGCATTTAATATAGAGAATGTGTGTGCGCGGTTGTGTGTGTTTGTGCACACATACACACACATTTAAAGAAGGAAATTTCAGTGTGACAAAAGGACATAATGGGTTAAAAACTATGTAAATGTTACTCTAGTTAAATTACAGCTTGTTGTTCAGATGAATACTCTCCACTTCTCATATAGCTTTAAATTATGGACAAATGCTTGCAATTGTGAACTACCCTACATTGTGGCTGCCTGTTCCCAGGCTTCATCAACCCGAGCTGTCCAATGGGATTACTGTAAGCTTTCACGGCAGTCTGCCAGCCACTGATCAGAAATTCATATCCCTGGATGTTAGATTGCTCTCTTTATTCCATCCTTGTGATGGCTGTGATTGCTGTCATGGTGTTAGGTTAGAAATTAGCATTTTGTGGCCCAAATTTTGCCATCCAGAACATAATCAGAAAAGGGGGAAGGGAAGGGGGGGCCAGTAAAAAAATAATAATCAAAGAATAGTAATTTCATCTGTCAAAGAAGAGAAATGCAGTGCTACCATGATACAGATGTCTACAAAACTTAGGCCAGGGAATGTTGTGGTATTTATGGTCTGATCTGGCAAAATGCATAGGGAGGTGGTGCTTTTTGCAAACCCAAGTATGTGATAGCAGATTAATGGCTGTTCTCTGCTGCTGCTGCTGCAGCAGCAACAACAACAAGATACCTTAGCTTCAGGAATGTTTACAGGAAGGAAGGAAGGAAGGAAGGAAGGAAGGAAGGAAGGAAGATTTTTAACAGATAGTTTCAATGACATGCTGAATTAATTACAAGAGGCTGGTTATCAGGAGGTCAGAGATGGACTTGTTAGCATTGTTTTGGGTCTAGAGACAATAGTGGTATGTATGTATGTACTGAACTGTAATTTCCCTTTACATGTCTGAGTCCCAAAAGGATGAATGCATATTGCACATAGGGAATGCATATTTAATATAGGGTTGTTAAAAGGAAATAAACATGGATAAACACCACAAGTCTATCTTCCCTTTCTCCCTGTTTTTTAAAATCAAATCATATTTAGCTATTGAATTTTGATGAAGAAAAACACAGTTTAAGCTCTTTGGTGTTTTATGTTCAATATTCTTCCTATATTGCTTTTCTCCGGGTGCTGTATAGGATGCTATTAAACAGCCCTGCAGTAGTCACTGATCTGTTAATGTTCTGTCAAAACAATTCATTGATGGTTAATTACAGAAAATGATTTAAAGGAACTATTTATCTGAAGCTGTAGATAATATAAGGTAGGTCCTTGGTAGCTTGTTATTCTTTCTAGACACTTTGTGGACATGGTAATTCCCCCCGCCCTGTCCTGTCATTAGTGCTAAGCAAACTGGAAGGATTCTGACATGTGAGGTGCACAGATTCTGCAAGGAGCCTTGATTTTTATCCAGCCAAGCCTATCTGTCATCTTTAATCATGCAAAAAGCAGGATTACTTAATCATTTCATTTTATTGAAAAGAAAAAGATTTACATTAAAATGATGACATGGAAAGGAGGGGGGGAAATTGAAAATGATTATCAAGAAAATGTAATGTGGAGACGAAAGCTCCATTGCTTTTGTGATGCTCATTTAAAGCAATGATCTAGTAAAGCTAAGATATAAAAGTAATGATGATGTTAGCTATTGGAGTATAACCATATTTCCTATGCATTTTAAAATGCATTTGAACGTAGTATCTGTTCTCAAGGGCAGCTCATCTCAGAGGCATTATTTTCCATCCCTCTTCTGCTTTTGTAAAATTGTACTTTTGCTAGATTTTGCTACCCTTGCTAGCATACAAGCCCTGCTAACAAGTGTGCTCTTTACTATTAATATGCACAAATTTATCTTTCTTGAATTGCCTTGAACTGTATGCCAGAATGAGATCCACTAATTAGATGTCCAGCTTCTGAAATCTTAATGTCCTCTTTCTTCCAAATTGGAATGTATGTATTTTTAGAAAGAGGGAAATTTATTAATTTCTCACATACTAAATTGTGAGTTTCCACCTCATGAGTTACATTCAAGGGTCCTTTTAGCAAGCTTCAAACTATTATTTTTTTCAGTTTACTGTCTCTTGCCTTGGCTCCTTGGTTCACAATTGTGTTTCAAAAGGTTTAAATGTCTAGTTAAATTCTGCATGTCACCTGTAAGAAATGGGGAGTACAACAGAAAGCCAAGTATTAGAACTTTTCTATGGTGAAATAAGTTTTGTTGGTTTTAGCAAATGAGGGTTCACAGGTGCTTTTCAAAATCCAACAAGTGTTATGCTCCACCACAACCTGACTGAATGCATCACAGTTCTTTAATTTTTTAGATTTCAAGGCCTTAATCTGAATTAGTTGTGTCCTAGTTATTGGTAGTTAAAATCCACCAATCTGTGGTAAAATAACGGAATCAATTGCATATGTGAATGCAAAATTATACATATTTAAAATACATAAACATGCAATGATATCTGAATACAATCTAGGTTTTTCTCATTGACTTAATAAAACCTTGCACTGATCAGATATGCAGACAATTTAGGATGTGAGCCTAAATGTACTGGCTTTCAAGTAAGCTTCATCAAAATTAAAGAGACTTTGTTTGGACTGATTTGGAAGTATTACAACTGACATCTTCTCACAGATTGTTCGAGGGATACGACTTAACTGGTTTAAGGATAAAGTTGTGTGCAAAATTCTTTTTCTAGGTTTTATACATTTCAGCTTCTCATTCCTCTTCAATTTCAACATCAGTGCAATGGAAACCTAGGAATTACAGCACAGAGAAAATGATACTGCACCGAGAAGGAAATACTATATATCAGTTGCTTTTGTAATGCCAACAGGTTTGAAGCTTGCTACTGGCTTGTTTGTTGTATTGAAACTATAATCGCTTGACTATCGGGTTGCTTCTGTGAGAATGGCTTGATAGGTAACTTTCTGTAGCAGCAAAATAATTAAAGTGTCATGGAATACATATATATATATATATCTCTGTGTGTGTGTGTGTTATTTTGATGCATGCCAGTCAAAACTTTCACAGTCATCCTCTAAAAGCTAGGAATGAGTCTGATTTAAAACCCAGTATTAGTAATTCAACTATTTATATATTGGTAAAGGTTTTTATAGTACTATAACCATCTTTAAATTGGAATGTTTTTTCCTATTTAAACTGAACTCTAGTGCTGTCTCAAGACTCTGTTTTCCTAATATTCTATACGATTATCTTTGAAATGTAGCTACATTTAGGTCTGAACAGTTTAAGAATAAATATAAATTAGCATCCCCCCTCTAAACTCCAAAGCAGGCTTCCGACCCTTTTGAAGGTCTAGCATGTAAAACTGGCAATGTGAAATACATATCTGCTTCCCTTAGTTATGAAGCAGACACCAAAATGTCACTGAACAAATATTTCAGTGCAATTTGGCTTCCAAGTAATGTAAGTAGTTTTCCATTTTCTTATGCTTAGTTTTGATAGTACTTTCTATAGTTGTATGCAGGTTCCTATTTGCTCTGAAAAATTTTTTTCCGAGCTGATGTATTATCACATGTGTTTTGTATTTACATAGACATGTTGAATTTTTGTTTGACTTCCTTGCAACTAACAGGAAATTTTGTTTTCCATCCTTTGCCATTTACAGCTTGTGCTAAAGTAATTGTACATTTATTTAAAATGTTTTCTTATTAATGTACAGGCCCAAATATTATCTTGCTGGATATTAATGGCCTTGAACTTAATGGAACTCTTTGGAGTTGGATAGGATTGACGGCCGCAGTGCATAATTTAAACCTGTATCTGATTAACCTTTTACTACAAAACTGGATAGTGTGTGTGTGTGTGTGAGAGAGAGAGAGAGAGAGAGAGAGAGAGAGAAAGAAAGAAAAAGAAAGAAAGAAAGACAACTTGGGTATATTTGGGTTTCTTACACTTAGAAACAATGGAAATTTGAGTTTAGACACCTGTTATGCTTATGCTGCAAAAAGTTTAAATTCTGACTTTGAGCACATCTTTATTTAATACGTCACATGTGATTATGCTCACAATCAACACTGCATAAAACGTTGATCATATTGCAATGGTTTTAACAGGTTATATTGTTGTCAGCATTAATTTATATCTCATTTCTTAATACTTCCCTACCCTTAAAAACTAAGCAAAGATAACATGGCATTTTAAGCATCTCTTAAGCATATTTCCAAAGATGAGCTCTAGAAACTGCAACGGTGTTGCTATAAGATTTAAACAATAGGTGGCAGTGTTACCTAGATACAATTTCCTTTGGATTTTAAAAAGGATGGAAGCACTTAAAACGGTCGGTGCGTTGTTGTTACTGTACATAATTGCAGGTATAAGCAAATTTAATCTGGTTCAAGATATATTACAAAACTTTTCCTACCAAGTTATGGCTTTTTTCAAAAAAACAAATGACCAACATACGCAATAGCTTTTCCATGTCCCCCTATTAAATATTACCAATTAGAACATTACACAGCCTTAATAGGTTCCTATTGTGTAGCTGATCATAGATTTCATCAAATTTAATAGCAGCTTGTACACAGAAATCTTCAATTGTATTTTTTTAAATAAAAAAAATCCTTAAATTAAAAGTAGCACACAAATAGAAAACAGTAGCTACAATATTCAAGAATAGCTGTGGTGAATCCTTTTCGGGAAATTAACAATCCATAAAATTAGGACCAGTTTAACACCCAGGTGTTGTATGCAATAGAACTTGAAAACTTACAGTCCTTACTACATCATTAGCCTGAATGAACACCCATATGGTATACTTATTGCCTATACCGTTCCACCCATATCTATATGATCTGTATCTTATTTTTTCTCCACATTTCTATGCAAGAGCTTCTTTTTCTTATGCAATATCTTCAAGGAAAGTAGCATCCCAAACCAAAATGCGAAGTGGCATTATTTACAAGGGAGATGCGTGCCTAAATCCAATATGCCAATACACATATTTGCCTGAAGTGTAAAAACACACACATACACATACAACAACCCACGTAATAAAGCCTGAAGCAGTACAAAAATGGAAAATGGTTGTAGTTAGCTTAAATGGGTTTGATGACACGAATGTGCATCGAAGATATGGCAATTTCAGCATGAAATAAAAACACCATACTGACCACTGCAGGATCCCTGCTCCATGTTTATGTCGTCTACTTCTAGGATACAGCTTTTCTATTGTGCCTTCGCCAAGAAATACATGCATCACTGTGTGCTAGAGGCATCCATGCTATAATTTTAGTAGCCTTTTCTTTAAACCAGAAAACGTTTGCTGAGAGATACCTTAGTGGCCTAATCGGTACTAACCATTTTTATTTTTATTTTGCTCGATAACCAGTTTATTTTTTTTTATCTAAAAATTAGCATATTTCTAGGTCGGGGGGGGGGGAGAGAGAAGGAAGATATAGGATAATCATGCTGGGGAAAGGAGATAGCGATGGATAGCAGGCATGATGAAATGTGTCTGATAGGGTCGTTTTCTTCTGTACCACCATTTCCTTGCTGCTGTGGGATTACAGAAAATGGTGGCTTCTTATACTTTATGGAAAATGTAAATTTTACGGTATAACCTTTCTGTGGAATATGGATTTGCAACATCTCTGCCGCCGTCCAGCTTGCCATGTCAAATTTAGCAACAATATTGGCAATATTCTGTATACATACAGAAAGGCGTCATCAAATTGGAAGGCAGCATTTCCCTAAAACTGAAAATTATGGATTCAGTTACTAATAAGAACTAATGCTGACCAATCTTGTATGATGGAAAATTACAACCTTATCTGCAATACTATGCCAGCCCCCCCAAAAAAGCCCAGTATTGTTACCAAACAATTCTAATATGTGGAATAATTCAGGAAGGAAATAAAGTTTTCAGTGCTTGCTTTCTGTGGCCACCCAGTCTCAGCCTCAATATTTGATGGGCCCATAGGAATGACTGCAGTGATGTTTTGTAAATGAGACCCTTATCTGCTTTCTGGTTTGAAGGTAAGATGTTTATAATAGTATGAGCAGATTCGCCTTATTACAGTTTAGAAAAAGACTGTGGCTTTGTGGTGATGCTGATTCCCCCCCCTTTCCCCCCCTCCCAGTTGCTACTTCATGAAATGGAATGGAATGGATGTAGAATATGTGACTAATAAAACTGATTTTATTAGCCACATACATTAAAAACAGAAGAGTGACAAGCCGAAATAAAGGAGCAGGATAGGGATAGAGGGGAAGGTGTGGGCTGCACTGGGGGAGCATTAGCAAAGACATCAATAAATCAAAGGATGACACCTATTCTAGTCAGTCAGAAGAGTGGTACAAAAGAATTTTCTTTGCAAATTATAAATACATGGATAGCTAAAACTGCAGGCAATGCAATCTTTTAAATTATTTCGTTTTATACATATTACATTTTACACGTTTAATTTTGTGCCGTGTTGTTTATGAACCAATAAAAATTGTGTTTGTGGATAAACACAATTTATTCTGAAGGAATCTTATTTTCTTTGGTTCTTTTGGGGTAAAAGAAAAAGAGAAATCTTAACAGGCTCGTACTGTATGAATGGTGGTGGTGGTGGGGTTACTTCCAAGTAAGTATGCTTAGGAACAGATTCTGCCTCAGATGGCAGCCTTTTATTTTAAAGGGGGGGGGGGAGAGAAGAGCTGAAATAGATATATGTCATACTTCCATATGAAACAGACCATAAGGAACTGGTAATCAAGAATTAATGATAAGACCTGTTGTAATGGATCAGGCCCAAAATTGTTAAGCCTTACAGATGTCAATGGGACCAATAGCTCAGTCCTTACTTAAATGTAGCTTCCCCCATAGTTCAATGTGACATGCTGTCAAGAAAGTGTAGGCAGCCTTCCTCGCTTGAAACCCCTTCTTGTTCTATGTGCTGTGTGTGCCATTTGAAATTTTGGTTAAGTTTCAGTGCTGCTTATAGACCTCTTTCTGGATTACAAAACAGCGTAATCAAGATGGCAGTTTTGTTTTATCTCTGTAAACAAAGACAGCAGATCCTGGAATATCATTTACATGAGCACCTATGCTACCCCCATGCAGTGTGTCGTAGGAAATGCATGCCAGCTGGGAAGAGAAGTGCCACTATGCTTCAAGCATCCCCTTAACTTCCACTTCACCCGAAACACTTTTACATAAATGACTCGGTTGACTTCCTTTAGAGTAACAGCTGAGTGATGGCAATATGCAAAAACAATGGCCTGACTCCTTTCATGTGCCCCGATAAAAAGCCTTCAGTGGGATTTCATTGAGTTTGCCATATGCAATCAAATAGGAAAACAATGCTTGTTTTGTTGTCCCCCCACTATACTATATTAACTTTCTTTATTTCAAGCAACAATACCCTTCCATCATGAACATGAGCAATTTATTCCATTTGCATTCTTTTACCCTGTTATAGCTGTGCACTTAGCAAATGTGTTTGCAATGAGCTTGTGAGAGAAACACATAAAACTTCTTGTTGAGCATACCAATATGCCTTTGAGCCTGTGTGTGTGTGTGTTTCTGTTTTAAACTAACTTGTTTGCCTTGACCACCAGTACTACACCAGAAATTTCTGTTGCATTTTTGAACCACCACTCATCCATGAATGTGAAAAGAAACTGCGTTCAAAAATGTGCAAATGGAAGAGAAAATTTCAGTGAAATTCTCATGGCAAGTTTCTTTTGCTCTGCTTGCCTCACTTTTGTGGTGGTTGAGGGCTGTCGTAGGAGTGGGGCAGATTTCTGGTTCTGTTTGCATTTAAGGGCAAACTTAGCCAACTTGCACTTGGCAAAGCAACAGTAACACAGCTATCTTTCAAAATTCACACGTTTCTGAATTTTGCTGTGAGTTCTCCAGCCAAGCGACATATACACCAGTGCATACATTATGGTAAAGTGTGCACATAAATGCACATATTGGTGAAAATGACATTCAACAATGCATTGGATAAGGGTATATTACTTGCAAAAATGTGTGCATTTGTCAGGAGTGCATACAAAAATGTGCTTATTAGGACAAATTTGTACTAAAATGCTGAAGCATTTTCACAGGGATGTTTTAAGTATAAAAAACTCAAATTACTGCATAAATATGGAGAACTGAATTTACAATTGGAAAAATGAGAAACAGAGAGCACCTAAAATTGACAGAATCATCAATCACTACCTGTGAACATCCTTTTTTTCATTCTACAAATCATCTCTCTTGTGCTCTGCACTTTGTACCTCAATTAAAGCCCAGGGGAAGATATCCTGATATAACTCCTCCCATGGGACTCTTTCAGGAAGTGAGGGCAACATTGGAATGGGAAGGCTTTAGACTTCCAGATCAAGTTTTAATGGAAAGGGGGGAAGGAACCTGCCTTTGGCCACCTCAAAATGATAAAACCTAAACTCAAATCTCTGCACCCTACAAAATTCTGAAGAAATTCTTAAGTACCCAGAGAATGAGTCAGAAAAACAGAAAACGATTTTGGATGGGAAGAAAACTTTGGAGAGAATGAGGAGCAGATTTCAGCACTACTTAATAAAGATCAATCCTATGTGTGTCTATTCAGAAGTCAGTGCCATAGAATTCAATGGGACTTTCAAGTGTGCAGCTTTCATTAACTTTCCTTTGACTGCAATCATAAAATAAACTTTCCTACAAGGAAGGATGGGCAAATCTGACAATTTTGGGTTCTCTCAGTTTCTCATTTTCCCAATCTCAATTTCAATTCTCCACATTTCCACATCAGTTTGTGATTTTTCTTTAAAAAGAAGTCCTTGTGAAGACTCATCAGTGAATTTCTTCTAATTTGTGTGCAATTTTGCCTAATATACACATTTTTCAGAGAAATGCCCCCCAACATAATGCATTTTTGTATGTTATTGTCACTAATATATGCATTTTATACACACTGTACCCTAGTATATGCATTTTTGTACTCATGACTTAGTTGGAGAACAGCATTGCAAGATTTGGAGATGTGAGAGTTTTGAAGGATCGCTATGTTTTAGTTTGCAGATTGTTTCAGACAATGTGGATCCTTTAAATGCAAACTGCTCTACCTGGAACCAATTCCCATTGATATCATTGGGGCTTTCTTCTTTGTAGATATCAATGTTCTTCTGTATGGATATGCACAGGATTGCCCTGTTAATATACTAGGGAAGACTGTATAATCCTATATTGCATGGATTATAGCAAAGGAGACCTAAGAAACATTTTCCTTGTTCTGACTGCAATGGTAAAAAGATGTCCGTGAGCGTCACACAAAAGCAGGAAACTAATAGTATGGCTTGACAACCCCCTTTCTAGATTAAAACCAAATTTAATTTTACTATTGTA
This sequence comes from Podarcis tiliguerta, assembly GCF_965153285.1. NCBI lineage: Eukaryota > Metazoa > Chordata > Lepidosauria > Squamata > Lacertidae > Podarcis > Podarcis tiliguerta. The sequence continues at coordinate 31,162,624 of NC_139540.1, read as the reverse complement.
TTTATAATCCCACTAATGTGCAACATTTGTTTCAATGCAACTTTTTAGGACAGTGAGAGGAAGGGGAAAAAAGCAATCTAATGCTACAGTAATAGCAAGTATACATACCCTTTATATTCCGCCTGCCTGTAACACATTCGGAATATTTATTAAACACTCAACAGCATGAATTTTCTTGCAGAGCTGTATCGGATGAATCACTTGACCCTTAAGACTTGCTGTATCTCCAAATAGGCACTTAAGTTAGAACAGAGTGTATATATAGTCTCTCGCATCAGGTTAGTGTGTCTCATAATGTGGTATTTTACCAGCACTGTAGGGATGTTGTACTAGGACTGCTGGCGTGTTTGCAAGCTTAGAAACTTGGATGTTAATGGTCCGAGCTCCAGAGTTTCTACTTCTTTGTTCCAAACAAAGAAAAGGATATATTTGAACAATGTTAGACCCATTTGTCTACACAGGGCTGCTCTAGCGAAGATCTTTCAAAGCATACTGCGAAAACACCCCCTCCCTTGCTTATTTCTCATTTCATCAACATACAGCCTGGCAGCAGTAACAGAGTCCCTATAAAACATCAGATCGCCCAGCTCTATTTTCACAATGCACAACTTTTCCTATTATTGTGTGAAACAGCAAAATACTTCATGCAAAATCATTTAAATATTTTGCACTTGCACAATATGGTTACAACTCTGTGCAACTGGGAGTGTAAGATATATTTAAAATGTTATTTATTCATTAACAATTTAATGCTGTAATCCTATACACACTCAGTAAGCATGCATAGGATTGTGCTGTTAAACATTAAAAATGGGCACGTGGAAAGTTGGGAACTTTCTCAAATATCTCATTAGTCTACCTTAATATGAAATCTATGCTGAACATTTAAGATTATGTTCCATTAATAATATTTCATGATAATTGTGACATTATATATTCAGTGGCACTTGTAGCAGAGTAGCCTCAGAGATGTTGTCTGATATCAATTAGTGCTCTTAAAGCTTATCAAACAGATTTGAATTAATCGGTAATTTAAAGCACCATCTCTATGAGCTGTTTTTTGCTAGTACTTCTTAATGGGGACATTTTAATGTTTTAAAGGAAAATGTAGCATGAGATGTGTTGCTTAGTGTAAATTTGTAAAGGAAGAATGTTACTTACTAGATTCTTCAGCTGATTTTCAAAGCTAGACTCCTTGGGTTACAATCCTGCACATAGACTGACAAAATATCATTCAAGACAACCTCACTGGCTGCAGGATAGCAGACCTGAACTACAGTAATAAGCAGTAAGTCCTATTAAACACGATGGGATTTACTTCTGAGTAAACATGCTAAGGATTGTGTTGTAATATAAGCTCCCTTCAGGGGTATTCTAAGAGCTTTCGTTTGGAAATCAAACTACAGATGCTAACAAGTCTTGTTGAGATTGAGGGTATACATAGGCTAGATTAAATTTCAAAATTTAGGCACAAAGAAATTTTAGCTTGAATTTGCACACTAGTTATAAAAACAGTTTCACTTTATGAATAACACAGTGCTCTTCTACGTTATGTTGAATCAGAAATGTAGATTTCATTTTAAAAATAAACTGCAATATGAGATACATGTTAACAGCCCCCGATTTATGCAAAACAGACCCATTGAAAGCAATGGGTTTTAAATGTATTCAGCAATGGTCTTAAGTAGTGTTAAATTTAATGTAAATATTCTATTACTATTAATTATTTTACTGTTTTTTACTGTTCATAATAACTGAATGCCTGAATGCATATTATAAAAATGGAACAGAATTCTGCATGATGAAAACACAGGTGTCACAGGAAAACAGAAACCTGCTCTTCCCTGTTTACGTATTGCCAAACCGCCTCTCATGTTGCCATTCTGCTTTTCAGTGAAACTGTTTCTGACTGGCAAAGCCCCAAAAGTTTTGAATTAAGTCTGCTGTGGAAAGAAATGCAAGTTTAGTTATAATCACTGTTACTTAAACACATTAGTATCTGGAGGTTCAACTTGAGAATGGTTTTATTTTGTGGGGGCGAAATGAAGGATCCCGCTAAAAGCAGCCTGCCATTTTACAAAGTGCATTCTTTACCAATGAAAATTATTCAAAAATTATCAAACATTAGTGCCAAGGTGAATGTGTTTGTGCATTACAGGTACATTAGCCTTTCTTCCGAGGATCATGAGTTTGTTGTTCAAGAGTGGTATTTTGCAGATTTTCTAGAGTGCAGTTAACAACAGCATGTGTCCTGCTTGCAGCTTAGAATGCCAGTCCTTTAGACATGTATAGCTACAATGATATTGAAGGGGGAAAGGGAGGGAAGAGTCAGTCTCATATATTTTTTCTCATAATTTTTTTATAGGATAAAAAAATTAGCAGCTCAGATCTGACATGTATAGCTAGCTGCCTGTCAGCTGAAATTCTCTTGCAATTCCTTACCATACTAAAGTGCTTCAATTTTCTCAAAACTTTTTCTAGATCTTGCTTCTCCAACTTTCTCCCAAATAATGCTCCTGTTACCTGAACATTAAGGCATTAATACATTAATGCAAACAACCTGCGGAACTTTGCGTTCAGTTTTCAAAATGTTTATGTATTAAAAATTTCTCCCCCATTTCCAACAGCCAGCTGAAAATTTGACACAGCATTGTGTCAACACAAATGTTTCTGCATTATGTCAAACGTTGCCACTCTTACGCATTTTATTTTTATTTATTTGAAATTGTTTATATCCCACTCCTTTCCCCCAAAGGAGATAGGAATAGCCTACAATAAAAGCAGTAAAAATTCATAAAATATAGGAGTTGTGATCTCTCTGCCTCAACCTCATTTGCAATTCTAACTTGCAACGGTGTTCTAAATTTGAAACGTCATTGAATATTTAATTTTAAGAGTAATTTTACTCTTCCTGATATTAAGTCGGAATCTCCTTTCTTGTAACTTGAAGCCATTGGTTCATGGCCTACCCCCCAGGGCAGGAGAATAATAGCATAATAACCCCCTCACCACACGCAGTTTAAAAGGACATACATTGTTTAATTAGCCAAGGGCCTGGGAAAAGAGGAATATTTTTGCCTGGTGCCTACATCTATGTAAGGAGGGTGCCAGGCAAACCCCCCTTGGGAGAGCATTCCACAAGCAGGGAGCCACCACTGAAAAGGACCATTATTGTGTTGCCACCCACCAGACCTCTTGCGGAGGGGACACACAAAGAAGGGACTTTGGCCGGGCCGATTCATATGGGAAGAGGTGGCTCTTGAAGTATTGCAGCCCTGCAATATTTAAGGCTTTACAGGTCAAAACCAAGATTTTGAATCAGGCCCAGAAACGAATTGGCAGCCAGTGCAGTTGGCCCAAGATAGGTGTAATATGCTCAAACTGTCTGGCCCTGATAAGCAACTTGGCTGATCAGCACCAGCTGAAGTTTCTGAACTGCCTTCAGAGGCAGCCCCATGCATAAAACATTGCAATAATCTAGCCTCCATGTGTAGATGATTTTTCCTACTGCACGTGTTCTACCCTGGGCACATGGAGATCTGCAGGGGTAGTGACAGTGACAGAATGGAAAAGGCTGGGTTAAGAAACATGCCTCACCACTCTCCCCATATCATGTGGGGGGTTGGGGGGGGAGGGAAATGACTGAAGAGGACTGTTGTAATTGGAGTTGCACACTATGTGCACTGTATAGTTTGGCTTATACAGAGCAAAATACAGTGGAATCTCAGGTTACATACGCTTCAGGTTACAGACTCCGCTAACCCAGAAGAACTTTGCTTCAGGATGAGAACAGAAATCGTGCTCCGGCGGTGTGGTGGCAGCAGGAGGCCCCATTAGCTAAAGTGGTGCTTCAGGTTAAGAACAGTTTCAGGTTAAGAACGGACCTCTGGAACGAATTAAGTACTTCTGAGGTACCACTGTACAGAAAATGTCCAAGCTTTTCCTGCTTTTCCAGAGGATTTCCTCCCATTTTGTGAGAAGAAGCACGAGACATAACAGCCTCATCACATTATATCAATAACATGTGGCTACACCTAGACAGGCTGGGATGGTGGCTTGAAGAGGTTTATCATGGTTTATGCTAGGTGTGGGGAACCTGTGGCCCTCCACATGTTGTTGAACTACAACTCCCATCTGCCCCGGCAAGCATAGTCAATGACTAGGGATGATGGGAGTTGCAGTTCAGCAATGTCTGGAGAACCAACTGTTCCCTACATCTGGCTTATGTGAAGGCCTGCCCTCGGCTTCCTAGCCTATTATTCATTGCTTTGTATCATGTGGATGCTTTAGTGTCCAAATAAATGGAGACTTCCAACTAAATGGGTGGAATCCAGACTCCCATCACCACCAGCAGCATTCTTTAAATTCAGTTCCTCTTAGGATGCTACCACTGGCAGAAAAGGAGGCAATGTTCACCAATTTCTCCTTTCCCCCTGCTGTCTCCAAATAATACAAATATATGGAGGCTTAATATCCAAATAAATGTGTGGGAATCACTTCCCACCTCCAGTGGTAGCATCCTCTAAGAAGAGTTCCTCTCTGGATGTCCATATAGGCAGAAAGTGAGGATGCGAGCTGCACCTTTCCCTCAGGGGTCCAGTACCATGTCTTACACAACTCTGAACCCCAATGCTGCAAAGCAGATATTCAGGAGGTATAGACTGCAAGTAGAGAGAGGAATAACAAAGATACCTGGCATCTCCTTCTTTCCTCCATCCAGATTCCTCTGGATCAAAGAACCTTCCACGGAGATAGTCTGTCTGCTCACAGGGGGGAAAGTCTGAATTCAAGCCAAGGTTATTTGGGCCACAAGGCCCTGGTATTCAGACTTTTTCAGACTTGGGGCAATGGCTACTTCATCCAAAATGTGATTTTAGTTGCTAACAATTTTCAGCATAGGATACGAAATACTTGTTTGATGCTGCAATCCTATGCACGCATATTAGGCAGTAAATTCTGTTGAACACAATGGGATTCATTTTAAGGATACTCTAAGAGCAAGATTGCCAAAAGCAAGTAGTGGACCTATACATAGACAGTTGCACATACACAGAGCCTGTTCTCTTTTGCTGAATCCATGGAGCCTAGTGATGAGGCCATCTGATGTAAGGGGACAGAGTAGAAGTGGTAAATGATACAACCATTGGGATTGTTTTAAAAAGAAATTGTTGAAACCATTGTCTCTGAAACGATTCCCTGGATTCCAATGGAACAGCTATGGAATAAGGAGTGTGAGAATGTAGTTTAGCTTTATTCAGTTATCTCAGTTCTGAAGATTTTATTTTTTAAAAGTTTTGGCTGAAGAGATTCTTTGTTTTTCAGTAAGACAACCACCCCAACCCTTTATGACCCTTTCTGAAGGGAATGGTTTTTTATCTTCAGGGATAAATTCGTAAGATAAACAAAGTCTTACAAGCAGCAGACTTATGCTTTCCTTCCATCTTTTGAAGATATAAGATCCTTCCGGGGATTTTATTTTGTTAACGAAATATTCTTGAATTTGCTCTGTGATTCCTTCAAGCACATAAAAGGTGCTCCTTGTAAACAGGTCTCCATGACCTTGTTCTTCAGATCATAGCAAGGCTGTTGAAAGTTTTCTGAATAAAGGTGCAACGTTCTAAATTAAATATAGATTTGGGGTTCAGTGCCTGCTGAGCTGAACGCAGGAAGATTGTAGGACCAGTCAAAGCAAAGTGACTGACACAGATGATCCCCGTCAACTCTTCATTTGCCATAGCTGTTGGCTGTTCATTTAGACTGATGCTGTTTCCATGCTTTGAAATATCCTACAAGAATGTATGCTGGTGGAAGTATCTATTACAGTTGAAAATATTAGTAGAATCTCAAGGGTTTCTCATAAATGGTGTGGTTTACCACATTCCCCAACCTCGTACCTTCCAGGTATTTTGGGCTATAACTCCCAACATTCAGATTCATTGGTTCTCCATGAGTTCGTGCATTATGGGAGAGGGGGAAAAGATTTTCTGTATCTGGTTTCTCTATTTACAGGTAGGTAGCCATGTTGGTCTGCTGTAGTCGAAACAAAATTATAAAAATCCTTCCAGTAGCACCTTAGAGACCAACTAAGTTTGTTATTGGTATGAGGTTTCGTGTGCATCTGAAGAAGTGTGAATGCACACGAAAGCTCATACCAATAACAAACTTAGTTGGTCTCTAAGGTGCTAGTGGAAGGATTTTTATAATTTTGCTTTCTCTATGTCATGCATAATTTTATAAACCTCTGTCATGTTACCTGTTACTCGTCTTTTCTCTAAACTCAAGGCCTGGATGAACAGGACTGCTCTTAAATTCCCCCTGAATGCTAATAACGAGAGAGGCAGAGGGACCTCACCATGGAGGGCCTTCCATAAACTGGGAACTGCTGCAGAGAAGGTCACAGTTCAGTGTCAACTGGCTGGCAGTGGCACCACCAACAAGGCCTCTCCCCTGCCGATTGCAGGGCTCAAGATGGTTTATATCTTCCTGTTTCTGGCCTTGGATATCAGCTTGCTATTGAGAATATTAACCTCCATTGTGCCTACCTGAACAAGGCTGTTGCTCTTATGGCAAGAAATACACGATACAGAACCGATTATTAGGCTCTTCACCTCCACAAATACAAGATAGACCCAACTGGGAATAGAAACGAATAAGAGACCATCCGTGTTAGAGGTGACATTAGAAGAGATGAACGAAGATGTTTTCAGCAGCAAACAAACCAATCATAATTTGCCTGCTATTAATCACTGCTCTCTTCAGGATGTATGTGTCCCTTAAAGGGAGACATGGCACTTCCTGAATGTCTCCTACTGGATAAGAGAAAACAGACTAGTTAGTTAGTGGCTAAGAACACCCTGATGCTTGGTGCTACAAATTGAAAGTGAAGGTTACTTTCTTTGTAGACTTTATCTTAAAGCAGTAAAACGGGTAGCAGCAGCTACAACTGAAAGTATTGATTTTGTAATTTCAGCAAATTAAGAACAAGACAGGAAACCTATTAAACCTTTCCACTGATTGCCAGGGCACTTTTTGGCGATGCTGGTGCTGACATTAAAATTACATACACCTGTCTCTTTAGAGCAAAAATATACATCTTGGGGGGAAGATAGTGACAGCTAGCATGCGGGAAGAGATTTTTGTATGACTTTGTGTGATTTCACCTTTCAAACGTGGAAACATTTGAAGCAAAGATGACAGGAGCATTGAGCATCACCTATAAAATATTCGCAGTGTAGAGTTCGACTTGGAGGCTCCTTTTATTGCATTTTAATAAATTAACATTTCCACGAAGCCGGGAGATTTTTTTTGTAATAACAGCAAAGAGGGTAACTTATCTGTCAGAACTTTATGAGTAATGATTATGTAAAAATCCACATAACAAAAGCTAACAGCAGAAATCATCAAATTATTCTCTTCTGTATCCACATATGAAACAAGTTTTATTTTATTGCTATAGAACAGGAGTGACTTCAATTAAAGCAATTGGGGGGGAGGAATTAACTTATAATAATACTGCATTTTTGTCGATTAGAGGGCTTAAGATTTCTTGTTTCAATAGAAAGTGTTTTTCATCTTTCCCTCTTTAAATTAAACTGTTACTGTTTCATATACTGAAGTACCACCCATCTTTTCATACTGTTCGTTAGAAGAATGGTCTTTAAGGTAACATACCAGATCAAGTCATTAAAATGACACTTTTGGAGCACTGAGTTGCAATCACACACACAAACACCACACAATGATTTCTCAACTCAAAGTCATGATAATTCAGTGGAATTAACTTGCCTGAAGGAGTGAAAGTTTCTATCAAACTTTTCACACATCTCAGTATAACTCCTGTTCTATTAATTGTATACTTTCCATGGTTTTATTTATTTATTGCAGAATTATTGAAATCACAAGCTATGTGTAACATAGTTTAAATTTTCTTTCCGTTTGCTTCTTTGAGCATAACATTAACTTTTCTTTTTCTAACCAATATCTAGAAGTTATTTTCACTGTATTCCCGCTAATCATTGCCAAAGCACCACTTGAGAACCTCATAGTAATATCTGAAGTGCATGAGCAGATTCATTTCTCTTATTTCAGTTGTCATCCCAGTGGTACAACATGACTCTTTATCCTCCCATCTGGAATAATGAAATGCCTCTGGAACTGTCTTACTTGCTAGCTGCAGTAATATGCTGATCAGGACTGTGTGAAGTCAAGTTGCCACCAACATTTTAAAGTTTCAAAACCAGAAACGTCATGGTAGGTTTTATCTAAATTCTGCAGGGATTTGGGGCGATTTGTAAGGAAACACGATAGGATTTTCATTGCTTTGGTCTGCAGTGCGGTGTAGTGGTTCAAGACAACACACCTCACTAGCCTTGCTTTCCCCCCTCCTCAAGTCTTGCAGGTCTTAGGGTCCCTTCCAACTCTACAATTCTATGATTCTTTGAAGCGCTTTTGCCTGGCTGCACTGCAAATTATTATTATTATTATTATTATTATTATTATTATTTTATACCCCACCCATCTGGTTGGGTTTCCCCAGCCATTCTGGCCAGTTCCCAACAGAATTATTATTATTATTATTATTATTATTATTATTATTATTATGCAATAAAACATCAAAAAATTAAAAACTTCCCTAAAGAGGGCTGCCTTCAGATGTCTTCTAAAAGTCAGATAGTTGTTTATTTCCTTACCATCTGATGGGGTTCCACAGGGCGGGCGCCACTACTTAGAAGGCCCACTGCCTGGTTCCCTGGTTCTGGTGGGTCCAGAAGGTGACTCATGAGGGAATACAGTGTTTGGGACTAAGCCCACACCTGGCCTAGGCCACAGCTACAAGCCTTCTACAGTTAGAAACCCTTTGTCTTAAAGTGTGAGTGAAACAAAGCAAAGCTGTGAATGTCCCCTGCCTGAAACTGTTGCCTGCCAGTGTATACAATACTGACCTGGACCCTATAAGACCCATAAAGCTCCCAATTATGCGGTTATCTGAACCTGAGGTATTGCACAAATCTCACAAAAGCTGGTGCAGGGAAAGTCTCTCTGCCTGTGTCACATCCACTGTAGGTCTTGGCCCTGATGTCTTAGAGCTACAGTCAAATAATGACTGGTCTTTCTGCTTTGGGCTCCAGGTTTTGTGATAATCATCCCATTATTTAACTCCCTGATCATCTATTGACAGAATAGATTGACAGAACCCACAAGCACTTTGCGCCCACAGCTACACCTGGAATAAATCTCGTTCTCCAATCTCTCTTTCTCTTCATCAGCTCTAGTGTTGAGTGAACAACACCGCAGACTCCCTGTGCCATGTTTTGACCCACTAAGGCAACCAGCTTTCTAGTTGTTTTGGACCACAACTCCCATCAGCTCCTGGCTGAGGCTGATGGAAGCTATAGTACAAAGCATCTGGTAGACCTCAGATTGGTGAAGGCTGCTCAAACACCACGGGTGAGAGAACACAAAAGGGTATATTTTTGCCTATACATATAGGAGGGTTGTTTGGGGTGAGCAAAGAGGAACACACAATTAGAAAGGTATGTTTTCGTTTGCCTTCAAGGGTAAAATATGGAATGAAAAGAACTATATAAAAAATGAAGGCATAATCCAATGTTGATCAGTATTTATATTGCTTAAAATAGAGCTCTGATTGTTCTGGCATGAGGCAGGGCCTTCTCAGCGGTGGCCCCTGTCTATGAAACTCCATCCTGACTGAGATTCATTCAGTTGTCCCCTACTTTGCTGACATTTAGACCTCAATTAAAATGTATTTATTTTGCTAGATTTTTTTGGTAGTTATCTCTTCATTTGAACACAGGGTTTATTGTCTGTTGTATTGTGTTTTAAAGGTTTTTATTGATCTGTTGATATTTTAATTACTGTTTTATATTTGCATTGTGTTTTAAGACTGTTGTTACTTATCCTGGTCTCTGACAAGGGTGTAATTAATTAATTAATATATTTTATGCCTTTTTGGGGGGGGGACCCCATCAAAAATTCCTAATAAGGTTTAAATATTTAAAAAACCTGAACTAATCACAACCAAGTGCAATGTAATAAACGTCAATCCATGTTGGTTAATGGGAATTGTTAATTAGCAACAGATTAATGACTGTATTTAACAGATTAAATCTGGGTAGCAGGATGTGGAAAATTTGGAATGTATCCAACTGAATTCTACTCAGCGTAGACCCATTAAAATTAATGGACCACAGTTGTACGTTGGATGCATCCCGTTCTGCGCAGCTAAGAGATATATGAATTTATCACAGAATTTATACGGCAAATGTTTCTAAAAGAAACCAAGAGGTAATCGTGGAAGATACGTAAAGGAAAGGAACAAGAGCAGAGAGGCAAAAACAGATGAAAGAAATTTCTGAACAGGCCAGAAGCTTACAGTATTGTTCATACACACATGATATGCATCCATGTGTTGATAAATAGCTCATTTCACATGCTACACCGGTATGTGAATACTGATAGGCTGTAGATAGCCATTATCACTTATTAGGATAACTTAATTAAGCTAGCTTATTAAAACCCTTTAATTCATTAGTGACAAAATCTTGATTAGTACATTTTCCTTCTAGGTGACCTTATAATTTAATAGAAAATGAATTTTTAAATGGAGAAAAATGCCTGTGGCAGAGATTTTGTGTAAATGAATAGAGTTTGTAATACACACAGGGATATAATCGAGCCTAATTAGTGAGGGTGCAAATGAATTTTTATTTCATACACCAGAAGTGTCATTGATGAGCCATGGTGTGGAGTTTGAAATGCATTCAGATTGGCAGTGTGAGACTGAAGTCTGTGGGAAAATCACTAGCTAATTCATTGATTGCCCCTTGGAAATACTGCTGTTAATTGTTAGGTAATTAACATGGCGCTACAATTATGTTGGCCTTAGGGGGTGATTAATGTTTCAATATGTCACATTAGCAGCAGCTAGGTTTTTAAAAGCTTGCTTTTTCACATGGCTGTGAGACAGATGGCATATTGTCCCTGGAAATTTGTTTTCTTTTACTAGAGTTTAAACCAAGGTTGGAACTTCCCCTCCCCCAGCTGCCTCGCACACATACACAACCCTCAAGCTTATTTCCATAGGGCAAGTTGTTAAAACCTGTGCATCTGAACCAACGGGATCTGGGCTGCCAAAAGGATCAGTCCTGCATCTGCCGCAGACATGGACGGAAGCGTTCCTTTCCCCTAACATGTGAAATCAAAAGTGTGTCGGATTTTAGGGGAACAGCCCTTCTGCCGCCCAGCAGCTTTCCCATTATTTAGTGACTGCGAGAAGCAAAGGATTGGCCAATGTGATATTTATTGTGATCAATACAATTTAAGTAGAAGCCAAATAAAAGCATGTTGAACAAATGCGTTTAGTAACACTAATATTGAGTACATTAATGTCGGCACACTTCGGTGCTTCACTTATTTTGAGTTGAAATCTATGTTCTTCTCGTTGTTTAGTGATTCGGGTTAACATTTATCCGATTGGCAGCTACCACCTGTTAGAACTGTACCTCAGGTTTGACTTTAGTGCTAAGTATCCAACTAGAATTGTATGGAATATTATCCACCTTTGATTTACAGACAGAAATGAGCAGTTTTAAGAGCTTTTCCACACACACAACCCCCCTGTCCCAACACACACACACACACACTTGGGACCCCTACATACTTTCTCTGTAGGGTTTTCAGACACAGGGTTTATTGCCTTAGTTTTTCTGATTATACTGCTAATGCTTCTGTCACAGTTTCTAATGTTCTGTTCACAACTGCAGCACCCGTTGCATTACAGAACTGGGTTTTGTCCACCCCCCCCCCGATATTCTGGCACCTGACACTATATTTCATTCACACCAGTGGGCATGATGTAACACAGCAACAAACTTCACTGGACAGCATTGCTACTCCCTGTCCACAGATGCATGCTTCTGTTCTCCCATGAGAATGGCAGGAAATAACGGTATGCTAGTATACTACTCCAATCTCCATTGGGGGGGGGGGGGTTAATGGGGTTGCAAATGGATTTCTTCTGGAAGCAATAAACACAGAAATGAGTGCTTACAGTAGATTCCACTAGATTTCCAGAAGTGTATTTTACATCATGTTCACATACAATGTAGAAATTAATAGGGAAACACCAGAAAAATACAATAAAGTGCCATCTGAACGCAGCCATTGTCCACAGCTGCAAAGGTAGTGTGTCGCTGGTGAATTTATACTGGACCATCCACACACCCCATCCTGCTTTATTAGTTCTTCCAGTGTTGTTGAATTATTGCCATCTGAAGGGGCACTCTTGCACCATAGCACAGCAAAAGTGTGACACAACATTTGTGAGGTAAAATGGTACAGGATTCTAGCAGCGAGTTACGGGGCATCCATCAACTGGAAAGAAAGCAGGATTCCCTCCCCCAAACTTTTGCAAGTGCAAATAGTATTGAAATTGGAATTGGGTATAACCGCTCTGATGCCATTAAGCGTGTTCTCCTTCACAGAGAGCACGTGTTGCGGTGGGGGCCGCGAGGACACTCCAAAGTTGGGGGCGGGCTAATTGATCGTTGGCCACTGATGTCATTTGTTGATTGACAGCAAGAAATGCTAAAACTTCTTGCACGAAGCTAGGGCTTCCTCTTTTCGCCTGTGCATCGGATTGCCCATCCCTCCCTCCCTAGAATAGGGTTGTTCACTTTGACCTTGCTATGCCTGTCATGGGGTCTTCTGCTTTTGGGCAGGGGTCCGGTAGGAATTTTGTCCATCTGGCTAACTGGCTGGGGCCATTTGGTTTTTGCCTACTGCGTAGCAAATCGTCACAACTTGTAAGGTTGCAGTTAGGCATTGATTTATGGTTTGGTTGGTTGAGGGGCATGGATTGGCTGTGCCTGCCCCTCTAATGCTGCTGCTGCAAGGGATTGCGTTAAAGGAATCGGAGGCTAACTATTGCTTGTCCACTCTGTCAAGGGGGCTCGGGCCATAGCAATGAGCTCCTGGTTGCATTTGGGGTGAGGGCAGGTTCCCTGCTCCGTTGTTACCTCCAAGTGTATTCCCCTATTCTCACTTTTGCATCGTGCGGAATGTCAGTCTGTCCCCCATGATGGGGGCAGATAGTCGCAAGCAATGCCTAAGCAACCACTCACAAATTTGTATTTTAATAAAGTTGTGGCCAAAATTATGCCAAAAATCTTAAACAAAAATTCTGTGTGATGTGTGAGTTATCGGGGTAGCCCTGGGGACCTCAACACGCAATAAATCAACATATAAGCAAAAGAAGTGTCTGGAGGCATCCTTCGATGGCTGCTTTGTTTAGACAACAGAGTTGTCCTCCACACATACTGTGAATCTGCGTAAATTGAGGGACAGCTGTCTCTGCCTCCACACTGTATGTGCTTTCAAACATGAACATATAGCATGACCATGCATGTCCAGCATACAATTGCCTCCCATTGCAGGGGGGTGTATGGAGAGATTTCCACTTTTAGCAAGAGTACAAACCCGCTTGAATGTTTGAGTTTCTTCTTTTTTTTCCAATTCCTTCTAGCTTCTAAATGGTGGGGAGGTAGGTACCATTTTGGGATCTCCCTCAGGTGCAAAAATATCTTTGGCTGGCCCTGGCTCAACAAGGCCATGAAAAAGAGGTGAAGAGGTCATCTCTGGGCTTGTACATAAGCATGGATGTTCTGTTCAGCTGTATATTGTAGTGCTGGTACATTGGAAATATTCCATGTAGACTTTGTGTGGCCTGGCTATGGAGACCTCCAGCTTTCAAAGTAGTTTCCAAAGACAGTTGATTTCAGACTGGGCTTCCTGGATTCGGGAAGAGTTTATTCAACCTTTTGATGCGGCATATTGAAGGAATACATCCAAATAGGTTTTAATGAAAGCAGCAACAATTGTGTTGGCAATCTAGCTAACATTTTGCATCTTCCGCAGTGGTATAGACCTAGGGTGGATCTACACACAGGGGGAAAAACACTATAAATAAGTAAAAAAATAAATCGTTATAACAAAGGGGGGGGGGACTCACTATGGAAAATCACTCAAAATATTTTTGATGCCATCTGGCATTGCATGTTTATAACGCATTCAAAACGCCGTTTCTTGACTAATGTAGCTGAGTCCTTGATGTTGTTCCAGGTCCCTTGTGCAGGGAGAAAAGCAGCTTCCACAAAAATGCAGTGCCAGATGTTCACAGAAAATTCTGAAAAGTGTCCTTTTTCTAGGGAAAGTGATGAAAAAAGAAAAATCTCTGAAATTTTCTCAGAGAAATCTTTCAGATCTACTTACTTTACTTACCACATTTCTTCTTCTATCATGGAATTCATGGCAATATCAGACAGCATTCCCATGTGATCCCAGGCACTGACCAGACCCAGGTCCACTTAGCTTTAGCAAAGTGGTTGCATCATGTGCCTTCTAAACATGCCAAGAACATCTCTTGCTTTTTACAAGTCTGAGACAAAATACAACATCCCAAGCTTTTACAGAAACTCATATGGCTTAGGCTGTCTTGTTTCTATTATGCATTCTCCCTCTTCCAATACACACACATTATGTTCTATCTAAAAAGACTAGCATCAGTTGATTTGAGCTATTGTGATTAATTTTCAAGACGCTGTTAGTTGCTCTGCATCATATCCTTCAAAAGTCTTCCAACAAGTTTCACCTGGCAGACAGAACCATATGCTGCAATGCAAAATGGTTTTCAGTTTTCTTGTAATATATCAGTACTGTATAGCTCCATTAAAAGGATATTTTAAAATGTCAGATCTGGAATAGTTTCTAAAATGCTTGTAGGATTTCTCTCTCTTTCTCTCTCTCCATGTCCAATTAGGGCACATTATCCAAGAGGTGTAATGGACTCCAGGCTGTTCAAAGGATCATGTTCTATTATAAGAATGCTTCATTTCTCCCCCTTTTTCCTGTGAAAATTCAAGATGTCATCTTCCTTGGTAGCACCATACTGTGGTCTTTGTTATTACTTCAGTCACTGGCTTTTATATTGATTGTTCCACTTCAATAAATGACAGAAACCTTTCTCTGCAGCTATACCAGCTATTAACTTTTAATTTCCATTAAAACAGCTAAATTTTAGGGGGCTCTAATGCTTTAAATTTAGCATTTTAGATTTTTTTTTTAAACCCTAAACACTTAGATTTGAATGCTTCTTAATCTCCCTTCTTTTTTCCCAGTGAAAAATGAATGTATAGTTAAATGTGCAGGCGAGGTTTTCAGAATATTGGCTAGATTGGAGGAAGCTGTTGTTTTGAGATTCTGAAGTTGGGTTGTATTTACTTTTACTTTAATGTGCATGTTTAGAATAATGCAAATTCAGTTTAGGATGGGGCTGGAGTGTTATTACTAAACTGCACGAGCACCTCAATTCAGAAAGATGGTTCATTACTGTCAATACCACAATGCATTTTTCTTGCAGTAGCAGGAAAGTCAACATGTGATAACTGCAGATTATTTCACAGCTCGTTTTTAAAAGTAGCTCTGAGGGGCAAATAGTAGCTCTTCCGCAAACCTCCAATTTGATATTCACAGAACTCCTGTTTTTTTAATAGCCCATTCACACTGTGAAGGGAAGAATTGGCATAGCAGTGATTGAAAATTGTTGTTTCGACATTGGGTTTTTGTTTTGTTTTATACAATGCTTTGTAAACCATCCTGGGCTCCTTTGGAAGGAAGAGTGGGATACAAAATAAATAAATAAATAAATAAATAAATGGGGACAAGGTCACTTAAAGGGTAAATAAATAAAAGAGGTGCACACTTGATGTATTTTCTGCATTTTGACTTGCCTTCTTTTGACCTATATGCATGTCTGGGTTGTATCCAATGCTGCTGTTCTGCTCACACAGCTGACTTACTCTTGCACAATGGAAATTCCTTCTCCTCTTCCTCTCCAGCCTCAGAATCTGCTCCGCACCCTCAGAATCTGCTCCACAGGGTTGGGGAACCCTCTATAGTAGGTTTGAAAGGGGTGGGTGGGAAGAGAACAGGAAGAGGAAGTCCTGATGAATAGGTGGAGTACTGTTCATGCAAGCTTCCCTACAACCCTAACATTCTGCCCTTTCCTAGATGTTCCCCAAACGTCTCATTTTTAAAAAAGTATGATTTACATTGCAAATAATACAATTGCAAAACAGCCAATACCCCAACTTAAAAGCAAAACAAAACATGGCAGCACAGAACAACAGCTCATAGCATCGAACACCTTCCTTCTCTCCTATTCCAACTAATGATGCCAAACCCAAGGCTGGGCTGGTTTGGGGGATCTGCTTAGGGCCACAAGGGGGAACAGGAGTGCTTTGGACACTGTAGATCAGGGTTGGCAACCTAAGGCCCATGGGCCACAAGCGACCCACGGGGGTCGTTTAACCGGCCCACGAGCTGCCCCCAAACCGAGCTGCCTGTTCGGTGAGCCCACACACTGTGCTAAACCGTTGCAGCGCAGCACAGGGACTCACTTCCGCGGCGCCGAAAATCACATCTGTGCAGACGGCAGAAATGGCGGGCAGGCACGCTCTCTCTCACACACAATCCGGTCCACAGAGGGATCTCCGCTGGAGTGAACCAGCCCAGGCAAGATAAACCTTGCCGACCCCCTACTGTAGATCTACAACCTTGCTGACATCCCCCCCCCAGCATTCCCTGCTTCTCCTAATGGGATACTGATGCCCACAGGCAAACCAGGAGAACTTCCAGTGTCATGCATGTTGTTCCGCTGGTGGTCCTTTATGGAATTCTCCATGGCATGGAGAAAGGAGATATAGAAAAGCTCTCCTCCCCACTTTCTCATAGCACTAGAACTCATGAGCATCCAATGAAGCTAAATGCTGGAAGATTCGGGACAGATTGAAGGAAGTACTTCCTCATGCAGCACATAGTTAAACTATGGAACTCCATCCTACAGTGATGACCAATAACTTAGATGGCTTTAAAAGAAGATCATATAAAGAGCTATCAAGGGCTATTAGCCATGATGCTTATGTTCTGCATCCACAGCTGGAAAGAGCAATGGTTCTGAATACCAGTTGCTGGAAACCTCAGGAGGGGAAGAGGGCTCTTGTGCTTGAATGGTGTTTGTGGTTTTCCAGTTGTCCCATGGGAACAGAATGCTGAACCAGCAAGCTCTGATCATGTTATTGTGTTCTTATAGATCACCTGTTTCTTCAATAAACTATTGAGAGTGCCTTCTTTTCTTTTTCTTTTGGAGAAGGCCATTCCTCATTCTGAGATCTTCCTGGGAGAAGAACTTAGCAGAGTGATCTGGGACCAGCGATTACAACCCCTATGGTGCTTCAAATGCATCTACTAACCTCCTTTAGCCTTCAGAGTTTTTATTTTAATTTCAGTCTTTCTAGTTAATGGCATTAAGGCACATTTTATTTTTAGATTTGCATTTATATATTAAGTGGGACATCTGGCATTTCTCAAAATCTTTTTCACAATACAACATACATTTAAAATGTTGTTTTCCTAATCATTTTGGGTTTTTTTATAGAAAGGATTTTAATATGGTCATGTTCTTAAAAAAATCAAAATATGTAGTGGGGATTAATACAAATGTGTATTAGAAGAGCAAAGAAATCACTGAGACAAGACTAATCATCATTTAGATTATCAGGAGAAGATGATTAAAAAACAAAGGATTGTATGACAAGTTATGTTGATGCCATATTTGTGAAGCCAAATGTTTTAGCTTTATAGATGAAAAATCCTAAGCAGCTTACAGTGAGACAAAGTAATCATTCAAATTACAAACTTAAGAATTTCAAATTACATACTTCATCAAGTTGACTCTATTTTAACTTGGAATGCACAGTGAATGACTCAATGCCAATGAAGTACTGTCTCTAATAATTCCACAAAGATAAAATATTATTAAAGTTAACGTAAGGCTGAAAACCCAAACATTTTAATGAATATGTGTGCTTATTAAAAAGTCCTGTCCTTCAAAAACTATCAGAAATGCATAAATGAAAATGGGTATTTTTAACCCCTGTTTATATTTGCATGGCTTTTAAAGAATTTGCATAACAATCAGTATTTGTTTGTTTGTTTGTTCTTTAAAAGTGAACATGAAAGGTTTATGAATGCCTGATCATTACTTAGCTCTCCTCCTCTTTACAGCTCTTTAGAAAAAGAAATTATCATCATGTTTCATTCCCTTAATTTTTTTTTTTATTTGATTATATGGAATTAAGGTCATCATCCTTCTTGTGTTATGTAGTCTAAATAACACTTCATACCACAGTCCTGGTGGAAAATATTTTGTTCAAAACAATATATTCACAAGAATGACCAATCCCTATCAATGTACTTCTATTTATATATGATGTCCAGGCTCTGTATATTCGTAGTTGATGTATTTTCAGATCACTAGGCAATATTTTGCCAAGTTACATATATAAGAGGTTCATAGAATCACAGAGTTGCAAACAGTCTTGTAGACAAGCTAGTCCAACTGCCTGTTTGATGCAGGAAACTTGGAGCTATAGCATCCCCAGGAGGTGTCTATCTGAGTTGTGCTTGAAGACCTCCAGGAAGGGAGAGCCTACCAAGTCTGTTGTTCAACTGCTCTTACCATCAAGACATTTCTCCTAATATCCATACAAAACCTGCTCTTCTATAACAGAAGCCCGTTAGATCTAGTCCTGCCTACATTCCTTTATCCTAGGGATTCAAACCGAAGCCCTTTTTAGACGTTTGCTGCATGTAGACAGAATGAATGTAGGTGATGGTGATGGTAGCATTGCAGTGGCAGACTCTGCCTTGAAGCTACATCTGTTTCTACAGATATAGAAATCAATGCTCATATAGAAATCAGAGGTTTTCATTATTTATTTGTACATTTCTGTCCCACCTTTCCGCCAAGGAGCTATATACACCAGGCGTATATAGGTCTCCTCTTCTTCATTTCACCCTCCAAAAACCCTGTGAGGTAAGACCTAGGTTAGACCAGGGGTAGGCAACCTAAGGCCCAGGGGCCAGATGCGGCCCATTCACCTTCACAATCCGGCCCGTGGATGGTCTGGGAATCAGTGTGTTTTTACATGGGTAGAATGTGTCCTTTTATTTAAAATGCATCTCTGGGTTATTTGTGGGGCATAGGAATTTGTTCATATTTTTTCCCCAAAAATATAGCCCGGTCTGAGGGACGGTGGAACGGCTCACTGCTGAAAATGTTTGCTGACCCCTGGATTAGACTAAGAGAAAGTGAGTGGCCTATGATCACCAGGTGAGCTTCACATACCCTCCAACATTTCTCTGATGAAAATAGGGACATCCTATTCAACAGCAGCAGCAGCAGCAGCAACAACAACAACAACAATTTTATTATTTATACTCCTCCCATCTGACTGGGTTGTGCGATCCATTCTGGGCGGCGTCCAACATATATAAAACCATAATAAAACATTAAACATTAATAAGCAAACAAAAGAGCTGCCTTCAGATACCTTCTAAAGGTTGTATAGTTACTTATTTCCTTGACTCAGGGATCATATAAAAAGGTAAAGGTACCCCTGCCCATACGGGCCAGTCTTGACAGACTCTAGGGTTGTGCGCCCATCTCACTCAAGAGGCCGGGGGCCAGCGCTGTCCGGAGACACTTCCGGGTCACGTGGCCAGCGTGACATCGCTTCTCTGGCGAGCCAGAGCCACACACGGAAACGCCGTTTACCTTCCCGCTAGTAAGCGGTCCCTATTTATCTACTTGCCCCCGGGGGTGCTTTCGAACTGCTAGGTTGGCAGGCGCTGGGACTGAGCAACGGGAGCGCACCCCGCCGCGGGGATTCGAACCGCCGACCTTTCAATCGGCAAGCCCTAGGTGCTGAGGCTTTTACCCACAGCGCCACCCGCGTCCCCAGGGGTCATATAAGTCCATACTATTTCCTCCAATGAAAAGTGGGACATTCCAGGATCAAATCAGAAAGCAGGACGGCTTCTGTAAATACGGACTGTTCCTGGAAAATAGGGACACTTGGAGGGTCTGGCTTCATGACTGAGCGTGGATTTGAACCCTAGCCACCCAGGTCTTAGTCCAACACTCTAACCACTACACCATGTAAATGTGATGCCTCCCACCTCATATTCTATCTACACATGGTAAAGAGTGTTGGGGATTTGGCATCTAGGACCATGTGAGCTAGACACCATAAAAAACAGTGTCTTGGTATCCACCTTAGGTTCCCTTTGCCTTGTACACAGTAGAAGACTTCCAACGAAATATAACGATTCAAGCATTTTCTGTTATTTCAGGGACTTCTAAGGCCCATTTTCCAAAAACCGGTTTATGTTACCATTTCTATCAAACATCAAGAGTTGAAGCAGACACTGATGTAGATCCAGTGGATTTTGACCTTATTTAAAGGGTATTATCTTGACTGGTTTTTAATAGGATTTCACTGTTCTCATGTACCGGTAGTTGAATTTGTTATATAAGAGATAGATGTAATAAAAAAAAAACCCCAAACAAACCTATCAGTCAGCATACCTTGAAAAGCACATTTATCTCTCATTTCACATTTCTTGCTTCCTCCCTCATTTACTTCCTTTCTCTGATGTGCTATTTGCCTCATTTCAGTCAAATTCCATGTTTATCATTACTGTCCTTTCTTGTTGTTGTTTTTTTATTAAAAGAGCAACAGCAAAAAGGAAACGAGATTCTGAAATTTGTCTTTCCCAGACATCAAATCACATTCCCCAAAATTAAATGTATACATTTCTACAGTTTGGTGCAGACCACGTATCTGCGATGTGCTTTTCTATTTGTTTTCGCTAGCAGTTCATCACAGTTGCCTCTACCATGAGTGAACTGTGCATGCATCTCCGTTGACACTGGTGTGATACCCCGAATGCCTTAGCAATAATTATTTTTAGTGTGCTCTAGCAGTTTCCATCTCAGTTCTTACAAGCACCATCTTTGGCAAATACTGAGTCTCTGCCCTGCAGGAGTGATTAAAACGGCAGATAGCCAGATGTGTCAAGATCATGTGTCTTGTTCTTGGGCCATAGCCTCTTCTTAAAAGAAGGGCTATTTCCCCCCCTGTGTTCATGTGAAATTTTCTCTTTGTACGGGTCATACTTCAAAATATTCCCCCCCCAGAGGTTCAACTTTTCTTGCACATTTGGTGAGACCAGTCCAATGGCTTCTTCCTAGAGTTGAGGTTAGCAATGCATTGCAAGCCAGACATTTCTCCTTATGATCCAGTGTTGAGACCCAAGCCAGAACCTAAAAGGTGATGTTGTTTTAGTGTGGCAGGAGGATGCACAATGTTGTTCCAGTGGTGGTGATGCTTTGGCAAACTATCCCCCCTGCCCCCGCTTCAAATGCTGTCTAACTTCTCTCTTCCTTCTTTGACACCAGCTTTAAAACCCTTGAATAGTTTTCTCCCATTAGCACTACCTTCTCAACTAGCCATTGAAGGTGTCTGCTTTCTCCATGGGTTTGACCCAGTTATTGTCAGTTTAGCTCAAGTGATACAATATACTGTCTTGGCATATTTGTGCACACATATATATGTGCAAATAAATATACACTTATATGTGTACACAGTCTGACCACAGAGTTCATAAAACTGATTTGAAGCGGCATGTAAATTTGCATGAAAAGACAGTTTGATCCATTCATATTTCCATATGGAGCACATCTATCAAGTTCCAAGAGAATTTTGTGCTCTGCAAAGTTGTTTGAGCAGCTCATCACTGGTCATTCCAGTGTGCACTGCCTTTTAATGACGTGCATTTATTTAAGTTTATTTTTCTACCCTGCCCTACAAAATGCAAAAACATTCCTGTTTTCTAGTATCCTTTCCAATCCCAATTTCTATGCAGTGGTATGAAGATTTGTTTGATAGAAATAACTATCTCTTCTGTGAATAAATTACACTTTCCATTTCTTGGAGGTCACACTCTCCATTCCTCTTTGCTGACCTGTTCTTCTACTTGCACTTGAAATATTCTGATTTATCTTGGGCAATCTGCTTTTCATTTTCTACCCTTAATTTTCTTATCATTTTTTGTGCACTCTCTTAACTTCTTCCTGTAATCTTCTCAGTTTGCCTCTGTGGCTGATGTTTTATGCCTTGTATTCCCCCCCATTTCTCTTCCTTTGATTACTTGCTGGCCTTCCCTGCTGATCCTCATTGACTTTTTTTTAACTCTTCATGTATTTATTGATGGCACATATAAACCATGGGCCTACATTAATTCACCTCATCAGCCTCTTTTTAAAAACCCTTCCCCGGTTTTCCTCTTAATACTGAGCCGCTTTTGGTTTTACCTAATGAAAAAACACACATTACATTTCTATTGGCTTAGATACAATCTCACTTACTAGCATTTTCCCCAGACAAAAACATTGGCCTTGGAGGGGATGAATACTGTTTGGGTTTCAGTTCAGGCAGCAAAATGCCTTGGGCCACCATTGCACCTAGTAATATGACCTCTTTCCATTGACTGGTCTGTGGGGCCTCTTTGTAGATGTGCGTACCTATCTATTTATGAAATCAAAGTGTTGATTGTTACCTTTAAAGCCTGACCATCACAATCCTGTGGGCCATTTTGGCAGGTTCATGGGGCCTCCCACTCAAGCACCTGACATCACTATGATGTCAGGTGACCTAAAGCAAAACAAAAATCTTTTGAGAGATGTGGCTTGAGAGATGACACCAGAAGAAGGGCTTTGGAACTACTAGCTTAAACCAGTGATACAAAGGGATACTTGCGCTTACAGAAAACACTGTTAAACTGTCAGACACTTACAGGAAGCCTGCTGGGATTGGCTATGCTATGAACTTTCCAATGGGGAATTCCA
This sequence comes from Podarcis tiliguerta, assembly GCF_965153285.1. NCBI lineage: Eukaryota > Metazoa > Chordata > Lepidosauria > Squamata > Lacertidae > Podarcis > Podarcis tiliguerta. Next base: position 31,139,796 of record NC_139540.1, on the reverse strand, counting down.
TTTCCTTTGCCAAGAAGAAATCAGGAGCCAGTTAGAGCTCCCAAATATCCCTTGGCAGCAACCCTTTCGTCCAACCCACACCTGGCATCATATATGGCACCAGGTGTGGGGCAGGTGTGCATGGTTTTGGGGTAATGGCCTTGAAGGTTAAATTGAGAGCCGTGCCAGTTCTAATTAGGCTTGTGGGCCATAGGTTCTCCAATCCAGCCTTAGGTCTTGACTTTTCCTCTGCTATCCTACCTGTTCCCTAAGATCAGAAGGCTATGTCCTTCTCTGTGACCATCAAGAGTGGAAGCACAAGTGGGTGGGGCAAGACAGATGGCCTTTTTGGTAGCTGCACCCAGTTTATGGAATGCCTTCCTTTGTGAAATGCAGTTGGCCCACCTTCTCACAATCACCCTCTAACCGCCCAGTCATTGAACAATTTTTACTCCAGCAGGGATTTATTTTATGTGGTAGTCAATGTCTTTATGGTTATTTTTCATTGCCCGTATATTTTTAAACCCAGTCTTTTTTTGTATTCTTTGCACTTTTGGTGTGTGTGTGAAATGGTAATTTTTGTATGCTTTAAACTGGCTTGGGTGGTAGTCTTACACCCAGAAGGTAGGATGCAAATGCTCTAATAAATAATTGTAAATAAATTTGTGGTCTCTGTCCCGCAAAGGCTTATGCTACAGAAGTTTTTGTTTTTTTTAAAAAAACTTTTAAGACATCACAGCAGCCTCTGTTGTATACAGGCCCTTCCATATATTTCATTATGTGCCTAATTCAGTTTCTTTACATATTTGTGCAAAAATGCCAGGTGCAAAGTAGACATCAAAGGCAGCCCCCAGTGACTTACATTTAATCTCTCATTTGTGCACAGGTAGAAGCTTTTATTTCTCATTGCCAGGTGTGACATGTATTCCTGAGGAAGTGAGTGCTGCTGTGCTTGTGGGCCATTTAAATCTTCAGAAGTAAAAGCACGGGGTCAGACTAGACAAGTAACAAGGTTAATCAGTTTGAATTAATGACTTTTGTTTTAATCTGGTTCAAAATAAAGCTGTGGCCAGAGGCCTTTGGCTTTACCTATATGTCAGTGTCAGGACAGTTGTTTCAGGGTAGCTGGGAGAAGAGACGAGATGGCACTCATCAGTGGATAATTGGACTGATTGCAAAGTCATCCGACAGGGCGGCCACATCAAGGAGCTGTCTTCGAAGGAAACTCCAAATTGGCCCTCTCTGTGTATTTCTCTGAATGGATTTTAGCCCAGAGTGCTTTTCAGATCATCAATGAACCGAAGACTTTCATGTGGCGTAAATACAAGATGCGCGAGGCCTTGGAGTTTGGGATTAAAGTTGGTACTCCAAAACTGCCTCAGGTGCAGTCACTATGCAATTGTAATATGGCTGCAGACAAGGAATCGGTAAAACAGGGGTGCATGTCTCGATTACTACAAAGTGTTTTATTGGGGGCCACCCTTGAGCCTGGTCCTGATGCTCTTGCAGATGCACAATGTTGCACCTAGGCTGCTGGTGGGGACAGACTCCCTCCAGCTCCAGCAAAAGGTTTCACTGGCCAGCCATATGCTACCAGGCCAAGCTTATGGTTTGTGTACTAGTCCACAAGGCATTTAACAGCCCCAGGATGCAATGATAGGGCAGTCCCTCCAGTGCCAATCCTATAGGATAGCCTACTAGCTTTGGGGAACCTATCTTAACCCTTTATTTCTGCTGCTTCCACCTCCTTATCTGTTAGCTAAGGCAAGGGATGTGGAAATGAGACATATTAATTCAAATACTGGTTTAACTAAGCCTATACCTAATGTAAACTAACACTGCAGAATTTACTTTCAATGGTCACATCTAGTTCTGGAAGCTCCAGGCAGATGGATGAAGGCCACATGGCTATTTTTAAGGGCTTAGGATCCACATTAACCTTAAAAGACAGCTGCCAGTTTTCTGCCAATCGGAAGCCAGGTCACTTATGCCAGGTACAGATCCACCTTTTGATGATTTGGGATGTGGCTATCTCATGGTTAATTATCCTTGGAAATCCTCTATCTTTCTGGTAGACAGCCTTAATCAGTAACCTGTGGACATGACTTCGCTACATATATATGAAGGAGAGCTGGACAATCTTAAAAAAAAAGAGAAAAAAATAATCAAATGCATGAGGAGAAGAAAGCTTGGCATGAAAAGACAGCAAAGATGGTGTCTGAAAGTCCTTCCAAGGGAGAGCATTCACAAATAGGGTAGCATAGTCAAAAAGGCCCTGTCCTGTACTCATCAACCCCTGCATCTCTGCCAGAGGGAGACACCTCTGGTGATGAATTAGATATGATCAGTGCTTTTTGTGATGGAACTCGCCAGTACTGAGTATTATCACCTCTTTTTTGTTGCCAGTGGCAGCCATTTTGTGCTGATAACTGCAGCACTTTTATCAAGACGTAAGTACTGTACCAACACTCATTCTTTCCTCCCACCCCCCAAATATGCACTGGATATGGTGAATTAGACATGTGCTATAGCCTCTAAAAGCAGAGAGAAACTGATTAAGAACTACTGAATTGATTAATTGCACTTCAACAATTTTACATATTGCAAAGCCTCAGTGAATATGCACTCCTGGGGTTCCTGAAAGAAAAACACATTTCATCTTATGTAGGAAAAGGTATGTATATGTTAGTAAACGAAGCTTCCACTCCTCTGGTAGAAGAAAAGCAATGTATTAAACCACATTATGGTCCATTTTTATTCTGGAGGATGTAGATTTAATGCAGGGATGTGGAATTTGAAGTGTCCACCAGAAACGTATGTCCCCAGCTGACTCCGTGTTCTGGTCTCCAGAGCTCCTGAGCATTGTGTAAAACCAGGGCTGGGGCTGATTGAAACCCTTATGAACTGGAATACATCAAATGTGGACTGGATTCCCTAGCATTACAATGATGGAGGTTTAAATTCATATGTGTCCTGTGACCACCACAGACCCTCCAAGTGTCCCTATTTTCCAGGGACACCCCTGATTTAGAGACGCCATCCCAGTTTCTGATTTGATACTGGAATGTCCCACTTTTTCTTAGGATGTCCCTATTTTCTTTGGAGAAATGTTGGAGGATATGGAGTTATCTGACCCCCGAGCTGTCTGAAAGTAATTCTGTATAGGGAAGGGTTTCTTTTATTTTATTTTAAATGTTTAATATTTATTATGTTTTTATATATGTTGGAAGTTGCCCAGAGTGGCTGGGGCAACATACTAAGATGTATGGAGTGGAAATAGTAAAATTATCATTATGGAGTGGGACGTGCCTATTTTCATTGGGGAAATGTTGGTGGGTATGCCACCAATATGGGAATGAAACTGCTTCACACTGACCATGGGAGTTGTGGTGGGGCACTGACATGCTTCTTTCTATAGACCAGTGCTTTTTTCTGGGGGAATGCAGGGGTAAGCATATGAGTAGGAAAATGAGAGTACCCCCTAAAGATTTATTTATTTTTTAGAAAAAAAGCACTGTTATAGACTATCATTCAGAAAGGCCCTATTTGTCATAGCTGTTTAGGGTTGGGATCCTAGTGCCTTCTGCCTGCCACAGATGATGACCCTGTTCAGCTATGGCTGATAGGGGCTTATAGAATAGTCTGCTGGGGGGGAAAGATAGGATAAAAATATTGAACCAGGAACAGCACAAGATGAGGAAAGGAACAAAATGGATCCCGTACTGCCAGTCAGCCCAACTTGAAGAGTTAGGATGAAAAAGAAGAAACCAAACTGTATTAATCGAAGTTCAATACCTCAAGGGACAAATGATTCTCATGCTTGAAAGAGATTTAACTCTCCCCAAACAGTAATCTCGCTCCTGCACAGCTAATGAAAATAAGAGCTAGCTATCAGCCAAGAAGGAACAGTTCCCATCTTCTGAGCTCTACAGCCACTCAGAAACTGGAAACTTTAATTCCACCAAGTCTCCTGTAACTACAATATGCAAGTGTTCACGTTTGGATGTTAACCTTTAAACCAATAGGGATTTTTTTTTTGAGGACTGTTTTTGAATGCTCCTGTTCACTGCTATTTTTCTTCAGCAGACATGGAGGCTAAATCACCGCTTAAAGATCTTGTAGGTTTTTCTTGGCAGAATTTGAGTGTGCATGTATGGAACCACTTCAAAAACAAAAGTCCCTTTTGGAGTATCAGATGGTGTTTATTCTGATATGGAAATCTGCAGGAAGCTACCTTCTAAATGCTTTGTTAGTTTTAGAAAATATTCCTAATGTTTCACATTTTTTTAACCCCCTTAATGCCAATAGCATTGTAGCAGCTGCTTGGAATTCAAGAGGAATGTAACTCTGGTTCAGAAAGAGTAGTTTTCTCAGAATTACACACACATTCTTCTGTGTGCGTGGCATCAAGAATTAAAGCAGTGGGAGCATAACTTTATTTCTAATGTTGGTATATGTTTATGAAGGTCAGCACAGAGTATAATGGCGTGGTCAAGTGTCAATTCACCTCAGTGCTGAATGGCAGGCTCCATACATAGTGAGATGTAAATACAGAGATCTTCATTTCAACAGTGCTGGTATATTCGTGACATGGTTATCAATCTATCTATTTTGAAGAAACGGCAACCTATGATAAGGAATATGGTTGCATAAATGGTGACTATGTTTCTTCGTTCATTTACGCAAAATCTTCTGACTCTTTCTCTGGTTTCATTTAAACTAGAATGAATTAATTAAAAATGGAACTATCTGTAACTGGAATGAATCATGTTCTAATTCCTGAATTCACAGTGCAATGATAATGTTTTATTTATTATAACTATTTATATAATGCATGTCTGAATACAAGGTCTTCCAAGGTGGCATACACCAAAGAACCTTTTCAAAACAAAACACACAATAAAACAATATGTTAATAAATCTGCTCATAAGGATACTTCATGTGGAGTAGCTGGGAGGTTGTGTGAGAGAGCAGTCTAGCTGGATCAGCTTGTGGTGACTTCTTTGATTGCTGGGCTGGATCTACACTGCCCTGTTAAACATTATTAGAACAATATTAGATATGTCATTCTAAAACAGGGCATACTAGTTAATTACCGTATTATTTCGTGTATAACACGCCCCCATGTATAAGACGACCACTTTTGTGTGTGAATGCAACACAACTTGGGGGGGGGGGGATTGCCCACAGTTGTTGAGCTTTTTTTGGGGGGGGGGGTCGCCAATCATATGCACACTCGCCGACAAAAGTCCACTACCACACTCAACACAACCACAGCAAATTGAAAGCACACAAAAGCCTGCCAAAAAATTGCCACAGTCACAGCCAATTGTCACCAGGCCTTGCCGCAGCAACCTATAACACGCTGCTGCCACCAATTGCCCCTCCCTCCTCTGCTATCCATGTATAAGAATGCAATTTTGCCTATTATTTCTAAGGAAAAAGTATCATCTTGTACACACACAAAAACAGTAATACATTTTTTACCTGCTGCACCCTCTAGTGTCACATTTTTATAATGTATTATAAACATTAAACGTAAGACATCATGTGTTATAATAACCATTCCTTAATCCTTACTTAACATTAAAAATCATGAGTGTAGATTCACCTCTGTTCCCCTTCTCATTTTTTCTCCTAAAAGGCAGTTGTTGGTCCTAGGGATGTGGGAGAAATTCAGTTTGGTTCACTTCCTGAAACCATTACTGTATCAGCTACAATGGCTGACCATGTGTCTTATGAGCCCAATTTAAAGTGTTGGTTCCAACCTTCAAAGAATTAAGTGGCTTCAATTGGGCTTATTTTAATGACCATCTGCACACATATCAACCTCCCTTTTAGGCCTGCCTGCCACCATTGCTGTCAGAGACTGGTTGGTTGCAGAGGAATGGTGGGAGGAAGCAGTTGGGGAACCCACCAAAGCGAAGAAGGCTCAGAGCCCTGGGAGTGGTGGTCAGATGGTGATGAGTGGTCAGAGAGAGAAGACTAGGAAGAGGACAAATTGGAAGCCGAGGAAGCAGAGATGAATCAGGCTGGTAAAGAGTCAAGGATGTCTCTCCCTCCTACTGTGAAAAGCTCCCCTCTCTCCTTGTCTCCTAGAACCAGAAGAGGCATGAAAAGGGTGGAGGAAAGGTTGGCTTCATGCAGGCACAGCCTCCGATTTCTTGGGGAAAGCTCTGGAGAGGAGAGAACTTTGATCGCTGTGAGGAGATGGGACTTTCCGTCTTGGCAGCTTTTCCATGGGGAACCTACTGGGGATGAGCTGCTCTGCTCATTAGGCCTGATACTCTGCCAAGTCTGTGCAGATTGTGTTCTTGCTGATAAAGAGTTAACTCAAACTTGTGCGTTGTGATTTACTGCCAGCTCACTCCCTACAACTGCTAGGGATTTTGGCAGGCAAGAGAATGAGTGGGGAACTTCTCTGTGGTGGATCCCATGACTCTGTATCTCGTTGCCAGGTGACCTCCATAAAATGACCACACTTCAGGCCTTCGAAAAACCTTAAATGCCCACTTATTTTCAGAAGGCTCTATTATTCTAATACTGTGCTTCTTTGGGGCTGTTAAACCTGCTGAGATTGTATTTTCCTTGTAGCAGGATATGTATTTTTTTATTGTTGGTTTTCATTAAGGCTGTGGCATACTGCTTATTTTTTATGGTGTTTTACTGTGTTACTTTTGGAATTTGTATTTCATTTATTATTCTAGTAAGCTGCTTTCAGTGAGTTTGACTCATACAAGATCAGGATGAGGGGCAGATTGGCAATTACTCTAGAGTCTAATGGATATAATAGAATCTCCTTAGCTCATAAGATTAAGACTTTTAACATAGCCAATTAATGAATATTTATTGATAAGTTTTATAGGTTTGTACACTGCACAATACACAAAGTATCTCAGTGGTATTTTTATGACAGCATGCGTGCACACACAATAACACCCCAAAATGTCTCAACTCAAACTACTGGTGTTGACTTGGCAGTAGTGGATTCGTGAATGAAGTCCATTAACTGTTGCTACTTGAGCTACAGTTTCTACCTTAAGTCTTTCCAGTCTATCAGACTCCACTTTTCTTTCTGCTTTCTATTCCTAGTTCTGCCTGCACTCGTTCAGAAGTAATTGTGTTTTCTAAAGAAATACATCAGTGTCTTCTGTCTGCCTAATTTGTACATCAAGGAAGCTTCTGTAGGGAGTCTATCTTGCCTGAAAGCTTTTTTCCTTATTTTTTTCCTTGTAATTTGAATTTGATTGGTTAAAACTTGCTACATAAAAATAAAATAAAAAGCTCACCTAAATTTAATTCCATAGGCTTCTTTTGGGGGTGGGGGAGCTGGGATGTTTAGGATGTGAAATGTATTGTTATTTTTCTACTAGAACTGTAACAGCCTGCCTCCACCTCCCAAAATGCAGTTAGCCTTTCTGTCTCTCTCTGTGTGTGTGTCCCCCATGTTGCCGCAGTCTTTTTGTGGGGAGAATATCTCCAGTTTTGTCCTGCCTGTGAACTTTTCACCAATAACTGGGGTCCAGAATGGAGTACAAAGGAAAACTTGAAATCCTGGACCTTATTGATGAGAATTCCACCCACCCATCCATAACAGTTATACATCCTGTGTCAGAACAGTAATTTTAAAGCTGATCTTTATTTTATTTTTAAAAGGGAGAAAAAGGCTCTTCTAAACAAAACAGATCTCTCTTGAAACCAACTTGCAGCAGCACAACCAACATACTATTATGTATGTTTCATAAATCCCGAGTTCACTGTACAAAGGTGGGGAATTTCATTTCAGCAGAAACATCGCCAGTGAGGTAGGTTTTGCCTGCCTGGAATGGATAGGACAAAGGCGAGTTTGGGAGGGGTGGAGGGGGGATGGGGAATACGGCAAGCTCTTCAAGTCTGTATTAGAAGGCCACCGTTTTCCTGGATGGTCTGCCGTAAGTGTGGTGTGTGCTTTCAATAATTAGTATCCTGAACAACTCCAAGATGATTGTTGACACAGCTGTTGTTGTTTAAGGTAGCAGACACATCAATGGCCAGGCAGTAGGTATTGATTTGTGCAGTGACATCCTTCTTGCCGTGTCATCTGAGTGAAAGAAGCCCCCAAATTAACCAATAATAAAGTGTTAGAAGTTGCAGTAGCTGCCTCTTGGGACTTGTCCTGGAGGAGGGTAGATACCCCTCCTCTCCCCACAGCCATCAATCCTCCTTGAAGGGACTGAGTGTGGCTCTGAATTGACCCAAGCCAATGCAAGTCCAAGAGACGTAAAGCTGTTGGTCCTTGCTTTTACTGTATATTGTCTCTTCTTGCAGCATTAAGGATGGGAGAGTGGGAGGGGAGAAACGCCATATTCTATTATCGTTGGGCTTTTAGTAATGTTTTGTGCATCTTAAGAAAACAGAACGTCCTGAATAGAATGGCAGCCTTATTGAAACTGAGTGCTGGATATCTCAGGTATAACTTGGTTTTGCTTTAGCTTCTTTTGTACAGTCTCTTTTTTTCTCTCTCCCTGGCCTCTGACTTTGCAGCATTTCTGCTCAAAGTGACAGGTAGTGAACACATATAATGGAGATGTTAGAACACCGAAATGGATGACTTTAAAAACAAGTGTTAATCAAAGGTACTTTAGCATGGATTCAGATGAAAACCACCTACATCATGACAAAACGTGTTTCCAGTTCTGGAGTTGGTATGCTTGCACAGAACATACTCTGGCTCCAATTCTATTGCCTTAAGAAATATTACAATAATGTTGAATTTAATGTGGAATAGTTCTTCACCAGGCAGGTTCATAAGTAAGAATTACATATATTCCCATATCGTTGTGGAATAATCTATAGATAATTGGTTTAAACACAAAGATGCGCACACATTACTTATATTTAATCACAGTCTCTCCTAAACATCTGCAACTATATTTTCACACAGGTCGAGATCTGCATTTATTGATACAGTAAAACTTCACAAGTACGACTTCTATGAAGGAAATGTCAAGGGGATCTTTTTCAACTTCCTCATGTAATTCTGAGTTAATGTTATTTGCTTTGGCTGTTATTTGCAGCACAGGATGACACACTAGAAAAGATCAGAGTGTTTTAAAGGTATGATATACCACTTAAGATGCAATATAAGAAGAATTTCATTTTAAGTGTTTATGTTTAGAAGTATATCCTTGAGTTAAATGTTTGATGTACAAATAAAAGAGAAAATGCAGCCTAACAATCTGTAGATTTCTTGAAGACACTCCTAATGGAGGCAGAGATCACATCAATTTTATAAGGTCCCAACGGTATTCACTCTATTTCAGAATGAGTGAAAATATATGTGGTGTCTTTGAAAAGTTCCAAATGAAAGGGGGGGAACCAAGTGTACATTTATTTATATTTATATTTTCTAATTGAGCAAGTCATTTAAACACTTTACAATTGCTTTAGAATGATGGTAGGTGGAAACTGCTTTTTTTTTCTTGCTTTGATATAAAAGATGTAGCAGCTAAAAGCTATTAAAAATTGGTTGCTAATTAAATTTTATCTGCACGGATTGGACTGGTTTGCAAATGAAAATCTGAATATATATTTTTAAATCATGGATTGGCAAAAAGTCTCTGGAATATCTTATTTATGATTAAATCAATCCATTCAGTTACATTCTGAGGAGGATCAAAACTGTCAGTGACAAAGGGTGATATTAAACTGTTTTACACAGAGTAGACCCATTAACTCAATGGGTCTACTGTGAGTAAAACCTACTTGAAAACCACTTACACTGTGTGTTTTTTTTGTTTGTGAAAAATGAAAGGCACTGTTTAAGAAAAAGGTACCAACTGAAGGTATCTCCCACTCCTCTTTCCCTGTGTTGGTCCAAGGATTCTCGTGACTTCTGCACATCTGCAGGCAATTTCGAGGGGTGTGGGGGCAGAAGGGGGCAGAGCCCTGTTGTGCACATGCAGGGCTTCTGCTGATGGGACTCAGTTGAATCCCACCCTTTATTTTTAATCTCAAGTCCTCAATATTTTTTTTAATTCCACATTTATTGCTGCAACTATTGGTAGTTTATTTTTCAGCAAAAGGTTCACATTTAACATTATGCTGCAATCTACTCATGCATCTTGGAGAATTGGAGAAATCTCACTGAACACAATAGTCATGCATAGGATTGCGCTGTCCCTGAACAGAGTACAGAGGTACCTCGGTTTAAGAACAGTTCAGTTTAAGACCGATTTGGTTTACAAACTCCACAAAACCGGATATAGTGTCTTGGCTTGAGAACTTTACCTTGGTCTAAGAACGGAATCTGAATGGTGGAAGGGCATCAGTGATGAGAGGCCTCATTAGGGAAAGCACACCTTGGTTTAAGAACAATTTTGGTTTAAGAACGGACTTCCGGAATGCATTAAGTTCATAAACCGAGGTACCACTGTATAGCTAAACCCAACAGGGTTTGACTGGCACTCTCTTCAAGCCCCACTAATAACAGTGACGGGAGCGAGGCAGCAGTAAATCACAGTGTTCAAGTTGGAGTTAACTCTTTATTAGCAAGAGCACGATCAGCACAGACTTGGTAGAGTTGCAGGCCCAGTGGGCAGAGCAGCTCATCCCTGGTAGGTATGGACCCATGGATCAGTTGCCGAGACTGAAAGTCTCCGCCTCTCGAAGGTTTCTTCCCCAAGCAATTGGAGACTGAGCCTGTGTGAAGCCAACCTCTCCTCTGCCCTTTTCATGCCTCTATTAGTTCTGAGAGACAAGGGGGAGGGTAGTCTGTTGCAGCAAGAGAGGGAAACACCCGTGATTCTGCCCCAGCTTCTGCCTCTTGGCTTCCCTCATCTGGAGATGCCAATAATTGAACATGGGACCTACATTGGCTCACAGTACGTTTCTGAGCACAATTCAAAGTGTTGGTGCTGACCTTTAAAGCCCTAAACGGCCTCAGCTCAGTATACCTGAATAAGCATCTCCACCCCCATCATTCAGCCTGGACACTGAGGTCCAGTGCCAAGGGCCTTCTGGCAGTTCCCTCACTGCTATAAGTGAGGTTACAGGGAACCAGACAGAGGGCCTTCTTGGTAGTGGCGCCTGCCCTGCGGAATGTACTCCCAGTAGATGTCAAGGAAATAAGCAACTATCTTACTCTTAGAAGACATCTGAAGGCAGGGAAGTTTTAATGTTTGAAGTTTTATTCTGTTTTTAATGTTCTGTTGAAAGCTGCCCAGAGTGGCTGGAGAAACCCAGCCAGATGGGCAGGGTATGTGTGTATGTATGTATGTATGTATGTATGTATGTATAAATAAATAATCTGCATGCAAAGCAGATGCTCTACCACTGAATCATGGCCCTTCCCTGTGCAAAAGAGTACAATATAGAGGGACAAAGCTGGGGTCATCTTGAATCTTTTCATTAAAACAACAAAACAAAGGTTGTGTGTCTGCAGATATTGCAATGGAAAATGTGATAAGCCAATATAGGGTGAGGGTTATACTTTTTATGGAGGGCGGAACTAGGGACCCTAGTCCCTAATGTTTTGCTACTTAATTTCTTTACATATTTTCTTGTATGCAGAAAGTAAATCCACCTGTCTGCCGTGGTAACAGGCAATACCTTCCACTACTGGCTGCGTACAGAAATCAATACCAAAACCTTATGAGCATTCACTCTGCCCAATTTAATAGAAAGTATGTCCTACTTCTACAGGTTTTGCAGCCTTGTTTGAGCACTGAGGGCATCGAAGTCTGGATACACATTTTATTGAATCATATCTTCAGCAATGTCTTCATATATATATTTTAAAAGGCAGGGAAACACTCAGAACCCCCACACTGAAACAACTAAAAGATGCACACAAAGTCAATGTTTTCAGTATTAAAACAGCAGCAGGATATGTGGACAAGTATCTGTATGAATGTTGAACAGCTGTGTTACCTTTGGAAAAGGGACATTAATTCCTAATATCAAGCCAGTTTATATCTTTCTCTATCACCTACATAGAACACAGTGACGATGTAATTGGCCCTGCTTGCAATAAAGACAATACTACATTGTTAATCCAGACAACAGCTTTTAAGAGATCCTATCAATGTATATTACTTATTTTACCTTCTATTAAAATAGGTCAGTGGTGCAAATGTTTTATCAGATTTTCCTCCCCTCCTCTTTTCTGGATGCATTTTAAAAAGAGATAATCTTTAGCAACACATCACTTCTTTTTCCTTTTTTTAGACAAGAAAGTTTAATTTCTGTTTAAAAATGAATGTGGACATCCTGGTCCAACGTCTAAAAGAAAGTGAGCTGGATTGAAAACAGCTGTCATCCTGGTAAACTAAAGAAACCAATAAATAAATCAAGAACAATATTTTTCCATCCCTGATGGGTTGCATCAGAACAGTGAGATAGTAGGATACCACTGGCTCTGTCTTATTACCGGTATTTTATTTAAAATGTTTATAATCCACTGTCATGAGTAAAGCACACTCAAGGCGGTGTACATTCTAAAAGATAAAAATAAAATCTTCAACAATTATGCAATATAGAAGCTCCCATAAAACCTATGACCTTAATAAAAGCCAGCAATTATTGGGTAATAACTAACCTCGTTGTTGTATAGTCATTTATGAAAAGGGATGCACTCTCTATTGAAATCGAGCTCTTAGCTGTATTAGGGGCAGAAGGCCAAGGTGACCACATGCATATCTGCCTTGATGGGGGGAAACCAAAGCAGCTGTCCCTTCCCTGCTAGTTCCCAGCCAAGAGGAACAAGGCTCCAAAGCGCAAGTAGTTGCCTGACTGATCCCAGCACCTTGTCCTCATCCTCAGGCTGTACTAACTGAAGCTCATCCAACATAACAGGACTAGACAGTGCTCTGGACACCCCTCTAGATCCATCTGCTGTAACAGTGGAGGCAAAGTCCTGGCAGATGCAAGCGATTTTAACCTCAAAATGCTTTGCAAACAAGTCACGGCAAGCTACCATCAGTTCTGTCACTGTATAAGCAGTTGTGGACCTTGGGGTCTCAGATTTCAGAGGTGCTTCGTGCAATGCCAAAATCTGGTGTGTCCCCCCACCTCTTGCCTTCCATTCTGCCTCATTGTTTCAGTGCCCCCCAAGGCTCCGCACCCAGTGTGACCAAAATCTGCCTTGAAGGCCCCACACTACTCAGAAAAGCTCTGCTGGGTGACACAACGAGGATCCTACCTCATATATTATATATTGGAATTGGGAAAACTTATGTGTACAGTGCCATTTCTGAGAGGCTCCTACATGCATAAATGCCAGGATGCTGACAGCGGTTCCCAACTGGTTGCCCAGGAAAGTATAAAGGCAAGGAAAGGTTTCTTACCACCCTTTTTTATTCACTATTTACAGAGAGACACTATGGAACCCAGGCTCTTGGATAATGGCGCTGTCCCGAGTGAATCTCCACTCCCCGTCTCTCCCACTTCCTCATTCGTCACTTCTATGGGTGCTGCTACGTGCCCTCTGTCTTTGAGCTCTTTGCTCTCCTACTTTCAAGGTTCACTGGGTTCTGGGGAGGGGGGGAGTCTGGAATGCTTTCCAATGACACCATGTCCTGTTGTTCCGCTTCCTTCTCCTCCTCTCCCATGATGTCCCCACTTTCCTCCTCATCTGCCTCTGAGCTGTGACCTCCCTCACCCCCCTGTTGCAAATCTATACTGTCTTCCTCTTCCTGCTTCCTGGAAGGGTCAGGATGAGGAGACGATCTCCACCATTCCCCCTCTGCCCAGTCCCTGACGGTAAATCACATTCAAAATGGCGGTCTATACATGTATTAGCTACTCTAGAGCTACAGCTGCTTGTTGGGTCCCGACTTGACAAAAGCTGTAAAAGTTTTTCAGCAGACCAGTAGATACAGTTTCTAAGACTTTAGGAAATCACAGACTATCACAGATGGGGGTGAGGGAAAATTACAGTTCATTACTAAAATGTATTCATCACATTTGGAAGCTGTCAAGATTTAAGTGAATACCTGAGATGTCCCAGGAAGGTGTTGATGCATGAGGAAAAGGTGAAACCTCTCTTTCCTAAGTAAATAATAAGAGAACAAGAAGGGAAAAAATCCCCGCTCCCGTTGCCAAGATCATCAAGTGCAGGGTTCTTACAGGCACTAGCATTGTCAAAGATGCCAAGTCAAGGCAGCATCTGACTGAATTCAGAAGAACATAATCGTGCGAGAGTGAGTTGTGTTAGATGCTGATACTCCACATGAATTATTCAGTGCAGAATTATAGGCAATGCTGAAACGCATTATAATTGACTTAACCAACTTTGAAAAGCATTTCCAAAACCTACTGAGGTGTTACATTGTTTCCATGCTTAGTGCATTATTTCAGAAGAGAGAAGGAACTTCAAAACAGGAAGTGGAAATTTAGCTATTAAATAATTGGGGGTGTGTGTGTGTGTATGTGTGCATTTGCTAACATCACTGAGAGGCATATAGTCATTCATGGTATAAATTCGATGTTTCAGCGATCTTCAGAGAATTTAGTCTAATCTCATGACTTGGATTTCTATAGGACTATTGCAGTGGACTGTGAGTTGCTCACACACCCATGGACTCCCATCTTCTGAACCACTTCACTGTGGAATTGTGCCTTTCCCCTAAGAGAGAGACCATCTCCATATCTGCCTTTGGCAGATCCAAGAGCACTTCATAAATGGACCGCTAACATTGAGCCCAATCCAAAGTTTTCACATGTACTTCTAAGGTGCTTAGGGAAGCATCCACTTTAACATTGTAGTAAAAAAGGTAAAGGTAAAGGACCCCTGGACAGTTAAGTCCAGTCAAAGGCGACGATGAGGTGTAGTGCTTATCTCACTTTCAGGCCAAGGGAGCCAGTGTTTGTCCACAGAGAGATTTCTGGGTCACGTGGCCAGCATGACTAAACTGCTACTGGCGCAAGTGAACACCGTGACAGAAGCCAGAGTGCACGGAAACGCCGATTACCTTTCCGTCACAGCGGTACCTGTTTATCTACTTGCACTGGCGTGCTTTCGAACTGCTAGGTTGGCAGGAGCTGGGACACAGCAACGAGAGCTCACTCTAGCATGGGGATTAGAACCGCCAACCTTCCAATCAGCAAGCCCAAGAGGCTCAGTGGTTTAGACTATGCGCCACCCGCATCCCACATCATAGTAGCCTTACAGGGAAGGTAGTTGCTTTTCTGAGGCAGTTCTGATTGTCCCAAGGTGATACAGGGAACTTCGTGGCTTGTCAGGAATTTGAACCCAGGTCCAGTCTCCCATGCTTTACACAGTACCACACAGGCTTTCTCATGACAACCCTGATACCACAACTCTCTCGAAGCATCTGTGTCATGGATTAAGACCCAGCATTTCAGGGTTATCACTCCCACATGTCTTAGCCTTGATACTGGCCTGACAAGCAAACCTAAATGTTTGGGGCTTGGGTACAGGTTTGACTACCTTTGTTCCATTTTTCACTGCTTCTCATTTGTTTGTTTCCCTCCTTTAAAAACAGCCTAAATGGAATACAGCCAACTCTGCCTTCCTATAGGCTTAAGCCAAATTGATGAACAGCTCTATTAAAATGAAAGGATGTTTATTTGAGAGGTTTTCCTGATTTCCGTAAATCATTACCAAGATCAATTTCATTAAACTGGTACCCTTTTCTCATAGAATTAAGCCACTAAGCATCTTAAAACAGTGACTGAGAGCACACAATTTTCTCCTTTAATCCAACAAGCTTAGGTTAAATAAAAAATATTTTCACCCGGCAGGAATTCTTCCTTCTGTCACTCCTAGGCAGTCGTCTCCTTCAACCCTTAACCATTTTCAGATACAATCCTCAAGTGCCAGCTAAAGGCATTTGAGGCGCAATCGATAAATTTACATGAAAGTGTTTGTCCTCCTTTCTCCCACCTACCTTTGCTCCTTATTACAGAGCAAAGTTTTGTTTTATTTTCCACTTGAAAAATATCCTTCTCCCTTTCCCCCCAGTGCGCTATTGTTTGTGATCAACAAGCCAGCCTGCTACAGGGCTGTTATCCTCAGTGTTTTAGGTTTGCATTGCAGAAGGCTGAAGATAGGTTTTGCTGAACCAATTCTTTAATGGTGCATTAGTTCAAATAATGCTCTTTTTAAAAAACAAACAAATAAGTAGTCTGATTGGTGATGCACAAGCCATTTTCAATCTTGGCCCAGTAAGGCTGATTGTTTACACTTCAAGGAATAAAATGTAACTTGGTGCAATGGGTTGATTTCCCCCCTCCCTTCTCCCTAACTAGAAAGCATCCTGCTTGTTTTATTTGGTTAAACGGAGAGGGCCATCTTCAAGAGCAGCCTCAGCAGACATGTTACCTAATTGATTTGAGAATTTTTCATTTCAATAATGACCTTGAAGCCAGTGATGCCTAGAATGCCCCCAGACCATGTCATGGGTGCTCCAGTAAAAGATGTATCGTCAGATCAATTACTAAAAGCAATGGAACATCTGATCCTACCCTTGAAATTAACCAGGAAAAGTAGGTCAGCACACCTTCAGCTGACACAATGAAGTATTATGCTCTCAATGACCCAGGAAGGAAAGCACTAATGATTGATGGGAAGGGATATTTAAATGAGAAAGTTGAAGCACAATGGAATTAAGCGTATAGAAATGATCAAACAGCCCCTGAAAGCCAGTCTTTAAAGAACAGCTATTTCAAGCAAGGCTCACGTAAGTTTATATCAAAACAATTGCAGATCAAGGCTTGTCGTTTTCATTTCATGAGAAAAGGCACTAGCTGCAATGTCCTGCTAATTATTCCAAATGGAATAAATTTATTTGTGTGTGTGTGTGTGTGTGTGTGTAGTTAAGGCTATTTGGCTTAGGTAAGCCATTGTGGTCTCAAACTATACAATGCCGCGGAAAATCCCTGAGCATATATACCTTTGGAGTAGTTAAACATATTAAATATGGTGCACAAATGAATTGTAAAGGTCATCAGTGCCACAGGGTTTCTAGAAGCCATGCTTTAAGCACACTCCCCAGCTAAGAAGCAGATGAAGAAAATTAGCATTGAATATTTGGGGAGGCATCAAGCAAAAGGCAGGAGTTGGTGCAGAGTAATCCATAGCGGGTGGCAGAAGGAGACCCCAAAGTAGAGGAACCAACAAATTAAAACCCCGTTGGACTCACAATGGCAAGGCAGAAAGAATATGTTTCATTGGCTTCCCCCTTTTCCCTTGGCTCCGAAGGAAATAATATTATTATACCTGATCTAGGGCTGGCATAGTTACCCTTCCGCCATTCCAGGGTGGTCGGTGGGGAGCAAGGGATATGGATTCACTGAATCGTCCTCTGATCTGCACCACCAGGCCCCATAAATGTTCCCTGTTTGTCTTCTCCACTGTCAAAACACTGATAGTAGAGGAGGGACAGCAGAATATATTTTTGTGCCTGCAACAAGGAGTTTTCTGTGAGTGGGCATCCACCTTGGCCACAGATCTTCCTTTCCATGGAAGATCCATGCCATAACAGGGACCTTAAATCACCACACCGTCACATTTTAATCAGTCTGTAAGTGCTCAGATAATCACATAGTCCTTATTACAAAGTGGTAATCGGTATTATGACTGTAATCCACCCATTGTAAAAGAAAACAAGTGGCAGATGTGGGATTTAGAACCATGCTCAAGCCAGTTGACAGCTATGACCACAATCTGATGTACCTGGGAGAAAATCCGACTGATGAAATGAAGGGGACTTACAATTAACCATATATAGGATCAGGTCATCAGTCTCCCAGCTAGTTGGTAGGTGTCAGGGTCCTTTTACACACCGCAGAGAACAAGATGGCGGGTTGAGTTGTAAACTTCTACATAGTTCAAACTGCAGCTGTGTGTTTGGAGGAAGTAGCTCATATTGTTGGAATGTGCGCTCTCTCTCTCTCTCTCTCTCACACACACACACACAGCCTCTCTTCCTCTCTGTGTTTATTAGTACACATAGGAAGTATTTCCCTAACCCCCAGGGGTAGAACCCCAAAATATCCACAGTCTGAGGTATTACGCTGAGAATTCTACCACCACAATCTAACATGTGCAAGACTTTAGAATCAAATTGAACATCTGCTTTGGTTATATGTTAGGCATCAAGGTACCCGCAATACTTCAGAATCACAGAAAAGCCAATATGTAGTTTCTTTCTCTTCAATCAATTGTAAATTAAAATGGACTATACTTGTTAGAAGTGGACTTCTGAGGAAGATACTCATGCTGTTCAAATTACTGTTTAAAGACTGTGAAAACTGCTTGTCTGCAATGGCTAGAGGATCGCTTTTTAGATCAATAGTGAGATAAAGATTGTGTTTTCCCCACTTCTGAAGTATATAATAGATTATGTAATACTTTGCTCAGGCTTTCTAGGAGCAAAGCATAATCAAGGAAAGAGAAGAAATCTTGGCAGACTCAGGCCAACGAGATGATGATGCTTTGCCAAATCTAGAAATGAAATTGAATTTGCACTTGCAAATGTCAAAAGTCCTTCAAGCACTACACTACAATAGTCTCCGCCGCCAAATCTCCACAGTGTAACGTAGAATCCGGAAGATGAAGGCTTTCAAGTTGCTCATATTTAGATAGCTAGATGTTAGTTTAAGTGAAGTAGCTTCCTATATCAACCATTAAATGCATGTGCTATCATCATGTATACTTGAAGACCCAATGTGTCTTATGCCCCCCTTTATCTTGGTCTACCAGAAACAAATGCTCGTTTCCTAATGAAGTCTGAAGAAATATATTTTAATTCACAGCAGAGGAAGCACATATAAAGAACGCTCCAGAGAACTTCTTTTCTTGATGTTGAGTGGCCTATTATCCAATTATTTATTCCACAAAATGTGGCTCATCCCACAGAGGCCCACTGCCAATCCTTTTGTATGCTGGCTTGGATGCTACAGTACATATGGTTATGCCCGAATCATTTCTGGTAGTTGCTGGGACTTGGATACATTTGTACACTAGAGGATGAGGACAATATCCTTCTAGAGGTGCCTGGCCCAATATAGTCACGACAATAATTAGCATGTGACATCTTTCCCACATTTTAACTTGGGGGGGGGGGAGAGTGAGAGAGTGCTAGAACTAGAAAAGTGAAGAGATGGCTTCTCCACGAAACTTCTTTCTTCCGAATATGCAAGATTTTGTTGCTATTAGAGGGTGCAATCAGACCCGTGACTCTACACTATGATAATTTGGTCCAGGAATAAATTTGTGACATGATCTGTTGTTTGTATTTAATGTCTCTGAAGCAGGAATAACAACCTGATTTGATTATGCTGGAGATTTAGCCCTGCACTCAGCTGTCATTACGTTGTTGTTTTATATTATTGCAGTTTTATTATTTGTTATTGTAAGCCACCCTGGGAATGCTACTTAGCAATGAAAGGCAGAGCTTGCATTTTAGGAATGAATGAATGACTGAATGACAATTTGACTTGGCATCATCTGAACTTTTATTCAGAGTGGTTTGAAGCAAGTTTACAGTGCAATCCTGTGTATATTTCCTGAAAAGTAACTCCCAGATTGTTCAACGGGACTTCCTTCCAGGTTAGTATGCATAAGGTTGCAGTTTGAAATGCAGATATTTATTTAATGCTAGGTCAAAATGTTTCCCACATGACTAAATGCAAAACATCACCTGATATTCCACTTATATATTTGCATTTGGAATAGATAATAAAGTTTAGATGAGCAGGGATGTATGTGTGTGTGTGTTTCATTATAGTGCCTCCTACAAAAAAGCAAATGTAGAAGGACATTTCCTTTCCTAATCAAACATAAGTGTAATTAAGAACGGTGTATTTTGAGTACTGATTAATTTCAGGTAATGATTTTCCAGCACACTAGAGACATAGGGCAGTTTTTAGTATAATTAGACTTTGAATGCCTAGGTCATGATCAATAAGAGTTAAAAGACCATTTGCAAAAGCTGTATTTATGGAATTTATACAGTCAGATTTCTCCTATTCTTTAAATATGTCAAGCGCCTAGCTTTAAATTAAAAGTTGTTGGAGGCTTTTCTGCTAATACCACCATACATTTACTTTTGTAAAGCTTTTTACAAGGCATGGAGAAATGACTTTAATATTCCATGTAAAGCAAAGACTGGTTGGCTTTAGTTTGGCAGGTGTCAATTTAATTAATAATCTAATGACATTCTAGATTTGCCTCAGATAGCACTTCGGTGCTTGCTATTGATTCTGTATTATTGGCCTAAATGTTGTCATCATTATTATCATGTGGTGACATTCAGGTAGGATTTGAATTAACCATTCACATATTAGTAAAGGATTTTATTTCATCAAAATTGGGCTAATGGTTCCACAAGCAGCAAAAAAAAGGAGCAGGATGAATACATTAAGTGTAAAATAAGTGTAAACGTGCCCAAGTAGTGTTCCATCGCAACTCTTTCCAAATCTTTTAATTGTCTACGCATGGTTTTTATATCTTTCTTTTTTACACTTGAGACATATCTTAGGTCTTTCAATTCCACTAATTTATACGCAGTACCAGCACCTCTTTTTGTTGTTGTTAAAAAGTGTGGCACTTGCTGTAACAACTTCATGGCAGCTATTTTTCTAGAAAAAAGCACTAAGTGTACATAAATGCATCTGTTGCTCAGTTCTTCAAATTTATGCTTAAGGTTGCAGTCTTAAGTGCATTTTTAAAAAAAAAATCATTGAAATCACCGGCATGCCTTCCAACATTCCTCAGATGAAAATCAAGACATTGCAAAAGTGGCCGTGGGTTGTATGTGTGTTTTTCCATTAAACATTTCTTCAACAGCTTTCTGTCTTCCCAGCTTCCTGATCTGAAAAAGACCCACGGCAGCGGTTAGCTCATGACACCCTTTGCACGTGTAAAAGGTAAAGGTAAAGGTACCACTGCCCGTACGGGCTAGTCTTGACAGACCCTAGGGTTGTGCGCCCATCTCACTCAAAGAGGCCGGGGGCCAGCGCTGTCCGAAGACACTTCCGGGTCACGTGGCCAGTGTGACATTGCTGCTCTGGTGAGCCAGAGCCGCACACGGAAACGCCATTTACCTTCCCGCTAGTAAGCGGTCCCTATTTATCTACTTGCACCCGGGGGTGCTTTCGAACTGCTAGGTTGGCAGGCGCTGGGACCAAACAGCGGGAGCGCACCCCGCCGCGGGGATTCGAACTGCCGACCTTTCGATCAGCAAGCCCTAGGCACTGAGGCTTTAACCCACAGCGCCACCCGCGTCCCTCTGACCCCGCAAACCCCCTCCAAAATAAATCACACAGGAAACACAATATTTGTTTAAGATTTTTGACATTAATTTGGCCACAACCTTATTGATTACAGCATGTGAGTGGTTGCTTAGGCATTGGTTCGGACTACCTGAACCTGCCCCGGCAGGAACAGGACTGACAACTGGAACCTCCAGAGGTCAGTAAGGGAAAACATACTGGGGGAGCACAGAGGCGGATTTCCACCCCTTAGTTCACCCCAGATGCTCCCAGGAACTCTGGAATGGCCCTACCCCTGAGAGGGGATCGGACAGAGCAAATCGAGCCCCTGGATTCCTTTAACGGAATACCCTAGCAGCAGAAACAAAAATGAGAGGCAGGCACAGCCAATCCATAATCCATTCCACCAAAGAATGGCCCAACCGCCAACCTTAAAGTTGTGACAATTTGCTACACAGCAGGAAAAAACCAAATGGCACCAGCCAATCAGCCAAGTGGCAAAATTCCTACCGGGCCCCTGCTCCAAAAACAGATGACCCCTAGACAGGCATAGCAAAAACACAACCTTAAATTATAGGGAGGGAGGGAGGGAGGGAGGGAGAGTCGCTGCACAATGCGAAAGAGAAAGCCCTTCGCCTTGTGCAGTCCCTTAAATAGCCACTTAGTTGCCAATCAAACCCCAACTGACAGAAAATTTTCCCCAGTAACAAAGGGGCAACCAATGAGGCGAGGAGGTCATCCAAACGGGCCCACCCCAGCAACAAGAAGGCAATTTGGTGATCTCACTGCAACATAATAATAATAATAATAATAATAATAATAATAATAATATTTTATTTATACCCCGCCCTCCCCAGCCAAGGCCGGGCTCAGAGCGGCTTACAAGCAATAATAAAAACAAGATGAATGATTACAACTTAAAAACAAAAGTAAAATACAACATTAAAATAATGGAACATTAAAATATTAAAATGTAGCCTCATCGCAGGAGGAGAAGGAAAAGAAAAAAGAAAGAGAGGGAGGGAGGGAATCAAATTGGCTCCAAGCCAAAGGCCAGGCGGAACAACATGTGACTCTCGATTTGGAGGACACAATTTCCAGATTTCAACTGAACTTTATTTATCTATCTATTTATTACATTTATAGTGGGACGCGGGTGGTGCTGTGGGTTAAACCATAGAGCCTAGGACTTGCCGATCAGAAGGTTGGTGGTTCGAATCCCCATGGCGGGGTGAGCTCCCGTTGCTCGGTCCCTGCTCCTGCCAACCTAGCAGTTCGAAAGCATGTCAAAGTGCAAGTAGAAAAATAGGTACCGCTCCGGTGGGAAGGTAAACGGCATTTTCGTGCGCTGCTCTGGTTCGCCAGAGGCGGCTTAGTCATGCTGGCCACATGACCCGGAAGCTGTACGCTGGCCAATAAAGCGAGATGAGCGCCGCAACTCCAGAGTCGGTCACAACCGGACTTAATGGTCAGGGGACCCTTTACCTTTACCTTATTACATTTATATGCCACCTTTCCTCAAGGAGCTTGAGGGGGTGTACATAGGTCTTCCCCCCCCCACACCCCGTTTATCCTTGCAGCAACTCTGTGAGGTAGGTTAGGCTGAGAGTGAGTGGCTGGCTCAAGGTCACCCAAAGAGCTTAACAGCTGAGTAGGGATTCAAATTCTGGACTCCCAGGTTCTAGTCCAGGCTTCCTCAACCTCGGCCCTTCAGATGTTTTGTGACTACAATTCCCATCATCCCTGACCACTGGTCCTGCTAGCTAGGAGTTGCAGGCCAAAAACATCTGGAGGGCCGAGGTTGAGGAAGCCTGTTCTAGTCGGACCAGTACACCACACCAGATCTCAGTGTGGGAAATATAGGAAGTTGTGTGTTTGTGTGTGTGTGTGTGTGTGTGTGTGTAAGAAGAAGAAGAAGAAGAAGAGTTTGGATTTGATATCCCGCCTTTCACTCCCCCTTCAGGAGTCTCAAAGCGGCTAACAATCTCCTTTTCCCTTCCTCCCCCACAACAAACACTCTGTGAGGTGAGTGGGGCTGAGAGACTGTGACTGGCCCAAGGTCACCCAGCAGCTGCATGTGGAGGAGCGGAGATGCGAACCCGGTTCCCCAGATTACGAGACTACCGCTCTTAACCACTACACCACACTGGCTCTCGGTGTGGAGATAATGCACTCACTGTTTGGGTTTGAAGGGAAATCATTCTTATTCCCTTAAATAAACCTTATTCCTTTATGGTAAAAAACAACAACTTGGGGTCTTTTGCTTGCTTGCTTGTTTGTTTGTTTGTTTGTTTGTTTTAAAAGAACAACAGGAAGGCCCATGGTATGCAGCATCAATACCTTCTACAGTTACAAGAAAGTCCAGCTGAGGAGGTCAGAGGTTTTCAGAAACCACAGGCACACAGGTAGTCAGTACAGTGCAGATCACCAAAGAGATGATTGGCAGAATGAAAGAAAGGACACTCAAGCGCATGACAATTTTTTCAGCACAGCGCTAGTTCAGACTCTTTGTGTAGAAAAGTCTGCCTTGAGATATAATCCACAGGAGCAGACTCTACAGAATTTTGCTACATTCTCATGCAGCCCAGGTATCAACTTTGTCTGCCTTTCTCAACATATAAGAGCTAATTTCATCAGCTTTCCTGGTTCAGTTCTTCACTGGTAGTAGTCAAGATGGCAGCTGTCACACACTATAGCTTCCATGATCTGGACATTTGTGCAAACCCTACATGTTATGGAAGCCTCATTAATGGTTTCTCGGTGCAAAGTACAATTATTCATTTATGAGAAAATACAAGCACGCCTATATATAAAGCACCTATATTTACAAATGTTTAAAGCATAACACAACCAGATGTCCTAAGTGTCACATCTAAGGAGATTTTTCCTATAAACTTTGCCTCCTTTGAGTTTTCCAGATTTGACATCTCATTTTGATAATACATCTGGTTATGTCAACATATCACATTATGCAACATTAATGAATCATGATGTGCGGCAGTATCTGAACAAGACGAGGGATTCTGACGGTATGTCAAAACTGGCATATTCCAACTTCATATTCCAGGTTGCCTTAAAATGTGATCGGGGAGGTCTCCCCTACCCCCGCCAAGCAATTTCCTTGACTTAGATTTTTTTTTTTTGTAGTTGTAACATGTGTCTGAAATAATGCAGTTTGCCATTTTATGTAAAATATTGCTACTTCTCCTCGTTACTTCTTCAGTTGCAGTTTGATTTGCTGGAGCTGTATGTAAATGAACTTAAAATAAACAAAGCCATAATGAAAGGCAAAAAGAGAAACACTGAAATGGCTCCCCCCCCCCTAAATCTGGATCATCTATAACAAAAGACTAATCAAGATAAATAGGAAATTAACACCCTCTCCCGGTGAATGGGGAATGCAAAGCCCTTGTTTTGTGTAAACACTAATTAAATTACAGAAAGCATATCTGTAGTGGCTGTTTGCTAAAGAGAATCTTTACCACTTGAAATCTAGCCAATAAAATTTCAGACAGAAATTTCACTGCGTAGCAGAAATGTGATTTCTTTTGTTTGTTTGTTTAGTTAAGTGTCTGGACTTTGTACGTAGCAGAGGTTTTCATTTGGTGAAGACTATGCAGTTGTAACAGCTTGGCAGGACATGAATAACATAATAAAAATTGTAAATCAAAAATTAATGAAACATTAGCAATTGCAGTAATAATAATAATAATAATAATAATAATAATAGTAATAATAATAATGCTACCGTTTTGAAAGAATGATTAAAAATGAAGGTTCACTTTGAGTTCTGTGGTGATGGGGATCACCTAGCTTTGAATGGTAGACATACCTGTCAGAAAATCAAATGTGGGCTCAGCACAAATGAAACTTTATCTGTTTATAAATCCATTATTCACACTATTTATCTATTTTCAAGGAAGCATTCAGCTTTTTAAATATATACCCAAACTTCTGGCCATGGATAAGGCCGTTGATCCCCTTGGCTGTTTCTTCTTCCCATACAGAGTCTGCTGGATCAGCTAAGTGCCCATTTAGGGCATCCCAGAGTGGCCAGCTAGATGCCCAAAGGAAGCCCACCAGCTGAATCTGGGGCAGAAACACTCTCTGTACTAGTAATTCCCAGCAAGTGGTACCCAAAAGCATAGTGCCTCTGATAATGAAGATAGAACATCTCGATCATGGATGGCAGCCTTTGAGAGCTTTATCCTCCATGTTTTCTCACCCAAGTTGGTGGCCATCTTTTACAAACAAATTTCATAGTTTCATTATGTGCTACCTTGACTCAAAGCACGTTGATAGATGTGAAGAACAAGAGATGAAAGGGAGACCTGCTCTCATCCCTGTACAGATTCCAGGCAAATAGATAATCCTAGTGATTGAATGACCGTAACTTCTTTTAGGCATACTGCACTCCTTCCCTTTGCTACAGGTTCTTCAACCCTATTTAACAAGCACATTAAATATTTTAAAAAAGGTGAAGGACCCTTACAGTTAAGTCCAGTCGCGAATGACTCTGGGGTTGCGGAGCTCATCTCGCTTTACTGGCCGAGGGAGCCGACGTTTGTCTGCAGACAGTTTTTCCAGGTCATGTGGCCAGCATAACCAAGCCGCTTCTTGTGAAACCAGAGCAGCACACAGAAATGCTGTTTACCTTCCCACCGGAGCGGTACCTATTTATCTACTTGCACTTTGATGTGCTTTCGAACTGCTAGGTTGGCTGGAGCAGGGACCGAGCAATGGAAGCTCACCCCGTTGTGGGGATTCGAACTGCTGACCTTTCGATCGGCAAGCCCTAGGCTCAGTGGTTTAGTCCTTAGCAATAATTCCAGTGCAATAGAAAGCATTTTGTGCTCCTGGGTTCATATTCTATTGAAAGATGCAAGATTTCCTTCAGAGGAGACTCTTGGAGTCTCTGGGTGGTATTCAAGTAAGTTTTACTCTGGAATTCTATGGGAATTAATGGACATACTAAATGGGCAACGTACAGAGAGTTGTTAATTGAAACAGAAAACCAGCTAAAATTGAAAGACTTTAATGAAGTTAGAGAGTACATTACAGACTGGTTACAATATTTCCAGCTAAATGAAATGTTTAAGAATGATAAAAAGGTAGGATTTGCGTATGAAATTTCAATTTTTCAGAGAGAAGTAATAGAAAATGACACGAAATTAGTCTCTAAAATGTACAATCTGTTGCTGGATTGAGAAACGAAGGATGAAGAGGTCAAATCAGTCATGATTAAATGAACAGAAGATGTGGGACATAATATTCAGATGGCGGAATGGGAAAAGTTATGGAAGTATGATATAAAAGTCACAGCATATGTGGCAATTAAAGAGAATTACATGAAAATGATGTACAGATGGTGCTTAACTCCAGTTAAATTAGCAAAACTGTATAAAACTAGGGAAAGCAAGTATTGGAAATGTAAAGCAGCAGAAGGGACACTTTTTCATATGTGCCGGGATGGGAAAATGGTTTATAATGAATTGAAGAAGATGTTTAAAATAACCTTTGTCAAAAAACCAGAAGCTTTCTTACTAGGTATTATAGGAGTGGACCTACCAAAATTACAAAAGCACTTGTTTATATATGCTACAACAGCCGCATGGACCTTATTAGCACAATATTGAAAAGAAGAAGGTGTCCCATCTAAAGAAGATTGGCAAGTTAAACTAATGGACTATGCTGAAATGGCAAAACTGACGATAAAATTAAGAGGAAGAGATGACAATGAATTAAGGAAGAGTGGAAGATGTTTATTGCATATATACGAAGCAATGTACACAGGTTAATACATTAGCAGGGTTTTAAGTTTACTTGTAATTTTACAATGAATGGATAATAGGTGATTTAAATATGTTATAAATTTAACAATGGACATGTAGCATGTTGACAAATAATAGAACCAGGGAAGGGATTAGAGTCAAGTCAATTTGTTTTGTTTTGTTTTTTGTATTGATTGTTGTTGTTGTTGTTTGTTTTTGGAAAATCAATAAAATATTATTTTTTAAAAAGGAATTAATGGACTTAGGCTACATTGACATCAGACCTTTAAAGCATTATGATACCACTTTAAACAGCCATGGCTTTCCCCAAAGAATTCTGGGAAGTGTAGTTTGTTAAGGGTTCTGAGGAGTTGTTAGGATTCCACTTCTCTCCTCATGAAACTATAATTCCCCAGAGCGATATAGCAATCAATTGCTTTGGGAATTGTAGCTCCCTGAGAGGAATACGGGTCACCTAACAATTCTCAGCACACTTAACAAACTACAGCTCCCATTATTCTTTGGGGAAGCCATCACTGTTTAAAGTGGTATCATAGTGCTTTAAATATATGGTGTGAATGTGGCCCAATATATGTTCATGTATCTTCAAAGTGTGTAGAGTACCATGTTTCCTTTGACCTGAATGCATTTATGCCAGAATGGACAAAAGTCCTGGTCAAAAAATCCAAAACTTCTTGCTGCAGACTGAAAATCTAAGTATGTAGCGCAGAGTAGTCTCTCTTTAAATCTGAGGACATTACAGTGGAACATGGCTAATTTGTGAGGCAACAAGCTTAATGGAATGTTCCTGTGGATGGAAACCAATGAGGACACAGGCACAAATTTATATAGAAAGTGACCTAAAGGCCAGAGCTTTATTGAATCAAACTTAAAGTAGATAAACTCAGAGGGCAATAGGTCTTGGCACTGGTTGAAGGGTGGGAATTGATGGCATCCCTTGGCCTATCAGTCCTGACTTGGCTTCTGTTCAGTGTTCTATACAAAATTCTCAGTGCTATGGTTGTGTACTAGAAATGGGGGAATAAATGGATTCACTTCACATTTTGTTGAGAACCCAATTCAGACTTCCTGAAACAACAGATGAACCAAAATGCAGCTATACTTTGAAATTTGCAATTCATCATATGTTGTGAGGCAGTTCTTCAGCATATAAAAATACAAATGTTAGAGGAAGGTCCATGCAAAAAAACAAAATGCATGTATTGGTGAAAATAATATAAAAACTGCATTATATTAGGGGAATTGCTTGCAAAAATGTGTAAATTAGGTAAAATGGCAATCCAAAATGCACTTATCAGGAGAAATGTTCATGACTATGCACCCCATTTTTGTGTGGCCTGTAAAAAAAAAAAATCACAACTGATGCAGAAATGGTACAAACTAAAACCTGGAAAAAGTGAAAAACCGGGAAAAACAAAACAATGTACCATGAATGCTGGTGCTCTTAATCATAGAAACCAGTGAGTGCCCTTGTTACTGATGTTTTCAGACCCCCCTGAACCAACACAACCATGAAGATTAATATGAAGATTACTTTAAATCCTATTTAAAGAAAAATGTTTTATGATGCCATCCAAATGTCCAAAAGCTGATACACTGGCAGGCCTTCCTGTGGAAGGAGTTCAAACAATGATTGGACCTTTGCTTTAGGGAATATCCTACCTGTTTTATGTCATAGCGATATGGTCAAGTGATTGACTCATCCCAAAGAAACCTCTTCTATGAAACAAGTTACAGTATAATGCTGTCACTGTTGTCGTTGGCTGTGTGCACACCACACATGCAAAGCGCATGGCTTCCCCCAGAGAATCCTGGGAACCCCTCCCCAAGCTACATTTCTCAGAACCATTAACCAACTACACTTTCCAAAAATCCTTGGGCTAAGTAATGTGCCTTAAATGTATGGTATGTGTGAAACCATCAAGTCCTTCCAATCATGTGCAGTATGCTTTATCCACCAGCACCAACTAACTACAGGTGACCTCCATATAACTCATTTTCTGCATTGCAGCCTTTCTTTTGGGGAGGGGCTTGATGGGGCAAGAATAAGGGAGTAAGTGGTGGGTTGGGCAGGTTTGTCATTAGGTGATGCTGGGGTTATGGTTGGTGAGAGGAACCTTTATCTCTCAGATGTGCTGAAGCACCACAACTCCTTTCATCCACAGCAAACATGGCCAATAGCCAAGGATGATGGGAGCTGTAGTTCAGTAATATCTGGAGGGCTGAAGGTTCTCCATGTCTAGTTAGGGCAGGCACCCACAAAGTCGGCCCTCCAGCTGTTTTGGGATGACAATTCCCATCATCCCTGACCACTGGTCCTGTTAGCTAGTGATGATGGGAGTCGTAGTCCCAAAACAGCTGGAGGACTGAGTTTGGGGGTGTCTGAGTTAGGGTATAATGCACCTGTTTATTCCCTTTATCTCTTGACCTGGGCCTCCTATTTTAATTGCTGTATTATTTTAATGGGAGTTGTTTTATTGTCTATTTTAACGAAGGATATTTATATTTTAATGCTTGTGTAAATGGATTTTACATGTTGTACACTGCTTAGAGCCTATTTTGGCATTAAGCAGTATAGTATTGTTATTGTTATTATTATTAGTAGTAGTAGTAGTAGTATCATCACCACACTCACCAGTGT
Organism: Podarcis tiliguerta; assembly: GCF_965153285.1. Classification (NCBI taxonomy): domain Eukaryota; kingdom Metazoa; phylum Chordata; class Lepidosauria; order Squamata; family Lacertidae; genus Podarcis; species Podarcis tiliguerta. The sequence continues at coordinate 31,110,164 of NC_139540.1, read as the reverse complement.
TGTCATCATTGGAGGGACTGGTTGGATCAGAATGGTGTGATATGGTGCCTTTTAATCATTTACTTGCATATTTTACTACACTGTAATTCTAAGGTGGCAAAATTATACACCTTCATTATACACCTTTAGGCGCCAGGCAAAAACATTCCTTTTTAACCAGGCCTTTGGTTGATTTGATTGACATCCTATGCCCTTTTAAAATGTAGTTTTTTCTGGGGTGGTTATTGAGTTGGTTTTTTTATTTTGATTATGTATTTTGTGGTTTTATATTTTGATTTTATTCAAGGAACCGCCCTGAGACCTCCACCCTGAGACCTCCTGTGTGTGTGTGTGTGTGTGTGTGTGTGTAAAATAAAACTTCAAAACAACAGAGGAACAGAGGAGATTTCTTTGGTTTTTGTATAGACTTTAATTGTAAACAATTTATATCTTTTAAGTTAAAGCCAATTCCGGCTATACCATAATTTTCAGGCCTTTTCTCCAACATGCCTTTCACTTGATATATTCCGACTGGACTCCCTCCACAGAAATAGTACTTTTCATTCTCTCCCAGCTCATTCACTGAACTGTATTTTGGTAGAATTCACAGCGGGTAGATTTCTGAGTTAAATTTATTATCTGCATGAAAGAATCATAATAGTTCCTTATTCTAAGAAGGGGGAAAAACACTATAAAAGGCATATGTCTGAGATGCATTGTTTCTGTATACTGGATTTATGACTAGGAAGGAAACCATTCAAGCTGTACAGGAATTCTGCCGTGTGCATTTAAAACTTTAATTTATCTCATGTTGCTCTCTTTGTTTTACTAAAGTGCCTTTGTTGCTTTCCAGTCTATATTTCCCCACCTCATCCTCACTCCCAGCAGCTTTTTCTCTAACACGTCCCTCTATATTACATCAGAAAAGAATGTGACTCTTTTTTTTACTTTTAATTTATCCAAATAATATGCACTCTGGTAAACAGCTGCACTTCACAATAGTTTCTTGATTTTCTTATGCCACATTGGTTCAGTTAAAATTCATTTATTTTAGCCAAAATAAATTTGTTCAAGTTCTTAAAAAATAATGATGATTTGGGGTAAAGCATGCAAGCTGTAGGGTATGACATGATATAATTATGGACAGGGGAGAAATTTGATTCAGTTCACATTTAAATCTGAATTGATCAAATTCTCATTTCCCTTCAACATTCATACTTACCCAAAGTTTGCTATGAAGTTCTCCAACCAACCAATTGCATAAAAATGAACATATTAGTGGAAATACCATACAAAAATGCATTATACTAGGAGAAACTGCTTGCAAAAATGGGTATATTGCTTAAAATAGCATACAAAAATGTGCTTATTTGGGAAAATTCACTCTAAAATTCTGAAAAAATTTCATGAGGATCTTTAAAAATAAAATCTGCAAATTGCTTCAGAAACATCGAAAACAAAATTTAAGATTGGAAAAACCGAGACAACTAAAATTGGCAGATCCTTCCATGCCAAATCATAATTGAATTAAATCAGATTTCATAACCAATATATTTAGTGAGGTGTGTGTGTTATTTTTAAATGGTTTTTTTTTACAAATATTCGTTATGATTTATTATAGTGACAATAAAAAGTTGTTAAAATATTTTATCACTCTTTTCAAGGTACCATATGGCTAAAAGAATCACAAAGTCAAGGCACATGTTACTACAGCAAATGGCACAAAATCAAGAAACAATATATTGAGGTTGCAATCCTATACTCACTTACTTGAGAGTAAGCCCCATTGAATTCAATTGGACTTACTTATGAGTAGTAATATACAGGATTGCATTAAATGAAATAAATTTTAGTGGCTACGTAGATTATATAATCATTCATATAGATAATATGGTGTTGGTAGTGGTCTTCTCTCAGGATGTGAGTTTAATGGAAGATGGATTTCCCCTCTTCAAGAAGGAAAATATAATAGAAGTCAGTTGGCTTAAAGAAATGCAGCAAAATAAAAGGCCTTCTGGGATGCAATAGTCTTACCTAAAGCACAATCTTAAAATAAATAAAGTTACTTTTACAAATAGTGTACTAGCTTGTTTTATCTTGCTCAAAGACAAAGAATTTGAGGGTGACTCCAAATGTTTTGCTCACCAAATGGGCTTAAAGTTTAGCACTAGAAAAAGGAATAATTGGGATGGAGGACTTTTGAGTTATTTGCACTCTGCACTGATTTGCTGTTTTGGTTTCTGTTGTATCTGACTTTATGCTACACAGAGATACAGAGTGGCGGCAAGAGATTTATGGAACTTGTAAGGGGATGAAAGAGGGGAAACAGATTCATCTCTAGAGGGAAACTACTAAATTGAAATTGTCTTAAATTTATTAAAATGACGTGTTTCAAAGATAAAACAGGTTTTCATCTTACCTATGTACCTGTGGGGATTGCTGTCTATAAATACATAAAACAAGTTAACATTGTTGTGGGGATGAGAGAGTTACTCAGGTTAAAGATTATTTTAGACATAAGAACTGGTGGTTATAATAAATTTGGGTTGAATATCAAAATAAGTTTTTAAACTGTTAACTGGAACCTCCACCCTAAAGTAAAGGTAAAGGTACCCCTGCCCGTACGGGCCAGTCTTGACAGACTCTAGGGTTGTGCGCCCATCTCACTCTAGAGGCCGGGGGCCAGCGCTGTCCGAAGACACTTCCGGGTCACGTGACCAGTGTGACAGTGTGGCGAGCCAGAGCTGCACACGGAAACGCCGTTTACCTTCCTGCTAGTAAGCGGTCCCTATTTATCTACTTGCACCCAGGAGTGCTTTCGAACTGCTAGGTTGGCAGGCGCTGGGACCGAACAACGGGAGCGCACCCTGCCACGGGGATTCGAACCGCCAACCTTTCGATCGGCAAGCCCTAGGCTCTGAGGCTTTTACCCACAGCGCCACTGGAACCTCCACCCTACTCCTGTGTTATTGGCAAAATAATTGGTCCTGTAACTGGGTACCTCTGTCCTGGGTACCCTTGTTCATTTCTATTTTCAATCTGTAGCCTCTTGCTTTTTTCAGAAGCCATGGAACATTCTGTGGAGACTTTAAAGTGTGGAAGCTGTATGTGGAGCTTGCAGAGGAGTGGTTCGGCAGCAGGAACTCCCATTTTGCTTGTATATTCATGATTCAATTTATTAATCCAAAGGTCTCCACCTAATTACTGCTCCCTATCAGGAGAATAATAACATTTGCATAGCAGTCTAGCAGTTGATCCTCAGGGGGGTTGCCAAATTCAATAGAGGGAAGGGCTTCTGTGTTAAGGCTCTGTACTGAGCTGTAAAGATCAATAGGAACAACTTCCTTCTTAATGCTGTTGTGGTGCTAGTTCAGATCCAATATTGATAGGTTGATAACTGTGCAAGCGTAATGTGGGCTGATCTTGGAACAGGGGGAAGCTGCTTATTCCAGTCCTAATTGCAGTGATAGGCAGCTGAAGGTCAGAGAAGGAAAGTGGGTGCTACTATAGCCTCTGACTCCAAGAACCCCTGTTATGTCATTTTCTCCTAACCTGCCCACCTCTCTTAATATGCATATCAGTTGCACATTCCCATGCAAAAGGCAATACCTCGGCTTACAGATGCTTCAGGTTGCATTTTTTTGGGTTATGGACCACCGAAACCTGGAAGTGCCAGAACGGGTTACTTCCGGGTTTCAGCAGTCACGCATGCGCAGAAGTGCTAAATTGCACTTTGCGCATGTGCAGAAGTGCCAAATCACAACCCGCATGTGCGCAGACGCGGCACTGCGGGTTGCGAACGTGCCTCCAGCAAGGATCACAGATCCAGCAACCCAAGCATCCACTGTACACATGGGAATGGTAATGAGTGGGCATCTCAGGTGCCTACGCTTCCAGTATTTTATGCTCAAAACTTCCAGTGTTTTATGCAATGCAATTTTCCAGAGATGCCAGTACTCACCATGAATGCCTCCCTTGTTCTCTTATAATGGCAACGGCGCCTACTTAAGAGGTACTGAATTCTGGTAAGTTCCTGCTGAAAAAAGCCCTGATTAGGGTTGCCATAATACAAGTAAAAACCAGGACACCCCAAAAGTTGTTATTTAAAGCCTTTTTTAAGGAAAACCCCAAAATTGTTGCATTTCTGCCTTTGAGATCCTGGTAATGTCCAGGAAAATCTGGACTATGGCGATCCTATTTATGCTGGGACAGAAAGGGTAAAGACAGGGGAGGACTTTGGTCTTTCAAATGTCATCAGTGCCCTGTGTGTAAGCGTGGACCAATGGTACCAAATAAAGTGGTGGCTCTGGTTAAGAACTTAATTCGTTCTGGAGGTCGTTCTTAACCTGAAACTGTTCTTAACCTGAGGTACCAATTTAGGTAATGGGGCCTCCTGCTGCCGCCACACGATTTCTGTTCTCATCCTGAAGCAAAGTTCTTAACCTGAGGTACTATTTCTGAGTTAGCGGAGTCTGTAACCTGAAGTACTACTGTAGTATGGGAAACAGCCTTACTAGAACAATTAACCAATAAACTGAAACGGCAACAAATAGAAGAAGACGCCTTCACCCCTGTATGGCTCCCCTTCATCACATACAGAGCCCAACAAGACAATGACAATGACAAAAATCCACCAACAGCATACAAATCAATATGGCTAACCTGACCCAAAACACCCACCCACCCCACTCACACATGAAAACAAAGATCATCACAAATGAACAACCACACCCTAGGCCAACCCCAATCTCTCTCACCAGCAAAGGAACACACATGAATAGCAAAGAACCTGTACAAGCAATGCTGACACAAAACCCCACATATACATATTAAGTAAAATAGAAACATCACCACCCGACCCCACCCCCACTCACCTCTCCCCCCTCCACCTCTCTCCCCCTTTTCTTCCTAATGTCTCAACAAACAAAACTGATCTGTAAAAAATGTTACTTGGAAAAAAAGAGAGAGAGACATTGCACATACGTTTGTAGACCAAAAAAATCTTTAATAGAAATACATTTAAAAAATCAGTGCCCTGTGTGAGGCCAAAAATTGGTGCCCCCCCCACCTCTTGTTTTCCGTTCTGCTCACTACATCATAGTTGTAATGCCCTGCAGCACCCCCTGGGCCTCTAGGTGCCCCCTACAGTGCAGAGGAACCAGTCACACTGCTGTAAATCCACTTTTGGTAAAGAGTCCTATGCCAAAGGTAGCCAACCTTGTGACCTCCAGATGTTATGGCCTTCAGTTCCCATCATCCACAGCCAGCATCGTCAATAGTCAGGAATAATGGGAGCTGTAATCCACAAATCCAGAGTTTATATGGCCATGGGCAATTCAATGTTGCTGGCAATTCAGCCCTTACTTAGCTGAAAATACATGACTTAAATATTAGTTGCTGATTGGGTCCATAGCTCCAGAGATGTGCTAAAACTGACCATACTGGCTCACAAGCAGTTTCTGATCTAGTCAATTTTATGATTGTGGGGGGGGAAAGAGATGGGCTTAAAAAAAAAAGAGTATATATGGTGGTGCATTTCTTGAGAAAATGTGATATCCCTTTAGTTCTATTTCTCTTGTTCAGAAACTGTTCTTATGCCTTTCATTTTATGTTTTAAAAAATTACATGTCAATGTGATTAGTTATATTTTAAAAAAGAATATATACAACTTTGTTTACCTTTAATCGAAAATGAAAGAGAAATGGATTGGCAAAAAGGGGGGGGGGAACCTAGCTCAAGGAAGTGTGTGTCACAATAAATTTGTCTTCAAGGTGTCACAGGACTTACCGGGTTGCCCCCCCCCCCCCCGCTTTTCGTTTGGTTCATTTATTTATTTATTACAACAGAACTAAAACAGCCACGCATCTGAACATTGTGTTCTGCAAAGATGCTTATATTTTACTGTAGGAGGAAAATAGCTATTTGAAAGAACACCTCCCACTGTTTTGTGTCATTCTTACACAAACAATACTTCTCTGTGTTCTCCTGAAACTTGGGGTACAAGGGTTGCCTCCCATCTGCAATGAGCTCTTTCATAAACTTTCCTCTGATTGGCATGCTTTCTTTAGCAGATGAAAGGAGCTCGCTTTCACAATGGCTACCTTTTAATACCTCTTCCAGGAATGGTTTTTTATTTATCCCACTGCTGCATACACAAATAAATCCCTGTACCATCCAGCCACACACAGGATCAATCTAGGAAGAAAGTTGCCAGTTGGCTTTCCAGCATTACGTGGCCAGGAGCCAACTGGCTTCTCCTTGATTATTCACACTAGGACAGGAAACAAGCCTCTTGCTGCTAATACTTTTGCTAATTGCTAATGTTCAACACAATCCATCCACTGTCCAGCATAATCTGTAAATCCTGGGAGGGGGTACAGTGGAGGGAAGGTTATGAGGACAAATTGGCAGTTGGCATTTGGTTTTGAGTGGCTGCTGGCCAGCTGGCTGTTAGCTGGTTATTTACACTAGGTTATTAAACCATCCCATATTTCATTCAATATATTTCATTCACGCTGGTGGACTGCTGTATTCCAGCATCATATCCGCTGGAGGCAAAAGGTACTGCAGTATCACAACATCTATGCTTGCCATTGCCACCACTACATATGAAATTTGCCAGGTTATAGTGTAGTTGCTTCATCTGCTAAAAACTAGTATGAATAAAATATTTGGGGCTATATGGTTTTTTTTTAAAAAAAAACCCACACGTTTTAGTCAGTTTGGGGAGTAACAATGGCAAGTAGCAGATTTTGAACTCTCAGATTATTGTTTATTAGGCCCATTCTATATGCCTTAATTTGAGTTGTTTGTTTATTACCCAATTGTGCATAGGATATGTAAGCAGAAAGGTTTGGAACGGCTGTTGCACCCCCTGTTTCACTAAGGATCCACACACTATTGGAGGCGTTAAGGAAAAATAAGACCAATGTTCATTACTAAAGGCATTTGTGAATTATTCTGGATGTAATATGGACAGCTGCTCTAAACAGCTCCATATAAACAGGAAGAGAAATCCTGCCTCAATACAGTTGAAAGAACAACTTCTTATGTCACCACTACCATTTTTTTTTTTTTTAAAAAAACTCCTTTAACAGAGGATTAGCCAGATTCATGGACAGCTATGCTATCAACTGCCACTTGCCAGTTGCCTCTACTGTGTTGCCTCTACTGTCCAAGAGGTGTTATGTCTCTCAATATCAGTCCCTGGGAATCACAGGTGGGCAAACTCCCCACCTCCTACCCCAGGGAATTGCTCCTGGATGACTGCTTGTTGTAAATGTACTGCAAAGTCTGGAAAATACATGCACCAACTGGGAGTTGAGTTGAACATTAGGTCTGCGCTCCATGAAAAGTGGACCAAATGAATTCCTCCCCCATAGCTATAAGGGACTTCTCTGAGTTTCTCAACCCCACCCCCAAAATATATATTTCTCCATTCCCCTCTTACTTGCACTTTCTAAAGTGCAAGTACATGAGGGTGCTTTTGTTCTTTGTCTTCCCATTTAGCTCTCCCCGCTCCCTGGTTGCCTTACGCAGTTTTGTTTCCAGTTCCTGGGGTCAGAGATCTGTTTCCTAGGGCTTGCCCAGATGGCTGTAGAGGTTCGCACAGCCGACAGCAGCTGGAGTAACGTACCAGTGCAGACAGCAACCCTTGCATTGCTCACTTTCCAATATGAGCACATAATGTATCTTCCCCAAGAATTTGTTCTGGTGCTTTCAGTGGCTGTCTTAGATGAGGCTGTCCTGAGACTGTGTATACGGATGACACTGTAATTTCACCATTGTTCTTTGTATTATTGTATTTCTCTCCCCCCCCCCCCCCAATGCAATCATTCAGTACACAGTTTTGTGAAGAATGTAGATTTCAGTCCAGGGGACTCTGCTGTTGTTAGAGGTTGAATTAGATCTGCTTCTTGAGTTAGTAGATAGGTAACCCAGGGTTACAGTAGCCAGTAAAGCATCCTTCTCTGAGTGCCTCCATGCTTCTCTTGGTCCCACTCACTTTCATCTGGCAATTGTCAGCTGCTCCTGAGAGCACTTGGCAGCTAAGAGAGCTTTAATAAAATATATCTATGCTTACATGTCTGCACTCTGAACTCTCAAAATGCCCTTTTAAAAAGAAGTCTTTTCCTCTTGCCGCACTTGTGCAGAGATTGTGATGGAGAGATGCTGTATTCTGTAATCTGCTTTGGAAAGGAAGGTATTAGAAGTAGAGAGACCAAGTTCTCCTTTCTTATTGCCAAAGTGCCGCATGATCATGTGAAAATCAGGTCTGTATAAGAGATTCTTTATATATATATATTTTAAAAATATGTTAAGTTGCACAAATAAGGTCAAATAATACCCTCTGCAGCTAATAGCAGTGGGGACCATTTACATGCCAGTGTGGTGTAGGGGTTCGAGTGCTCAAGTTCACAGGGTGACTTGGGGCTTGTCATAGTGTCTCAGCCCTACCCATGCAGGCTTGTTGTGAGGCTATAATGGAGAGGGAGGGGAATCTTTTATGCCACTTGAGCTCCTTGGAAACATGCAATACAAATGTTAAAACAATACTCCAGGATAAAATGTCGAACTTGATTTATTGGGGCTGGGTCACTTGATCTGTCCTTACTTGTCCACTCAGTATTTGATTCTAACAGCTTGATTAGATGGCACTGCTCCCTGGCCTGGTCCATATATGTGGAGGGGAGAAAAAGCACCGTATGTCTCCAAACCATGTAGGGCTGCAATATTTGGCTCATGCCCTAAAAATCCAGTGTACATAGGTTACTTGAGTTCTCATATAAAATATGGTAAAATATGATGATCTGGGTTGAGGTAAAAGGTAAAGATAAAGGACCCCTGGACGGTTAAGTGCAGTCAAAGGCGACTATGGGGTTGCGGCCCTCATCACACTTTCAGGCAGAGGGAGCTGGTGTATGTCCACAGACAGCTTTCTGGATCATGTGGCCAGCATGACTAAACTGCTTCTGGTGCAATGGAACACTGTGACGGAAACCAGGGTGCATGGAAACACCATTTGCCTTCCCGCCGCAGTGGTACCTATTTATCTACTTGCACTGGCGTGCTTTTGAACTGCTAGGTTGGCAGGAGCTGGGAAACAGCAACAGGAGCTCACCCCATCATGCGGATTTGAACCGCTGACCTTCCGATCAGCAAGCCCAAGAGGCTCAGTGGTTTAGACCACAGCGCCAGAGGCATAGAGCACTATGTATATAGGCTGTACTTGAACACATCCATGGATATAAGGGTACAGCAGGCATGCTGTCACTCCCCTCCATATACACAAGTTGGATCAGGGAGAGATATAATCTTTGACCTCTCCATTGAAAAGGATTGTTTGAACTGCCAGAGGCCAGGTTTGCACGTAATACTAACCCACAATTTATCTTTATGTGTGTGAGCCCAGCGCTCATATGCTGCTTATCTCCTCTTCTTGTAAGTCCAATGACATCTGGAGGCACCAAGCTATGGTTGAGCATTATGTGTGAATGCAGCCACTGTGTGTATGCCAAGTTCTGCCCATGGCAATTAATCTGCGATTATGACTCTCTCACACATCCAAATTTTCATTTGCTGCAGCTGAGGAGTGATGGATATGCATGTGCAAACTGGCCCTACCGGCTGAAATTACTAGTTGCCCTTTCAAGTTTCAAAAGTGAAATGTCACATGCCCCTTATGTTTTCTCACTCAGTAAGAGACCAGAATGTTGTCAGCGATATTGGGAGAGCAAGAATGAGGAATTGACCCTGACCTGAAAAATCATTCAAGAGAGGCAGCCAATATTCATTGGACAAGTTAGATTTGTTACAGCTGCAGAAATCAACACCAATTGGAGAAAAGAGCTTTTGACCTGGATCCAAAATCCAACTTTTTGTGTTGTCATTTGACTCTTAAACAGATACATGTAAATGAGAGAAGCATGCATAAAACTATGTTAAGGATTGGAGTACATAAGTGAAACCCTTTTTCCAGGGTCTAAAGTCATATAATTATATAGGCAAGCTATGTTTCCTGCTTTCATTATCCATTTCATCCCAGAACCTGCTCATAAGAACATCCAGGTTTATCAGTCTCCAGTACACCTTGATCTCTCTGTCCCAACTGTAATAGACTCACAAATATGATGAATCATCATTTGTTTGAGAGAGAGACAAGGCATGCGGTATGGTTGAAAAACATGATTTTATTTGCTATAAGGGGAATTATGGTACTGGTTGCAGAAGAAATCTTTATTCCACCAGTTCCTAGTGATTTAAAGAGCTACCAGAAGTGATTCCCTCTTTTTTTTTTGTCATTTAAATCATGAATTGACTTTGCTCATTCTTTGCCATTGCTTCGCTAACATCAAAGAGACAATGCCACCTAATCTGCACTTAATGAGTGTTGTTAGAATTGATCTCAAGTGACCCCTGGATAGCAGAAAGTCGGACTCCTTCTTTGTTTGGTTTGAGGGAGTCAAAGGAATGGAATGACAGCCTTCAAGAGAACAATTTCATGGGGGCTGGGAGAGTGCATTAAGAGAGTATGCTTAGTGAAGGATAAAGAGGGTACCGGTGGGAGAAAAAGCACATACCACCACAAGGAAGCAGATGGACTATATGGACATTCAGAGATGGGATGGCATATATTTTCCAGTTGCCTAGGCATAACTGTCCATTTCTATTCTGAAAGGTTTTCAAATGCCTTGAAAGGTGCTACTATATATACCATACTATTATATATAATTCTCTCTATCGCACACCTGACTGAAATGGACATAGCTGGGCATACGCTAAAAACGAGACATTTCTTTGTTCCCTTCTTTCCCCTCTCCTCCTTCAGTACCATAGCAAAAATCCACGTGCTTGAATTATGAAAAATAATGGTATCCAGTTCAAACTAAGGACAGGAGAAGCACTGAGTTCAGTTCCCACTTTAATGGGTACCTTCAATGTACAGCTATCCTTCAAAATTCACCTTTCCCTGAATTTGGCAATGAAGTTCTCCAATATTTTTTTTTAAGGTGTACAAAAATGCACATATTATTGAAAATAGCATTAAAATGCTAGTAGTACTGCATTTATAGGAGAAATGCAAAGTATGAGTCAGCAGCTGAGTCAGCATATCTCCAGCCGAGCTGGAATGAGGAAGTTATGTCGTCCTTGCCCAATATTCAATTATTCCAAACTCAGCCATCCAGGTGGACTTGGGTTTGGATTGCATATTCATACGGTATATAACAAATCATTTGCTGCTCTTTAGTGATTAGCAAAACTGGCAGCCTGAGGCAGTCACTTAACTCTATCTAATAGTAGGGCCAGACCTGACCAGGCACTATAAAATACTGCTTTCTATGGAAGTTATCTTTTCCTTGAAACTACTTGTTGCTACTCTGAAGGCCTATGGTGTGTGGTTTCACCTTTACAGGTGAAGATAAGCCATTTCCTAACAAAACTTTGTATCGTTCTGCTATAGGCAAGCTGAATTTCATTCAAAGAATCTCAAGGCCAGATATAACTTATGCTTTTCACTTTCTGGCAAAATTTGTGGAAAAGCCCACTACGCAATGTTTCTTTGCTCTTAAGAGGGTGGTAATTACCTTAAACATACCAAACATTATAGGTTGCAGTTTACGTCAAGTATTGACAAAGGTTTTGAAATTTTCTGCAATGCATCTCATGCAGTGGAACAAAATAATTGCAGGGGTGTGTCTGGTATGGTGTTTTGTTATAACGGTTGTCCTTTTGAATGGAAGTCCCAGACACAAACCATTATTTGTCTCTCCACAACAGAGAGTGAATTATGTGCATGCGTTCAGGCCACTCGTGATGTAGAATGGTATCTGCAAGTATTCGCAGACCTACAGATGCAAATAACACTACCAGTAAAAGTTTACCTTAATCCCCAGAGCGGCCTTGCTATCCTGTGTTCAGAGACCAATACGCAGCGCACTAGAGTCTTAAGGTTACGTTTGCAGTTTGTAAAGAAACTAATTGCTGACGAAATGGTTGTATTTGAATATATTCCAGGTGACAATCAAATTGCAGACATTTTTACTAAAGCACTTCCAAAGGTTACACATGAAAGACATGTACAAAATATGCTTTATGTTTTTGTTCCACAATGATGAACCGCAGGGGAAATGTTGAATGGTTTCTTTAAATGTAAAGGTTCATCATTGTTCCACCCGATGTGTATGTCTTTAAGGGGCCAGAGCAAGGGCCAGAGCAAACTAACGAGACCCAGCTTTACAGCTGTGAAACATAGCAGGTGCTGCTGAGTTGTATTGATTAAGCTGTGTCAGCAATTGGGTGTAGTATATAAGGAGCAGCACCTAGCTCTCCCATTACCCTGGGGGATGGGTTGGTGGTTGGGTCTGGTTTGTTGTTGATGTATTTAGTGTAAATGGGGTTTTTGTTTTTGTAATTAAAACCTTGTTTAAGTTATCTTTGAGTCCCTTTTTAATGCATGGTCTCCCCAGCAAGCTCTCTGCAGTGCTACCATACTGCAAATACCCAACAAGAACGTGTCACTTCAGACTTTAGTTATTTTATTTATTTTATTAGGATGCGGGTGGCACTGTGGTCTAAACCACTGAGCCTAGGGCTTGCTGATAAGAAGGTCGGCGGTTCAAATCCCCACAACGGGGTGAGCTCCCATTGCTCAGTCCCTGCTCCTGCCAACCTAGTAGTTCGAAAGCACATCAAAGTGCAAGTAGATAAATAGGTACCTCTCCAGCAGAAAGGTAAACGGCGTTTCCGTGCGCTGCTCTGGTTTCGCCAGAAGCGGCTTAGTCATGCTGGCCACATGACCTGGAAAAACTGTCTGTGAACAAACATCGGCTCCCTCGGCCAGTAAAATGAGATGAGCGCTGCAACCCAAGTCGTTCGTGACTGGACTTAAGTGTCAGGGGTCCTTTACCTTTACCTTTTTTTACTTATTTTTAGCATCGAATGCCAGGCTTCTTAAAACACTGGTATTCCAGTGGTCTTGTTGAATATTCAGCAACATGTATCCTGGGAAAATTCTGGAAAGATCATATTTTTTTATAGTAGCAACAGTAATAGGTGGCATCTGTTTGAGGAATGCTAATGGGTTTTATTTATTTATTTAGACCCTGCCCATCTCTGGCGATGAAGCATTTAAAATCACATGCAAAGCACCCTTAAAATCATTGTTCCCCACCCCCACAGCAGATCTGCCAACAAATAATTCCCACTCTTCTGTAGGAATGTGAAACAATTACCTGCGGAGAGTCATTCAGTGGTCCCAGTTTTTTTTAAAAAAATCCATCTGTTTCTCGAGATATCAAAATGTTGTTTTCCTCCCACTGAGCTCCCATCACTACCACAAGGCTCCTGATACATTGCCTGGAGCCTGGGCTTGGAAGCCCTTGTTGTTCAAAGGCTAAAGCTCAAAGGAGAAAAAGAAAGAAAACAACAAAACCAGCTTGCTCTGGGGCCTCTTAACCCCGTATGGGACATGTTGCCACTGGACCTTTTGCCTTGCCTTGCCTGGCTCCACAATTCCTGGCGGGATTTGACATACTTACTCACCAGGATTGGAGTTGTACGACCATTCCCAAGAGCCGCTGCTACCTGAATGAACTCTTTATTATTACGCCATAGGAGGAAGAAAAGCCTACCTTTCAGAGTTAAAACTGAAATACAAGGTTAAGGTTCTTGAATGAATACTGGAAAACTGGCATTATCATCATGCCGGAACAAAATCTCTATCATTTCCTTGTACTTTACAGAGGACAGTTCTCAGCTGCAGGGATGCCCTGTCTGAGGCTCTATCTGCATTATACATTGAAAGCAGGATCATACCCCTTTGAACATTTCCTCCCCACCCCCAAAGAATCCTAGGAAGTTTAGTTTAAAACTGCTGAGAGCTGTTAGGTAAAGGGACCCCTGACCATTAGATCCAGTCATGGCCGGCTCTGGGGTTGTGGCGCTCATCTCGCTTTATTGGCCGAGGAAGCCGGCGTACAGCTTCCGGGTCATGTGGCCAGCATGACTAAGCCACTTCTGGCGAAACCAGAGCAGCGCACGGAAACGCCGTTTACCTTCCCGCCAGAGCAGTACCTATTTATCTACTTGCACTTTGACGTGCTTTCGAACTGCTAGGTTGGCAGGAGCAGAGACCGAGCAACGGGAGCTCACCCCGTTGTGGGGATTCGAACCGCTGACCTTCTGATTGGCAAATCCTAGGCTCTGTGGTTTAACCCACAGCACCACCTGTGTCCCTACACTGAGAGCTGTTAGGAGACCCCTATTCCCCCTCCAGCTCTACAATTCCCGGAGTTCTCTGGGAATAGGGCTTGGTTGTTCAACCACTGGGAATTATAGCAGTTTGTGTATTCTTCCTGAGCAACCACGTGTTGCATGCAGTTTCCTGCATAGAAATTCCAAAGTGCATCCTTGCTTCTTAGGGTTACATGTGATTGGGGCACCCAGATGCACAGGCAGGCACCTATCCATGGCCAGGTGCTTGCACATTGGAAATTCTCCAAGTTGTTCCAGGAATAAGACTGGATGGTCGAGTTGTGAATAACAGTATGGCCCCACCCCTCTGTGGGGACTACACATGAGTAGCACTGCAATAGGACTCCAATCTGAAGCAGCAAGTACGTTGGCAGCCTCGCCAACGTTTTGCACCCTCCACAGTGCTGCAGTGAGCGGGGAGAGGAATGGTGGCCACCATAAAAAAAAATGGTGGAGAATAATTGGAGGAAAATTCTGTAAAGTGGCCTTTTTCTAGGGGCATGTGAAAAAAGGAAATCTCAGACATTTTCTCAAAAAAATGTTGACAGGTGGGTGGCATGTCAAAATAGATTATCAAAATAGATGATCAAAATAGATCATGGGGGTGGGGCATGCCGGTAGATCCTATTCACCACACATATTACTTCTTCTTTCTTCTCATTCATGAACAGTTATCCATCAAGACTGATTGTGTGTGTGTGTGTTTGTGTGTCTGTGTGTTCACATTACACACAATCTCCTAATCAGGAGATTAGGGGCAGAGAGGGCTCCGTTTTGTTTTGTTTTTGTTTTTTGATTAAATTTTTATTTTTTACACATGTCATTTTAAACTGTGATACTAATGCTGTATTCTTAGTTTTAGATGTTGATTTATGTGGAAATTGTTTTCCATTTGGTTGTGTCTTTTTTGATGTGGTTTATTTATTGTTTATGACATTTGTAATTATGCAAATCTTGTCATGTTGTAAGCCACCTTGAGCATTGTTTTTAACTGTGGAAAGGTGGCATACAAATTTTTAAAAAATTATGATAATGATGATTCCTTTGCTTACCAGGGGTCTTATGTAATTCTCCAGCTGCATCTTGATTGCCTTGTTTCTAGTGTTAGATTTCAGTACACAACTGTGAACTTAGGAGACCTTGTTTTTGAAGCTTACATAACAATGGTAATGGATCTGTTTGAAATTGGTTTTAGATTGCGATTAAAGTTAACAGCAGAAAAAGGCTATGTTGTCACAGTTCGGAATGTATGACATGAAAATAAGGTGCTGCTACAAATCAAGGACGGAGCCCAAAATAATGCAGCACTTTTTTCAAGAGTGAATTAAAAATGCCTTCAAAGTGTCCATGCATAGAAAATCTTAGTTTATTGTGCTACCTTTTAAAATAAAAATAAGCATTGCATTTGTCAGTAGGTCTCTAATTTCCTTTGGCTATTTTAATTTTTTCAAAGAAATGACATTTTTCATTGCTAAATCTCTCTCCATTTCCCAAGTAGAAAGCAGCATGCATTTACGAATTGAGTCATATTCCCACGTCTACAACAAAGAGAATACTTTGAAAGACTGGTTTTTTAAATAATAATAATAATAATGTTGGGATATTTATTAACAGCATTATTTAAAGCCTTTTTAAAAACTGCTCTCTGTTCTTTCTGTACCAGGGAATGACGCTACATATTTAATAGCAGATATTAAATGTTTCATATGTTTATGACATGAAATGTACATACAGTATAATCATAACCCTCTGAATTCAGCCACACATCAGAGAAATACCTGCCTGTTTAACTCAGCACAGCAGTCCAAATCTGAGCACCATAGCCACGTATTTATGTATTTATTTATACATTTATTTTCTTACTAGCAGTCTCATACCAGCATTGCTTGGGAATTCTAAGGAACCAATGCAGTTTCGAAAGGTTTACTCTGTCATCTTGAATTAAAACGGTGTCCAGTTGTACCCAAACAGAGACAGAAAGCTGCTTCTGGATCCCAGGAACCATCATGCGAAAATTGGTTACTAAGAGATGTCCAAATACATAGTGAATAGACAGACCAACAACTTGTATATTGAATTTTTATCTATATACAACCCACAAACCAGTGCAGCATCCATGTGATTCCTGGGTAGTCTTCCATCCAAGCAGCAGTGACCCACCAGCTAGAAGGCTGGGAAGTGCTACTGCCCCTCTCTGCCATATGTTACTAGTTGCTGGTTCAAGGGCCTGAAACAAGGTATTTCAAGAGTGATTGTGCAACAATACTAGTCAAGGATTCCCCCCAGTCCTGGATCCTAAGCTGACCCATTGACAAAGGAGAGGCTCAGTTGAGGCCCTTCCATTTCACCAGATAGCAGGAAGATGTGGTGGTGACTCTAGCACTCTGATCAGATGGTTCCAGATTAGGATCACCGTTTAAGTAATGGATATCATTGTCTCCTATATTTCAGGTGAAGAGACTGAGGCTGAAGGAGTGGTTTGACTAAGACTAAGACCACTTGTGGTATAAATGAACCAAGGACTTCCTGATCCATCACAGTTTCTTTAGCCAGTTCACTACCCCAGTTCTCATAAGCAGGAGTTCATCTGATGCAGAGTTCAGGCCTGTGATGTGTTTTGAGTGCCCAGGAGCACATGGAAAAGTGATAAAAAAGAGAGGGCATATGAGCATGTGCAGAGTGCATCGTTCTCTCAACTTTATGTAACAACCAGCCCATAAGGAACTGTTACACATATTTAAGAGAGACTACACTTATGGCTTAATGGTATGCAAGTGAGAGAACAGTAATTGCATTTTATTATGGATGGTAGTTGATTCCCACCCCCTGCCCCCTTAAAGAGCTGAGCATTGGAAATGCAAAATATATTGCGTAATAAAATATTATTATGGTGGGTCTGCAGGTGAGGCAAGTCACAGCCATTTGTCTCTGTTCTTTTTACCTTTTGTTAACTATATACACATTGTGACATAAATCTCAAATCATTAGCTGCCCAGAAATGAGCTGGCATGTATTGAAGATATCCCAGAATGCATTTCTCTTTCCAATCAACCCTAGAACTCAACGGTTTAATAAGAGCATTGCTTGTACAGGGCTATTGACCTCTGGAGACCTTTCAGTGGATTTCTGTATGTGTACACAATCTGCCAGGGTGAAGAAGATGAGGCCGTTAGATGCTTTTGAACCCTAGCATGGCTTTTATAAGGATGATTCATATTTAATTTGAAGCTTCTTGCTCATTTTGTTTCTCCTTTTCCTCCCATTAGAAGGTCTCACAAATAGTGACCTATGTTGTTATTTATAGATCTTGAAGCTTCTTATATTTGAAGAAGGGTCAATAATGCTTGTTGTGGCTGTGGAACAGACTGTGGCCATGTGAATCGTAACTGGGAACAGTGATTAGTTGTACATGAATATGGTCGACGGTAGCCAGGTTGCTACCAAAACATCATTCAGGCAAGGTCAACACATGCATTGAGATGAGACACCAAAGGACATAGGATCAGCATCTGAATACACCATCTAGTTAAAGGGCGGACTAGTAAATAAATGATAGAACCAGGGTAGAAAGCACAAGGGGGGCATTGCTTCTAAAGCAACAACATTTGTTGTGTCTTCCAGGTGTTTCAGACTACTGTTCCCATCATCCATGGCCAGTGGCTATCCTGGGTAGGGCTGATGGGAATTGTACACATAGAATCATAGAACCTGCAGAGTTGGAAGAGATCCTGAGGAACTTCTGGGCTGACCCTCTGCAATACAGGAACATCCAGCTGTCCCATATGGGGATCAAACCTGCAGCTTTGGAATTAACAGCACCACACTCTAACCAACTGAGCTATCCAGGTATAGGAACACAGGAAGCTGCTTTATACTATGGGTCCAACTCGCTCAGTATTATCTACAGTGACAGGCAGTCCTACCTGGAGAGGCCAGGGAAGAGACGGATTTAGGGCATCGTGGCCAACCCTGCATGGAGCTCTGAGCTGTATGGGGGCACCGCAGGGCATTGCTGATATGATGTATTGCACACACAGAATAGAAGGTGAGAGGCAGAGCAGAGCCAAATTTTGGCCATGCACAAGGCGCTGCTGAAATCTGAAAGACCAAGGTCTGCCCCTAGGCAGGGCTTCAACCTGAAACTCTCTGCAGGCAGAACAGATGCTCTGCCACTGAGCTTCAGGTGGGTGCTATGTCATGATGTAGCATCTTCCCTCCATCATTCCTTCCTGCCTTACCTACTTCAAAGGGTTATTGTGAAGACAAAGTGGGGCTTTGTGCACCATCTTGGAAAAAGACAGTGTCATGGTCCAGTTAATGGGTGGTCAAAGTCCTGGCAGAGGAGGTCGGGACCGGGGGCAAGATGGCGGGGTGGGAGTAGGAACAAGAGTATGGAAGCCAGGAGTCAGGAAGCCACGGGTCAGAGAGCCAGGAGACAAGAAACCAAGGACCCGAGGGTCAGGAAACCAGGAATCAAGAAGCCAAGGGTCCGAGGGTCAGGAAGCAAGAAGCCAAACACAGCAAAGCAGGAAGCGTGTTGCTGTGGCAAAGAGCCAAAGGGAAATGCTGACCTTATATCCCTTCCTGGCTCTTGTCACCAGGTGCTGTGAGTTATCAGTCATCCTCACCTGTGCATGCCTTGCCTCTTCAGAACAAACTTAGGAAAGCCCCAGTCCTGTGAAGCCCTACCGGTCACAGGGCCTGGCTGCTGCACACACTCCTGACAGACAGGCAATAAGTGTAATAAATAAATCCTACTGTGTTGCAGGAGGGACATAGGAAGCCGCCTCTATCAAGGGAGATCCTTGGTCCATCTTTCTCATTATTGTCTACAATGACTGGTAGCAGCTCGCCAGGGTTTTTCGGCAGGAGTCCCTCCCAAGCTTTACCTGGTGATGCCGGGGATTGAACTTGGTACCTTCTGCATGCAAAGCAAGTGCTCTACCTCTGAGCTATGGCCCTTTTCCTCAAAGAGGGTGAGAAAAGACAACCCTTCTTCCCATCCTCCTTACATCACATTCTGTGGCAGGTGTGGGTAACTCCAGATGTTGGCCCTCCAGATGTTGCTGAACTATAACTCACTTCATCCCTGACCCTTGGTCACACTTGCTGGGGCTGATGGGAGTAGTAGTCCAGCATCATCTGTTGTCCCCACCCATGTTTTATGGGTTACTTTGATCTGGATTAACCAATGCGTCTGAGCAGTGGGACTGTAAGGCTTTTTGAGTCTCTCTCTCTGCCACCCTTCCCTCCATTAGATCGCATTTCATGTGCAGCAGCAAATCTCAGCATTTGCTCTGTTGTTGCCAAAGATTATCGCCAGAACGACGCTGCCTCGCTCCTTAATCTGTGTCCTGAATTAGATGGGATTTAGAAGTCCATTAAAGTTGGTAAAAGAGAAAGGGAGGACCCGATGAAAACCATTCTGCTTATTTCATTGGAACGGAACTAATAATCAATGATTTCCCACCCCCAGAGCAGAAGTCACATGTTCACTGATGTGAATAAGTGTCCTGGACAGGCATCAGGTTTGCAAATATAATCAGATGGATGGGGGAGTGGATTCATTTTGCAAGCTGCTTTGCAATTAGCCAAGTGTGTACACAGTATGCAACAGTGATTAAGATCTGTAAGACTGTATGTGCTTTGAATGGGAATCATGCACAATTGTAGACAATAGGACACAGATGGTGCCAATTATGAAAGTGGACACTTTCTTTAAAAAAAACCCCAGGTGCCCATTTTTGTCCATGAGAGTTTGAAACATGTGAGACCAAAATGTAGAATTGAGGAAATTATGTATTTGTCCTAAACCATGTAAGGAAAAATATATACAGTAGTACCTTGGGTTATAGACGCTTCAGGTTACAGACTCCGTTAACCCAGAAATAGTACCTCAGGTTAAGAACTTTGCTTCAGGATAAGAACAGAAATCGCGTGGCAGTGGCAGCAGGAGGCCCCATTAGCTAAAGTGGTACCTCAGGTTAAGAATGGTTTCAGGTTAAGAACGGACCTCCAGAATGAATTAAGTTCTTAACCTGAGGTACCATTGTATTTTTGTACACAGATGCACAAAAACCAATGCACAAAAACTAATGGGGCAGTTCTGTAGGTAAACTCTACAGAAAAGTTGCTTAACTTATTTAAGAATATAAGAATAACCTGTTGGATCAGGCCAATGACCCTTTCAGTCCAGCATCCTGTTCTTACAGTAGCCAACCAGATGCCTGTGGGAAACCCACAAGCAAGACCTGAGCCCAAGAGCATTCTTTCCCCATTTTCATAAGCATTACTGCCTCCGAAGCAGACTTTATACAGCCAAAGTCCATGTGGTCAAGTATACAAATACGTTGCCATTTGTAGCAGAAGTCCATTGATTTCAATGGACCTACTTCGACTTAGACATATATCACTGATGGAATTTTATTTGATATCTTCCTCTTTCTGTTTCTATCCCCCAGAATAGCAAATAAGCAGTAGGAATGCAAGACCAATACATTTAAACCCTTTCCCCCACTACAGAATAATAAATATCACAAAGATAACAACCTTGGTAGTAGGTCGTATGAAACGAATTGTACTTTTCTATAAAGTTTTCAATTTCTTGCATGTGATTCCACTCTTATGCTATTTTTTGTCACTGGGCTTCGGTACTCCATGTCTGTCTGATGTTATCTCCCAGAACCTCATTGTTAGCTGTATGGAATGTATTTAGCTGTTCATATTGCTGTCTGTTTTCTAGCATTTTGTGTTTTCTTTCAAGTGACTCTTTTCCTTTACTTGTATTAGATGGATTTGCAAGTCGTCCCTCTTTGAGCTAAGCAGGTTACTTACAACTTGCCTTGAAATGCTTGATGTTGACATCTTTCCCCCTCCCTTCCTTCCTTGTCAACTTGCTCTTGAATGTATCTGAGCAATGTTTGAGAGCATGAATGTGTAAATAGATGACTGTGTGGATACAATGCGAAATTAGATTGCATGCTAATTTTTCAAGTGATGTTCACATCATAGCTTTTCCCCCAGGTACAATATTTTATTTTGTACGAAACTGCAAACGAGAAAGAAAGAAAAGCCCAAATACATTTCAGGGGGACATTTTTTTTAAACAAAAGAAAACACACCATCAACCTTGTCAAAAGGAAAAAAAGAATACATAGGTCTTTATATATTTACATTGTAGGATTTGCTAGAATAGTAAAAATTGATAGGTTCATTTTTGCACTTTAACTTGAGCTAGGAGACTCTGGCCCCTGTTCAAAGAGGAGGCCACGATCCAGCAAAAGTTGACAAAAAATTTTCCAGGCTCACTGATTTTAATGAGATGCTGGCTAGATTGTGTCCAGTCTTAGCATGGGCAGCTTCTGATGTGGCCCAAACAGCATGGCAGCCACAGCCTGTGTCCTTCCCAATGTCTCTAGTAATGTTGGAAAGTGTGTGTCATGTGGGAAGAGCCCAAAATGTGATTCCTCACTCAATCAGAACAGTCCCTTCTGGGAGAGAGCAAATGGGAAAGCAGTTCCATAATGATGGGGCCACCATCACAAATCCATTCTCCCCAGTCTCCTCATCTCATCTCAGATGGTGGGAGCACCAGGAGGAGAGCACTGCTTGGTGATCTCTACACATAGTTAGACTAGCATAACTATGGAATAATACGTCCCCCAGGATCTCTATTCTGGATAGATTGTAGTTTTGAGGTCATCTTCACAAGTAGACCCATTGCAACAATCAACCCTGGATGCTGCAATCCATCCATCCATCCATCCATCCATCCATCCATCCTGTGTAACTGTGAGCAGGCTATTTTAATCCTTGAGATGCCTGTCAGGTGTGTGTGCAGGAGCCAGGCCTTGTGACCAGGACTGGGGCCTTCCTAAGTTTGTTCTGAAGAGGCAAGGCGGGCCTCACCAGCACCTGGTGGCAAGAGCTGTGAAGGCATATAAGGTCAGCATTTCCCTTCAGCTCTTTGCCATAGCAACACGCTTCCTGCCTTGCTGTGTTTGGTTCCTTGACTCCTTGATCCTCGGACCCCTGCCTTCGTGACTCCTTGCTTGCTGACTCTTGGACCCTTGACTTCTTGACTCCCAGCTCTCTGACCCTTGGACTCTTGGCTTCCCGACTCCTGGACTCCCGTTCCTGCTCCCACCCCACCATCCCCAGCCGGGACTTTGGTCGCCTATGAGCCAGACTGTGACAATGCCATATCAAGAACATCAGGTGATAAAAGATGCTCAGCACCAGTGGACATCGCAGCAGCCTGAAACTGTGAAACCCATCCTTTAGAGGCGGGGTGAAGAACAGGGTCCAACTAAAGGGCTGGATCTAGTGGTGGCCAATCCTTCACTGGCCACTATGACAAATGAATGGGACCACCTAACTGCAACTTCAAGCTGCAACACCTCCAGCTTGAATCCAACCCATGCAGGGTGACAGGCAAAGGTGCTCAATTCAAAAGGAGCTGCATTTTCCTGCACACTTGTGAGTGTGCTCCTGATTCTTTTTTCTTTTAGCTGGAGCTTGACTTTCTGCAGCTTGACCTTTCTCACACCAGACGCCATGTATGATTTATCCTGCTTTGAGGGAACACAACCCTGTCTAGAATGAGCCGAAGCATCTGCTTATAACACCTCTGTCTTGTCATAATTTCAACCACATCCACACCAATCATTTAAAGGAATATGATGCCATTTTAAACAGTCATTGCCCCCACCCCCCAAAATAATAATAATTCTGGGTGCTGAGTTAAGGTGCTGAGAATTGTTAGAAGGCACCTATTCTCTTCACTGAGCTACAATTCCCAGAGCAATCAATACCTATTTCCAGGGAAGTGTAGCTCTAGGAAAGGGAAAAGGCATCTCCTAACAACTCTCAGCCTCTAAGTTCCAGTTGCAACCTATCATTCCAATTCTGGATGGTGCTTTGCTCTGTTAAGCCACCCATGTTGAGCTCATGGTGTAAGAGTTTAGGATTGCAGGGTCATGTCCAAACATAATGGCAGATAGGATTTTCAAGGAGACCTTTGGACAAAAAAGAAGAAGAGGGAAATATGTCTTATATTGAAACACTAGCATAATGTGTGGGTGAGAGCCAATGTAATATTGGAACAAGAGAATTGAGAGTTTATGCTACTGCACAGGCGGTGGAACAAGCAAGAGCATAAGAAGTAGCTCACGAAAGCTTAACTGTGGCTGAGTATAATAGTGGTTTTGTGACGGGCTGCACAACAGCTTTGGCAAGCCATTGGATTCAGCTGCTGAGCTGTAACAGCAAGATTCCCTCTATTGGAATGGCTTCAGCACAAGCAGGTTGCCCCAATTATTAGGAAATAATAATAAATATTAGCAAGCAAATATGAGTTAGGAAATAAATATAAATATATTACGGGTTAGAAAATAATATATATCAGTTTGGATATAATAATAAATATTAACAAATATGTATTAGTATTTTATATATATATATATATATATATATATATATATATATGTTAGGAAATATTAAGAAAAAACTGGTGTTATTTTTATATATTGATTTTTTTTTTTACTTTGGTAGATTGCATGCATATTTTATTAATTTAAAATTGTGAACCGCCTAAAGCACACAGTTGATTGGGCAGTTGAGAAAGGCCCAAATAAATAAATGATCATGGTCTTGCTATTAAAAATTTTAATCAATAGAACGCCCTTAAAGCAAGAACATTTAAAAAAAAATTAAAATAAAATAAAAAACAGACCTATTTAGGAAGAAGAGGTCTTGTGATCACATGCTTGGGAGTTATCATTACTTGCCAGTGTCATAGAAAACATTAGATATGATTAGCTGCAGGTATCAATGCCAGATGATACCGGAGTGAAGTTCTTTTTTAAAATATATATTTCATCTCATAATTGTATTTGCAAGTTAATGTTTGAAGTGTCAGTCTTTGTAAAATTAGTTCATCTTGTTATGATTTGGGGGCTTTGATGTGAGTGAGAGGCTTCAATTGCAATGCGCAGTCACATCTGAGAGTAAACTGCAGAGACAAAGAGACTTACAAGACTAGTAAATCAAATACTGCAAACTGTCTGTGTGGATTATGAAGGACTATTTGCATAACTTTGAAGTATTTATACTGATGAAATTACAATAATTAAAATCATTGCTGTGTCAATTGCTAGATGCCACAAGGCATAGCAATTATGAGCATGCAAATCAGACTTTGTGTAAGCATTTTAAAGAATAATTACCTTATTTGATTCAGATGTGCCTGAAAGGCATTAAGAAGCATTGCAGCTATATTGACTTCAACCATTTTTAGGCCTTAATACAATATTGTTATTGTTATTGGCAATAATGCTTTTTTTTTTTTGTAAGCACACACTTCCTTTGATAGTTTTGCTTTGTAAAACTTCATGCTGTTAGTGAAAATAAATAAAGCTAGAACGCATTGCTCCTTCTGATTTTTAAAATTTGCATTGCAATTGATTTCAAATCCATCGTCAAATCATACTGGGACAAACTGGAAGTCTTTAAACTTTAATTGATTTGCACTATAATCAGTCAATGTCATAAATCCAATTCAGAGTGCAACTTCAGAGGCTGTGCAGCTTAAATCCTGTGCATGGACTGAGTTCAGTGGCGCTTACTCTCAAGAAAGTGAAGGCCGAATTGCAACAGCTGCCTTTATTATAGACAGCACTGCTGGATTCAAACACACAAGGGCCTTTTGCTTAATCTTCACATATGGAATACCCACATCTGGGAATGCTGGCCAAATCCTGCCTCGCACCCTCCAACTACATCAGGGGTCAGCAAATGTTTTCAGCAGGGGGACGGTCCACTGTCCCTCAAACCTTGTGGGGGGCAAAGATCCCTCCCTGACCTACTAATCTTACCTCATAGCATACTAGGCATATTTTTGTGCTATATACAGACAACTCTTCACTTACTCGGGGCATATGTTCCAGGCCCAGTGCACATAAGTGAATTCTTTTGTGCTCCATCTTCCCAGGGATGCTGGTGGCGCTGTGGGTAAAACCTCAGCGCCTAGGACTTGCCCATTGCATGGTCGGCGGTTCGAATCCCCGCGGCGGGGTGCGCTCCTGTCGTTCGGTCCCAGCGCCTGCCAACCTAGCAGTTCGAAAGCACCTCTGGGTGCAAGTAGATAAATAGGGACCGCTTACTAGCGAGAAGGTAAATGGCGTTTCCGTGTGCTGCGCTGGCTTGCCAGATGCAGCTTGTCACACTGGCCACGTGACCCGGAAGTGTCTGTGGACAGTGCTTGTTCCTGGCCTAGATGAGCGCACAACTCTAGAGTCTGGCAAGACTGGCCCGTATGGGCAGGGATACCTTTACCTTTACCTTTACCATCTTCCCAATCACTGTTCAACTTTTCTGCAGAGAATATGCATCCCACGAAAACTGCTCCCGCTTCCCCGCTACTGGGGGAAGAGAGAATGTGATAGGCAGAGAGACTCCCTGACAATTAAATCCCATCCAGAACTCCGTTTGAATGTAGCTCCACTGCGAAGAATACTTAGCATAATAGTTAATCCCGGCCTGGTTGATAAATCAGCCTTTAAAAGCAATATGCTCATGTATATATATATCATATTATCTAAATCTCTTTATACTTAGCTTTGCCACAGTAAAACCTTACAAACCGAAAGTTGAAGTTTGTTTTCAAATCAAATTAAACTTTGGCTCCTCCAGAGCTTTCAGCTTGTTCAGAATGCAGCAGCACGCCTGAGCATTGGCTTGCTGTACTGTGATCATATTACAACCAGCAGGCTTGTATTCTTTATGTTGGCAGACTATCAAGTGGTGGGCTGTTGGTACTCTTAATAAATGTTAAATAGTAGCGCTAGTAAGTTCATGTCAAGTAAGACACTGTTGATGTTGAAAGCTCCCACCCCTCTTTCAGTCTGATAGGTATCTGTGTTCAAAACATACCCAGGGCTTAATGATCTGGAAACCACATTTTAAATGGCTGTCCATTTGGGCCTCTATTATTTAAGGTGGAAATTTATGTTGTCCTTCCTGAAGTCTGTTTCATCCCATCTTTTCCACTTTAGAATAATGGATCATAGAATTGCAGAGTATGAAGGGACCATCTAGTCCAACACCCTGTAATGCAGGAATCATTTGCCCAATACGGGGCTCAAACTCATTACCCTGAGATTAAGAGTGTTATGCTCTACGGACTGAGCTAATGAGGTTTAAAAATGTATTTTAAGCTCTGGTTTAATTTATTTCTTATCCTTTTAAAAACTTTTCTCTCAAAAGCCTATTATTATTATTACTACTACTACTACTACTACTACTACTACATTTGCATCCCATCTCTACAAAGAGCTCCGTGTGGCTTACATAGCTCTCCTCCTCCCTATTTTATCCTCAAAAAAACTCTGTGAGGGTTAGGCTGCCAGTAAGTGACTAGCCCAAAGTCTCCCAATGAGCTTCATTGCCAAGTAGTAATTTGAACACAGGTCTTCTAGGCCCTAGTTCAAACACTCTAACCAGTACACCACACTTTTTTTCTGGCACACACACGCTAACCACTGTGCCACACTGGCCCACTTTATTAAGGCAACCAAAATCTCACCAAATAGTTTAAAAGTTGGTGAGCCTCCACAATTCTTCATCAGAGATCAGGTTATACACAGCTTCCTTAATTGTAGAAAACAGGAACCAAGCGAAACTAGATAGCCTTCATATTACCAAAGGCAGAAATTAATTTTAGGTGGTATCCTAGCTTCCACCCAGGGAAGAAGGCCAGAACTGCACAGAAGGCATGGAGATGCCCCAACAAGTTTACATGCTCTACCTGCCATTTTTCTAAACACAAGAGGTGGAGTACTCACTGGCAAGACTCAGTTGCTCTGTGGGAATGAGTGCTCCATTGGGGTGGATCGGTAGTTGTGATTCCGTTCTCTTGGTCTCCCGATATAGAAATTGGCTTTTGCACAGCATCAGAGGTTAATCCCTTGTTCATTCTATATTCCAGAGAGAATTTAATAGCCAAGATTTATGGCTTGGCTACCATTAATCACCACATAATTATCTCTGTCAGTGAGTTGCCAACAGAAGATGTTCAGTCCGCCATATTTCTCCCCTGGGCTTTTTCTATGTTTTAAAGCAGCTTTCCCCAAATTGTGCCATTGTAATATCTTAGACCAGGACTGGCCTGCTATAGGCTGAGCTGAGGCAGCTGCCTCAGGTGGCAAAACTCCACCAAACCGTGCCCCCATGGGTCTTGCAAGATATTGCCGCAACCCGCCATTGGCGTTTCGCAGGCATCACCACACAACCCAGGTAAGGGAGGTTTGGGCAGGAGTGGTGCAGTGCGGTGGTGCAATACTGTCCCATTTTGCCTCAGGTGTTGAAATGGGATGCACGGCCCCTGCCTTAGACTACAACTTCTAGCAGTCCCAACCAACAAAGCAGAACCCACACTGGCTAAGACTGATGGGAATTTTCATCCAAATCATCAAGATGGCACTTGTTTTGAGAAGACTATTCTAAAGAGAGAGACACCTACTTTGATAAAGGCACACAAGAAAGAGGCCCGCATTTTGTTTATTACCTGACTCTTAGTTATCATTCAAAACATGCGGACTCTTGTCTACAACAGTGTTTGCTGTCTGAGTCTTCTTTGACTATAGTATTTGTTTGTTCCCCCATGCAATGATGTAAGTGAGTGCACATCCATTTTCGTCTTTCCCATTAGCGTTTGCTTTGTGGCTTAACATGCCCGTTAGTTTATAATACTTGCGCGCCTCATCAACCAGTAGCTCTCTCTTTGTTTCTCTCCATCTCCCTGCGCTTTACTCCCCCCACCGCTGCCATTCATTTTGCAATGAAATAATTTGCAAAATAAATTTATTTCCCCTTTCATTTTGCCGGTTTGTTCTCTAGAAATGTAAAACTTATTTTCCTAGTGCCCCTCTTGTAGAAACGCTAACTACAGTGTGATTGACCCCAGTCGAATTTTGAAAGAATTCATTCAAAAATGTGTGCTGTTTCTTGAGACTGCGAACTCCAGACAGCCCTACAGTAGTTTGAGAGCGAGGCCACATTATACAAAGTATGGGACTGGGCTCTTAGGTTTACCCCATAGGGTTAGGCTATGGATTAAATGGGTCCACGAGCCATGAATTAAAGTGGGCTCTCCAGGGCTTCAGACAGGGCACATTCTGAGCCCTACCTGGAAATTGAACCTGAGACCTGCAGCATGATGCTGTACCACTGAATTGCAACCTTTCTACTGAGCTACAGTTTGCCTTCAACTGGACACAGCACACCTCCCCTTCTTATATGAACTGATTCTGCTTGGCATCAGTAAGAGCTAAACTTTGCTAAGTAGAAGAGCTGGTGGGGAGGAGGAGCCATGATGTGAGATGGACTCACTTAGGTCATTCTGTCACTGTATCAGACACCGGGAGGCGGGGGAAGGATGCTGCTTTTGCCCCCACTCTAAGGCACAGTGCCATCTAATAGCCTTTCTGACCAATGGCAGATGACCAGGTGCCCTATCTACCTCTGACTACTTGAGTTTGATAATAGGATCATAGAATTACAGGACTGTAGATTTGGTAGAGACTACAATAATAATAATTTATTATTTATACCCTGCCCATCCGGCTGGGTTTCCCCAGCCACTCTGCGCAGCTCCTAACAGAATTGATGATGATGATGATGATAAAGCAGCAATAAAACATCAGACATTAAAAACTTCCCTAAACAGGGCTACCTTCAGATGGCTTCTAAACGTTAGATAGTTGTTTATCTATTTGTCATCTGATGGGAGGGCATTCCACAGGGTGGCACTACCGAGAAGGCCGTCTGCCCGGTTCCCTGTAACCTCACTTCTCGCAGTGAGGGAATTGCCAGAAGGCCCTCGGAGCTGGACCTCAGTGGCTGAATGATGGGGGTGGAGACGCCCCTGCAGGTATTCTGGATTGAGGCCATTTAGGGCTTTGAAGGTCAGCACCAACACTTTGAATTGTGCTCAGAAACGTACTGGGAGCCAATGTAGGTTTTTCGGGACCAGTGTTATATGGTTTCAGTGGCCACTCCCAGTCACCAGTCTGCCACATTCTGGATTAGTTGTAGTTTCCGGGTTACCTTCAAAGGTAGCTCTGCGTTACAGTAGTCCAAGCAGGAGATAACTAGAGCATGCACCACTCTGGTGAGACAGTCCACGGGCAGGTAGGGTCTCAGCCTGCCTACCAGATGGAGCTGGTAGACAGCTGCCCTGGACACAGAATTGACCTGCACCTCCATGGACAGCTGTGAGTCCAAAATGACTGCCAGCCTGCGCACCTGGTCCTTCAGAGGCACAGTTCCCCATTAAGGACCAGGAAGTCCTCCACATCCACACCTGAAAACAGTACTTCTGTCTTGTCAGGATTCAACTTCAATCTGTTAGCTGCCATCCATCCTCCAACCACCTCTAGACACACAAGGGTCATTTAGTCCAATTCCCTGCAATGCAGGGATATTTTGCCTAATGTGTGGCTCAAATTCACGACCCCGCGATGAATAAATATACTTATGCATAATAGAGCTAGGTCAGTTATACTCCTGGCTTTTGAAGAAAGTATCTTTTAAAGGAATCTGTGAAAGCTGTCCTCCCCTAACATGGATATCAGTGATAATACACTCCTAAGAATAGTTATGGAGATAGTATAATGCACTTAGTGAAGGATTATTAGTTCAAGGTATGTTCAAAGAAATTTGTTAAAGATAATTTATTAACCCTGCTCCTGCCTAAACTACAGGGAGCTTGCTGCCGTCTAATCCCAAAGAGACAAGAGATGTTGTATGTGTGAATTATTTGTTAATCCCAATTATTTGTTAATCCCAATGGGCTCTGTGGAGTTACCCTGGCAAAAGATTAGAGGCCTATTTTGAGTTGAGAACACAGAGTAGAAACATCTCATTATGCTCAATTTTCCTGGGAAATTAATGGTTCACTCCGTGAAAGAACACCCAGGATCTGGAAACTTCTCAGAGAAAATACTTAACAGCTTTGGTTCTGGTGCAGGAAAACTATTCAGATATATACTTTATGTACATGAACAGACTTACTGCATTCACTAAGGGAACTCGTGAACTTCAAATGTCCTTAAAGTGCTTGTGAGATGTGAGTTGTTATTCCTTTTTAGCTTCCCTGCAAGGAAAAATAAATGCATTACTCTTGAACGTTTGTAAGCCAAACTGTGTTTTGTTGTCTTAGCAACAAGTAATGATGACACCTGTTTTGTTACTTGGAAATGGAAGATGCTGGCATGTGCAGCAAGGCTCACCGTTAATCGCTAGATGCTGTTTTTGGAATCAAAGAATTAGAAGTTTCGTTTCGAGAAGAACAACATCAAAGTTCAGCATTGTGGCAATCCATTGTGTTTCCATAGAGGCGCACTCTCGGCTAGCTCACCTCACTCGTTCATGAATGTGGAATCTATCTGTGCACAGTGGGGTGTAGGCTCACGTACAGAAGCCATTACACATAATACGTGGATTCTGTGTAAGTGAATACATTTCATCAATGTGTATGGCACGTCTTATTTCTGTGATCCTTGCTCCCCTGTTTTTTGAGGGAGAAAGCATGCAGAAATTTGGGGTGTCGTGCTTGTGCATGAATGCAGGTGTGCCTGATCTGTACACGCTTCCTGAACATGATGATGAATATGTCCTTGCCTTGCTGCATATAAAAATTCTCAGCAAGTTAACCACTCCATTGCTATCTGGTACTGCTTTACCACTGGTCCCCCTTTAGCCAAAATGATTTTCTCCCCCTTTTGGAGTGCAGGGGATGCTTCTTTTAATAAAAGACGAAGTGTTTCACTGCCTGTATATAAGCTAGGCTAGAGTGGCTATTTGGAACTGGTTCCTTCGAAATGCTGTGACATTGTACTTCAGCGGTGCTTTCTGTGTTCGACATTCTCCTCCACCTACCTTGTCAGATGAAGTTACTTATAATACTGTCACTGACTTAAACTATACAGAGTATAAGAACACACTGAGGCATGTCTCTCTTAGATGTTTGGGACCTTGTGAAAGAGTCAGTGGGGCTTCATCCTCCTCCCACTTCTGAAGAGATATTTTGCCAGTATTCTCAGGAGTCTAAAGGAGATTGAATGATAAAAGGGGAATTCATATAAGAATGCTATAGTCTGTAGCACTTTGCTTAAAAGAAGGTGACACGGCTGGTTGTTAACATGGATTACTGGCTCACATTCCTGACCTTTTTAAATAAAGAAAATATACACTAGGAGTTCCAACAAGACCAGGGCGAAAATGATAAGGATCGCTGTAGTGGTTTTTTATTGCATTTAAATGAAAGGAGGGAAGGGTCCAGCCCCCCAGCTGCTTTAAGCACAGATTTCTAGAAGTCCTTGTGGTTTGCAGAGTTCATTATTGTACTTGGCCCCTCATAAAACTGGCTCTGCTTCCTTCTGGTAGTATATACACAGTAGTTGGAAGCTAGAATGTACATTAAGAATTGTGAATGTTGGCTGACCTCTTTTGAAATACTTGGAACAGAAGGATTTTCACCTCCTAATTAAATTTTTACTCTCCATTTTGGTGGGTTTGCATTCTTCCCGGATGGTCATGGTTTGTTTTAATTTCTTTTTTTTATTATTGATTAAAGGCTGATATATTAGAGGTTGCATATAAGGACAGGCTTGCAACTAGGAAGAGAGGAGGGTGGGATAAGCCTAATGTGGCTGGAAATACCTTTATTAAACGGTACAAGGAAAAATGCAGCATTGGCACCAACCATGTAGCATATGGCAACATTTCCTCATTTAGGAGACCTACAGCACAGATGAGTGGCCTGTGGTGACCGCTTAATGCAGGAAACGAAAAAATAGATTTGAATTAACAGTGCTGCTATGGCTTGTAAAATTAAGCAAAGATTTCCCCAACAAATCTTTTAGTTCATGTGCAAAATCAGATGTGTGCTGTTCCTTCTGGCGGTTTGGGAAGGAATCCTTCTTCTTTGCAAAGAATTATAGAGGATCTGTAACAGCAGAACAGTTTTCTGTATTTACTCAGGAAAATAACTGACCTGAAATTGCGGGGGGGGGGGGAGGCGGGCGGGCGTGAGACAGATCAGACTATTTCTAGTCAAGAACAGTTTCCTACATGTTAATTTATAAACCTGTCCATCTGGTTTTCACATTAATCAGCAGATCGTTTTAAAAAATCTTCATGAAAGTTCATATTTAAATGTGTGGTGTTTTGAGCATGATTTCTCATGAAATGTACATGTATCTAAATGTATTTTCTCGTGAAGATACAAATTATGAACAACTTACACCTACCAAGAGCAACACCTCAATGCCCTCCAAATGCACTGTGTCAGGAAGATTTGGGGCATCATATAGGAAGACAGTCTCAAACAAAGTCCACATTCCCAGCACAGGCATGAGACCCTTTCAACAACTGACACCTCTGCTCACAGATCAGTACTGGTTGCCCATTTGTTACTGGGCCAAATTCAAGGTGATACCAGTGGGATATAAAGCCCTTAACAGCTTGGGATCAGTTTCCTTGCCTTAACCATTTGTACATACCCGACTGCTCCGATTTGTGGAACTGGCACTGTTTTAAGTGCCACATCATACCTGTTCTGTACTTGTAAGAATTCTTTTAGTGCTGCAGTGCCTACACTTTGGAACTCCCTGCCTCATGACAGCAGGCAGGCACCTTCTCTGTATTCTTTTTGTGCACCTCCTTAAAACAGCTACATGTCTATATGCAAACATGTAGAAGTTGCATGTGTTTGACCTCTTCTTAGCTACCGTCGGTTTTAATAATATTTTGTATTTATAACTATTCCTATCAAGAATGCAAATGTTTCATTTTAGATTTTTGTAAACCACAGAGGTTCTTTCAATCAAGCAGCATAAAACTGTAACCATACATGAATCCAGAGTGCTGCCAGGATCATGCTCACAGATTGGGGGTGTGCGTGTTTTTCCACCCACCCCAATCTCTTTTGGCCTTTCTGTTGCCATTTTTTATTTTTAAGATTTTGCCTCCTGGTTCTCCCAGTTGGAGGAAAGATAAGTACAGGGGTACCTTGGTTTACCAACTTAATCCGTTCCGGAAGTCCATTCTTAAACCAAAGTCGTTCTTAAACTGAGGCATGTGTTCCCTAATGAGGCCTCCTGCTGCCGGTGTCCTTCCACCGTTTGTAAACCGAGGTAAAGTTTGCTAACCAGAACACTACTTTCAGTTTTGCAGAGTTCTTATACCAAATAGTTCATAAACAGGGCTGTTCTTAAACCGAGATACCACTGTGTTCCACTGACCTTCTGAAACACCTGAAATTGAAGAGCCATTTCATAACCCCCAGTTATGGCCTCCATAGTGATGTCTCATATTTTCAGGAGGCACAAGAGGAAGGAGGAGGAGGAAGAAGAAGCTGGCGAAGACCAGCATGCAACTCTGAATTGAGCCCACCAAGGGCTATACAGGATCTAACCCAAGGATCTTGTGTTTATTTTGTGACCCTGTTCAAATTGAACCCAGGGCAGATCGCCTCCACGACTACTGACTTTTCCTTTATTCCAACTCTGGCTGTGCTAGAAGGGAATCATACCAGCACAGCACACTATTTTTCATAAAAGTACAATTTTTTAAAGCCTCACATCCCTAGGAAATTATTCCCCATTACTACATTTTATCTCACTGTCCAGCCTAGTCAAAGTATGCAAACAAATCTGTTTCAACCAAGGGAGATTGTTACTGTTGATTGTGGTAGTAACTATTATGTCCACACTGATCCAAATTAAGGGATTCTGAATTCTCCATCGGAGAAATGGAAGCTCCCTGCATAGGAGATAATCTCTATTGTTGTTGGGATCTGAGAGAGGTTCTATTAACACTTGATAATGCAACAGGAACCCATTGCTTTGTGGCTGTTCTCTGCACTGTTGATTAAACGTCTGGAAAGCCAAGACCTACGGACTTAAAAGGCTAATCTTCCTAAGTAAAATAAAATAAAATTTGAAAATGCCCTTGGCAGTATTTATTTATTTATTTATTATTTTAATGGTTTGTGGAGGCAAGGATTTTAAAGCCATTTGCAGATTTAGGACAATTTTCAATTACAGACTAGGATAATTTATTGTCCATCTGATTAAGTAGTGTACCTTTCAAGCTGCACCTCAGTGATTGCACAGATTAGGAAAGTTTCTAATATGAGCAAAAAACACAACAAATGACTGTTATTATGGCATTGTTTAGATTTTTAAAAAACATTGTAGGGTAAATCCTTGCTGCATATTCTTTGAACCGAAAGGGACATGAACATTCACTAATTGTCTTTGGTTATGTTGATGGTTCAAAATATGAAGTTTCAGAAATATAATACAGAAATGCAAACTCTTTTTTAAAGGGGTAAGAGCAAGAACAACACAGGCCTTAGATCGTCCATATGCACTGCTTTGGGCGTGTTTGCATCACACTTTTGATTCATTTCACAGTAAAAGTGAAATATGCAGCAATCATATAGTTGTTTACCTTTCCTGGAGAAATGGGACTTAGGCACGGCTGTTCTGTGCCCTAGTTATGTTCATTTATAGTGTTGTGACTTGCTCTGTGTGGACCTGCTTTTGGAAAGGGTTCATTTGGTTCAGAACCCAACAGCCAGACTCTTGTTTGGATACCAGTCAACTGTCCCAATCTGAGTGGGTCATTTTGGAATTACAGCAGCCACTATGTGTAATTTTATAGAACCTTGGATCCTGGTCCTATTATTAATATTATTATCATTATTAATATAGAACCCATCATTCACCATAAGGGTGAAAATACAACATTAACATCATTTTGAAACAAATTAAAGCCAAGAGATTAGGGTGGCACCTAAAAATCTATTTGTCAGGTTTCAAATTTCTGGATTGTAGGTAACTTTGATTGATCCAGTCTCCTCTTTTCTGAATTTTGCAACATCACCTATTATAGAGACACATTTCTTGAAATATCCTCCTCTTCTAGCTCGTCAGGTGTGTGAATCTGTAAAACCAATTGTAATCAATTGGTAGCAATTAACAGTAGACCAATTTATTAGGCCAGTCTTCATTTTCTAGTTTTGTTCATACTTTCAGTTGTATTTACTGATGATTTTATAATGCCTGATGTCTGGTAACTTAGTGTTATTATGGGAGGTCATTTAAATGCTTCCTTTCCATGCAAATTAGATGCATGCAGTATTTTATTGTCAAAATAATATGTTTCAAGTAGTAAAATGGCAAGGGAATACTGACTGAGCTATTAATAAAACACACCAGCTTTTAGCTGGCAAACCAGCCTTCTTTCCATCAAATATGTCTCAGCCTTTAATAAAGAAACTCAAGTGTTGTAGGTGAAAAATTACTTTTCTCACCCGGTCATCTGTCTGTCATGTATTATTCAGGTCACCAATGTTTGTCCTGAACTGTATCATTCTGTAGTTGTGTCAGGTATGAAATATGTTCGGTGTAATTCCATCAGACTTCGTGAAGTTGATTAGAACAGATCACCTTTCGGCATGGGCACAAGTTATCTCAGCAGATTGAGTGAAAAAGACTTATTTATCTTTGCCTTATAATAAAGAAAGAGATGAGCGAATTTATCCATTAACTTGGAAAGAGTCACATATTTGGTGTGAAAATAAATTGCAGTGACGAAAAAACCCCCGAACAAACAAACAAAATCCTGTGGTTATGTTCTTGGGGAAAAGCATGCATGTGAAAATATAAAACTGTAAACTAAAGCATATGGGCACATGCCAATATTTATAATTTGTATATACAAACATGGAATTTATCTTTAATAATTAGTGACATTCTCTGCATTTTTCTGTATGCAAAATTCACATTCAACTGTTTTCTTCCATCAAATATATATCATTGGGCCATCAAAAGTACACTGATGTTAATAGCAAAACAACAATTAGATTAATGGAAATACATGATACCTATAAGTTGAGAAGTAAAGAATTCAGTTGAAAGCAGTATTGTTTGTGGAACAGGCTTTTCCTCTGATAAACGAATCCAGATTATATTTGAACACATTTGCCTCATGCTGCAAAGGAGATCCAGATATGCTTCCCATGGCTGTATCCCTACATCTAACATGCACCCCTTCAACTTCCAGGATTGGGCCTGCATGCGCAACACCCAACAGATGACCTGTACTGACCACCTGTGCTGTACTGACTATAATTGACAGCACCATTCATACAATAGAGTGCAAATAATCCAGTGTTAATACAACCCGTTCCAGTTTTATTGTGCTCTATATTTGCTGGTGCAACATGGGCGCATACATATCCCTTTGAAACCGCAGAGGGGATAATGGCTAAAGCCATGTCAGTCAGAAAGAAGCGAAAGGTCCAGATGCATGTGTAGTACCATACTGCCTGTCACTAACCTGGCATGACTACATACTGATATGACATCCTTTTTAAGGTGCACATGACATCACATTGAGATCCAGTGGAGAAAGTTTTAGGATTACAATGGCCTTCCAAATGACTAGATGACGTATTTGTTTAAGGTAAGGTGACCCTCTTCCATAAACTGAAGATCACTGTCTCACTGACAGTGAAAAAGAACACAACAAACAACAGCAACAACACTTCTCTGCTGAATCTAAGATTATCCAGGTCCAATATCAATCTTTTGGGTTTCTGGAGCAGAAAGTAGATTTTGTCCCCTTCCAGAATTGAAGGGAGAATGCATGTGAGGGATTTAGATTTCTATGTTGCCCATAAACTACCTTTAAGGTTATTTCGAGACTGGAGTCATGAGATTCAATTCAGTTTCACCTTTATTAAATTTCAATCCTTAATCACTGGCCTCTGTAGGATTAGTTGTAAGTGGGTTTTGAAATGTGGTATTTAGTGTTAAGCAATTAGTTTTAGTAATACAATTCAGTGGATGCTCTAGCAAAAAGTTCACGATTTACATAGAAGCTAAAGTCATCTTTGGATTTAAATATTAATTTCTGAGCAGCTGAGAATTGAAATATAGTACATGAGATATTTTGCGTAAATAAAAGAGGCCTTAATTCATCTAGATAATGCGTCATGCTTGGTAAATCATTATATTAAATCTCTGCATCTGTACCTATCTTTCTACCTGTGCATTTAAAATATTACAGTGTATAATGTGATTATGTTAAATTATGGCGCTATAAACATTTGTGCTGACCATTGTAACTTCATAATCACTTCAGCCATAATCCTGTGCACAGTGAGATTGCTGAATTTCCACTGGTTTAAATCAGACATAAGCAGTCTGTGTACTGGATTGCAGCCTTTGTATCTATCTTTATAATATTAAAGAAATATCTGTGGTTTTGTCATTCTGCTCATCAGAATTCCTTTGGGCAAGCCTTCCCCCCCCCCCCCATTCATTCATCTATGTCTCTCATTTTTTTACTGAACTGATAAAGAGCCACACGAAATGAGCCCAGTTAATGGACACAGTGGGTCAAATTCTGCCCTCAGATACAAGGTCTGGACTTGGCTCCCATTGAATTTGTAATGGAAGCTGAGTATGCGTGTGTGAAAATGGAATTTAGTTTAGTATACTTAAGAGAGAACATCTAATTAGGTACAGTTTTTGCCTTGGAAAATAATTGAAATCCTTTCTATAAATACTCAGAAGAATGTGTTTGAAAATGCCATTCTAGAGGATACTGAAAGAAAAAATGAAAGCCACAAATAATTTGGTTTAAAGACCAAGGTTGCCACTTTTATTGAAATACAATAGCTTAAACTGAAGTGTGACTCAACAAGCGAACAGTCCTTAGAGTAGTAAGTAACCATACAGCCTGGGGCCAGCACTAATGTATCCTACATCTGGAGATGTGATCTTCATACTGCAGCTTCTCCACACTGCAGCTTCCAACTTTTATCAGGTTAAAGCAGAGATGCATTTTCTCATGGGGCTTTGATTCGGATGGCAAATGGCCTAGCGTGCCTCTGTTCTTGCTGCATCTGTCGTGAAGCCAGTGTAAATTTATGGGGAAAGAGATCCTGCCAAGAACCTGTTCCACAGGGAGGTACTCCTACTGCCAAAATAGCAACATCATTCAGCCGTTTCCTGCCAAATCTGTCTAATACTTCAAGATCACATAAGTCTAAGGATGGATCTGTCAATTTCAGTTCTTTCCGTTTCTTGTTCTTCCGTTCCTAAATCCAGCTCTCCACATTTTGCAGTAATTTCTTTGGGGGTGGGGTGGGGCGTGTTAAAAAATTCTCACAAGAATTTTTAGTTAGGGTTTTTTTATTTACTGTTTTGACTAATGTACACATTTTTGCAAGCAATTTCCCCTAAAAAATGCATTTCACTAATATTTTCAGTTATACGCATGCTTTCCCCTAAGTTAACCATTTTTATAAACACTATTTGATTGGAGAACTGCACAACAAATTTTGAATGAGTGTGGATTTTCCAGCACAGCTGTGTGTCAGTTTGTATATTGTTTCAGAAAGTGTGAATTTGACAGATTTGGCTTTAAACGTGTACTGAATTTAATTTCTCCTCCATCTCTACATAAGCCTGATTGTGTAGGGTTCTGAATTGCATGGGGAGTCTCCAAAGTGGAAGAGATTCCTCACTTCTGTTACCTTCCATGACCAGGGGGGGAAAGAGGGTGCAGAGGTGGTAGTGGGGACAGAGGCAGATTTAGGGGAGCGTGACCGGTTTGGTTGCGCTGGGTGTGGAGCCTCAGGGGGTGCTGCAGGGGGTAGACTGAAAGGCAAGAGGGGTGACTTTGCATGTTGTACAGGGTGCCGCTGAATTTTGAGACCCCAAGGTCTGCCAAGGGTTCATTTTTTCCCTGGTTTGCACATGATCAGTGGCTGATGAGAATCATATTTAACGAACATTTACTCAGAGTAGGCTCGTTGACATTAACGAACAAGGCTAAGTTAGGGCCATAAATAGCACGGAGTCTGAGTAAAAATTAATTGAATACAGCTCATAGTTCCCTGCCCCCCTCATGACTCTACTCACACAAAAAGAATGCTTAGGTTGTGGCAATGTGGAGATGTCAAGGCAATAAACAACAATTTTACTTTTAAAAGACAACTGAAGGAGGCCCTGTGTGTGGACGTTTAGGGAGGTTTTTAATGTCTGATGCTGTATTGTTTTTAATATTCGGTTGGAAGCCACCCAGAGTGGCTGGGGAAACCCAGCCAGATGGGCATTGTATCAATTATTATTATTATTATTATTATTATTATTATTATTATTATTATTACTATTATTATTATTATTATTATTAGTGTGGTGTGGTGAGATGCAGCTGCCTTTCAGGATCTTAAAAACTAACTGGGATTCAGGGAAGCAGCTCCCCCCCCCCCCACACACACATTGAGAGGAATAAACTGAACTAACAGAAAACAGGGGTGAAAATGGCCCCTTGGTCGTTGAATCTAAGGGGACCTGGACTTGCCTATTTTTAATGATATTTCATCCTTCCCAAAAGAGCAAGTTTTTAGGCAGAGCATTTTCCAACTGAAGGCACAAGTAGCTGCCACCTTGCAAAAAGAAAGCAGGTCTGGGTCTGATCCAAGTCCAGGTGCGCTTTAAGGCCCCCCCCCCCTTACAATCAAGCAGTGTGTAAAGTTTTTTTAAAAAATAAATAATAAATACCCTGCCTTTGGTCCCATGATGCAATAAAAGTGGGACATAAATTTATTTTTAAAAACCTGGATCTTGGTGATAGCTTACCCAGAACCCCTGTATACTGATAGTAGAATGCTCTTGCTGGGCAAACACATGAGGTGTTTTTGGATGCCAAAACATCTCTGGGCTTTTAAAATTTCCCCTTGCAAGTATTTTGTCTTCCACTTTCTGCTTTTTGGTGATGTTTATGGATTTTTCTGCTGTTGTATGGTTTTTATGCTGTTGGTGGGGCGTTTTTGTGTTAATTTTGTGCTGGTATTTATCGATCACTTGTAGTACTGTTGATTGTGTTAGTACTTTATTGATTTTGATCTGTGAACCACCCAGAGGACACAGTTAATTGGGAGGTACAGAAAATGCTAAAGCAAATAAAAATAAATGAATAATTTGCTTTGCTGGCTCCTCTCATTCCTAGTGAAGGCAGACTTGCAATCCTATGCACACTTACCTGGGAGTATGTCCTATTGACTTTAATAGCACTTAACTCCTACATGCTTAGGATTGCTCTGTCAGTAACTTTGATTCATGCCCTGATAAACACATGGATTAATTACCATTATGCATTTGAAGGCCATCCAGAAACTGCAGTTAGTACAGTATTCTGGAGCTATTCATGTGAAGCCATAATGAAATATAATATAGAAAGAAGACTCTACCTCTTTCTTTTCTTTCAGGGCTGATTGCTGTGCCACAACAAAAACACCAAATGTATGTTAAGATCAAGGGTTGTGCCCAGGATACATTCTCATGAGATCTGAATGTAAGGAATTGCTCAAAGGGAGAAGGAAAAGTTGAGTATTTAGTACCAATGCAAGTGGTTTAAAGCATGTTTCTAGTAAGCTGGCAACCTGCAACAGTTGACAGAAGTAGTTCAACTGATGTTCCCACACAGCCTCTGACCTTGCCACCCCCCTGACCTGCTCCAGATAAGCTGAAGCAACATCAGTGTCAAGAGGGTGGCTCTGCAGCCCCCACTCACCACACTGGCTACTAATGCTTGATTGTCCCATATGGATAAATACTGAAGAAGAAAAACTATGTTTGAATTACAGGCCACTAAACCTTATGAACATTTAGAACTGTTTAATCACCGACAATGATGTATCTATGACACAGATCCTAAGTAATGAACTAGTGAAATAGACCAGTATGGAAGGAACAGAGATCAAAGATGGTTGCAATAATAATAATAATAATAATAATAATAATAATAATTTATTATTTATATGCTGCCCATCCGGCTGGGTCTCCCAGCCACTCTGGGCGGCTCCCAACAGAATATTAAAAACACAATAAAACACCAAACATTAAAAACTTCCCTAAACAGGGCTGCCTTCAGATGTCTTCTACAAGTCAGATAGTTATTTATTTCCTTGACATTTGATGGGAGGGCATTCCACAGGGCAGGCACCATTACCAAGAAGGCCCTCTGCCTGAATCGCTTTAACCTCACTTCTCACAGGGAGGGAACTGCCAGAAGGTCCTGGACCTCAGTGTCTGGGCTGAACGATGGGGGTGGAGATGCTCCTTCATCTAGCAACAGGGTAGCAAAAGTCTGTATGAACCCAATATAATCTATCTGCTTTAACTACCCAATGAACAATTGAAGTGGTGCCTATATGGATTTTGCCACTTCTTAATATAT
This sequence comes from Podarcis tiliguerta, assembly GCF_965153285.1. Taxonomy (NCBI): domain Eukaryota; kingdom Metazoa; phylum Chordata; class Lepidosauria; order Squamata; family Lacertidae; genus Podarcis; species Podarcis tiliguerta. The sequence goes on along the minus strand of NC_139540.1, from coordinate 31,068,608 downwards.
TTAAACCAAATTTTCCATTATAATTTCTAAGATCAAGAAGGAGGTTTTCATCTGTGTTTGGATACAGTTGGGTGCCATTTTGAACCAAAATGGCAGACTAGACTTTCCAAAACTGCACTTATTTTAACCACTGATTTCAAAACTGCACTGATTTTGTTTTGTTTTGTTTCTTATACTTCCCATGCAATGCTGGGTACAAGACAGCTAGTCTACTATATTTTCTCAAAGATGCAGCAATAGATATTTCTCAGTATTTCTCTCTGTAGTAGGAAAGACAATCCCACTTTCCATTCATCTGTCCCTCTTTCCTTGTGACACAATATTCCCTTTTCAAAACTACAAGTCTATTCATTGACTGCTGAACTTTTACATTTTTTGACAGTGTCATCTCACACCTTAAAATCCTTCTCCAGGACCACCATCAATTCCCATAAATAATGGGCCTCAAAGATTAATTCAACTGCACACATTGTTCACACCTTCCAAATCCCTGGAAGCTTGTATCACAGACATTTTTAACTAAGCGTATTTTAAGACAGCCTGCTCGATGTGAAATTGAGATGATCGTTCATTTCCTGCTTCATATCCAAATCTACCAAAATTAGCACATTTCTATGAAGGAAATGAGTGAGCATACACGTGCAAATGTCAGAAGAAACGACAAATAATATTAAGGGTATCATATGATGTTCTGTGCCACCATATGTGCTTAAGGTGGTGTACTATAAAGCAACTCTAGTATATCTCCACACACTATTGTTTGATGTTGCAATGATATTTCAATATATAGCGTATTCCTACAGGGTGAGTCCTTTAAAAGAGGCCCTGTGGATACAGAGTACCCATGTTCCATGGGGCCTCTTTTAAAAGACTCGCCCTGTATTTTAAATACCATGTTTATTGTGGCATAAGCTTTTGTAGGCAAGTTCCTTCATCAGTTGCATGGACAGACTTTGCAATGCCATCTCAGTGAGATATACTGGCATTAACCTCTAGGATCAGCAAGCTGCAAATTCTTAAATGCTGTCCTGGCTCTCAGTGGATGAAGAACTCAAGCTCAGAGTATAGTTTCTGCCAAAATTCTTAATGTTCAGATCTGTATGATGCATGGGCAAAGTAAGTTTCAAAGGCACAGCAGGTACTACACATGGCTAAGAAAATGAAGGTGTTACTCTAACAAGCAAACATACCCCTGTTATATGGAAATGGGGTGGGCACAAATTCAGCATGCCAAATGGGCAAGCAAATGGCAACTTCTTCTGAAGGGCTGGACCTGAGCTGGTTGTTCACACCTGTGGTGGCATATTTGCAACTGAGCTGATGGAGGTGGCTGTTCTGAATGGACTTGATGGCTGAATCTTCCTGAGAGGAAGGGCTGGTGGGGAGGGTTCCATTAGTGCTGGATGGAGTGATGAGATCAGAGACAAAGTTGGCACAAAACCTGGGAGTGAAGCAGGTGTAGTATGCCTGGGTGAAATGCCTGGGAGGGAGATCTCCTACAGTCATACATACTGCAATGTCATACTTCCAAATATGACAGGAGAAAGGATAAGTATTAGATAACAATACACTTTGGGGGGAAATTCTATATGTTACAAGCCAATCAGTTCCAACAATTGCAATCAATCAATCAATCAATCAATCAATAGCATGGTAAGTGGGTTTAGAAGTGTAGCCCAAGTAATCAATCCATGCCAAAAATAATTATAAAGCACCATTGTTGTTATATTTTACTGAGGCTAGCATTGTTTTCTCCTTTACAAGATAATGGAGATAGCTATGTTGGTCCACTAGACAACACACTGAATCTGCTTAGTCTGAAAAAAAGTTTGGTGACCTCAAAAGTTTGCTCATTATTTTGGGATGTTGTTACAGCACCATTGCTTTTGAGTGTTGTCCAGTGGACCAACACAGCTACCTCCAATTTGTAATGGAGAAAATAATTCTAGCCTCAGTAAAATATAACAACACCTAAGGAGTTCATAAAGTGCATGGGTAGACACTAAGAGATAATCGGAAGGTCAATAACCCCCAGGTTCAGCCTAGAATTGGCAGGTGTGGAATAGAGAAAAGAATTACAATTGATTTAGAGAGGACATCATAGCTATGGGATATTTAGACAGAAAAAGTTGAGCTAGCTTTGAAGAGCACTTTTAAAGCAAGTAACTGTTTTTTACAAGTGAAAAAAATAGATAATTCTGGAGTAGGAGAAAAAGTATTTCTTGCTCCAGAAAAAAAACACATTATTAAATACTAAAGAAACAGACAGTTTCCTATCTTTATTGTTTTCCTGTTATCTGGGTTGCCTGCTATTTTAGAAAGGAAAGGAAAGATAAACTTTTAAGGGATGATTCACATAAGCAACCCCTGCGTAGTTGGACAATTGAAAAGCAACAGCAATTCTGTTTGTGTAAAGTGGCTCCTCGTGATGGTAGTGATTCGAGCACACATGATGGTATGGTGAAAATCAATGCAAGCATACAGCAAGCTGGTGTGCACACATTATTTGCAACATGAAGGATTCCACATGGTTGCATTTTGAGCAGTGATGCATACGTTTTTATATTGCATTCTGGGAGGCAGCAGCTGGCACTGGGCAAAGATGGCATCCCATCAAGTAGCAATTTGAGTGTCTCAGGTTTAGCATGCACAGAGGATAGTGATACTTAACACATTGCTTTGCTTATAGAGGGAACTTTCGAGATGTGTAAACCTGAGGGGATGGGAACAGAAGAAGAGCTCTGTTGGATCAGAACAAATGCCTATCTAGCCCAGGAGTCTGTTCTCACAGTGGCCAAACTATGGGAAGCCTCCAAGCAGGACATAAGCACAACAGCTGCACTCTCCCCAGGGTTGTTCCCCAGCAACTGCTGTACAAAGGGGCATTTATTTTACAGTTACACAGGATTAACCCAAGGAAACTATTGTCTTGTGGATTAATACAAAGCTCAGGCAATCTACCTCAATGTGCTCTGTTGGAGGGACAGGATCTTTGGCAAAGATAAGCAAGAAGAGAATGGAGACGGTGGATCTCACCACAAATCTGTGCTACTTCATGATTTCTTTCCGTATCTCTCACCCCCGCAACCTGCTAAAAAATTATACTTGCAATATTAAGAAAAATATTGTGTTGGAGAATAGTGTAAAATCAGCATGAAATTACATCCATAGAAGAAATCTAATATATATCACAAATCAGTAGTTCAAATTAATGATTTCCAAGTCTATAGTGACTTTCAACAACATACAATGGTGCAGTAATAAGTATCACCTTAATTATCTTTCATTAAGATTTTGTTAGTGCATAGCATTGCTGAGTGGGCAGTGTTTTTGTCTGTTTTCCCTATTGTACACCTGCATTGCAGATCATATTTCCTTGAAATCCCTGGTTACAAATTCAAGATGTATTTATTTTTTAGTCTTCCTTCCTTCCTTCCTTCCTTCCTCCCTCCCTCCCTCCCTCCCTCCCTCCCTCCCTCCCTCCCTCCCTCCCTTCCTGTCTAAAATTAAGCACAGAAAGCATTTACTTAAGATGGACAGTATTTATGAAAAAAACACACAAAAAACTGTGTGTTGCATCCCATAGGTCTATTGACTGTAATTACCTTCTAATTATTTCTCAGATTTTAGTAATGGGAATTCCTGTCAGAAAGTTGTATTGAGCTGTTTTAAGTACATATCTTGTGTAAGTTCCATTACTGGTCCTTCATAGCAGCATCCCATTACACTTTCCCTCTCCCATAGATCTTTCTACTAGTGGATAGATTTCAGTAATGTTAATAATACACCAATTTCATAGATTGCCTTAATGGTCAAGGTTGCTAAAAAATGGAAGCTGCCTTTTTTCCTACTTCCTCCCAGAAAAATGATGAGGTCTGAATTTCTGCTGTGTACTTCAGAATTCAGATTCTTCTTAGGTTAACAGGGTTACCGTTCCCAACCATCTGTCAATCTCAGGCCCTTGGAAAAAAAGATAACTTTTCTCAGATCAGCCTGTAGCTTGTTAAGCTGTTTCAACAGTCCACAAGTAGGGTATGTTTAGTTAAAATCTTTAAAATCTTTATGCTGTGGAACTTTCATTACATTTTATATATTTCTCTACTTTCCTTCTTAATATAATTGCCCTCTAACAGGATTCATTCCTCTAACCCTGATTAGAAATATCCTTTACCTCTTCCCACTGCAACCAATTGACCTCCAAACAGCAACAAGAGAGATCTGGAATATAACCCCCCTCAAATTCAAACTCTCATTGTCAGTCTGAGTTCTTTCTGGAGCTGGAAGTCACAGTTAAAGGTCAGAGCATTGATACAGGGTATATTAGTGAACTGTACCTCATGTTAGCTCCAAACCCTGTAGTGCTTGAGGTAAAAAGACTGATGAAACCTCTTTTAAAACTTTCCTATCAGTATACTCGTTATGTAGGAAGGATGCTTTTGTGATGACAGAGGGAATCAAAGCAGTTATTCATGGGTTCATTTTTTGGCCTAACAATCAATTAATGACCCACGGGTCACAGAACTCTATTTTTAATGCCTCCTTATCTCAGAATGGCTTAGGATAGTGATGTCCTTTTGGTCTTGGAAAATGGTCTTCGAAAATAAAAGATGTCAACTGTCAAGGAAATTTATATGCGGGACCTGGAAAAGCTATGTGTCTTCTATAAAATCAGGATTGGTTTGATTAGCTTTGATATGGTTTCATTGAAGGCGCTATAACATTATTGGTAGTAGGAATGCTTTTGCAGTAAGGCTGATGGCTGGCTGGCATTTTACAGAAGTATTTCTTTTCCCCCTCCCCTCTTTATTCTCTTCATACTCCCATAACACGTTGCTTGCAAATGTAGCTTAAACTGTGATATAACAGTGTGGCAATCTTTATGATATTCTGTGGACGATCCCCCCCCCCCCCCAGTAACTTTAAATGTGGCTCTGACGCACATGATCCCATTTTTATTGTGGACCTGATTTGGTCAGATTAGCCTTTCAATATTTATGGTTTATGAACACGTTGTTTTTCTGTATATGCAGCTGGTTGTTCTCAAGTAAGTTGTAAGAGCCTGTAAAGATGCATTGATTTGAACTCCAGTGAGGTTCCTGTCTGTTGTCGATCACTGTGTAGTTTTTATTTTTTTTAAAAGCCATACTTAGAAGCCTGTATGGTATTTAGTGAGAATGAATATACTCCTAGAAACCTGAATTTCTGAAGTAAATTTGGAAGCATGTGTTTTCTCACTGAGCCATTAAGTCATTAAGGAAGTAGAAAGACATGATAGCATCTTTCAGATATCTGCAAGTCTTTCCCGAAGAAGAAGAGAGATCAGTGGTGGACCTACATTTTGGGGGCACTGAAGCTTGAACTGTTTTGGGGGGCCCTTCACAATCAGCAATGAGGTCTAGGTAAGCTCTCTTATCAGTGGGCTTGTTCCATGATGGAACACCACAAATTTTATGTGAGTTTGCAATTTTGGTTATCCACTTAAATACTTTCATGAACTCATTGTTATTTTTCTAGGGTCTTGACCTCTTAAAAAGTGGATTACATGAGCCACAGCAGAGCAGCCAATTTACAGCAACACTCCACCTTTGCAACATCTTTGCTACTGACTCTGAAACTTTGGGATTGTTGTAATACATATAACAAGAAATTGGTCAACTTGAGCTGTGTGGCTCAAATTAGGTCTACTAGATCCAAAAATTTTAAGCAATGTGGATTAAAGTCACTTCTGGGCCCCCTCTGGGATCAGGGGTCCTGAAGCTTAAGCTTCATTGGTTTCATAGTAGATCCACCCCTGGGAAAGATACACCAATTTGCATTTTGGGAGCACATTGTCACATGGTTATGATATTCGAACATGTCTGTTTAAGTACGATAATGCATCTGAACATATTGCTTGGGAAAGTTGTAAAAGTCCATCAATGAAGACTGTACAGCTTATAGGCAGAAATCTTTTGGTATGCTTGATGCATATAATTTATCTCCTCAAGGCATCAGGTTTCCAATTGGTTTTGCCAAGTGGTATTGAATCAGCCCTCTGGCATTTTTAGTTTGTTTTTGGCTGTTTCTAGAAATGGTGTTCTCTAAACACAGGTGTTCTGAAGACACAGCCTATTACCTTCATCTACATCTCAGCCAGCCAGAGTCACTGAAGGTAGCCAGACAGAGGCACAGGTATGTAGGGCATTATTGTAGAAGACATGCTTTTATATATAATTTATATTGTTGATTTTATGACATTGCAAAAAAGTATCTTAGCAAACAGCATCTTTGGAATGGGGTTAGGGTTAAAAGAAAAGGTAAATAATATTGCATTCACTGAACAAATTAAGACTGATTTATACCATTGCATAAAAGTATTTGTGGGTGGTGCCATCCTTTGTAGATAATACCAAAAAACCTTTACAGGTGCAGAATTTCTTTGAATGCATTTTTGAAAATTAAATATTAGAGTTGTTCCTTACTGAATGATGAGGAGCAGCACATTAGTATTTTTATTAACATTTTGTGATCATTCTTTTCTTTTTATTCCCTTGGGTTATGCCTATTCAATCCATCGACTGCTTAGGCTCTTCATCCTCCAGGCTACTGTCACAGAGAAGAACATGAATCTGTTAGAGTCTAAATGATAGGTTGTATTATTTCCAGTGGATCTCTTCCAGAAAGTAAATTGTGCTGTGAATAATAAAATGTCATAATGTCAATCCTTTTTCTGATTTTCAGAGTTCAGGGAATAATAATGACAAGGGTATAATGACAAGCCCATGATTATGACAGGGGTATAATGATGGTCTTCATCTATTTTTAGCATTGCCACTGAACTCATTCAGAGGTAGTCTCACATACACCTGTAGTTAGTAATATGCCCACTGATGCCATGCCAAGCATTGATCACTTGGGCCAAATTCACCTATTACATTTCTGATAGTGAAGGAGCATTACAACAAAAGCCATCAAGTTTCAGTGGCAACCTCCAAGTTCTTTTTGAGTACAGTAACCAACTCTTAGAATAACAAATATCTGGTATGTGGGTGGGCTCTGGAAGAAGCCATCATGGGAGTTCAGGTTTAGAGTAGAACTCAGTGGTAGGTTTTTAGCAGGTATAAGGACAGAGGGCAGGGCTTTTGCATGGGTCTAGGAACAGACCACAGACCATAATGCTTTGAGGTGGAACCCACAGATAAGGTATACTGCTGAAGCATCATTGTCAGAAAATGAAGCAGACATCTGCCTTGCTTTTCTGACAATGAGTACAAAAGCAAAAAATAAGACCAAAACTCTTCAGATTTTTTTTAGTATTTCTGTATGGTTGTTAATTGTTTTTGGATGTTCCTAAATACTTACTTAATGCAGAGGTAGTGTGGTAACCCCCAACTGTTGTTGGGAGACAGTTCCCATCCCATCTGAACACTGGCCATGCTAGTTAAGGCTAAGGAAGCTGGAGTCCAACCATATCTGGAGATACCAGTAACCTGTACCATGATTCCATGTGACATTTTTGTAGATGGAGGTTGGGGGGGGGGAGGAGGAAGAGTGGATTTATTTGCATGTCAGACCCATAAGCCTTATGGCGTAAGGATTAACTGTGGTGTTTTATTCTTTTCCAAAGTTAATAAAAGTGGAATACTATTCTGCAATACAAAATTCCATGAATATCTACCCAAAATTTATTTATGTTGAAAATATTCATACAAGGTCCATAGGCCTGTAGGCCTGGTCTTGGATTACATATACAGTGGTACCTCGGGCTAAGAACTTAATTCGTTCCGGAGGTCCGTTCTTAACGTGAAACTGTTCTTAACCTGAGGTACCACTTTAGCTAATGGGGCCTCTCGCTGCCGTGCAATTTCTGTTCTCATCCTGAAGCAAAGTTCTTAACCCGAGGTACTATTTCTGGGTTAGTGGAGTCTGTCACCTGAAGCATCTGTAACCCGAGGTACCACTGTATGAGGAATGTTGTAGGTTGAATAAATACATAGCCCTCTCTTCCATCTCCTACTTCTACTCCATGAGCCCAAAACCATGTCTGTGTGCAATACCTACTTAGGACAATCCAAGCGAAGGACAGCAAGGAATTCTGGAGGATAGTTTCTGGTGCCCTTCAAGACAGAAGCAACCAAACAACTACTACCGTCCCCAATTCCAGCTGGTTCAACCATTACTCTGCAATATTTACAGAGCCAACAAAACCATTAGCCACACAAAATAGGCCCAGCTGCATACATGTTCCTTACCAGACCCCAGTGGAACTGGATGAAATACTCTTATTAATCAAGAATCTAAAACCAAATAAATACCCAAGACCAGACAGGATACCTGGGGAACTCTTCAAGCACAATCCAGACTAGTGGGCCCTTCCTCTAGCCAACGTATTTACATTAATTGACAAATTCAGAATACTACCAGATGTCTGGCTAAACTTCATCATTACCCCCATATTCAAAAATGGTGACCTGAAGCTGCCTGAAAATTACTTTCCAATAAGCCTTCTATCAGTCCTTGGCAAGATGTATGCCTGACACTTGGGGGAAAAAGGATCTTCCAAAAAGATCCTTAGACCCAAACAAATAGGATTCTTTCAAGGCAAATCTACCACCGATCACTGCACTGCCCTTTCACATCTAGTGGAAAAATACTCTGTACAATATATCTAGCATACTAAATAAAGGAAAGAGTCATTCCCATAACTTGGCCCACTTTTGATTCTGTTACTGCCTGTTTCTGGAATGTGGACATTGGCAGATGTTGACTAAGGTAATCTGGACCATCACCAGAAAAAAATAAAAATCTCCCAACATAAAGAATGAATGACCCAAGGCGACCCAGTGAGCTTTTTATATTACTAGTGGCCATACCAGAAAAAGAAGAAAAATCACTTCTCCTCACAATATCTACCAGCAGGAGAATTCTTGCTACTAAGAATTCTTTACTTCCCCTACGCCCACCCCTTGCCTTTAGCAGGTTGTAATCAGAAAGACAAGCCAATACTGAACGGTATAATTTTGAGCCACTAGAATGTCTGAGAGGTTTATTTTCAACGGTACTTTGAATTAGATCAATCACAGCAGTGCTGTGGTAATTTTAGAATTGGTACCATGGCATTTCCACTTTACCAGCACTTTGCCTTCCTGTTTGAAAGATATACAGAATAGCCTAATTGGCTTCTTGAGATCCTGGTTCTTGTGAATCACAAAAGAAATCTCCATGACTGCAAGGTAAGCACACTCTGCTTCTTAATTTTAAATTCCAATTCTGAAGAAAAATACTATTCCTTAATTTTTTTCCTAAAAAACAAAACAAAATTGGCTTATTTATTTAGATTTTTTAAAAAATCTCAGACAATCACCAAATTCCAGCCAGAAAATTGTACTTTTCAAAATTATGTTTATGTTGAATCGATATGTAGATTTTTTTTATAAAACAAAAACCCCACTGAAGTATTTTTCATTACAATTCCGTATGCAGCATGAGAACAAAGGGGCTCAGAAATTGATATGTGGTGACTCTAAGTGGGTTTTTATGTATTCCGTTCACTGTATTTTAAGCAAGTGTCACATTCATTATGTCTAGCTAAGCTCCTTTATGCAGCTGACCTTTGTGCCACTGGTCTCACAGAGTACTGAAGCAATATCAGAAACTGAGTGTGTGAATTCAGCAGGCCACTACCCCTGGGATGAGGATTTCAGTCCAGTCAACACTGGTGCCAGCCCTCCTGAAATGCCCCTTTCCCAGAGTTCTGGTGGCTCTCAGCAGCCTATATTTTGTGGGACTGTAGCCCTATGTAAGAATTCTGGCTCTTGAAAGGGGAACATTTTGTGGAATTGCTGCCCATTTGACTTTTCATAAAGTACAAGGAACTAGGAGCTAGTAGCTGACTCCATATTTAAATGAGTGCATTGCCCTCAATCAACATGCTGACCCTTGATCTCACAAGAAATTCCCTCCCCAGCAAAATGGGACTTTTCATATCTAATCCACTATTTGTTGACGTTTATTATAACTAACCCCATTCTCATCTTTTGGCTGAGATGGATTTAAAGGGAGGTTTAAGCCACAGTTTAGATTATTGGGTAGGGTTTATATTGTAGCCTCTGTCATGCTCCCATTGCTTTTCGATTGAGATGAAGGGGTCTGTGGGTTTCTGGAGCAGTATTTTGTATATTGCGGGTGCCAACCTCCTGCCACCTCTCCCCACCTCTCTTCTCCCCCAACCTGATACTGTATACAACATTAAAGTCTCACAGCAAATGATCTGTAGAAAGGACCTTATGATCTGAAAATAAAGACGATGTATGTACTTTTGTAACCCAAGTAAATATTCATTTTTTTAAAGAAACTAACCCCATCCCCTCAGAGTTGGAATGTCCATGAACATTCTGTGACATCCTAGCAGCTAAAAGGAGTATAAATGGGAACTAATTTACAGCTGCAACTCAAGAGACACTTACTAAGTCCTGTTGAACTCAGCGGTTCCTACTTCTGAGTGCACATGAATAGGTTTGCACTGTTAGCCTATTATATATTTAGGACTTACAAGGAAGAATAGGTAGCAATGACTAATGCTTTCAGTACATATCTAGTAACTTATATATTAAGCAACATAACCTGTTGAGATTACATTGTACTTTTTACATACATCAAACAGGATCAGATATATGTAACTCATGTTTTGAGAGAAACAGAATGTTCAAACCTATCCATCTAACAATACCCCCCATATTAAAATTGAACATGATGATTTCTGAATTTTTACAAGGATAATTCACAGGGAGGTTCTGCCAGTTGTTACTATCAAATTTTCAGTCAGTGCTGCCTTCAAAATTTAAGAACAAGGGGGACTCTGTGTCTCTGTGTGTGTGTGTGTCGTGTGTGTGTGTGTGTGTGTGAGAGAGAGAGAGAGATTTCCGAAAGCTTAATTGGCATATTTTAAAGAAGAAAATGTGTCTTTGGAAAGATAAATAATATTTAGCAGCTATTGAAACTATTTCATGGGGAGGAAATCTAGAAATAAAAAATATAGCGTGGAGTATGTGAGTTATTGAACATTCTCAAGGCAATTAAAATTTAAAGCGGTAAGGGGAATTTGAATGCAATATCTATGAAATATATAATGCCTTCCATTTCAAGAGGTTTTTTGATTGGTTTGACATTATAGTATTGTTTGAAATAGGGCTCTTACCATGGAATAGAAATGCCGTGAATTGGAGAGAAAGGTTGTATAATTTATAAACTCTACTTAATAAAGCATATGTTAAGTACAGCTCTGTGTAGAAGAGTCCTTTAAGGTTATTTATAGCTTGATTTATTATATTAGAGTTCTTCTTAATAATAGAGTTATCTTACCTTTGTAATTGGGTCCATCAGTTAAGATTAGAGAGGATGTTTTACGTGTCTGAGAGACGGTGGTGAGACAGCTATGAATCTGACTAGCAAATAGCAGGGTGGGATAGAAATCAATAAAGTTGAGTTCCAATTCTTTAAAACATGAATGATCTGTAACACAAATTATATGAGATCCAAGTCTCGTATTCTTTCCAAGATGGATGCATAAGCGGCTTGACCAAAGCATAGCTCCTCATTCAGTTGAATGACAGTTACTTAATAGCTGTTGGTTGCTTGTTATTGCTTTTATTCAGGCATTTTTAATTAGCCTTTCTACATACTCCCCCCCCCCTTCTATTTCTACTTAGAAATGCTTCTAAGGGTAGTTTACATAGACAAGCACAGGTGGGTGTTAATAATCTTACTATGATGTGGCATCTACATCTGTATCTGACGCAACCTGTCAGACAGAGGAGTCAACTTCACTTGCTATTGAATGGAAATGTAAAAGTGACAAAGGCACAATAAGCCAGCTTCAGTCCGTGCCAGCTTTGCTCTGTCCCAGTGCTGTAGGTGGTCAACACTCACATGGATGCAGCTGTCATACAGGTGCCAGGTTCACACATGATGCTTAGCCATGGCTAATGTAAGCTAAGGTTTATAAACTTACAATGAACTACGGCTTACGACCATGGTATGTTTGTGAATAGCAAACCATGGTTAAGCTGCTGGCCAATGCTAAACCGTGGCTTTGCATTACATGCAATTGAGGCCAGTGAGTTTTGAGGTACCTAGCACAGGTAATGAGGCCCCAAAAGGCCTCATTATGACTCAAAGAAGTTGTATAACTTGTACAGTTTGAGCCAAATACTGATAATTGGAATGCTTACTTCTTGGTGCCAAAGGAGGCTAATCATTTCAGAAAATTAGGAGCAGAAGTCCTTTGAACTCTTTCCAAGCAGAGGAACATTTAACCAGTCTCACTTCTCCAGAATTTTAAACCTATTACTTCTTGCTAAGATATGAATCACTTTTCTCTCACCTCCAGTATTCAGCACACATACGGTACGCACTGAATTCCTTTTGGAAGTCTCTTCTTCTTTTGTGCTCAGATTTAATACTTAATGTTGGCATAAACTATGATAATACACTGGCCATGATACATCACAGTTAATTGTGTTTAAGGCAATTGAATACTCTAAGCTTCTCTTAGTGACCCTATCTGTGTGCTAGACGCTGGGCATTGCTGTGACCACTTTCGTGGGACTGCAGGTTACTTACCACAAATGCAATGTGGCTTTATTTACATTGGCCCTTTAGAGTGCATCCCTAACCCGCTAATGATGGTGCTTGGGGGCTTAGGATATCATCACTCTCTATCACTCTCAGGTGGTGGAATGGAGCACCACTAGTGGGGAGCTCCGCCACAGCAGAAGTCTCAGTCTTGGAGATGGGTCAGCACTGCCTGCTGTTCTGCTGGCAGTAGCCAGTGGAAAGCCCCGACATGGGGGCATTGGGGTACCATAAGCATTGTATCCCCCAAATGGCCATATCCTCAGACCCCTCAACAACACTAGTGTGGAACTGACATTGCAATTTAAAAACAACAACTGCTTCCCACCTTCTATCCTGAACAGTGTGACTGGCCAGTGGTTAATCTGCTGTTGCACTCTGCCCTGCTGCTGTTGTTAGAAAATATTTACCAAGAAATATAAATTGAAAACCCCTTTCTGCAAGAATTATTTTCTGTTTGTAAGCTTTGACAAGCCTGTGCTCTTCAAAAAGTCAGCCTGTGCCCTCCCCTCCACCAAGTAATTTCCAAGCGTCAATAAACCCCCTTAAATGGCATGTGGTACGCCATGATGGGTGCAGCAGGATAAGGAGATCATGAGTCTACAGCAGGGCTGTATTGCAAAACCAAACAAGCAAAAATTAAAATAAGATATGGGCATCTCCATTCCCAAGCAATGGGAATGAAAAGTGCTCACAAAGGACACCTTGAGATCCAAGTACCATTTAAAAGGTACATTTCATTTCACCAAGTACCATTTATATATATATATTTGTGGAGCAATGAAAACATGTCATACCATCCTCTCTTTAAAATATAACACTCATAATTCAGAGAGCTCTCCGTTGTCCTAGTTTGATGTTGTATATGTCAACTTTGAAAGTTACTGTTCCATAAGTATTTTTAGTAGCCCACTTTTCTGTACATACATGTGTTTGCCATTTCTAGTGCATTAGTAGCCTAGATGCTTAAAGAGACCAACTCTTTCTAGTAGTACTGCTGATTTTCTAATATAAGGGGTCCATGAAGTGGACTTCCTCAGTTTAAAGTATGGCCCACCATTGCAAATGACACTCAAATCTTTCCAGGAAATGGAGTTCCAATTTAATCCAGTTAGGAAGAGCTTCCCTGCCTGGTCACCCATGTACAATTCTCACTTGCCACAGGTGGTCAGATCACTTAACAAGTCTCTAGAATGCTCAGAAATATATCTCCTGCTACTGCTATTCTTGGCTATATGCCATATTTAAGGGCTGTTGACAGATAGATACAATTGGTGGCATCGTAGGGCACTTGTGGCAATCAAGAGGTTAATACTCAGGCCCTGGAAGGCCACGACTTCAACTGGCCTAGATGAATGGCATGAAAAAATGTTAGAACTGACAGTGTGGGGATGTGTAATGTTCTGCAGGCAAGGAACAGCGGACAGGGGGGTGGGCAGATTGAGGATGATAAACATTGGTCAACATTCTCGAGATTTCCATGGGAAGTATTATATGGGGTACAAATTCAGCTACAAACATCAAGGTTTCAGCCTTGGTTTATAATCTCTGTTGCAACAGAAACTGTGATAATGCAAAACCCAAAATTTGATTTTCTTGAAAGAAAACATCTCAAATACCAATTTTCCTCCAGAGTGTTACAATGAATAATTAAATATCAAAATAGCTTTATTAGGTGAAACTAACACTCCTCTAAGTTCAGCATCTTGTATTGACAATGTTTACTTTTGAATGTTTCAGGATTGTATTACAGCAGAGGGCATAGATAGAGGACATCACTCCCTATTGTTTATTCCCAACTTTCAAGAGCAACTTCTTTCTGCCAGAAAAAAGTTACTTTTCAGCTTCAGTTTTTCCAATCCAGTGACTTGCATCACCCGATTTTCTCTCTCCTTCCCAACGCCATTACTTTCCTGAGCTTCAAACCACTCACATCCTCTGTATGCCACTGTGAAATTTCATCAGAGAGATTTCCAGTAGGAACCTTTTGTGAGTTGTTATTTTCACATAAAATATACTTTAGAGCCTTCGTGTTTGGTTTGGAAACTTTGCAAAGAGACTGTCAACCATAAGAAGATATAGATTGGGGTAAGGAAAGGGTGGTGGTGGGGGGAACGTAGATTGACAAACTAGTCAGGTGTATTGTAAAAATTCTCCCAGAAATAGCAGCTGCAGAAATGTCAATGCTGGGCTCACCCATCAGAGAGTCGCCAAGGGAACAGGTATCAACTGTGGTATAAGGTGCAAGCTGCTCTAGCTCCAGGTTTTGGGGGGCCCTTTGCCTAGGGACCACCCATGGACCACCACTACAAATATTTACGGGTTCCACTTTTCTGTCCATTCATTTTCAGACTGTCTGGGGCCAGCGTGTGCTAATGTCCAACCAGACCAAGATAAAAAGAAGGAAAGAACAAAGGAAGCAGAGAATGCTGTTTCATCTCCTCACTCTTGTCATGGTTTTCATACCTGAACAGGAAGGAGAAAAAGGAATAGGGCCAGGAAGCTCCACAGAGTGGCAGCAGACCCCTTAATTCTGGAATGCCTTCCTTGGCAATGATTATTCCTTTCCCACGTAAGATCTCTGCATTTCCCTGTCTCCAGGGTAGGGATGGGCAAAGCCTTTCACTTTCACTTTCACTTTCTCTCTGTTTCTCCTGTTTAAGTTCACTTCATTATATCTCCATATTAGTTTGTGATTTAAAAAAAATAAATCATGAAAATTCATAAGCATTTCAGTGGGAATTTCTCTCTAATATACGCAGCTTTGAAAAGCAATTTGTCCTAATACATTGGTCTTCCACTAGTGCATTGGGACCAACTAGTGGGACACTACCTGATCCAAGGTGGGTCACAAGTAGAGCACTACCAACATGTAAATATACGGTAAAATATTTTTTAAAAATGGGTCCTCAAATGCATGTTTGGCTTAAAAGTGGGTCTGCAATAATTGAAGATACCTTCTCTAATATAATGCATTTTGTATGCTATTTTTATGAAGATATGTATTGTTTTGCACACTTAACCGAGTATACTTGGCTGGAGAACTGTATTGCAAAATTCAGAGAAGTGAAAATTTCAAGAATGGCTGCATTGTAATTCACATATTGTTTTGGAACATGCAAATTTGGTAAAGTCATTGTTAAATGCAAACTAAATCAAAGTTTTGCTCCGTCCCTACTACAGAGGAACAATAGTCACTAAGGTTTCATCTTATCCTATCCATAAAGGAATTATCAGGAACTTGATCACTGCTTTCAAGTCCCCATTTAGAAATAGGCTTATTGTGAGGGATATTTCCCTCTCTGGACCTCACCCCCCACAAGAGTAGTAAGAACAAAAGGGAAGAGAGTTTTACCTATCATTGGAGCACCCAGTATGACACTGGATATGTCAAAAAGACATATTTGCATATCATTAAGAGTGACAGATTGCTGGCTACTGTGTAATTTGGAGAGAGGTATTTGATGAAGTAGCAGGCATTGTAGCTTTTTCTTATAGTGAAATAGAAAGCCAATGAATACAAAAAAGACTGTAGGTAACTGTAGGTTGGCCATGTGCGACCTATATATAGCCACCATTATTTCAGCTCTGCCTATTTGCATTTTACCCATCATCAAAATGGTCCTATTGATTGTAAATCATTTTTCAACTCAAGAGAGTTTTAACTAGAGTGAAATGAAAGCACTACCATTGCTTCTAAATAAACCCTTTCCTGCCAGAAACTTGTAAGTGGTCAAAGGGGGAATTAGTGCCTAGTTAGAAATTAAGTTCTAATCAAAAGTCCATGTTGTATTCAGCAAGAATGCCAGGGTTAATAGCTTTTCTCTTGCATAAAGTGTATTTGCATCTTTAATGACAATTTGACAGGAAGTTTTCAGTGCTACATGTTGTACAACAGAGGGCTGATAACATTGATGGATCATTGGGAACAAGGTTACAATAACTTTCACTGAGACTAAGGCTGTGGTGTTGAAATCTGCTCCTGAGAAAGATGTCTCCATTTTTCTGCCTCATTCTCATGATTTCTTTAAACTTCATGAATGCAGACTTTTGAGTTTACCTGATCATTGTGCAGTTCTCAGGAGCCTCCCTAACTACTCACACTTCCCAATATGAAAGAAGTCCAATGGGAGTAGTTACTACAAGATGTCACTCCAGGGCTTTAAGTGTAGTGCACCTGAGAAGGTTGAGAGACTAAAGACCACTGGTGAGATGGTGCGCTGAATGAATGAAAGGTTGCTGGTGGCTCCTTCACAAGCACCTTCCACACAAGGAAGGCACTTGTGAAGCAGTGCCGAGCAAGGTTGAAACCTTCTGCTTGCAGTATGGCTAAGAAAGGGGCGTGAGATGCAACTTCTCCTTCTCCCACATCCCTCATAACTATATGTACAATTAGGGTTTAAAAACCTTAATTAATATTAGCCTTACCCCAGGTCTGGATCTGGGGAGATGTTCTGGATTTGGGGAGATGTTCCCCAGGATAGCACAGTTCAGGGACCCTGTGCTGACAGGGGTGGGGGGCTATACACAACCTAATATTGAGGGGTTTCATTTTGTGAGGAAGTAGCACAATTCTAGACAGACCATTTCGTTGGCCTTAGGAAATTGGGGGGGGGGATGCTTTTTCTCGTAGCACTCCATTTTTTAACTGGCACACCACAGACACAACACCAGTGAACCACAGGCTGAGATTAGACATTGAATCTTGAGGAAGGGAAATGGTCCGCCATCAGATAACAAGCAGTGAAGCAGAAGCTCCCCCATCCTGTTTCATTCCAAATGATGATGAACGCTTGGAGAGCACCTCTTCCCGTATCTCTCTTCCCTGCTTTCTGAGAGGCTTGATTAGTATGTGAGGTACAAATATGACCCTCTCTTGCTTGTTATCTTTTCAAAGAGCACAAATGTTTTTCATTTGCTGTGTTTTCCCTTGAGGGACATTTTGTAACTTGATTCTGAACAGCAATGCCTATTTGTAATATCATTAACGGTGTCTGCATTTTAAAAAAAAAATCTTCTGTTTCTTTGTCCTTTAAAATAGCAGACATGGCTAAATAAACACGTTCTTCTTCTTTCAGCTTCACACAAGCTCATTTGCTATAGTTAAGGTAGGTAGCCGTGTTGGTCTGATGCATTTGAAATAATTTTTTTTTTTTAAAAAATTGTCCAGTAGCATCTTAGAGACCAACTAAGTTTGTTCTGGGTATAAGCTTTTGTGTGCATGCACACCTCTTCCGATACCTGAGGTTGATGGACTTCCATTTCATGTGGCTCAATGAGGTGCCTTCCATGATTCTAGATTCAGGTAGGTAGCTGTGTTGGTCTGACACAGTCAAAATTAATAAAAATTAATAAAAAATTGTGAGGTTGATGGACTTCCATTTCATGCAGCTCTGAATAAGTGTGCATGCACACGAAACCCAGAACAAACTTAGTTGGTCTCTAAGCTGCTACTGGACATTCCCCTCCCCGACTTGCTATAGTTAAGTTATTCTTCATCAACCAGTCCTGCCTTCCTGTACCTCATTTTGCTATCCTGATACTTGAATAATCCTCCTCTATCACCATCCTTAAGAAAAGTGTTGTCTTCATGCATTTCAGCATGCTCTTCTTACCTAAGACACAATCCTATGTCGACTAGAGTGGCTACTCATATGTCCTCCCATGCCCCAATAAAAGCATAACCCAAACCAGGACACTAATCTGCATACAATTTGCATATGCTAATTAATATATGAACCTGAACTTTGATAGGATTACTATAATTTAAATAAAAACACACTGTGTATCAACCATGGCATGGGAGGCAATGACAAGGTGTAGCCTCTGTGCCTGCTCAGTCTGCTTTCCAGGTGCCTCATATTTCAATTGGAAACCCCTTCAAATAGAGTTCAATTACAAATAGGGACTGCCTTCTGTAAATGAGGACACATGGCCACTCTACTGCCTACTCAAAGGTAATTCGTCCTGAATTCAGTGGGGTAAATGTCCCAGGTAAATGTTTAGCATTGTAGTCTTACAGCACAATCCTAACCATGTCCCCTCAGAAGGAATTCTTGCTGAATTCACTGGGGTTTACTTCCAGGCAAGTGAGGTTAGTATTGCTTCTTTAATTGCCATATCCTCTAGGTATATTTTTGTCCCCTTTATTCTCTTTTTGGGTGTGTGGGTGTGTGTGCTATGTGTGCCATAAATGTGAAGGCAGCTGAGATTTCCACACAACATGGAACATTATCTCTGTGCACTTGGCCGCTGTCTCTCTACACATCCAGCATCTAAGTGGTCTACCTCAGGTTTTCAGGGCCATCTTTATAGTTCCGATGCGCCTGAAGCGAGAGGAGATAACAGCAAACCAAACAGGGTCAGAGTTGCCTAACAGAGGGGGGTTTGTGGAGGGCTTTTTTTTATTTTGAATAAAAAATGAAGCTTTAACACTTCAGTACAGAGGAAAGGTGTTAGGCGAAGAACCTCTCTGTGTCACGATGTTTGGCAGTGATGCTATTAACGTTACTGATGTGCCATGTGTAGTAAGCCAGAGGCACAAAACTGCATCTGTATGGGCAACACCGGCAGACATTTTACATTTAAAGGGACAGAAGTGACTTTTGGTGGGAGACAAATGAGCTCAAAGAATACTTGCCCCTATCCGTGCCCCTTCCATTTGGTGTCCCAAGTGGACACTTGTTTAGAGTTCCCCTAAGGCTGACCCTGCAGCTAAAGTATGTACAGAACAAGCCTGCCTACTGTATGAAAAGGAGGACCAGAGGGTTCAGGCCCCTAATCAACAATGACATTTCTGTTTCCTGACACTGCAGAATGAGAAACAAGGGGTCATGCAACCTAGGAAACGCAAATGCAAACCTGCCAATTAAGAAAAACTTATAGTTAGAAGGAATGTCACAAGAAGGGAGACACAAACACACATTAAGGGGGAAGGGAAGCACTTGTAAGGATGAGTTAGAAAAATAAGCCCAAGAAAGGAGGGGGTAGAAAGTGCATGTAAATGCACTTCGCACAGCTTGAAATGATGGTCTGTACTGGTTAAATGTGTTCGTTGTGCTCAGGCGGCAAAACATGCTAAATGTTAACAGAGGGTGCAGCTGTACAGATATTTAATTTGCTGAAAGTGCATTTATTAATTGCTCCAGGTTTGCCTTCTATCCATCCTTGATAAGCACGTAGAAACCATACAGTTCTGCTGGCACATTCTCTACACATCAGCATGAATTTTCAGTCTGTGAAAATACGTCCTTGAGACACAAATATTTAAAAACTTGTTTTAAAATAAGTGCTCTTTTATACACAGTGACAGGTTTCGATGGGAAATAATGATTTATCCATTTGTGTCTTGAGATAAACTCTTCAGGTACAGTACACATTAAAATGACAATAAGTACCCAGATCATAAATCTTTTGAAAATACATTTGATTCTTCATCCAAAAATATTACAAATATTCACACTTTGGTTTAATGCTTAAAAATAGCTCTAGTGTTAATTACTAAGTGGTTATTGAAGACACTAGAATCTTGGACTGGATGAGAAAAATGTTCCAGAATGTTTCTTCAGTTGGTCGCTACCAGAAACAATGTACCCCTCAAAGGACCTTTTCAAATAAATGGATGTCCCCAAGAGCTTAGTGTTTAATTATACACAAGCAGTTGAGAAAAGAACCCAGGAAACATGAGCCAGACATTATGTTCCAGGAAAACTGAATGAAATATGCATTTGAGCCAGGTGCATTAGCAGAAACTGGCAAATGGTGGGTGGAGCTTTTCTAGAAGCATGGGAGGAGCATCTTCCTTATACATGCATGGAAAGATGAGCAATACTGAGCTAGAAATGGGTAGATGCATGGCTGTCATTTCAGCTGGAAAACAGCAACAGCTGACAACAGTCATGGTAAGCTCTGAAGAAATGCACCAACAGGAACGCCAGACTGGCTTTTCTCACCACCATGGTCACCAGCTGCTTCCCCGATCTTCTTCTTCCTCATCAGTGCTGTCGCTTGCTTGCCATCCATTGGCCAAACCATCCATTGACCAAAAGTCCCCCAAGCAGCTTTCAGAAGTTCATAGAATACAGAAATATAATACAATCAACGCAAGACTAAAATAAAAAAAGATAGAATAGAAAGAAGGCTTCCCACCCAGTGCTTTTTTTCTTTTAAAAAAATGTTTAGGGGTACTCTCATTTTCCTACTCATATTGAAATACTGCCCCTCAATGAGGCCAAACTTAGATTCACAAAATGTTTAGGGGTATGCTTACTCCTGTGTCCTCCCAGAAAAAAGCACTGTTCCCACCTAACCCAACTTCAAAGAAGGACCTCTGATGAAGATCTTAGCTATGACCTTCTGGGTCCTTTGCAGGCCTCTGGACTTATTCACAATTACATGTACATTACTGACCACTGAGCATTCCACAATACATCATGTTGTTTGTGAGGACATGAACTCTATCTGAACTGTTTCATTCACACATGGTGAACACCATGTGTTAGCTGATCCTTAGTCCTGATGAGTATTGCATGACTTATCATTGTAAATCCCAGTGTGATTGTAAAAATTGGGATCAGCCAGAGGGGGCTAAGACTAGTGTACTGAAGGACCCAAGGATAAGTTAGAGAAAAACCTTACAAAATAAAAATAATTTTGTGGGATAGTGTAACAGAATAGAAAGAGGGAATGACATATGTTGAAGTAACAATGGTGTGTTCTGACCACTTAAGCCCTGCAAAAGTGAAAATGAATGCCCTGTCATTCTGAACTTAACTAGCTCCATAGTATTCTGCATACTACACTATGACAGAATGGTGAAAGGCTCTCTGTCAAAATGCTGATGACATGCAAAGTGCTGATATAAATAGCTGATGATGCACGGTGTGTTGAAATGAACGTTTATTTCAGCACACTGTGCATCACCAGACCTTTATTTCATTTGTATGACAGGCTGTGTGTAAAAAAAGAGAAGTTGTATCACAGCCTGCGATTAACCATCCTCTGGTTAGAAGTGTGGATGTACAAATGGTGTTCAAGTCTCCCACAGTCATCCTGTCATGGAGAGGATATTGGCAATGCTGCCACAGGTTTATGCATCATATGAGTTAGGCAGCTTCATACTACCTTTGAAGAAAATACCTTCCCAGTTAAGAAAATAATGCAGAACTCATGGAACTTTGAAGTGTCAGGCATAGCTCTAATGGCTTTAGCCCAAACGTAGCAGAGTTTTCCTGCACAGCGAAGAAGCTAGTTGAGGTGGAAATGACTAGTCAGCTAGACTCAGAATAACTATTTACAGGATTTATTAAAAAGGAAAAGAAACCAGCAGAGTTTCTGCATATAAAACAAAGCAAAATAAATCCTTTCTTTCTCTCTCTCTCTTAACCATACACAGCACTCCTACTCCTACCACACCTCACACCAAACTGTGCTAGCATTCCCAGATAACAGAGTTGAGTGCTGGTCGTTAACCAATCAGAGTAAGTAGTTTCTAGGTCAAGCAGACCTTGGCTTTCTGCCAAGAGTAAATTGACACTGCCTTGAGTTAATTGTGTGAAGCCAGAATCTGTAAGTTTCCATGAGAATCAATTAACAGAAACTGAACACCCCCTCACAGATTCTGCTGGACAATTAACATCAAATAACACCTATGTAGGAGATTATTTTTCCAGCAAACCTAAACTCTTGCACATTTGCTTGTTCTTTATCTTTGCCAATGGTTTAGTTAATACATCTGCTACATTTTCTTCACTTGATACATAAGTACATGTGATTATATTGTCTTGTACACAGCAACGTACATTTTGGTATTTTACAGAGATATGTTTGGAACGTGATTTGAAACCCTCTGTTTTACTTAAGGTTATACAAGCCTGATTATCAATGTAAACGCGTACTGGTTCTCCACAATTTACATTTAAATCTGCTAACAAATGCTTGAAATAAATCACCTCGTTGCACAATTCACTCAATGCGGCGTACTCGGATTCCGTTGATGACACACTTACAATGTCTTGCTTGCGTGAGCGCCAGCTGATTAAAGCTCCACCGACCATTATGACTAGTCCTGTGACAGATTTTCTATCTGGCAAATTTCCCCAGTCACTATCACAATAGCAGGTCAACATTTCATCCTCTGAAGAATTTAATTGTAACATATAGCCAATTGTCTGTTTGAGGTATCTCAGAACTTGTTTTACCCCTTTCCAGGCATTTAGTGTGGGTTTTGAGACCAATCTACTTAATATGCCTACTGCATAGCTAATATCAGGTCTGGACCACTGTGCTAGATACAATAAACTTCCAATTACAGAATG
The DNA here is from genome assembly GCF_965153285.1 of Podarcis tiliguerta. Classification (NCBI taxonomy): domain Eukaryota; kingdom Metazoa; phylum Chordata; class Lepidosauria; order Squamata; family Lacertidae; genus Podarcis; species Podarcis tiliguerta. Next base: position 31,045,680 of record NC_139540.1, on the reverse strand, counting down.
ATATACATCAGGATGTTCAAATTCAGGACTCTCATCTATATGAAGTGTTTTTATGAAACCTTGATCCATAGGCACCACTGCCCCTTTGCAATCCTGCATCCTGTATGTAGTCAGTAGTTGTTTAATTTTGTTCTGCTGACTAATTAGGCAGCTGCCATCTTGGGCCCAGCACACTTCCAACCCTAGATATGTCCTAACCGGGCCTAAGTCTTTCATTTTGAACTTACTGGACAATTGCTTGGCAAACCTTTTAGTTTGTTTATCAGTTTTGCAAGCATACAATACATCATCTACATAAATCAGACAAAACTCTTGATCACTGCCTGTACCACGTACATAAACGCAATTGTCAGCTGTACTCTGCTTGAAACCAAATGACACTAAGGCCTCATGGAAACATTTGTTCCAAGATCTTGCAGCCTGTTTGAGACCATATAGAGCTTTGTTTAATTTCAACACTCTATTGGAACCTGTCTCATAACCAGGAGGTTCGGCTAGATACAGGTCTTCTGATATTGATGCATGTAAATATGCAGTCTGGATATCAAAATGGTTTAACAGAAGTTTTCTCTTTGCTCCAAGCGTTAGAATCAGCCTTACACTTTCCGCCTTAGCAGTAGGGGAAAAAGTCTCGTCATAATCTTTTCCAGGCCTCTGAGAGTATCCTTGAGCCACTAAACGAGCTTTGTATTTGTACTTTCTTGTCACCAGAGGTTTAAGTTTGTACACCCACCTGCAGCCTACAATCTTTGCCCCCTCAGGCGCTGCTACTGGTGTAAAGACCTTGTGCTCATTCAGAGAGGACATCTCTTCCTCCATTGCCTGTTTCCAGAGCTCTGCCTCCTCTTTTGGTAATTTTAACACCTCCTGAAAACTCTTGGGCTCTGCAACTACACTAAACACATTTGCAGTATCCGGAGAAAAACGCACCGGAGGCACTCCTTTGTTTTGTCGTTTAGATCTTCTGGGAGAAAATTTTTCTTCTGACCCACTTTCCTCCTCAGAACTATGACCTCTCTTTTGTTGCTTAGCAACCGGTCTCTGGCTAATTCCACTTTCTTGAGAGCTCTTATCTGAACTTTCCTCCCCCTCAGACTCTGATTCTCTATGTTTACCTTCAGAGTCATGAAGCTCCTGAGAAGGTTCAAACCAAACCTCAGTATTGGCATGTAGTCTCTCCCAGCCACTATGTTCACAAAAACTGGCATTCCTGGAGATCACAATGCCATTTGTCCCTTCAGCAAAGCGGAAACCTTTTCCCAGCTCCTGGTAACCCACAAACACTAACTGTTTGGTCTTAGGATCTCCCTTCTTTCTCATTTGTTTTGGAATTAATACCCAGGCTTTTGATCCAAACACATGCAAATGGTCAATTTTGGGTTTTTTGTGAAACAATTTAAAGTACGGAGTTGTACCTATTGTTTGATGAAAGAGCCTATTTTGGAGATAACACGCGGTGAGCATGCTCTCCCCCCAATAAGACATGGGCAAATCAGCATCATCAAGCATGGCAAACATCATATCTTGTAAAGATCTATGTTTTCGCTCTGCAACGCCATTCTCCTCTGGGGAAAAAGCGTTCGTTTTTCTATGCCCAATGCCACGCTTTTGTAACCAATCTCTAAAAGCATTTGACATAAATTCGCCACCTCTGTCCGTCTGAATCCTTTTGAGTTTAGTGGACAGAAATCTTTCCACAGATGCCACCCAGCCTTTAAACTTAGTGAACACGTCACCCTTATTCTTCATGGGAAAAACCCAAGAGTAACGCGTGGCGTCATCCACAATTGTTAATGAAAAACGCGATCCACCCCTGCTTACAGGAAATGGACCAATTACGTCCATGTGAACCAGCTGTAGCGGTGACTCACTAACTCTGTCACTTCTGGGGTACGAGACTCTGTGGGTTTTAACCTTTTTACAAACATTACAATCAAGGTACTTGTTACAACTCTTTAAATTACCCCCATCAGCCAATTCAGACATTTTTAGTACACTTTTCCAGCCAGCATGCCCCATTTTCCTATGCAATAAGTGCACACAGTTGTCATGTATAGCTTTGTTATTCACTGCAGGCTGAGATTTACTGACTACTGCTGCAACTTGAGATCCTGCTTTAAGCCAAAACAAGCCTCCCTCTGACTTAGCAGTGCCTAAAATCTCACCAGCCTTCTTAATAATGCAACTGTCTCCTTCAAAATACACTTTAAACCCAGCTTTTAGCAAACAGTCTACAGACATCAGATTGCTCCTTAATGAAGGTACACAAAGTACATTTTGCAGGCATTCACGAAGACAAGGAACAAAAACTGCACCCCCCGAAATCACTTCGGAAGTACTTCCGTCTGCTAGAGTCACCTGGCTGCGCTGTGCTGAGTTCTTGGAAACAAACAATTCATCTGAATTTACGATGTGCCGAGACGCTCCCGAATTGACCACCCAGACAGCTTGTTTCTCATCAGCAATCTTGACCTCTGCGGTCACCAGCTGAGCCGACTGTTTTCGTTTGAAGAATTTCTTTTTACGCTGCTGCTGCTGCTGATCTCGTCTCTGCTCCTGCACCGGCCACTGAGACTTGACCAACTCCGGACATTGTCGTTTTAGATGCGCTGAAGACCCACATCGGAAACAATGCCTAACAGCAAGCGCTGACTCCTCACCGGTACGCTGCTTTTGCGTCACCTCTGGCACGGCATGAGAACTCCTTCCAAACCGCCCGCCTGTAGAAGCCTCTGCAGCAAACGACCTTTCTTGCCTCTTCTGCCATTCTTCAATCAAACGCCCAGTGACATAACTGACTGATAAATCACGCTCCTGTAAACCTTCTAGAGACAAAACTAAATTATCCCAGCTTTCCGGGAGAGAACTCAAAATAATAGCCACCTTCTCCTGCTGGTCTAATGTACAGTCTCTTTCCTGTAGCGCAGCAAACTTTAACTGTAAACTGTGTAGGTGTTCCTGCATTGTAACCCCAGGCTGTAACATTGCCTTGTACAATGCCTTGCGAATGAACAGCTTGGAAACCGCTGTCTCACGCACATGGAGTTCTTTAAGTGCTTGCCACACACCTCTAGCTGTCTTGATTCCCCTCACATACGGCAACTGGGAATCTTCCAGCCCCAAGACAATTGTGGCCCTTGCTCTTTGGTCTTTATCGAGGTCTTCATCATCAGGCTTCGCAGGAAACTTACTCACCACTTGCCAGAGACGATCCCTCTGCAGCACTGCCTGCATGCGTTCCGACCACAGCAAGTAATTGGAGTCATTCAGACGCTCAAAAGCCATCTGAACTGGTTGTGAGGCCATCTTGAGAGCGATGTCCCTGGAACCCGGAACCAGCTACTCACGACCACCGAGAGAGAAAACAGGAACCACAGCTACCAGCATTCACACGCTGCGTCTGTTGTCCTTGTGTCCACTGCGTCACCAGCTCACAACAGTCAGGAACCAGCCAGTGTCCATCTGCTGCACCAACAGCAACAACAACTTCTGGAACTACTGGAACCAACACCGTTGATGCTGACACCACCACAACTCAGGCTGGCAGCACATTACCCATAACCTCATGGAACTTTGAAGTGTCAGGCATAGCTCTAATGGCTTTAGCCCAAACGTAGCAGAGTTTTCCTGCACAGCGAAGAAGCTAGTTGAGGTGGAAATGACTAGTCAGCTAGACTCAGAATAACTATTTACAGGATTTATTAAAAAGGAAAAGAAACCAGCAGAGTTTCTGCATATAAAACAAAGCAAAATAAATCCTTTCTTTCTCTCTCTCTCTTAACCATACACAGCACTCCTACTCCTACCACACCTCACACCAAACTGTGCTAGCATTCCCAGATAACAGAGTTGAGTGCTGGTCGTTAACCAATCAGAGTAAGTAGTTTCTAGGTCAAGCAGACCTTGGCTTTCTGCCAAGAGTAAATTGACACTGCCTTGAGTTAAGTGTGTGAAGCCAGAATCTGTAAGTTTCCATGAGAATCAATTAACAGAAACTGAACATGTCTTTATTCATGGACCCTACATCCTCTCTTGGGTGCTTGAACTATGGGTGTTTCTGAGCACTGCTGAAAAAAACACTGTTAGGGATTTCAAATTCTAGAGCTTAAAATGGATTCTCTCTCCTAACCCCATCAAGCCACTTGGATAGTACTGCTAAAGACCCTTTTTTACTGCCTTGTTTTATGGCTCAGAGGTAGCCCTGGCTAGTATAGCATAAGGTATTCTGGTCTGGATAAGGTGTTTACTGTATTGCTTTGAAATTCAGCGTCAACAATTGTCTCTTGCATTTGCATGAAGTTAAGCCAGTCCTGGCAATGCGGAAAGAGTTCAATTTCTCTACTTGTTTCTGTTTTGATTGAAATTGACATCTCCACCTCTGACACTTTAGTGCAAAGTTGGAGTAGAGTCTTAGTTATTGTAAGAGCATTTGAGGTTTCCAACAAAAGCAGCTAGTGTTCTAAATCTAGTACATATGAGCACTAAACAGCGATGGAGAGGTAGATTGTTGGCAGTTTGGGTAATGATGATTTACGTAGATTTCCTTTTATTTTAAACTATACCTTCATGGCTCTGGAATTAATATATTTAGATGAAAGCATTGCCTAATAATGATGGACTGCTGGACTCTTAGCATTCACAAAATATTTAAAACTGGGAAATATGGGGCACTGTTTAAAACCCAAGAGGGAACATTCAGTTTTCCAGACACCACTTCCCTACATTTTGTGTAGCTATATCTTAATTATTAAAATACTTTAAGACTTACCTCAGTGCATATACTGTCTTCACTTGATACAGAAGTTGGGTGATTTATGTGAATCTTAACATCTGGCAATAAGACTGTTCTAATGAGTTACCTTTTTAAAAGTACGTCTGTCTGCTGGAGGGAGCGGGGATGCAATTAGACACATTAGCACTTCTATGGATTGTTTGGGAGACTTTTCCTAAGGAAAATATGAATGATGCGAGCTGTAAAAAATGTATTAACACCTTTGGAAGATGAGAATCATATGAAATTAATATTTTTTTACACAAAAGCTACTTGAAGAGAATGTCAGAACTTTTAAGAATAGGAAGTTTTAGCCATATAAATTGTCTCAGAACTGACACCAGCCATCTTCTACCCTCCCCAGAATTCCAGTTGGAGTGATGCTACATCATGCATGGGGAAGGTCCTTAGTTTAAAGGTCTCAGGGAAGTTGCTTGCAAAGGAGCCGCTGCAGAATTCGCCCCCCCCCCAGCTCTTGGCCAGGAGTAGGGGGAAGGGGAGCAGCAACTTCCTCCCCCGCCTCTCTCCTAACTGTATAGTTGATTAATTTAAATAAATAACTACATACATACATTTAAAAACTGAATTAAACATAAGCCCCGCCCCGAACTACTTTGGGAACAGATCCATGACAAGTAGTCCCAGGTTAGCCCAGAGTGGGTTGCCCTGATTTGGGATCCCTGGGTCGAGGGCACTGGGTGCGTGGGGTGGGGGCAAGACTGTTTCTCTGTCTCCCACCCACTTCCAAACTCTACTGAGTATCCCATTGTCAAGGCTGGAGAGAGACTGCAGACCATTCAGAATCAAAGTTATAATTATGATAACCACCAGGTCTGTCAAGCAGGCCCTAGGATAGGCTCATTCACGTAAATGAACACAATGCTATATACCAAATTATGCATTTATATTATTAAGCACCAGCATATCCATTTCAGTTATTTTTGTTGTGCTTTTTTTGTGTGTGTGTGTGCAAAGTATTGGAAATTGTGGGGAGGAGCAATGAAAAGTTGACGAAAGTTCCTACACAGTCAGCAAGTTATAGAAGTTCTTACTACATCGTAATCGTGAAAGCATGGTTGTAAAAAGTTAACACTGCACTGAGGTTGAAGATGTCACCTCAAAATAAACTCCTAATTAGGAAATGCAATTCTAAGTAGTTTTATTTTTTTAAGCATGGTTTCTAATTGAAACATTGAATCTCTTGTGCTTTTTAACAATCTGTAGTTTCAGCTGATTTAAGAATCTTACGTCAGGGTTCTAAGTATGCAATTAGCGTTGGTTTAAATGATGGCAACATGCTGTAAATAAGATTCTTAATTGTGTTTGCAAGATTAAAATTCAGCCTTGTTGCTCCTGCCCCCTCCCCCTGATCACCACCTTCTTTCTTTGGTGGCAATGTGGTATATTCACATTGCTACCTCTAAATGAATGTCAACTTGTTTTACCTCGACTGGAGCCAATCGATACTTCATTAGGCTGAATTGTCTTGTGCCCATGCAACCTTGAAGCTGTGGCTTAATTACCACCCGTATTATGCAGTGGCTCTGAGAGCTGGGCTCAGCTGTGTCCGTTCTGAACAAAAGCCACACACTTACCTAAGTTTGGGGTGGGGGACGCACTTCAGAACAGATGCCATGAAATATGTGATGAGTTCACAATTTACAATGACGGCAACCCCTTTCATGATGTGGAAACTTTCCCAAATCATGTCCAAAAGACTCTGCAAAACTTTTCAGCAGCAGTTGTGATAGCGTTCGTGTTTTTCTTCCCTGGCCCATCGTTGATTTGAGATAATTTTTAAATTAACAGCAAAAATAACATTCATCTAAGAGAGAAGACAGAGGGAAGTGCAGTCACATGGCAATCATGACAAATGACATCTCTCGTCTGAGAGTCATGTTTCCTCACTAGACTGATTTGTCATCCTCATTTTTGACATTTTTCATCCTGCTATGAAATCACATTGACAGAATAAGATATTTCTACACTTAACAGTGGGCTGCGAAAGATGGCTCCTTGCCTCCATTTATTTTTTGTTTTATGGCTACACATTTTGATTTGTAAGCTATTCAGTGCTGAAGTCAGAATTCCCTTCCATTTGCAAAATGAAAAGTTCGCGCTGCGCTGCGGTTGAACGGCATAGCAGTGTAGCTGCACTGATACGGAAACGCTCTATAGCGCAAGTGAAAATGGGCACCAGGTGAATGCTTCACCAAGGAATGAAGTCTCATTCTTAGCTGAGAACAGCTACACACCACATAATAATTTTCTTGACTAATAAGTAATTCATAGTGTACACTTTCAATATAAATGTATGCTTCTAGTGCTGTTAAGGAAGTAGTGAGAAACGAAAATAATAAAATAAACGAATGAATAAAATACATTATAAATACTTCAAATATGATTTAAAACCCATAATTACAAAAAAAGAAACAGGAACAGAAATCAGCACTAGTTTGATAGCCAGGAAGCCTTTTCAAAGAGGGAAAGATTTAAAAATCAAATCTCTCTTCAACCTGTTGCCTGAAGGGATACAGGTCACTTCAGCTCATCTTGCAGAATGTATGGAGTGGCTTTTAAAACCAGTAGCTTCTACTTTGCCCCATGTCCTTTCAGAGCACTCATTCACTTCAAAGGAGAAAGTCCTAGTACTGTCCCAAATTCCCACAAAAGGAGGGGGGGGGGAAATAACCCAGTCGATACCCTAAATATCTCAGAAATCATCAATGGGGACAGCATGTGAAAGGCTCTTCTCAAATGTGCACCATTTGAGTTTGTCGGTGTCTTTGTCCAAAGTGATACATTTCTCACTGTCATTATACACAATAAGCTGGGAATGCGCTTGCTGAACAAAACTTTTTGTAAAATCTATGCAGTTCACCTCTTATTAAGTAAATTGTGAATACCCTAATAATCCCAAGCACCTGTGGCTTGTGGAGTGTGGAAGGCATAGTTTATGCTGAACTTGAGGCTTTTATCGTGTATCATTTTCTTCCTTCCAACTGCTTCCTGGCTCAGTTTGCTTTTGCTGATGTCTAAAATGAGCTCTAAAAGCATATATAAAGGACTGTAAATAGAATTGTCTCTTATGGTCATCTCTGTAATGCTACCTGTGAACTCTTGCAGTTAATTGGACTACAACTGGTGCCAAATCTGTTTGCAGACAGTGGGGTGTAGAAACTTACTGCCTCTTTTCAGCATCACCTTTCATTGAATATGTCTCTCCTCAGCTTTTTATCTGAGGGGTTTGAGAGACTGGATCTGAGGAGGAGCAGGTCTGAAAAGCTGAAGACTATGTCATGGAAATAGTACCAGAGATAGCAATTCCCCAGGGAAAATAGTTAAGAAGCCATAATTAATTCCTTTTTTAAAAAAGGTAAGAAATGGAAGCCTTGTCATCTGCTGCAGACATCCAGCTCCTTAATCCAAAGTTTGTTTGCAAGAGGAAAGCGGCTATAGCTCAGTGGTTTAAGCACAGACTTGTATGCTGAAAGCTCAGGGTTCAATTTCTGGCCTCTTTGGTTCTTCCTGTTGCTGCTTTTTGTTTGTTTGTTTGTTTGTTTGTTTGTTTGTTTTGTTTTGTTTTAAAAGGCCAGTTAATTAATGGTAGGAGTGGAGGAATGGGACCATTTTGGGGTTGGTGTGTGTGTGTGTTTTAGAGCTTCTTATTTCCCCAATCTTCAAATCGCTTTGCTCCATTTCTGCATCAGTTTTCAATTTTTATTTTTAAAGTGTGCATGAAAACTCAATAGCCTTTCTTGCGCACTATTCTAATGTACGCCTCTTTTGTATGCAATTTTGCCTAATATACTGATTTTTTGGGGGGTGTGCATTCATTTGGAGGTATACTGCAATGTTTGGAGATGTGCAAATTTCAAATGGGAACTGCATTTGAATTTCCATACTGGGTTGAGAACTGCAAGTTAGCAAGGCTTTTATTCAAATAGGAACCAAATGAATTTCTCTTCTCTTCCATTCCATTTCTGCTCAGGGGCGTAGCTAGCTGCTCCAGCACCCAGAACTGTGGGTGTGGGTTGATTTGTGCAGGGGAGTCCACCTGGCAGGCGCAAGCCCCACACTGCTGTTTTGGGCAGTGCAGGGCCCCGAGCCACCGCCTCATTCCTAGGAGAGACGCATGGCTCGGGTGCGCTGCAGGCTCCGCCCCGCAGTAAGTGCTGCCCCCTGCAGTGTGCCATTTTGTCACCCCTCACCCCCCTCCTACGCCCGTTTCTGGTTCTTCCTTTCAAAACCGTAAATGGCTTGGGACCCAAGTATTTGAAAGAAGCACCTGCTCCCATTCCAACCTACCTTTACACAAAGAACCTCAGCCCTTCTCCAGAATTCCCCTTTGTCAGAGATGTGGGTTTGTTTCAGTGGCAAAGAAACCTTCCATGGCAGGAACACTCAGATATGTCATGTGATCTTTTCTACCTTTTGGGCACCAGGCGGAAGCCTTTTTGCTTACTCAGGCATTTAAAAAATAAATAAAAACAAAACCCACGTTGCTGTATTCCATATATTTCAAACTCCCTGACTTTTACTTGTGAGTTTATCTGCTGGCTGTTTTGTATGTTCTCGTTGTTCTTTTCCTTGTTTTAATATTCTAAAACCACATTGAAATTCTATAGAAAAAGCATCATATAAATTAATAAATCATAAAATAGTAGAGAAATTGATAAGCTGCATGGTCAAAGGTGTAATTTGATAGAAAAATTCAGTCTGACATTGCATATGCCCTATGATTGGAAGAAAGAAATAAGACAGTAAGGATAGCACCAGCTCAGGGTTGCCACTTTTGAAAATAAAATGAAAAACTTGTCTCTCAAGGAGACAAGGAGAGAAAGGTATGGAGTGGTATGGAAAGGTATGGAGTGGTATGGAGGGGTTTTTTTGTTGTTGTTTGCAGCTGGCCACTTGCTCAGGGCTTGCTGTCCTAGGAATTGGGGTGTCATCAAATGCAACATCTACAAGTCTTTTCTTTACAACTTTCTACTCATGGTCTGCCACCTCCAGTCACTGCTTCCTAGATTTACTTATTCTTTCAGTCAATTTATATACCGCTTTTTTAAAAACAAATTTCTAAGAGTTTTATAACATAGGTTAAAACATCTTAAAAGACAAATACAAAATACACCCATTGACATTTTTAAAAAAGTAACCCACTAAATAGAACATTCTCTTTAGCACCAGAATAAACATTACACATTACACATAAAAAATCTGCTACAAAGATAACAAGGAAAATTCACTTTGTCCGGCATAGTAAGCAGCTAAAGAAAATATGTTCTAAACGTCAGGAAATATATTTTTACACAGGAAAAATCAATTAAAAATGATGAATTCCACATTTATTAATAACGTGATTGATAACTAGGCAATAGAAAAATCAACTCTTTCCAACCACCATTTGCCAGATCAATCATACAAATAAACAAACAAACCAATCCAATTAAATTCCCAGCCCCCTCTACAACAACAAATGCAACAATCCCACACAGCTAAAAGTGCATTCCATTCAGTTCCACTCAAGCACACCTTTACATGATCAACATTTTCATGATCAAGACAATCGTTTTTATTAAATTTTTATACCACCCTTCATCATTCAAACATATAAGCACTTTAAGCCAACATACTCAAACTTACAATTCAAACAAAATGTCAAATAACACTGTCCAGTGCTCAGTTTCTTATCCTCGCTCAACAACCCACCCACATGTCTATGCCATGAGACCCAGACACACCTGGACAAATACTGACAAAGAATCAAACAACAGTACACACACCTCAAATAAAGGACCCATACTATGCACTCCCCCTTGTCTCTCACTTAGTGGGGAGTAGAATCTTTTCCCGAAGGAATATAGAAACCATGTTCTCCAACTTTCTAACAGGCCAGGTAAATGAATAGTAAGGTCAACTTTGTGGGTGATACCACATTATTCTGGCATTTAAAAACCTGCAGGAGGAAGCTGTGCACACTTCAAAATTATCCCTCCAAAGTGGTAAATTAGCTTGAGCTTAAATCAGGGTAAAGTTATGTATGCACATTGTGGGGTGCGGGAGCCTAACTGCACTTATTGGGTATAGATTGGCAGGGACTATCCAAGAAAGATACCTTGACATAATAATAAAAAGCTATTAGAAATATGTGGCACGTAGAGGATTCTGTACTAGATCATCCGATCTGCAGGACTCTTTGTGGTCAGAAGAGTGGTTATTTGGTTGTATTAATAAATATAAATATTCTTTAACTATGCATAGAGATTTGGTTATTTTTTTAACCCAGCCAAATATGACTATGAAGTTTTTTTTTTTTTTTTTTTTTTGGACTGGCAAAACCTATAGAGAAAGGAGGACACAGAAGATTTGGGTAAATCTGTACTAGTGAATGCTGACAGGTGACAACGCAGATGCGAATGAAACTCTATGAGGTTTATTACAGTGAGATGGTAACGCTGGCAATCTCTTCCATATTGATTTAAGAAACATTTTAAACAACAGGAGAGGATTATGTGCTTTCACTCTGCCTTGATCACTGTTCCCTATGGCACAATGATTGTGATGGTTCAGCTATAACATTGTGGCAGATAACTAAAACTCACTCAAGTACTCAAAGGCTACTTTGTACTCACCAAGTACAGTTCTAACATATTTTTCTTCTTGCGTCTATGTTATAAAGTGGCATTTGCCATTCTTTTATAGGATTTATTTTGGGCTGCAGTATTCTTGGCCCAATCCTGTGCTCAGGGTAGCTGAGGGGCTGTCAGATGTTGTGGACCACCCTCTCTGCCACTGGTGAAGCCAGGAATCACTATATGCCCACTTGACCACTTCAGGCTGCAGAACCAACACTTTTAGAAATGCTACATATTTGTTCTGCACTTTCCATGAGTTGATTCTTCAGTGTGGCAGGACTTACACTCTGGAACTTCTTTCCCATGGATATCAGGCAGGTGCCTCCTCTGAATTGTTTTTGGCACTTGCTTAATGAATGCTGAGTGTGTGTCTATGAGGGAAATATGAAGGCAGTTATACCACCTTATCCAACTCTCTACTGAGCTTAAGCTACCAGGGTAGCAGAGGAATGCCCTGCATTCCTATGTTTTTTTTCCTCCCATTGAAAGCAATTGGGTGGAAATGGGGAGAAGAGATTTAGCATGACTTAACTTCTCTGAAATTTGAAAGTACGTCAGGGGACCAGGAAGATATTGGCTCCAAGCCACTTCCCTTTTGGCCCTACCAATTTTAAGAGCTTACATTGGTTAAGTCAGAGGAGTCAGGGGGTGGGGAGGTAGGTTACAGTGTTGATTTCCCTGCATGCCACTGGAGCTCTGCCACTGAGATCAGAGAGTTAGGACCATTCTGTGCTATGGCCTCTGACATTCCCTCCTATGGACCGCAGGCAAATAGCATCTTAAAGGCCATTGATGTGTGTGAGAGAAAGAGAGAACGGGGCAATGTCTCCTTTAAGAGGATGCCTGCCATGGCAATGCTTGCATGGTATTCTAGAACACATTTGTGTGGTTGTTGTTTTTACCTCAGAGATTTATTTAGGCAGATTTGATTGCATTAATTGATTGCATTGGTTTTTATCATGCACACTGCTCAGAAATCTAATATGATAGAAGGGTAGCACGTAAACAATAGACAAAAGCAAATAGGATACTTCTGTTTTCTTTAACTGGAAGCCAGCCCTCATTATTTAGTTTATGCACAATCTGCACCCAAAAGCTGGTCTCTTGTGCTGACCTAAACACATGGGGCCACAACAGATTCCTGAAGGTGGCTCAATCAGATAGCATGTAGGATCAGGCTGGATTTTCAGGACCTTGGATAGCTCCTAACAGACAGCTAGCTCCAATAAGGTCTGTGACTGAGCTGAAGCCTTTCATCCCTCTTAGACCAGACTATCCCTCCAGGCCCAACTTCCTTCTTAAGAGTGAAGACTCTTAAACAGGCTTCCAGCCTATAGCCTAGCACTTCAGCACCTATCCATCAAATTCCAACTCAAGTTTGTACTGCAGAATGTGAGGCTTGTGTAGAGGGGATCAGGCCTGGGGAGCACATGAAGAAGTATGGTCTCAGGGAGTTCTGGTCTCTCTATCTCTTCGTTGACAGGCTCTCTCAGTGCTGGGCTTCTGCTCAGAATCTCCACCAGTTTTGCCACCAGTCTTCCTGGCCCTGACTTTTCCTCCTCTGTGTCAGTGTCCTGGCTGCTGCCCACAAACTACCACATGTCTCCAATTAAGCAGACTGCACCCAAGAGCATAATATGACATCACGACCAGTAAAGACCTGCATTGTGCTCTTTTCGGTACCTGCTTAAAACATTATTGTTTTGAGAAGCCTACCATGATGCTTAGAAAGTTGGGGTAATTTTAAACTTAGTATTTTAACTTTTGTATGATTGTGATTTCTTTCCTTGATTTTATTGTTTTAGCTTTCTGTAAACTGTTTTGAGGGTTTTTATACAATCAAGTGGTGTATAAACTTTATGAAATAAATAGGTGATGTATCACTGTTGCAGGGGCAGTCAGTTCCAAATTAGAAGGGAATGCCACCAAACTGCTGAGGGCAGACTATATTAAAATGACAGCAAAACTTTGTTTTCTTTTTAAAAAGACAGAAAGAGAGAAACATGGACCCCTGAGTGCCTCATCGATTGTGAGCCCACTCACACCTGAATGTTCTGAGAATTCACCCATCTCCAAGATTAGTCCACTCTCCAGGGTGCCATTTTAGCCCACTCCTCCAGCACTAACTTAAACAGATAATAAAAGGCTCCTGTGAACTCTGTGGCATTCACCCACAGATAGTCTGCCCACTTTATCGCAGCACGAGTTCCTGCTCTCAATTTGCCTCCCCTCTCCCAGTCTCCACTAGGGAGTTTCTATATTAGGTGTGATGGGTCTCCTCCTGATGCAGAGACACAGCAGACACACAGGGAATGCTTCCTTGGATGGTGGGTAAAGCCAATCCTTATGCACTGTGGATAGCATCTGACACTGCTGTTGTATAAGCGGAACTGATCTCCACTCATCAACAGTTCTTCTTCTCCCTCCCTTTGCTCCTGTGGCCTCCTTTGCACCCAATTGGCTCAAAGGGGTTAGGGGCCCCATAAGGGGGGATGCAGGGGGTGGAAGGGATGGGAGAGGAAGGGGAAGTCCCATTGCTTGAGGGGGAATCCTATCACACAATGTTGAATACAACCCATCAACAAAATGTTTCTCGAGATAACTACAAGTTTGTTTTTTAAACCATAGGTCCATTATTCATAGCTTGAGCAGAAGTAGCCTTATACAAGACTCCTCACCCACTCAACAAGCAAAGCAGGTCCATCCTATGGACACACTCCTGAGAGCCACTTTGTGATCATATGAAAGACAGCTATGAATGCACATCTATCATACACAGGACTTCTCCACACAAGCAGAAACACTAGCCAATCAGGATTTTAACTTATATGGAGGAGCCCACATCATCATACTTTCATGTAAATGCTGCTAGACTTCCTTCCACACTACTGCTAAACATATGACCATAGGTGGGCAGAACCAGTCAGCACATCATTGATGGACATGCCTAGCAAATGCAACCTTCTTCTCAACCATTCCTGAATGCATGGATGAGTCATGTGCAAATCCCTGCTATCTTTTTTAGTTACACCCCGTTTGGATTACTGTCATGTGCTCTGCGTGGGGTTGCCTTTGAAAAGTGGTCAAAGAGCTGCAGCCAGATTGTTGACTGGGGCTGATTATAGAGAACATACGACTCCCTTGCTAGAACAGCTACCAGTCTGTTTCTGGGCACAATTGAAAGTGCTAGTTATCACCTCTGAAAACCTACATAGCTTAGTTCCAAGCTATCTGAAATACTGTATTCCCTCATACAAACCTGCCCAGGTTTTGGTATCATTGGGAGAGGTCTTTCTCCTTGGTCCCACCACTCTCACAGGTACATTTGGTAGAGCCTGGGAGAGGGACTTTTTGGTGACTGCTTCCAGACTCTGGAACTCCTTCCCTAGAGAAGCTAGGCTAGTTTCCTCCTTGTTATCCTTCCACTGACAGGTGATGACTTCCTTGTTCCAATGGGCTTTGGGGAATTGACTGCTTTTAATTGAAGGGTTGGTGCTGTGCTGCTTTTATTGTAGTTACTGATATGTTTTGAACAGATTTTATCTATGTATATAGTTTTACTTCTATCTATGTTCAATTGTATTTCAGTGATTGACTTTTCTATCTTTTTTTAACAATTCTTGTTTTCATTTGTAAGCTGCCTTTCATCCTGTCACGGGGGAAAATGGGGTGTAAATAAATATAGTAGTAGTAGTAGTAGTAGTAATAGTAATAGTAGTAGTGAGGTTGCCAGAGTATGAATTTTAGTGGCAAGGTTATCCCTATCCTGGAATGGCTGTTGCTGGAAAGCCAACCAGAGTTGGAAAAAGGTACTCTTTGCTGCTGAGGCCACTTGGGACATGCAGCAGGATCCCAAGATTGCAAACCGGTGCATTGCCCTCCAGAAAAGGCTGTTTACCTTATTCCCTAGGAACCACCAACCTGCACGACTTCTGTCTTGTCACCATTCAGCTTCAACTTTGTGGCCCTCACCCAGGCCATCACTGTGTATCAGTCGTTGGAGAAGTTGAGTAATGTCATCTGCATGTTGATGACACCTTGGTCCAAATCTGGCTGATCTCTCCCAGAGACTTCTTATAGACATCATGCAGAAAATAGCAG
The DNA here is from genome assembly GCF_965153285.1 of Podarcis tiliguerta. Lineage (NCBI taxonomy): Eukaryota > Metazoa > Chordata > Lepidosauria > Squamata > Lacertidae > Podarcis > Podarcis tiliguerta. The sequence continues at coordinate 31,030,170 of NC_139540.1, read as the reverse complement.
GACAAACTGAGGTTCTGCAGAACTTGAGAGAGCTTCAGTGAAGGCTGGTGTTGATCTGTCAGGGTCTAGATTTAAGAGTCTGAGACTTCATATCTCCCAACTGTGCTCAATAAGTGCAGGAATCCCACTTCTAAAACAAACTCTCGAGGAATTTGAGGGACATACCGTTGCTTGAAGTTTCACACTTTGCCACCATTGACTGGGATTGGAATGTGCCCTTCCCCCTGGAAATTAATTGTCCTGGAGTGATGGCTGTCTTGATTCACACTCGAGAAGCTCTGAGCTATCTTCTCTGGGTTCAGAGCATCCTCCCCAGGGAGTTTTTCCCACAGACTCTGAAATCTAGGGGATTCAGGCCCCAATGATATCCTGGGCAGATGGTCTTGTCTCAAGGTCTGAGTCTAGGGAGAGAAGTCTGAGAAAAACAAACCTTCGTTATCAGAGATCTCTAAGTGCTTCTTGATGTCAGTTTAAAAAAGAGGTTTTCAGTCTTTCAGGGGACAGAGGCCATGAGACTCTCAAAAGATTGGTTGATGACATGCTTATTTTTTCTTCATTTCTCCATGCTGCCGGCAACAGAACTAATGGGCTGCATTGTGTTGCTTCATACAAACCGACTGAGTTGAAGAGTGCTGTACTGGGAATTTATAGTTGATTCTTAGTCACCAAAACTTGGGCAGTAGACATTGCTTCATCACTCTCACTATCAGCATTTAAAGCCTAACAAGAAGCTAAAACACAGCTTTAAGGAGCCATGCTCCAGTAACCAACTCAGTTTTCCTATATTTTGGGGTTATATCTGACAACCTGCTGACACATCTCAGTATGTCTAGGAAACCACATGATTAGAATATTTAAAGCTGAATGGATAAATCTGAGATGGTGGATTCTCTGGTTCGACAATTCATTAAAAAAAACACCAAGACTTGGAAAGGCTCTGAATTATAGTAAAGTTTACAAGTTGTCTGAGGTGTTGGTGTGAATAGTTTGCTGAAAATAGGACTTCACACATACTTCCTGATATTCTTTTTCAAATTGAAGGATAGTTTGAAGGACCCTGTATGAGAAGGGGGGAAGGGGGGGATCTTACAGGGTGAGATGCTATGAGAAGAGAGGGATACTCCCAGGTGAGAGCTGGGCAGGCTCACCTTTTTCTATATGGGATAAAAGTTAAGATATAGCAGTGAGGGAGGATTGTGTAATTTTCTCTCTCTTTTCTTCTAGTTTCTCTCTTATTCTAATTCTTTGTAATTCAGTTCATTCTTTTTATTATATCATGAAAAAATTTAAAACAACTTTTGTTTTTTAAAAAAGGACTAAGGTTCTTATCACACAAGCAAAAAAAATCCACAATTGGTTCGAATGTCTGTTTGTCCACCCCAGCCCCCATGAATATCAAACTTTTATCCCAAATAACCATTGCAGTTGTCAAAGACTTCCATGGATTCACCAAGCGACCAGTTCCCTTCTCATAATCTGGTTACAGAAATGGGCAAGGGAACCTGTACACTCTCCTCCTTAAGGATTTTGGCCAGTCTCCACATGCCAGCATGCCCAGGTAGCTCTTATCTCATTTCTACTTCAGAACCTCTGACCTGTAAATTAGTAACCTGGTCCCCAGCTGTACACTAAGGGGATGTGCTTATTCTCTTTATACAGAGCCCCAGGTTCTGTAATTCACCTAAGCACTCCTCAGGTGAGTTGGCTGGTTGCATGCCTACTGGCACATTTGGCCAGTTTGTATTGTCACGCTCCCATTGGGCTTTGAACGCAACTATACAGCTATGAGTGGAGGAGACCCTGTGGTCTCAGAGAATGCGAATCTCTCCTGGAGAAGGTGAGGCTGCTTCTGTAGGGGACATCACAGGGGCAGATTGGCTTGGGGAGCTGCCAAGGATGGCCGCAGTATAAGCATCGGTGTTAAAGATGGCCTTGCTAGCAAAGCTCTGTGTCCAAATATTCCAAGTGCAGGTGAGGAGGTCTGCCTAACGGGTGTCAGAACCATGTGTCTTGGACACTGATGCTTGTCTGGATCTGGGCCACCAAGTCCTCTGCCAATGCCTCTCTTTTTCCAGGTGGATGGTGTCTAGTTTATAACAGAACAACATGGTTGACTGTTTTACTACAGTGTTCATTCATTCTTTTTTCAAAAAAAGTGTTCATTTTCTCACTGCTGAGTTGAATGACTGAATCCCCTTCAGGCCCATTTCCATGGGAAGCTACTTAAATGCTGCCTAACTGTGGAACATCTTCTAGAGTTCCTTTTGCACCACCCGGCTGATCTATAAGCCAACAAAGACCTTGCGTCAGGATGCTGTCAGCGGCTCCTAGCCCGTTGCCCAGGACAGTATAAAGACAAAGAAAAGTTTCTTACCACCCTTTTTTATTTCAGTCTTTACTGAGAGAGGCTATAGAACCCAGACTCTTGGATAATGGTGTTGTCCTGAGTGACTCTCCACCCCCCCCCCGTCTCTTTTACTTCCTCATTAGTCAATTCTACGGGTGCTGCTATGTGCCTCTGCTCTTTGCTCTCCTACTTTTCAGGCTCGCCAGGTTCTGGGAGGTGCGGCTTCCAGAGGGTCTGGAATGCTTTCTAATGACAATGTGTCAGTCAGGTGTTGCTCTGGCTCTCCCATGATTTCCCAGCTTTCCCCCTCATCTGCCTCTGAGCTGCTACCTCCCTCAAACCCCTGTTGTAAATCTATACTGTCTTCCTCTTCCTCCCCCCTGGAAAGCTCAGGATAGGGAAGTGGACTCCACCATTCCTGCTCTGCCTAGTCCTTGACACCTTGATCCAAAATTTGGCCCTTTGTGTCTGAGATACCAGAGCAGGGACAGTTTGCCAGGAAGGAGGTTGGTGGAGAAAAGAGCCTATTGGAAGGCAAGAAGGAGAAGGAAGGGCAAGATCTGGAAAAGCACCAAATAAGAATTGCTTAGCCATGTGAATAGTTTCATTTTCTCACTGCTTGTATCCCGTGTCTCTGTAGTCAGTTGGGCTGAACTGCTGAAACAAACTAGCATAATGTCAGGATAGAGGGTTCAGTCATAATGGCAAACCATAACTAAACCAAGATTCACAAATCAGCTTCAAACCATAGATAGGATTTGCGGGCCACAAACAAAACAAATGGTGAAAATGCTCCGGAAGACTTGTAAACGTCATTTTGGTAGTCAAGATAATCCCAGGACCAATTGTTATTTGATGCAAGAATGCGTTCACATATGTTTATCCCCTTGCTTTGATGTATGCTTATTAATTTGTTTTGTTGTTATTATTTGTTGGATTGGGATGCTTGGCTATTAGCCTAGGGAAGGGAGCTATCCATAAGACTTGGATTCCAACCACCTATTCTTTCATCAACTAGGGCTGGATCTACATTGATCTGGAAAACACTATTTAAAACACTATATACGCTATAAAAATATATAGCTCCCAATGCAATTTCCCATTGGTGAAAGTATGCTGCTCTACACTGCCCCCTGGTTACATTTTTACAACGCATTTTTAACGTTGTAACTCACCAGTGTCGATTAGTCCTAGGTGGACTGATATGGGAGATTCTGGGCAGACTGATGTATGATGTTTTCTGTATAAGTAATGCATATAATTGCCTCGGTGCAGACAATCATGACAAACACGTGCTGTTTTGGTGTTCACTCAAGTCAAGGCTGCAAGGCTTTATAAGGCATTTGTAAGTTTAAATTTTCTTCTAACAAAGCACTGGAACCGATCCTCTGACATTTTTGGCATCCTTCTTTGGTATCCCTGCATCAGACCACTCACACAGGCCTTCGGTTCAGGCCTGTGGCTCAGGACAGCAAGTTTGGGCATACAAGCAAACCATGGTTTAGCCTTACTTTCAAACATGGCCAATGAGTTGCGACTAAACGGGAATTTTGCATGTGCACGCTGCTTCTGTTTGTAAAACTTGCAATTATTCCTTTTTTCATGGTTGACTTGTGATCTGAACAACTGCACAGCTTTTCAAAGTGTTCTTTACTCAACACCTTCAGATGTGCTGGAGCTTAAGGGCTGAGCTTCTCTTTGCCAGGGGAAAAAGAAACTGGGACTTAGCTACTTACCATGGCGACTGATAGGCTCCTGCAAATTTCTATTTTCTCTTTCCAACATTGCTAACCTCATCTCCCCAGGGTCTGCAATTTCTGCCGGGCTGTAAACCAGCAGGGGCAATAACGGTCTCTAATTTGTAATCATTCGGCCCACGTAAGGAGGGGCTGGATCAAGTGCTGATGGGCCTGCCTTTATTTAATTAGAGGATGTGTGTGCATTTGTAGCATAGAAGTATGCAATATTGTCTCATTGCATTAAAGTTGTTTTCTGATTGCTGTTCTATGTGTACCATTCATTTTGTTCCAACTACAGTACACATTGGATCATTATTAGCATTAATAATATTCAGCACTGTGCATATTTTTCAACAGAAATTGTTTTTGCAAGAGGGTAAAAAAACAAGGATAGCACCTTGTAGAATTGAATCAGACTGTCTGCTTTTGAATTCTTACCTTTTCCTTGTGCATACACCCTATTATTAATGCACATTATTACTTCAAGTATGTCAGAAAAGGAGACAAACAGTCAGAAGCAGAAATTTCTCCCTAATTCACTCTGCCTAGCCAGCAAAATATAAGGCAAAATTATTCAGGGGAAAAAATACAATTTTCTGTCATCTCTGCCATACACTGATAACAAAGCTACAGGCTAATATGTTTTGATATTTTTGTCACTCGTTTATCATGTGACCTTTCATGCTATCATTAATACAGCTGAGGGACAGAACAGGCGAACTGAAATAAGGGTGTGGGGAAGTCAGATTGCTTCTCTAACAACTAACGGTCAGTCACAGCGATTTATGCTTTTCTTCACTGTAGCTCTGACTGAAGAAGAGAAATTGTTATTAAAATTTGATATTACTGTCTAGGCTCTGCCACTTAGAATTTGCAACTTTTAGCTCTGATGAGAATGCTTGGAGGAGGAGGGTTTAATAAATTTCCCTTTGAATTATGATATTAATACAATACAACATGCTTGCTTAGATATTCAAAGAGTGCAGGGGGAAATCATATTCAGGACACTGGTACACTGAGTATTAGTTGTACCCTTCAAGAATTTTATCCTAGCAGCATATCTGAATAACTAGGTTATACAAACAATGCTTTCTGTTAAAATTAGTGTCTCTCTTTAGTTTGCAAGGTATAAAAACAACAACTAGTAAAGGCTTGTATTAATCAGCATTATTTACAGGAAATACTGGATAATGCAGCACATCTTTTACACTTTCTTTAATGACAGAAGATGCACATATATTACATTTGCATTTGGCTTGACAACATTTCTGACAATTGTGCAGCCTTTTATGTAGGCTATAGAGCCTAGTCTGAGGGAAAAAAATCAGTCTGGATTTAATTTATATTTTACCTTAGTGTATAAAATTATTTAACACAACACACAGCTGAGAATGAACTTTGTAGCATCCTAGTAAAGGCAAAGAGTACAACCTTTATGTTTTTAAAAAATCTTTCACTAACCTTTAGCTTCTCGTCCTTTCAAAACGCTGCAATTTTAAATTTTTGAATTAAGAAAAGATTGCAGATAAGCACTGGGGTGATTTCGACATTTAATGTATAGGGAGTTTATGCTAAATACATCAAAAGATTCCCACCCTCCATTCCCCACCCATTGCCCCATTTCTTAGGATGTTTGGAATCAGGTATGAGATAGAAAAATTATATACAAGCAAAAACGTTTACTAAAAAATGTTTTGGAACTTGAATTATGCCCAGAAAAGCTGCCTTTTAATTGTATCTCCTTTGGGATAGTTTCTAATCAAACACATTAGACAATTACCTTTATTTGTAAAAGAAAGCAACTGTATGTCTACATTTCAGAATGTATAAATAGGTCTCAAAAAGAGATGGTTCTATTAAATGGATTGACTTAAAATGTACTGCAGGATATAGAGACAGGGCTAAAATTTCAGGTGTGCAAAACAAAGCTTAGTGCCTGAAGTGGACATATACAGGCTTATTCACATAGTAATATTAGTATAATTAGTATTAGTATAATATATAAACACATTTTACTGTTATATGCTACAAGAATCAGGATCTAAACGGCTTAGTAGATATGTGTCATATGGTTGGGTCCCCCCCCCCCCAAGATAGAATATAATAATTATTTTCCTTTCACCTATGTGTCCATCTGAGCCTAAGTAGCTGTCTATAACTATGGACACAGCATGAACATTGTATTTATCATTTCTTTTAGATTTTCTCGCTCATCTTAATACATATTTTCAAACAGAAATGCAGAGTGGTTATGCAGTTTCCTGGACATTTTCTTTCTTTCTTTTGCATGCTGTAAAGATTTCATCCAAATCTATTCACAGATTGTTCATTTTAGAGCAAAATGATTTTTTTTTAAAAAAATATAGAAATAGCATATCTTTCGAAAAGAAATTTCACATACAGCTTTATTTACAATGCTTAACTAATGCTATATAAAACAAAGAGTGCCTTTTGAAACAAATATGCCTGAATATGAGTAAAAATTGTCAGGTCAGTTAAAGTGGTGTGTGGGTGAATATACATGACCAGCAATTTTGAAATAAAAGAGTGTTTGGTTTATTGAACAGGAGATTCCACAATCGATGTAAAAACAATCACTGGAAGGGGATAAATTAACATTTTATAATAGAAAGTGTGTGACTTTAGAACAGAATGTGGATGACTTTTTCCCCCTAATTCTATATCGCGAACAAAGAATTGTCTTCCCTTTGCTGCTCTATCCCTAATGGCAGCCCTGACCTGGAGATGCATCTTGTATATAAACAACAGGGGTAAATACAAATGCATCTCCATACTTGCTGAGCTTTATGCTGCTGTGGAGGATAGATTATTCATCCAGCACTGCATTATATAGAATCCCATTTTCATTTTTATAGGGAATGCATATGTGGAAAGGGGGAAAGGTGGGGGCAGTGAGGAGGGGGAGAATGTTGGACTGTTAGTCATAGAAGATTTAGCTGCATTCTGCTAAGAGTACCCAACTAATTTCATGTGGTTTAATTGAACTGAAAGCTTGTGATTTTAGAAGGGAAGATTTAAAATCTTTACCCCAGGATAAAGCAGTGCAAGAACACAACTCTGCCATGTGTTTGCTTGTTTTTCCTGGAGTAGACCCATTTACTTTAGTGGCAGTATCCCAGGGGAAGTATTATTATTATTACTATTATTTTAAGTCTCTGGGCCACCTGCATGCATTGCTTACGTAGATTTCTTTTTTTTAAAAAAGCCAGTAAAAATATACTTGCCATTTTCATTCATTACCCATAAACTAAAAATAAATAAATGGGGATTTTATTTCAATTGGAAACAACAACAAAATGAGAGGCCTCGTGATCACCTAAAACCTAGAAACCCAATGAAAGATTATGCGGGTCTTTCTAACTTGGTGGCACGTGCTGATTTGCTTAAATGGGATGCGATGCAGCCAATTAATGCTTGTGTTAATTTTACTGCAGAACACCCACACACTCCAATCTCTCTTTCCCATTCTGGCCACATTAGATTTTTGCAGAGCCAGTGGTTTTTAAGACTGGCATTCATGTTTGCATGTAAATAAAGCAAGAACCACAAACAAAGCCAGCAATCTTACATACTTGCCTTCAGTGGTAAAGGATGGAACGCCTGCCTGCTACCAATCAGCAAGTGGTTGCTATGGTTACAAGGTCAGGAAATATGCCTTTTCCCCAGTTGTCCAAGGCTTGCACATGTCACTTCTGAAACTATGAATTTTATATACAGGTCAGGAGATGCATACCAAAGAAATAAATAGTGTATTGGACCATAATGACAGCTAACGTTCAAATGTCCTTGAATTTTTTTTTTTAATTCTATCCAAACACATTTTGTCATTTTGAATGGGTTGGGGATTTTTTGTATAAAACTGGAGCAATTTCTTCCTGTAATGAAATTTGGCAACGTAGGTACAAACTATGCCTTGTTGCAAGAAGCTGCACTAATAACTTGCTTCAAAAATAATATTGTGCAGGGTGTTTAATTTGCTGCAGTGGGTTGGCTTTTTAAAAAGTTCTTTAAAAATTACAGCACGGCAATATTTTAACATAACTGTTTGATGCAATTTAAGAACTCCAAACGACGACTACTTTCTAGAAAACAAAATTATGAACTTTGTGCTTATCAATAGATATATAGACAATACTGTGGTGATGCTGTGAATTAAATGCAAGTGGTTTTGTTTGAAAATAAAACTGCTTCCTTGCACAGTATATATTGGGAAGTTCTAATATATAACCTGAAAATGATAGTCTATGTAAAATGGCTAAGTTGTGAATTCAGCTCTTGATGGTTATATGTCATTGAAGACTTTACTAGGAAAATTAGTCAAAGGCCTCTCCAGGGACTTTGCATTTTGCAACAGATAAGGTAGGTCAAGTAAAGCTGGTTATTTCAGGGTCTGTGTTATTTTTGACTTGTATTCTTTAGTATTAACTTACTGATATTTCTTTTGATATCATCTGCTTAAAGTCAAGATACATTATATATCAGATATGAAGAGAATCATTATTTACTGTAGAGCTTATAGTTCTGAAATCTACTGGCTTAGAACATTGCGAGGAGGATGTGAAATTATATATAGCATATCTGGCAATATTAAGTTATTTTACTTCACCCACACTGTTAATTAAAAAGCTTGCTACAGCCAGATACTTATTTTTATTTTAGTGATGACGTGTGTATGTGTGTTGTTGTTTTGTTGTTGTTTTTCCTAGCTGAGGATTGAATGGACAGTGAAATATTGTGTACCATTTCATAGCACAACGTCTGGTACAAGGCACTTCAAGCAGTTGTAATGTCATTATTTTGTATCTGTGTGTAAGTTCCTTATATGAATCTTTCTAATGAGACGTGAAGAATATCTCCAATCATGAAATAAAAGTTCAGGGTTTCTCTGTGCTCTGTGTTTCTTATTAGCTTTGCAACTTTGCTATAGTTCTTGCAACTCGTCCACTGATGCTAAAAAAACAAAAAACAAACCCTCACGTATATTGAAATAGGAATATAACACAAAGGAGAAGAGAGATGTTGTTCCCCCTTTCCTTTTGGATTGCATCTTTTGTTCAAATGAATATCCTCACCGCCCCCCTTTCTCTCTCACTCTCATTTGGCCAGAAAAGATTAGTCTGTACCTTGATAACAATCCTTCCTATTTCCCCCTCTCTTTTTTTCATTTTTTCTTTTTTCTTTTTTTTGCAGAAAGCGGCATTCAAATGAGAAACTAAGCACAATTCTTTTCAACAGGCAATTTACCCCATGACGAGATATGCTTTCACTTATTTTTCTCTGACATTCTCGCATCTAGCAGCACAGCAGGT